>NC_090931.1:1276561222-1277761222 GCF_040938575.1 Ambystoma mexicanum | reverse complement strand
GCTAGGAAGAACGGACATTTTGTGTGAGCAGCGAATATTGCCAGGGCGTTGAGAGAAAGAAGGGGCGCTTAATGTGATGAATATGTGGCCCCACGAGCTCAGAATTAGTCGGATAGCTCAGTGGGTCATGCGCGTGCTGCGGCGTTCGGGGTGATCCACAGGCTAGAACAGCATGAGGGTAAGCCTAGTCCACGCTACCTTTACACTTACACAAACGCAACTTACCCGCGAGGCAAACGGGTGTGCGCATGGTGTGACCTTGGACAAGCCGCACAGGGCCATAGTTCTGGTCATCATTCGGCTCTGTGGTTTCATGGCGGGCGGGAAATTAAAGAGTCACCCAGTGACCTCAGTTTGGGGCCCGAGCGCAGGGGATAGCAAGTTTGAGATAAAACTGGTTCTGGCAAGGCTATGTGTGTGTGTCGCTTCGGGAGTTTTGCATGGAGTTTCAAAGGTAGTGGGGGGGAGGCGGAACCGCGTCAGTAAGGGCGGCAAGCGCAAGGGTCAAACAAGAGATTTGAGTGACCAAGAGTTGTGTGTTAGGGCGCCAAAGCGAGCATTATTCGCCATGGGAAATAAGGGCACAACGGGCATATACAAAATCGGGGCTGGTATGTATGATGCCAGCAAACATGCACTAACATGGCGGGTACGGTTTAGCGAAAGAAAATGCAAACAGATATGGTTGGATACGTTCTGCAGCGTGGGGAATTGCGGGGGTTGTAGTTGGGATCAGATTTGTGCAGAGAAATCGCAGGGGGATGGGGTGGGTGGGGGTGGCGAGTTAGATGGGGGAAGGGCAATGCAGGTGAGAATTCCGGCCAACCCAGGTGCCAGATGCTGTGCTGGCGCCAGAGATAAGGAAATGGGGGAGGAGGGGAACCACCGAGCTGGCTGCAGGGTTTTCGCTAGGGACTGTTTACTTTAATGCGTGTTGGTGGCGGGGCACAGCAAAGTGAGGTAGCCTGGCAGGAACGGGTTAGGGAGAGGGTGTCATTTCCAATGGGGCACCGGCACCATACAGTGTGGAAGAAAGCATGATATGATACGGCATTTATAACGCGCCTATACACAAGTGTATGTTAGATGCACACAGTTAAACTGGCACAGAAAGCGCACACAGCACAGCTGGTCCAAACGCGAGGTTTGAGGCGGGTGAAGGAGATGGCAGTTCACCTGAAGGCTCGCCCCAGTGAGAGGGATAGCCTTTAGGTTAACATGGTGAATATTAATGTCAAGTGCACCATGAAGGACGGGGCCTCGGTTGAAAGCGCGCTCAGTCGGGCACTGACTTCCAAAGAGAAAAAAAAAAAAAAATAGGCCAACGGACAGTGGGGCGCTCTTGTCGAGGCGGCTCAGAGGTTAATTGTTGCACCACGTTCGGAGGTAGGCGGGCGATGGTTGTCAAGAAACGCATATAGGGGGACAGGAAATGCTTTTGGTGCGTGAATATAAAACCATGTAGGGGTTTTCGTGGGCATAGTTCTTTTTTCACCATTCGGGCGCTTTGCACAGGCATGATGTTCAGAAGTGTGTGGAGTATAAGTGCGGGCGAGTCAGGATGTGCATCTCGATACTCACCTCGAGTATGGGCACCTGTTTGGAATTTACATGTGCTAGTATGGCCACTGCACTGCGCAATGTTGTTAAGGAATATGGGGCAGAAATGTGGTCAGATGTAGGGTAATAACAAAAGCTTCAGCAGAGCTTGCACGGCAGGCTGGTTTGTAGCATCATTTTCTATGTTGCACGCCCTCCCCACCACACTTTTATTGTGCGGTTAGGCATGCGGAGGCGCGTGGGTGTTCAGCGCGAGGGAGGGTCCGGCTTGGATTATACGGATCCTCTCATCCCGGCATGCAGTACTGATGTAACTGGGGGTGAGACAGTGAATTTTAAAATAAAGGGGCAGTCTGCTTGGGGCAACGGTTAAACGGATGTTTGGATACTGCTTTTAAGAATCCTGGTAGGGCTAGTGTGGGAACGGAACCCCCACTGGCGCAGGGTAATTAAGTGCATGATTTACTATGATGGCGGCAGGTATTTTTCGCTGCTGGGCGGCCCGTACACCTTAGTATGTGCTATGCTGGGAAGTGGCTGAGCATGGAAGGGAAGCACGCTAGCTTTTACTTCACCACACAGCTTAATTAGCGACTGGTTCGGGCACTTTGGAGGTGGGAAATATCATGTTGTTGGTAAGGATAGGTTGTCTGGAGCCCTTCAATTCATATTAAAGGGCAAGTATGCTGTGTACTGAGATTGGGTTTGCTAGGAGAGATTAGAGGACCGGTCGGGTAGCACAGTGAGGAGAGCGCTCACTTTGACATCTGTGCAGTGTTTGCTAACATAGGTTCGGATCCTGGCAGGGCCAACCGCAGCCGTTTGATTAAAGAACACCACAGGCTGTGGGTATTAAAAAACAGCGCTCCGATGCATGAGTCTCCATAGCCCTATATAAGTCCAATATGATATGTCAAAAGGGACTGACCCATGGCGGCAGTTGTGAGGAGCTGACGGGTGGGAGGGCATGTCGATAACGAGTGGTTAGGTAGCTCAGGGAGCAGGGCCTAATATTGTGGATGCGGTAGACAGGGAGGCTAACGCGGGGTCTCACGTTATCATGAAAAAGGGAAGACACTTTTCGGTAACATGGGGAGTTAAAGCAGGGGTGTACAGCTTTCCTTCAAAGGAAGAAAGAACGTTGCGCGGGTTCGTGCGAAGCAGCGTGGAAGTTCCAGTGTTCCGGCAAGGGTGTTTTCGGTTCCGGTGGGACAAGGAGTTTTGAGGTACCCATAGAGCGTAGAGGTAATGGCCGCAACGTGGGGGGATTATGGAGGGATAAGTGGTTTTTATGTGCAAGGTGCAGCCGTGCGTCCACTGTGCGAATGGAATATAGTTCAGGCAGCGTTACTAAGGTGGGTGTTCTCATAGGGTCCCCCTGCATGTTTTTCAGTATCGGATGGCCGCCGCGCCACGTTTTAGTGGTTTAAATCGAGCTCACGGCATGTTCTGGTTAAGTAAGATTGCCGCCGTGCAAAGGTTAGCTTGTTTCAGGTGAACACAGCAGGTTTTTTCCCAATTGCGATGGCCGCCCCGCAGCGCACGGTCGTTTTGCAAGGTAATGTAGCATGTTGTCAGCAGTTCTGATGGCCAACGCGCGACTAACAGGTGTTTTCAATTTTAGGCAGCACGTGTGTAACAAGTTGGATGGGCGCGCGCCACATTGAGTTATTTCGAGTATATGGGGGCTGGTGATTTTCTAAATTAATGGCCTCCGCGCCAAGTGTGTCTATTAACTTAAAGGCCGGTGCGCCACGTGCTGTAATTCAGTGAGATGCTAGCATGATTTGCTTAGTTTGCTGGTGGCAGCACCATGCTCGGTTGGGTTCGGCAGTTTTAGCCAGCAAGTTGCCCATCATTGGGTGTAGCGGGGCAACCTGCGGTAATTTTAGGCATTTCTTGCTAAGGTGGCTTTTCCTTCCACGGGGTGTGCTTCCTAATGGGCTTATCCGGTGTTATAATCCCATGTCCATGGATTAGGAAACCTGGCACCAGATGTTTTACAGCGGTGGGAACGAAGGACGGAATGGGGCACAGCATCAAATTTATAATGCACCGGGTTGTAGTGGGTCTGAGGTGCGAGGATACAAGGGGGTGACTAAGAGTTTGCGATGCCTCGTGGGTAATGGCGTCTGCCGGAAGGGGCCATTTATGGCAGGGTGCCCCGATTGGCCCTGTACAACTCGGCGATGAAAATGTTTAGGTAACACGTTCATGGTTATGGGGCCTACGCAGGTAACGGGGTAAAGCGCCCAAGCGAAAAAGACACGAGGTGCGCAGGTATAAATGATGAATATTGGAAACAGTCACAGCAGTATGCAGGTTGGTTAATGTCGTACCAATTACGGTTGGGGGATATTGCATGTAATATGTGCTCTGTAAAGCGCGTTGGATTATGGCGCTACATGAATTACACGTCAGTAGCAGCACTGTTACTACTTCTTTTCGTACACTTTAACCACCGGAGGTGGATATAAAAAGGGCAGCATCCGCTCTCGTTAAAGGGGTCAAACACCAGTGTGGGGCCAGTCAATGTTTCAGGTGGATATTACGTTTGGGTTTTAAGGGTAAAAGCGCAATGCGGCGGAGGGATTTCAACAAGGGGATTGTCCACAAGGGGGGTGGGGGGTTAAGGGGGGCCGATTCCTCCCTGTGCATCTCCCCTCCCACAAACATCGACACGCTAGGGTATGTGTAGCTTTCTCCTTCCTACCAAACGGTCTCCTCTATCCATTCTTAAACATGTCTGCATTCGGCGAGTACTGGCCACGATGGCACGGGTGAGGGTATGAGATGCAGGAAGGAAAAATGGGGGAACTCTCTGCCGCCGGCAGCCCGCAGAGAGTCTTGGAGGAGTTACATTGCGATCCCTGTAGCAAAGCGCTGTCAGGCCCATAGGGGAATGCACAGCCAACAGATTACAATTTACGGTGCCGCAGGAGTACTAGACTCAGGGGAGGCTCTGGGGAAAAAGGGGAGGGAGATAGGGGTCTTGGAAACCATTCCAAACCCAAAAGAGAGGGGCGGGGGGGGATCAAAAGAATGAAGCTCAAAATACAACAAAGGTCTTCAAGGGAAGCCCGCCGGGGGGGGAAGGAATTTGGGGATGAGGGTCTCGAGTAGAGGCTGTGCTAGGGAAGAAGGTGGGACTGTGAGTCAAAGTAGTACGGGACACTAGTACATATGGACATCGCAGGACGATGACTTTTTAGGCAGGGAGAAAGTGGTGGGTCGGCACCGGAGGTCGGGGTCGGCCCGTTGTTGTATGTGAAGTACGAGTTGCATTGGGACACTGTCGGTGGTGTCTGTATAGGATCTTCCAGTCGCAAGGCGCCAAGGGGCGGCCTGCGGTAGATAGAAGGGGACCTTGGGGACTCAGAGAGGGGAGGGGGCGGGCAGAGCTGCATTTGAGTCAACGGACCAAAGTTAAGAGGAGAACAAAACGATATGGATGGGGGCAAGTGGCAATCAACGACAGATGACCAAGGGGTAGAGAGAAGATAGACAGGGCCGGGGTACCCCGGAGGCGTCCGCTCGACGCCGACGGCGGGGGGGGGAGACCCTAGGTAACCTCACACGGAGTAGGAGAACCTGTGGTGTGGTGAATTACGGATCGTATGTAAGATAACTCCAAGACTTTTTGCAAAATAAAGCTGCTGTGGCATTAACACTTCCAATCGTACAACTTGTCTCCGCCTATTATTGCTTGCACAGGGAATGCGGATGAGGGAAGGCCGGCACAGCAGAAAGGGTGGGGGGGAGTGGGGAGAGGGGCAGGGGTGGTTGTGCCGGCCTACACGACACCTGGACTAAGGGTTGGTTGGGTGTGCAGTGGGGGGGAGGTGAATGGCGTTAGGATGCCCCCCGCTATGGCGGGCGAATGCGCCGCGGGACGCGGCATGGCAGGCGCCGCCCCTTAGTGGGGGTTGCCGGGCCAGAGACACTCCCCCCGCTTCTTCCTTCTCCTTCGGCGGTCCCACGGGGGCGTGGGAGGAGGAGCCAACTCACGACCACGGGGAGGGCGGAGGGGGAGGGGCCGCCCCGGAAGTGGCTGGGGATCATGGTCTTGGTGGGGGGGGCCGGCGGGAGCAGGAAGCCGGGGGGGGAAGACCCTACAAAAGGGTAGGATCATCACACGGACGATCACTTCCCCCGGTTCCTGCCCCCGCCGAGTGTGGTCCAAAAGAAGCATTTTCCCACCCGCCCTCCCTTTATGAGGAAATATGATGTAATAAATTTTGTTTCTTTTGTTTCCTTTTCAGGTCGCCCGGCGGAGTTACATTGCGATCCCTGTAGCAAAGCGCTGTCAGGCCCATAGGGGAATGCACAGCCAACAGATTAGAATTTACGGTGCCCCAGGAGTACTAGACTCAGGGGAGGCCCTGGGGAAAAAGGGGAGGGAGATAGGGGTCTTGGAAACCATTCCAAACCCAAAAGAGAGGGGCGGGGGGGGTCAAAAGAACGAAGCTCAAAATACAACAAAGGTCTTCAAGGGAAGCCCGCCGGGGGGGGAAGGAATTTGGGGATGAGGGTCTCGAGTAGAGGCTGTGCTAGAGAAGAAGGTGGGACTGTGAGTCAAAGTAGTACGGGACACTAGTACATATGGACATCGCAGGACGATGACTTTTCAGGCAGGGAGAAAGTGGTGGGTCGGCACCGGAGGTCGGGGTCGGCCCGTTGTTGTATGTGAAGTACGAGTTGCATTGGGACACTGTCGGTGGTGTCTGTATAGGATCTTCCAGTCGCAAGGCGCCAAGGGGCGGCCTGCGGTAGATAGAAGGGGACCTTGGGGACTCAGAGAGGGGAGGGGGCGGGCAGAGCTGCATTTGAGTCAACGGACCAAAGTTAAGAGGAGAACAAAACGATATGGATGGGGGCAAGTGGCAATCAACGACAGATGACCAAGGGGTAGAGAGAAGATAGACAGGGCCGGGGTACCCCGGAGGCGTCCGCTCGATGCCGACGGTGGGGGGGGGGGAGACCCTAGGTAACCTCACACGGAGTAGAAGAACCTGTGGTGTGGTGAATTACGGATCGTATGTAAGATAACTCCAAGACTTTATGCAAAATAAAGCTGCTGTGGCATTAACACTTCCAATCGTACAACTTGTCTCCGCCTATTATTGCTTGCACAGGGAATGCGGATGAGGGAAGGCCGGCACAGCAGAAAGGGTGGGGGCGAGTGGGGAGAGGGGCAGGGGTGGTTGTGCCGGCCTACACGACACCTGGACTAAGGGTTGGTTGGGTGTGCAGTGGGGGGGAGGTGAATGGCGTTAGGATGCCCCCCGCTATGGTCACTCGTGGAGTCTGCGGACTCCAGGGTAATCTGCCGCCTGGGCACCGATGCGCACAGAACTGAGTGGAGACGCCCGTGCATCTGCCCAAGGGAAGCAGTTTGAGGCGTTGTCTGAATGTAAGATGGTTAAATGCAGCCCTGAGTGAGACAGGTAGCTTGGTCCAGTGGCGTGGGCGCTGCACACTGAATACTCTTCCGCCTCTGAGTGGGAGAGTAGGAATTTGTAATCCAGTGGCAGGAGTTTGGGCTCAGCATACTTGGCCCAGTGTCAAACTGTCCCCAGTTAGAATAGTACACAGTGGTGTTCAGCCCATTCTTTACACGCCTCCACACCTGCCTGTACTGGTTCCTGCGTGCTGCGGTGTTCCTACAATAATTCCCTATAGATTAAGTGTTACCTAAACATACTTCAATCCAGTTTAATCAATGAACCTACCACTGCTGACTTCTGGATGATTTAAGGAACACGTATTGACAAGGCCATTAGTTCTGGCGTTGTCTGGTTTGTGTTGTGTGCATATTAGTGTTGGACAAGAGAAAGGTGAGTGGTATGGGATATTTGCATGGTTGCGTATTTTGTTAGTTTTAGTTCGTTTAGCACCCAGATATGGACTTGTGCACGCGCTCATTCAGAGCCACCTACTAGCACGCATACACGTTTACAATCACACTCATAGGCACAAAACAAGACACACAACCATGCATGCACACATGCAGAAAAGTTACTTTTTGAACACTTAATGCAGGTAACATTCTAAGACTGTCACCTAGTATATAATGTATGCATTTTCTATGGCATTTGACTTTCTATCTAGTTCTTTATTTACAACGTTTGTAACTTACAATCGTTTTGAGGTTCGCGATGCTTCCCGTCTGGGGTGCAATCTGGTGTAAGACCCGCCATGGTTGTGGGCATTATCCACATACGTTCTTTTAATAAGAACACATTACTAAAATATAGATTGTATTGCATTATGGCATAATGTTAGTGCTTTATGGCATAATGTTAGTGCTTATCAAAAGGGCTCATTGCGGGTCTGGTTCTGGGAAAAAACGTTTTTCATCATTTTTAGGAGGTACCAGAAAAGTCAGAATCTTTAAAAAATGCGTCTATTTTACTTACTGTCTATGTCCCAATAGCTGGGGATATTTGTCATGTTATGGTCCTGGAAAGAAATGCAAAGAATGTAATAATAAATATATAATACAGCAGCAGGAGACTGAGATGCACTCTACAGGGCTTGGCTGCTCACACTGAAGTTGCTGCCCAGACTCACTCCACTGCTTGAGACTGGTGAGGGTTGGGCTCCAGGTCGTTCTGAGGCACTGGGTGCACCCGGACAGGCCATTAAGCTTTGACCCGCCCTTGGCATGCAGCATCATGTCCGCCCGTGCTGGGTCCCCACCCTCAGCCCTATCTCACGGAGCCAAGGTATGCCTCCGCAGTGACAACACACTAATGCTGTATTTCTATCGCCAAATTACCATCTGCGGCGGTGGCACTTTCTGCAGTGTATCCCACCCGTTCTTATTGTAAATAAACGCCTGCCTGACCACTCTGCGACCCAATCATGCTCACCAGGAGGTCACAGTTTTATGCCTGTGTGCTTGCTTCTAAAAACTCATTGCAGGTCACATTTCAGAAGAGCCAACTCCGTTTTGCATCAACAATGGTGGTCGCAAGCACTGTAGGAACACACACGAAGATGTGCGAGTGCCCTTATTCTGGGGATGTATTAGAATGTGGTTAGTCTGGGGGACATAAGTGCTGAGACCACATCGCACTGAAGTTGAGGGAGTGGAACATAACTTTATTGATGATGCATTTAAAGTGTGTACGACGAAGGAGGCCACGTATTTATGAATGGGAGGAATTAGGCCCTAAAGTCTATAATGTTTCTATTTTTAAGACCATCAAATAAGTTATATGCACACGTGAGTTAAATTGTGATTTGTGACAACATGTGTGAAACACGTGTAATGGTTGTTCTTTGTTTTAATGGAGAAATCTGAATACAATTCTCTGACGCCCTGACTGGAATAATATGTGGCCTGGTTTATCATGAAAGGCTTCTTTTACTTACAGTGGCCAGATATTTTCACTATCTGGCAAGATCACCCTCCTGGGCGAATCACTGATATTCTTCGTGATATATTTCCAGGCTTCCGGCCTTGCAGGCTCAGGCCTAAGTGGTCACTGTTACATTGGCGGGGGGGCCGGCAACCTGAATGGAAGGCTCTGTGGGCAGGGCCTCTGCCTGACGCGCGCTGCAGGAAGACACTACAGGCAGGAGTCATGGTGGTGAAAGCCCGCAGAGCGGGAAGCCGCTTGGCCCTTTATTAAGCACCCCACGTGGTGTGAACCACATGTGCAGGACACGTGACTGTGCACAAGCCCGGGAGGGGCGTTAGTCACAACATCCCATGCCAGGGGTATAAGCTAAAACAACTACAACACAATGAACAATAACTGTAACTGCTGGGTTGCCCCATATACTGAAGCCTTAAGTACACATTGCCAGTTGATTAACTTGGGGACCCTGTGAACCACATATAAGACAAACGTTGATACACAGGAGAGACCACATGCACCAGGAGCACCATATCATATCACTATGTCCGCTTTAAGCACCTTGCTAACATGCAGGCTCGTTTGGACACCCCAACAATAACAGGTGCTTCCAACTTTATTAGTCCAAGAAAGTCTGGGACCATGTCCCACCGGCCAGCAAGGCTGCACCCGGGTGTTAGAGGTGGCGTGTGACCCCCAGGCTCCCCGCACACCTACACATGCGCGCACGCCTGCAGGCATAGAGAGACACGAAACACGTGTTGCCGGTACGGGGTCCCGGCTGCAACTGGCGACCGGGACCTCCTTCATTAACTACACGCATGCGCAAGCCCGAACGAGGCTCGCACATGCTCACAATGCACGTGTACTACGCAACATCCCTCCCTTTTCCCCAAACAATGAACAAGTCTCAACAGTAACAAATAACAAACAAAACCTTGGAGCACGGGAACCGTTCTCGACCTCCTAAGAGACTGGGTCCATGATGAAGTCTTGGAATCTCAACGGGCGTTGGCGCCCTTCCCGGCTCGGGTACCTTCTGCTCTCCTCTCAAGGTGGTCTAGGTGTCCCCGGGACCTCTGGAGGGCTTTTGTCCCCCGGCGGGGCTACGGGCTGGGGTCCTGGGGAGGCTGCATCTTGCGGCACCGGTGGTGGTGCTGCCTGCAGGCCTGCCTCGATCCTCTTGAAGTAGGATATGTTTCTCATGCTCGTTCCCCTCTCGTTGGCCGCCGTGACCATGGACCCCTTGACATGGGTCACTCCTAGCGGCTGGGCCTCATACGGGAGAGATAGCTTCCCCTCCGGCCATCTTTTTCGGACCAGGACAGTGTCCCCTACTTCGATAGTCTTCTCCAGCAGGTTCCTGCGAGCACTTTCCCGCTCGTTCTTGATCCTTCGCTCCAGGCATACATGGTTGTTGTCGATCACCCCGGGGCGGCGCCCCTCTACCTCCGGCAGCAGTCCTTTGGGGCAACGATTGAATAACGCCTCAGCCGGCACGACCACGGTGGATTGATGGGGGGTTGTCCGATACTCTCGAAGGAATTCAAAGAGGTTCTGGTGCAGTTCCCCTCCTCCATCCAACGAGATTCGGAAGATCTTGTTGAGTGTTCACATGAAGCGCTCGGCCTCTCCATTCGCCCTAGGCCAGAGCGGGGTGACGATCTGACGACCTCTTAGTAGAAGGCCATCGTCCGTTACTCAGAGCTCATTGAGCACCTTCCACAGCGCTTGGAGGTCCTTTTGAGCCCCGGTCTCCCGTCTGGCGTTGTTGGTGAGCACTTCTCTCCATTCCCCGCTGTCCATTGCCTCCTTGATGACCAGGAACATTTCATCTTCTTTCGAAGCCTCTGCAATTTCCTGGCGTGCCAGGGCCACTGGCAGGGCCGCCTCCACGACATTGTGCACCATCTCAATACAGTCCACCACTTCAGCAGTGTCTCGGGGGCGCCCGGCCCCTGGATGTCTGGACAGGTAGTCCGCAGGGTTGTGGGTGCCCGGGCGATATTGCAGCTTCACACCATACTCTATCAGTGACAGCATCCACCGCTCGATGCGTGGAGTGGCTTGGAAGAGGCGCCCGCCATGATTGGAATGAGCGGCTTGTGGTCGGTTATCACCACAACAGGCTTCCCCAATATGTATATTCTAAAGTGCTTGCAGCCCCACAGAATGGTTAGGGCCTCCCGCTCAATCTGCAAGTACATTTTCTCAGTTTCTTGGAGTGCCTTGCTGGCATACGCTATCGGGCGCATGAGTCCATGCGAGTCTGCTTGCATAAGCACTGCACCCAGCCCCACTGGGCTGGCATCCACAACTATCTCGGACTCCCTGTCCGGGCTAAAGTATGCCATAGTTTCCTGGCCCGACAGAGCATTCTTGATCTCGGCAAATGCCTTTGTTCTTTAGAAGTCCACACCCATGCAACATCGTTCCTCGTCAGGGCACGCAAGGGCTCCGACCGTGATGCCATATCGCGAATGAATCACCCGCAATAGTTCACCATGCCGAGGAAGCTTCTTATCTCAACCGGTGACTCTGGTGGGGTCACTTCGTGTATGTCTCTCACCTTCTCTGGGTCGGGCGAGATGCCACCTGCATGGAATACAAACCCGAAGAACTCTATCCGGTCCTTGAGGAACTCACATTTCTTTCAGTGTAGTGTCAGCCCCAGACTTTTGAGTCTTTCCAACGCTCATTCCAGTCTCTTCAGATGTTCAGACTCTGACTGCGCAAAGACCAGAATGTCATCTGACATGTTAATGACACCTTTTAGTCCCGTCAGGGCTCCCCGGATGACGTTTCTAGAAGACTTCCGCCGCTGACGAGACACCAAAACGGAGTCTTTTAAACTGAGGTAGCCCTTCGTGGGTCGTAAATGTAGTAATGTACCGTGACTCTGGGTGGAGTTCCAGCTGGTGGTACCCAGACCTCAGATCAAGCTTGGAAAAGACTTTCGCCCCTGCAGCTCACCCACCATATCATCCAACGTGGGCGTGAGGTGACGCTCCGTCTTTATGGCGGCATTTGGCAGTCTCATGTCCACACAGATGCGGACAGCCGCTGGTTGCTTGGGCTTTGGTGCCACCACTATGGGGGAGACCCACAGGGTTGGGCCCTCCACCTTCTCGATAATGTCCAAGTCAATTGGAGTTCTTTTTCCACCTGCGCTCTCAGATGGAATGGAATTCTTCGGTGCTTGAGGGTCGTCGGCCTCACAGACCCATCAATGGGGAGCCTAATAGGGTCACCTTTTAACTTTCCCATTCCTTGAAAGATGCTTTCGAACGGCTGCAGCAGGCGATCAATGTCTGTATGGTACACTGCCAGAGTGAAATGCACAATGTCGAGGGCTTCGGAGGCCGCGCAGCTCAGTAGGGAGTGCGGACTGACATTAGTCACAAAAAACCTCGCCTTGATCTTGTTTAGCCTGTGTGACACCGGGGCCACGAAAACTTCCTGAATCGGTAGAGGCGTGTCCCCCCCAAAGGAGTATATCCGAGCTTTCGAAAATTCCAACTTGGGAGGACCTGGGAGAGCCTCATAGTGTTCAGCGGCTAGAATGCAGACCGACGCTCCTGTGTCGATCAAGACAGGGGTGGGCACATCACCAATGTTCACTGTGCACATCGGTTGCCTGCTCTGCCTCGCTCCTGTGGCGATGCTCGAGATGAAAAAGATCTCCTTGTCATCTTCCTCTTCCTCGGCAATATCCAGATCTTGCACCCCTTGCTCAATCGACAACACACCCCTCATGCGCCTGGGGTTTCCCCCGCTTGACCTTGCCGGCCCCCTAGATGCAGCTACTGGGGTTGTGGCCCTGCACACTCTTGAGTAGTGTCCTGGCGTGCCACATCTTCCGCAGATTCTCGTCTTTGCAGGGCACTCCCCAGCATGTGGAAGGTCGTATCCACAGTACGGACAGCACTGCGGACTTCCAGGCGTAGCGGGGCAGTCTGCTTTTTTGGGACCCCAGCGCGTCCTACCTGGGGCAGAGTGCCCGATGGCGAAGGCGTCCTCACTCTTGCCTGGATGCATCACTGCGTCCATCTTCGCGCCTCTAGACTCTGCCAGTTCATATGCTCGCCCAGTGTCCAGGATTTGCGGCAGCGTCAGGCCTGGCTCCCTGAGCACTTGCCTCCGCAACTTCCCGGAGCTGCACCCCTGAATCAACTGGTTCCGCACCATCTCCTCCTCATTCACGCACCTGCAGGTGCTTGCGAGGTGTCTCAACCTTGCACAGGACTTGTCCAAGGACTCCTGCCCTTGCTGCTTCTCCGCACATATCACAAATCTGTCGAAGTCGACATTCGTCATGGGGAGGAAATGGTTCTGTAGGGCCTGTTTCACCGCATCATTGGTGACCACCTGAAGGTTCAGCGAGTCATAAATCCTGTGGACCTCCGTGCCAGCTGAGCACACCATCATGGCCACCTTCGCATCATCATCAGTCTCACCTGAGGCCCTGAAAAACATTTCCATTTTCTTCACCCAAAGTAGCAACTTCGGACCCAGTTTGGATGGTGGGCCTGAGGTGTCGAATTCAGGCATGGGTGCCAAGGTGCTATGCATCCTGCATGGGACTGGTATGGGGGCTCCATCCTCTCCATCCTCCTCACCCATGGTGTTGACTGGGTGAGGGAGTAGCCGTTGGGTCAGCCCAGAAGTGTTTCTCACTGACCTTCTATTGTCCAGGATGGGTGTCCAGGCTCAAAGGGCCCAAGTTGGTGATGGGGTGGGCCTGCAGCTGCAGTAGGTGATGCCCTCAGCCTTTTTCTCAATGTTAACCACGGCCCTTTATCTCGTTACTAAGAGCGTAAGTTGCTATTCCTCCTTTCAGCCTGTTCCTTTTTGGGTTTCCCCCTTTTAATTAGATTTATCAGCCATGGCCTATCATTGTGTCCCTAATGGAAATTAGATTCATTTAATGTTGGTGCGTGCTGGCAAGAACATAAAAGGTACATCAGCCATTTTGAAGTCAGGCAGGAGAGCAGAGTCAGACTTGTGGCTCTATATCCCAAGGCTGTGTCTTCCCAGCGCTGCTGTGCTGGCCTGTCTTGGTTCCAGGAGCAAGGTAATACATTCCTTCATCAAGAATGAGTCAGCATCAAAAGCAAGTCTGTGATCACAAAGAAGCTTTCCTGAAGCCACTGGCACCAGTCGCAGTTGCAATATGGCTCTCATTACAAGAGGAAGTGGGGGTCAGGGGAGGTGGCTGCGACAAGTGATCTCTTTCCTCAAGCAGTAAACGTTTATGCTGAAGGCTTGAAAGGACATGTACTTTAGGGGACAGGAAACAAGAGGGGCTGGGACTAGAGGTGGCGCTCTTGGGAATCCTATATTTACCGCTCCTCTACTGTCAGGAATCTACGTTCCACTACTGTCTCTACATCACGCATATCTCAGGTACCTAGCTCTACACATAGGCACAATGTGAGGAAAGTTCTACATAAGTCCCTCTCACAACCGCACTTACTGTCTTTACCCAATATTAGGCGTTTATTCCCTTCCATGCTGTATCCGCACTACAAAACCCAGACACCGGTGCGAACCCACAAGAAAGGCCGCTATGGCCCGGAGGTTACAGTGGAAACTGACAACACGGCCATTGCGCTCCAGGAAGCGTTCGCTGTTCCTTGGTCATGTGTTGCAATCCTGTGACATCTAAGCACCTCCTTTCCAGTCCACGGTACTTATGAATTTGCAGAAGTACGTTTGTCTTTGCCTTGCAGTGTGTTTTTGGATTACCTGGTTACTGAACTTTGCCTATGTCCGGATTTCCTCTTGTCTTCATCCAAGTCGACCCGGAACGCCTCCTGGAACTGCCTTGTCCAGTCCTCATCTGTTTGGTTTGCCCTTTGCCTTTGTCTATGTTGTCTACTACCCGGACTGCTTTCTGGAACTGCCTTGTCTTGCCCTTGTCTGCCTCGTTTGCTGTGTGCCTTCGGCTCCATCGTTTTGACCCGCAACGTACCTTGTATTGTACTGTCGTCTGGTTTCCACGTCTCCGGCTGTATTGTTTCTCCCACCTGGATCTATTATTTTGCAGAATTGGAGCACCCCACAGATTGTTACACACGCACTGGTGACTTCTTTGGTGTGTTTGCGATTCCCGCCAGACGTCCTCGTTTCGTCGGGGTAATACCCGGACTAGAGACATACTGTCTAGGCGTCCTCGTTTCGTTGCGTATAGTCGTGAAGGGGTTGCTCCGATTCCTCATTTCCTGCTGCTACTGCTACTGTTATGGACCGCTCCACAAGAAACCCACCGGATTCCATGGTAAGACATCTCCCCAAAGCCTATATAGATTTACACATACATGTACACGCTGACAGACATATTGGTTAGTGGTTAACTACAGGGAACTTGTCTTGCAGATACCGTAGCAGTATTTAAAGAGGAACTTCCCGGCAGGCTGAGCTCGCAGTTGGTTCTTCAGCAGTTCGGTCCTTATTTATCTAAGGTTAGTCTTTGGGTCGGTACGATGTGTTTACACAATTCTCTGAGAATACAGGATTAATTAGTGTCCCTCCTCTCTTGGGTCTTCTGCCGGTCCCTGCACCCTTCTTCAACCTGTGTTCGTGGGATCCATTCTTTCAAAGAATAGATCCCGCTGTCTTGATTTCTGACATAGACAGTAGGTTATATTGTTGGGAAGAATACGTCGGCTACACAGGGCAAGTAGAGGCGGATTCTGACAGCTACATCATGTAGCCTTCAGGTCTCTGGGATCTCCCGAGCCACTCTGAGGTCTTAAGGAAGGGCGTCTAATGTGACTTTGCCACTGGTGCTGTATGTTTGGATGGCAGAGGTGCTTGGGCAGGCTCAGAAGGACGGGGACTGAGGTCTGCTTGAGTCGATGTGTCTCACCATGGACCCGTGCGTCCTTCTGTAAAGAACACACATTCACTTTCTCCACATAGAGGTTGCTGTGGAAGAGGGGGCACTGTAGACGGATGTGTGTGAATCAGGAAAAGTATGGAAAAGTGAGCTGAATAAAGTGGAAGCTGAAGAATGACAAACCTTCAAGAGTATGACCGAGTATAGCCAGCCCAAACCACTTATGGGAACTTTGGCAGATTTTCCGCCATTCACCATTTTAAAATATTGGTTTGGCGTGGTGCTTTTTACGGCACAATCTTTGAAAGACATTGGGCAAAAAGCCATAAAATGTACAATCGGTTCTGTATAAGACACAAAATTATCAAATAGATGTCATTTCACCAACAGGAGTATTTTAGAACATGGAATAATTACTTTCTATGAAGCATTCCTGCTATTATATTTTTTAGCTCAACTGCATATTTGTTCTTGATATTATGTCAATAACTCCTATTAAATTGCATTGCAATTCACCAATGAGAATTCATAATATACGTTTTATGCAATTCAATACTATTTAGAAATTTGAAAGTTCATACAATCACTGTTAATTCAAAAACCAAAAAGTAAAAATCGTATCATAATTATACAATCAACATTTTCATTGAACATATCATACAATAGCCAAAATCATGGATATGTTTTTCACCCGAAGAACCTTTTAAAGGCTGATACAGCGCATTCCTAAATTACAGAGTTCTAAATCTTAATTCTTCCAAATTGATACATTATAATTTTATTCTCATGTAAACTCAAAGTAGAAAAAAATAGAAGATAAAAGAAAATGTGTGAGTATCTTAAAGATTGATCAATTATTTTATCAGCTCCAATTATATCAAATATGAGCATATGTAATCATATGTAAGCATATGTAATCTGATCACCTGTATTTGGATAGGTACTGCATATCAGTTGATTTATTTTGCTATATTTTGATTTGACTTTTGCAAATCTTGCTGTCCAAAGTCATATTTTCAAATATAAAGATGTTTAATTTTTCAGGACTTTATTTCAGCTGGTCACCATAAAAGCAAATATACACATGAATATCAAAATTTAAAAAACACACGCGCTTAGTACAAAATATACTATTAAATTAATTCATATTCATGTTCATGCAGAATTTTAAAAAACATTGTGGTGCAAATAGGCACATTTTTGCAGGATAAATGATCATAATCAATTAAAACTGCATCAGCGTAAAATGTTCTGTTTCTTTTCTCCTTCTCCAGGCTTGAATAACATAATTCGATACGGCATACACAACATCAGGGAGAGAAGAATTCCACCATAGAATTCCGGCAGCAGATAATGTGCTTACACCGTGATTCCTTAGACATAATCTAAGGTTCCCACCTCGAATTTGTGAATATCCTGGACAGGAAAACATAAAGTGCTGTACAGATTCAATTACATTGGTGCAGAATGGACATTATATGTTTCCTGTCTTATACCAAACATTAAATGGGGCGAATGGAACGATATTGAATCTCAATGTCATATAAAGGGAGCATCCATACAGTGGCTCAATATCCATTAAATAATTTTCACGGCCCCACACAGTTTTGTTTGACAGAAATTTCCAACCTGCCAGCAATAACCAATTTGTAAGCTGTTGGGAGGACACATGATCCCAATATGCCTCTTCGATGATATCCCGGGCATTACCTTGCATGTTCCAGGGTTCAGACCATAAACTGCCCAGATTCAGTGAGTGCCATGTGGATTTAACGTAAGCTGGCCAGGTAAGATTGAATGCACCTTTGCAGCTCATTAAAACCCTAGACGCTTCGCAGTAGCAACCAAGATACTCCTTTTGCCAAATCGTTGCCCAATACTATAGGGGCTTGATAATAATAATAATAATAATAATAATAAATAATAATAATTTGGCATTTTTATAGCGCTACGAACCCTCAGGTATCTGAGTGCTGCTTATTATTACCCACGGTGTGTGGTGCTCTTTATACTATAGGGGCTTGATAATAATAATAATAATAATAATAATAATAAATAATAATAATTTGGCATTTTTATAGCGCTACGAACCCTCAGGTATCTGAGCGCTGCTTATTATTACCCACGGTGTGTGGTGATCTTTAACATCTCACCAATGCATTTTCCATCTAATTCCAGATGGAAAAATATATCATGGGTGCACATCGGGAGCATGAGGAGTTTTCGATTGTGAGTAAAAGGATACATTTACTATGGGCCACAGTTTTGCAGCATACCTTGTGGCACCAACTGCTTGTGATCTCTATAATTCTAAATCAGGGTTTACAACATTGTTCCCAAACTTCTTAGAGAAGTTCCCAATCGCAGCACAGTTACGAGATAATGTGAAATGGGCGTTTTCCACATGTTTGTCCCAAATACCATTTCTGGCCAGACGGAAACCTAAATAGTCAAACATCGTGACCACCTCAACCAAAATTCCTTTGATTGATATGGTTAGATGAGTGGAAAAGGGATTTTTTTTTGTTGCTTTATTAAACTTTCTGGTAAGAAAAAGGGGGAAGAAATTGAAAATGGGAAAGGAGAGTGAATATTCTTTTTCAGTGCTTTTTAATATCCTAAGGTTAAAAATGGAAAGACGACTAGGGGGCGAATAAACAGAAACCGACAAAAGGCAGCAAACAGAGATACAAAAAACTAACATCTAATACACTAAAAAAAGGTGATCAAACTCCTTCAGAAACCACCAAAACTCCCCTAAAACCTTCAATGTATGCGCTTGCGCTGAACACTCCTCTTCTTACAGACACCACCCATAAAGAGGATGTGTAAATGATCTGGTCCTTTCATGGTTCTATGAACATTTGCCAATGTCTTTTTTTGCCACATGGCAAATTCTCCTCATTTATTTTGACCAATTTTGCCACTTTTTTGCACAAACAGCAGGTGGAGAGCTGCCCCCTTTGCCCCCTCCCCCTCCACGCTACCTCCCACCCAACCTACTACATACCTTTCCCCAACTTCCCATCTACCTGTTTGTGGTAAAAATAAAAAAAATAAAGCAGCACAAGAAATGCAGCAAAAACGAATTTGGTAAAGTGGTAAAGTTGCCATTTGGCAAAAGTGGTGTATACCCCTTTCATGGGGTCCCCAAATGACGCAGAACATGTTGAAACTCCTGGGAGATCCTGTGACTCTTATTGGCCCGTCAATCAGAACCCTGTCTGGCCCGACCCGCACAATGGATTCCGGCACTGCTTTTGGTTTACGGCGTGCCCTGAATCATCCCGGGAGACCAGCAAATCCAGAGCGGTGGATTTAGGTCGAGCTGCATGTAAGGCTCAGCGTAGGTTGGCCTTGCCTTATTCGATATATAGTGACTGTACCAGGCATATAATGGCATTACGGGGATACTGAAGACTGCAAATCACATGTGAATGCCAACACATATTGCCTTTGCAAATATTGGTTAATTTTACTGCTACAGACATTGATGGACGCAAAGCTTTTTTATTTATAGCTTAGCTTTCTGCTCTGACCAGCACAATACTGCAATAACGCAACTAATCTGCCTCAACACCTAGAACATCATGTCCCCCCTTGCGCCACTAGACTCGCTAGACACTGCTCACCCCTCTCCTCCCTGCCACCCAATACAGCTGTACCCCTCCTCTGTGCCCCTCTTTATCCTACCCCACGCTGTATATCCGTTCTGTTGTTACCTCTGAAATGCGCACTGTATTGTATCTGTACTGTTGTACACCTCTGTAAAGTGCTCTGTTATGCATCTGTACTGTTGTATACCCCTGTAAAGCGTTCCGTTGGGTTTCTGTGTTGTTGTATACCCCTGTAAAGCACTCCATTATGCATCTGAACTGTGGTATACCTCTGTGAAGCGCTCCTTTATGCATCTGTACTGCGGTATACCTCTGTGAAGCGCTCCGTTATGCATCTGTACTGTGGTATACCTCTGAAGCGCTCCGTTATGCATCTGTACTGTGGTATACCTCTGAAGCGCTCCGTTATGCATCTGTACTGTGGTATACCTCTGTGAAGGGCTCCGTTATGCATCTGTACTGTGGTATACCTCTGAAGCGCTCCATTATGCATCTTTACTGTGGTATACCTTTGTGAAGCGCTCCGTTATGCATCTTTAATGTTGTACACCTCTGTAAAGCGCTCTGTTATGCATCTGTACTGTTGTATACCCCTGTAAAGCGTTCTGTTGGGTTTCTGTGTTGTTGTATACCCCTGTAAAGCGCTCGTTATGCATCTGTACTGTGGTATACCTCCATAAATCACTCTGCTGCTTCTCGAAGCTAGGTCCGCACTCAATAAATACCGTAATAATAATAATAATAATAATAATAACTTTTAAATTATTTATTACAGTGGTTGCTCGTGTGTCTTTGATTTACAGTCCTGTCATTATGAATCCTGCGTGTGTATGTATTTGATAAGCTTGCTATTGAATTTTGTTTTTAACAGGAGTCTGTCCTGGAATGTGGGATAATTTGAACTGCTGGCCTTCTGCTTCGGTTGGAAATACTGTTTTTTCTTATTGTTCAGAAGTTTTGCAGATTATCTCAGGATCTAAAGGTACAATATTTAAAATTGTGGTTCAGTGTATACCATGTGGTTGTGATGCAAAACGTCTGGCTTTTAGAAAAGCAAGTGCTGTCTGTTCATGTCTCTCTGCTCACATTGGCTAGCTCTCTTGCTTTCCCGCCGTGGACTGGCGAATAGAGAGTCAGTCAGCCAGCACGTGCACTGTACACGTGGAGGGATCCACTCACTCCACCAGAAAGAAGCATGAAACCTTGATCAGATGATAGAATACAAATATCACATAGGAAGCGGACCAGTGACAGACGGATATCTGACCATACTGATGAAGCAAAAAATGTTATTTTGTGTTAATGTATGTTTTTGGCCTATTATAGCATCCAACGCATGATGCATTTCTTCTAGGCCTTATAGTTATGAAATGAGCATAACCAACTCTCCACTGTGGGGAATAACTGTCGAAAATAGTCCAAAGTCTAAACATGTTTTCTTTACTGTAATTTGCATCAGGTTAGCTGTAGGCTAAGTAGAAAGGCACGTTTCTTCACCTCTTGGTCTCTCAGACAGTTCTAGATTGATCATACATTTTCTTCAGAGACATTCTCCTGCCTTTTCGCTTTGTCAGGCAAGCATTCCTTAAAGACTTTCACCAGCCTTTCAGCTTTTCCACACATGCGTTCCTCAAAGACTTTCACCAGACTCTTGGCTTTGTCAGGCAAGCATTCATCAAATACTTTCAGCAGACTCTTGGCTTTGTCAGGCAAGCATTCATCAAAGACTTTCACCAGCCTTTCAGCTTTTCCACACATGCGTTCCTCAAAGACTTTCACCAGACTCATGGCTTTGTCAGGCAAGCATTCATCAAATACTTTCACCAGACTCTTGGCTTTGTCAGGCAAGCATTCATCAAATACTTTCACCAGACTCTTGGCTTTGTCTGGCAAGCATTCATCAAAGACTTTCACCAGACTCTTGGCTTTGTCAGGCAAGCATTCATCAAAGACTTTTACCAGACCCTTGGCTTTGTCAGGCAAGCATTCATCAAAGACTTTCACCAGACTCTTGGCTTTGTCAGGCAAGCATACATCAAAGACTTTCACCTGTCTTTCAGCTTTTCCACACATGTGTTCCTCAAAGACTTTCACCAGACTCTTGGATTTGTCAGGCAAGCCTTCATCAAATACTTTCACCAGACTCTTGGCTTTGTCAGGCAAGCATTCATCAAAGACTTTTGCCTGCCTTTCAGCTCTTTCACACATGCGTTCCTCAAAGACTTTCACCAGACTCTTGACTTTGGCAGACAAGCATTCATCAAATACTTTCACCAGACTCTTGGCTTTGTCAGGCAAGCATTCATCAAAGACTTTTGCCTGCCTTTCAGCTTTTCCACACATGTGTTCCTCAAAGACTTTCACCAGACTCATGGCTTTGTCAGGCAAGCATTCATCAAATACTTTTACCAGACTCTTGGCTTTGTCAGGCAAGCATTCATCAAAGACTTTCACCAGACTCTTGGCTTTGTCAGGCAAGCATTCATCAAATACTTTCACCAGACTCTTGGCTTTTTCCGGCAAGCATTCATCAAAGACTTTCACCAGCCTTTCAGCTTTTCCACACATGCGTTCCTCAAAGACATTCACCAGCCTTTCAGCTTTTCCACACATGCGTTCCTCAAAGACTTTCACCAGACCCATGGCTTTGTCAGGCAAGCATTCATCAAATACTTTCACCAGACTCTTGGTTTTGTCAGGCAAGCATTCATAAAATACTTTCACCAGACTCTTGGCTTTGTCAGGCAAGCATTCATCAAATACTTTCACCAGACTCTTGGCTTTGTCAGGCAAGCATTCATGAAATACTTTCACCAGACGCTTGGCTTTGTCAGGCAAGCATTCCTCAAAGACTTTCACCAGACTCTTGGATTTTTCAGGCAAACATTCATCAAATACTTTCACCAGACTCTTGGCTTTGTCAGGCAAGCATTCATCAAAGACCTTTGCCTGCCTTTCAGCTTTTCCACACATGCATTCCTCAAAGACTTTCACCAGACTCTTGACTTTGTCAGGCAAGCATTCATCAAAGACTTTCACCAGCCTTTCAGCTTTTCCACACATGCATTTCTCAAAGACTTTCACCAGCCTTTTAGCTTTTCCACACATGTGTTCCTCAAAGATTTTCACTAGTCTCATTGCTTTGTCAGGCAAGCATTCATCAAATACTTTCACCAGACTCTTGGTTTGTCAGGCAAGCATTCATCAAATACTTTCACCAGACTCTTGGCTTTGTCAGGCAAGCATTCATCAAATACTTTCACCAGACGCTTGGCTTTGTTAGGCAAGCATTCATCAAAGACTTTCACCAGACTCTTGGCTTTGCCAGGCAAGCATTCATCAAAGACTTTTACCAGACTCTTGGCTTTGTCAGGCAAGCATTCATCAAAGACTTTCACCAGACTCTTGGATTTGTCAGGCAAGCATTCATCAAAGACATTCGCCTGCCTTTCAGCTTTTCCGCACATGCGTTCCTCAAAGACTTTCACCAGACTCTTGGCTTTGTCAGGCAAGCATTCATCAAATACTTTCACCAGACTCTTGGCTTTGTCAGGCAAGCATTCATCAAATACTTTCACCAGACGCTTGGCTTTGTCAGGCAAGCATTCATCAAAGACTTTCACCAGACTCTTGGCTTTGTCAGGCAAGCATTCATCAAAGACTTTTACCAGACTCTTGGCTTTGTCATGCAAGCATTCATCAAAGACTTTTGCCTGCCTTTCAGCTTTTCCACACATGCGTTCCTCAAAGACTTTCACCAGACTCTTGGCTTTGTCAGGCAAGCATTCATCAAATACTTTCACCAGACTCTTGGCTTTGTCAGGCAAGCATTCATCAAATACTTTCACCAGACGCTTGGCTTTGTCAGGCAAGCATTCATCAAAGACTTTCACCAGACTCTTGGCTTTGTCAGGCAAGCATTCATCAAATACTTTTACCAGACTCTTGGCTTTGTAAGGCAAGCATTCATCAAATACTTTCACCAGACTCTTGGCTTTGTCAGGCAAGCATTCATCAAATACTTTCACCAGACTCTTGGCTTTGTCAGGCAAGCATTCATCAAAGACTTTCACCAGACTCTTGGCTTTGTCAGGCAAGCATTCATCAAAGACTTTTACTAGACTTGTGGCTTTGTCAGGCAAGCATTCATCAAATACTTTCACCAGACGCTTGGCTTTGTCAGGCAAGCATTCATCAAAGACTTCCACCAGACTCTTGGCCTTGTCAGGCAAGCATTCATCAAAGACTTTTACTAGACTCTTGGCTTTGTCAGGCAAGCATTCATCAAAGCCTTTCACCAGACTCTTGGCTTTGTCAGGCAAGCATTCATCAAAGACTTTTGCCTGCCTTTCAGCTTTTCTGCACATGCATTCCTCAAAGACTTTCACCAGACTCTTGGCTTTGTCAGGCAAGCATTCATCAAAGACTTTCCCCTGCCTTTCAGCTTTTCCACACATGCATTCCTCAAAGACTTTCACCAGACTCATGGCTTTGTCAGGCAAGCATTCATCAAATACTTTCACCAGAGTCTTGGCTTTGTCAGGCAAGCATTCATAAAATACTTTCACCAGACTCTTGGCTTTGTCAGGCAAGCATTCATCAAATACTTTCACCAGACGCTTGGCTTTGTCAGGCAAGCATTCATCAAAGACTTTCACCAGACTCTTGGCTTTGTCAGGCAAGCATTCATCAAAGACTTTTACCAGACTCTTGGCTTTGTCAGGCAAGCATTCATCAAATACTTTCACCAGACTCTTGGCTTTGTCAGGCAAGCATTCGTCAAAGACTTTTACCAGACTCTAAGCTTTGTCTGGCAAGCATTCATCAAAGACTTTCGCCTGCCTTTCAGCTTTTCCACACATGCGTTCCTCAAAGACTTTCACCAGACTCTTGGCTTTGTCAGGCAAGCATTCATCAAATACTTTCACCAGACTCTTGGCTTTGTCAGGCAAGCATTCATCAAAGACTTTCACCAGACTCTTGGCTTTGTCAGGCAAGCATTCATCAAAGACTTTTACCAGACTCTTGGCTTTGTCATGCAAGCATTCATCAAAGACTTTTGCCTGCCTTTCAGCTTTTCCACACATGCGTTCCTCAAAGACTTTCACCAGACTCTTGGCTTTGTCAGGCAAGCATTCATCAAAGACTTTCACCAGACTCTTGGCTTTGTCAGGCAAGCATTCATCAAAGACTTTCGCCTGCTTTTCAGCTTTTCCACACATGCGTTCCTCAAAGACTTTCACCAGCCTTTCAGCTTTTCCTCACATGTGTTCCTCAAAGACTTTCACCAGACTCATGGCTTTGTCAGGCAAGCATTCATCAAATACTTTCACCAGACTCTTGGCTTTGTAAGGCAAGCATTCATCAAATACTTTCACCAGACTCTTGGCTTTGTCAGGCAAGCATTCATCAAATACTTTCACCAGACTCTTGGCTTTGTCAGGCAAGCATTCATCAAATACTTTCACCAGAATCATGGCTTTGTCAGGCAAGCATTCATCAAAGACTTTCACCAGACTCTTGGCTTTGTCAGGCAAGCATTCATCAAAGACTTTTACTAGACTTGTGGCTTTGTCAGGCAAGAATTCATCAAATACTTTCACCAGATGCTTGGCTTTGTCAGGCAAGCATTCATCAAATACTTTCACCAGACTCTTGGCTTTGTCAGGCAAGCATTCATCAAAGACTTTTACTAGACTTGTGGCTTTGTCAGGCAAGAATTCATCAAATACTTTCACCAGATGCTTGGCTTTGTCAGGCAAGCATTCATCAAAGACTTCCACCAGACTCTTGGCCTTGTCAGGCAAGCATTCATCAAAGACTTTTACTAGACTCTTGGCTTTGTCAGGCAAGCATTCATCAAAGCCTTTCACCAGACTCTTGGCTTTGTCAGGCAAGCATTCATCAAAGACTTTTGCCTGCCTTTCAGCTTTTCTGCACATGCGTTCCTCAAAGACTTTCACCAGACTCTTGGCTTTGTCAGGCAAGCATTCATCAAAGACTTTCC
The DNA here is from genome assembly GCF_040938575.1 of Ambystoma mexicanum. Taxonomy (NCBI): domain Eukaryota; kingdom Metazoa; phylum Chordata; class Amphibia; order Caudata; family Ambystomatidae; genus Ambystoma; species Ambystoma mexicanum. Next base: position 1,277,735,830 of record NC_090931.1, on the reverse strand, counting down.
CCTGCCTTTCAGCTTTTCCACACATGCATTCCTCAAAGACATTCACCAGCCTTTCAGGTTTTCCACACATGCGTTCCTCAAAGACTTTCACCAGACTCATGGCTTTGTCAGGCAAGCATTCATCAAATACTTTCACCAGAGTCTTGGCTTTGTCAGGCAAGCATTCATAAAATACTTTCACCAGACTCTTGGCTTTGTCAGGCAAGCATTCATCAAATACTTTCACCAGACGCTTGGCTTTGTCAGGCAAGCATTCATCAAAGACTTTCACCAGACTCTTGGCTTTGTCAGGCAAGCATTCATCAAAGACTTTTACCAGACTCTTGGCTTTGTCAGGCAAGCATTCATCAAATACTTTCACCAGACGCTTGGCTTTGTCAGGCAAGCATTCATCAAAGACTTTCACCAGACTCTTGGCTTTGTCAGGCAAGCATTCATCAAAGACTTTTACCAGACTCTTGGCTTTGTCAGGCAAGCATTCATCAAATACTTTCACCAGACTCTTGGCTTTGTCAGGCAAGCATTCGTCAAAGACTTTTACCAGACTCTTGGCTTTGTCTGGCAAGCATTCATCAAAGACTTTCGCCTGCCTTTCAGCTTTTCCACACATGCGTTCCTCAAAGACTTTCACCAGACTCTTGGCTTTGTCAGGCAAGCATTCATCAAATACTTTCACCAGACTCTTGGCTTTGTCAGGCAAGCATTCATCAAAGACTTTCACCAGACTCTTGGCTTTGTCAGGCAAGCATTCATCAAATACTTTCACCAGAGTCTTGGCTTTGTCAGGCAAGCATTCATAAAATACTTTCACCAGACTCTTGGCTTTGTCAGGCAAGCATTCATCAAATACTTTCACCAGACGCTTGGCTTTGTCAGGCAAGCATTCATCAAAGACTTTCACCAGACTCTTGGCTTTGTCAGGCAAGCATTCATCAAAGACTTTTACCAGACTCTTGGCTTTGTCAGGCAAGCATTCATCAAATACTTTCACCAGACTCTTGGCTTTGTCAGGCAAGCATTCGTCAAAGACTTTTACCAGACTCTTGGCTTTGTCTGGCAAGCATTCATCAAAGACTTTCGCCTGCCTTTCAGCTTTTCCACACATGCGTTCCTCAAAGACTTTCACCAGACTCTTGGCTTTGTCAGGCAAGCATTCATCAAATACTTTCACCAGACTCTTGGCTTTGTCAGGCAAGCATTCATCAAAGACTTTCACCAGACTCTTGGCTTTGTCAGGCAAGCATTCATCAAAGACTTTTACCAGACTCTTGGCTTTGTCATGCAAGCATTCATCAAAGACTTTTGCCTGCCTTTCAGCTTTTCCACACATGCGTTCCTCAAAGACTTTCACCAGACTCTTGGCTTTGTCAGGCAAGCATTCATCAAAGACTTTCAACAGACTCTTGGCTTTGTCAGGCAAGCATTCATCAAAGACTTTCGCCTGCTTTTCAGCTTTTCCACACATGCGTTCCTCAAAGACTTTCACCAGCCTTTCAGCTTTTCCTCACATGTGTTCCTCAAAGACTTTCACCAGACTCATGGCTTTGTCAGGCAAGCATTCATCAAATACTTTCACCAGACTCTTGGCTTTGTCAGGCAAGCATTCATCAAATACTTTCACCAGACTCTTGGCTTTGTCAGGCAAGCATTCATCAAATACTTTCACCAGAATCATGGCTTTGTCAGGCAAGCATTCATCAAAGACTTTCACCAGACTCTTGGCTTTGTCAGGCAAGCATTCATCAAAGACTTTTACTAGACTTGTGGCTTTGTCAGGCAAGAATTCATCAAATACTTTCACCAGATGCTTGGCTTTGTCAGGCAAGCATTCATCAAAGACTTCCACCAGACTCTTGGCCTTGTCAGGCAAGCATTCATCAAAGACTTTTACTAGACTCTTGGCTTTGTCAGGCAAGCATTCATCAAAGCCTTTCACCAGACTCTTGGCTTTGTCAGGCAAGCATTCATCAAAGACTTTTGCCTGCCTTTCAGCTTTTCTGCACATGCGTTCCTCAAAGACTTTCACCAGACTCTTGGCTTTGTCAGGCAAGCATTCATCAAAGACTTTCCCCTGCCTTTCAGCTTTTCCACACATGCATTCCTCAAAGACATTCACCAGCCTTTCAGGTTTTCCACACATGCGTTCCTCAAAGACTTTCACCAGACTCATGGCTTTGTCAGGCAAGCATTCATCAAATACTTTCACCAGAGTCTTGGCTTTGTCAGGCAAGCATTCATAAAATACTTTCACCAGACTCTTGGCTTTGTCAGGCAAGCATTCATCAAATACTTTCACCAGACGCTTGGCTTTGTCAGGCAAGCATTCATCAAAGACTTTCACCAGACTCTTGGCTTTGTCAGGCAAGCATTCATCAAAGACTTTTACCAGACTCTTGGCTTTGTCAGGCAAGCATTCATCAAATACTTTCACCAGACTCTTGGCTTTGTCAGGCAAGCATTCGTCAAAGACTTTTACCAGACTCTTGGCTTTGTCTGGCAAGCATTCATCAAAGACTTTCGCCTGCCTTTCAGCTTTTCCACACATGCGTTCCTCAAAGACTTTCACCAGACTCTTGGCTTTGTCAGGCAAGCATTCATCAAATACTTTCACCAGACTCTTGGCTTTGTCAGGCAAGCATTCATCAAAGACTTTTGCCTGCCTTTCAGCTTTTCCACACATGCGTTCCTCAAAGACTTTCACCAGACTCTTGGCTTTGGCAGGAAAGCATTCATCAAATACTTTCACCAGACTCTTGGCTTTGTCAGGCAAGCATTCATCAAAGACTTTTGCCTGCCTTTCAGCTTTTCCACACATGTGTTCCTCAAAGACTTTCACCAGACTCATGGCTTTGTCAGGCAAGCATTCATCAAATACTTTTACCAGACTCTTGGCTTTGTCAGGCAAGCATTCATCAAATACTTTCACCAGACTCTTGGTTTGTCAGGCAAGCATTCATCAAATACTTTTACCAGACTCTTGGCTTTGTCAGGCAAGCATTCATCAAAGACTCACCAGACTCTTGGCTTTGTCAGGCAAGCATTCATCAAAGACTTTTGCCTGCCTTTCAGCTTTTCCACACATGCGTTCCTCAAAGACATTCACCAGCCTTTCAGCTTTTCCACACATGCGTTCCTCAAAGACATTCACCAGCCTTTCAGCTTTTCCACACATGCGTTCCTCAAAGACTTTCAGCAGACCCATGGCTTTGTCAGGCAAGCATTCATCAAATACTTTCACCAGACTCTTGGTTTTGTCAGGCAAGCATTCATAAAATACTTTCACCAGACTCTTGGCTTTGTCAGGCAAGCATTCATCAAATACTTTCACCAGACTCTTGGCTTTGTCAGGCAAGCATTCATCAAATACTTTCACCAGACTCTTGGCTTTGTCAGGCAAGCATTCATCAAAGACATTTGCCTGCCTTTCAGCTTTTCCACACATGCATTCCTCAAAGACTTTCACCAGACTCTTGACTTTGTCAGGCAAGCATTCATCAAAGACTTTCACCAGCCTTTCAGCTTTTCCACACATGCATTTCTCAAAGACGTTCACCAGCCTTTTAGCTTTTCCACACATGTGTTCCTCAAAGATTTTCACCAGTCTCATGGCTTTGTCAGGCAAGCATTCATCAAATACTTTCACCAGACTCTTGGTTTGTCAGGCAAGCATTCATCAAATACTTTCACCAGACGCTTGGCTTTGTTAGGCAAGCATTCATCAAAGACTTTCACCAGACTCTTGGCTTTGTCAGGCAAGCATTCATCAAAGACTTTTACCAGACTCTTGGCTTTGTCAGGCAAGCATTCATCAAAGACTTTCGCCTGCCTTTCAGCTTTTCCGCACATGCGTTCCTCAAAGACTTTCACCAGACTCTTGGCTTTGTCAGGCAAGCATTCATCAAATACTTTCACCAGACTCTTGGCTTTTTCCAGCAAGCATTCATCAAAGACTTTCACCAGCCTTTCAGCTTTTCCACACATGCGTTCCTGCAAGACATTCACCAGCCTTACAGCTTTTCCACACATGCGTTCCTCAAAGACTTTCACCAGACTCATGGCTTTGTCAGGCAAGCATTCTTCCAAGACTTTCACCTGCCTTTCAGCTTTATCACACATGCGTTCTTCAAAGACTTTCACCAGATGCTTGGCTTTGTCAGGCAAGATTTCATCAAATACTTTCACTAGACGCTTGGCTTTGTCAGGCAAGCATTCATCAAAGACTTTCACCTGCCTTTCAGCTTTATCACACATGCATTCTTCAAAGACTTTCACCAGACTCTTGGCTTTGTCAGGCAAGCATTCATCAAATACTTTAACCAGATGCTTGGCTTTGTCAGGCAAGCATTCATCAAAGACTTTCACCAGACTCTTGGCTTTGTCAGGCAAGCATTCATCAAAGACTTTTACCAGACTCTTGGCTTTGTCAGGCAAACATTCATCAAAGACTTTTACTAGACTCTTGGCTTCGTCAGGCAAGCATTCATCAAAGACTTTCACCAGACTCATGGCTTTGTCAGGCAAGCATTCATCAAAGACTTTCACCAGATGCTTGGCTTTGTCAGGCAAGATTTCATCAAATACTTTCACTAGACGCTTGGCTTTGTCAGGCAAGCATTCATCAAAGACTTTCACCTGCCTTTCAGCTTTATCACACATGCATTCTTCAAAGACTTTCACCAGACTCTTGGCTTTGTCAGGCAAGCATTCATCAAATACTTTAACCAGATGCTTGGCTTTGTCAGGCAAGCATTCATCAAAGACTTTCACCAGACTCTTGGCTTTGTCAGGCAAGCATTCATCAAAGACTTTTACCAGACTCTTGGCTTTGTCAGGCAAGCATTCATCAAAGACTTTCGCCTGCCTTTCAGCTTTTCCGCACATGCGTTCCTCACAGACTTTCACCAGAGGCTTGGCTTTGACAGGCAAGCATTCATCAAAGACTTTCACCAGCCTTTTATCTTTGTCACACATCCCCCACAAGAATTATCAGAAAGCACGTCAATGTAAGGCCTAACATTACCATGTTTCGGCAAAATAATTGCTAGTTTCTTGTTTTTCAAATAGGCTAAACGTGAATTGCAGTCACAACAGGCAGCTTTCGTCTTTATTCCTTTGACATATGAAACCCATTCCTCTTCAGCTGTTCATGTATTGTCATTTTAAGGAGCCCAGACTGCATCAAGAACTTGTCAATTTAGGAATACTCATTGTAAGAGTTGCTTAGGGCAACCCATCCTCCAGGCCTTTCTTGATGTATATCGCAGCTCACCCTTTTAGCAAAGATAATCATTTAAAAACATGCATGCTCTAGTGTGTTGGGGCTTCCCGTGCCTCGGTCCGCCCTGTACTAGCATCAACGCATATGCACAATGAGACTCGGACACGCACGTCTGATCGTTCCAGGGTCCCGGCGGCAACTGCCTCGCGGGCCGTCTTTATTCGTTACGCGCATGTGCGGCCACAACGAGGCTAAAACATGCGCACATGCATTACGGACGTAACATCCCTTTTTTTCTTCAAACAGAAACAACAACAACTTACAACTGCAACACATTCACAGGTCAACCATGAACGTTACAAACATTGACTTTCTGAATAGTGTCTCATTGGCCAAGGACAGTCACCTGTTCTGTCACCTGAATCTAGAATGTAATCTTTGAGCCGAACAGGTATGGCGCAGCCTTGTCGCGCCGGGTACCGCCTTTCCGCCTGCGAGCTGAGCGGTGGGGTCCCGACTGTCGGTGGTGGACCCACGGAGGGGTCATCTTCCGGTGCCTCTGCATGTTCCTCCTGCTGCATAGGCCTCGTAGGATCAGCGTCTGGTGGCCGGCTGTCAAATCTTTTGAAGAAGGACTCATTGCGGGTGATGGTTCCCCGTGCATTCGCCGCAGTGATCATAGATCCTTTGACATGGGTGACGACCCACAGTTGGGGTTCATATGGCAGTGACAGTTTCCCCTCTGGCCTGCGGTTGCGTACCATTACCGAGTCTCCAACTGCTATGTCCTTTTCTCGCAGTCCTCTCCGTTCGTTCTCCTTGGCATTGTGGGCTTCTCGTTCCCTTCTCACCCGGTCATTGTCTATGATCCCCGGCTCACGACCTTCCACCTCTGGAAGGTCGTGAGCCCCCATCTCCCAAACAGAGCCTCGGCCGGAGCCACACCTGTGGATTGATGCATTGTCGACCTATATTCTCGAAGAAACTCAAATAGGGTTCTCTTTAGTTCCACCCCACTGTTGGCCGTTATGCGGAATACCTTATTAAGTGTCCTCATGAGCCTTTCGGCCTCCCCATTCGCCCAGGGCCACAGCGGCGACACCTTCCGATGTTGTATGCCCCTTTCTCTCAGGTACTGTGCAAATTGGTTCCCAGTGAATGGTGGCCCATTGTCCGAGCAGAGGATTTCAGGGAGGCCATGCGTGGCAAACATCTTTTCCAACGCAAGGATCGTGTGATCTACAGCAAATGAGTCAACTAGTTCCACCTCCGGATACCTCGACCATTGGTCTACTGCCACTAAAAAGTACATGCCCCTCCCGGTTGACCCAAAGTCAGTGTGGACTGTGCCCCATGGCTTCTCGCTCCGTTCCATAGAATTTATCGGGGGTGCTCTTTCTACGGGGCTGACCACCTGGCATGACAAACACCCTTTTACATGCAGTTCAACTAGGGTTTCCAGATCTGGGAACCAAACCTTTGTGCGCAGCCTCGCCTTCATCTTCGCCACTCCCTGATGTCCGGTGTGAGCCAGTTCCATGACTTGGGCTCTTAGCGAACATTGGTACAACTATTTGGCGACCGCTTAGTAGCAACCCATCTTCTGAAGTGGAGAGCTCATCATGGATTTTCCATAGTGCCTGATGATCCCTCTGGGCTCTGTCCTCCTTCCTTGTGTTATTCTGCAGAATGCTTCTCCAATCGCCACTCTGAATTGCAGCTCTGATGATTTTAAACACCTCGTCGTCTGCCGACTCTTGTGCCATCTGATTTCTGTCCAACGCCACTGGCATGGCAACTGCCACAACATTGTGTACAAATTCTTTGCACTCTGCCACATCTCCCTGATCACCTTCCCTCTCCCTATTAGGATGACGGGACAAGTAGTCCGCTGGATTGTTCATCCCTGGCCGGTACACCAATTTGACCCCGTATTCAATGAGGGCGAGCATCCACCGTTCTATCCTGGGAGGAGGTTTCGAGGATACACCCGCTAGGATTGGAAGAAGCGGTTTGTGATCCGTGATGACAGTTACCGGTTTCCCAAGAATGTACAACCTGAAATGTCTGCAGCCCCATAAGATGGCCAGGGCCTCTCTCTCTCTATCTGAGAGTAGGGACGTTCAGTCTCCATGAGGGCTTTACTCGCATATGCGATAGGTAGCATCTCACCTCTCACGTCCTTCTGCATCAGCACAGCTCCTAAACCCACCGGACTTGCGTCTACAACCACCTCGGACTCGGCTGTGGGATCAAAATATGCCACTGTCCTGATCTGACAATGCCTTCTTGATTTAATCGAACGCACCTTGTTCTTTGGTACCCCAGACCCAAACAGCGTCATTTTTCGTGAGGGCCCGGAGGGGTTCAGAGAGGGATGCCAAACCCTTGATGAAGCGGCCGCAGTAATTCACCATCCCCAGAAAACTGCAGACTTCTGTTGGCGATTGGGGGGTGCAGCCTCGCGGATGTCTTTGACTTTGTCCCGATCCAGGGATACACCGTTGCCATGAAACACAAATCCAAAAAACCCAATGCGATCTCTGAAGAATTCGCATTTCTCCCGGTGTAAGGTGAGTCCAAGATCTTTCAGTCTCTGTATGGTTGCTTCTAGACACTTCAGGTGTTCGGCATATGTAGTGGCAAAGACCAAAATATTGTCACTCATGTTTATTACTCCCCTTAGACCCGCCAAAGCACCCCTGATTGCATTCTGAAACACCTCAGCTGCTGAGGATATCCCAAAGCTGAGGCGCTTAAACTGGTACAGACCCTCGTGCGTTGTAAAAGTAGTAATGTACCTTGAGTCCGCATGCAACTCCAGCTGGTGATATCCTGCTCTTAAATCAAGTTTCGAGAATATCTTGGCACCCTGCAGTTCACTGATGATATCATCTATAGTGGGGGTCAGGTGGCGTTCTCTCTTGATGGCCACATTGGGCAACCGTATGTCCACGAAGATGCAAACCTTGCCCGGTTGTTTGGGCTTAGTGCCACCACGATTGGCGAGACCCAAGGATTCGGCCCTTCCACCCTTTCAATGATATCCATATTGATCAGTGCTTTGAGTTCCTCTTCAACCTGGGACCGAAGATGGAACGGAATTTGTCTGTGTTTCAATGCTGTTGGGCGGATCGTTTCATCTATGTGCAGCCGCACTGGTTCTGCTTTTAGTCGACCAATCCCTTGAAACATACTCTCAAATTTCTCCAAAAGTGAGTCTACGTCCCCTTGATAAATTGCACACGCAAAGTGGACCAAATCTAATATTCCGAGGCCGCACAACTCAACAGGGACCGAGGGATAACATCCGTGACGAAAAACCTTGCCTTAATTGTCTTTCCTTCATGGGCTACAGGAGCTCCAAACACCCCTTTGATTGGCAGGGGAGTGTGACCCCCGAAGTTGAAAATCTTCGCCCTCGAATGGTCCAATGGAGGGGGGCCTGGGAGGGCTTCGTAATGTTCGGTAGCCAACACACATACTGAGGCACCAGTGTCTATTAGTACCTACGTAGGGACTCCTTGAATGTTAACCATACACATCGGTTGTCTGCGTTTTCTCGCCCCGGTAGCCAAATTTGAAATGAAAAAGACCTCTTCATCCTCTTCCTCCTCCTCTGCCATGTTGAGTCTTTGGACATCCTGTTCCACTGCAGCGACACTTTGTTGTTTTCTATATCCACCGCTTACCCTCGCGGGTCCCCGCTGTGTGGCAACTGGGGCAGCAGCTCTGCACATTCGGGCATAGTGCCTTGGCGTGTTGCATCTTCCGCAGGTCCTCGATTTGGCTGGACAGTCTTCCGAATGCGGCAAATCGGATCCACAATACTGAAAAATGACCGCATTGCCTTGGGGAGATGTCGGTTCCTGCCTCTTTTGGCTCCACCTCGACTTTGTTTGGGGCTGTCTCCCAACCCCAAAAGCTTCCTCGAGCTTGCCTGGGCATGCAGCAGCATCTATTTTAGCCCCTCTACTCTCGGCAAGTTCGTATACCCTTCCACTGTCCAAAATCTGCACCAACGACATACCTGGCTCTCTCAAAACCTGCCTCAGCAGTTTCCCTGAGCTGCACCCTTGGATCAGTTGGTGTCGGACCATTAAATCAGCATCCGTCCATCTGCACGTGGTGGCTAGCTGTCTCAAACGTGCACAGAATTGATCTAATGTCTCCTCATCGTGCTGCTTTTCTCCACACATGACAAACCTGTCAAAGTCTACGTTGGATAAGGGGATAAAATGATCCCTTAGCGCGGTTTTCACCGCATTGTAGTTTACCACCGGTAAGGTGAGAGACTCATAAATGCGCAGTACCTCTGTGCCCGCCGAGTACAACAGCGTCGCCACTTTGGCATCATCATCTGTTTCTCCGGTGGCAGCGAAAAAACATGTCAAGTTTTTTTATCCAGAGGGGCCATCTCGGGCCTAGTTTCGAGGGGGGACCAGAGGTGTCAAATTCTTGCATTGGATGTAATGAGCCATGCTGCCTTCTCACCACCCTCACTGTTCCAGAGGCCTCTCCGTCGCTCTCTGTCATGTTCACAGGTCGCACAGGCACCTCAGACCGTGTTAGAGGCCGCAAACTTGGCTATATCCGCGTCCGACGTAGGGAGACTGCAGAACGTCCAAAAATTGAGGGATTGTCTACCTCAGTGTTTAGACAGCGCACAAGCACCCTCGCGGGCCGCAACCGCCTTAAACACCATAAACAAAATGGCCACCGTCACTCGTGTGAGGATTGTGGCGCACGTGAGATGAAATACCCATAACGACATGTTTGTACGTGCCGGGCGTTTCTCTCCTCGTGTCCCGCCTCGTCGCCAGTGTGATGGGACTTCCCGTGCCTCGGGCCGCCCTGTACTAGCATCAAAGCATACGCACACAATGAGACTCGGACACACACATCTGATCGTTCCAGGGTCCCGGCGGCAACTGCCTCGCAGGGCGTCTTTATTCGTTACGCGCATGCGCGGCCACAACGAGGCTAGCACATGCGCACATGCATCACTGACGTAACATCTAGGACCCTCTAGGGTGGTCTCCATTGAAACCAACCCACGTTCTAATCTTCTCATGGTCATGGGCAGCACTGAGAAAGACATAATACACGTTGCCAATAGCGAGACTGCATTATTTCAGTCCATTGTGGGATTCAGTTTCAAAGTCAGAAAGTGCCAATGGGACAATAGTTTGGTTAAAATCTAAAATGGCAGATCTTAAGGAGACGCCCCCAAATTTCAAACGGAGTCCTTTTCATGCAGCAATAGCTGGCAGGATCTTATCCACGCGCTTAGTATGAGAAATAACAGCCTTTGTCGATCACACAAGAGGCTGGTTAGGTACAAATATTATTGAATCACTTCCACAGGTTTCTTACCTAACTTCTCAAGGTTAAATTTAAAAAGAAAAATATTCCGAGCTAAAAGCCATGACTTTGCTTGTGTAATGTTGATTTCAAGCCTGTTCTCTACTGAATAGCCTGGTGTTGCATTTCGATATCTTACATCCCAACTAGAGTGTGGTCCCCGCAGCCATTGGATCGGTATTGTCCTAAGTCAAGGAGGAAAGCATTGACCTTGCTTAAGGTACTGTTCAGATCGGCTGTGTGAATATTCAATAAGAGGGATGCGAGAACGCAGACTTGTTTAAGGCCTTTTATAGTTTCAACCTGTTTTGAACAGGGGCCTTCAAGTTGAAAGAGGACTCTTACTCTAGTGTGAATATAGAAAATGTTAACAAATTGAAGCACGGCCCTATCGAAACCTCTTCTCTGCAGCTTACACCAAAGGTGATCTCTATCGACCCATTCAGATGCCTCCTTGCAGTTGATAAAGGTGGATTCTGGCCATGCATAAGTGCACAGCTGATCAGATGTTTCAGTATTATTGGATTAACACTTGCCGAAAAGCCTTTCCAAAAAACCTCTTTGCACAGGAGATAATCGGTTTTCACTGAGATCCCAAAATCGGGAGGTTCGGGAGGATAGCTCAGGGGCAACACGCTCGCCTTGGAAACAAAATGGCGCAGAGCAACACAGGCTTGATCTTGGGTCCGTGCGTAGAAACCTCTGGGTATTACGCGTGTTATAAATAACCAATTACAAAAAGAAAAACTAAAAAAATTGTTCAGTTCCCTCGGTATAATTGAAGCAAAGCTTGTACTGCTCGTATCTAGAAGGAATATCAAACGATAATTACCAGGATCCACCCAAACCCCACCAAAACGATCTCTCTCTATAATACAAGTTTTCATCATATTAATAAATTATATCTGCAAGATTTATGGGCATAATTGTGGTTGTTTCTTAAGAAGCACATTTGATAGTCCGTTAAGGGCCAGGGAAGATTTTCCTTGGGATATCAAGGCTCCAAGACTTTGTTCATTACAAAGATTAAACATTTAGTCTGATTTCTGATATGAACCCTATATTTGGTAGGTGGGGGTGCAATGTTGGACATACTAATGCAGCTCTGCCAGTTTAATGAATCAATCTGATTAATTTGAGCAGACCACTCCTCCCCTTCAGTCCCAGTAATTAGTGACTAAAGGGCCGATTCATGGAACAAATGTGCGCCGAAAATCTTGGCGCAAGCCGGTGCAAGCGTGAAAAAGCAAGCGTGCAATTCATGGAAGGGCCTGCGCGTGTTTACAGCGGGATGTGCGCCAAGTCCGAGCGTGACGCGCACGGCGTACACGTCACAGCAACATCCCGAATGCTGTGCGCGACGTGCACAGCGAAATCGCACAACGTCGGCGCACACACCAAAAAGGGGGCGGGACACGGGTGTAACATGCGGAATGGGGAACAACGCGTGAAAAAGAAGTCGTAACTGGGGAAGTACTGCAGGGAAATACACGGAACTCCCACGCGAACAACACAGTCATGGAATCGAATATTGGAAACCCGCGCATGCTAAAAGACGCGCACAGGCGTCAACACGTCCACCACACGAAGGCAGGCGGAAGCGTCCCCGCGCACAGTATAAAAGTGCACGCAACAACAAACACGTATATACAGCTACGATGAATGCCCCATTTGTCGCAGCACTGATCGGGGACACCGCAGGAGGAGGAGAATAGCCAGGCCCCGCATTTGTTTGCCCCGGACCAGCCTTTTTGGGATGCCTGATGACCAGGTCTATGGCAGGTATAGGTTTCCACCTCATATCATCCTAGACCTGGTCAGGGAGTGGGAAGATGACCTTACATCTCCCACCCTGTCCTCCCAAGCATTAAGCCCCTTGGAGAAGGTGCTCAATGTCCTGCATTTTGTGGCCGCTGAGTCATTTCAGCGGACAAGTTCCATAGTGGGGGGGGGTCTCACAGGCCACACAGTCATGCTGCCTACACCAGGTGTTGGCAATCATGACTGCGCGCCCCTCAGTCCGCAGGCACATATACATGCCCAGAACACCCGCAGAAAGACAGCCCGTGGTCCAGGGCTTCTACAGGGTGGCACACTTCCCCAAAGTGCTCGGTGCCATAGATTGCACCCATGTGGCCCTACGTCCACCTAGGGCCACTGAGAACATCTATCGAAACCACATGTACTGGAATTCCATCAACGTGCAGGTTGTATGCGATGCAAAGGGAATCATCACCTCTGTCTATGCAAACTACCCTGGTTCAACCCATGAAAGTTTCATATACAGAATGTCTGTCCTGAGCCGGGCCCTGGAAGCTGGGACGCATGGTGACACATGGCTCCTAGGTGAGTACAAATGGCTGTGCACATGCATGCATGTCACACACAGACAAATACACAAACCCAGCTAATCACAACCATTATCACCTCCCCAGAGGACAGTGCCTACCCTCTGAGCAACCACATGATGACGCCAATCCGGAACCCCACCACACCACCCCAGGTAAGATACAACACTACCCATATTGCATCCAGGGCCATAGTGGAGCGCACATTCAGAGTGCTCAGGTCACGCTTCTGTTCCCTTGACCGCTCTACTATATGCACCACCACTTATGTGCAGGATCATTGTGGCAGCATGTGTCCTGCACAATGTTGCAACACGGCAGGGCGTACCGATGGACATGGTGCTGCCCCCACATACCCAACCACAGGCACAGGCGCTGCCCATGGGAGGTGAAAGGGCAAGTGGAGAGGCAGCCCGGACCCAGCTTGTGGCCACATTTTTCACCTAAACTCCCACCCCTGCGGAGTGCACACAGGCCTGGCACATACCAGGTGACAATTGATGACGACAAAGAGACAGTCAACTGTCACAACCTTACCACCCTGAGGATGTTGCCATGGAAGTGCTACATTGTGTGCATCCCTAGCTACTTAAACATAACCAATCCCGTGTGACCAAAAGGAACACATGCAAGGTGTGTATCACACACCCCCGCAAAACAGGCCATGACAATCCCTGGTATGTCACCCAAACCCTCCCAAACCACATCACCCTTGTCTGCCACAGCATGACATGGCATGCAACAGCAAAAGGCCAACACATGACCAAAAATATACAAAGTGACACGTGATAAATGGAAAGTGGCCTCAGACAATGATGCCTGACATGGAATCAGATGAAATGACTGACCAGCAACCTCCCACACATGCCATGTCATACACAAATGCCGTCCACCAGTTGTAGCTTGAACACAGCACTGAATGCATGTTCACATGCACATTGAGCAAGGCAAAATCGCCACTCCCAAACCCATGTGCTGTGTGTCTCCTGCTCCACACTGCTCAGCACACAGCACAGTGAGCAGCCATTGTATTGGGGATACACCTTGAGCATCACATCAAAAGGACAAATAACATTTTTTACCAACTGACGCATGTCCAGGACCCCCAAATGGTAATTGATCATGCGCTGCAGGGACACAGCGTGCCCGAGAAGGCAATATGTGTGCACCTGTGGGCATGGAAGGGTGGTTGTACGTGTGGTGCAGCATTGTGCAACTGTGTGTATCAGTAGGGACATGCACTCAATATATGCATGTGAAATCAAGTGAACCTCAGCGTCCTATACACATCACATGTGAACATTACCCATGTGTACACCCCCGCATGTTCAACCACAAAAATCCCCCGACACCTGAAAAGTAAATACAACACAAAAAACAGCCACTGACCAGCAGAACACATCATGTACATAGTATCCCACAATCACATTGTCAGAGAGTGCCCAAACACTGTAGCCCAGGCTTACTGTCCAACAGCAAGAGGCCCTTCCTCATTTACACATCACCATGATCTTCTGAACAACTGTGTCTGGGCTATGTAGCCTTCTCCCTTTTAGTCTACCTGGCTACAGGATCCCCCTACCCCTTGGTCTTCATGTTCCACCTTGCATGTAAATAGGGTCCAGCCCCCTCAGAGGCCTCCTTGACTGGTAAAAATACCAAATCGCAGAGAACTTCAAGGAGCCAAACCCCCAAACCAGGGAAAACGTTTCTAGGCACAAAAATACCCTGGAAGAGGCTCCAGTAGATTACTTGAAGTGGAAAAAAAGTCCTGGCACATGTACAAGCAGAATGATAGAACTACCAAGGTAGCACAGTTCAACAATGGTTCAACAGGAATGGTACCTTTTTTCGGAAACAACATACAATGAGGATGCAACAACTGATGGGTAGTGTCACAGCTCCAGTCTCCAGGCGCAGGAGTGGCACGAACCAACCACCCGCTCCGTGGTCTGGGCACCTGCAAGGTAAAACTTACACAGGCCTCCGAAACCCTGGCGGGGAAAGAGGATCAGGGATCCGTTGGTTTGACAGGCATTGGTATTCAGGATAACTGGAAAGAGGGGCAGGAGAGGGGAGTTGGATTGGCAAGGGAAAGTAGTCAAAATACAAAATACAACTATTGACAATAACACATACTCAATCAGAGAAACCATGTTCTACATGCACATAGTACGAAATGAGTCAAATGCAAGACAAAGAGAGACTTATCTCTGGGGTGAGTGTTGGCCTCCTGCCTGCGCACGCTCAGGTCCGGTAACAGGATCAGTTCAATGCTGCAAAGAGAGCGTTAGTTACTAATCTATGTGTGTTTACAACACACACACAACACCATTCATGCCCCAAAGTAAGTGACTTCTCCACAAACAAACACTCTTGTCTGCTATGTACGTATACGTTAGCTTGCCCCTGTGATGGTTCATGCACTGTCAATGCAGTAAGGCAGGCGCACGTGGGCATGCGGTAAATGGAAGACCAATGCGTCAAGAATCACACATGATAGAATGGTCCCTGGGTGACCTGCTAGATGCGTATAGCGAGGTGCGACTTCAGTACACGTCGTGTTCTGGCAGCCGTGGATTTCAATAGGTAGTGCAAGTGGCAATTTGCACATGCAAATGATATGCACTGCACACAAGTCTGTGCCTCGCTGGATGTCCCTGTGCGCTGTATAAGTTTCTGGCTCAGAACACTACTGCGCTAATAACTCAGCTTCAATGGAGCAGGGGGGACTGGAGGATATGTGCGACGGCCCCTGCGTGTGCCCCTGACAACTTGTAAAGCTACTTTGCATTTGCCCCTCAACGCATCTTAGCTGTACTGTGCGCTTCTACAACAATATCTGGCCAAGCTCCCCAGCACTGGTGCTACTTAGCATGCATGTGCAAGTGGCCTGGTGGAAGGTTGGCTGCGGTGTGGCCCCTTGTGCAGCTCACCTTGTTTGGAGCCCCTGGAAACACATCTGCTTCTGTTGGACATCTGAGCACAAGCCCTGTGCTTCTGCTTGGGCACACATACGCACGTCTGCACCACCGAACGTGGCCAGGTTTCTGTAGTACTTGGCCCTGTGTCTGCTGGCAAAGGTAGTCTGGAGGCTCATTTTCCTGCAGAAAGGGCATACAAAAATAATAATGCTGGAAAGTTCCCTGTGTGTGTGTCTTCATGCTGGTAGTCACTGGGCCATGTTACAGACCTACATCAGAACTCCTCCCACCATCAGTGTGACTTTGACAGGCAAAGGGTACAGGCTACTGTCTACAGCATGAAGTGCATCAAGCACATATACATGCAAGAAAATAACATACATCACAATCCACATCAATTAATGGACACATCAATCATGTACTCACCCAAATAGATTACAGACATGCCCTGGATATAACCCACTCAATCCCCACTAGGGGTGTTAACACAAGTAGTAGAGCAACGGGCAGGCCACAGATATGACGAAAGTCCAAAGCCCTTGTGTAAATGTTTGTTACACCCAACCATCCTTGCGATCCCATGGATAAGGGAAGCAGGAGTGGCCTATGTGAGTCAGGACCCCAAGCTGCAAACACATACACGAGACAAGCTTGAAGGGCCCAGCTGGAACAGACAGTGGTTGCTTTCGAAAGCCACAAAGCACCACACCGTCACATGAATGCACAATAGACAAGCAATTTTAAACTATATTAACTAATTAAACTAACTATAAAAAACCTACATTACCTAATTAAATTAACTATCAAAAACAATATTAACTAACTAAACTAACAAGAAAAATAAAAAATGGCCACATACGGGGGGAGGCACGCAGGAGGGGGGAGGTACAGGGTGCACCTCAACACCCACATGCGATGATGTTGAGACAGCGATGTTATTAATTGCTGCCCCCTGGTGTTCTGAATTGGCAACCATGGCTTGCTCCCACGCAGTATACCCCAGTGGCGCGCGGCCACCGCGTTGCTGGGCTTGACTCCTGCGGGGCATGCGGTGCCCAAGGAGGCGACGTCCTTGTTGAGTTGGCACCGCCCGCAGCTGCAGGACTACATTCCTCCGTCGACGTGATGCCCCAGGCACATCAGCAACTGGTGTGGAGGGTGACCCTGCGTCCTGATCCACCACAGGCAGAGGCCCCACCACCATCTGGCCCCTCAGTGCAGGTGTCACGGACAGAGGAGCATCCACATCAGAATCACTCAACTCTGACGAATGTACCCGATGCACATCCAACTCGACGTTGTCATCAGAGTGATCATCTGGGCTAGACTCATTGCCAGCCGTAGACAAGATGGTCTGTAACACAAGTGGGTTCTTCTGGCCTTCCAACCCATGACCCCCACTTGTGCTGGGTTGCTGGTGTGATACAACCCTGTGTCTGGCATGACAACACCATCCTCTGGCTCCCTTGCGTCATCATCTGCAAAGGGGAGAAAAAGAAACATTAGAACACATGTTAGAAGCACATAACACACACCTGTTTTAGGCAAACCTTTGTTACTAATTGGGCAAACCTGTTTTAGGCAAACCTTTGTTACTAATTGTTATTAATTGTGTGAACAATTTGGTAAACCTGAGTTAGCAGGCCAATCTGGTGCATTAACTGAGATTTTGGATATTCAGGTAAATTTGAATTTCTGATTATTCAGCCTGCATGTAACAACTACACAAATTGTAAATTGTATTTCTGCTCTATTGTTTGAATATTTGAAAACATAATGGTTTTTGTTTAATATAATAAGTTGTTTATTTTTTCTGGATTTTAGTATCCCACATCTTGCTTTCTTTCCTGATTTTTACAAACAATTTGTTTGTTAAGCATCCGTATTATATGCTTAATTATTATAAAATAAAAAACATTCTAAATATTTCTTCTTCACACTGTTTTTGTTTCGGCTGACTGTTCTTTTTAATTACAAAGGTACTAATAGATCAGAGATATCTAACGATACTCAAATTAGAAATTAGACTGAATTTATTTCACAAATTGGGCAAAACTTATATTTTTGTCAGCAGACTTTTGGAAATTTTAAGTTTTTTCATTATACAGACCCCCACCAAGAGCTGCATCACAGGGGCAAACCCCTCTTTGTTAATAACATAGCACACACATAGACATCACATAGACAGCCAACACATGAAGCGGAATTGTCATCGGAATGTTGCACTACACAACGTTTAAGCTGCTTGCATATGCACATGTGAAAATGTCCAAAAACACCCATTTCCCCATACACCTGTATTGTCAACATGACCAGCATCCAATACACCAAAGCAAGCAGCTACAACGCTGCTTGCTTTGATGTATGTGGAAGTACACACATACACACGTGAAGGAAGCTGCACAGTCATTACAACCCGATTGGCAGGCTACAATCAATCAGCGCCCTGTGCCAGTTGGTATAACCCGCAGATTGACCAATCAACTAATCGAAACAACCACTATGGAGTTCCAATACTGAGTACATGTGTCCCAGGATGCACCTGTGCCCGTCGCATTCATGACAGAGAAGGGATGAAAAACTGACCATACATGCCAGGTCACTTTGACATTGCATCAGTGAGTAGGCATGTAGAATGGTGTGACACGGCTCAGAAGTGCGTTGATGCAGTGCAGAACATGTGTATGTTACCCACTATCTACATGAACAAGTACATTATGATGTCCATCAATAAACGTGAAGGCAGTGCAAGGGCAAGTTCTGGCATCACGTGCAATGTGCGTGCAATGTGCATGTAATGGGTTGCATGGCTACAAGCAAACCCCCCCTCTAAGTGAAAATGCAGGAAGGCATTGCATGGCAACAAAAGGGTGACCAGAGACCTGTGTATTGGCAGACAGTGTTGACTAGCGTCAATTGCATCATCTGACTCAACTGACAACACAGCAGATGATAATGGGACAGTAAGCAGGAGACATGATGAACCCTCAGTAGTACACCCATGTGTGCAGAAGCCACAACACCAGTTGAACAGAGTCAGTGGGCCTGAAACAGGGGGTGGCCTGTGCCCCACACAGAATGTGACACCGTAAACATGTGTGTGATGCAGGACTGAGCCAGAGTGGGCATGGAATGGATGGTCAAATGGCATGAAATGCAGTTCATCCTGGACACAAACTACGATGATCATCCAGTCAAGCACAACACATCACACAAGCAAACCACACATGGACTCGACAAACACGCAACAACACTCACTGGACGTGGCATCAAAGTCCAGCATCTCTCCCACTCCTTCGACCAATCCTGTCGGTATGAACCCCGCAACGACTGACTCGTGCGGAGTGAGGTCTTCCTCTTCAGGTGGTGGCCCACTGCCAGTCACCAGAGTCATGCAGTAATTAGAGGCACGCTTCACCTTAGTACAGCGTTTGAGGTCATCCCAACGCTTTTTGCACTCTTGGGCTGTGCGCACCTCATGGCCGAATGCACTCACACGATCCGCAACTTGCTTCCAGTGGGACATACGATGGGCAGCTGTAGTTTGACAATTTGGCCCCACTAGCATATCACGGTTGTGGTCCCACACGTAGTCCACAAGGAAGTCCAGTTCCTGCATGCAGAAAGGCTTCTTCCTCGACATACCGGAGGCTGGAGCTGTGTCTGGGGTCCCAGCCTCAACTGCAGGTGCAACCTTCCTCCTCTTGGACACTGGTCCGGACCCTGGCTGGCAAATGCCGCCCTGATCAGTATGGGCTGTGGTGCTGGTGGAATGATCCGAGGGAGTGGCAGGTGGAACAAGGACGGAAGCCCCGACTTGCGCCAGTGGCTGCTGGGTGCCCTGGAATGGATCCTGCGCAGCAACATCCGCTGTGCCAGGGTCATTGACTGGGACTGTCGTGGATGGTAGAATCACAACCGGGGTGGTGTCGGCTGCATCTGCCCATGCACTTGCCAACACCCGGCTGGTCGGGGCAGCAGATGACATTACTGCCCCAGGGACACGTGCCTCGGTCAGGGCAGCCCTGTGTGCACCTACGGTGTGCCTCCTGACCTCCTGGAAATCGTCCTGGGACTCTTCAGGTGCCAACGCAGCCTGCGCTGGCAGACCCTGAGCCTGGGTGGTGGTGTCCACAGCTGTACCTGCAGCTACCACTCCCCTTGGGCCCGTGGCAGTCGATGAAACAGACTGCGGGTCACATGGGCGTCAGTGCCAGATGCAAGAACTGCATCTCCCGGAGCCGCAGGGGGTGGTGGCATGACTGCACCAACATGTGGCACAACATTGTGCCGAAGTGGTGCACCCCTGCCTCTTCCCCCTCTGCAGCCACCCTGGACACCCTGGAGTCCCCTTACTCCCTGGTCACCCCGGCCACATCCCTGACCACACCCGCCATGTGGAGTACGCCCAGATGAGGGGCCCCTCACCTTTCGTGGCCTCCCAGCCATGGCACAGATGTAGTAGTGCCGGCACAGATGTAGTAGTGCCAATGGGAGGTGTACATGACAATTGTCCTGGGCATTTGGGTTGAAGGGGGTGGGATACAAGATGTTAACAGCACCCCTGTACCTGCAAGGCTGTATGTGACCCCAGTGATGAAGTGACGGGTCACGCAACACTCAAGCACCCCAAAGCTGCAGTAAAATGGTGCACGCGCAACCCCCGGTAGCCCACGTGTGTGGAATTAACCTCCCGCAGTACGCAGTGGCACCCAGGGACAGGAAAAACATGTACGCGTGGGACACGCAGGCTACTATGACCTTGAAAATGGGTATGCGATACACAGGGGCACCTGCAGTGGGAAAAATAGCGTGCGTGACTCACCGTCAGACTAGCGTGATAATGAAAAACACGCATAGCCAATACCCCCGCCAAAAGAAGAGATACGTCCTTGATCAGCTGAGGAGTTGAGATGGCGCACGGAAAAACACGAAGTAGCAACACACACGTTGGTCTCCACGAAAGGCACATACAGCGAACTGCTGGCCCCACTCACCTTTAACCCGTGCTGAGGGAAACACCCGTGCGCATCACTTCTCTTACGCGCTTAGGCCCTTTCCTCGGATTACATGCATTCACACGCGTACGTGTTTTTTGGCACGTGCGATGCACCCGTGCTGAGGGAAATGCCCGCACCTATCACGTCACATACGCGCTTATGCGCTAAGGCCCTTTCCTCGAATTATACGCTGACGTGCATTTTTTTCATGTGCCAAATCACTCCGTATCAAGTTGGCCACGCGACAACACATGGAAGATCACGCTCCTGCCCAGAAGGCCAATTTCCTGCCCCCAGAGCCCCGAGAACACTCCCACCTGCTGGCCACATGCCCTGCTATTTGGTGCCTGCACGTCAGCCATCTGCAGGGGTCCAGTTGCTGTGACCACCCCTGCTGGAACAGAAGACTCCCGACTGGTATTCCAACGCTCCACAGCCCAGCCCCAGGACCCAGTTGCCCACCCACACCTGCCTCGGGGGTTGCCATGTCCGACACAACACCATCTGGCACCTGGGAGGACTTCAGGTCCAGGACCCTCAGCAAGGCCTGTGCCTCTTGAAGGCAGTGGATGCTGAGGGGTGCCGGGTCCGCCTTACCAACAACCAGATGAGGGTCCTGGAACGTATACGCCCAGCGCTCCACCTCCAGGTCCTTGAGAGGCAGACCCGTCCGGAGTCGAGCGATAAGTGTACATGCGTACTGATTGGACTGGTCAATGTTGAGATGAGCCAGGAGTGTGCAGGCTGGACATATGTCTTGGTAGGATGTGTATGTACAGGGACATGAGCCTGCCGCATGTGAGTCCTGTCATGTGTGAGGCACATCAATGGTGTATGTGTTCAAATGCATGGTGGCCAAATGCATGCGTGGTTACACACATGTTTAAATTTCTGTGTATGTACTGTGGCATGGTTGTGGTGTGACACATGGATGCTGGTTCCACCTTCATGTATATGCACAATATACATGTGCATGTGTGTGTATTTGACAAGTGTGCCACTGTGATACACCATGGATGCATGTGACACTGACATGTAGGTGGCTGATTGGCAGATGTGACATGAATGGCGATGATATCACTGCGACAGGTGGTGGAGATGTACAGATGCATGTATGTCTGGTGGCGTGTGTGCATGTGTTCTGCACTCCCCGTGTTGCATGTGACGTCAGGCTAACCTTTGGATGCTCACGCTGTTGTATGTGTATGGATGGATGGTGCTGCCTGCTGCAACATTCCTGTTGATTTGCGCATGTGTGTGAGTTCAAATGATATGTGTGTTGGGGAGTGTGATGCCATGTGTGAGTTTTACACTGCCACTCATGTGCAACTGTCATGTGTGTATCAGACCATTGTACAGTGTCCTGATGCCTGTGTTCTGTCTCTCCCTGTCTGCAGCGTCAACTGATGAAGAGGGTGGAGACGGTGCTGTGGAGCACAGCAGCAGGGATCGCACTGCCAGCCGGAGAGGCAAGGCTCAGCTCCCCTCCCGGGTTGTCATCTCGTCGGGGAGTGAGGAGTCTGGTGCCGCGTCCATGACGAGGGTAGGTCCAAGAGGCAGAGGTCAGAGGTGGACTCCTCGGCAGCAGAAGTGGCAGCTGAGACCCCACAGGGACCTATGGAGGAAGATGGCACGGAGTCATCCAGGTTGGTGGGGGGTTTGATTGAGGAGGAGGTCATAGAAGGGCCACACACGGGGTCTGGAGGGGGGATTCCACTGGTGCTAGTGGTGCAGTCCAAGGGCAGGGACAGGAGGCAGCACAGGCCGCCGCAGAGGTGCCTGTGTGTAATCCTGTCCCCGATCCTGTGACTGCATCATCCTGCACCAGCAGGGATGCCTTCGTCCAGACCTGTTCTCAGGGAGGGGATGCGCAAACAACAACTGGCCTTCCCCTCCTGCGGACGTGGCAATCCGGGACCATGTTGAGCCTGTCCTCGCTGGGGTGGCGTTGCGTCAACGTGGCATCCGGGATGACGTGCAGGGTTTTCGTGCGCATTATTTGGGATGCTTCATTGACCGCGTCGACCTACTGCTGGACCTTGTACCGACCCCCTCCTCACCTGAACCCCCTATGCGCTAGTCGTCCTCCGTGCCATCTTCCGGCCCAAGTATCACCTGGGTACCCTGTGGAGCGGCCTCTGACCCAGCGGCCAGGCTGGTGGAGGACACATCCCTGCCACAGTTGGGAGTCGGAGGTCCAGCAGGGGTGGCCACCCCAACAACTGGACCCCAGCAGGAGGAGGATGTGCAGGCATCAAGAGGCAGGGAAAATGCACGGCAGCAGCAGGCTCAAGGTGGGAGCGATGATGGCTCAGGCCATCAACATCAGAGGGGCAAGCATCGGGCGGACGGCAGGAGGACCCTGGATTGGGAGTGTCTTCCATGTGGCAGCGGTTGGGCCAGCAAATAGATGTGAAGCGGCGGTGGGTGGAAGAGGCACGGCTCACTATGGTCAGGGCGGAGAACTCCATGCGCAGGGCGCTGAGGCGGGCTGAGTGCCTCAAGGAAATTCGCAGGGAGTTGAAGCTGGACATGGCATTATCCCTACAAGACCTCAGGGCCAGGGAACAGGCCTGCCTCCAGGACATTGAATAGGAGTTCGATGATGCCCTGGCCTGGGAAATCAACAAGTGAGCCATAGGACTTACCCGCTGCCATTGTATATAGTTAATTAGCGTTACGTTTCCTTTCTATTTTTCTTTCATTTGGGGCGCATGGATTATGCCCCACCTTTTTGTATATAGTTATTAGCTAGGTAGGGTATTTTGTAGGTTTCCTTTGGATTGTTGGGCTCATGGACCCTGGATTTTTACATTGTACATAGTTCTGGACTGGATTTGACATGATTGATTTTTTTTTTACCAATGGAGCAATGGTTTTCTTTTTTGTTTACCTTTGGATTTGGTTTGATGGACGAACGCTTTGGAGCCTTTTTCTTTTGGATTTATTTGGATTCTGCATTCATATATTTTTCATTCATTTTGGACATGCAGCCTTTTGTTTATTATTTCTATTATTGTGTGATTTTCTTTCATTCCCTTACTTTTGTATTTAATACATTTTGGTTTCATGCTTCATTTGTGTGGTATTCTCTCATTGGTTTCATGCATGTCACGATGTGGGTTTTCTCATTCACTTGCACCCATTGTGTGTGTGTGTGATGGACATGTATTGAAGTGCATACTTGCCATTTGGGATCTATCATGACATGGGGATTTCAATGTGGGGTGGATGGAATACTTGGTTGGGTATTTGGACTGGGGTGGCGTGGAGTGGGATTTGGGTGGCCATAAGGGCCATCAGTGTGGATCGTGATGACATGTTGGGGGGACATGAGTCAGGGCCTGCTGGCAGGTGCCTGTCAATGCTGGGTGGGTGGGGGTGCAGGGGGACATGAGTCGGAGCCTGCTGGCAGGTGCCCGTCAATGCTGGGTGGGTGGGGGTGCAGGAGGACATGAGTCGGGCCTGCTGGCAGGTACCCGTCAATGCTGGGTGGGTGGGGGTGCAGGGGGACATGAGTCAGGGCCTGCTGGCAGGTGCCCGTCACTGGGGGTGGGTGGATGGGTGGGGGACATGAGTCGGGGCTCACAAGTGCGCTCACAAGTGCATGGTGCCATGTGGGCTGATTGCAGGGCATGGTGAGGGTTCTAGGGTAGTCCCCTGTGGTGTGGGCTGCCTGCAGGGGATGGGGAGGGGGGTAACCGCAAACCCGGGAGAGCCTATGATGCCAAATCGCATGTGAAACACCCCGCGCACCCCCGAAATACACGTACCCTGCTCGCACAGGGCCTATCGTGTGTGAAACTCCCTGCGTACCCCACAAATACACATACCCCGCTCGCACAGGGCCTATTGTGTGTGCAACTCCCCGCGTACCCACAAATACATGTACCCCGCTCGCACAGGGCCTATCGCGTGTGAAACTCCCCGCGTACCCCACAAATACACATACCCGGCTCGCACAGGGCCTATCGCATGTGAAACTCCCCGCGTACCCCACAAATACACATACCCCGCTCGCACAGGGCCTATCGCGTGTGAAACTACCCGCGTACCCCACAAATGCACATATCCCGCTTGTACAGGGCCTATTGTGTGTGCAACTCCCTGCATACCCCATAAATACACATACCCCGCTCGCACAGGTCCTATCGCGTGTGAAACTCACCGCGTACCCCACAAATGCACGTACCCCGCTCGCACAGGGGCTATCACGTGTGAAACTCCCTGTGTACCCCACAAATACACATATCCCGCTCGCACAGGGCCTATCACGTGTGAAACTCCCTGCGTACCCCACAAATACACGTACCCCGCACGCACAGGGCCTATTGTGTGTGCAACTCCCCTCGTAACCCACAAACACACGTACCCCGCTCACACAGGGCCTATCGCGTGTGAAACTCCCTGCATACCGTACAAATACACGTACCCCGCTCACACAGTGCCTATCGCATGTGAAACTCCCCGCGTACCCCACAAATACACGTACCCCGCTCGCACAGGGCCTATCGCGTGTGCAACTCCCCACGTACCCCACAAATACACATACCCCGCTCGCAGAGGGCCTATCACGTGTGAAACTCCCCACGTACCCCACAAATACACGTACCCCACTCACAGAGGGCCTATCACATGTGCAACTCCCCAGGTACCCCACAAATACACATACCCCACTCGCACAGGGCCTATCGCGTGTGAAACTCCCCACGTACCCCACAAATACATGTACCCCGCTCGCACAGGGCCTTTCACGTGTGAAACTCCCCGTACACCCCTCAGAATACACGTACCCCTCTCGCGCTACCAAAATCGCCTGGGAAAAGTCCCCCCAGTTGTGTGGGCTGCCTGTGGGGCATGCACTGGGATGATGGGCTGCCTGTGGGGCATGCACTGGGGGGATGGGCTGCCTGTGGGGCATGGGGAGGGTGGATGGGCTGCATGCGTGTATTGTGACGGGTGCGTGGGGAGTTTTACATGCGATTTCGCTAGCGCGTGAGGGGTACGTGTATTCTGAGGGGTGCGCAGGGATCTTTACACGCGATTTCGCTAGCGCGAGAGGGGCATGTGTATTCTGAGGTGTGCGTGGGAAGTTTTACACGCGATTTCGCTTGCGCGAGAGGGGTACGTGTATTCTGAGGGGTGCACGGGGAGTTTTACACGCATTTACGTGGTTGGGGGGCTGTATGCTGGTCCACTGATTTTTGCGCCATGTACTGGATTTGTGCGCTGTTCATGGCACACAGGGCGGGTTTCGGGGCATAACTGGTCCTGCTGCAGGGTCGCTGCGCCACTCTGCGCCACGGCTGGTTATGGATGTTAAAATCCATGAATACGCTGTGAGCTGAAATGGGTTTTGGCGCACGCAGTGGGTGGAGACAGCCGCACACACACACTGCGCGCCAGCCGCGTGCGCCACTTGTGCGCTGATTCCCATGAATTACCCCCTTAAAGATTTTAGCATCCTTGTCAGCAAGAACTGAAACCATTGTTTGCAATTTCCTGAGGATTCCTGTTATTTTATAATTTGGTATATGTCTGCATAATTTCCACCGAGCGACACTAAGAAGAAGGTCACTAAAGGTTTTAGGGGCCAATGCTCTTGAACTATAGAAAAGTTATTTTTTCCTCTTAGGAATTGTGGGAACATAAGTCTTTCTTTTTAAACTGATGCTTGGCTGTTGTCTGTTCCTCTTTTGCACCTATGTGTTACTGGTGAGGTTTTTTTTTTTTTTTAAGCGTGACTGCCCTGGATGTTATTTGAGGGTTAACAGGGGGCGCAGCTGTAACCCCTGGCTCCATCTTTGGTACCCCTGGCTCTGTTTTTGTAACCCGTAGTTCAGATAGAGGGTGCAAGAGTAGTGTGAAGGAAAGAAGGCAAAGCACGACTCATGAGCCTTGGTTACTTTGTGGATTGGTTGGAAGTCTCTGCGCACTGTTAAGGTATGTGTGCGCGGCTTGGTTTACTTCTTTTAACATGTTTTGCTTTCACTTACGTGCTTTTTGACTAAAGGGTTACTAGAGTGACCCTGCCCAAGTACTTAAGGAAGCTTGAGGTCAGTCAGCTCTAGTCACACAACATGTATTCATCACTTTTCAAAGGCACAATAGCTTTCATACAAACCTTAGTGCGAATTACCGTTAATGCTATCTCAGTATCGGTTTTCCTGATGTATTTAAAAAAAGAAAATGGCACTGAAATTTCACATGTGACATTTAAAAGATTCCAGACATAATTAAAACTTCACTAATGGGTTCTGGGGAAAATATTTCCAGACTGTGCAGTATTTGATTGAGTTCATATATATTTTCGGTAAGTCACTACTTCCTACATAACACATGTAAATTCGGAATTGCATATCCATTGCTGTTTTTTCATTTGCATTCTGGGACTTGTAGTCTTTGAATTGTAATGGAAAAAGAGAAACTACAATCCCAAAATGGGAGTGAATGAGCATTTCCCAAACTGCGCACATAAAGAAAATTCCACATTTTGGTGCAAGTGTATAATCCACAATGGCAGCTCACATAACTCGGTGTCAGAGGAATGCTAAGCATCACCATTATATCTGCATGGAAAGTGCAGCTTCCAAAGTACTTTCTTGTGGTTTTTAATATGCAAAAGGATCTGTAACCTTGAATATTGTACTTTAAGTTTAGGAAATGCACTGTTGCTTCCCTCAATACTTCAAGAAGTGTAAACATGTCCTACTTTGACAGGTGCTTCGCGCGGCAGCATGCAGATGGTGCTTAGTAGGCGATTTGGGGCAAGAAGGGTGCAAGGGGCAGAGAGGTCATGATATGGGCACTTGAACATGCAAGGCCATACATAACACATGATAACTATACACTTGAGGCTGTACTTAGTAAATATTAGCAGCAGCTAGACGTGTGAGGCTTTCCCTTAAATGTGGATTAACTGGCATTTCTGGGTCATTAAGGCTGCACTTGGCATATGATGGCATCACATGGACAAGTGAGACTGTCCTTTGCCTATTATGGCTATATATGGCATGTGACGCTATAACTGCAACCCATTGGCAGTACCCACATATACGGGACTGCACTCATTCTGGAATGTGGGGCACTATTTAGCATGTAATGATTATACCTGTTCTGTCAGGCTATAACAGCCATAAAGTGGCAGTAACAGGCAAAAGGTTGTACTGACAGATAAAGGCAGGGCAGCTGGTCTAAGCTGCTTCTACTGTGTGTACCTCTGGATTAGTAAATCACTCTTTAAATGTATGCTTAGCTGTTTATTGATGTGCGAATCTATTGTATTTTTGTATCTGTAATGCTACTTCCTGTGATGTCACCAGGGTGAAAGGTTGTGTGATGTCACATCCTCTGATGTTATCGAGTGAGTGATGTCACGTCCGCTGCCCTGGCATTTTAGTGAGTTGACGTCCCTGGTGACTGCTCGTAAGCCAAAAACCTGTGCTAATTCAATCACTTTTGAAAATTTCTATGCCAAACTGAGCCATTTGCTGATGCTCATGTCTGTGTTTGTGTACTCCTCTAGAACGTGTTTACAGGAACTGCACCAGTGACGGCTGGTCGGAGACATTTCCGCAGGTTCACATCGCGTGTGGCTATGACTTGAATGATACTTCAAGCGACGACGGGGTGAGTCTCATTATTTTTCATGGTAGAGAGAGAGAGTTGAGCTCTAGAAATGAACACTCCTGTGCTGAGCTCACTTATTTAGCTTCACGATCTGAATCTTCTTGTGCAAGCTCACAGGTGGGAAGAGGTGAACCCACACCTCTAGTAGGGTAAATGTAGACAGTCCTGGTTACCTCACAGTCTAATATTTTCAGTGAGTCTTATGAATAAATGGACTCACGCTCAGTGCGTTTTTTTTCCAGTGAGAAATGTATTTTAGTGTGGACACATGGTCCATTGGTGGTCAGCCGACACGTGTTTCGACCCCGAGGGGTCCTTATCAAGGCTGATGTTTTATTTTACTTAACACACATTTCACAGTAGCTTGCTGTACATCACATTGGTTTTTGAAGGCGAAGTGTGTTGAGCAAAAGTGGGTTAGTGAGTGACAGTGATAGCATTGCATATTACATATATTCAATAATAAACACATATGGGGTTTTAATACAGTCCAGCAGTTGGTCACATTGTTCACATATGTTGTGGATGAATAACCAAAACATGATTGTTTAGAGAGCATTGAGGGCGGGGAGAAAGAGAAGATGGAAGGAAAAAAGCAAGCAAAAGTGAATTAGAAGATTGCATGAATGAGAATTAGATATTTAGATGTGTTAGATATTTTGGGTTCTTACCAATATATTTCTCACTGGAAACAAACGCACTGAGCTTGAGAGTCAATTTATACACAAGACTCACCGAAAATATTAGACTGCGAGGTAACCAGCACGGTCTACATTATTTTTCATACATTTGGTCCTAGGAAACATCCAATAAAAGAACATTTTCAAGTGCTCCCTGTTGCCAGCTCACCTTTACGATTGCATTTGCAGTCAGAGTGGCCTCCTTGATGTCAAAGCCACGTGGGACTTTTCTTTTCATTTTCAGGCTTTACCGCAGAGCATCACGGTTTAAGAAGAAGCCTTAGCCAGGCAATGGACGTGGCTTCTTTCAAGTGCATGTCTTCTGTAGTTTATTGATAGGGGCTGTGGGGACATCATGTGATCGCGCGAGCGAGGTCTCACGAGATCTCGTTCCGACGTGATCTCGCGGACCCGCGCCCCGCGAAAAGAACATTGCCGCGAGTAGCAGGCTGGCAGAGCGTCAGACAGCAGGCCTGACAAGCGCTGTTCCTGGTAGTGAGCCTACTACCCGGGGCCCTGACAGCTTGCACACCAAACTTCCAGGGCATAAATCCAATGCCACAGGAGGCCTCATGGGGGCCCTGGAAGTCTACAGCGTGCAGTACCACTGCACACCCTGCCTCCAGTGAAGTAACTGGGAGGCACAGCCTGACATTGTGAGTACCTGCTCCTGACCAGCATATGGACCATTGAGCTCACCTGTTCTGTTATATATAATAAAGTCAGTTAGAACTGTCCAAGCCTCCTGTCGTCCTTAGAGGCCACAACATAACTGGCGACGTGGATATCAGAGTACTCACGGACCCATCATGCAAGTCGCCACACCGCCCCCTGCGTTCCTCCCCTCACGGGGGACCCCAGCAATCCCGTGGATGCAATGGGAGCCTCTGTTCTCCATGTATCTTGAGGCCGTAGGCGGCACAGGATATGCCCCCGCCAGGAAGAAGGCTATGCTGCTGAACGCAATGGGCGTCGAGGGACAGCGCATTTTTGCCAGTTTAACGGCTATACCAGTGGACGACGACGACAAGAACGTCTACAAAGAGGCAACCTGTTGCATCGTAAAGCGGTTCACAAATAAAGAGAACGTGGTGCTACACAAGCTGAGATTCTACACCCGTAAGCAAGAAGGGAGCGAACCCGTGGACAACTACATCACCAGGATGAGGGAGCTGGCATCCTTATGCGCCTTCAGCGATAACGCGGAACAAGTCATCTGCGACATGCTGGTCGTTCACACAAATTCCAGGAAAGTGCAGGACAAGTTCATACAAGAAAAAGAAGTGACACTCGACAAGGCCATCCAAATCGCCAGGGCCGAGGAAGAAACCTCCAGCAGGCGCAAAGAGGCGGGAAGTAATCTACCTGTACACGAGCTTACGGCACTACAATGGAGAGGGCGCAGAGACAAGCAGTCCCATGACAGCCCCAGAGACAAAGGACCCAGGCAGAGGGATGTGCCGAAATGCTACAGATGTGCCAGCACCAAACACATGGCGAATGACCGTGACTGCCCCGCCAGAAACAAGGAGTGCTCCAAGTGCGGACGCATTGGTCACGTGGGCCCGGCTTGTACGTGGCGGGAAAAAACCGGTTCCCGCATCGATGGCGACCGTGCCTCAAGCGCCGAGGACGAGCTACAGGACAGACCCATGGTCATCAGGGTCAACACCCTCCATGCCAGGAGAGAGAAGCCCCACTGCACCATTAAAGTGGACGGCATGGAAACACGCATCATGGCAGACACAGGGTCAGACCTCACTATCCTTCCAATCGACACATACAAGGAGATGATGGGACAAGCAAAAGTAGACATTAGAACAACCAGGCAAAAGCTGATGGTCTTTGGAGGTGCAACTGTCGACCTTCTGGGTTACATCAGAGCCCAAATTGAATTCAAAGGGAGGTCTACCACCACCAAGGTGTACTTCTCACCCAAAGGTCCAGCCGTGCTCGGGTGGGACGATCAACACAGACTCAGCATTAAACTAGACACCAGCACTCCGGAACAGGTACTCATGGTCTCCTCAGGAGCAGCGCTAAATTTCAAGGAGATTTTCCCAAGCCTGTTTTCCGAGAAACCAGGGAAAGTGAGAGACTTTGTCCACAAGATTCGTTTGAAACCCAATGCCGTGCCTGTGAAGCACAAAGTTAGACCAGTGCCTGCCATGGCGAGGCCTGCGTTAGATGCCCATCTCCGGAAGATGGTCGAAGAAGGGACCATTGAGACAGTGGAATCCTCAGAGTGGCTGAGTCCGGTGGTTCTAGTCAAGAAGAAATCCAGCAACGACTTCAGAATATGCATCGACCTAAGAAGTCTGAATCTAGAGGTTGTCACTGATAGCTTTCCGCTCCCCAACATCAGCGAAATTGTCCTAATGATGAAAGAGGCGTCAATCTTCTCGAAGCTGGACATGCGTGATGCCTATCACCAGATTCCACTACACAAGTCTTTGCGCCCTCTTACGGCATTCATCACCCCTTTCGGCACCTTTCAATACACCCGCATGCCGTTTGGGCTGTCCTCAGCAGCGTCCGCATTTCAGAGAATGATGAATTCCCTACTCAAAGGACTCACAAACGTCTCATTCTTTCAGGACGACATCCTTGTGTATGCCAAGGATAACGAGACCCATGACAAAGCACTCAGGGCAATCCTGAGCAAGCTTCAGGAGACAGGCGTTCATCTTCGCCACAAGAAATGTGTCTTTCGAGTGAGCAAGGTAGAATACCTTGGGTACTGCATCTCAAGCGAAGGGGTGAGCCTCAAGAAGAACCTTATGGATGCCATAGCAGATGCCCCGGCCCCGATGTCCAGAGATGAACTCCGCTCGTTTCTGGGACTAGCGGAGTACTACACAAAATTTGTCCCAAGGTTCTCCGAAACCACGTCCCCCATGAGGGAACTTTTGAAGAAAGGGCGACCTATTCCTGGGGGCCAGTGCAAGACGAAGCCTTCACTGAAATTAAAAGTAGGATTCTGCACGCACCATGCCTAAAGCCCTTCAACCCTGAATGGGACACCTGCATCACTACGGATGCCAGCGCGTACGGACTGGGGGCCACCCTGACCAAGAAGAAGGGCGACACTGAAAATATCGTGGAATTCGCATCTCAAGCACTATCATCAGCGGAGAAGAATTACTCCACCGTAGAGAAAGAAATGTTGGCTTGTGCCTGGGCCGTCGACTACTTCAGTTTGTACGTTTGGGGCATGAAATTTAGATTGGTCACGGACCACAAACCCCTCATCCACATGTTGAGCCCAGGCGGCACCAAGACTGCCACCCCGAGACTGGCCAGGATCGCTGCAGAACTTCAAGAGTACACGTACGAGATAGCCCACATTGCCGGCTGATAAAACGCACAAGCGGACTGCATGTCCAGGCTCCTGAACCAAAGCGCCCCTGGGACCACATTCTTAGATGACGAATGTGTCGTAGCCTCTATAGGCGACTTGAGGAATGGCGAGTACATAGACCTGAGTGAGCGCTACTGGCAGGAGGAGTTCGAGCAGGACGATTCCCTACGGTGCATAGCAGCATGGGTCCGCGAAGGGTGGCCTGATGAAAGAGTGATTCCCGAAGGCCTACGTCCTTAGTGGAAGGTGAACGACGAAATCACTGCCATGAACGGTCTCATTCTGAGAGGCGACCAAATGATCCCACCCAGCGGAATTCGCAAAGTAATACTGTGCAGAGCGCACTCAGGCCATTTAGGGTGCAACATGACCAGGTGCAGGATACGCAACGCCTACTGGTGGCCAGGCATGGATCAGGACATACGACATGGTTGAAAGGTGTCATGAGTGCACTAACAGCGACAAGCGCCTGTCTGTGAGACAAGCCCCCATGCTGCCCAACGATATCCCCAAAGGAGTGTGGCGCAAACTAGGGTTGGACTTCATCAGGCCGCTGGACAGCATGTCCCCAGAACATAAATATAGGATAGTCACGGTCGACTACTTCTCAAAATGGGTCGAAGTTCACTTCACTTCGGACATCACCACAAACACAGTCATTGAAGCACTCACCGCCATATTCCATCGCGAAGGCCTCCCGGAGGAAATTGTGACGGACAATGGTGTTCAGTTAGTCTCTCGAGAAATGGAGAAATTCCTCAAACTCAACAATATTCAACAGCGAAGAGCAAGTCTCTACCACCCAAAGGCCAATGGCCTGGTCGAGCCGGCGAACCGCTTCATCAAAGGGGCGCTGCAACTAGCGCATGCCTCGGGCCTAAACCCATACAAGACTGTCAAGAATGCCGTCGCAGCCCACCGCATCACTCCCAACGCTCTCACCGGCGTGTCACCATTCCATCTGCTAAGGGGGAGAAGGGCAGCATCCACACTGGTACCACCGTGGCTCCATCAAGTGAGGGCTGACGAAGATGTGGACATGGAAGACGTAGTCTTTCGCATGCAGCAGAACAAAGAAGCCATGAAGGCTCAAGAGGACACGCGTCGGGCCTCTCGCCACACAGCGGTCAACAGAGGCGACCTGGTTAAGATACACCACCCCCACAAAGACACCTCAACTGGCTCCAGTTACAGCAGTCCCATAGAAGTTGTTGCCAAAGGGTCAAACCACATCTGCACCAGCGACGGAAGGAAATGGAATCTAGAAATGGTGGCCATGTACTGCAGGAAAGAAGCTATTGAACAGCCACACTGGGAAACCGGAGATGATCAAGGCCAGCAAGAGCCATCCGAAAACCCTCGCCAGTCAGGAAGAGATACCTCGGAGATACCCTATGGCGACGAGCTCTCGAACACCAACTCCCCAACCCCACTCAGGGAGTTACACCTCAGGGCAAGACAAGGAGAACCTGAATCACCCGCATCTCCCCCAGAGTACTCCCGCAACCCTGCCCCGCTTCTCGATCAGACCAGAGAGAGAGAAAAGGAAACCCAGCAAGTTTGCAGACTTCATCATGGAATGACCGTCCATCCTTTTCCCAGCAAAGGAGGTGTGTGGGGACATCACGTGATCGCGGGAGCGAGGTCTCGCAAGATCTCGTTCCGACGTGATCTCCCGGACCCGCACCCCGCGAAAAGAACGTTGCCGCGAGTAGCAGGCTGGCAGAGCACCAGACAGCCGGCCTGACAAGCGCTGCTCCTGATAGTGAGTTTACGCACCCGGGGCCCTGACAGCTTGCACACCAAACTTCCAGGGCATATGTCCAATGCCACAGGAGGCCTCATGGGGGCCCTGGAAGGCTACAGCGTGCAGTACCACTGCACACCCTGCCTCCAGTGAAGTAACTGGGAGGCCCAGCCTGACATTGTGAATACCTGCTCCTGACCAGCATATGAACCATTGAGCTCACCTGTTCTGTTATATATAATAAAGCCAATTAGAACTGTCCAAGCGTCCTGTCGTCCTTAGAGGCCACAACAGGGGCTTTCCTAGAAAGCAAATGCATGTATATGTGAGACTCTGTGTTGTGCCCCCTGGACCCCTTTTAGCAGGCCTCGGCCTCTCGTACCTGGGAAGAATACGCAGGACGCAGATCATGTTTGTTTGGGTTCCCGGCGTGCTCTGAATAGCTCCCCGGAGACGCCCACTTTATATAACGTCACGCATGCGCGATGGTGAACACTGCTGTCGCGCTCACGTGACTTCGTCACAGTATGGTTGGGAACACGTTTGTGTATTGGTGCATTTGCTTGCAGGGTGGTGGCATTTTTCACAGACCGGTGAGCCAGTGAAGAGGAGAGAGAGCGATTCAGATATGTGAGAGGACAGGGGGGAAGAGAGAGAAAGTGGGGTGGGGAGACCGAGAGAGAGTTAGAGAGGGAGTTAGAGAGCGCGAGAGAGAACCAGAAACAGAGCGAGGGCTACAGAAAGAGAGAGAGCTAGATGGCGAGGGGGAGAGACAGAGAGAGCTAGAGAGAGACAGAGACAGAGCGAAAGCTACAGAGAGTTAGAGAGATAGAGGGAAATAGAGATGGAAAGAGAGAGAGAGAGCGCTAGAGAGAGAAGGGGAGAGAGAGGGAGAGACAAAGCAAGAGAGAGTAAGAGACAGAGAGTAGAATAGAGAGGGAGAGGCAGAGAGAGACCTAAAGAGAGAGGGAGAGAGAGGGGAGAGACAGAGAGAGAGTTATAGAGAGAGTTAGCGGCAGAGGAAGAGAGACACAGCGACCGAGTGAGAGAGAGGAGAGAGACAGAGAGAAAGAGAGAGTTAGAGAGGGAGTTACAGAGAGCGAGAGAGAAAGAGAAACAGCTAGGGCTACAGAAAGAGAGAGAGATAGATGGCGAGGGGGTGAGACAGAGAGAGAGCTAGAGAGAGACAGAGACAGTGCGAGAGCTACAGAAAGAGAGAGAGCTAGATGGCGAGGGGGAGAGGCAGAGAGAGACCTAGAGACAGACAGAGACAGTGCGAG
The DNA here is from genome assembly GCF_040938575.1 of Ambystoma mexicanum. Classification (NCBI taxonomy): domain Eukaryota; kingdom Metazoa; phylum Chordata; class Amphibia; order Caudata; family Ambystomatidae; genus Ambystoma; species Ambystoma mexicanum. The sequence goes on along the minus strand of NC_090931.1, from coordinate 1,277,700,279 downwards.
AGCTGCAGAAAGAGTTAGAGAGATAGAGGGAAATAGAGATGGAGAGAGAAAGAGAGAGAGAGCGCTAGAGAGAGAGGGGGAGAGAGTGAGAGACAAAGAGGGAGCTAAAGAAAGGGAGAGAGAGAGAGAGTAAGAGACATAGGGCCTCATTACAACCTGCCAGTCCGGGACCGTGCAAAATCCGTGACGGCGGTAAAAACGTTTCCGTGTCCGCAAGGTTGCGGAAAAACCGTCCGATTACACGCTGTCGGTCGCGCGCACCACACGGACTCGGAAACGTTGTTACCACCGTCACGGAAAACCCCACGGAAATGGAAATAACGCAGCCACAATTGGCGCAAAACCCGTGTCCGCCTCCGCCGCCACGGACACGGAACCGGAAATACCATGATCGCCAAAACAGGAAACAGAGAGGCGGCCATCATATAAAAGCACAATCCATTGCCATCCAGAGCCAGCACAAGCACAATCCTAACTCTGAGAAGCCAAAAGGGACCACCAGCAGGTCTGCCAGGAGTCCTGCTCAGAGGCAGGGCAAACAGCGCTTTAGCGAGGCGGAGCTAACCGTCTTGGTGGAGCACATTGTGGACAATGCGGAGATGCTGTTCAGCGCCGACCAACGGCGTGCCACACAGCAGCGGAGGAAGGAGGTGTGGGCCGAAGCTGCACGCAAGTGCACCGCTGTGGGCGTGACAGCGAGGAGCGTGAAGGACTGCCACAAGCGGTGGGACGACCTGAGGCTGAGGGTATGCAACCTCATTTCCACGCACCGCCAACGCAGCAGTGGGACAGGCAGAGGACCCCCTTCCCCAATGAGGCTGCAAGCATGGGAGGAGCGTTGCAGCAGCGTCCTCCACCTAGAGGGAATCCATGGGATCGGGGAGGCTGAGGCAGGAGTGAGCCCACCTGCAGATGCCGGTAAGTGCCCAAACATGAATGCCACATGAAAACATGCAGTTGTGAGTACTGGGCCAAAGGACCCATTAACAACCCCCCCCAGGCAGTGCATGTGTGGGCCAAAGGACCCATTAACAACCCCCCCAGGCAGTGCATGTGTGGGCCAAAGGACCCATTAACAACCCCCCCCAGGCAGTGCATGTGTGGGCCAAAGGACCCATTAACAACCCCCCCACCCCAGGCAGTGCATGTGTGGGCCAAAGGACCCATTAACAACCCCCCCCCCAGGCAGTGCATGTGTGGGCCAAAGGCCCCATTAACAACCCCCCCACCCCCAGGCAGTGCATGTGTGGGCCAAAGGACCCATTAACAACCCCCCCCCCCCCCAGGCAGTGCATGTGTGGGCCAAAGGACCCATTAACAACCCCCCCCAGGCAGTGCATGTGTGGGCCAAAGGACCCATTAACAACCCCCCCCCCAGGCAGTGCATGTGTGGGCCAAAGGACCCATCATGATCCGTATGGCAACCAATATCACAGAATGCATACACCAGCAATCAGATGCATGTGACTAACACTATTCAATGTACAATCTTAATGACGCATGTGATGCACCCATCTGCCACCACAACAACACTAATTGCATGCCCTTTGTGTCCCCACAGCCGTTTCAAGAGACAGTGATACTGCACAACAGGCCAGCCAATCTGCACCAGCAAGTACACAAGCCACCGCCACCACACAGGAGGATGCTGACGGCAGTTCTGCACCTCTGGCCACATTACCAGCCACTACAGATATGCGGCCCACCACCACCACCGACATCCCCACCGTCTCCACACTGCCTGAGTGTAGAGAGGTGCCACGGGAACCTATCATGGCCACCCAACACAACACCGAAGGCAGCAGCTCTGCAGAGGGGGCGCCTGCAGTGATAACAGTGCCCCGCAAGAGCACTCGGAAACGGGGCCACAGGGGGGGATGCCCACATTGGAAGACCTGGGCTCCTTCCATGAGCAGGAGTTCAGCCCCACATCACTGGGGAGTACCATGAGGTCGCCCACCCCAACCATGGCCGAACTGAATGCCCGCATGCAGCGGATGGAGGGCCAGCAGGGTACCCTCACCCAGCTGGTGGAGAGGCAGCTAGAGGAATCCAGGCTGCAGAGGGAGAGCTACCGCGCCTCAGTGCGTCGCCTGTCGAGGTCCATCGGACGCTTTGCGAGCACTATAGTGACCCTTGCACGCCATGTGCGGGAGGGCAACGACCACACCTCCAGGCTTGTAGAGGCCATGTTGGTTGGCCAACAGGCAAATCTGGCACGGATGCCCTCAATCCCAGATTCTGTCAAACACAACCACCCCATCCAGCTCCACTACTGCCAGTCCAAGGAGGCGCTCGAGTAGGCTAACGGGTCCCTCGGGCAAGGTTGCACAGCCACAGAAGCGCACACGGAAGTGATGGCATGTGGGGGTGGGCACGTTTGGGTGGTGGGGTAGGTAGTTTTGTGGGTTTGAACAATGGGGCCTGGGTGGGGGTGGGCACGTTTGGGTGGTGGGTGGCCCGGGGTGTACAGCTTCCCTAACCAATGCACCTCCTTCCCTGTTGTTATTACATCAATACATCACCATTTCAAATCAAGACATACATGTGTGGACATTGATCATTTATTTTGCAGTGCAACTATTAATTCATTGACGTCACCATGTTCGTGCATTTCTGTGAATGTGCTGTGACTCAAAAGTAAATGCGAATCAGGGCATCCGTGCTCTCTGGCCATCATGTGGACCCCCAGGGGGAGGCGGTGCCATCCCATCCCCATCCCCATCTCCATCCCCATCCCCATCCTCCTCATCTGCGTCTGGTGGCATTGGGATGTTCCTGCGCAGGCATATATTGTGCAGCATGGCACATACGAGCGTGATTTTACCCGTCTTCACTGGGCTGTACAGCAGTGATCCGCCAGATCTGCTCAGACAGCGGAAACGGGCCTTCAGCAGTCCAAATGTCCTCTCAATCATTCCACGTGTGCGGATATGTGCCCTATTGTATGCCTCTTCATGCCTGTTCCTTGGTCTCCGTACAGGTGTCATCATCCATGGCGTGAGTGCATATCCCGCATCACCTACATAGGATGTAGATGGGGGAACATGTCAGTGTTTGTGGCATCATGTCCTCATCTGCTGCTGTGCATTCTTGTATCATCATTCATTCATGCATATGTACCATGCAGTGTATGGAGGTATGTTTTGGGCATCACGATGTATGTCGCTAACTGGATATGGGCCTACACATTAACTTGCATGTTTACTGTGCCCTGCGGGTGACATTTGATTGTGTGCATGTCACGGTACAGTGCTGTCCACACATGGCAGAGTGACTCCACTGTACGGAAGTAGTAAATACACGTCGTCTCGTCTCATTTACACGCCTCTCGTGCCTTTTGAGGCAGTGTTTCAATTGAGGGTGGGTGTCTGCAGAGGCACAAGGTTCATGGGACAGTGACGGGATTGGCTGTGCCAGCGTGTGCACGGGCACATTGTCGTGCCCTGTCATGTCTTCCTTCATGATGTTTGGCATCCGCTGTGTATTTGGTAGATGGAAGGGGGGTGATGCATGTGCGGTCACAGCAGCACACTCACAATGCTCATTGGCCTGGACACACACACACCACTTCGACAGGGTTGTAGCATCGTCAGCTGTACTCACCCAATAGCCATGTGCTTTGTCCGGCATAGCGTTCCATGTACCGTGGCAACGTGGAATTCCGCAGTACCATTGAGTCATGTGAAGAGCCTGGGAAACGTGCGCAGCAGTGTGTAATCAGTTGCATGGCATCACAAACCATCTGGACATTCAAAGAGTGATACTGTTTCCTATTGCGGAACACCGCCTCAATTGCACGTGGTACTGTCAGCTCAACGTGGGTGCAGTCAACTGCGCCTATGCAATTTGGCATGCCTGCTATGGCATGGAAGGCCAACTTGGTGGCAATGACCTCGGGGAGGGTGCGGGGTAGGGCCATGTGTTCCGACACATGGCGCAACAGGGCATCCAGTACCTGTACCAGGATTTTTGAGAAACAGGGTTGTGATATGCCGTGCAGCTCACCAACCGTGTGTTGATAGGTGCCAGTGCCAAGGAAATGAAGTTCTGAGACAACCTTCAAGAGGGGGGGGGTGGGGGTGTCAATTTGGCTGCTGATGTTGTCCTCAATCATGGCGGTGATGTGCAGGATTGTTGCACGGTCCAGCCGGTATAGTGTGTGGATCTGTCCTGGGGTGAGGTTCCAGGGTGAGGCCCTGATGCGTGGTATTGCTGGCTGGCGGCGGGGTCGGGTTGGCTGGGCAATGGGGTTTGCCATAGCTGCAGGGTTGGCTGGTTGCCGCCTGCGCCTCCTCCTCCTACGCCTCCTCCTCTGCGCCATTACTGCCACCATGTGCAGTGCTGCCTGTTGGTTGAGTAGGCCCAGTCCCAGTGCTACTAGACCTGCTGCCTGCATGGTTCTGTGTTGTGTTGGGATGGGTGTGGCCCTTTTGTAGGCTCCCAGTGGCCTGCTAGGTCCAGCAGGGCTGATTTGGTGCACCTGTGCCCTGATTCAGTTCAGCAGGCAGTGTATAACGCCATGTTCGCGGTGGTGGCGGTTCCGCCACCGTGATCACGGTATTTATGCCATTTTTTGCCAGTATTTCCGTGTCCGCACTAGTTGTGATGCTCACGGTGTTTCGTGTTGACGGTAACGGAGGGGTTTCCGTGCAGACGGACTTAACAGGACCCCTATTTCCGCGGTGGCGGTTGAGGGTGGTGCTATTACCGGGGCCGCTGGTCATGATTGGGCGGACATGGAAACGGTGCCGGTATGGTTTTACCGGCAGTGTTAATTCCGGACCGGAGTACTTGTAATGAGGCCCATAGAGAGTAGAATAGAGAGGGAGAGGTAGAGAGAGAACTAAAGAGAGAGGGAGAGAGAGGGGAGAGACAGTGAGAGTTATAGAGAGAGTTAGCGACAGAGGAAGAGAGAGAGAGAGGAGAGAGACAGAGAGAGCGAGAGTTAGAGAGGGAGTTAAAGAGAGCGAGAGAGAAAGAGCGAGAGCTACAGAAAGAGAGAGCGTTCGAGAGATAGAGAGATATACAGAGAGGGGGACAGAGAGCTACAGAGAGAGTTAGCGAGGGAGTTGGCGAGAGCAAGAGGGACAGCGCGAGAGCTTCAGAGAGAGAGTTAGAGAGAGAGAGAGAGAGAGAGGGCAGTGGTGTGACAGTGAAGAAAAGGGATGAAATCAAAAGGCAGGTTGGGATTTGCGCCCCTACTGTTCACCCGTGTAGGTGCCGATGTGGATAATAGGTCCATGTGCATAGGGTCATCCGCTTAAACAGTCGGATATTATGCATCTCTCAGATGAATTCTATAACAGAACTAAAGATAACTTTGTATACTCAACTGCCAAATAAAAGTTTTCATGTTTCTGCTTTCAATAAAACATTTCCTTTTGGAAAAAAAACACGTATTTCATGCCATGCTCTACCAAACTAAAAAGACAATGCCCGGTTCTTCTGAATGAAGGTTGTTATTGGGAAGCGAAAAGTTGTATGTTGCATATATTTGTGTGGCTACTGTTTTGCCAAACATTTACATGAATTAAGGATTTCAAACAACGTGAAGCCTAGATATTTTTTAGAAGGAACATAAAAAACAAAAGGGTAAAGGCATATCTATCATTTGATGGCATAAACCTTCTGGTGGTCTGGCCCGGCCCCCACTGCAGCGCCACGCCTCCTGTCCCTGGTGCTGCTCTATGCTGCCCTGTGTGCTTCCTGTAGAGAGTGTGGTGTGGAAACTGGGCCAGATTAACTATGGAGCAAAAGGTTCATGTGCACTGTGGCGTTGGCCGTTTAAGGGCACGCACGCGACGGGGTGACGTTCACTCCGTCGCGTGCCCAGTTAAATAAAAGGGGCATGTCCGGTGGCGACACAACCACCGGGGAGCCCACACGAGAAACATCTCTGTCTCCGTGTCTCTGTGTCACGGGGGGTGGGGGGCTCACGGACGGCGGAGTCCGAACACCGCCAACAGTGGCGACGATGACCGGGATCACTCCCTGGGACAGGCGGAGATATTCGCTCGTAGCGTAGATGATCCTATGTGAGCGCTTCAGCGAATTCTGACCGCGGAGAGGGGAGAGACGCACGCGGACGGCGGCCATTTTGATGATTAGGCCTCGGATACTCACGGCTTCATAACGAAGCGCCGGTGAGCCATCCGGACACAATTTCTGGACAATCCGGCGGCGGACAGCCACTGGAAACAGCACGTGTCAATTCTTAAATGAATCATTGACATTTTCACTGTTTTTCACCGAGTTGATGGGTGAGACTCCATTGGAAGCCTGCTGAATACACTCGGGGTCTCCCCCCCTGCACAATTTTTGGACGTTTCATTTTCCTGCCTGCTGGCTGGAGCAGTACATCCACGAGGGGCACATCTGAGGAGAGGCAGAATTTGGACCGTGTCAGGAGGCTGCCTGCTGGTGGTGAGTTGCGGCCCCATTACTCATATCATCTGGGGTGCCTGTGCGCTATACACCAGGAGCCAAGGTGCTGCTGCTGCTGCTGCTCCTGCTCAGCCTCCGCCCGCCCTCCCGCTGAAACCACCTGGGTCCCTACAGCCAATGCCTGAGTTTGATATCTCGGGCGCACCATCGAGCCTGGGACAGAGGTGGAAGATGTGGATTGATAGACTCGAGATGTACTTCAGGGCCACGATGGAGACGAGCGACGACAGTAAGCTGGCCACTCTCCTGTACTCTGCGGGCCCGGCAGTGCATGAGATTTTTCTGTCCCTGCAACCAGCGGATGGGTCGTTTGCGGCGGCAAAAGATGCACTCCATAATCATTGTCTGCCAATGGCCAATGCAGATTATGAACGTTTCCTCATGGTACGGCTCGACAGAAGGATGACTAGACTCTAGATGTGTTCTACGGGCGGCTGCGGAGACTGGCGGCGCCATGTGCGTGGAACGACCCTGAAGTCATGATTCGCAATCAACTCATTCAGGGGTGCACCTCTGGGAAACTGCGGCGCCAGATATTGTGCGAGCCGGGCATCACCCTTCCCCGCATCTTAGAACTGGGAAGATGCCACGAAGTGTCTGAACTGTGGGCGACCAGAATGGAAGCTAGTGCCCGCCCAGGCAAAGTGGAGGAAGTCTGCGCGGTCGGGAGAGGCCGTGGAGCGAGGCGCCCCATGAACACCCAGGGCCCGCACCCGCCAGGGACAACCTCCTCGTGCCCAAAATGTGGGTACAACCTCCCGCACCCGGCTGAATGCCCTGCGACTGGGGTGAAGTGTGGTAGGTGCGGAGGCGCGGACCATTTCGCCAGGATGTGCCGATCTGGAGCTCCTAAGGTAGTGCCTAGGGGGCCTGTTTGAGCCGGTTTCTTCCGCCCCCAGAGGGCATCCAACGTTGCTCAAGTGGACCAGGGTGACGAAGGGGCCCCTCAGGAGGGGGAGGAGGAGGAAGAGGATGATGAAAACATTTTCTTTGTGTCCAGTGTGAGCATGCTGAAATCTCGCTCCAAGAGGCAGCCCAGATGCAATGTGCTGGTCAATGGGGACCCTATACCAATGCTAGTGGGCACCGGTGCATCCGTGAATGTGATGGCCAGACAGCACTATGACACCATGCAGATCCCGCCCACGCTGACCACGCCAAGGGCACGCATTTTCGCTTTCGGGGGCGACCAGCCCATTCCCTTGGACGGCGTGTTCGTGGCTGAAGTTCAATATGGCGACTCACATATACGGGCCAGGTTCTATGTCACGCCGGTGAGCAACAACACACTGCTCTGCTGTGCTGCGGCTGAAGCTCTGGGCATTGTAACATTCGCCTATTCGGTATACCTGGACGACATTCAGGTGCTCCTGGCCAAACACCGCTCCCTGTTCTAAGGCATTGGACAGTTGGTGGGTGAGCCGGTCCGGCTCCACATCGATGAGTCGATCCAACCAGTGGCGCTGAAGCACCAGCGAGTTCCTTTTCATCTCAGGGATCTGGTGGATCGAGAGCTGGACAATCTCGTAGGGCTGGACATTATTGAAAAGGTTGAAGGCCCCACCCCATGGGTGTCTCCCATTGTCATCGCACGCAAGCCCAAACAGCCCGACGCGGTGAGGATCTGCGTGGACATGCACTTCACCAACAAGGCCATAAAGAGAGAACGGCACTTGACCCCTACCATCAATGACATTATAGCGGAACTGCAAGGGGCGAGGTTCTTTTCCAAACTGGATCTGAGAGCAGGCTATCATCAGGTGGTCCCGCACCCTGAGTCCCGCTACATCACAACGTTTACCACTCCTTGAGGTCTTTACCGATATAAGAGGTTGAGCTTTGGGGTGTCTTCCGTGGCAGAGGTGTCCCAGAACATCATAAGAGGAGCACTGGCTGATCTGGATGGAGTCCTTAACATCAGTGACGACATCCTGGTGTATGCCAGGTCAGAAACGGAGCATCTGGCATGCCTGGCCAAGACCTTTGAGCCCCTTCGCTCGCTGGGACTCACCCAACATGAGGACAAGTGCGAGTTCCTGAAAACAACGATCGAGTTTTTCGGATTCGTATTTAAGGCGGATGGGGTGTGACCGGACCCCCGCAAAGTAAGGGACATAAAGGAGGCGCGTCCGCCAGAAAATGTGGCGGAGGTGAGGATGGGCATGGTCACTTACTGTGGCCGGTTCATCAGGAATCTGGCGTCCCGCTCAGAGCCGCTGAGATCTCTGACAAAGAAAGATACCGTCTGGCAGTGGGGCCCTCTTGAGCAAGTGGCATTCGATGATATTAAGAGTGCTTTGGCGGCGGACGACACCATGGTGTTCTTCGATCCGAGCCTGCAGACAGAGATCGTAGTGGATGCCAGCCCCTATGGCCTGGGGGCAGTGCTTACGCAAGTGGGGAGTGACCAGGAGATTCGACCCATAGCATACGCCAGCAAGGCGCTCTCCGACACCGAGCAAAGATACTCTCAGATTGAGAGGGAGGCCCTGGCGGTGCTGTAGGGTTGCAGACATTTTCGCCTCTACATCCTGGGGCGCCCCGTGACTGTGGTCACGGACCACAAACCGCTGTTGCCGATCATGGGGGGCTCATCATCCCGTCCACCAGTGAGAATAGAGCGCTGGATACTTGCCCTGCTCGAGTATGGAGTGTCGTTGACATATCGTCCAGGGGCTAACAACGTGGCAGACTATCTCTCTCGACACCCAAGAGGGGACTCGCAGGAATCGACGTCGGCTGAAGAGACCGACGAACATGTCCGCCTGGTCGTGGAAACGGCCACCCCAAACTCCATGCAGGTGGAGGAGCTGGAGCTCGCGTCGAAGAGTGACGAGTGTTTTGCCATCCTGAGGGAAGCAATGCAGTGGGGTGCCTGGAAGACGGTGCTGGAAGCGGTAGAATGCAGGACATGTGAAGCCAGAGTGGCTCTGGAGCAGTTATGGCGAGTGAGAGAAGAACTGACATTCTCGGAGTCGGGGCTGCTACTAAGGGGGGAGAGGATCGTGGTGCCCGAGGCCAAAATTGCACAGGTCATCGCCCTGGCGCACCAGGGCCACCAAGGGACGCCCAAGACAAAGGCTCGCCTCCACCAGAAGGTGTGGTTCCCGGAGCTCGAGCGGAAGGTGGAAGCGTTTGTGGCATTGTGCGTATGGTGCCAGGCTGCGGCACCGGCCCAGCGGGAACCGTCCATTGAAACGATGCCAAGAGGGACTAGGCCATGGGAAGTAGTGCACGCAGACTCCGGGTCCACGTTGAGAGGCACTCACTTCCTAGTGGTGGTGGACGAGTGGTCTCGATACCCGGAGGTCGAGTTCATAGAGTCTGTCGCATTTGAGAACGTGGTGGTGGCGCTGGAGAAGATTTTCGCCACCCATGGCCTGCCCTCCGTGCTGTGCTCCGACAATGGGGCACCATTCCAAGGCGAGAGTTTCGCTGAGCTCATGAAGGAGTATGGCATTCAGCACCGGCGGGTAACCCCGCTTTGGCCCCGGGCCAACGGTGAAGCAGAGCGCATGATGCGCACCCTTAACAAAGTCTTCAGGATTGCCCACAGAAAAGGCGAGTGCTTGCAGAGGGCACTATATGTCTTCCTGCGGGGATATCAGACCACACCCCACTCCTCAACGGGTGTGGCACCGGCGGAGGCTCTCTTCCAAAGATGCCCGAGAGACGTTATACCGGAGGTGGGGGACAGGGACCCCGCCGTCATTGACAATGAACAGGTCGAGGAGGACAGGCGAACAAGGACGCATATGGAAAACATCCGAAGACGCCTGAGACCCCCACACATCGCGTTGGGGGATGAGGTGCTGGTGAGGAATCGCCACCCACAAGGCAAGCTATCCCTCACATATGAACCTGCCCCCCTGGATGTCGTGGTGGTGAAGGGCTCCATGGTGACAGCCTCTGATGGGACGTCGTCCGTGACTAGGAATGCCTCCTTCTTCAGGAGAATCGGCGACCCGAGAGTGGACAGCCCGGACAACTGAGAGGGTGAGGATGCACTAGATGAAGGTGGGGGTGAAAGCCCCGCCGTGGACTCTCCACTGCTCGGGGCAGTCCAGGTCAAGAGACACCGGCCAGGGACGTTGGCAGGAGATACCCCCTGAGAACAGGGCATGGGAAACCTGCCCGTCTCACAGACTATGTAACGGACTGAGCTGGGGAGGCTGACCTGGGGACATGGTCAGGCCGTGACAAGCACCCTCGGGGATCCAGGGTGGCTGTTAATAAATGGGGGTTTTTGTTGTGTGCGTAGTTGCATGCTTTACACATGTGTGATAGTTAGTCCCTCCTGTTTCCAATTTGTTGTTATGGAAAAGGACGAGTGTGGCGTTGGCCCTTTAAGGGCGCACATGCGACGGGGTGACGTTCACTCCGTCGCGTGCCCAGTTAAATAAACAGGGCGTGTCCGGTGGCGACACAACCACCGGGGAGCCCACACGAGAAACATCTCTGTCTCCGTGTCTCTGTGTTACGGGGAGTGGGGGGCTCACGGACGGCGGAGTCCGAACACCGCCAACATGCACCAACTCCCCCTAATGACAAAGCCACCCCAAAGCAGATGACTTGCACAACCTTGCATTTTGTTTTTCGCTTTTCATCACACTTTTGTTTGTGAGACATGCCTGTGCAGTTTGTTATCTGGCGTTAAAATATGCTTGGGTCATTTACATATCTTTTCCTTAAGTGGCCAATCAGTGAGAGCCTTGTCTGCTAGCACGCTCTGCTGCAAATAGAATCCGAATTTTCTCTTAGCGTGATGCTTTAAATGAAAGGGGAGAGGACGTCAAAATGTCGTCTACACAGGACTGCATTACATCATAAGTCTGAAAGGGCAAATAAAAGGATGTAACTGGAAACCTAGGTTATTTTTGTAGTTGCGTGTGAACTGTGGTGGGCATCTGCACACTTAAAGGTCTGTTTCGCAGCAGCATGTACCATGAAACATGTCTGGCAACAGGCCCAACCTCTGCTGCCACACTGATGAGAAAGCCTGTCTCTGGAAGGAATATTTTCTCTGCAAAAAGGACTGTCAGTTTATGATTTTTTATTTTTGTTTTGTTATTGATATAGTTGAAAAATCAACTTTTCAATACATTTATGAGATAAACGAAAAAACTAACTTATACGTACACAAAACAAACTTAAGCATACAGACCAAATGAAAATACATACTTATTACACATTATTTCATTTCATATAAAAACTAAAACATATCAGTTCATGGTCAAAGCAATAAGAAAGTATTACGAACATTTCTCGCTTTCATCGACCTATCGCAAGCATTCGACATGGTGGATAGAGAAATGCTATGGGAGAAGTTAAAAACATGGGACTGTCCCCCGAAAATCCTTGCTCCAATAAAAGCTCTCCATAAAGGAACAACCATGAGGGTCAAATTAGACCATCAGGGCTTACTTTTGGAAGAGATCGAAACCAACCGAGGAGTGAAACAGGGATGCCCGTTGGCCCCCGAATTATTCATTGCTTTTCTGGGAGACATAAAAGAAGCAACCAAGCAGACTCGATCGTTCCCTCTGAAAATTGGTAATACACCAGTCTCGAGAATGCTATACGCCGATGATATCACCCTGCTGGACAAAACTGAAATTGGTCTACAGAGACAAATGAACGATCTAGCAGAGTACATCAACCAGGCCAACCTAACCATAAACAAAGCAAAAACAAAAGTGCTTATACTGGGAAACAAAACCAAAAAAGCGAAAGACTTTACCTGGAACCTTGAAAAAGTCAAAGTGGAAACAGTAAAAAACTTCAGATACCTGGGTGTAATAATAGACAGCACTCCCACGGACTCAGCGATGCAAACAGAACTCTGGAAGAAAGTACGTTCCCTGACCTCCCAAGCTAGAGTGCTGGACAAGAAATTTGGCCACTTTTCTCTGATTCCGACAATTACCTTCTATAAAGCCAAGGTTGTCCCGGCCCTGACATACGGAGCAGCTGCGATGCCATCGGTCCCAAACACAATTTGGAAAAAACTGGAGGGTTACTTCTGGAAATCAGTATTAAATCTGCCAAAATCAACCCAGATGGAGGCAATAAGACGAGAACTTGGCCTCGTCTCACTTGGCACGACAGTGGAATTGGCAAGTGTATCCTTGTTCTGAAAAACAATCCTTCCCGACGCACCTCCTCTCTACAAACTAATTGACTTAGAGATCAAGAAAGGCGCGTGCAGTATGATTCTGAAATGGGCCGAACTTATAAAATCAAAGCTGACCCAAATTGCGTGCACAAAAGAAGATCTCATCACGAATCCAAATAAGATTAAAAAAAAACTGGAAGAGGCTGACTGGATTAACACCGAAGAGACAGCTAAAAGAAACAAGACCTTGTCCACCTTCCCTCAAGTACCAAAGAAGCTAAATGAGACAACCCAGCTACTCAGAAGATTTCCAAACAAAACTATGAGACACTTTCTTCTAAGAGCTCGCCTAAATCTGTTACACACAAACGAGATTCTGTTTGCAAGAGGACACTCGACCTCCAAAAGCTGTCGTCTATGTAAAGCTGACTCTGAAACAGTAAGACATTTGCTAATGGTATGCCCAGCGATGCACCAGCTTTGTTTACTATATCTTCACCCGCACCTTGAACTATATACTGATAGCGAAGAAGAAATATGGTGGAACCGCCTTATCAGTGGACAAAAAACAAACTGGTCGATCGCAGCTGCAAAAATCCTACAGAATGCCCTACTGCAGTGCACACAGAGTACGCCACCGACCGCAAGCACATAACTTAAAGAAAAGAAGCCCTTTTTTTTTTTTTGTTAAATCCAGATTTTGGATAAACACAAATAAAAAAAAAAAAAAAAAAAAAAAGTATTACATTTACTAACTCATGTTTTTACCTTTACTCTTGTTAAAAAAATAATATGCTATTTTCAAGTAAACCTTAGAAATATATAAAGATATATTTAGACTATTTTAAAATGAAACATTCACTGCTGCAGGTTTCATTTAGTTTGCCATTATTATTGTTCTCTAAAGTTTTCTTTTAGTTTTAGGGCTTTCAGGTAATTCAAAATTGCTAGTCTTATGGTTGTTATTTGAGTGTTGAAAACTCGATACCAAAATAGTTCAGTTGTTAATGGAATATAAGTTTCAAAGTATTTCTTAAAGTGCTCAGTTCTTATATGCAGTAACATGGGACATTCTACAACTACATGATATAAGGTTTCAGAAATGTGTGGATTCTTACAAAAGCGACAAAAGTCCTCCTTTTTGGTTATGACATTCCATTTGGCCAAAATATTTCTTGTATGCCACCAGTTCATTCTAAATCTCAGGAATGAATTTCTCGCTTCAGCACCAGGAAATTTTAGCAGGTAAAACTCGGTTATCCTAAGTTTCTTTATCATTATCTTATGAGATATATCATGTTTAGTCTTTTGCCATTGCTCAAAGGTATTTATCCAATCCCAAATCATGATGTTTTCTTTAGCTCCATTGGGATTTGACATTACTACTTCCTCTGAGACCTCAGCTTTTATCAAAAAATGTTTAACTTGCTGGCGTCATATACCCAGTACTTTGTGTTCGCTTGTTCTCATATAGCTAGACAAAACATACAGTAATGAGCTTTCCTGTTGTGCCATAATACATTTGCGATATAGGCTGCATAGTCTCCACATATACATGCAATTTAAAGAGGATAAACCTAGTTCATACCTCAGCAAACACATTTGCGTAGCTTTTGGTACATGTAAGACCTTTTTCCGAAATTGGCCTTCCAATCTTAACCAGGCCATCTCGTTTCTCCAAGATCTGGTCTCAGCACCAAAGAGTGCCGTTGGCACTACCTTCCGACAGTAGAACATAATTAATGGTTTCACAGAAAAGGTGCAGTATTTATATTTTATAATGGAAGCTGCTCAATGGAAGTACTGATTTTCCTTTTTAGTTCGTCAAGGTACGGAATGTCAGCCTTGGACTTATTGACATTCATTCCCAAATATTTATATTGGGTTACATTTTCTAAAGGTTGGGCTATTAGGGATCATGAGAAACGAGATGCTCTAGCTTTCCTGTTGGGTACATTCTTCAAGGTTTTTGTTTTGGAGACATTTATGACCAATTCATTTTCTTTTACATATTCCCCCAGTTGGTCAAGTAAGTTTTGCAGACCTCTTGCAGTTTTTGCAAGTAATACCAGGTCATCTGCATAAAACATCCACGGGACTGCATATTTCCCAAGCCGAGGCGCGTCTGCCGTAACCCTCCCGAACTCCTTCTCAACATCAGCTATAAAGTAGTTGAAGAGGGTTGACGCCAGAAGACACCACCGCTTCAGACCCTTATGTGTATTTATCGACTTCGATAAAGTGCCATCCATCGTCAAACAAACTTGTATAGAAGTTTGCGTATGGAATTGTAATATCCAGTGTAGTAAATACTTTGGACACGCGTTTTTGGCCAATTTGTTGAATAGTCATTTTCTTGCCACTGAATCGAATGCTGTTTCGAAATCAATAAAAGCCATAAAGACTGCTTGATTGACCTGTAGCTCATGTTGTTTAATGGCATTCAGGACTTGTAAGTTAACAGAAGTACCTAGACCAACAATGAAACCCGTTTGAAAGGGATCATTAAGTCCTGCTTCCTTGGACCATTTGTTAAAATCTCTTAGTACCAAGCGTGCAAAGATCTTCCCTGGTGCATCAAGAAGAACAATGGGTCTATAGTTTTTGGGATTCAGTCTGTCCCCTTTTTTGTAAATGGGGACAATAATCGACTTCTGCCAAGAAGATGGAATTTTTTTGCTGATAATTACTTGATCGAATACAACTCCCAAGATGGCAACCCATGCCTCCGGGTTTTCCGTTAGCATGGCATTGGAGAGACCGTCTGGTCTGGGGGCTCTTGACTTACTCAGTTTTTTGATGTACATTTCGATGTCCATGTTGTCATAAATCAGTTCATCTTTCCCATTATAGCTGTGCTCTAGTTGCCTTACCGGGATATGGGTTTCAGCATACAAAGAGGTATAGTATTGCACCCATATTTCCTCAGGGACAACATTTATTTGTTTTATAGATTGCTTGCTTCCGTAAGTAGTTTTAATTAAGCCCCATACTAAAACGGAATTTTTAGAGGCTATTGAGTGAAGCATAGCATGTGCATCTTGCAATATCATTTCTGCTTTTCGCTGCTTTACCCAATTTCTGTATTTGTTCTTGCACTTAGCTATCATAAAGACTTTGTTGTTAGAATTCTGTCGTATGATATACCGAACCTCCCTTCTGAACTCAGCTTTTCTGTTTCTGATCACTTCGTCATGTACATGTACATGATGTCTCTGATCACTAACAGACATTCGGGCCAGTTTTTTAAATAACTGTAACGTCCCCACGTAGTCTCCTTGTGAATAGTATAAATCTGGTTTTAGAATGTCTTTAGGATATGAAACTGCTAAAAGCAATTCATTTAAAATTCGCTGGAGTCCATTTGAAGGGATTACTATTGATAGATACTTCCAATTTGCCTGTATATTTTGAGCTGGAACTTGCATCAATTACAGCAGGCCAAGACCATGTAAGGTGAAGCAGGTTATGATCACTTTTAGTTTGATGTAGCACTTTTTTAGGGAGGAGACAATGGAGAAGAGTTCACTATTAGTGTATACATAATCAATGGTTGAGACCATGTATCCTTGCTGCCATGTGGCCTTGGGGGGGATATCTCCACATACTGATCCATTTATCATATTGAGGCCCCTCTCTTTCATCAAGGACTTCCACCTTTCCCTAGTTTCTTTTAGTTTTACCCCCTTTTACATTTATGCAATCCATGTTCAAGTCACCTGCACACTACCCAAAACTAGAACTCTAGCCATCCATCTAGATACAGGACTCTCACACATTATACAATGCTCCTTATACTATCCTATCTAGTATACCTGGCCTCCTCACTCGCCCTACTGGAACGACTCATCATGTCGCCTCTTATAGCAACCACAATACAACAATCCACCATACAATGTAACATAGCCGACAGAAACCTAAGACTACAAGCAAGACTACCCAGAATCTTTGATCCGCTCATCAAATACGAAACTAACACCATTCGAGCCAAAAAGGAACCCACTCGCAAACCTTTCACCCACAACTACATTAAGCACAACAATTACCAAACAAACAAAGAAACAAATGCCACTCCTAATGCAGCAATAAATACTGTTACACACCCTAACCGCACACCTAAACTTAAAGGAGCCTTAATAAACGCTAGATCCTTAGTCGCCCATGCCATAGAAATATCTGGTCATCTCGACAGAAGACTACGACTTCCTAGCCATTACAGAAACTTGGCTGCATGAGGCATCAGGCCCAGCACTATCCCTAGCTGTGCCCAACAATTATACTATCCTCAGAACGGATAGGTGCGGAGCTCGAGGTGGCGGACTAGCCATCATCGTCAAAACTATACTTGGGATGAGACTCACCCCCTCACCAACCATTGAATCTTGTGAGATAATGTCCACCAAGACATCAACAGCTAACTCTCAAACTCTTAACCTTCACTTGATATACAGACCTCCAGGTCCTATCAAGAATTTCATAGAAGACTTAACTACCATCCTATCAGAAAACCTCAAAGATACTACTCAATCAATACTACTAGGTGACCTCAATATTGGCTTCAATGACATCAACGACTCACAAGCCACAGCAGCATCCAACACCCTAACAGAACTGGGATACACCCAAAGAGTGTTTGAGCCCACCCATATCAAAGGGAGAACCCTTGATTGGATTGCTGACCACAACTGCAATATATCTACTCTCACCATCTCACCCCAAATCTGGTCAGATCACCATCTTATCTCATTCTCCTTGGACACCGTCACCCCTAAACTGCAACAACTGTGTGCACCACCCGCACTTACCAGAAACAAAAAAAACATGACACTAGACAAACTACTCCCTGGCATCATGCCCACCTTGGACGCTTTACCTGATAACCTTAACCCTAACAGCCTAGTGGAAGAATTTAACAACATCATGAACAAAACCCTTGATGACATCGCACCACTCAAGCTCAGAAACAGCAAACCACAGAGTCACCTGAACAACTGGTTCACCCCTCTCCTAAAAAATCTGAGATTAGAAAAAAGGAAATGGGAAAATACGTGGAAAATTAGCCCCACTCCAGAAAATAAACTAAAACTAGTTAATATCTCCTCTCATTATAAAAAAGAAATCATCTTAGCTAAACAAGAGACCTACAATAACAGAATTACACAAGCTAAATCAAGCACAAAAGAACTGTTCGCCATACTCAGAGAACTGGAAAACCCAATAACACCTCAAGATAACTGTCTTAAAGACAAAAAGTGGTGCTCTGAAATCCAGCAAGCTCTCTCTAACAAAGTCCGAAACCTTCAAAAGAAAATAGAACTAAAACGCGAGACCTTAGCATCCAATATATTACCGCCTACTAAGACACTTGCTAACTTCAAACCCACTACGCAATTCCACTTCTCCAAAGTCTCCATACTAGAAGTAGAAAAAGTAATACTCGGCCTAAAACCGTCCAACTGCAAAGGAGACCCATGTCCAGCACAACTCATCAAAGATGCCGCACGAGATCTAGCACCATTTATCACTAAGTTAATTAATGCCTCCTTTACCACAGGCATTATCCCCAGTAACTTAAAAGAGTCTTGGGTGCTCCCACTCTTAAAAAAGGCTACTTTAGACCCCACTATACCCACCAATTATAGACCCATCACTACGGTACCGTTCCTTTTGAAGATACTGGACAAGGTGGCATATATCCAAATCCAGAATTTCCTGGAACAAAACCAACTATTAGGCTCCCGACAATCTGGCTTCCGCCCTCTTCACGGCACAGAAACTGCACTGATTGACCTTAAAGCCCAAATAGACAAAGTACGAGATTCTGGAAAACCAGCACTCCTCCTGCTACTAGACCTATCGGCCGCTTTTGATTTAGTGGACCATAAAGTCCTATGTAACCACCTAGATTCAGCAGCACACTTCTCCACTGAGGCCATAGCATGGATACAATCCTTCCTTAGTGACCGCACCATGAGGGTTTTCTCACCTACAGCAGCTGCAGACCCCATCCCTATTACCTGCGGTGTGCCACAGGGATCGTGCGTTTCACCAACGCTATATAACATATTCACTAAGCCCCTGTTTGATGATTTGGACCATCTGGGTATCACGTATACTAACTACGCTGACGATACCCAGATCCTCCTCCCACTCACGGGGGTTTACGAAAAAGATCTAGCACTGGTGAACAAAATATACAGCATCGTTCAGGCATGGATGGCAACCCACGGCTTATGCCTGAACGATGATAAAACTGAGCTTCTCATCCTAGGCACCACACCCCTCATCAATAAACTAAGCACAAATTACTCTTCCTTTATCATAGATGGGAACTGCATACAAGTTGCTAAAGAAGTTAAAACATTAGGGATCTACCTTGATTCTACCTTATCATTTTCCAAACAGGTAAATTCCCTAGCTTCCTCAACAGCCTACACATGTAAGCTCATTAGAGCAGGAAAACAATTCCTATCCCAGCACAGTTGTTTAACACTAGCCAGAGCCCTTATCATCTCTAAACTAGATTATTGTAACGCACTGTACATAGGAGCCACTAAATCCATCATCAACAAAATCCAGATACAGCAAAACAAGGCCCTCCGAGCGGCTTTGGACATCCCCAGGAGAGAACACATTACAGAAACAAGAAGGAAACACAAATGGCTCTCCACCCATGAGAAAATCAAACTTAAAACTGCATCTCTCACATACAAATCTCTACACAACAAAGCCCCTCAATACCTTAAGGACAGATTCACCAGATCACACTCCGCAAGACAAACCAGACTTGCCTACACCAATCGCCTCCAAGTACCTCGCTTTAAACTGACCACCATAGGCGGAGCTAGCTTCCCAGTCAAAGCTGCTCAATTGTGGAACGAATTACCCACTACCGCGAGGCTAGAACATTCTCCTTCCAAATTCAGGCAAATTGTAATTAACTGGCTGACGACAGCTATTGCTAATTGAAATTATGATAATGCTCACGCCTGTTTTGCTACACAGCATCTATACCATATGATTGTAAACTTGTATTGTAAACCTGCATCTGTAACTTGTAATTATCTGTAACATGTAACTGTAACCTGTAATTTATGCTCTAAGCTGTACATCTTCTTACTTCCTGCGCCCTTATACCCCAGGGTCCGGTGCGCATAATAAATACCAAACAAACAAACAAACCTGCAATAATTATTAATTTAACCAGCAGATCTTTATCAATCATGTTTAGACAATTCGTTAGATCCTTAAAGAACCGATTGTCAGGAATGTCTATATGGTTCCAGTATAGATTGATGCAGGCAATAATGTGATTATTGGAAGTGATTCGGGCCAACTGCATATAACTATTCGGGGATGCCCATACTTCAGTTTTCAAACCTTTTGTTAGTTTGACGGCTGTAAGAAGACCCGCTTTAGGATGTCCTTTCGCTAGTTTAATGGCTGGTTCCAAAATCACATAATGGTTCTCCCACACAGGGGGAGAAGTGAGCCATACTTCTTGCAGCATAATTATATCATAGACACCTAATATGGACATTGAGGACGATGTTAGATGAGTATGGCCTCTGGTATTCCAAGACGCTAGGTGAAAGTCTATTCTGCTTTCGTTACAAGATAGCTAACATTCATTTGACGCTCTGTTGTGAGAAAATCTCGTTACCATTCATAACTGATGATCCCCTGCTGTAAAACATTTTATCGTCATTGGTTCTGAAGGTCTGTCACCAAGTCGTGCCTTTACATTTGTACCATTCATATGAATATTATTGAAACTTGAAGGATATGTATTAGCTACATTCAAAGGAAGGGCATTAGCTGTGTTTGATATTGCAGAGGAATTATGCAACAAAAAGCCCAGTTGGTATATTTCATCTCTGGCTTGCCAGATAGAATATTTGACAATAGCTGAGGACATCCATATTTTCACAACTGACCTGTCTTGGTCATTAATGAACTCTATTTGAGCTATGTCATCAGATTTAGACTCTTGCAAAACCGGAATACTCTGCAAAATATTTAATACAGAGGATCGATTTAAATCATATAGGCCAAACTCACCGCCTCGACATTGCAAGATTAGACTCACATAGGTGGAGTCATTACATTTGTTATGTCTATTTCTCGGTGGTATCTTCGCTTCTTTTTGCTTATGTGTCATCATCATTTTTGCATTAGCTGTCACAGCTTTTGCTCTATCACAGGTGTTATTCTGATAGACTCTTGTCTCATGTACATTAGGGATATATTTCCCAGACTGATTTGGCTCATTTTCAGAGGGCCTTGTTGTGGTTGTCTTTGTACTCTGTATGTTTCGCGAAATAAAGATGCCCATCGACTTCATGATCTCCTCACGCCTATCTTCTAGAGTTAGGAATGGGATGCCTTGGGGTCTTTTGTCTCAAAGGGTCCGAAGTTTGTTCAACGTTGGTAACTTCCGTCACTAAGTTGTCGAGAGGCTCACATCTCAATACATTGCTCAATGGATTTTTGTGTTCCTGAGTTACCAATTGTATAGGTGGAAGGGTAGCTCTATTTCTATTGATAGCAGTGTATTTTTGGACAATTGCAGCACTTTTTTCTTGAGTTCTTTTGTCAGATAAAGATAATAGTTTTATAAATTGGCGAGAGTTTTTGTTCTTCTGTGTTTTCGTTAGCTTTTGATTCTTAGTTTTTTTAGTCTCGGGTTGCAAGTTAGCCAGTTGTTTTTTTCCTTTTTTAGTCACACTAAATATGTTGTACGTTTCAGTAGAAAATGGGAGAGGCTGATTGGACCCATCTACTTTTTCATAGATTCTCTCTCCTATTATAATTTTTTTCTTGTCTTTAATTTCTTTTTGATCCATAATTTCAATTGTACTTTTATCATGTATCACACAGCCAGTACTTGTTTTGTTTCCCCTTACAGTCAGTATGCTCGAAGTGTCCTCTTGCTGAATTTTTGGGTTATCTGTCACAATAACCGCCACTTTATTTCCGGAAGTGGATGGGATGGAACATGTTATCTGGGCATTTGTGTTTTTATACAATACATTTTCAACAGGCAAATACATAGTATTCTTACTTTCTAACATCTCTTTAAGTAGGAGGTTTTGATCCGTTAGCCTTGCATCTAAGGTTTCATATAGCTTGGCTAATGAGAATAATGCTGTATTCATAGCCTGTAGGGTTAATTCAGTAGGAGTCAGCGCAACAGACTTTTGAGGGCATTGAAAATCTTCCTTGCTGTGTTCAGAGTGCTTGGGGGAATGTTGCGTAAACGAAATTGACAAGATGGAAGAATCTTGGGAACATTCTGGGAACATCACAGGGGATTGCGACATATGTTCCACGTCATCTTCACACGAGGTTGTTCTACTACGTCATCGCAAGTAGGTGGAACTATACCAGCTGGTGATTTCTGCATATCTTCTCTATTATCATTTTTCCCGTCATGCACATCGTTCTCAGGAGATATAACTTCAAGAGCTTGGGCTGGCTCAGGGTGTATGATAATCTCTGCTACAGCTTTGTTATTTGTAGGCAGAGCAAAATCCCCGAGCAGATTTTGTTCAGAGAAGGCAGCTAAGAGGGAATCAGAAGGCATTCACAAGTCTATCACGGCATCTCCTGCTGTAATCTTTTCGGTGCTTGACACGACCACTTGCGGATCATCAATTATGTTCTTACAGTTTATATCGTCGTCTTTTGTAGTGTTATTTACAGCCCCAATAAGGCTATCAGAGTAGAACTTCCTGATGTCAATAGTATGTGACAACGACCGTCCCCGCGATAATCCGCGTGTAGGGGGACCGTTCATATTATGTTTAGGAGTAATATGAAAGTCGCAAGGTCTGTCAATCAACGGTTCAATATTAGGCATATTTGTCTTCAAAGAATATAATTTTGCCATTGGTATAATTGGTCAGTATCAGTACAATTCTCTTGCTAGGAATTACAAAATTTCACGCTCAAGCGAGCTAAGGTGGGGAAAAACACAAGACGTAAAGTGGATTTTATGCCCTTTCCACCTCTACATTTGCATAAAGAGCTTTCTCAGGAGGGCAATTAGTTTTGGGAAATAAGTTAGTTTAGAAAATGTAAGCCTAGACAGGGAGCCACTCACCGCTCACTGTTCACTGTTAGTGTACTTCTCGGTACTTCCGGGTGCACGTGTGGGTGCGCTGCACACTCGGTATTTGAAGCTGCTGTGGGGCGGGGATGGAGGAGTGGCTAGGATGGCTAATCCAGTCACAGGGGAGCTGCAGAGGGGAAGAACACAGAAACAAAAAAGGGAGGGTATCAATTAACAAAATCTCACTAACAGTCCTCTGCAGAGCAGAGGACTACGCTTAAAATTCTGGGTTGCAATTTCGGAAGTCAAAAAAATTACTTCAAAGTCAGGCAACTT
This sequence comes from Ambystoma mexicanum, assembly GCF_040938575.1. NCBI lineage: Eukaryota > Metazoa > Chordata > Amphibia > Caudata > Ambystomatidae > Ambystoma > Ambystoma mexicanum. Next base: position 1,277,677,327 of record NC_090931.1, on the reverse strand, counting down.
CCGTGTTGCTTCTTATGACGTCCTCTCGTCGGCGAAGCACAGCCACAATACAAGCTTCTCAGAGGGATTTTTTTCAAAAAACGAAACACTGTCAGCAAACACCGCTCCAGTGAACAGTGTACTTCTCGGTACTTCCGGGTGCGCGCACGGGCGCGCTGCACACTCGGTATTTGAAACTGCTGTGGGGTGGGGATGGAGCAGTGGCTAGGATGGCTAATCCAGTCACAGGGGAGTTCAAAGTCAGGCAATTTCCGTGTTGCTTCTCATGACAGCAAAGACCGCTCCAGTGAAGTACTTCTCGGTACTTCCGGGTGCACGGAGGGTTGCCCAGAGCAATGCCAGAGGTTAAGATTCATTCTAAACCTTGCAGCCATCTCACCTTTTGTTTTGCTTTGGAGAATTGAAGTCACCAGTAATAGAAAATGCATTGTAAGGTCACTTTCTTGTAGTCATTGCTTTACACAGCATTGAGCTTGTTATGAGCCCCTCCCATTTCTAATCACACAATATTTGCACCTCTTAAGGGACATCCCATTAACAATAATGACTGCCAATTACCCATTCACAGCTGTGTCTGCAGTCAACTACCACTTAATACTCCACATTTGAAATGCTCTGCTGGCAACAAAGGCATCTTGAGAACACTAGACAGACAGACTCTGCCATCCTGTTATTTTTCATTGTACTTGTAAATGCAAAATTAAAGAAAACACTTAAATAGGAACAGGGCTCATAAATGAATCTCTGAACGCTTACTGGAATAAGCTTATCCTGTGCCATCAAACTACCTGCTCATCGGGCAGCCAACCACTTTGCCCGCCCCAAGAAATGGCCCTGATTGCCGGTTTGGTGACCCATAAACTGAAGCTAAGACTGTAAACACTCATTAAACAATTATACAGTCATTTCTGTTCAACCCGGATTTTGGATTAGAATCACTTTTAATACAGTCAACCAAGCATCAGGGGTGTTGCTAGGTCTGGAAAAGTTCTGGGGAAACACTAATGTTGCGACTGTCAGAACTCGGGGCTAGCTAGCCTTTTGGCAGTACCCCCTGAACTTGTATCCGGAGTACAACCAAAAGACCCAGGGCTATAGCCCCCTCAGCCTTTCCTGGGCTATAGCCCCCTCAGCCCCCCCTAGCAAAGCCTCTGCCAAGCATTCCTGTGAGATTATTGTTCTGGGAGACCATTTTCTGGGTTGTTTGCAGCACTTCCTTAAAGCTGCAGTGCATCAGGGCTCATCATGCTCCCGTAGGAATATTTGCTTCATCAGAGGCACTCATGGCTATGAGCCGTCAGGTGTGTGTGATGCCTGGGCTAGAATTGGACTGAGTTCAGAAATGATGGCGTGGATGTGGCATTATTCATTGGAAGCACAGGAGCTCTGCAGCGGCAGGCACGCTAGTCAGCTTCACCCCCATGTGCAGCACTCGTTTTCAGATTTGTTTTTGTTTGGCTTCCATTTGCACTCCTCACAAATCCCATTCCCTAAATTTCACATGCCAGCCTTTTGTCCTTGCCCGGTAGGCAAAATAAGTGCCATCATAGAGGCAAACAGCATTTGTTAGCAACAGCCTCAATGGGGGTCATTTCAAATGTACTTCACACATTCTATTACATATGACTATTCCAAGGCTTCTATAAAGCACTGTATTGAATTATTCTAGGCAGTAGTCATGAAAACCAAGCAAAACATGGAGTACTTTACACTTTAGGAAAATCTCCTCGTGTAAACTGGTGAGATAGCTCAGCGGGTAAAGGTTCCAATCCCAGTCACATTACTCTGCATGTTAAGGCGCCTACTGCAGAAATCGGTGTGCAGCCTGCCTGTTACGGGTCGCAATCCTAGTAAAATAGCTCAGCTGGCTAATGCATCTGCTGCAGAGATACTCTAAACCATCTAGGCCCCCTTAATTATTGCACACTGGGCCCACCTAGAAGCTTAATCCAGCCCTGATAAGGAATGCCAGTGGAGTTCTGAGGGAGTTCAGTTGATGTTATACCTACGCTCCGGAAGTGCCGGTCGGTCTTCGAAGCGCTTTGCCGGTCGGGTCTTCAACACCACAGTTAACGTGTAATATTGTGCGATAATGCCATCTCGGGTTACGGATAACATTTGAAACCATTCGGTCGTGTGGCTTATAATGTTTATCTTTTTGTGTCATGGCTTTTTACAGCCCAAAATCAGTTCCATGCCAGCAATCACTTTTTCGCTGACCTAGTCAAACACAAAATCTTCCCCTCCCAACATATAACAACTGTTAAAGACAACGTTGCAGAACCAGCCATCTCTGCCAAAGCTTGTGTTACTGTCCAACAATGTAATGTAATGTACAGTCTTTACATGGAATGTTCAGGTTGATGTCCAGTAGGTCCTTTTAATAGTGATAAGTTTTGTGGAGTAAGTTAGCTTGTGGCCACAAAATAAACACGAATATATATGCAGAGATGGCAAAAGTATGCCGGTTTGGGGGGAGAGGGCAGGGTAGTGGGAGGGAGGGCAAATGGGACTCATGAAAAGGAAAAAGGCTGAATATATCACAATCTAACTTTACAAAATGTGCAACTTTGAAAAGTGACTTGTAACCATGTAGAGCCATCCAGGCACAGTCTACTGAATTGCCAGACAACCCACAGCGCCTCAAGGTCATAGCAAGAGAAGTTAGGAAGTATACAAATGTCACATGCTGCATCTCCAAACACTTTCTGGAATTTTGGATTATTGAGAGGACATAAATGATGTATTTATGGATCGCTGGGATTCTTGGGTAACGCTAAAACCTGGATACACCAGTGATTCCCCATAGAAGCCGATGGGGCCAAAGGTATGATACGATAAGTCATTTACAACGCGCCTGTACACAAGGGTTTCTAGGCGCGACAAGGAAGGGGAGACAGAACGAGTATAACACAACGGGCCTTGTGTCATTCTGATCGTGCGAGGGGGAGGGAGGAGGAGAAGTCTGGGGGGAGGGGGGTGAGACTGCAAAGGAACATGTAAGTGCTGCCAGGAAGGTGAATCATAAGTGCAGAGAGTCAGGGGACTGTAGGGTTGCAGATACAGTCCCTTAAGTGGTTGGGAGGCCCAGAGGCAGTGCAAGGGCAACTGGTTGTGCAGTGCAGGAGCCTGGTCTCATAAGTTCAGTGGGAGGCCAGGTAACCAGTATGCACAGCAGAAAGGGACATCAGCGAGTGAGTGAGAAAATGGAAGCGAAAAGGAAGGTATTGAGTTGCTTCCGGAACCTAAGGTGGTTCTGCTCAAGTTTGAGAAAGGCATGGAGGCTGTTCCAGAGGGAGGCTCCAGCTGAGGAGAGAGATCCTACCCCACACTCCCTGCCTGGAGAAGCATCTGAACCTCAGAGAGTTGGGTGAGGATGAGGGGAGGGCTCGAAAAGGAAGATGCTTTTCGGAAGAGAAAGTTGGATGGAGTGTGGTCCCTGGCCCCAGAAAGTCTTGTGAACGATGCAGAGGGTCTTGAACTGGGCTGGAGAGATACAATTCCTGGGCTTGAGGCTAAGGACATGTCTTTCAGTCCTGTTCTGGATAAGTTGTAAAGGGTGAAGAGTAGAGGCAGGTAGGTTTAGGAAGAGGTAATCATTGGACTTAGCCTTCCAGAAAATAAGGTTGAATGAAAAGGAATTACTCAAGAGTAAGTCTACGGAGAACATGAGTGTAGGCCAGACTGAAGGTGGCTATTTTACAGGTAAAGAAGGACAGTTATAGGGTCTCACAATTTGTCCAGCTCTTTCTTCCAGAGGAGTTCAATTCCTGGAACACTAGTTGTCGCAGACACAAAATTAAGCTATCTGGCTATGAGTGCAAAATGGATTTCTTGCAGCTGAGACCCACAATATCATTTGGACTGGATATAATATGAGGTTCCATCAGAACCGGAAACTTACCCATCTTGGAAATTGTCATTTTCTAAAGGACAATCACTTGGAAGTGCCAAGAACGGGAAGGGACATGTTCTCCACCCACCAAAGTGTATCCCTAATATGATAAGTGTGTGTAAATATTTCCTGCTCTAGTCCGGAAGTAGAATGGGATGGGGCTTGGCCTAGGAATGCCAAGTGATGGTAAGGTATTGGTGTCCACATTGTGGCTGAGGACAGGATCTCCCTGATGTGTGAAAAATGACTTCACTGACAGATAAGGACCATAAACCAACAAGATGACCCCCCCACCCTGTTCCACTTCCTTTAGTATACAGGGCTCATTTCTATATAAATCACTACCTACATACATACATAAATAAAAGTTCTGCCCAGCCGTACAGAGGCTGGGAATTAGATGATACTTAATAAAAATAGTGGGAATGAGATGATACTTAAAAGAATTGTAGGATACAATGTTTCCTACCTATTCAGGGCTTGGTAACACCAACCACCATCTTAGAACATCAAAGGAAAGGGAACATAAAGGGCAGGTAAACATTCCAAGACTGATACGGATGAGAATTAACATAGTTTCCCTTTGACAGTTTACATTTCCAGGCCCGCATGCCTGATGGGCTATGCAAGGCCGGGGGCATTTTACAGCCCCAGCCTTACAGGGTCCATTGGAGATGCAAGCGGGGGAACTGCACGACTAAATGTACTGAAGGGATTTAACTTCACCACCCCGAACATTTAGCACTCCCTTGCCGTCCCTGTGCATTCCCCCAGAAACCAGGAAGTTCCCTCTGCTTTTTCTTTCCTGACTGCTGCATGGTGCACAGGATCTTGTGGGCCATTATGGCAGGCAGAGTCCAGACCAGGCTGGTCTTTCTCTTTCCAGCCAGTTGGTGTCAAGGAGCACGTCCTGTTTGCGCCATGTACCTGTAGACTTTTGGAGTGCAGCGTGAAGGCATAGAAATCCGATTGTCCAGGTCATCCAGATCGTGGCAGAGTGAAAACTGGAAATTACCCCTAACAAGCCCGGTGGCTAGAACTCCTGGGAATGGAAAGAGCCCTCATCAAGTTCCAGGTACTCTTTGCCAGTCGTCTCCAAATGAGCTTCCACATATTTCTACCACTGACTCTTTCTTCATAGGGTCTTGACCCTGCCTTCCAGCCTCTCTCTAGTATAAGGGCATTTAGTTGGGTCTCCCTATGCAGCTGGCATGGAGACTGATTGATGCGACCTCCCCTGGGGATGGCTTGCAGCTCTGATGTGGGACTTGGGATAGGCTGGTCTATGTCCCTGTGCGGTTCCCTCTAACCTTGAGGGCTCTCTTAGCCTAGCCTTCCTTAAGTTGGGTTGTTATATCATGCGTCATGCTGGAGTCCAGCCTCTAAGCGCAGGAGCGGTTTTTGAACCAGTGCAGATCGGTATTGCCGCTTGTTTTCAAGGCAAGCGCGTTGCGTGAGCTATCCTAAATGCGACACCAGTATGAGCATGAACTGCCAATTCAGCACTGTGGTTAAAAACTCAGCTAAATTTACTGTGCAAGATTCTCCCCTACAGTCCACAGGAAAATAATGCCATGGTTCCGGAGCCCTTTTCAAGTCGAGACTGGGCTATTGCAACATGCTTCATGCAGACCATCAGGCCCATCAATGAATTGGCTCCAAAGGGTTCAATTCTGCAGGCCATTGGATTGTTGGTCTAAAAGAGCATCAATCTGCCTCAAACGCCTTAAAACATCTTGACTGGCTCGGTTTTGCTGCAAGGATCAATTATGACCGAGATGCTGTGACTCGGATTTAGATACATTCACAGTTTGGCCCCCTACCATCTACTTAACAAAACTCCCTGCTGCCAACCATAAATGGCCATCTGCTCCTCAGATGCTACCCTTCTCAGAGTGCCCTCATTACCCCGAGTCCTCCTTCCTCATCACAGTCCTTACAGATTGGAGGGTCCTCTGCCTTCCAGACAGTCCCTAGATTTACTCCTTTTGCACTTTCCCCACCATCCCTAGCAAGCACTATGAAGCCCCTCTCCTCCCATTAATCCACCAGTGTTTTCTGTCTTGGACAGTTGGTAGAAGTGAGATGGCGTGCCGGAGCTATTGCTGGTGACCGCGATATTTCACAATAAGTAGTCCCGGGGGTCACGCTATTGTGGGTCCCATACCTTTCTCACTCTCCCGCCCTGCCTTGAGCTGAAACAATTGAAGTCTGGGTGGGAGCAGAGGGCTGCTGGAATCACAGTAACCCCCTTTCTAGGTCACCGTGCGACTGCGGGTCTTCCTGGAATTTCCAGTTAAGGCAGAAGCACCTGAGAAAAAACTCTTTAAACAGTTTAAGAATATCCCTGCCTCCTTTTTTCCATTGCACAGGAATATTGAAAATGTGCTGCCGGAGGAGTGGAAAGATACGGAAAGACCGTGGGGGTTATTATGACCCGGGTGCAAAGGGATACTGGGCACCGGTAATCCCTTTGCACCCTATTCCGAGGTCCCTTTGCGGGTCCTTCCCTTAACGCCTGGTTTTAGCAGGCGTTAAGGACGGGACCCGCAAAGGGATACCGGGGTCAATAACGGTACCGTGATTTACGGTACCGTTATTGCCGCCTTCTCCCTTCCCATTGAGCCCTATAGGGGCTCAAATGGGAATAGGGAATGGCATTTCAAATGGGGATTTACCGGTCCCGCAAAGGGCGGAATGGACCGGTAAGTCCCCATACCGCCACGTCGGTGGCGGTACCGGAATTGGTGCTAGTCATGGCGCCAATAGCACCATGACTAGCACCAACCTCGGAATGAGGGCCCATCTGTTTAAGCTGTATCCTCTAACTGACAGTGGGCCTCATTACACGGATGGCGGTAAGGATTTACCGGTACCGGTAAAATACCGGTACCGGTAAATCCTTACCGCCTTACTACGAGGTCCCTTTGCGGGTTGGGGGATTTAACGCCTGCTTTTTGCAGGCGTTAAAATCCAACCCGCTAAGGGACCTCAGAGCTAATTACGGCACCGCAAAATTGCGGTGCCGTAATTAGCTCCTTCCCCATTCCCATAGAGCCCTATGGGGCAGAAATGGGAATGGGGAAGGGCAATGGCGGAAAGGGGATTTACCGCCCCTCCAACCTTGGAATGGGGCGGTAAATCCCCTTTCCGCCAAGGCGGTGCTGGTATTTTACCGGCATGAGCCATGGCGCTAATAGCGCCATGGCTCACCGCCTACCAGGTAATGAGGCCCATTGACACAAACAGGGTAATTCATAGAATTTCGCAGAAAAGTGTCGCAAGCGGCTGGCGCAGAGTGTCCGCGTGCGATTGACTGCGCCAGGCACGTGCGATAAAACCGATTTCCGCGCACAGCGTATTCATGGATTTCATGCTCCCAAACCAGCCGTGGCGCAGAGTATCGCAGCGACCCTGCAGCAGCGCCAGTAACGCCCCCAAGAACGCCCTCGCGCAAGGAAAAGCCAGCAAAATCGCTAAATCATTGCAAAGGGCTGCGCTAACCCTGGACCAGCCAAACAAGGAACGCAAAGCGGGTAACGTGCATATCAGGGGTACACGTGAAGTCATACACGCGATTAGCCAGGGTACGTGTATTACAGGGGTACGCGGGAAGTTTAACACGCGATTAGCCAGGGTACGTGTATTACAGGGGTACGCGGGAAGTTTAACACGCGATTAGCCAGGGTAAGTGTATTACAGGGGTACGCGGGAAGTTTAACACGCGATTAGCCAGGGTAAGTGTATTACAGGGGTACGCGGGAAGTTCAACACGCGATTAGCCAGGGTACGTGTATTACAGGGGTACGCGGGAAGTTTAACACGCGATTGGCCAGGGTACGTGTATTACAGGGGTACGCGGGAAGTTTAACACGCGATTGGCCAGGGTACGTGTATTACAGGGGTACGCGTGAAGTTATACACGCGATTAGCCAGGGTACGTGTATTACAGGGGTACGCGGGAAGTTTAACACGCGATTGGCCAGGGTACGTGTATTACAGGGGTACGCGGGAAGTTCAACACGCGATTGGCCAGGGTACGTGTATTACAGGGGTACACGTGAAGTCATACACGCGATTAGCCAGGGTACGTGTATTACAGGGGTACGCGGGAAGTTTAACACGCGATTGGCCAGGGTACGTGTATTACAGGGGTACGCGGGAAGTTTAACACGCGATTAGCCAGGGTAAGTGTATTACAGGGGTACACGTGAAGTCATACACGCGATTAGCCAGGGTACGAGTATTACAGGGGTACGCGGGAAGTTTAACACGCGATTGGCCAGGGTACGTGTATTACAGGGGTACGCGGGAAGTTTAACACGCGATTAGCCAGGGTAAGTGTATTACAGGGGTACGCGGGAAGTTTAACACGCGATTAGCCAGGGTACGTGTATTACAGGGGTACGCGGGAAGTTTAACACGCGATTGGCCAGGGTACGTGTATTACAGGGGTACGCGGGAAGTTTAACACGCGATTGGCCAGGGTACGTGTATTACAGGGGTACGCGTGAAGTTATACACGCGATTAGCCAGGGTACGTGTATTACAGGGGTGCGTGGGAATCATCACACGCGATTAGGCTGGGTGGGTCCTCACAGGTGTTCCCTGTACACCCTCCACGGCCCCTGCAGGCAGCCTACAAAACAGGGGACTACCCTGCACACCTGCTCATGTCCCCCTGCACCCCCACCCCCCCAGCAGTGCAGGGGCAGCCTCCACCAGGCCCCCACTCATGTCTCCCACCACCCCCACCCTCCCGCCACCAGGGGCAGCCTCCACCAGGCCCCCACCCATGTCTCCCACCACCCCCACCCCCCGCCACCAGGGGCACTCTCCACCAAGCCCCCACCCATGTCTCCCACCACCCCCACCAGTGCAGGGGCACCCTCCACCAGGCCCCCACCCATGTCTCCCAACACCCCCACCCACCAGCACTGTGGGGCACGTGGCCAGCAGGCAGTCAGGCAGCAGCAGATGGCAGGTGGGAGCGTGCTCAGGGCTCTGGGGGGCAGTAATTTCGCCTCCTGGCCAGGAGCGTGGTCTCTCGTGTGTGAACGCGTGGACAGCCTGATAGGTAGTGAAATCCCACACGTCAGCAAAGGCCCTTAGCGCGTAAACCCGTCAACAGCATATGCGCGCCTATAGTCACCTGCACGTGCAGGAAATTGTTGCGTGACACGTCCCAGTGTCAAAGCGTGTGATTGGTGAAAATGGATGTACACGTAGAAGTGACAAAGCGTGTGATTGGTGAAAATGGATCTACACGCAGGAGTGACAAAGCGTGTGATTGGTGAACGTACACGCCGCGTAAGTGACGCTGTACGTGTGGGCCTGTATATAAGGTACATGTAGAACACCATTTCCTTGTACGTGCTTTTCGTGGAGAGCGAGTGGGTGAAATCTGTACTTCTTGTCGTTTCACACGCGATTTACTTCACGGCGTTTCCAGTTCGTATTCCCTGTTACCTCTGACAGCTTTTTCTCTTTTTTCTCTTTTACTGGTTTACCTGGGCCTGTTCCCTCAAACAGTGTCCCCTTCTACTGTTGTCCTGTCTTCTCAGACAGCGTACACATCTTCTTTTGGCGGGGGTTTAGCCAACACAAACGCGCTCATTCTTCACGCTCTTTTACCTGGCAGACGGTGAGTCACGCACGTATCCAACTTCTGTGCTTGCCCCATGTGTTGCCTACCCCTTCAGAGGTCATTCTAGGCTGCGTGTGACACGCATACGTTCATTCTTGTGTTACTGGGTGCCACAGCGTAGTGCAGGTTTTTCTTTCTGCACACGTGGTCTAGGAGGGGTTGCGTGCACGTCATCTCCCTTTTTTGGGCCTCCTGTGCGTTGCGTGACCCGTCATCTTTCCCCAGGGGTTACAATCAGCCGTGCTAGAGCACTAGGGTACAATTACCATCTGGTACCCAACCCCTTTGACCCCCAATTGCCCAGGACAATTGTCTACAGCCACTCCCATACGCACATTAATATCAGTGCCATGGCTGGGAGGCGAGGATTCCGTAAGGGTGGCAAAGGTGGAAGAGCCACAAGTGGTGGCCGTGGTGGATCCGGTAGGGGACGTGGTCGTAACTTGCAGGGTGAGCCTGTCCCCCCATGTGTGGAGGACCAGTCAAGGGCACCCATCATCCCCCCCCCCTCCCCCCCCCCCTCCCGTTGAGGCTGAAGTGGCTGACACCATCCATGCTCAGCCCTTGTTGGACCAGCCCATTGTGGCACCAGACCTGGCTGACTCCATGGCTGACTTCCAGGTCAGCAGGGCTACGACACGTGCGCTGGTGCACGTTGATGCCATCATGCCACGTGGATCTGGGGCAGCAAGGTCATCCGCTGCACCAAGGAGGCAGGGCGGAGTGGCTGCAGGGGCAGCTGCGGCTCCATCCACCCCAGCCCTCACACACCCAGCCAGGACAGTGTCGGTCCTAGTCCATGCTGCTGACATTCCCCCTGACACCATCACACTCGAGCCAATGCCTGCACCAACTCCCATGCTGAGTGTGCAATCCCACACTCCTGATACAGAGTCCACCAGGGCTCCTGCCCCTAGTGTCCAGAGCGGCGCAGGACACTCAGGATCACCACCACCTTCCAAGCGGAAGAGGAAGAGTGCTCGTCCGGCACAGGCTGATGCCCCAGACACGGCTACACAGTCCGGCCCGTCCAGGAAGCCCAGCTTCACGGATGACGAACTGAATGCACTTGTCGAGTATGTGTCCGGACATGACAACGAGATGGTCATTGTTGCAGGATCCAAGACCACACCTGCACAACGCCAGGCACACTGGCAGACCGTTGCGGACATCGTAAGTGCCCTTGGAATCGTGAGGCGCACAGCCAATGATTGCTATAAGCGCTGGAATGACCTAAAGCGCAGGGCAAAGAGTAAGCTGGCCTCAAGTCATGCCGCAACTCTAGTGACTGGAGGTGGGTCGCCAGTAGTAGACATGGAACTCACTCCACATGAGTCAGTCGCTGGGACCTACGTCACGGAGGAACAGATCCAAGGCGTGGGAGATCTGGCTGATTACGAGGCATTGTCCGGTGAGTGCACATGCATGTGTGTGTCATACATGTGCATGGTGTGTGTGTGAGGGCTTCTGTTTGGGTGCCAGGTGAGAGTGTGTGCGCCTCAGTCGTATGGGTCAGCCATGTGCTTCATGCAATACTTCCTGCGCAGCTGCATTTGGCCATAGCAGTATCCCTTCTGCCAACAGTAGACATCTAGCACAACTGCACGCCAGTTGCCCTTGAAGTGTCACCTTGACACAACAGATTTGCTTATTTTTCACTGTTCATTCAGTCAGTTTGTTTGCATTCCACCACTTTCACTAGGCATGTCGCTGTCCACTAGTCACATGTCTGACATGGGTATGGTAAAGGGGAGTGACTTTGTTACCTGGATATCATTTGTACACACATGTCCCTGTGCAATTTGACCATTACAGACTGGCAGCTCCAGGTGAAAAATCTGACCTGTTAGAATCAGAAAAGCTATTACATGCGGGAACTGGACTGAATGAATAGGTGCTGCCCTCCTCTCCATCTTCACTCAATAGCAATGGTACATGCCATCTGTGTGATGGCATGTGTGTTTCACCTGCCAATCACAGGCCAATGTGTGATGCCACTGCCAGGCAGCATGCAGAAAATTTGTTCATCTTCCATCTTGGTGTCATCAGTGTGTGCCGTTTGCCTGCACTTCATACGCAGTGAGGGTGCATGCATGGGAGGGTTTTAGTCATGTGGGACATGTCAATCAAGTACTGGTTCTCTTGCTTCTCAGCCCTCAATGTGTGCCATGGTGCTAATGCCTGTTTCCATTACTTTGTTTTCATGTCTTTGCAGGGGAAGACGCACCTGATACTGCTGGGGTTGTGGAGATGGTGCAGACCCAGGAGGTGTCCCAGGGCCGACCAACCACCAGTGAGGGACGTGGTGTGGTGGTGGGGGAGAACCCACAAGTGCTGCAGGTCGTGCTCTCAAGGGGTGTCTCTGGCTGCACCTCCCCCGAGCTGTACTCAGGTGTTGATTCGGATGAGACCTACGTGCCGTCGCTGGTGAGTGTTCCAGGGAGGGATTCTGTTCTGTCTCACCCACCTGCACCAGGGTCAGTACCCTCCATGGGGATGTCAGTGTTGGCAGCTACGCCTTCGGTGGTTACGGATGCAGGGTCACACTCCGCGACATCTGATCCTGTTCCTGGGCCAGCAGATCAGAGGGGGAATGCAGTCCTGCAGCCTCAGGCAGTGCCGGCACAGCAAGGCGCAGTTCGCCTTGCCCCAGACAGGTGTGGTGCCCGCCGACGTGGTGGCCGTACGCCACCTGGCAATACCGCATGGGAGCAATCCATTTACGGTATGGCTACCCAACAGGCTGCATCATCCGAGATGATGGCTCAGGCCATGGATAGGGTGGCCACTTCCATTGTCCCCCCAGAAAGGCTGATGGAGCGACTAGAGCAGGCAACTGACTCCATCTGCCAGTCACACAGGGAGGACATGTTGGGGTCCAACAGGGACAGGCGGGCGGCACTGGCGACTCTGCAGGAGGCCATCTCCATTGAGTCCCAGGGCCACAGGGAAGCCCTGAGGCAGGAGCTCCTACACCTCAGGACGACTCTTGTTGAGCTTGAGGCTTCAACACACCAAAGGACAGAACAGCAGCTGGAGCGTCTCACCCGTACGCTCTCAGCTGAGATGCAGGCAACGAGGGCGGAGGTCCGGGCATCCCGTGAGTTGTTGCATGGGGACCTCCGCACACTCATCCTCCAGAACCAGACCTACCACACCCGCATGCTTGCAGCCATGGAGGAGCAGACTAGGGCCTTGCGTGGGCTGCCTCCCATAGTGCAACCACCTCCGGATGCAGCTGCACAGGGTGATAATAGCGACAGCAGTGACACTCCCACAATAGGGTAGCCGTGTGGGCCATGAGCCCATGGAGGTGTTTTATTTTCCCAGGATCCACGCAGGTGGGTTCTGGTGTGCATCCTGTCCTCGGACCTCCTGGGTGGCCTCCCCAACCCCCCCGGGCCCATCAATGGCCATTTTTGATTGTTTCTTATTTTTATTTTTATTTTGATTTCTTTTATTCCCAATTTTTTTGGGAGGATCTGTTGGCTCCGATCTGTTGGCTCCGATCTGTTGGCTCCGATCTGTTGGCTCCGATCTGTTGGCTTCCGTGGTTCCTGTGGGCATACGCTGCATTGTGGCTGGGCACATGCAGGCTTGTAATGTATTTGGTTCAGATGCTTGGGTTTGAGTCACACACACCCCTCCTGCTTCCCGTTTCCATGGGCTTGCAAAGGGTGTGCCCAAGTGACAGTGAATTACACAGTGACGTTGGACTCCCATGAGCTGTGTGGCCAGTCTGTAGTCAATACTGTGTATACATTCATAGTGCATATTGCTGTTGTGTTGTACACTGCATGTTGCATTGATGTGTAACTCTTCTTCTGTGTCTACCTCCCAATTTGCAGGTCCCTTCCTCAAGTCCACACAAGGACCTCAAGTCTGGCGATGGGGACCATGTTGGCAGCAGTGCACCTACAACTCTACATTGCGCCAACACTGCACAGTTGGTAGTGGTGGGAGTGCAGGCATTTCCAGGTGGTGAGACTACTAATATGTAACATTTTTGATGTCATGTTTATGGTACTACGTGCTCAAGTATGTTGTTGGTCCGGCATTGCTGTGAGCATTTCAGGTGTTGCAGGTTTCTAATAGTGCCACTGTACATAGTGAGAGTGATGTCATGTTGTGGGGATTACTTTGTTTACCTGCAATTAGCATGACATGGCACGGTGTGTCGTGTGGCAGTGCTGGGGTTGGGTTGGCTGACATGGCACTGTCCTCATGTTGCATTTTGCAAGTGGGTATTCATTTTAGCTGCTTCAATGTGTAACTTCACAAAACTGCATTGGTGGTGTCTGTGTGGGTAGGGATGCACACATTGTGACACTTCCAGGTGAACAATCTCAGGCTGACATGGAATTCCCGGTTCATTCTCCACACATTCAGGATCAGTGTCAGGTTGAGTCATCATTGATTGTCAGATGGAATGTGCCAGGGCAGTGTGCACTCCACAGGGGTGTGATTTCTATGTGAAGTAATTAGCCACTAGCTGTGTACGGGCTGCCTCCCCCCGTGCCCTTTCCCCTCCCATGCGCAGCGGCTGTGCATGTGGTTGGGGATGTGGGGCCACCACCATGTCCACGGCCAGGCCCCGGCGTGTTGCAACGTTGTGCAGGACACATGCTGCCACTATGATCTTGCACACTACTGGGGGAGCGTATAACAGCTGCCCGCCAGAACGGTCAAGGGAGCGAAAGCGTGACTTCAGCACTCCGAATGTGCGCTCCACTATGCCCCTGGTTGTAATGTGGGCTGTGTTAAATCTTACCTGGGGTGGCGTGGTGGGGTTCCGAATTGGCGTCATCATGTGGGGGCTGAGAGGGTAGGCACTGTCCCCTGTGGAGGTGGGGATTGGTATCATTGGTGAGGTTGTGACCTTGCTCAGTATCCAACATGCATGCATGTGCAGTGGCATACATACTCACCAAGCAGCCATGTATCGCCATGCCGCCCAGCTTCTAGGTCCCGGCTTAGGGTGGACATTCGGTAAATGAAGCTGTCGTGGGTGGAGCCGGGATAGTTGGCATATACTGAGGTGATGATTCCCTTGGCATTACATGCTACCTGCACGTTGATGGAATGCCAGTGCTTGCGGTTCCTATAGATGTGCTCAGATGCCCTGGGGGGACGTAGAGCCACATGGGTGCAGTCGATGGCACCTAGCACTTTGGGGAATCGTGCCACTGCGTAAAAATCCAGGGCGGCAGCATGCCTTTCTGCAGGTGTTCTGGGCAGGTATATGTGCCTGCGGACTGATGGGCGTGCAGTCATGATGTTCAAGACCTGGTGTAGGCAGCGTGACTGGGTGGCCTGTGACACCCCACCCACTATGGCACTTGTCCGCTGAAATGATCCAGTGGCTAAGAAGTGCAGTACATTGAGGACCTTCTCCAGGGGGCTGAGTGCTTGGGAGCACAGGGTGGGTGATGTGAGGTCATCCTCCCACTCACTCACCAGGTCCAGTATGATGTGTGGTGGAAACCTGTACCTCCCATACACCTGGTCATCAGGCATCCCGAAAAGGCTGGTTCTGGGTGTGAATATTCTGGCCCTGACTATCCTCCTCCTCCTCCTTTGGTAGCCCACTGCCACTGCTGCTAGGAACGGTATGTTCATCCTGGCGTCTGAGCTTGTTATTGTTAAAGTCCGCAATTTATGCTTAGCGCGTGTTCTAGGCGAGCGTGTGACCCGCGCACCCCTGGAATCCAGTTCCCAGTCCAATAGCGTGTGGAAATTCACACGCACCACGGGATACAGCGTGTGACCCGCGCACCCCTGGAAACCAGTTCCCAGTCCAATAGCGTGTGGAAATTCACACGCACCACGGGATACAGCGTGTGACCCGCGCACCCCTGGAAACCAGTTCCCAGTCCAATAGCGTGTGGAAATTCACACGCACCACGGGATACAGCGTGTGACCCGCGCACCCCTGGAAACCAGTTCCCAGTCCAATAGCGTGCGGAAATTCACACGCACCACGTGATACAGGTTCGCTGACGTACTTGCGTGTGTAAGTGGCCGCGCACCCATTAAATACACGTACATAGGCCAATCGCGTGTACGCGCACTTTTGTCCAATTACACGCGATGACACTCTGACGTGCAGTATCTCCACGTGTGCCCCGTCATCACGTGCTGAGTGGGGAACACCCGTGCGGGTCACGTCACAGACGCGCTTACGCGCTGAGGGACTCTGGTCCAATAGAATCGCGTATGCGTGCTGACGCGCTTACGCGCTAAGGGCCTTTCCTCGGATTTCACGCTGACGTGCAGGATTTTCACGTGCCAAATCACTCCGTATCAAGCTGGCCACGCGAAAACACACGGAAGCCCACGCTCCTGCCCAGAAGGCCGAGTTACTGCCCCCCAGTGCCCCGAGCAGCCTCCCACGTGCCATCTGCTGCTGCCTGCCTGCCTGCCTGCCTGCTGCCACCGTGCCCTGCCATTTGGTGCCTGCACATCAGCCATCTGCAGGGGTCCAGTTGCTGTGTCCACCCCTGCTGGAACAGAAGACTCCCGACTGGTATTACATCGCTCCACAGCCCAGCCCCAGGACCCAGTTGCCCACCCACACCTGCCTCTGGGGTTGCCATGTCGGGCACTTCAACATCTGGCACCAGTGGCAACCCCAGGCCAGAGGGGCAGAGGGGCACCAGCTTCACTGTCACCGAAGTTGGTGTCCTGGTGGAGCATGTCCTGGGGCAGTATGATGCCCTCTTTGGATCGTCCCGCGCCAGCAGGGAAGGACGGCAGAGGATCTGGGCCGACTGTGTGGTTGCCATCAACGCGGAGGGGGTGGCAACCCGCGACGTCCTGAAGATCAAGAAGCGCTGGGAGGACTTGAGGTCCAGGACCCTTGTGAAGGCCCGGCGCCTCGTGGAGGGGGGCCGGGGCCGCATGAGTTCCATCCAGATGAGGGTCCTGGAACGCGTACGCCCAGCGCTCCACGCCCAGATCCTTGAGAGGGAGGCCCGTCTGGAGTTGAGCGGTAAGTGTCCATGCATTACTGTGTGAGACAGGGCATGTTGCGGTGTGCTGGTTCTATGATACTTGCCTGTATGTGTGCCATAGGCCATGTATGCATGTATGTGTGCAGGGACATCATGGTAATGCATGTGCGACCAGTGATGTTTGATGCACATGGTTGTTGCATGTGTTGAAATGCCGCATGGGGAGCCCTATTCAGATTTAGAACATGAGAGCATGCCAGTCTCTGTACGTGGACATGGGTGGGGGTGAGGGATGGGTGCTGATGCCAGGTACATATATGGTAGCCATGTCTGTGTGCCTGACCTGCGTGTCTGTGACTTGTGCATGCCATGGATGCATGACACATGTGTGTGACAATGCAAAGATTCAGTAAAGCAGTCAAATTACCCTTGTAACCGCTGTGTTTGGTGTGTTTGGGGCCAGATGGATGTGACTGAGGTGAAGTGTGTGCATGTGATGGGCATGAGGCATGATGCATGTGAGTTACATATCATTGAATGTTTCAAGAGTCCATTGGACATGCATGGAAATGTCCATGGCATGCACCATGCCTGTTACTGTGTGTGTTTTGCCTGGACTGACCCATGTGTTGTGGAGGGACATGATGGAAGTGTACTTTGACAGTGGTGCTCATCTGCTATTGCTTCCTGTCTAGGGGACCATTGTACAGTGCCCTGATGCTTGTGTTCTTTGTCTCCCTCTACGCAGCGGCTAGTGAAGAAGAGGGCGGAGACGGCGCTGTGGAGCAAGGCGGCGGGGATGCCCCCACGGCTGCAGCGGAAGGGGTGGGTGAGCCCCCACAGGGGCCTGCTACGGTGGGAGACGGTGAGGAGCCATCCAGGTTGGTGGTTTGCACAGAGGAGGAGGAGGCCGCCACTGGGGCACACATGGGGCCTGGTGGGGGCATCCCTGCTGGTGCAAGTGGTGCAGTCCAGGGCCAGGGGCAGGAGGCAGCACAGGTCACCGTGGAGGGGCCTGTGCATGTCGCTGTCCCTGACCCTGTGAGTGCACCACCATGCACCAGCAGGGATGCCCCGTCCCAGGCCCGTCCGCAGGTAGTGGGGATGTCCATGTCACCTGACTCCCCTCCACCTGCGGACGTGGGAACCCCTGGCCGTGCGGAGAAGGTCCTGATTGGGGTCGCGATGCGCACGGCTGTGATTCGTGATGCCGTGCGTGCTTCCCGGGAGGAGCACGCACGTCATCACGAAGTGCACCGTGCCGACGTGGCCCAATTGGGATCGGCCATGTTCGGGGGTTTCCTGCATGTGTTGGCCAATGTGGCGGCCCTCTCCTCCTCTGTGCAGGCTATCCACCAGTCGTTCTCCTTGCCGTCTTCCAGCCCAGATGCCACCAGGGCCCCCTGTGGACCTGCCCCGACCAATGCAGCCAGCTCGGTGGGGATCCCATCCCTGCCACAGTCGGGAGTCAGAGATCCAGCAGGGGTGGACACCAGAGCAACTGGACCCCAGCAGATGGAGGATGTGACGGCATCATCGGGCAGGGCACGTGCACGACGGCGTCGGTGGTTTCCATCAGCCTGGATGCCGTCGTGCTGGCACAGGCAGTTGCGTCGGAGGCAGCAGCAGGCTCAACGTGGGAGGCATCATGGCTCGGGGCCATCAACATCGGGGGTGCAGGCATCGGCCGGAGGGCAGGAGAACCCTGGAATGGGAGTGGCTTCCGTGTGGGAGAGGTTGTGCCAGCGGATAGGTGCGGAGCGGCAGCGGGCAGAGGAGGAACGGCTCACGATGGTCAGGGCGGAGGACTCCATGCGGAGGGCGCTGAGGCGGGCTGAGTGCCTCGAGGGTCTTCGCAGGGAGTTAGAGCTGGACACTGCGTTATCCCTGCGGGACCTCGGGGCCAGGGAACATGCCCGCCTCCAAGCCATTGACCAGGAGTTCGATGATGCCCTGGCCCATGACAACAACCAGTGAGCCGTCCGAATAGCCCGCTGCCTTTCTATATAGTTGTATAGTTAGGGTTAGGTTTCCTTTGTTTTTTTTAATTTTTTTTGGTTGCGATTGGACAATGCACCACTTTTTTGTATATAGTTCACTTTTTAGTTAGTAGTCAGTTAGGTTTAATTTGGTAGGGCTCATGGACCCAGGATGATCTTCTTAATTTCCTTATTTTAATAATTCAGAATTTTTTCTTGGACATTCTTCTTGTTTAGTTTGATTTGCTTTGTGTTTTTTCTTGTTTGCTGTTCAATACATAATATTTTTTTATTCTTCAATGTGTCGTATCATCTCATTGCTTTCAGGCATATCATGTTGGGTGTTTTGTCATTCACTTGCAGCCATTGTGTGTGACAGACATGTGTTAAATTGCATTATTTACATTGGGGGTGTAACATGTAATTGCCTTTGATATGTGGGTGGGTGTGATAGTTGGTTGGGCCTTTTGGCAGGGCAGGATGGGCATTACGGACATGATTGGGGAATGTTGGGACCCAGGTGCAGGGGGGCATGGATTGGACATGGGTGGGGGCCTGCTGGCAGGTGCCCCACAGTGCTGGGGGGTGGGGGTGGTGGGTGACATGAGTGGGGGCCTGGTGGAGGGTGCCCCTGGTGGCTGGGGTGTGGGGGGGGTGGGAGACATGAGTTGGACATGGGTGGGGGCCTGCTGGCAGGTGCCCCACAGTGCTGGGGTGTGGGGGGGGTGGGGGACATGAGTTGGACATGGGTGGGGGCCTGCTGGCAGGTGCCCCACAGTGCTGGGGGGTGGGGGACATGAGTTGGACATGGGTGGGGGCCTGCTGGCAGGTGCCCCACAGTGCTGGGGTGTGGGGGGGGTGGGAGACATGAGTTGGACATGGGTGGGGGCCTGGTGGAGGGTGACCCTGCACTGCTGGGGGGTGGGGTGGTGGGTGACATGAGTGGGGGCCTGGTGGAGGGTGCCCCTGGTGGCTGGGGTGTGGGGGGGGTGGGAGACATGAGTTGGACATGGGTGGGGGCCTGCTGGCAGGTGTCCCACAGTGCTGGGGGGTGGGGGTGGTGGGAGACATGAGTTGGACATGGGTGGGGGCCTGCTGGCAGGTGCCCCACAGTGCTGGGGTGTGGGGGGGGTGGGAGACATGAGTTGGACATGGGTGGGGGCCTGCTGGCAGGTGCCCCACAGTGCTGGGGGGTGGGGGTGCAAGGGGACATGAGTTGGTGTTCAATAGTTCAAGGAGACATGTGCCTTTGCTGGGGGGCATGCCCATGGTGGGTGGGCTGCCTGCGGGACATGACCAGGGATGCAGGGTAGTCCCCTGTGGTGTGGGCTGCCTGCAGGGGCCGTGGAGGGTGTACAGGGTACACCTGGGAGGACCCACACTGTGAAATCACATGTGGAACTTCCCGCGCACCCCTGAAATACACGCGCCCAGGCTGTTCGCGTGTGGAACTTCCCGCGCACCCCTGAAATACACGGGCCCAGGCTGTTCGCGTGTGGAACTTCCCGCGCACCCCTGAAATACACGCGACCAGGCTATTCGCGTGTGGAACTTCCCGCGCACCCCTGGAATACACGCGGCCAGGCTATTCGCGTGTGGAACTTCCCGCGCACCCCTGAAATACACGCGCCCAGGCTGTTCGCGTGTGGAACTTCCCCCGCACCCCTGAAATACACGCGCCCAGGCTGTTCGCGTGTGGAACTTCCCCCGCACCCCTGAAATACACGCGCCCAGGCTGTTCGCGTGTGGAAATTCCCGCGCACCCCTGAAATACACGCGCCTAGGCTGTTCGCGTGTGGAACTTCCCGCGCACCCCTGCAATACACGCGCCCAGGCTGTTCGCGTGTGGAACTTCCCCCGCACCCCTGAAATACACGCGCCCAGGCTGTTCGCGTGTGGAAATTCCCGCGCACCCCTGAAATACACGCGCCTAGGCTGTTCGCGTGTGGAACTTCCCGCGCACCCCTGCAATACACGCGCCCAGGCTGTTCGCGTGTGGAACTTCCCCCGCACCCCTGAAATACACGCGCCCAGGCTGTTCGCGTGTGGAAATTCCCGCGCACCCCTGCAATACACGCGCCCAGGCTGTTCGCGTGTGGAACTTCCCCCGCACCCCTGAAATACACGCGCCCAGGCTGTTCGCGTGTGGAAATTCCCGCGCACCCCTGAAATACACGCGCCCAGTCTGTTCGCGTGTGGAACTTCCCGCGCACCCCTGGAATACACGCGCCCAGGCTATTTGCGTGTGGAACTTCCCGCGCACCCCTGGAATACATGCGCCCAGCCTATTCGCGTGTGGAACTTCCCGCCCACCCCAGAAATACACGTAGCCCGCTCCCCCAGACCCGATCGCGTGTTAAACTTCACGCGAACCCCTGTGATGCACGTACCCTGCTGAAATCGCGTGTTAGACTTCCCGCGCACCCCGGTATACACGCACACGTATTTTTTGTCAGCGGGTGTCCGTGTTTGTGGGTACCCCTTTGCACGTCTTTGTTCCTGGAGGGCCACAGTATGGGACATTCATCATGGCAGTATATAGGTGCGATTAGTTGGCGCACCTTTTGGCGCACATTTCTTACAGCCGCAGAGACGCTACCGCCTGCTTTCTTGTGGCGGTTGTGTTTGTGCCTGTGCGCTGGTTTGAGCGTGCGCTTTTTTCCCCTATTCTATTCCATGAATACGTGTTGTAGGCGAGCGTGTGGGCGTTCCGCGCACTTGTGCCCTGTACTTCCCCCGTGATGCCCACGTTTTGGCAAGTTGTTCCCCATTCCGAGTGTTACGCCCGTGTTCCGCCTACTTTTGTTGCGTGCGCCGCGCTATGTGCGATTTTCGCTGTGGCCTGTGCGATTTTCGCAGTGACCTGGCGCACGCTGTTAGATGGCCTGTGCGCTAACGTGCGCCGCGCACTTTTTATCGCACATCCGCTGGTTTTCTCGCGCACGGCCTTCCATGAATCGACGTGCGCTGCTTTTCGTGCGATTTTCGCACGTTCACTGCGATTTTCGCTATTCCACTGCGATTCGCACGTTTTTGCCCACTTGCGCCGCGCTAATTATTCCATGAATCGGCCTCAAAGTATCCAGGCCATGTGAAGCTGGGTGAGCAGCTGGGGGACCTGATTGGACCAAACTGTTTCACCCCGGATGAGGCCACGCTGGCAGAACCAGTAGAAAAGAAAATTGATGGGGCCTTCAGGTGAACATACTCAGCCATAAACGTATCCCTCGGACTGGAATTTATGGCAGTTGCACAGCTCAATCGCTTCTACTGGATTTCCAGTTTCTATTTTCTGCCCATCAGGGGGGGACGGACATTGCCCCTCTGCTGGAAATGATGGAGCGCCAGTTACAATATCTGTCTGACATTAACTACAACATCCTTAGAGCAGCTGCATCAGGGGGTAGCTCGTCCATTGCGGCCTAACAACAATTGCGGCTAAGGAATTGGACGGTGGAGGTGGCCCTTTCATTGAAACTTTCATTTAATGGATCTTTTTTGTTCGGACCTGAATTGGACTCCTTCTCAGAGAAGTTATTTAACGACACTAAGCACGTCCTGTCCTACAGAGGGAATTGAATGCTTTTTTTTTACTTCCTGGGCTTCCTTTCAGAGTGCCTCAGTACCTTCCCCCTCCGAGCAGTATCCCGAGGTACATTTAGGGTGAGAAACAGGAGACGTCATCCCAAAGGGTTCCCAACCTCATCCAAGTCAACTCCAATATGCCTGTTCCATCCCAGTGGGGGGGAGGGGAGTCGTCTTCTCTTCTTCAGCAAGCCGTGGCAGGATGATGGAGATGCCTGGGCTTGGGAGATTGTCAGAGCAGGTTATGGGATCTATGTGATTTTACCTAATAGAAAACAGTGAATGACAATAACAGTGAATAGAAAACAGAGAAAGAAATATTGATTTCTTTTTCCTTTTTCTATTTGGGACCGCCCCTACCCCAAACCCCAAATTTCCTATCTGTTTAACCTATCCCAACCCCCCTCTTTTAGCCCTTTACCCCACCCCTATATATATTTTTAAACATGTTCAATGCTTTTTCTCTGTTCTCTATTCGCTGTTATTGTATTATCTGTGATTGTTTTCACTATGATCACTCTATACCCAGGTTATGCTCTCGAATTCAGAAAGCAACCTCTCTTCTCAAAGGTGTAATTGACTCATCTCCTGAAGAATCCAGTCAAAATTCAGGTCCTTCTCAAGGGAGTGGTGGATCTTTTAATGAAAAACACTATCTGCAACGGTAGAGAGACAGCAAAGCCCGGCTTCTTTTCCATAACTGCCCAGGTGCAGAAGCCCTCTGGAGATTTGTATCCCATCCTCGACCTCCAGGGTTTAAATTACTATATGGAGTAGAAGCCTTTCCACATGATCCCTCCTTAGCAGGCCATTCTGACTGTCCATCAAGAAGATTGGCTCACAGCAAGCGATCTGGAGGGTGTACATCTCCAAGTACCGACCAGGGAGTGTCATCAACCCTTTCTATGGTTTGCTCTAGACCAGAGCATCTTCCAGTTCAAAGGGCTACCTTTCAGCCTCTCCACAGCCCCTCGGGTGTTTTCAAAGATCCTGGCTCCCATCGTCGCACTATTACACGAGGAAGGGATCATGGTTCATTCCTACCTTGACTTGTCCAGGCATCCTCAATAGATGTTTCTATCCTGCACACAACCCCAGTTTCCAAAGTTCTGCAAGCACTTGGCTTCAAAATAAACTACAGGAAGTCATACCTGCTCCCAACACAGGACTTGCAGTTATTTGGATCCACTTTGTACTGACCTCGCAGAGTGGTTCTGCCAGTGAGCAGAATTACCAAGATCCACTAACAGCTGGTAGATCTGACCAATCTTCACACACCCACAGCAAGCCTTTGATTGAGGCTGAAGGGGAATATGGTGGCCTTCACAGCACCAGTCACATGGACCCGATGTAATTTAAAACTCATTGTCTGCCACATTCTTCCACATTGGTTTCCTGACTCCAAGCACTGCGAGAAGCCAATACCAATTACTGCAGAGGTTCGGAATTCCCTGGTTTGGTGGCAGCAGCATCAGAATCCTCTGGGTGTTACGCTCACCTGGTATCCACAGGTACGCCACCCAGCCGGGTTACTCGCTGGTATGCTTCTCAGTTTTGCCCAGATGTGGTCTGCGGGGAAGGGTCTGCCTGAAAATACAGGAGGACTGTGTTCAGGACTGGCCGACAGGGGTAAGTATCCTCCCTCCACCCCCGTATGATTTCAGCCCCTCAGGGGCCCTCTCCTCACTTTGCTGTAGAGTTAGGCGTGCTCTCCATCCTGCCTTCTTGCAGGGGCGCCTTGTCTTTCGTGGGCCTGTGCGGTCCAGTTACTTCACTGACGCCGGCCCGTTTGATATCGTTCAGGTAGGTCTTATTGCTGTTCTTTAGTGTTGTTGCTATCCTGCATGCCTCTCTTGTTTAATAATGTCTCGGGTATGCGGAGCTTCAGCGCGGCGAACTGGCTTGGTTGAGCCCCGCTGGTAAATGATGGCGCTTTAAGAGCGCTATGATGCGTTAAGTAAGTGCTGTGCGCAGCGCTGCGATGGCTTGCCTTTGCTAACCTGTTTTATCTTCTTTCCTTGCAGGTTGTGGTGTTCTTCAGCACGTGTGGAATTTTCCGGAGTGGTGCCAGCCGAGAGGCGACCAGCCAGGTAAGCCTTTTGAGCAGTTCGTAATTTGCAATGTCTCTTCTGCTTTCTTAATGTTGCCTCTATCTTCCTCTTTCAGGTCGTGCAGTCTGGGAGGCGTGCAGATCCAAGGAAAGCTGTTCTCAGGATCTGCGAGTAACTTAAGATGAAGACTGCAGGTAAGATGCTGCTGCTAATGATGTTCCTTTTGTCTCCATGCAGGTTCTGCTTCTCCGAGGTTCGGGAGTACAGCTGGACACGGTGAGCGTCACGTTGCAGTCTGCAAAGTAACGGGAAGCGTGTTGTCTTGCTCGGGTGCGGTTTAAATAGCCCCAACAAAATAATCCAGGTAAAGTAGTCCCTAGGCTGCTATACCCAAAACACTAGACCACATAGCTTGGTTCTGAGGAACCAAGCTACGTGGATGCCTCCATGTTGGCTGACAACACAATAAAGTAGTTCCCAAGCACATTGTTTTTCATGGTGTATGAGCCTGGCGCCATAGGCACCAGGACTGGCCCCAAGAGGGTTTTGGAAGAGGGTGCCAGGCTCTAGAGGCCCGAGGCCTGGCTCCACCTGGCCAATGGGTTTGCCAGAGGGGGTTTTGGGTGAGGGTCGTGACACTGGGGCGGGATGGTTCAACAGGATCCAGACCCGGTGGTGACGATTATGACAGATGCCAGCTGCAAGAGTTGGGGGGACACCCTGGAGTCCCTCTCATTTTAGGGGCTTTGGTCCTTGAGGGAAACCTCACGCTCCTCCAATTAAAGGGAATTGACAGCAATCTGGAAAGCCTTACAAGAATTCCAGATGGAAGTGTTCGACACTGAGTCAAGCTGCAGATTGCCTGAACAGGTACTGTGAAGGCATCATGAAGCAGGCACAGACAAATGAATTCAGGTTTTCTCTTGGTGCTTTTATTATATCAAAAGGATGGTTGGAAAAAGGCCTAAATTTCCCTAGACTAAGGGGCATTTCCCTACCAAAACAAAACCAAGGATAGTCTATGTCAGGATGTCCAAAGTAAGTGTCGGTCTGTGTCAAAACCTATACTTGCCCTCAAAGCTAGTTGTATATACTTGTGTATGGATATCAGTATCAAAATCATAAGTGCTCAAATAACCAGTGTCTGCCCTTAGCTTCAAAAGGACAAGTGGATTAGGGGGAAGGTGGGATAGTGGGAAAAGTGCAAAAGGGGTCAACGTAGGAACCGTCTGGAAGGCAAAGTCACATTCAATCTGTAAGGACTGTGAGAGGCAGCAGAACTGGGTAAATAAGAATTACCATCCGTAATCCAGGCATTCTCAATGCAGGAGCAACGGAGATCGATGTTTCTCTGTCTTTGGCCCTCGCCTATGAAACTCCCTACTACCTCATCTTAGAGCCATTGCTTCCGGCCTGCAATCAAAACCGACCTCTCCTTAACGGCCTGCTCATCCTCCAGGATTGGTAGCTTACTCCTGTGCTGTTTCTTTCCAACCCCTTGCCGCGTTGGCCTGTTCTCCCTTCCCCTCTTCCCTTTCCCTTTCCTTACCTTGTCAGTGTGAAGCGCCAATTCACTTTCTGGTGAGCGCAATATGAATGCAAATACACTTAAAATATTCCTGTATGTTTGTGGAAAACCTGTTAGGTGGCCAGTTCACTGCTATAATTTTCTGTATAAGTACAGGCCCACTCTTTCCCTGTGCGTTTGGGTGTGATTTTTGGAACTGTACGCGCAGAGTGGAGAATGAAGGAGTTGCCAGTTCCACAGGAATGACTCTCATAACCTATTCCATTAAAGGGACAGTAGCATCTAAAATAGTGATATGAGGAGCCCATGCCTGCATTGCGTATCAAGGTGGAATTAACCAGGAGGGATACTCCCCACACAATCCTTGATCCTAGCATCACCCGGCTTGTGGTTGCACCCAGCCCCTTAGACAGCCCACTATCCACCAGTAATGCAAGGCAGGGGACTTTACCACAGCTCCCATGCTAATCCTGATGCTTCCTGTTCCCACACTGTTCTGATCACTTTGGTATGACCAGAACTTGCTTGTTCTCTAGCACCAAAGGACAGAAAGTCAGTGAGTGCTGCAAGTTGGTCCTCTTAACCTATTTCTCATCTGTCTCACCGTGACTACAGCTCTGCGGGGATGAGGGGGGAATGACCAATCCACTGTTAGGAATGCACCGCACTCTTACTGGCTACTCGATGTTCAGGCACAACAGCCACCCAACTATTCAACAGTGGATGCAGGTGTATAAGAACGGATATAGCCAAAAAGAACTTCCAGCAATAATCCTGCTATGCCCCACCATCAGCGGATGGGTGTGGCACTAGCCGCACAGTGTCCACCGATGCAGGTTACTCATGCCTGTGAGAGCCTAGATCACAGAGATCTTCTGGTCAAATTGCCCCAAACCCCTGGGCGTGGAGGACGGATAAACCAGCATTGCATTTGTCAAACATGAGGAATTTCGAGGCAATTGTGGTGCACCACTAAGTGAAGCAATCACAATTAATACTGCTACCGGGAGTTTCCTCGTGAAGGTCGTGCTGATAGCAGGTTCCTGGTCATCTAGTAGTCACCAGCAGCCATGCACCGTTCCACCACCGTTCCTCCAGAACCTGAAGCAAAGAGCAAGAGTTTCTGTTACCCCTCGGCCTAAGGTTTTGTATTATTCATCTGTTTACTTGTATTTTAGCTTGATTCATTTCTGGACTTTATGCTGGCCTTTTTCAAATGTTACTTTATAACTCACTATCAAATGCTTAATATTGCACTGTCTGTACTTGAAATCCCACGCTGGTATTAACTGACCGCAAATCAAGGCTCAACAGGGTACTTTTTGTGAGAAGGCATGCAGTTTCCTTGAGTGGCATAGAGGCGAAGACAAAAGGTCTGTGCGTATGCAGAACTTAGAGAAAGTATCTAGAAAGATAATTGTAGCCATTCTTACTGAGGCCGCCATAACGATTGTGATTTTATGCCAAAATCAGAACAGCCCACAGGTTTTCAAGGAGTGTAGTAAACCCTTCCATGAACTCAAATCAGTCTTTTTCTTTTGTCCTTTTTTAGACATCCTATTATACCAAATTGAAGGTTTTGTACACCGTGGGATATGGGACCTCCCTTGCAGCACTGATCATGGCTCTGGCAATCTTGGGTTCATTTCGGTGCGGTAAAAGTATAGCTTCGTGCCTCATTGTTTGGTTGAAATGTTACCATCCCTTCTAAATGTGTATTACTGATTGTATATTTGCAAGCACTCCCTGTTGTATTTGTAGGTGTGATATTATATATAGCAGTACTCCTGGACATTAGATTCCTAAAAGTACCTTTGTTTCTTTTTCATAGAGTGTCACTAGCATTATGTTTTCTGGAAAGGACTATTTCTGTGAGGAAGTGCCCACAGAAAACCATTTTAAAATATCATGACCTCAACAGAAAACAGGCCAGGAGATGCAGAGTATTTCTTTTATGCCCATGACAATGAATAGGGATGGACAGTTAGGTAGATCAAGATGAAGGATTTGTGTCCTCCATAGATGCAGCAGAAGCAGGAAGTGTGCGCAGTAGACCAGATGTGTTGGTGCTGTGAAGTAAACCTGCTTCAAATGCTGTTGGTGAGCACAGAAGCGCAGAAGAGAAATCACATGGATGCCATCAAGCCCTGCAAAGGAAGCAATGAAGGCCAAAGGAGGCTGGCAGGAGAGATGGAATGCTGCAGACCTAGTCCACAACCACAGCTTGTCAAAACCAGAGAAGAGAAAAAGCCGAGCCCACCGTGACAGAGAGAATTGGCCGAATGGGGGCCCAAAATCAAAAAAAGTTGTCACACAATGTGGGATCATCAAAAGACTGGGACACTCCTGTAAGATATTTGGGTTTCAAAAGCAGAGGACGGGTTAGGGTAAGGGAAAACACAAGTGGTTGATTCTCTGTGAAAGAGACTGAAGGTTCAAGAGCAGCAAAACATGTGGAGAAATGGTCATAAGGCACAGAGTTATGTCCCTGCTAGGACCATGGACCTGAGTCCTAATATGTAGTAGTTTGGGGTCAGGGTGATAGCACCTGACAACAAAGGATCGGAATAAGGCATAGTTCTGTAGGGATGTGATTCCTGGGACTCCTTCCTTCTGGACCCTCCTGGCTGTGGTCGCATGGACCTGGCAAATGTCAGCCCTTCTGGGATGTGGTCACTGGGCACTGGTGAACGTTGGCTTCAAAATGGTCACTGATTTCTTCCTCACTAGTCCTGGATTCATTTTCATCCCATCTTCATGCCAAGGGCAATGTGAATACTTCTGAGCTCACCACTGCAACTGACATCTCCCCAGCCTGCCACTGGCACAAGGCTCTCAGGTGTGCCATCTGGCCGTCAGTGAACCTGTCTGGTTCAGATTCGTGCAAAATCCCTCTGCCTTATGTTCTCCAAGAAACCTCTGGGTTTAGATTTGCGAGGGGCCCTCCTGGCTCAGATTCTTCCAAGAGCCTTCCTGGATCATAGTCGCGTAGAGCCCTTTCGATGTGGCTCTTGGCTGGGTTGGCTTGGCTTCTTAGCCAGCAAGTTTATTGTCCTTCGTGGACTTGCCATTGCTGCCAGAGTGTGGACGCTGGCTCCTGGCTACACATCAACGTTTTCTTTCTCTTAGCGATTCTCTTATTGGGATTTTAGGAGGCGGCACTATCAATCGAGGGCCGAGGTTGAATAGTCTCTACCTGCTCTGAGGGTTACCAGTCAAATGGTCGAAAACATTTGGTCGACAGGACAATTGGTCGACACCATTTGGTCGAATGCCAAATGGTCGAATTTTTTTTTTTTTTTTTTTACCCATTTTTTGTTTTTTTGGGGGGGGGTCCCCCCCCCCCCCCAACCCCCTTTTTTCTTTTTTTTTTTTTTCCCCACACGAAAACCCACAAAACACATATATATATATAAAAAAAAAAAAAATCGACCATTTGGCATTCGACCAAATGGTGTCGACCAAATTGCAGTCGACCAGTTTGTTGTCGACCAGTTGACTGGACACCTGCTCTGAGTGCTTGTCAAGTCACTGCACTGCAGCTCAGGTCCCACCGGCTCTGTAACCTGCTTCTCAGCACCTCATCTATCTTTCGGCCCTGTTGGCTTGGCCTATGTTGGTTGTTTGATTTTGACCTTTTGGTTCACCTCAACCTTTGATACTTCTTCTACACTCCTCCGATAATGGCACAATGTCGTTTCATCGACGTTCATTTTTTACGGCTGTTGTTTTTACGACTACACTTTGCCGAAATAAATCATTGAAATATTAGGGGGGGGGGGTCGTGGTTTAGGGGCGGAAACCCCCTCTAAAAATAAAGAAATAAAAATGTCTATGACTTTTTTCGGCAAAATGTATTCATAAAAACACCAATCGTAAAAATGACTGTTGATAATATGATAGAACCCTGATAACTTCCTCTTTCCTTCTCTGGCTCTCCTTTATCGTCTACCTTGACCATCTCACTCCTTCCTGCAATGCCTTCCTTCTCTTTCCTTTTTCCACCACTCTTGGTTTTTCACTCCTCCAACAACTTCCTTTCCCTTCTCTCCCGTCCTGACTCCACCCACCATATCAGTCTTTCCCATGACTCCACACTGTCTCTTGGACTCCATACTCCCACAATCTCTCTCACATCTAGCCCTCTTTTTATAACAGGGACCTGATGCAATGTGTGGCTATAAGGGCTTCTGTGGAGACACCTGTGCACCGTCACTATTCTGGCGGTGTGATTGTCAGAGGGTTGTATGTCCTTACCGCTATCCAGGCGTAGCTACCGAGGTCTGCATTAATGATTGTTGACTTATGGCTCCGGAAAGGAGTACTTAAAATGGGGTCCACCATTTTGCAGTCAGGCACCAGGTAATGGTATTCCCTACCACATGCTTCTCTCATCGCCTTAAGGCAATAGCTGAGATGCATTCTCAATTTCCCCTCCTCGGTGTCAGCGGTGGACCACACAGATACTTGAGAATGCATACACAGCACAGAACAAGATCCATGTTCAGGGTTCTGCTTCTGGCCAGAAACTGGAGCCACGATCTTGTTCGTTAACCATGGACACCCGGACCCCTCCGAATGACTGCTGTCTATCCTTTTCTGCTTGTTAGGGGGGTTCTCTTTGGTCTTAAAGGAGGGGTGCACTCACGTGTTTAAAACTTCAGCATTACACCATATATCGATGTATTAAACTATTTATTTCCGTGGTTCTTCACTCACATTTCATGAAATTAATATCTATGAACCTGTAATGGTCCCCAGCCGCACTTGTGATAATCTAATCTGCTGTATGATGGCCCTAAGGTTAAGCGCTCTGGTGGCAATAAATCATGGCATGCGTCCCTCTATGTGACATCAGCAGCTGCGAACACTATGCAACTCCCATTGTCATGATGTTAGTGCACAACGGAACTAGGCGTACTGCCACTGTGATAAGTCAGAATCAGGAGATGGAGAAGGTGGCATTTTGAATGATTGTTCTGTTTATTCAAAGTAATCCTTTCTCTCCCTGTCTGGGCCCTATTCTAAAGAAAAGAAAGAAGTCAAACAAGTGCTCGTCAGGATGTCCAACAACATAATGTTCGCCCGTCATCCAGATATCCTAATCTTCCCTCATTTCTGTTCCAACCGCTAATACAAAAAGAAACAAACTATAAGAACACAAGGTTATGGCTTCTGGCACAAGGTTTGAATGCTGGTTGGCTTCTGACCCACTGTTCGGTTTCTTCCTTGCAAAGGGTCCTGCGCCCTGTGGTTCAGCCAACAAAAGAATATTACGAGTATGGCGGTGTGGGAAATTACCACCACTTTTCCTGGCCCTGGAGTGGGGGATTTACCTCCAGCATTATGCTGGAGGTAAATCCTCCCACTTTCTGCATATAAATAGGCAAAATCGATGGAATTACTGCTGCAGTAATTCCACAGAAATCCTCAATGGCGTCATATGGACTCTAAATTAATGGGGACTAACACCGCCACCACCACTTGTAAACCAGTGGTAATTCCTCCAGACCAAGTGGCGGTAACAGTAAATTTGTTTGGCGGTATGCTGGCAGTTTTGCCACCAGAATACTGCCCAACTGGTAATGAGGCACTATCTATTTCAGCTCATCCTTATCCTGGGTTGAGAGTTCACTTTAAGTCATTATCCTTTCTTCCCTCTTTCGCTCTCTACTTTTTTCACTTATCATATAGTTTGTACCGGTCCCCAGCCTCTGATGCCCTTGGGATTTGTAAGTCTTGTACCCGGTTGTCCCCGGGGCTTCTAATTGAAGGATTCCAATAATGTCCTCTCCACTCTTCCTATTGTTTACCCCCCGCCCCCCGGGGTCTCAGGTTTCCTTCCCTACATTGGGGTCTTCCTCTTTCTGTCCCGCCTCAGGGCTGCTTTACTTTTGAACCGCCTTGGGGTCCGGTCACATGTTGTTTATCCAGTCTTGTGATGTGCTTGTTCTCACCCTGCCTTGCGGTCATCAGGCTTTGATCCAGCTTTGGGGTCATTTGTTTCTCACACCACCCTTGGGTCATTAGTGTTTCACCCCACTTTGGGGTCATGTGGATCAACCGTGCTGCCCACCTCACCTGAGCAACCACGTACCTGTTGCCTCCAGTTAGTGCTCCTCTGGTTGGTCAGGTCGAGGAGGTGGCTGGGTCTTGCTTCGTCCCCTTCCTTTGGCTTAGTTGGAGTGGGTGCTCCTTGACTACCAGCTGCTAGCAGGGTTTTGGCGGTGGCTCTGCATTTCCTTGCGATCCTCTTCATGGTCCGGTGTTTCCAGCTCCATGTGCTGGGACACCTGCACCAGATCTCGTTCTTCTCTGCTGTGGCTCGCCGGCTGTGTGTTTCATAGGCTCCACAACGGGTCCAAGCACCAGGTCTGGTGCCAGCATTTTGTGCCGCGAGACCATTCTGCAGAATATAGTTGGCATGCCAAGAACACATCAGAAAGACATATCTGAGGATAGACAGCTAAAAGTTTTAATATTTGGCTCTTATGAATGTATTTCATATCATGAACTCTTTCCTGCCTGTCCGGTGGTCTTCAAACTGTGGGACTGGCCCCCTACAGGGTTCAAAAGCATGTCCTGGGGGGATAGCGAGGCCTTTTAAAAAGGGATGATGCTGACTGCTTTCAATAGACAATATAAACGTAATAGCTTGTAGGGGGGGCAGAAACAATATTTTTACTCAAGAGTGCGACGAAGTATAAAAATATTTGAATACTAATTGCTTATACTAATGAATCTCTAATCGCCTTGTGCGCTTTCCCCCCTTCTGCACTATTTCATTTTTTTTAAGCAAATGTAACTTAGACAGTGTTCACAGCCTCCATTTCAGAGGTACCCTTCCTGATCCCAGGAAAGGTGCACGCTGGTATGAGCCTCCTAAGAGCAGCATGTAACTATCAACATTTACTTCCTCAGATTGTTTCAGTGAGAAAAAGTTAAACATGCTCTAACACCACGTTGGTTTTACCTGTTGATATTTGGATGGCATAACCACACCCTCTCCCTCATCCCTATTCTCCACAGCAGGATTCGGTGACGTGATAAAAATCCTCAGGCCCTCATTACCCAAAGCATACATTGCAGAAGTCTCCTTCTGGTCAAAATACTATCTACCGTTATGATAAATGTATAGTCCAAAGAAAAAAAAACTTGAGGCAGGACATTAGAAAAGGGAAACATTCAGAAAGTGATGAACTGAACACATTTACCCTGATCAGGAAGCTCAAAAATAGATATAGTTCCTGGATAAAGTGGTATCGCCTCTCCTCCCATACAAAAGCCTGGAGGGATTTATACAACGTTATACATCAACATGATACCAAACATCTGTGGTTGTTATATAATAACAATTGTCTACAGCCCAAGTCTGGCCTAGCAAATCCTATTCCCAGTAATACCTGGGAATTGTACTTGGGTAACAAATTTGCTGTTAAAACTACTTACATCACTTTACTGCGCCATCCATTAGACTTGTACTTTGATAAGGATTATCTGATCAACCTCATAGGTTACCTAAAATAATCTAGAGCCCCGAGCCCGGACAGTGTTTCCAATCCTGTTATCAGAGCCAATCACAAACATTGGCCAGACATTCTACTAACTCTTTTCAAACAAATTGAGGAGTTGGGGGAAATCCCAGTTTCCTGGAATGAGTCTTACTTTATCCCAATTTTAAAGCAAGGTAAAATTGATGACCCCTCTAACTATAAGATCTTATCCCTTTTAGATGTTTCAAGTAACATTTTTGCCACGTGTCTTCTTCCGAAAATTTAAAAATGGATTGATTAAAATCACATCCTTTGTTGCTAGCACACAGGCTTTCGGAAGGGTCTATCAGCTAATTATACTGTATGTAACCTCAATTCCCTAATAAGACAAGCACAAGCAAAATCCTCTTTACCACTTCATATATTATTTGTGGATTTCGCTTCCGCATTCGATACAATTGACCGCTCATTATTATGGAAAATGTTAAAGAAGTTGAAGATGCCTTATGATTAACTCCTGGCCTGTCAATTACTTCATGAAAAAACTGTTGCACGAGTGAAGCTGAATAGTATGGGGGAGCTTTCTGTACCGATAGAAATCACCAGATGTGTAAAACAGGGGTGCATTTTGTCCCCTGTTTTGTTTAATTTGTTGATGTCAGACATAGATGAGTATTTAGCTAATATCCACAACTTTCCTCCCAAAATGGGTGCAATTAAAGTCTTATATCTCACCTACGTCAAATACCTGGCTATTTTTGACACTTCGGAGGTTGGTATGTGCAGAAGTGCTAATGCAGTGTTTGAATATGCAAGATCCAACAACTTGGCTCTTAACCTGGATAAATCAAAATGTATGTACTTTGGTAAAGTTAGGCACGAAAATCGAGGATCGTCACTTCAGGGTGTCCTTGTAGCGTGTTTGTAATTATAGATATCTTGGGTATGGGGTCAAAGTCCATCCACTTGAATCTGTGGCTTTAAGATAATGCCATTCTAAGACCATTGCTATAATGTTATTCATAAAGAAAATGTGTAATCTCCAGTGCAGGTTATAGTTTGATTGGAATTATAACACTCTACCGTCAAAAACGAATACGTTTTTCTTTTGCACTGGAATGTTACTAACCAATCATGAGCAATGGGCCAATCGTCTGGCGGCAAATATTTGGCGTCGCATCCTGGGTCTTTCCAAAGTCACTCCTATACAGGCTATAAGAACAGAGTTGGGTCTAACTTCCTCGAGCACGACTATTTGTGTGATCAGAGGTCATCTGTTTCTATAAATAATGTGCGATGAATCATCATCTGTGTTAGGTTTGCTTAGACCAGAAATGCTTAGGGGTACATGTAGATCTTTGTCTGAATTTAAGATTAGAAATGAGGAATTTCTCTTTAGAGTGTCTTGGGCTCCAAATTGGTCTGACGGCCTAGGTCCCTTGCTGAAGGCATTTAAAAAGAAAGCTTACGAATGGGACTGGACATATAACCACGACTATATTTGTAAATTAACCTCTTTAAATACCTGTTCAAAACTTTTTTTTCCTTATCACAATGCACAAATGTATGCTTATCAATTTCCTAGCCCAATAGCTAGGTGAGTGTTTATGCAGATAAGGTTGATCAAGCTTCCGGTCATGGAGGTTAAGAGTGCATGGATGCGTCTTACGATTGAGGATGCCGTCTTTATAGGGTAGATGGAGTTATAGAATCTCTTTGTCATGTACTCACGGCATGTAAAAGCATGACTAAGTATTATTTGAAATATTATATAAATCTTGCCGATGCTTTGTATGATCTTAGGAGCGATGTTTTCTAGTTTAATAGCCTGTCTGGATGCAGCCTAACCAGATCGTTTGCTCTGGTTAAGACATGGCAGGCCTTTGAATTTGAACTTGATAGGTGAAGCCAATAGCCCTCTGAATTTGGATGATTTTGGACTGTTCTAAAAATGGATGTTCATATGCTATGACAATATGTACTTATGAAACGGAGTGGTAAAATGATGTTGAAATTAGTCATAATCTTGTTTGATCGGTGCACAGCATTGCAAAGTATGTACATTGTATTAATATATTGTTCTCCTTTTTTCTTCTTTTCTATTTTATGAGCTTTTCTAATCTGTATTGTATGAATATGGCATGTAATTTTCTTTCTCTTTTATTTTTATTTTCTTCATTTGAATTCCCAGGTGTCTGAAGAAATTGTTGAGGTGGTGGTAACCATGGCATGTTGTGTGCTGGAAAGGGAGCATAATGGGGGCTTATTGGATGTTCCACCTTGTGATGTGGTCCTCAGCTGAATGCCACTACCTTGCCTATTCTAAGCGAGGTAATGGTGCAACAAGGCATAAGTGCCTTTGTTAACCAAATTGCCCGGCTAACTGACAAAGAACAGATGAGAAGGAGTCATTTGTCACATTGGGCCTCATTACAAGGTGGGAGGTAAGGGATTACCAGCACCGGTAAGGGCACTGGTGCCGGTAACCCCTTACCTCCCTACTACGAGTTCCCTTTGCGGGTCCTTCCTTAACGTCTGGTTTTTGCAGACGTTAAGGACGGGACCCCCAATTTGCGGTACCGTTTTTAGCGCCTTCCCCATTCCCATTGAGCCCTATGGGGGCTCAAATGGGAATGGCCCTGGTGAATGGGGAATTACCGGTCCCTCCGACCTCGGAATGGACCGGTAATTGCTCCATTCACCAGGGAGGAGTCGGAAGGGTTTTGGAGGCAGCCATGGAGCTAATAGCTCCATGGCTGCCTCCAACCTCGTAATGAGGCCCATAGTCTCTTTTCCCTGTGTGCTGATCTACATGCTGAGCTCCCTTCCCCTTCCTAGTTAGTGAGATACAGCTCCCTCTCTATTAATGAGACTTGCATGACATTCTGTGGTAAAAGTGCTGATAAAACGGATCATTATTTTATTCCTGATGTGGTTTCACGTTTTCCCACCAAACCCTCCCACTGCCAGCATTCTTTCTTAACCCATTCACTGCTGCAGAAAGGTTCCTTCACACCCTCAATTTGAAAAGGGCCCAGAGTTATCATTAGGAGAGGATTAAAGATTTTAGTCCAGACAAACCTTCGTCAGTTATGAGGTGTTCAGGACAGGTTCTATGATTGGTGGCAGGTGGTAGATACAGTGATTATTAATAGAGTTGAAAGTGACCACTTTAAAGATGATGATATCCTCCGAGATAACCCATGTCCAGAATATCGGATCGATCAGGTTTTCAATAACAGTGAAAGGATTAAATGGTGCCTTGCTAATGTTATGGGTGGGCTGTGATTACATGATGGTATGCCTGTCTGATGACGCAGAGGAAAAGGCAATTGTGGAAGCTTTTAGTTAATTAATGATATTATTAAAAAGCTCCTAACTGCTAAGCCTAGTAGCAAGTGCAGACCTTTGCAGCAAACTTGGTATTCTAAGGCAGGAGGATAGCTCAACGGCAAAGTGCGCGCCTTGGAAGCAAGACGACACGAAGCAACACAGGTTTGATCCCCGAGTCCGCGCTTAGAAACCTCTGGGTGATTAAGCGCGTTATCAATACGCAACTAAGACAAAAAAAATACGCAACTAAGAAACACTTGTAACAGCGCCTCGATGCCTGCGGGATGTGTGAGGGCTTTAAAAAAAATTAAATAAAATTTAAAATAAACATTTTAAAATAAGGCGTTTAGATTAGAACATCTAAGAACAGCCAACTATCCTTTGCCACCCTCTTGACACTCACCATCTCTCCTATATTCTCCAACTGCTACACTATCACCTACCCTCCCTCTCTTACAAAGTCAGAAAGGAAAAAGCACAAAAAAGACATACTGAGTGCCAACCCTGGCCTACCCATCATAGACACCTATGTTAGTGCAACTTCCAGAGAGGTCTTCACAGACCTCCTTTTCTCTGTCCCTTCTCCAGATCTATGGACTCTCCTTCCTTTCACACCCTCTCCCATTAATGATAGCACCAAGTGGGCAGTCCTCTTGGCCAGCTTCTCATCATCCCGCTGCATCATTAATGTCTACCACACAGGCACCATATTGGTTCAGGGTCCTCAACCCAACTTCCTCCTCCTCTTGCCGTCCCTCATTAACGTCCGTCCTTCACCTTTCTCTCCACCTACCACTCTCTCTGTCCCTCCCCCTCTGACTGGTGTATCACGCCCCTGTAATCCACCTCAGAAAGTCTTCAAAGGCGGAGACCTCCTTCACCTGGCTACTCTTAACGCCCGCTCAGCCAACAAACCCTCTGCCGACATCTGCCTCCTTGAAGACACTGACCTTGATATTCTCGCTCTTTCCGAGACATGGTTCAATGCCAGTTCCATCATTGCTTTTGACTCCCTTCTCCCTGATGGCTTCAAGAACATCTCCAAGCCACGACCTCACTGTGCTGTTGGGTTGCCTTAATCATCCCTGAGTGGGTTCCTTCTCCTGTCATACCCATGCAGCTCTACTCTTCCTTTAAAAGCCTGATCTGCAAGTTGGTCATCGCGTCCTGCTCCTCTCTGACCATTGCTACCATCTAGAGACCTCCCAGTGCTTCCTCCCTATCTTCTCTGAATGGGCTGATTTATGTGCCTCCGTACTCTCAACTACCTGCAATCTCCTCCTCATGGGCGATCTCAACATCCAATTGGACTCCACTGTCACAGCATCCACTCTCTTCCTTGACCTCTGCACTTCTCTATCCCTCTCCATTCTCCCTTCTGGTCCCACCCACTCAGCTGGGCACACTCTGGATGCCCTTATCCATTCTGACCTCCCTCTCTCCCCTCCTCGGGTCACTCCACTCTCTTGGTCAGACCATTCTCTCCTCTCCTCTCACCTGGGTCCCCTCGGCCCTCTGACTGCACCTCCAAAAACCCTGCCAACCTTGTACACAATCATTGGTCTGATGAAACGAGTGTCTGCTGCTGCCTTCACATCCACATTCATGCCTCCCTCCTCAGGCCCCAGACTCTTCCACTGACTCTGCTCTCAGCAGCCTCCATTTGGCCACTACCAACACCCTTGACATTCTTGCCCCAGTCACGAGGATCTGCCTGAAACCCACCTCCAAAGGTAACACCTGGTACGACTCTGGTACGACTCTGAACTTGCAGCCCTGAAACGCAAGTGCAGAGCTGTGGAAAAGAAGTGGCTAACTTCAGGCTCACCCTCTGAGAAACTGGCCTGCCGCTTGCTCCAAAACAATACAGACTCTCCATCCATGTCATGAGAAGGGCTGACATCCAGGAACGGGTTTCTGGGGCATCCAACAACACAGCTGAACTCTTTAAAACTTGCAGGGAACTAGCCAACCGTTCCGCAGTCTTCTCCTCCCCTTTCCTTTCCAGGCCGTTAGCAACACACTGGTCACACATTTCACCACTAAAACACTGGACATACTGAGCACCCTTGCTACCCTCCCGCCCAACCCATCCCTCACACCCTTGCCTCCTATGGCTTCTCACCCACCTTCTTCCTCTCTCTCCTCCTTCTCCCCTGTCACACCTGAAGAAGTCACCACATTTGTCTGCTCTATGAAGGTCTCTTCCAAACAGGTTTCCCCTTGCTCATCCAGAACCATCAAGGACAACATTGGCTCTCTTGCCCCTGTACTCGCTGATCTCTGCAACCACTCTTTTGCCACTAGATCTTTCCCCTCCTCCCTCAAGCACTCCCTTATGCGCCCCCTCCTGAAAAAACCTTCAGCAGACCCTACCTGTCTAACCAACTAATACCCTATTTCTATGACCCCTTCCTTGGGAAACTGCTGCAGAAGCTTGCCTTTCCACAACTTACCTTGCACACTGAACTTGGTGGTCTTCATGACCATCAGTTTGGATTACAAGCATCCAGAGGCACTGAAACTGCTCATCAGAACACCCATAAAGAACTGCCTGCATCTCTGGACTCTAATTCTCCAGCTGTCCTCATCCTACTCGATCTCTCCTGTGACTTCGACACGGTAAACCATTCTATCCTCATAAAACGGCTCTTTTCCAATTACCCTCTGCTTTAATGGCAGCAGGACTGAGATCAACCCTGTTGGGACCACTGCTCCCTATTCTTCCCCTCACTCTGGCCATCTCTATGGGCTCTCATCCTGCTCCTTCATCTGAAACCAGAAACCTTGGAGTCATCTTCGACTCCTCTCTCTCCTTCCTCCCTCACGCCAAGGATATTGCCAAGAAGTTCCACTTTCAACTCTTCCTTCTCAAAAGAAATTCTCCCTTTTCTCACTT
Source organism: Ambystoma mexicanum (assembly GCF_040938575.1). Lineage (NCBI taxonomy): Eukaryota > Metazoa > Chordata > Amphibia > Caudata > Ambystomatidae > Ambystoma > Ambystoma mexicanum. The sequence goes on along the minus strand of NC_090931.1, from coordinate 1,277,637,964 downwards.
TCCCCCAGAAGCTCAATGTTACGTGAGCCCTGACTCTCTCTAGACTTGCCTACTGCAATAGCCTTCTCCTGAGTCTACCTTCTTCCACACTACGAACCCTCCAGCTAATTCAGAACAGGGCCATAAGACTTATCATTGGCCTTAAGCCCAGGGACAGCATCTCTCCTGCCCTAAAAACTCCTCTTCACTGGCTCCCAGTTGCTGCACAGATTAAATTCAAATCCATCTGCATCATCCACAAGGGCCTGGGACCATGCCATATGCAACTTTCTCTTACTAAATACCCTCCCTCTAGCCCTCTGCGTTTCTCTGTCACCAACTCTCTGTGTGTAAAGCATTTAGCTAAACAGAGGGCCGGAGGCCGAACACTTTCTTCAGCTGGCTCCCCCTTATGGAACAGCCTTCCCTTCCTCTTCATCTTGAGCAGGACGTCCTCAAATTCCAGAAGCTCCTCATCAAGACTTTCCTCTTCACCTCCTCCTTCCCCTCTTCCCTCCTATGTAAATCTCACAGTCGCTGTGATTGGTGACCAGGGCCCTTATGCATCCTTTGGGGTCTGGCCTCCAACACTCAATCGTCCCAGCCTCTGCCTACCTCGCAGCACTTGCCTCGGCACTCACAGGCCTTCGTCCTGTAGGCTTGCACCATTTACCCAATGCGGCTCCAGGCTGCATAGCACTTACCATACTATGCACTTCATCTGCTGCTCACCCACGAGCACGGACATTCCATCAGCTACTCCCACTCCCACTGCCCCTCTTCTCGCTGCACTTGCACGTTCTGAATACCCACAAGGCATAGTAGGTTTGTCTTTTATCTTCCACTGTATTTATTGTATTCAATCCCATGTTCCCTCTCTGTTGCCCTGTGGGTGCTTTGAAACCGAATTGACTTACTGTATAAGCGCCTAACATTTGCACAATAAATACATAACTAAATAAGGGTGAATGAATAGTGGTGTTTAGAAATAAACATATAAGTGGAGCTCCTCTTGCTGAGGCACATGCAAAGTTCTGAACAGTGCCAAGCGCAATTATGAAAAGGATGGATTGATTGCACTTTAGCATGTTCTATGGCCAAGCTGATAATGAGGGGGTAGAGAATAGTCCACCCTTACATAGTTTGGAGAAGTTGACGGAGGGCTTTGCATAACTGATGTGATAAATCGTCTAGGTACTGCAAAAGCACCAGGGCCCGATTGGGTGTCAATGGAACTTTACAAAGCCAACATAGTGGACTGGGCTCCTCTTTTTTGGATTGTGATAAGAGCCATTCTGACAACGCGTAAATTGCCAGATACATGGCATATTAGTTCTATTTCCTCTAATATTTAAGAAAGGTTCAAGAGATTTGTCCAGTTGTTATCACCCATTCACACCCGGAAAAAGGCAGATTGACCAATCACAATCCGCCATTCCCGGGCGTGATTGTGCATTCACCACACACAGGGGAAAAAAAAGGAAATGCCCGCTGCCTTAAAAATAGGAAAGGGACTAGGTCCCTTTTCGGATGATGGCGGCCATTATGTAACCCGTTTTCTATGCCGCCGTCATCCAAAATGAGACCTAGTCCCTTCTCTATTTTAATGATGGCAGCCATTTCTTTGGACAATATTTTTTTCATTCCAATGGGAGATGTGCTTGTGCTGAACACATCTCCCGTCGGAAGGAAAAGAAAATTAAAACTATCCACACTCGGAAAACCCCGGGATGCGAATGGGCTTTAACAGCCCACAGCCCAGGCTGAGACCCTCGCTTCGCTTGTGCCTGCAAAGCTCGGGCTGACGGGCCGTTAAAGCCCATGTCCGTGCCGGGGCGTGTAAGCTACAGTATTATTATGCGACATCTCCTTGAAGATCATGGGTTAATGTATCTAATCTAAATTGTATGTTTGGGTGATTGATGCTAATAGTCTCCCTGATTCTTGGTTTTCACCCAGGGTTTGGGGACAGTGTTTAAATCTGTCGCCTCTAATAGTAGAATATCATGTGGTCAAAAAGGGGAGCCTATTTTTGGCATTCATGGATTTATCCATGTCTTTTGATAAAGTGGATAGAGTCTTAATGTGGAATCATCTGTCGAAATTAGGGATTGACCCTAATTTATTAAGTATTCTGAGAGAATTTTACTCACACACAGAAGCATTTACTATGTATGGTTCATCAGGTGAATGTAAAACCAATTTGTTGTTCAACCAGGGACTTTGTCAGGGATGTGTTTTCTGCCCCCTCTTATTTAAATTGTACTTAGGTGAACTGGACTAGCCTTACAGGCTGCCAGGCTGGATGTACCTAAAGCTTAATAGCAATTCAGTCCATGTCTAGTCTATGCTGACCATGTTGTACTCATAGGGAGAACTGAAATTGCATTGCAAAAATTACCGAATGCATACGTAGAGTTTATGAACTCAAAAGTGTATGGTGGCCCTGTTATGCATGAGCTAAAACATGGCGCTGATGCGCAGTGCATTCTGGGGGCACTTGAAGGCAAGCGTCCCCAAACAGCACGATCCTCCCCGCAATGAGAGACAATGAAGGACTCTCCCAAAATGGGAATAAGGCCAAGACAGAGTGCGGGTGAGCGTAAATGGGAGTTTATCAATCAGAATAGGGCATGCAAAGGACTCTGCAAACTCCGAGAGCGCTCTGTCTGACAATAGCAAAGACAGGCGTATATATTTACAAAAAACGTCATAAGAACCTACACACTATAGGGGGCACAAGTTCATGGGGATTGGGTGGCGACGACTAACTATAGGTGCTGCTGTGATGTGGTTGGCTTTGGCTGGAAGACGTCACTGGGCAGCCTCGTGGGTTGGGCTGGGCCTGGCAGGGTGGCGGAGTTCATCCAGGCGGTGTTGTGGGGCCATCGCGGCCAGTGGCAGAGATGAATGTCTTCTCCTGATTTATTAGCCCTAGGCCATGCACACCGCAGTCATTCAGGCATTTTTAGTATTATCTTCTTTAGTAAATCTTACAATAGGTTATACAACAGGTTAATGCAACACAGGAGGAATGCACCTTGTGAGGGGACTGGAGGCAATACGTCAGGGCATGGTTACCAGTGTCCTGTTGACCGGGGCCATAGGTCGAGGGGCTAAGCTTCAGGGCCTGGCACGGGCGGTACATGTCTTTCTGCCTTGTTAGAAGTTGTTATGGATGTTCCGCTGTGTGTTGTCAAAGTGTTGGGTGTCTTGATTGCACAGGGCCATAAGTCTGAGATGGTCCGGTGGGTTGTGAGGTTTACGAGGGGGCGCGTGTGTTCAGGCAGAGGTTTACTGCTGTGCTGTAAATAATGCATGTGGCAGGTGGTGGCCTTGGGTGCTACAGAGGGGGTTACAAATCTTTGAAGTGACTCCAGTCTGGTTGGGGGAGGTAACGCAGCGCGGCGCGGTCTCTGCTCTCATGCCTTGGCAGCCGTCGTAGGGTGGGAGGGGGAATGCCCTTGCATGTAATTCACAAAGGTATCTCCCTCGTGTGTTGCCGATTTAGGTAGAGACATCATAAACATTTGAACACTCTATAATACTTATTCGGAACATTACAAAACATGCATTTAAACTTTGCTGGATGTGTCTTGATTATACCCAGTCTGAGTACCTTATTCATACATTATGTTTTAACAAGTACAGTATTTAGTTATATGCATATATATTTGCAGTAAGTGAGGTAGAGTTAGGATTGGTGGAGAACATAGAAAGTAACCCGCCACTTGTTCGTGACGGTGGTGGCGCATGTGGGGCCTAGACATGCACACATGACATGTGCCTTCTCGTGCATTCTTCACATGGGCCCTTTGTATGGTTACATTCGTTTTCTTGTGTCCTCTAGCAGCATTAGTTCAGTTATGGCGCGAGCCCATGGGGTGTAAGTTTTCCAGTCATACACGTAACAAACAGATTCCTGGTGCGTTCCGTTATTATTAGTACCCAACTGCAATGGTATATGCTCATCATCGCTTATATCATGGGAGCATGATCTCTTGTAATTATACATCTTACAGGCTTTTGTAATATAAGGGATTTTATGGAAGAAAAGCATCCTTTGCAAGTAGTCTCAACATTAATATACAAAGATTGTCTGTCATCTAACGACCATTTTACTGTTCTTTTCATTTGCCTAGACCTGCTGGCCGGGTCATGCTGGGAGCGATGATACACTGCAGGAGGTGAACTGTTACAATGTTAGTGTATTACACTAGCTCATGTCCGTCTTGTTCGTGGGAACGTGCTCGCAGCGGATCTGCCAGGGTGCTGCGGCAACAAGGATGACTGAAACCCTCCAAGGGTGGGGGCCGCGCTACAGTGCGCTGAGCTCACACCATCTTTACCAGACAAAATGGTTTCTTAGGCCTAGCTAAATTTTAATACATGTGGGCAATTAATACATGCGGGCAATGTCTCCAGTGGGTGAACCCTCCACCACCTGGGCCCGGGTGGCATGAGGGGACGCCCAAGAGAGCCATAGTCCTCACCTGGGGAGAAAGCGCAGGCGAGGGGGGTCTTCTTGGACCAGTCCTCCCCTACATTTCCCCCCTTTCGTTACTAAAGTAACAAATTCTTTAAATCTTCTATCCTCCTACATTCTGCCTCGTCCATCACCGCCTCATCCCATGCAGGAGTTCCTTTGATGGGCATCCATGCTCTGCACACCCCCCTTAAGCTTTCACCTCTCCGGGCGTATTCATCCGGGGTACACATTAGATATATGCACCCACCATCTCCTTCTAAATCTACCCAAACTTCCTCATACCATTCTAGTATACGGGGCTCTTTGATGGTGGTGTGCCACAACTTATCTACAATATCTTTATCGTGGTATATGGGCACCAGTTGGTACTTGGGCAAGTTATCTATCCCTGTTTGTACTTGTGCTTCTTGCATCGTTTTTATTGTACCGTGTGAGTTGCCCATTGTCACCATCATCATTGCACCATTTGGTACTGCGTTAGCACAAACTCGAAGACCCACCTGGCACAGGCAAAAAAGTAGAAGGAGGAACACAACAGCTGGTATTAAAAATTTCACAGTTGTTCCAAGCCATGAGGGAACCCAGGAGAAGATGTTGTCGAACCATGTACTCGCTTCTGCTCCACCTTCCATTTTCATTTTTTCTCCTAGGTTGTGGACTGCTTCGATCACATGGGACAGGGAGCCATTCTCTGCGTCTTCAGAAGGTACGAAAGTCAGCAGGCACTTCCTATTTTTCGGCAAACACCACCGTCCATCGCCGTCAACAGGTCCAGGACATACCTGTTTTGCATGGTCATTAGTCGTAAAGCTCTTAGTTCCACTTTTATTATATTGAATCCTTCTTCAGTGTCGTTTGCCAGCTGAATTAGTTCCCAGCGTGTTATCTGGAGCCACTTTGCGTTTGCCCTTGCTTGGACACTTGAGACGAGTGAGGCAAAAAATGTTTCTGCTGAGCTGAATAATCGATACTTGTCTGGGATCTGTGCCAACAGTTCCGATGATGCCTTTGATATGTAGTTTGATGCTCGTCTGTTACGGGTCAGCACTTCTCCCTTGCTTCCAGAAGACAGGACATATATTTGTGTCTCTGCAGTTGGTTGAGCCACACTCTGCATGCGTTCCTGTGTCCCATCGACGTGGCTTTCTGGTATCACCATTAGGGCTGAGTGCAGAGTGGCCATTGAACAGCTGCCACTCCATGACTGGGGGAGGTGTAGGTATGCCTGTTTGCCGCACACCCAGTACGTGTCCATCAGGGCCGCTGTCCCTTTCCTTAGGTCTGGGATGGTGAGGGTTTTGTTGCAGTTCTTGTTTGTTCCCATGGGGGTTCTCCCTTCTCCTTTTAAGCACAGCTTATAGTCCATTTCGCTCTGCAGTTTGAACGGCTTTTCAATGGCAGTTACCCAGGTTAGTTTTGAAATGTGTTCTCTCCATACTGGTGTACATGTTTCCTGTATCCACTGCAATTTATCCGGTGCCACACCTCTTAGTGCTTCCGCTTTGCACAGTACTTCTTCATCCTTCCGCTTGTTGTCAGAAAAAAGTGTCCCTTCAATCACGAAAAATGGTTCTTTCAAACATACCACTCCTGCCGTTTTTGGGTAACACGTTTTCTCGTTCTGCAGCATTTGAAAAGTCACTTCGTGTGCCTGGAAGGTGTTCTTAATCCTGCACAGCGTGAGATGAAGGAGACATTGGGCATCCACAATAGGCAACTCTTTGGGTAACAATACTTTGGGTGTACCTGATGCATGGGGGATGAGGGAACAGACATAACAGCTTTCGTTTGTTGTCTGTTTAGTTGTGGCACTCATGTCTGCATACCACTTATTTGTTTGATGGGGGTGTCGTGGGTCTTCCATCTTATCTAGACCTAGCCCATAGTACTCATCATACTTCCTCCTCCCTGCTTCTCTCTTTCGTCTGTTGTTCTTGTTACTCATGTACTTCCCAACCCCCTGGGCAGCGGACAAACTAGACCCCCCTTTCTCATTCCCGCCCCCCTTGGCCCATTCATCATATAATATTTCGTGCATTGCTAGTAGCTTTTCGTCTTCTTTCCTGACGTTATCTGGCTGATTGTTTTTTGGGATGGGGGCAAGCTGGCTGGTGGGGGTGTTATACAACCATGATATGGCAGACGGGTTTCGGTCATTGAGACTATGGGCATTGTAATTGGATACCCCTGGTGGAGGCACTGTGTTGCTCTGCATTCCACCATGTGGCTTTTCTCTTTGTGAGGTCACGACACTGGATGGTGTGGTATGATACCCCCACACAAGTTTAGTTCCGTCCCATATCAAAAAGTCACCTTCCCTGGTATTGACACCTGCAGTTGCATTGGGCCCGGTGGTACTGTTAATTGGTCCAGTAGTGTTGTTACTCCCTCCCCCCTCGTACATCTCGATAGAGATGAACGCTATAAACCAATATGTAACCAAGCCAAACAGTATCATAAAAAACAATGTGATGCATACTGATAATCCACACTCATACGAATATCTACATCTCTCATATACTAATTCTCTCATTCTACTAATTCTATCCGTTGCAGGCTGCCCGTTAGATGCCATGGAAGCTCCTGTTTGAGATATAAAAGTGCATTAAGTGCATGCATGTAAACGTTTTGCTGGCACCATCTGTGCCAATACATTTGACGGGGAATGGAAGCGGGTGGGGATGCGGGGGAGGGGTATTCACAGACAAGGGTGTATACAAGCTATAATATTATTATTTCATTAATTACATACCACTCAACAAGATAAAAAAAAAGAAAGCACACACATACATTTTTTTTTTTTTTTTTTGGGATATCCTTGTCAGTCATTATTCCATTCAAGTCCAGTGCTGACACACACACACACACACGCAAGTCGATATGTAGACATCCTACTCATTTGCATCGTTTGCTGTTGTCTGTGCCTCCTCATCTATTTCCTCTTGTACATTGTTGTATGCTTTTCGTACGTCGGTCAAGTGTACCCAGTACCGCAAGCCCTTTACCTTCACTGCTGTGGGCGTGCAGAATATTACTTCGTATGGGCCATGGAATCGTGGTGCATTCCACCGACGCACAAAGCTTCTAACATAAATTGAGTCACCTGGCATCAGCTGTAGCTGTTGCTCTGGCTCCGTGACAGATCCTGTTACGTTTCCCTCTTCTCTAGTGAAGGGTGGGGAGAGTTGCTTTGATATTGCGCGCGCTGCCCTTGTTAATTTTCTTAGATAGTCTGTGAACTCATCTCCCAATATTGCGGCGCTTCTGTGGGCATCTGAGTGTTCGCGCAGTGGAGAGTGTGCTGTGTTCATTCGTCTCCCAGTCACGATCTCGTGCGGGGACAAATGGTGGTCTTTGCTTGGCTGGTTTCTTAATTCAAATAGCGCTAGTGGTAGACAGTAAATCCAATTTTTCTTCAATGAGAAGCATAGTTTTGATAACCTGCCCTTTAACAGGCCGTTCATCTTTTCCACTACGCCATTACTTTGGGGATGATAAATCGAACACAATTTATGTTTTATACCCAATAACGTGGTAACTTCCTTGAAAAGTTCATTCACAAAGTGAGAGCCGTTGTCTGAGCGAATTACGTCACAAATTCCCCAGCGCGGGAACACTTCCCTTACTAGGAACTTGGCGGCGCTTTTGGCATCAGGTCGCGCACAGGGTCCTGCTTCCACCCACCTTGAAAACGGGCACACAACCACGATCATGTACCGTGCGCCATTACACCTTTCCCCCATGTCTGCATAATCTATATGCAGTTCTCTGAAGGGGCCAATGGGTTTAGGAATTGTTCCCCGGAGTGTGCGTAATGTCATTCCTGAGTTGTATATTTGGCATGTTGTACATTCCATTGCCAATCGAGACACATGCTCCTGGAGACAGGGCACAAACCATTCTTCCTGTATTTCTGCTGCGATGTGCTGTTTAGTGTTATGTGCGGGGAAGTGTAGCTGTTGAAATGCAACTTCTAGTAACTGTAGTGGCATTACCACTTTCCCTGAGTTATTTTGCCGCCATAGTAGGTCTGTTCCTGATTGGCTGCATCCCCGTTTTGTCCATGTTAGTTTTTCTTCTGCACTAGCTCCTTCCTGCAATTCTAGTATTTGTGATAAGGACATCATGTTATACCCTTCTGACAGTTCTTCGGTTGTTGTGTTCTTGATCATGAACTCACCTGTGTCGTATTTCTGAAAATAGGAAGCCTCCTTGGCGGCAGCGTCCGCTGCCGCGTTCCCTAAAGACACAACGTCTGAGTTGGATGTATGGGCCTGGCACTTCACTATTGCTACAGCAGTAGGGTTTTGTAGGGCCTCAATTAATTCTTTTAACAATTCTGCATGCTGCACTGGTGTTCCATCTGCCCTTCTGAATCCCCTACGGCCCCATCTTGCTAGACCTCCATGTACTGTCGTCGTCATGTAAGCTGAGTCTGTGTATATTGTTACTGCACAGCCCTTTGCTGCGTGTAGTGCTTCTATGAGCGCAATCAGTTCTGCTGCCTGTGCAGAGTAATGCGACGGGAGGCGGTACTGTACTAGTGTTTCAAACTCACCTTCCTCTAATCTCACTACTGCCATGCCAACGTGTTTTTCTCCCGTGTCCATATCAATTGATGCGGACCCATCCACAAAGTACACTTCCCCCTCGCTGAGAGCGTTTTCACACACAACTGTGCCCTCCCCTCCTCCTCCTGTGTGGGTTGCGCAATCGTGATTTTGCATATCCTCTAATGTGCACGCTTCTGTAATGAATGTGGCGGGGTTCACTGTTTTACATCTCACTATGTGGATGTTGGCGCTGGACAATATAATCTCGTATGCTGTTGCCCGCTGTGTGGTCAGCGTGCTTTTTGATCTTTCAAGTATTGCAAATAATGAGTGTTCCACAAACAATGTCACAGGGCACCCCATCACTATTGTGGCACTTTTCTCAATCGCAAATGCGGCTGCTGCGAGCAATTGTTTGCACGCGAAATGACCCTGCATCACGGCATCCAAAGTACCACTATAGTAAGCCAGGGGCTTGTGTCCTAAGGATGTTTTTTGTGTCAGTACCGCTGTCATAAGTGTTCCTTTGCAATGGGAAAATAGGTAAAATTCGCGTCCATAATCAGGGTTTGCTAGTACTGGAGCGCTAGAAATTAGCTCTTTCAGTGATTGGAACGATATGCTCATTTCTTCTGACCATTTTATTTTTACATTCTCCTGTTGTGCTTCTTTGAGTGCTTGTAGGAGGGGTCTCGTGTATGCTGCATAGTCTAGTATCCATGCTCGGCAATAGTTGCACATCCCCAAGAATTTCTGCATATCTTTTACTGTTGTGGGTTCTCCTACTGATCTTATTGCCTCTACCCTGTCGGGAATTATTCTTTTTCCATCTTTTGATATGAGTTGTCCCTGGTATAGGACCTCAGTCAGGCAATACTGTAGCTTCTCCCTGTCTACCTTGTATCCTTTGTTGGCTAGTAAAGTCAGGAGCGTCGTTGAATCTTTTCTACATGTTGCTTCGTCTTGTGCACACACCAATAAATCGTCCACGTACTGAATAATCGTACTCTCTACTGATAGGTTTCCCAAGTCTTCATGCAATATGCGGTTGAATATGCTCGGGCTCTCACAGTATCCCTGTGGCAGTCTGCAGTGTTCATATCTTTTTCCCCCCAGTGTGAACGCTGTAAGGTATCTACTCTCTTCAGCCAGGGGTATTGAGAAAAATGCGTTTTTCAAGTCCACTACTGTAAAATGTGATGCTGCTTTTGGGATACTGCATAGTATTGATGCAGGGTTCGGGACTAGAGGGAACTCTTTCTGGATTACATCATTGAGGGGGCGTAAGTCCTGTATCATCCTCCAAGATCCCCCTTTTGCTTTTTTTATTGGATAAATACATGTGTTACATGGGGAGTTTGAAGGCACTATTATCCCTTGTACTAGTAGTGCATTTATCGTTTCTTTTATCCCTTCTTCATCCTCACGGGACAATGGATACTGTTTCACTCTGGGTAAGATAGCTCCTTGTTTTAGTTTTATTATCACAGGTTGTACTCCATGCAACAGCCCTACATCATGGGGGCCAGTTGTCCATAAATTGTTTGGTACTAGCCTCATGTCGTCATCAAAAAATGACGGTGGTGTTCCTACCACTGCCATCAATTGGACGGGGATCTCTCTGGCTTGGATCAAAATGTCACAGGGCATCGCTATTTCCATTACTATCTCACCATCTGCTTCTGTGTCTGAAAAGAGATCCTCATCTGTTACCTCGCGTAGGGCGAGGTTGGCGTTTGTACACAGCACTGTGCGCCACTCACATCCTTCTCTGTCCATTCCAATCACAGCGATCTGTTTCGCTGATACCTGCACGGCGTGCAAATCCAACGACACCACTGATCCTGGTGCTGCGTTTGGACACACTATGGGGCGGAAGAGGAACTCTGCTGGAATCCTCCAATCCATGCTTTTTAGCTCTGGAACTATAAGGGCCAAAGTCTTTAGCCCTTCAATAAACATCTCTTCATTCTGTGGCAGCCCTCGTATTTCCTGTGTGGTTGTGTAGGCTTGCACTACCAACATTGCACGCAAGGGGCATATCCCGGGTGTCGAACACACAATTCCTCCTTCGGTAAATGATATGGTCATGTTAAGTTTACTCATAAGGTCCCTCCCCAGCAAATTTATCGGGGACTGTTCATAATACAGTAAGGGTGCCTTTACAGTCTTGCCCCCTACGGTTACATCCAAAACTTCTGTGTAAGGAACCCCTGTGTCTCTAACTTCCTGTTAGATAACGGGAACCGGCCCTCCCTGCTGTGTGGGAGTGCGGCTACTGCCGCTGCGACCTTCACCAATTTTGTCTGTACTAACTTTGCTTCGTCTGCCAATCTTTTCTGAGCTAACTCCCTCTCCCTTTCCTTTATTCGTTTACAATGGTGTACTATTATGCTCTGAATTTCTGGCCATCCCTTTGCTTCAATACCTGCTATTTTGTCGAGCGCTTTCTGCACTTCCTTTGGGAGCCCTCTTTTTATAATGAAGTAAAATAAAGAGGTCGATGGATACCAAGGCGTGCCCGTTTCCGCTCTCCACATCTCTTGGACCCGAAAAATGTAATCCATAGCCTCCTCCCCGTCATTCATGGTACACTGCATCACGGACTGTAAGTCAGGTGTATCTGGAAATGTTTCGCGTAAGGCGTCCCACACTCTAGCCCGCACTGTGTTAAAGGAGGCCCCATCATGGCGGTCGCAATCTAACGTTACTCCCGGGAAGCCGGCTTTAACCCATACTCTTTCAGCCTGATCGCCCACCGCTGATACGAGCAAACTTTTCACATCCCCTACAGCTAGGGGTACCCCAGCAGTATGTTTTTCAAAGGCGTATATCCACTTACTTGCCCCTCCTGATAACGGGGGCAATAGCTTTAGTAAGTTGGCTTTATCCATTTGTGCCCACGGGATATAGTTAGGTCTCCCTCCTCCTCTGTGTATCAGCGGGAGCTGTAGCTTTCCTTTCGTTATGGCACCCGGCCCCGATGTGGGTGCTGATGTCTCTAGTGATGTCATTTTCCCCACTCGGTTCCTTAGTCGTCCCGACCACTCATCGTCCAGTGTTCTCACTGAACATGTGCCACCCCCCCCTTCACTTCCTCCTCCCATAGCCATGCTCAACCTGTCACTTTCTTCTAACTCGTCCCTTATATCGCATAGTAATTCCTCTCTATCCCCCATAGGCCTTTCATCCTTGTCAGGATCTCCCTCACGTGTCTCTATTTCAATTATTCGGGTTGGTTCTTCCTCAATTCTGAACAGTATCTCACCTTTCTTCCACCCCTCTTCAGCTCTTCTTGTCTCGTCTGGCGCTCTAGACGTGCGCCCTGATCTAGTCGCATTAAGTGCTGTTTGTCCGCACATGTCTTTTATTCTTGAGAGCTCATCTTTTGCTATTGACAGTCTTGACTGTAAATCATCTGTGAGTTTCTCTATGTCCACCCTTTGTGTACTCGCCTGGCCTCGCTCCCTTGTACTTTCATATGGTGGGGGTGCAGTGGGCCGGTGGGGTGTAGTGGTTGTCGGGGGAGGCACATACGTCGGATCACTGTATCCTTCTGTGGGTACAGGCTTTTTTAATATCGGGTACACACTTATTACCTCTACTGGTGGCGCTACACTTGACAATTCTTTGATATCTTTCTGTATCATCAGTGGATTGTCTGTAGTGGATGGGAGATCAGGATTTGATGCTGGCGCTTTAGGCGGTGGTACCTCTTCAAATAACCGCCAAAGATCTAATATTTCCCTCCTATTCTGCAGCTGCTTCCCTCGGTACTTCAAGAAAATGCATGTCATCACCATATCCAGAACGCTTTTGTCAAATGACCCTCCCTCTGGCCATATCTGGGGTAGCCCCTCTCCCTTCAACTCAGTTACCCATTGGTCGTGATATTTCTTAATCCGCTCCGCGTACCCTGGAAGACTTTTACAAATATGTGATAAGGGTATTTCAGCCCCCATCTCTGTGCCCTCCTAGTGCTTATGTGTCTCTGTGTGTCTGCAACTACAACGTGAATGTAGTATCAATATTATTTTTCGTATTCTACTTCACATTCAGTGTTATGCTCGGTTGGGCTCTCCCTCCCTTGACTGCACAATACAAAACTGACTGTACACAGTTTCTACTTTGTTCTCTTTGGGGGACACATACAAGAGCAACCCATCATTTATTTTGACAATATCAACCCGGAAATCAAAAGGCACCCACTCACGTCACTGTATCAACGTTGCCTTCAAAAAGTTTTATCCGGTCACACTTACCATGACCATTTAACAATTATACATTTATAGCCGTTTTACACATTCGCAACATCAAAGTCGTCCCTTGACACATACGAGGTGCACACACCTCTTGGTAGCATTCAATTCACCATACGAGCTGCCCTCCCTTTCCTCCCTAGCCGGCTGTCCCTGTCTGTTTTACTTAGATAAATGGATGCGCATATACATATATTTGTGTTTTTTAACCTGCTCTCCCCCTTCTAGTAGGACCCTTGTTCTCTTACTTTTCTCCCAAGTCCGTGCTAATTCCGTTTTTATTCTCCCCCTACCCCTAAAGAAAAAGAAAAGAAAGAAGTAATAGCGATCACTAATATATTCTCAGTGCCCCCTTTTGCTGAACACTTTTATCTTGTATTTCACTTCGTCATATATTCCCAGTACTAGTCAATATAGCACTATGCGGCGCCGCCTTCCACCCCCTTTCGGAGCTAGGTTCCCGTCACTTCTATCTCTTATTCACCTCGTAGTCCTAATGGCCATATGCAAAGAAAAAGAAAGGAAATTTTAGAATAATCTTTAGTATATCTTCGTACCCCCTTCTCGTTCCCTGTCCTACGCTTCTCTCCCCGCTCCCTTTACAATCGCTCACACTCAGTACTCACGTGCCCGTCTTGAACCGATAGTCTCCGAAACTGGGTCCGTCCAGGCAGTGTCGCCGTCAGCTCAACAGTCAGCCCCGACTCCGGCGAGCGGTACTCAAAGGGGATTTTTCAACCGGGATCCCGTACCCTTTCTCTATTGAGTGCGCACTTCTTAGTGTACCGGTCGCCGTTGGCGGGCATCCTCCCGGAGCCGGCTCACCGTGCGTATCCCTTTTCGACCGGAGATTCTCGTGCCAAAAGGGGACGGTTATAACGAGTTTAGGAAGAAATAATATCACGCTATCGGGGTCACCACTGAAGGCAAGCGTCCCCAAACAGCACGATCCTCCCCGCAATGAGAGACAATGAAGGACTCTCCCAAAATGGGAATAAGGCCAAGACAGAGTGCGGGTGAGCGTAAATGGGAGTTTATCAATCAGAATAGGGCATGCAAAGGACTCTGCAAACTCCGAGAGCGCTCTGTCTGACAATAGCAAAGACAGGCGTATATATTTACAAAAAACGTCATAAGAACCTACACACTATAGGGGGCACAAGTTCATGGGGATTGGGTGGCGACGACTAACTATAGGTGCTGCTGTGATGTGGTTGGCTTTGGCTGGAAGACGTCACTGGGCAGCCTCGTGGGTTGGGCTGGGCCTGGCAGGGTGGCGGAGTTCATCCAGGCGGTGTTGTGGGGCCATCGCGGCCAGTGGCAGAGATGAATGTCTTCTCCTGACTTATTAGCCCTAGGCCATGCACACCGCAGTCATTCAGGCATTTTTAGTATTATCTTCTTTAGTAAATCTTACAATAGGTTATACAACAGGTTAATGCAACACAGGAGGAATGCACCTTGTGAGGGGACTGGAGGCAATACGTCAGGGCATGGTTACCAGTGTCCTGTTGACCGGGGCCATAGGTCGAGGGGCTAAGCTTCAGGGCCTGGCACGGGCGGTACATGTCTTTCTGCCTTGTTAGAAGTTGTTATGGATGTTCCGCTGTGTGTTGTCAAAGTGTTGGGTGTCTTGATTGCACAGGGCCATAAGTCTGAGATGGTCCGGTGGGTTGTGAGGTTTACGAGGGGGCGCGTGTGTTCAGGCAGAGGTTTACTGCTGTGCTGTAAATAATGCATGTGGCAGGTGGTGGCCTTGGGTGCTACAGAGGGGGTTACAAATCTTTGAAGCGACTCCAGTCTGGTTGGGGGAGGTAACGCAGCGCGGCGCGGTCTCTGCTCTCATGCCTTGGCAGCCGTCGTAGGGTGGGAGGGGGAATGCCCTTGCATGTATTTCACAAAGGTATCTCCCTCGTGTGTTGCCGATTTAGGTAGAGACATCATAAACATTTGAACACTCTATAATACTTATTCGGAACATTACAAAACATGCATTTAAACTTTGCTGGATGTGTCTTGATTATACCCAGTCTGAGTACCTTATTCATACATTATGTTTTAACAAGTACAGTATTTAGTTATATGCATATATATTTGCAGTAAGTGAGGTAGAGTTAGGATTGGTGGAGAACATAGAAAGTAACCCGCCACTTGTTCGTGACGGTGGTGGCGCATGTGGGGCCTAGACATGCACACATGACATGTGCCTTCTCGTGCATTCTTCACATGGGCCCTTTGTATGGTTACATTCGTTTTCTTGTGTCCTCTAGCAGCATTAGTTCAGTTATGGCGCGAGCCCATGGGGTGTAAGTTTTCCAGTCATACACGTAACAAACAGATTCCTGGTGCGTTCCGTTATTATTAGTACCCAACTGCAATGGTATATGCTCATCATCGCTTATATCATGGGAGCATGATCTCTTGTAATTATACATCTTACAGGCTTTTGTAATATAAGGGATTTTATGGAAGAAAAGCATCCTTTGCAAGTAGTCTCAACATTAATATACAAAGATTGTCTGTCATCTAACGACCATTTTACTGTTCTTTTCATTTGCCTAGGCCTGCTGGCCGGGTCATGCTGGGAGCGATGATACACTGCGGGAGGTGAACTGTTACAATGTTAGTGTATTACACTAGCTCATGTCCGTCTTGTTCGTGGGAACGTGCTCGCAGCGGATCTGCCAGGGTGCTGCAGCAACAAGGATGACTGAAACCCTCCAAGGGTGGGGGCCGCGCTACAGTGCGCTGAGCTCACACCATCTTTACCAGACAAAATGGTTTCTTAGGCCTAGCTAAATTTTAATACATGTGGGCAATTAATACATGCGGGCAATGTCTCCAGTGGGTGAACCCTCCACCACCTGGGCCCGGGTGGCATGAGGGGACGCCCAAGAGAGCCATAGTCCTCACCTGGGGAGAAAGCGCAGGCGAGGGGGGTCTTCTTGGACCAGTCCTCCCCTACACACTCAAAGCTATAATGGATATTTATTCCATGCCTCAGTGAAAACTGCCCTTGCTTTGCTAAAAGACATGCTTTCAATGTTATCCGTTGCTGAGCCTGGTATGCAGACCTTAGTCAAGGACATTGTGCTGGGAAAGCTGGTTTTGTTATGTCTTGCTATGAGCTATGGAATTGTTTTTTCCGTGGTGTTTAGAAGAGGGAAGCTTTGCTCCTTGGGGGTTACTGTCGGTTGATCCGGCCAGCAACCAACGGTGGTTCTAGGTCAAAGTTTTGAATGCAAAGGATCGAATGACCAAAGGGTCGAATCAAAAGGACCGAAAACCAAAGGGTTGCATTTTTCTGTTTTTTTTTATTTTTTGGGGTGGGGGCCCCAAACCCCATTTTGTGTGGTAAAAAACATTTTTTTCCAAAACGGAAACCAAAAAAAAAAAATTACAAAAAAAAAATATTCATCCCTTTTGTTTTAGGTCAAATTGACTCTTACCTTTGGCATTCAATCCTTTTGAATTCGGTACTTTAACTGGACACCACCACGGTCAATGTGCAAGTGCTAATGCCAGAAGGTTTGAGAAATTGCCACCCCTTTTGAGGAGGGCATATATTGGGAAGCTCTGGGGAGGTCAGATGGGGAAGAAACACAAACATGTCAGTCGGAGGGGAGGCGCCTTGCTCCAACCTTCCTGTGGGCTGTTGTGCTCTCTGCCTGGCTGTTACCGGGGTCTTCTAGCCGCTTCTGGCGAGATGAGGTATTCAGTTACGCCCACGGTGATGTATTTTCTTTTGAATTCTCCATCTTCTCTGTGATTTATTTCTGTTTTTATCACTTGTTGCTTCTTAGCTATGAATAAATAGCCGTATAAGTGCTCATTATTTTGCTAACTGCGTATCTGGTTGTGAGTTATTGCTCCGTCTACCTGCGTTCAAAATATTTTCTTTGCTCTGCAAATGTACTGGTGATAAATAATTGTCTGTGCACTCTTGGCGAGCAATACAGGCCCATAGAGGTTTATCTCGTGTGCTAATCTATCCGATAAAGGATACCAAAAAAGCATCATATTTTTATGTGGATTCTAAAGCTTTGACATGAGTAAAAATCTTTGAAAAACTAGGTATCAGATTTTCAGAAATAAATGTTGCCATTCTCAACTTGATTATGTGGCTGGGAGGATGAAACAATGGAATATAGGTATTTTACGATTTTCTTTTATCCTATGGTCAAGTGGCTATCCCAGTGCTTAAAATATACGAAGCCAAATCGCTAGGAATTGGTCAATATGGTGCTGGGGTCTGGGCTATTACTAATCTTAGTGCTCTCTCATTAAACAAAAGAAAGTTCTTGAAAGTTTGGTTGGGAGTAGCACCCTATACTGCAGAAGAACCTTTATGCTTGGCTAAAAGTTGGATTCCTATTTCTCTCATTCTGCAGTACATCCGTGCCCATTTATGGTTATCGATATAAGTGAATGATAAAACCCAGCTGAACAAGTTGATTTTAACTGATGTTCTACAGATGCAGAAAGCTCACAATATTCCATGGCTTGGCTTTGTCAAAAAATCAGTAGAGTATCTTGGTTAGGTCACTAAATTCTCAACCAGCATGAATCAATGGGAAATCCTCTGGAATCCAAGCTAGGTCATAGGTTTTTATTTCCTAAAGATAGGAAGTCGTCTGTTTAAGCGCATTTACCGCAAATCAATGGTTTTTCTACAAATGGGGTTCATTACTTGTCTTTGATACCCAATAGTGTAGACAGGAAATGAATCCTTAGACTGCGATTTCATCAGCTTCGGTTAGCCCTGTACACACAAGCTTGGAATAAGTAGCACTGCAGTATCTGCATTTGATATAACGAGTCTATTGCATCTAATATGTATAAGTTGTTTTTTGTACTGTATCATCCGCCTCATGCACGTTTTTCAGTACCTATTTTAAAATGATGTCGTTTTAGACAATGCTGAGTGGCATATTTTATTTGATGTCAGCCCAAGATCCAAATGTTTGTCATGTATTGGGACGTTTCGTGTTACATGTTATTTATTTATTTATTGTTATAGTTGTCTTTAGTTCAAAGAACTATTACAACTGAGCAATCATCTTTTCGTTAAAAAAAAGAACATGTAAAATATATGCATATAGATTATCGTCATCATCAACCATAACACATTCATTATTTACAGTTACATGGTATGCACATTCGGAAAACAAGTAATTGGCTAAATTCGGAGAAAAGTAATTGCCTCTATTTAAGTTCTTATGAATGTATTATGGGCTTTATATATTGCTTATGTTTTTCAATGTATTGCAGTTTTATGAATCTTGTATTCGAAATAAACTATGAACTAACTAACTCGTTCTTCGTCATGGGCATCTTTATTAAATTCAGATTCTGCCTGCCTGTCTCCCTGAGAGGGATCAGGAAGGAACAAAGATGGAGGGAGAAAAAGGAGGTTCCTCCTCTGTCAAAATGAGCTGAGCTCCGACGGGCGCTCCGGTGCCTCATGGGAGTTGCCCAAATGGCAAGAAGTTGCTCCATACCAGACTACAGCACATTACATGATGTGGGAGGCTGGAACAGGCCGGCTGCCTTAAAGTGGCACTGTTCTACTTTCAGTTGGTTCATTGTATTGAACAAAAAGTCAAAGTTGACCAAATGTATGATTTGGCTAAAATGAGGGATTTCTCTCCCTTAATCTTACGAGTGCCCTTAGGACATATATATAAATATTTATATTTGTGGCCTCCTCTTGTCCTCAGGATATGGTGAGCAGGTGGATAGTGTGCGGCAGGGGTACAGCATGAGGCTGATGTGCTTCCCAAGGCCTGTGCACCCAGAGGCGAAATCTATTCTTTTGCCTCAGCGTTCTGCCACCCTTGGGTGCTGTAGTATGCAGCAAATGTATGTTCTGAGACCCTGCATTGAGGGGAAGATATTCAATGTTTCAGAATTAAATGAAGGTGCCCGTAATGGAAAACTAGAATTACCCCTTGCAGGCCGAAGCGGCCGCTCTGGGAGAGATCATCACGGGCACGCCCTCTCGTGTTGGAAAACTAGGATTACCGCTTGCAGGCCGAAGTGGCTGCTCTGGGAGAGGTCATCATGGGCACGCCCTCTCGTGTTGGAAAACTAGGATTACTGCTTGCAGGCAGAAGCGGCTGCTCTGGGAGAGATCATCACGGGCACGCCCGCTCGTGTTGGAAAACTAGGATTACCCCTTGCAGGCCGAAGCGGCTGCTCTGGGAGAGATCATCACGGGCATGCCCTCTCGTGTTGGAAAACTAGGATTACCCCTTGCAGGCCGAAGTGGCTTCTCTGGGAGAGATCATCACGGGCACGCCCTCTCGTGTTGGAAAACTAGGATTACCGCTTGCAGGCAGAAGCGGCTGCTCTGGGAGAAATCATCACGGGCACGCCCTCTCGTGTTGGAAAACTAGGATTACCTCTTGCAGGCCGAAGCGGCTGCTCTGGGAGAGATCATCACGGGCACGCCCTCTCGTGTTGGAAAACTAGGATTACCCCTTGCAGGCCGAAGCGGCCGCTCTGGGAGAGATCATCACGGGCACGCCCTCTCGTGTTGGAAAACTAGGATTACCGCTTGCAGGCCGAAGCGGCTGCTCTGGGAGAGATCATCACGGGCACGCCCTCTCGTGTTGGAAAACTAGGATTACCGCTTGCAGGCCGAAGTGGCTGCTCTGGGAGAGATCATCACGGGCACGCCCTCTCGTGTTGGAAAACTAGGATTACCCCTTGCAGGCCGAAGCGGCTGCTCTGGGAGAGATCATCACGGGCACGCCCTCTCGTGTTGGAAAACTAGGGTTACCGCTTGCAGGCAGAAGCGGCTGCTCTGGGAGAGATCATCACGGGCACGCCCTCTCATGTTTGCATGAAGGCGATGATTGAGCGAAAGTCATGCTTTAGTCTGGATTTGGGAGGAAAATTATTTGAAGAAAAACAGCTGACTTTTTGAAAAAAAGGGGATCCAAATCAGTGGTGTCCCTCTTCCTAACAGCCTTTTGTTGGTTAAGGGGCTGGTGGTGTTGCATGCCTTTAGCTGTCCTACATCCTGTGACTTTGGCAACGTGTTGCTTTATTATAATCATTGAATAATCTGTGTGTTAGACCTCGGTTAAATATTAGAACGTATGTTAAAGAGGAAACAAATGGGTCAAACATGCTCGAACACTTGTTTTCACCCTCCCTCCCCCTTCCAGAAATGAGAAGACACAGTATACTGAGACCCAAGAAGGAGTAGTAGCCATGTAGGCTAGTCATGGGACATCCAACGGGACTGTAGCGAGTTTAGTATGCAGGCGTGGCAATCGCCAAGGGCTCCAGTTAAGAGTGGGAGATGCTCAGCAGTGAGGGTGAAATTCATGGCAACCAGGTTCTCGCCCAATGCAACATGTAGCTGTTTCTTTCTGTCAAGGCATCTGATGTGTTTATTGAGAACACTGTTCGCCTTCCGTTCAAGGTGGGTTATGGCCATGTCCTCAGCAGGGTTGCACAAGCCTTCCGTGTTTCTCCTGCCCACTCCTGGTCTGATATAAGGCTTCACTGAGCCAGCAGTTGAAATAACTGGCCCTGGCCTTTCCCATTTAAAAGAAAGACAGTGGAAGGTACTCAAACACTTGTGTCCTCGCCTTTGTGGCTTTTCCTCTGTTGGAGGCTTCACGTGTCCTTCTCGTCTTCAGGCTTGGTTACCAGATGACCAGTGAATCCATTTCAGTCATCCCCGTGACATGCTTGGGTTTTGCCTTGGATGTGCTTCCCGTGGCAGCGAGCATAGTACAGTGAATATGTCCCTAGCAGTAATATGCCCTGTGCCCACTCTCCTCATGGAAATTCTCCCAATGATCAAAGACTGCTCTGATTCTTCTCTTAGGTTGAGGGCTGCAGTCTCAGCTGCTGCCAACAACCTATCAAAGGGCTTTACGGCTCTGGATCCTCCTCTGCTAAGCAATCTCTGGTCCCTGATGGATGAAGATTCACTCCACCAGCTGCAAAAAAGAGGGGCGCCATCCTTCTCTATAATGAGGTTATAAATTGAGGATGGCACTGCTGGCATGTCTGCTGAAAACTGGTTGTGTGGTTGATGCATTAGACTAGCATACATGTCCAGCGCTTCCTTATCCTGGGTTACGCCATTCCTCCCTCTTTTACTCACATGGGCACCACCCAACTCCCTTGCCATATACTTTCAAAGTGGGCGACCCTCCGCCCCCACCCTTGGCTGTAAGACTCTGCACTGGCATGGCAGATGTAATGTCTACCGTTTTCCAGCTGGGCCATACAATTAAGACTGTCACCTTTTGTGTTGAAGGTATAGGTGCACAACATCTTGAATGACAATAAACAGGCTGCTCACGTTTTCAATTTCAGTTCAAATCATCACAAAAACAGGTTCAAATTAAAGCCTTCCCATTACTTTTAAGGTAAATAAAAAAAAAACTCAATTCCCACCTACCAAATCCTGATTAATTCAGTTTATAGTGTAATTTTACCAATTGTACAAGCGCTTTTGAATCATATTGCAATGGGTTTAAGGACTCAAAGCTATAGTCGAAGGATTTGTTTCAGTTGTATTACGATGGCCCCAGGAAGAAGTCAGTGCAATCTTGATTTCCTAGTGGTACCCGGCAACGCAAAACCACGAATTACACTTGTGGATTGGCTCATTTCCGAGCCATACCACTGTGTAATCCTGTGAACGCACATATATGCTTCGCACGCCGGGAACACTGTTTTTTTTCTTCCTTTTTTCAGGTGACCATAGAAAGGTAGAAGGGACCACATGTAGTCCCTTCTCCCTTTTCCAAGGTGGCCATTTTTTTATGTTTATTTTTTTTTCAATGTAAGTGAAAGGCCGCCATGGAAAGGGAGAAGGGACTACGTGCACTCCCTTCTCCCCTTCCAGCCGGCCATTTTTTTTGTTTACCATGGCCGCCATGGAAACAGAAAACGGACTACGTTTTCTGTCCGCGGCAGCCATTTTTTTGTAACTATTGTTTACTTTTTTTCCTGGCTGCGAAACGCAACACGTCTCGCAGCCGGGGGAAAAAAACATTAGTACCCCAGTCTAATAGGCCGGGGTACTAATGGCAATAAGACCCTCGATGGTGGGCCATTACCGCCCACGGTCATGGCAAGCCCACTGGGTGCATGTTGCATAAACCCAACAAGATTTCAAATTGTTTAATGATTTTTGTTTTTTCAAGTTCAAAATGGCAGTTTTTGTCCAGCTACCACAGTATCTCCTCTTCTTGATTATATGAAGAGACATTTTGAATCTTGTTCTTGGTGATGGGTTTCATGTGATAATATCGCTGTGAAAATGTCTCCACTAAGCAAACTTTTTTTTTCCTGACCCCTAACATTCTTTCCCCACATATTCTAGGGGGTTATAATTATATATTATTACCTCCAACCCTAGAATATTTGGAAAATGTGTTTGATTGTCTTTAGGGTACATTTTTAGGGGAAATGTCGCCACTTGGCGGCCATTTTCACAGCAACATTATCACTGGATACATGGTGATGCAGGATTGGATGGATACACAGAACCTTACTTTTTTTCCATTCAACAGATGGCCTTTTATTTTTAAAAAAGAAGAGCAGGTATTTGTATTCTTTAATTATGTGAATTTTTTAGGATCCAGCTGAGGTTACATGGCACACTAACCTCACCCTTCACCATATCTTCTTTGATTGACAGGAGGCTGCGGTGCACCCGAAATTACATCCACATGCATCTGTTTGCATCTTTTCTCCTGCGTGCCCTGTCCATCTTCATCAAGGATGCATTCCTGTTTTCTACGGAGGACATTTATCACTGCAGTGGCTATCTGGTAACGTATCCAACAATGTTAAAGTGCCTCTCTAGCCCTTGATGAAAAAATATCTCAATGATGAATGTTAGGAAACATTTTGCTTACAAAAATATCTTTTCTCGAAAAAGACCTTCCACTAAAGCATCTTGATTCATTAAATCATGAGTGCACCTTAAAAAAACACCAAGTGGAAGCTAAAGTTTCGAGGGGTCTGACCCTGGGAGTGCACAGCCCCAAACATGTTTTTAAAAAGCACTTAAACAGGAGAATAGCAGTTAAGGAATGCAAAACAATTGTGAATCTAACATCCGTTTTTCATAAGAAATGGTGCAAAAGCAATGTATAAGATACAATAATGCAGTAGCGTCTGAAACTCAAATTTAATCCAGGGCTGAGGTTGGGGAAGGTGTGAATATGCAAGCAGGATAGTGTTGGTCAAAGTGAGGCATAAGTGCATAGTGAAAGGCAGAAAAAGCACGGTCAATGGAGGAGGCATGAATAGGGTTGAGAGACAGGAGAGAGGTCCTCACATCATCAAGGTAAGGGGCAAGAAGATACTGCCTACATTTCCTCTTAATCATTGAAGAGGCTGAACTGGGTCGCCTAGCCCTTTAAGATGAGTGGCAATACCCTGGAGATGGATGGGGATGCAGATTGTATTCATACATCAATAATCAAAACGACTCAGGTAGTTTGACAAAAGGGGAGTCTGTTTTATTAACACGTAATGCAGTTAATAAGTACGAGAAATTGAGACGGAATAATTGCGAAAGATACTTTTATAAAATAATTGATCACATGGAGTCCCTAGATAATATGTGCACATATAGAAGAAATTGCCATTCTCCTCCCGTGCAGGAACCTATTCCAATCAACAAACTGGACCATCAAATGGCACAGTCCAGTCACTTAACCCGAATGCCAGCTCAGTGGCACTTGATTGCTATGCGCCTCATACTCGTTTGCTATGCTGTGACTGACAGTCAGTTCCAGAATCAATTTAAAAGCATTACATTTTTTTATTTTGGACTATTAGTTGGCCTTTAGCGCCACCTATACACCGAAACTATTGCATTAGAGTAAAGCCAGGGATAAATAGCACGAGGAGGTACACAAAGCTTGCTAGTGTTGTTCAATTATTTACCCACCCATTCATTGCCCATGTCCATGCTAATCCGTATGGGCATTCACATCCAGTTCCTGCCCCTCCCTGCCCAAAACACCTCCTCTTGGGAACTCTTTGAGCTCGCCTTACCATCAAACTGTGTGCTCAAAGTGCCTGTTGAGGTTTTTTAAAGCAGTCTTCTGGGAGTTAATGACTCAATTGTAGCGCTAATACGCTATGGGTGTAATAAAAATGTCGTAACCAGGTCTGCCTACAGACACTCAATGTATAAGCACTATGCGTGTCCTTCACTGAAGTCTAACAGTTTAGGCTTGTGTATACGTATTACGCATTTGCCAGGCACTGTTGTTAAATGCCCAGTTACATGCACCTGCTACTATCAGTAGCCAGTTAATACCACTACAGCAGTGTGTTTCCCATCCCTACACAAAAGAACAAACTGCTGACATTGTATATACATGTTTAAAAAGCCTTTTCACTTAAATTTTGCAATTTCAATTCATTGTGTTCATTGCAAATTCAATCACACCATTACTAAGCCAAGCTTAACACTTCCCCTTGTCCTGTTTAAACCAAGAAAAGCAAATCCACATGTGCAAACAGTTTATTTCTTGATTTGTATAGTGCCACTAATGTTGGGTGGGTCAGTGCTTGGCAAGAAAAGCCGGTAGTAAACAGCTTAATAGGCACCAGAGAATAGATGAGTTTCCTGAAAGCATTGAGATCAGAGGTCGAGGATAGCTTGGCCCGCAGCTGGTTTCTGAAGTAGAAGCGTAATTCTGGCTCCAAGGTGAGTTGATAGGAGGGCCTGGCAGGAGGGCAGGTTTGGGGAAGATGATCTGAGGTTGCAAGGAGAGTGTTACACGGACCATTTGTTTTGAGGTAGCCCGGAGAGGTGCCATTTAGGGGTCCACTCTGGAAAACAAGTGGAGTCTCGGCACCGGCTAGAGGTCTGTTATCTGTAGGTAGACTTGCATGAAGCCAGGAGCCGGATTGAGTCCAAAGCAGGTTTACAGATGTACTCAAGTCTCCTGTCCTCTTGAAGGACACTGATGCAACACTGCAAAAGCGCTTAGATAGGGCTGTTGCTCAGGAGCGACCAGACGTCCACAAAACATCCCTGCAAGCATCCGCCTTGCCCTTTTACTAGGGTGACCAGGCGTCCCGGTTTTGCCGGGGCTGTCTAGGAATTTGCACCTGCGTCCTGGGGTCCCGAGACTTTTTTAAGTTTAAAAAACCCATCCTGAGATTTGGGGATCGGGTGGATACCATCCCGGTTTTTGGCCGGATATCATGATTTTTCCACCAGTTAGCCAAAAACTGGTATGGTATCCACCCGATGCCCACATTCCGCATGGGTTTTTTAAACTTAAAATAGCCTCGGGACCACGGGCACTGCAACATGACACAGGACAGGCCACCCACGTAAGACTACAGTTTCACAGCTGAAGCTGGAGTCCTACTTCCATGTCAGTGGCCTGTCCCGGTTTTATATTTTCGAACTCTGGTCACCCTACCTTTTACATGTGCACTTCAGGAAGAGGCTGACAAAGTACTTCTCCTAAGGAACCTCTCACCAATCATAGATTATTAGTCATCTGAGTTCCCTAGACTCCTGAGCATGTCCCCCCAAGGAACCTCTCACCAATCATAGATTGTTAGTTATCTGAGATCGGTAGATCCCTGAGCCTGTCCCGCTATCTCCCTTCCACCAGCCACCTTGCATGCACCCGATGTCAGATCACTCCTGTAAGCTGCCCTGTTGCCTCTCAGGTAGCTTTGTGCCTTAAATGTAAGACTGCGCGCAAACACCCATTCACATCTCCTAGCCGGCCTTCCTTCCACAGCTTCTTCCATAGTCCGGCATAATCCAGAGCACTCCAGCAAGCGGCCCATAATCCCAGGGGATCAGCAATACATGTCTTGCTGAGGGACAAGGACAGGGCTGGACTGGCCTATAGGCAACTCTGGAGATTTCCCGGGAGGCCTCTGCACCCTGGGCCTCTTTTGTGTGGTACTTCCACATTTTCCTGTAGGAAAAGGGTTGGACTTGCTGAAAATGTCTAATATGGGACCACTTCGAACATTATTTCCAGGGCCTCTTGTGGTTCCCAGTCCACCCCTGGAGAAGGAACAGGCCTCGCCGCCAAACATTTGTGAGGAGGTGTGTTGGGGGAATTGGCGGATGCAGCTATTGGTAGTTGGGGGTTTTGGGGGAGGCGTAAGGGGCCATCTCCATTGTAAACAATTCCAGGTCAGTGGTGGCTGGGGTTTTTCTTTATTTTTGATAATTGAAGGAGTGTCAATACTGCCTAGCGAGGGATCCCAAATGAATAATGGTGGATTTGGGGTGGGTTTTCCCCCTGACAAGAATGTCAATATAATAGGTTGGAAAGGTACATTTTACACCTCATTGTTTGGGAACAATTGGATACAATCGGTTCAGTGGGGTAACATACACATAGCCATGTAGACGGATCACCTAGAGTACACAGGAACCTTGCACAGCATTTCATGATGTCATTGCAGAAAATATAAAGCCTGTTTAGTGTGTTTTCATCAACCACTCACTTTCTGTGAACACAAATTACGCTTAAAAATAGTCAACCACATAGAAAGTTTGACACTCTTGGGTCACAGCACTATTAGGCCCGGAGTGGGCCGTTGCAATAAGGACAGACACGCCGAGATAGTGCATACGTCTTTCTTTATTCGTTGCACATCCAAAAGTGCTTAAACACTGCCTCCTCCTTAGGTAATCCTGTCACATGTCCTAACCGACGTGACACGATCTCAGTCTCTTAAAGAGACACGATCAGTGTAACAAGCACAACCTTTACTTAATGCATTAAACAACATGACTTTGTTAGCCTTAATGCGTGCTAAAGCAAACCAGCGTGCCTACTGGTATACAAGTCTACGATATTTTATTT
The DNA here is from genome assembly GCF_040938575.1 of Ambystoma mexicanum. Classification (NCBI taxonomy): domain Eukaryota; kingdom Metazoa; phylum Chordata; class Amphibia; order Caudata; family Ambystomatidae; genus Ambystoma; species Ambystoma mexicanum. Next base: position 1,277,610,834 of record NC_090931.1, on the reverse strand, counting down.
TAGGGGCATACTCACATGATGACAACACATCTGGACAGGTGCGTGAATGAAGCAAGAGTGAGTGGGCTGGGATGAAGAGGTATTCGGCAGGATAGCTCAGGGACAACGGCTCACCTTGAAAGCAAGACCACACGGAGCAACACAGGTTGGAGCCCCAGGTCCCGCGCTTAGAAACCTCAGGGTATTAAGCGCATTATAAATAACATATCATATCATATCAGTACGATAATGGCTGGAGCAACATGGTTGGCACTGAATGGCAAGCCTCGTGCACAGCTGATGAAAAGGCATTTGCATCAGCGACCCTTCAAAGGAACAGGCCGTTTGCAAAACAGTGAGGGGAGCCAAGATTAGATGTTTGGTGTGCAGGTAAGAGAGGGAGTAAAAGGGAATTTAAGGGAATGAGGGAGAAGCGCAGTGTCTCATGGGGTCCTTCTAGCAAGGTGAGGGATAGGGGTGCAATGGTTAGCTGGGGCTCCCCAGGGATGGGCTGGCGCAGGAATGGGGATGTGTTCTGAGGGCAAATGAAATAGAGGGGGGAGGGAGGGTTAAGGTGTGAAGGGTTTGGCTAGTGTCCTCCCAATCATTTATGTCATAGGGGGTGGAGGGCAGGGGGGTCTATCGGGCTAAGGGTTTGTGGTTGTCCTCAAATCACTGCTGCATTAGGAATTAGAAGTTGAGGGAAGGTTTGGGAGATTCCCCCCAGTTATTGATGTCATTGGGTTTGGGGGCGAGGGTGATCTTACATTTCTGCCTCCCCCTACTGTGTCCAATGTCCTGTAGCGTATCTGCCAAGTCACCAAGTATTCTACAGATTATTTACTAGGACATGACAATATTGTGACGTTGCTGAAATAAACAAATAACGATGCTTATAAAAAATGTCAGGTTGACAAAAAGATGACAAAATAATTGAGGAATAAATTGTCCACCTTTAAAACGCGGTCTGCATCCTGACATAAAACCTATATGCGAGCACTGCCAGTATAAAAAACGATAATGATGGGCCACCGTATATACCAGCACCACAACTCTATAGGACAGTTTCAGGCTGCCCTTGCCAAAATATGTACCAAAATTGCCACTGTAAATCATGTTGATGCTTCTTCAGGAAAAAGGGCACAGATATGATGCATATTTTCTTTTTCGATCCAGCAGCTTGAGAAATCCACATATACAACACTTTATCCAATATTGAATAGAATGAGGTGAATGGGTCTAAAATATAATACATTCTAAGAGACTTCACACAGCACGTAAAGCCCTGCCTTGCATTTCTTTGCCTCAGCAACCCTTCACATGGCCGCTCCTTCTCACCCCGCTGTTGTCCTGGACCATTCCCCCTGAACGGGATCCCCTCTGACCAGCCCTTTCATTCCATACTCTAGATTGTATCTATTTTCTACCACCCTCTCCTATACCTGCTAAACCACTCTCAGCCAGGCCCTAGCAGGGATATCACCACTCTCAGTACCTGCTCTGCTAGCAAACACAGAGTTAATATCCATGATTTATTGACACCAAACTACATGGTCTTGCTTTAACAGAGACCTGGTACTGTGGTGCTCATGTGTTGGTGAGCAAGTTGAAGTGGATATGTGCAAAAAGCTACTGAGGCGATGTGTCCCGAGGCAGCGGGCCGACCCTGTTGGTAACAACTCGCTGCTGAAGTTAAGGGACAGAGTGAAGCTGGTGTAGATTAATTACTGCACCTGTGGTGTACGCAGGTTTCTTATGAGGCGGGCTTCTTTTTTAACTCTTGGTTGCTTTTTAGTATTGCATCGCCATTATATTAATCGTTTCGCATCTCTATGGCACTCCTCATTGTTATGCACAATAGGTCAGTCACACACCCACACAACACCTTGCATAACACTCCGATACAAAGTACTGTCAAGCTCCCCGGTTCTCAGCCCATACCTCCTGATGTCCCATCACCTAGGGTGCAGGGGAGTCGCCATCACCGATGGTTGCGGACCACACGTAGAGGACGGTGTGGTTTGTTTCCTCGTCTCCAATGGCAACTGCCATGGAGATTGCGATCGGGCTGGAACAGCCGATCGCGATTGCTTCCTGGTTTCACATCAGCTTCCCGATCACGTACACGGAGCCCCACTCACGTGATCGGGAGGCGGCTCGCATAAAAGCCGGGAGCTTTGAATCACTCGCCGCTTCACAGCTGTTCTCTAACACTGTTCGGCGTTCTTGACTCTTGTTTTTTGACCTCATCGGATTTCGACCTCTGGCTTACTCTCACGGATTTGATTGACTCTTGCTCCTTGGATACGGTTGCCGATACTCTGCACGGATACTGGTACTTTGGACTTTTGGTTTACGCATAACGGACTGCTTTGGATTGTTTACGACCTTCCTTCTGTTCATTCTTGGAAATCATTACGGGTTACTGGTGGTCAGCTCGTACCTACCTCCAGGTACTTGACTGTTTGAATCATCGGCGCTCCCTTGCACCAATTCCTCAGGCTCCCTTCCACTGAACATAGGTAAGAAAGTATCCTTTATTCACTCTTAACTAAAAGCACTGTCTTTGCCTGTATTAATCCCGACTTCCTTCCAACAGCCTCTGGAGTCCTCGGCGCCACCTGATTCTACAACCAACAACCACCTGTGGCCTCAAGGCTCGCACAGGGAGTGTTTATCTTTTCTCTCCCTGTGGGTGATTTGTGGACAGAGGCTCAATACTCTTCACTACGCGGCAAGTCTCGACAGACTGTGAAGCCTTTGCGCTGTGTCTAGTATGGAGCCTTTAGCCGAGGACTGCATTGGTACAGGCACTCACAGTTTTGAGGGCAGACATGACAGCCGCCAACGCGGCTATACATCAGAGGTTAGATTTGATCCAAAGTGTACAACACCCGTTACCCGCTGATGTAGAGTTCGGGGAAGCCGCTGCCCAACCCCCAGTTGTCCAACCTATTGCTCCCCCTGTAGCGCCACAAATTCCTGTACTCATGCCTACGCCTTTTCCCTTGGCCGCTCCAGAAAGATTCCACGGAGACCCCAGAAAGTTTCGCACTTTTGTGAATCAATGCAAGCTACATTTTCTCTGTAGACCTCAGGCCTTTCCCGACTCCACCACAAAGGCGGCTTTCACCTTGTCCCATCTGGCCGGCACTGCGGCAGCATGGGCCAATCCCCTACTGGAAAACAACAGCCCTGTCCTATATGATTTCGAGTTATTGGTCACAGAAATGTCTCATGTATTCGACACACGTCATAAAGCCCAATCCCGGGATCTTGAATTGCTAGATCTAACTCAAGGAAAGGGGTCACTCATAGAGTACATTGCCCGATTTAACCAACTGGCTGCTGAAACATCTTGGCCTGAACCCAAAAGGGCAGTTGTGTTTTACAGAGGGCTCAATAGTACCATGAAGGATGCTATGGCCGTCGTTCCTTCTTTGCCCACATCTCAGACTGACTTAGTGGATCTCGCCCTACAGATCGATGCAAGGCGTTCCGAACGCAAGTTCGAGACAGGGTTCCCTACTCCTAGTTTATCCTCCCCCTCCTCTGATACCGGTGGTGAACCTATGCAAATAGGCGGTATTCGTAGCCCGATCACACAACTAGAGAGGGACCGCAGAAGAACCGACCATGCCTGCTTCTACTGTGGCCTGAGTGGGCATTTTGTAAAGTCCTGTCCCAGATGCCCCAAGTTAAAAAATCCGGTTTTTCGGAATGCTCGACCCTAGATCCGGGGGCCGGATCGAGCAATCCTTCAACTCCCTCGGACAAGTTCCCCACATTTGGCAGGATCAGGCCGGTGATGGTAAAGGCTACGTTAAAACCAACACCCGACATCGTTCATGCTGTTTCGATCTATATCGATTCTGGTGCCACTGGCAATTATGTCGATATAAACCTGGCCGGGTCATTGAATCTGCCCCTGATTACCAAACAGCATCCGGAACCAGTACAGGCAGTGGATGGCACAGCACTGATTTCTGGCCCAATTCGACAACAAACTGCCCCGATCACCCTAACTATACAGAAAACACATCAGGAAGTCTTATCCTTTGATTTAATTACGATGCCCCAATTCGGGATTATACTAGGGCTCCCATGGTTACATCAACACAACCCTTTGATTGACTGGAAGTCTGGGCAGGTTCACTTTGAATCGGAAATCTGCCAGAATTTTTGCCTTACCGCACCTGACGACACCGAATCTCCTTCACGTGCCTTGGGGGCCGTCGCACAACTTACCCTACACGAGGAAGCATCCACGTCCTTGGAGTCTCACATGGTGGGGGTGGTGGCGACAAGCATCCCTATGGAATATAAGGACTTTCATGAGGTCTTTGACAAGGGTTCTTCGGAGGTACTACCACCACATCGTTCTTACGATTGCCCTATTGACTTCATCCCTGATTCCAGCATTCCTTCAGGTTGTATTTACTCCCTGTCCCCCTCAGAGGAACAGGCATTGAAGGAATACATTCAAGTGGCTCTGAGGGTTGGCCATATACGTCCTTCCACCTCTCCGGCAGCTAGCCCTATTTTTTTTGTCCCCAAAAAGGAGGGCGACTTACGTCCTTGTGTGGACTACCGACGCTTGAATGCTATCACCATAAAGAACCGGTATCCGATTCCCCTGATTACACCATTGTTGGACAGGTTGAGTCACGCCAACATCTTCACGAAACTCGATCTCCGCGGAGCCTATAATTTAATCAGAATTCGCCCCGAAGACGAGTGGAAAACGGCTTTTTGCACTCGTTACGGACTGTTTGAGTACGTAGTCATGCCCTTCGGGCTTTGTAACGCCCCTGCTACGTTTCAGCGTTTCATGAATGAGATTTTTCATGATTTATTAGACATCTGTGTAGCGGTATATCTCGATGACATCCTAATATTTTCGCAGGACCTGAAGGAACATGTACTACATGTCCGCGAGGTATTGTCTCGACTTCGCCGTTTTTCACTCTATGCTAAGCCAGGAAAATGTCAGTTCCATAATGGAAGTGTGGAATTCTTGGGATTCCACATTACCCCTGGGGGTTTAGCAATGAACCAATCCAAGGTTCGTGCAGTTTTGGACTGGCCAAAGCCCTGTGATATTAAGGCATTACAATCATTCCTTGGGTTTTCAAATTTTTACAGGCGCTTTATCCAGGATTTCTCATCTCTTGTAAAACCTCTTACTGCCTTGACCAGCCCCAAATTACCTTTTATCTGGTTGGAACAACACCAACAGGCTTTTGATGCGCTAAAAGCCGCATTTACTACCGCTCCTGTACTGAAGCATCCCGACCCGGAACTCCCCTTCATTGTAGAGGCGGATGCATCCTCCTTTGCTCTTGGAGCAGTATTATCCCAACATTGTCCTTGTTCAGGTCGGCTACACCCGGTGGCGTTTCATTCTCGAAAGTTTACTCCTACAGAAACGCACTATACGGTCACGGAGAAGGAATTGCTGGCCATCAAAGACGCCTTTCAGGTCTGGCGGCATCACCTGTTGGGAGCAAAACATGCAGTCACAGTATACACAGACCATCGTAACATCCAAGATTTAGCCTCACTCAAGTGCATCAATAGTCGGCAGGTGCGGTGGCATTTATTCTTTGCAGCCTTTGACTTCCAGATAAAACACCGGTCAGGTCTGTCCCACGGGAAGGCGGACGCTTTATCTCGTTCTCCTGGTGGGGTATCCTTGCCTGTTTTCCCTGAAAAACTACTAGATCAGCATGTCATTTGCCTCTGTACTCCTCCTTTACCGCTTCTAGAGTCCATTCGCGCATGGGTTTCGTTACATCCCGAACAGACCTCTGAGTGGGATCCGGTGTTACATGATGGGCTGCCATTCATACAGAACAAATTATGGTTACCAACAGCCGACACTCGTAATCTTGCACTGGAATGGTCCCACAATAGTGCCATTAATGGTCATCCTGGACAGAAGCGCACGCTGGACCTCCTCAGGTGATGGTGTTGGTGGCCCTCCATGAAACGCGATGTTGAAGGGTATGTCAACACGTGCGCCGTGTGTGCCCAATGCAAACATCGCCGGGGACGTCCGGTGGGGCTCTTACTTCCCTTACCTATACCTCCTAGGCCCTGGCACACAGTGTCAATGGATTTCGTGACAGATCTACCTCGAACCAAGGGCTTTGACACCATTTGGGTGGTGGTCGATTCTTTCTCTAAAATGGCCCGTTTTGTTCCCTGTTCTGGCATCCCATCAGCACCGGCTCTGGCCGACCTTTTCTTTAGATCTATCTTCTGTCTTTTCGGGTTACCCACTGTCATAATCTCAGACAGGGGACCTCAGTTCACTTCTCGGTTCTGGCGGGCACTCACAGGCCTCTTGGGCATTGATTCCCGTTTTTCCTCCGCATATCACCCGGAGACAGACGGCCAGACGGAGAGGGTGAACCAGGCCATGGAGCAATATTTACGTTGCCTCATTCTACAGCACCAACAGTCCTGGCTGAGTGTACTGCATCTCGCTGAATTCTCGTATAATAATGCTCTGCATTCTTCTACTGGCTTTTCTCCCTTTTTTGTCTTGTATGGCCAACACCCCCGCACCTTACCTGTTCCAGACCTTACACATTCCGCTAACCCTGCTGCTGTTTCCTGTGCGCGTGACCTATCGGCCGTTCATGCCCGGACTCTCGCTCACCTTCGTGAGTCCCAAGTCTCCGCTAAATCTGCGGCTGACCGGCGGAGGGCCGTGGCACCTTCCTATGTTGTGGGGGACAGAGTGTGGCTTTCCTCTCGTCACCTCCGGCTGCCCGGTTGTCGCAAATTGCTACCCCGTTTTGTGGGTCCATACAGGATATCTGCTGTGATCAACCCTGTGGCTTATCGCCTTTCAGTTCCCGCCTCCTGGCGCCTTCACCCTGTATTCCATACATCTTTGCTAAAGCCTTGTCCTGCCCCTACTCGCCTGAGGTCTATGCCTAGCCCTGTGTCTCTGGGTAGCTCTGTGGAATATGAAGTGTCGGGTATATTGGGGTCTCGTATGGTTCGTGGTTGTCTCCAGTATCTGGTGGACTGGGCGGGTTATGGTCCAGAGGAGCGGTGTTGGGTCCCCGCGTGTGACGTCCATGCTCCGAGGCTTGTCTCCCGTTTTCATTTGGACCATCCCACCTGCCCACGTGGTCGTGGGCCATTGAGGGGGGGCTCTGTTATGCACAATAGGTCAGTCACACACCCACACAACACCTTGCATAACACTCCGATACAAAGTACTGTCAAGCTCCCCGATTCTCAGCCCAACCCTCCTCATGTCCCATCACCTAGGGTGCAGGGGAGTCGCCATCACCGATGGTTGCGGACCACACGCAGAGGACGGTGTGGTTTGTTTCCTCGTCTCCAATGGCAACTGCCATGGAGATTGCGATCGGGCTGGAACAGCCGATCGCGATTGCTTCCTGGTTTCACATCAGCTTCCCGATCACGTGCACGGAGCCCCACTCACGTGATCGGGAGGCGGCTCGCATAAAAGCCGGGAGCTTTGAATCACTCGCCGCTTCACAGCTGTTCTCTAACACTGTTCGGCGTTCTTGACTCTTGTTTTTTGACCTCATCGGATTTCGACCTCTGGCTTACTCTCACGGATTTGATTAACTCTTGCTCCTTGGATACGGTTGCCAATACTCTGCACGGATACTGGTACTTTGGACTTTTGGTTTACGCATAACGGACTGCTTTGGATTGTTTACGACCTTCCTTCTGTTCATTCTTGGAAATCATTATGGGTTACTGGTGGTCAGCTCGTACCTACCTCCAGGTACTTGACTGTTTGAATCATCGGCGCTCCCTTGCACCAATTCCTCAGGCTCCCTTCCACTGAACATAGGTAAGAAAGTATCCTTTATTCACTCTTAACTAAAAGCACTGTCTTTGCCTGTATTAATCCCGACTTCCTTCCAACAGCCCCTGGAGTCCTCGGCGCCACCTGATTCTACAACCAACAACCACCTGTGGCCTCAAGGCTCGCACAGGGAGTGTTTATCTTTTCTCTCCCTGTGGGTGATTTGTGGACAGAGGCTCAATACTCTTCACTACGCGGCAAGTCTCGACACTCATAGTTTTCCGTTATTGTCCACGTTTTTAATATAGTGTGTTATTCCCCATGTGCTCAGGGTTTTCGTTGTGTTTATTGTCGGAGCTCTGCATCTCTCGCGTGAGGTGCTTCAAAATTTCTGTTCTGTTCTCCCTGGGTCTGCCCCCGTATACAATGGAGTATACAATGGAGTGACAATAATAGTCATGCTAAGTACTCATCACTAGCAGCCAGAGAGGATACACATTATCCACAGCGGGCGAAGAAAATAAATCAGATTGTCAATTTGTTAAACCAATTATCCCATGCTGGTTTATACCCCTGAAGAATGTTCTATGACGAAGAAAAAGAACAGAAACATGTACATGTTGGGTGTTATGGACAAACATTGATAGATTAGTCCATTTGAATAAAATAGACTCAGGTAAGATTTCTCTGTGAATACTATATAAATCTATATTATTGTTTTTGAATAGTTAGTATTCATTTTTACAATTATAAGATGCCAGCCATCATGGCTAAATGTTAACAATACACAAACAGTAACTCGATTGGAAATCAGATTGATGTACAACTATGGTGAAGGTGTTTACAGGTGTTAAGAATGTAAAATTAACATTTTATTGCTACGATATATTTTTGTGCTTTGTATTTTCATATTAAGAAAAACGAATTTCATTCGATTTTAACAAAGTAAAAAAATGATCGAATAGTGTATTCAAAAGGAGGTGTGGTTTCTCTAACTGCAACAAAGAAAGATTAGAACTCAGGTCCTTTGAGTGCATAATTACATATGTCTCACGGCGGATTTGACCAGTTGCTCTAATAAACCATAGGGCCACCAGCTGAGGGCCTTTTTTTGTCGTAAACGTGTTCAGTAAATTGCAGACATGAACTGTCGATTTTCAGCTTAAGAAAATAGTTTACTTTGCAAAGTTCTTAACTTGGGCAGCTGGCCGTTACCAACGGGTCGTCCGGGCACCTCTGGGCTTATCGCCTCAGTAGCTTTTTGCACATATCCACTCCAGCTTGCTCGCCAACACATGAGCACCACAGTATAGTGAGAGACATGATATATATTGACGCCTGATACATGTAGAGCACTCCAGTGGGCTGTGTCTGTATGGGTACATTAGCCTGGACCATGCACAGGAACGTGACTAGACTTCTGAGACCAAAGGATTGTGAAGCAAGCAGGGAAGATTCCACTGGCAAGCAAGGAAGGGGGAGAGTTGTTGGTGTGCATTCCACCTGCAATCAGCCAGCAGGAAGGTCGCCATCCTTGATTATTAGGGCCCCAACTGATAATATATAGAAATGAAGAGGTGAATAGTGGAAGACATCTTGAAAAGGGATGTTCTAAACTATCTACGTGAGTCAAGTCTCTCAATCTCGAATCCACACAGATTGTGGAACAAAGACAGGCTTCAATATACTGACCACTGTCTAGGGGTGCAATGGCGAGTACCATACGTCACACTATATGCTGACCCCAGAACCTTAATTGCCCATGCATACCTGGCGTCCTGACTGTAAACACATATACTAGATGCACCAAGTCGCTCCCATTGGCCCAATTTCGGTGTTGAACAAGGCACATAGGATACTGAGGAATATGGGTTGTGTTATGCAAACATACACACTGATGATAAAACAAGGACCATTTTATTATCAAAGAATTAAGATCAGCAAAGGATACAAAACACTCCTACTCATGATATCTGAGAGGTGTTCATCCTTTTCTTCTCACACACACTCCCCGTTTTACATTCCTGACTCACATGACGTGCCACCAGAAACAGGAGACAGGACCCTGCTCCTATCTTCTCATCACCCCTCATCTCTGGAACTTTCCTTTCATTTTACTGAGGGGGTGCAAACTCGCACTAAGATAAGACATCTTCTGCATTCTGTGCTTTTTAATTTCGTTGTTCCCTCTTTATGGTTGTGTGTGGAGTGCATGACTGTATGTGAATGGCTGGATTGTGGGGCAGTCTTTGTGGCTTAGTGAGATTTTATGCAGCTAAATTATAGTTTCTAGCCGACATTTTTGTATATATGTGTTTGAAATTGTTGTTGCTCATCATGTCTTTTTGTGCTGTGGAAGAGTCTAGTTTAAAAGCTTGACAGGTATGGTTTATAAAAAGAGTTAAGTATTTGAGGAAGCACGAGGAACTTAACATGTGTATGGAACAACAAAATGAGCGGTCCAGTCAACCGAGGCGAGTTGCAGCACATGAAATCAATCCTTGCAATATGTTTGGGGAGTAACAGTTTGTTGAAGGCCCAAACTATGTCTAACTTCAGAGAAAGCATCAACAGCATCATCATCAGACGTATTGCAATTGCTAGCCGATTTAAGAAAGAGCATGGTGCTGTGTAGGAAAACTATTAGGAAATAGACCTGGGGTGACTTGAGGATCTTTAACTCCAACCAACTCTTAGATCAGTGCAGCCTGAATAACATTTGTATTTGTATTTATTTGAAGAACAGCATGGCAATTTCGATAAGAAATTACTTACAACACATTTACAGATGACCAAGAATGCCAGCGAACTGTGCCTGTACAATAGCACAAAGATGAGAACAAGTGGTGAGTCAGTTTATGAGGGGGTAAAGAAACATTGGAGCTACACCAGGGACAATACAATACAGAAGAAAATATATAAGGAACAGGTGACTTACAAAGGTAACATTAATCTAAAGGGGCAAGTGCTTTATACTGAAGAGGGATAATATATATATATATATATATATATATATATATATATATATATATATATATATATATATATATATATATATATATATATATGAATTACATTATTAAACGTCACAGGAGAGAGTGGTGGGGTTAGGATGGGAGATTGGGGGAAAGGGCAGGAGAACTCCTCTTTAGCAAGTAAGTGAAGTTTAAGCCAAGCTTAGAAGGGTTCCAGAGTTGGTCTGGCTTTGATTGGGATGGGCATCGTGTTCCAGTGGAGCAGGGCGAGTAGGGAGAAAGAGCAGACGGAAGCAAGAGGAGCCACACTGGTGGCATGGGGCAATGAGGTTGCGTGCAGAGGAGATACAATCAGACAGGTACTGGGGAGCAAGAATATTAATAGATTTCTGGACTAGAAGAAGGAACTTGAGAAGGGAGAGGTTGTGCATGGAGAACCAACCAGCATGTTGTTGGCAGGCAGATGTGGGGAAAACTCTGGGTTGGTTGTAGAGAGTGTGCGTAGCAAAGTTGAGGACTTTACCTAGAAGCAGGAAAGAATAGAGAAGAAAGCCAACGAGTAGGCTTGAGCAGTAGGAATGTTTGAGGGTGGAGATTAGAGTTTTTGTAGAATGATTAGTAAGAAATTAAGGAATTTTCTGAATGTTGAGGGGATCAATACAAACAGCAAAGACAGTGGGAGTGATGAATTGTTGCAATCGGAGGTCGCTATCAAACATGACCCCAAGGTTGCAAGCCTCATGCGAGGAAGCAAGAAGATGAGGTGGGAAAGAGAGGGGAGGTGGAAATTAGAGTTTTCGTAGGATGATTAGTAAGAAATTGATACCTTTTCTGAATGTTGAGGAGGTAAAAACAACCAGCAGAGGCACTGGTAGTGGTGAATTTTTGCAGTCGGAGGTCGCTATCAAACCTGACCCCAAGGTTGAGGAAGCAAGAAGGTCAGGTGAGAAAAAGTTAGGAGATGGGAGGGATGGCAGTAAAAGCTGGGACATATAGGACTTCAGTTTTGAAGAGTTCAACATGAGGCAGTGGAGAGCCATCCAGTGATGAATTGCACTGAAATAGTTGGTAATCCATTCCAATATGGCTGTGTTAAAGGAGGGAAAGGAGAAAAACATTTCAGTGTCATCAGCAAAAAGGTGATAGTGGAAGCCAAATGATGAGAAGTCTTCCTAGGGCAGAGATATAAAGGGTGAAGATCAGAGGTAGAAGGACTGATTCCTGGTGTACGCCAAAAGGGAGAGAGTTGGTGTCAGAGGTTTGCGAATTCCAGAATATTTTAAAGGATCAAACTTACAGTTAGGCAGTGATCCAAGTGAGAGATGATTTGTGAAACCCAAGGTTCTGGAGAGTGAGAACAACAGACTAGTGGTCAAACGTGTTGTACGCAGCAGAGAAGTCTAAAAGCATAGGTAGAAGAGGGTTTGGAGAGGTGAGCATCAGAGAGAAGATCACCAAGGACATTATCCTCAAAATAGGAGACCTTTTGGGGTCAGCAGACGTTTCATTTTAATAGGGGTAGGAAAGTTGCAGATTTGAAGGAGGCAGGGAAGAGTCCGGCAGAGAGAGAGAGGTCAAAGAGCTGAAAGAGATTTGGGCAGGTGATTGAGACTAAGTCTTCGAAAATTTGGCGGGCAAACAGGATGATAGCAGCGCAAAATGGGTGGTGCTGTGAAGGATGGGTGCTAATTCACAGTGAGGTAGTCAAGAGAAGGGCAAGTAGGGGGTAGGTGATGGATAGAAGAAGGGTTGGGGAGGGAAAGAAAGGAGGGATGTAAGAGTGTCAGGAGAGAACTGAGGACAGCACAGGGGCAATGCGCTGGTCTTGGAAGCAAGACCACGCATAGCTACAGAGGTTTGAATCCCGGATCTGCGCTTAGAAACCAAACTCTGTTATGGTGTTAGGTGCATTATAAAAAAAACGATTAAATACATAAATACACACATTTTAGTGGAAAAGTAGTGAGCAAAATCATTAGCAGAAAGGGAGAAGGCGATGCATATTGGCTTGGGGGTGTACACAAAGGTTGGAGGGATGATGAAAGTTTGAGCGGGTGATTGCCAAGAGAGGCGATTAGGTGTGTGAAGTAGGAGGATTTGTCAGAGTCCAGTGCAGAGGTGACGGCAGTAAGGGAAATTAGGTATGCTAGGGGTGAGGTAGGGCTCTGTAATTTGCACCAGCATTACAAGTTAGAGTACATGGTTTTTTGGAGCATCTGAACCTCAAAATTAATCCAGGGCTGAGGATGGGGAAGGTGTGAATATGCAAGCAGGATAGTGTTGGCCAAAGTGAGGCATAAGTGCATAGTGAAAGGCAGAAAAAACACGGTCAATGGAGGAGGCATGAATAGGGTTGAGAGACAGGAGAGAGGTCCTCACATCATCAAGGTAAGGGGCAAGAAGATACTGCCTACATTTCCTCTTAATTATTGAAGAGGCGAAAGGAGGAGTAGAGGGTGGAGAGTCCGAGATGTTAAAGTGAACAATAGAGTGATCAGAGGGAGAGAGGTCAAGGGTGAGGTTAGAGGAAGACAGTGAATTAGAGAGAGCGACAAGGTCAAGAGAGTTCCCACCAGAGTTGGTAGGCTGGTCATGGAGGGAGTAGAGAGAATGGTCAGATAGGAGGGAGTTATGTTCAAGGCAGGTGGCTGCAGAGGCCTTGGGAATGTTAAAGTCCCACAGCATGGCAATGGCGACATTGGTAGGATGTCACTCAAGGAGAAGGTCTGATCAGGGAAGAAGGAGTTGAGGATGAAAGAGAGCCAGAATAGTGGGAGGATTAAGTGGGTGGAGTTGAACAGTGACTTATTCAAAAAAGGAAGTAGTAATGTCCGACAGGGTAGAAGAGCAGTGTTGAGGCCTTATTGATAACCAACCCCACAGCGTTACCCTTTGCAACACATTGAGTGGAAAAGGTAACAGAGTCAGTGTGAAGAACATTTAGTAAAGCTGAGTCATGAGGGGAATCCAGATTTCTGTGATAACAAGAAGTAAAGGTTGAGGGTGATGAGAGCCAAAGTGGTCAGTGATGTAGGAAGACTTTCTGCAGAGGGATTCTGTATTCCAGAGGCCAAGTGAAAGAGTGAGAAAGGTGACAGAGAATGGGAGTACAGTGTTTGAGTTGTGCAGGGAGGTAGCTGAGCAGGGGTTTCTGTAGTGTGAGGCAGAAGTTAGAGCGAGTTGAAGCTGAAGGCAATGAGAGAAGGGAAAGAGAAGAGTGAGTACAATGAGGAATGGAGTGTAGTCAAGGTGCATTATGGAAGGCAGAAGAAATAGGCAAGTGAAGTCAAAGAAGAAAGTGCAGCCCAAGCGAGATAGGGTAGGTGGCTGAGCAAAAAAGGGAAGAGGAGGATGGTTGGCTGAGAAGAAGTAGGTGTACGTTCTGAGTGCAGCTAGAATGGGGCTATTGGTATCAAAAAGGCAACTAATAGGCCCAAAACAGTAATGTGCCTTAGTTCTGTGAGATAACAGACGTTTCAAGGTGACTGGATAGTCTGAATGGACAGTCACTGAGTAGAAGGATTCCTATGCCTGAAAGCAGAAGTCGGGTATAGGGGGAATTCGGTGAAATCCTGGCTTGAGCAGGGGTTCTTACCCAAGCCCTCACCGGTCCCAACAGACCCAAACAGGGAGTTACACTTTGCTGTTTTTGGCTCTTAGCTGAGGACACCCAGGGGAGACAAAATCAGGGAGGCATTGCATCACATGACCCTCTGGGAGCCAATCAGAGTGCTCCAGATGGATTCTAGACTTTCAGTAAGGATGCAGGCATTCTCCTGGGATATGACTTCTGTTATGACTCCTTACTTTTCGGAATAGAAAATAAAGTAAGAAAAAGCAGCACTTATAAAACATTTCAGCTTCAAATGCATTCAGTATCTAATTAGTGATATGTACACTAATCACGACTCAGGCAACTAAATGCCAGTGTAAGTGTGATTTTAGCCATCATTATTTCCTTGACTGTGGGTTGACCATGGAAAGGTTGTTGATTTTCCTTTTTTATGCCTTTTAATTCTATAAAACGGCACCAGAACTTAGTGACACCACATCAATGGTCTTTAACTATGGAGCTGAGGTAAGCCATGATCATCCGAATGATGCCATCATAGAGCTCGAAGTGTTGGAAACAGTGACGCAAAAGTAAAATATCTGCTAGAGCCAGTTATGTTTAACAGTTATGCACAAATTACATCAACAGAACATTTACGTTGTTGAAATGATCTGTGTACCCTGGTGAGGGATGATTAAGCTTTTATTGAGAGCATAGGGTACACCCCACCGGACACATAACTGAATATGAACCTGCATCTCTGTCTCTATGTTCTACATGCTACAACATACACCTTCTACATTCTACATTCTATTAATTTCACCACCTGTAATCAAATGGTACACATCTCCCTTTTTCCCCCAACTAAAAGAAACTTATATGGAAAACAAAGAATGGTAACAAAACACGCAACAAAGAAAAGGTATATACAGGCCTGAGGGGAAAACTTTGTAAAACAACATGTAAAATACAAGAACTTACAAAACAATTAAGGAATTAGCCTGAAG
Organism: Ambystoma mexicanum; assembly: GCF_040938575.1. Classification (NCBI taxonomy): domain Eukaryota; kingdom Metazoa; phylum Chordata; class Amphibia; order Caudata; family Ambystomatidae; genus Ambystoma; species Ambystoma mexicanum. The sequence continues at coordinate 1,277,595,516 of NC_090931.1, read as the reverse complement.
GTGTATGACTCACTCTACATATTCTCTGAAATACGCAGGTTTTCTATAGAGCCGCAAAAGCTGACTTCGACCTTTTGTAGAATGATCCTTCTCCATGAGGGTACCAGTACCTCACTCTATTTGGACCATAGAGTCCTGTACAACCACATCCTTTCTCTCAGTCTGTGCATGCACCTGCCCTTCCACACACTTGCAAACTATTTTAAAATTCCACACCTTTCCATCTGCCACCTTTACAGCACCATGTAGTCTCTTGGCAACTTCTATAGGTTTATACCAACATATTCCCTTCTCAGTTCTATTGTGGGAAAGTTTTAATGCGCACCCAATCACCTTGCTTGACTGTACATTTTTTTGTTGCATATCTAACATCAAAACAGGTTTTATTGCATACTTGTTTCTTACTAATATTTCCTTTGATGGTATTCAAATCAATGTCTCTCAAACATGCTCTTCCAAGCCACGCTGAACACAGCCTGGTATTGGGCTTTCTCCCTCTGAATATTTCAAAAGGTGAGACCCCGGTGGTAGCATGAGGGGTGTATCTGTAAGCTACAACAGTGTCTTCTGCTGCCTTTTTTCCTGTCTCTCCCTTCTGAAATGGCAGCCCGTATGCTTTCTTTTTTGACCCTATTAAATCTTTCCACCATTCCATTGGATTCCAAATGATATATGTAACTGGTCCTGTGCTCTATACCATTACCTTTCAAAAATATCTCTATCTCCTCAGATATGAGCTGAGGACCATTGTCTGTCACAATTGTAGAGGGCTAGCCCTCCCTCTTAAAAATGTCATCCAGAAATGTAATTACCTCCTTGGATCGTCGCCAGTGAAATTAACTGTGGACACTGGTGAGTGATGATTAAGCTTTTACTGAGAGCATAGTATGCACCCCACCACATACATCGATGGCCCTCTTACAACTGAATACAAACCTGCATCTCTGTCTCTACGTTCTAAATTCTACATTCTATTACATACACCTTCTACATTCTATATTCTGTTATTTTCACCACCTGTAATCAAATGGTACAGTTCTCAAGTATCAAGATATTCTTTGGGAGATTGCACAGGATTTGGAATACCAAAAGTGGACCCTTTGTATCTATTTGACTTGCAGAATCCTGATTGACAGGACTGTTTACATTTAGTTACTTAAAGAGCTTCTGGGCTATATCTGTGTCGGGAAAGTTCTTAGTATGTGTGTCCAATGGTCAGGTATTAACAAAGAAATGACTACTGCTCTGCCGGAGTACAAGGAGGAGTAGTGGCCAAACCACCTTATCAGCCCGACACTAATACAAAATCAGCAGTGATCACAATCATTAAGGTAAAAGAGACATAGCCCGTTGGGTATTCTTCCTATTCCTTTTGTGGTAATGTGGACGAGGGAAGGCTATTTTCCTCAGAAGGGGTGTGAAGTGATAACAGTAGAAATAGTGCAAAGATTCTGAAATAAAATAAAATCCAAACAAGGTTCTATTAAATACATGTACTTTATTTAAGAATGAAAAATACAAACTGAATTTAAAAAAACTCACAAAATTCCACCCCTGTGGAGAAGCAGAGAAGAGACAGAAAATGGCGAACTGTTAAAGTATGTAACTCTGGGTACTTGAGATGGGATGATCGGGCAAGCAACTGTTGCAAAGTCACTGTTCAAAGGATAGGCTCATGAAGAATGAGCTGAACAAGGAGGAATTCAAGTCACTATGGTCCCACAAGTGGACTAGGGGACAAGGCCTCACAACAGTTCCTAATTCTTGTTTTAGGAGACACACCAGCATTCAGCTGGGTTTCTGGGTTTCTTTGTACTTTTCAGCAAGTCTTGTTGATATATCGTAGAGGTGGCACTGAGGAGGGGGCCCTGTGAGGTTTGCAAGGAACTAAAGACAGACACAAGTGATCACAGTTCAAGGGTGTTTATCAAACTGTATAGGAAGGTTAGAAAAATGCCTAATCTAAACCTAAATCTAAGATGTGAGCAAGCTTCGACGATCAAAACAATAAGGCAGCCCTAGTAGCTTATTGTAAAAAAAAAAAGGGCCTGTTCTAAGAAAAACCAATTGCCAATCCTTACGCTAAATACAAATGAAGTGTGGGATAATGTTCATAAGAAAGAAGGAAGTGTTCACAAATAAGTCAGTTTTCGGTAGCCGGGGTTCTCCCTTCACCACGTTTTTAGCTCGAGACAAGGTAGGATTCTGGAGCACAGCGCAAGCTCGAGCTTTCCCAGCAGTTCTGCCCTCAGCAATCAGTGCCTTCGGTGGTTAAGTCTCTTTTCTACAAAAAGTCTCCTGCCTCCTAGTACCTGATGAGTTCCAAAATAATAAACAAAAGTTCCTTTCTGTTTGCTGATGTCTTTTCACCCTTGGATACCCCTCTTCTGGGCTCAGACCCTTCTCGAATGTTAGCTTCCCTTCGTCAGGTTTACTACGGCTTTCAAAACAATTTCGTCTGTGACGTTCATGGATCGTAATGTCTTTTTAAACAGTTTACTGTGGACATCCCTCTGTCGGGTTCATTCTTGTCAACATGCTGTGTATCGGGACTTTAGACTTCGCCCCTGTTTATCGGCATCCCTCCTTCGGGTTCACTCTTGCCAACTTTGTCAATCGAACATTTTCTCAATCAGTTCTTACGATGCAGAATTTGCTTCCCTTAGCTTTACAATCATCTGTCGGTCAATGACTTTCGACTGTACAAAGGATTTTGCTAGACCCTTGTAGACCCCTGTATGACCACTTTAATACCCTTTTTCGCCTTTCCCAAGGCCTTTTGGTAGCGGTAGTTTCAACAATCGGGTAATTGTCCATAGTTTCCTGAGTAAGCACCCACGTGGTGCCGACTCCTCTGTTGCTGGTTTTCCTCCTTTTGGTATCAACAGTTCTTTGTACTTTCACAGTTCAATTAGCTGTTTGTAACTTTCGTTCAACACAGTTCGGTTTCTTATCGGCTCTCCCCTCGGCTCAACACCTCTGATAAACCACTTGGCTTTCTTCTCTCTGGAGTCAAGGTTGGTACCACGGTGACAAGCGTCTCTCCTCGGCTTGGTTATCAGGTGGAGAAGGGCCCTGCACACCGTTGACATCTGCTGCAACACACGCTGGCTATTGTTCGCAATCTTACAATTCCTTCTGCAAAGGTTTCACTGGCCTTGGTCGGAAAGGGCAAGGTCTCTTCTCTCCTTGGCACCCTCCCGGTTCGTGCCATCTTTCTCCTCCTCTTGAACTGCTGTGCTGAGTTAGCTCTCACGTTGTGAGGTCTACCTTGCTTGCATTGTGCTCTTGTGCTCCACCTTTTATCCCTGTGGGGAAGAGAAAGAGCTGTCAGGTGTGTGTGTGTGATTCTGGTCAATTGCCTGACTTTGCCTGACCCTTGTGTTGGGACACGTTAGGTAAATGGCTTGGGTGTTAGTGTGTCATCCTTCGTGATATGCAATAGTGTTTCTGTCACAAAAGGGGGGTAGAGTGTTTGAGTATCCTATGTGGTAGGTTGGGGAAAAGGTTTTATAAGAAGGGGGATACCGTGTCCCACCAGTCGGTGTCCCACTTCTACTCCCCGAGGACACCCCATCCAGGTGGTTGTTATGCTCACCTGGCTCCCACAGGGGTGTCGATCAGACCCGGACAGCTGCGACCTCCTCCAACGTGAAGCGTAGTGCAGAGATGACAGACTGGACTGGACCGCCTAATCTCGTCTGCTTGACCCGTCGAAATATTCTCCTTATGTTTGTAAATGATGAGCTCTCCATCTGGCGTGGAATGCAGGGGCGCGTAGATACCAGTTACTTCACTGGTTTGAGGGCGTTGGAAGAGTTCCGGATGAATATTGACTCTGAGGTTCCAGGCGAGAACCCGTAAGTATAAAGTTCAAAGAGTTCAATATGTCTGATGTTCACTCTTGTACATTCCTTTCTTGTGTTGCAGCTGGGTCCAAGGGAAGATTGTCTTGTGGCAGCTGATGGTGTTGAGGTAAGAGTCTGTATTACCCAACACTGTCCGGCAAATGATGCGTGTGTTTAAATTGCTGGTTTCTCTCTCCTTACAGGTGCGGCGTAAGAAGTTGCAGTTTGTTACAGAATAATCCCTCCGGTTGTTAATCAGGTAAGTCTATGGTGGAGAGGTTGTATTTGTTGGCTCTCTCGGCTCACCTTATGTTTCTTTTGTCCCCTAGATGGTGGAATTCGGCGGAGAAAATGATGGAGGCTGCGCCGGATCGAAAAATGCTGTGAGGACTGGTGATTATGGCGCGGCGCTGCCGCTGGCGATGCGACGCGTGTAGAATAATGTCCTTTTCAAGTTCGAAGACGTGATGGATCCGGAATTCAGGTAAGGATTGAAATAATATCTGTTTTCTAACCTTTTCTTCTTCTTTCTTCTATTGCTAGGAGCTCTGGATTCGAGACGGGCGTGGCTGAAGACTGGATGCTGACTGCAGGCACGGTGAGCGTTACGCTGCTGGATGCAGAATAACACAAAGCATGTGCTGCCGTTCGGGCGTGGTTTAAATAGCCTCCAAAGTAGTTCCAGGTAAGAAGTCCCTAGAACCACACCGAGTAAAAAATAGTCCCTGTAGAAAAATAGTCCCATCCAGGCCTCACGTTGGCTTGGATTCATTTGCAGCATGGTCTGCATGAGGTAAGTAAAGTCTATGAGCCTGGCGCCTATGGCGCCAGGACTGATTTCTATTATGAGCCTGGTGCCTAAGGCACCAGGACTGAACCCAGACAGCCCCCAGCCGGGGCTGCTGGGGTTTTGTTAAATACCTGGATGCCTGCTCCCGGGGCTGATGGGCTTGATCCGGCTTAGGGGGTAGGCATCATGACAGTGGTCCTCTCTCACTGGTCCACCACCAGGAACTGGATCCAATACCGATCGGTGTGTCCTGGCCACCTGGATGACAAATCCGCAGGGACTAGTCAGGAAGACGCCTTCAGGTTTCTCACATACCATTCCTCCATGCGATGTAGCCACATTTTTTTCAATGGGGAACCGGGAAAGAAAATCTATATTTCCCTGGTCTTTTCCTTTACGGTGTTGCACAGTAAAACAATAGGGTTGGAGGTCTAGGAACCATTGCATGACCCGAGGGTTAGATTCTTTGCACTGACTAATCCAAGCTAGGGCTGAGTGATCTGTGTCCTAAGAGGTAGTATCTAAGAGGGATTATGGCCCATTTGATGGCCAGGTCCTCTAGCTCTAACACAGAATAATTGTTTTCCTGTGGGAATATTTTGTGGCTGGTGAATAATATGGGGTGTTCCAATCCATCGCAAACCTGACATAGGACTGCTCCTAACCCTGTAAGGGAGGCATCCATTTGAAAAATGAATTCTTTAGAAAAGTTGACTACCTTTAGGATAGGGTTCCGGCCCAGAGGCTGTTTCAGGGTGTTGTAGCATATCTCATCCTCGTTATTCCAATGAAGTTTCTGGGGTTTGGCATTCTTAAGTTTATCTGTTAGGATGTTTTATCTGGAAAAGTTGGGGATAAACCTACGGTAGTATCCTATTAACCCGAGAAAAGCTCTAAGATCTCCTTTGGTCTTGGGAGTTGGTGTATCTGAGACAGCTTTTACATTCTCATGTTGGGTTTGTATGTACATTCCCATTCCTTACGAAGAAGCCTAGGTATTTTACGGCTGATTGGGCCAATCGACACTTATCTGGATTTGCAGTTAGTCCCGCTTTTCTGATGACTTTCATGATGGTATAAAGATGGAAGAGATGGTCCTCCCAGGTTTTACTGTAAATGACGATATCGTCAATGTAAGCTCCACAGAAATAAAAGTAGGGTTGTAAAATTTGATCCATGAGGCATTGGAAAGTGGCTGGCGCACGGTGTAAGCCAAAAGGCAGGTCTTTAAATTGAAATAGTCTTAGAGGCATTGAGAACATGTTTTTATCCTCATCTGGCCCGTATACAGGGACTTGCCAGTATCCTTTGGTTAAATCTAGGGTGGATAGAAAGGTGGCTGCTCCGAGTATGTCAATTAGGTGATCAATGCAAGGAATGGAATATGCATCAGAGTCCAAGATGGCATTAAGTTGATGGAAGTCTATGCAGAATCTCCAGGAACGGTCAGGTTTAGTGACCAACACGATAGGACAGGACCATGGGCTTGAAGATGGTTCAATAATATTGACTTTTAACATTTTGTTGATTTCCTCAATCATTATCTGTTTACGGCTGCTGGCAGTCGATATGGTTTTAAATGAACCACTTTACATTTAGGTGTTCTAATATAGTGGTATGTGCCGTTTACTCTTCCTGGTTTTTCTGAGAATACATCGGGAAATTAGTTTACCACGTCTTTTAAATCTTCTTGGTGTTGGATTGATAACTCTGGAAGAATTCATTCGAAGTTATCTATCTCTTCGGGAACCAGACAGGCTAGTACTTTGTAATGGGTGGCTGTTGGATTCTCTTTCCACTCTTTCAAGAGATTTAAGTGATATAAATGGATTTCATGTTTCTGTCCGGTTGGGCTACTTTGTAAGTACACATTCCCGCTAGCTCCACGATTTCATAAGGCAAGTGCCAATTGGAGACAAGTTTTTTTTCTGGCATGGGTAAGAGGACCAGTACTTTCTGTCCTATGGAAAATAATCTTAAGTTCACTTTTTTGTTATAAGTGGATTTTTGTTGGCTCTGGGCCTTTTCCATATGTGTAAAAACCAAGTCTCAGACCAATTTTTATATGTTCTTGCATTCTGGTGGCGGTTTGCGAGATGGGAATGGGAGCCTCCTCTCGTTATTCCCAGGTTTCCCGGAGCATGTCCAGGACATCTCTGGGCTCTCTACCATAGAGCAGTTCGAAGGGAGAGAAACCAGTGGAAGCTTGGGGGGGGGTTTCTCAAGGCAAAAAGTGTCCATGGGATCATTCGATCCCAGTCTTTCCCGTCCTTGTCTACCAATTTTCGTAAAATCACTGTTTGGGTCTTGTTGAATCTTTCTACCAAGCCATTGGTTTTGGGATGGTACACAGAGGTTCTGAAAGTGGTTTCAACGCCGCACTCGAACTAAGTCAATGCCTAGTATGGGATGCCCAATGGAAACCCTTATTTAAATATTTTTATGTCAAAAGTTATTTTATTTCTGGATGATGTACCCTTATATAACTTCGCTCTCTTTGAATCACCCCAGTCTCACTGAACCAAGAAGAAGGTTTGTTTTGCAAAGTTAAAAGATTTATTTGATAATTGAACAATATATATATCAAACTTTTATGAATATGAACAATATCGGAATATCACACTTATGAATATTTATGCAATGATCAGCAATGGGTAATATGACAATATCAACAATCTCTTTAATCAATTAGGAGCAGGAATAGGAAGAATAATGTAGCAGAGAATAACTTTGTATGGGTTCAAGGAAATGCAATGATAGGAAAGAATGCAACACAGAATAAACTTGATATGAATTCAATCAAAGACAATGTATTCACTCTTTCCCCCCCTGTTACTACTCACTCCCCCCAACATGCAATATGAAGATATGGAATGAGGGCACACAGGCTTCAGGAATAACAATCAACAATTACAGTTTCAATCCCGATTCCCCCAGCAAGCTTAGAGAGAACAGTAATGATTTTAAAACAGGTCAATTGCTTTTAAATGTGGTTTGAATTGAATGGGAAAAATGCTAAAAATGATTTTAATTTGCTAACTAGGGTTCAGAACTGGTGAGAGTGGCTTTGGATTGGTTCAGGGAAACAATAGCAATGATTGTTGAATGGTTAGCAGATGGAAAACGAAATTCAGAAGTTGAAAGCAAGAAATAGCGGTTTTTACATGTGGTGAAATTGAGCCAAATGTGAAATCACGGCAAACTTTTCAGCGCACGAAAAACACGATTACGGAAAAACTATAAGGAAAAGAGTCAAGATTTCAAATGAAAGATGCGCTGTTGAAGATTTGGAACAAAGATTTCTTATCACTAGAGAGTCTATTGAGCTGCAAACTACACGGACAGCACAGCCACCTAACCAGAGGCGCCTCCGGATGGTTTCTATCTGCCTGAGATGATTGCCTTTCTCCAGAAAATATATATTAGCGCCAAGATGATTATCACTATAATTATCACAGGATTATGTGGAGGAGAAGGATTTAGGATAGACAAAAGAGATTCAATAATGCAGTTACGGATGTGTTGGAATGGTTGGATTGGGTTACTTAATACTAAGAGATGACTATGGACAGTTCTATGCTAAATACTCACTACTATGGCTTTGGAATGGAATGGGCACGTCAAAGATCTGGTCAAAGGTTTGGACTGGACTTCGCTCGCCACCGGACAGGATTCAAGGCACCTGGACTGCTCTCAGTAAGGCACTCTGGTCTGCCGGCCTCTTGGACTGGATCTGATGGGTTGTGGGTTACAGCTCTGCTGGACTGATCTGGATCTTGGGTTCTAGCAAGGGTTCTTGGCCAGAAGTAGCCAACACAGTTCAGCCAGGCTGTTGAATGGTTTAGGCCCCTTGGAAGTTTAGGGGTTAAAATCAGGTTGCAAGATTTTAAAGGCCTGCTAAAAAGGGTTCATCTTTTTGGGTTAGGCCTCTGCTTCAGGGTTCTGGGGTCTGGTTCTGGATTCTGAAGTCTGGATCATCCTTCAGAGTGCTTCGCCGGTAGATCAGTGATGAGTGAATGTGTGTGTTTAGGATCCTCAACAGTCCCTATTTATCCATCTTCCAAAGGGGTGGGGAGGCTGATTATACTATGCCCAACCTTCAAAGGATCTGATAGGTCAGAGAATTCCCCCTCTCCTGATTTGAGAAGGGAACAGTGTGTCATGATGTGTCATCATGTGTCAGAGTGACACGGTGTTTAGGGTCCAGAAAAAATCCCTCCCCTTTGTTCTTACCCAGAAAATCTATTTTTCCCCAAAAACATATTTCCAATATGCACAACTTGTTAATAATACATATTTACATGACAGATTTACTAAGGTACGTTTCTGTCAAAATCTTATCTTCCTACGAGTTTTGGTTCACCAATAACCGTTTTTTGCACTTTTGGGCGGTTTTTCAGTGTCAGTTCTGTACCAATTTTTACACATGCATACACATACCATCTCGGCATATTCCTGGAAATGTTCATGTTCCTAACATAATCACAATAGCTAGAATATGAACTTTTTCATGGTTCAGTCTCTGAATGTCGCACAGATTCCAGATTAGTTTTAAACTGTGAGCGAACTTTTCATTTTAATAACCTATAAATCCCATATTTTTACCAGTTCAGTACAATTTGCTATAAGTCTTTTCCACAAACATACAGTTACTTCAGTTTCAAATCCACATTTTCAGACTGGCCCACCTCCAAGGCTTGGCTGAGCCAGAGAGTGACATGGGCTTGTCTTCCTGGGCAGTTGGTGTCAGTCACACCCGAATTAGCATTTTCTTTCAGTTCAAGGAACCCATTGTCTCTTTCCCAGAGCAGCAGAGGAAGTCTCCTCCCCTTCTCATTAGCACCCCCCTGAGATATTCTCTCCTTTTGGTGGGAATGAACAGGGTGGTGTGTTCTCAGTGGTGGGGAACCTCTTTGAAGTTTTAGCTGAATCGGGTTACCTTATGGTCAATTGTGACATTGTTCCTTGTGAAAAATTACAGTTACAAATTTAAAATAAGCAAACATATCTTCAATTCCAGTCTTTTTCAACATGAAAATCAATGTGTGGCACCCTATATTGCATTTGATGGAAGTCCCTTCTTTGGCATATTTAGCTTTTGAGACACAAGTTTCACCTGACAGATTTAGAGATCGCCAGCATCTGACGGAGGCGAGTAACGGTATTGCACCCATTTTTGACATATTTCTTTCCAGCAACCATCTTCAAAAGTGGATTTTGTTCTGATAACATATACTTCTGCTGACATCATATTTATGTGGATTCTTGAAGTAGAATGATGTTCACCACCCAACCAGGAGGTTGGATCTTTTGAGTGGTTTGTGAACCATGATTTTTGCAAATTTGACAACCAAAAAACGGATTTTCACACAACTCTGTGTTTCTTTTGCAATCAGCCTTGCTTTTTGGGCAGCCAAATGATGGGTTTTGGCAGTGGTCTCCTGTGTTACCACTGACATAGGCAAAAGTGGATGGCGGCCTATTTTTCAGATTTTTACTGTGCACTTCTGGGTGATTTTTAGCGAGCAGCATGCTTTCCAGCGGCCATTCTGATGTTCCTGATGCAAGCAGTGCACCTGAATGTTGCAGGGCCTGGACTAGTGGTGTTAAAACATCCCACAAGCCATAGGGTGGTAATATGGAGTAGTTATTTGACTTCGGCCATAAGCTTACTCATAAAGTTTGAATCCTGGTCTGTTAGTATTTCCTTGGGAAAACCGACTCTGGATAAATACGGTAGAAGATGTTTGAGGATCTGCTGTGTGGTATTATTTTGCATCGGGAAGGCCTCGGGATATCTGGTCACGTAATCCGCAATCACAAGGACATATTTATTGCCTAATCGGGCTCTCTCTAGAGGACCAATTATGTCCATACCGAGTCTTAAAAAGGGGATTTCTATGATTGGCAGTGGGTTCAGAGGGGCAGGTAATGGGATGTGTGGACTGGTCTTTGGACAGATTTTGCATGTCTGGATGAATGTTTTGATATCAGGTGCATACTTGGCCAGTACAGCTTTCCACTAATATGGGTCTGGGTTTTAGATTGTCCTAAATGCCCTCCGGTGAAGTGGGAATGTGCAATCTCCAGTCCCACCACCTACTCTTAGGTAACAATCAGTCTGAAGCAGCATAATTATGTCACAAGTGCTCTCCAACTCAATGATACATAAACGTGCACGTGACATGGTCCTGCCAAGTGGAGAGACCTTGATTAGATCGTAGGCTGTCAATTTCCTGGGATACATGTACAACTGACAAGGCTGGTTCTACAGCAAGGGAATATTAAGCAGCCACATAAGGGACCACCAGATGGAGGAGGGATTTCGGGTAGCCTGATTGCACATTCAAGCAATATTTTTCTGAATCATTGTGGGGAGGGGATTGGAAAAACAATGCAATGCCCAATGTGGCCTGAAAATTGGGCCACATCTACAAGAATGTGATATTACACAGTACTGGTTACAAACGCTGACCCGGTTGTGCTTTTTTATTCTTTCAGCCTGGATGTAAACTGGTCCTGGTCCTGTTCCAGTACTGCATTATGGCCAATTACAGCTGGCTGCTCGTAGAAGCAATGTATCTTCATACCCTTCTAGTTGTCTCATTCTTCTCAGAAAGGAAGTACTTTTGGTGGTACATCGCTCTCGGATGGGGTAAAGTTGTATCCAGATGTCTTCTCAGACCTGTTGAATTGCTTTGTGTTTTATGTTTACTGTTTGACAACTTTGTGAGTTAATGGAAAATTGAATCATGTTATCTTTACAGGTTCACCATTGGTGTTTGTCATAGCATGGTCCATATGCAGGCAACTCTATGAAGATATAGGGTAAGCCAATGTCTGGAAATATGTTCTTCAATGTGAGATAGGTATATAAAGGAACACAAACTAATCTAGCCACTCATGTATGGATGAATGGATGCATGAATACTTATTTCATTTTTATAGCACAGACATGGCTTTAGGAGTTAAGGGAAGAGTGATATGTATACCCAGTTAGACGTGAGACCTCAGATTCCCTTATGCCCAGTAAGTGCATAGCACAGACATGGCTTTAGGAGTTATGGGTATGAGTGGCATGTATAGCCAGTCAGAAGTAAAACCCCAGATTCTCTTATGCCTAGTGAGCGCATAGCACAGACATGGCTTTAGGAGTTAAGGGCATAAGTGGTATGCATACCCAGTTAGAAGTAAAACCACAGATTCCCTAATGCCCAGTTAGCGCATTGCACAGACATGGCTTTGGGAGTCATGGGTATGAGTGGCATATATAGCCAGTCAGAAGTAAAACCCCAGATTCTCTTATGCCCAGTTGGTACATAGCACAGACATGGCTTTAAGAGTAAAGGGCATGAGTGGTATGCATACCCAGTTAGAAGTAAAAGCCCAGATTCCCTTATGCCCAGTTAACGCATAGCACAGACATGGCTTTGGGAGTTTTTGGGTTGAGTGGTATATGTAGACAGATAGAAATTAAACCACAGATTCCATTATACCCAATTAGCACAATTAGGACAGATTCTAGCAGGCCCAATAAGCAGACTATAGGCAGATTCCAGCATGCCCAGTTAGCACAGAAAGAGCAGATTCAATAGGTCCACTTAGCACAGTATGGTCACTCCACTTTGAGCAGCGTGTGCCAATTTCCAAAGACCCATTTTGCAGGTCAGACCAGATTTCAGTATGCCAGACTCCATAGGACCATTTAGTACAGTAAAGCCAAATTCCAGTTTTCCCGCTTAGTACAGTAAGGTCTTGTTCGATAGGTCCAGCTAGCATAGTAAGAGCAGATGTTTCCAGTAAGCCCATTAATAGCAAAGTCCAATATGTCCAGTTAGTACAGAAAGGCCAGATTTCATAGGTGCAGTTAACTTTGCATTGGAGATTCCAGTACACTGACGTTGCGCTGTAAGATCATATTCCAGTATGTCCAGGTTGCGCAGCAAGTCCAGATTCCTTCGGTCCATTTATCAGAGATAATGTAGGTTCTGTATTGTCTTGTCAAACCAAGCCTTCTATTGTCTATGTCCCTTGGCAAAGGTGGTGTTGCTCGGACCCTGTTTGGCAGGAGGATTGGGCAAGAGGATTGGGCAGGAGAACAAGGGCCATATCCTGGGGCAACCCAACACTTTGGTACATCATGGGAAGGGTTTGACATTAGATTGGGAGTTGCATTTTTTACATGGAGTGGGTCTAAGAGCAGGGTGTGGCAGCCAGTGGTGCCTTTTTGTTTAGAAGGGTGTGGGTGGGAGAGAAACTGACTGCAGGTGAATGTCTTCCTATCATGGAATTTAATAGGAGAATGGTAGGCTGAAGAGGCACGGGTATGCCGCTGAGCTAGGAATGTCAGGGTTGTGACAGGCAGGGCGAGAGCACTAACACTGTGCATGCAGTGGTAGACAGGCACAATTGACCCTGTACTCTCTGCCTTGCTGTGCATCCCGCATTCACCCAGCAAGCTTTGGATATTGCAACCATGGCACAGAATTAAACACATTTTGACCACCTCCCAGCCAAACTAAAAAAGGAACACTAGTGCTGGGGCAGATGTATGGACTGGCAGAACAGGGTCAGATATGTGTCTAACTAGTGGTGTATCAATGGGGTTGCTTGAGGTACTCTTGCTCAGCAGAGATTTGCCTAGCATGTTATTGCTGGACTGCACCTGTTGGTGGGTCCAGACTGATATGAAAATGGGTATTCTCCTCTGTAATGGCACTGAGAGCCAAAGCCTGATTAAGATCCTCTATAATGGGCCACAGCCCATAGAATATACTGTTCCAGCCTATGTTCATTTTTGGTAGAGGAATTCTCAAACTCCTTGTGTTTTAGAGTTTTATTTAAAATAAATAGCAGCTAAAGGTTGCTGAGCTCATGAACTGCCTGAAAAGATTTGCCTTCATAGTTCACTCTCCTTATAATGAAATATTATTTATTTTCTAACGTCCAAGTAATTGTTAGGATATAAAAACTGGAGAAGCTCCGGAGCTTTCCACTGCCGCCTCCTTGACCTCCATAATCCCTAAATTCTCAGCTCCCCGATCTGCTGTCCTACCTCTGTCCTGCCTACCAGAAACATTGTCAGTATCGCCAGGGCACAAACAATGAAAAAGCCGTATCCTGAAGCCTGGCAGCTGACACATAGCCTGAAGTCTGTTTCGCGGATAGAGGCTGGAGCCAGAAGCCAAGCAAAGTGTGGGGCCACGCCACAGCCAGAAATTAGAAGATTGTGCGACAAGCCATCGCTCTACAAGACTTCTAAGACGGAAAAATGCGCTTTATGCCCTAAAGTATGACCATGGGCAGTGGAAAATGAGGCCCACTTCCTCTTATGCAGTCCCAAACATAAGAAGTCAAGGAAAATGTACTCCAGAAAAATAAATGGCTTTACAAAGCTCAAAGATGATAAACAGACAGAATCCCTGCTAGGGGAAACCCCAGTGCCAGTGGAACACACATGACACCATGAGAAGCTCAATGAGTAAAGCACCACACCCTCTCACATCACATAACTGTGATCGGTCAATATCATCCCTCATCAAGTTTCCCAGCTGTGTGGCTCTTGAAAGATCACGATTTGTCTTTTCCCCCTCCTCTCTCCCTTTTCTGTTCCCCCGCATACATAGTTACATGGCCGAAACCCTTGCTTCTGGCGTTTCTCCCAAGTGACTTGGCACCCCCAGATTCTTCTGATTTTCCGGGAGGGACATTTGAAACGCTTCCGGTGAAGAACCTGCCACACTTCAAGGGCAAGCTTGAGCACACCTCGAACACATCACACAGCCATGTGGTTGCCTAAATCTAGTACCATGAAATCACTGTAGTAGAAGCTGCCCTGACTGAAAACTGCTCGGCATCACGGGCGGGTTTCCCTTCCTTTCTTTAAGGTCCGCATTCATTTATTCCACGCGCAATGATTACAAACTCGCGCAACATACCACAAGCATGCACCCCCACGCAAGCACCTTCCACCTTTCCAATTGTCGGTCTCCTTTCTATACTTATTCTGCTTTTCTTATCCTCTCCCCCTTTTTCATCCATTCCCCTTCCAACAAAGACATCAACTGAACAATGACAGCTGATTTGTAATGAGGCTCCCTTTCGGGGAGGGGTGATTGACTGTGCGTCTTATTGATGGATATAAATTGCATCTATCAATCTTTATTAAATCAGATTTCTCCATTAACAAAATGAAAACCATGAAACACAAAACATAAAAACACAAGAAGCCACACCATGTGCCCAGTAAAGTTTTAAACAAGATGATATACATTACGTGCAATCGTCTTGCAAGAGCCTCCTTGACAAATTAATTTAAACTATACATAAAATGTCTATCATTACAATTCATTATGAAAAATAATAGAGTAGCCAGATAAAACCTAACATTGAATCTCCTAAAATAAAGGTTTACACATGTCCTACTTATCCTGCAAGGTCTTCCCCCATTCCCTTGGGTCTTTTAGAGGGAGCATTTTCAGGCCGGTCATTAACACTCCTCTTTTATGGCACACAACTCGCCTCTGTGCATCATATGTACACGGAGACTGGCAGACATTTTCAGGGAGGGCAGGGTATTCACTTTCTGTCTGCTCAACTCTCTGCTTCAATGAATATAGATTGCATCATCATCACCTTTAATAAAAAACAAAAACTGTGCCATCAGTGTGTGCTATGGGCTACTCGTTGGGTGCATGTCACGTTTCTTATTGTGACTTGTCCATGAGCTGCTATGCTTTAAAAGCTGCTAAACTAATTCTGTTCAAGCTTTATAGACAAAAGCAGAGTGTGCCAAATTAATTTGAAAATTCTGCATTTTCAGGTCATGGGATATTAAGATGAAGTGCAGTGGCAGAAAACCTCACTGTTAAGATTAGGACACTAAATACGGCCACGAACCTACTTGTTTAATATGGGATCTGTTTATCTGCGTGCAATTGTGTGGTGGCCATTTCATAGTTCATGTATTCAGTGTTATTCCAACTCTTGTTCTGTTCAATGTTAGAGTGTATTTCCTTTATTTAACTAGGCAGCCAAGCGGCACTGTGAGGTCAGCAGCTTCGGGAATGGAATGTTATCTTTGGAGGGTGGTTCCAGAATGGGTAGAGTTCAGTTGGAGGTTGACTTCTTGTAAGGGCCTGCTGTCGCGTTAGCTCTGATTTAAATAAACAGTTAAAGCCTCCCTTGCGTAGATATCAATACCTAACATTGGCGACGAGGATAACTTGAGCGGTCCTCCCCTGCCCTGGCTGTGCCTGACATCCTCCCGGCGACCGGCGGTGTACCTGATAGTGTGTGCCAGCCTGCAGGTGAAGTCTCGGAGCGGCGACAGCAGGGAGGGCGGGATGCAAATGCTGAGCGGTTTTGTGGTTTTTTTTGCAAACGCCAGCATTATTTGTTTGTCGACGTTGGACCGCAGCGGACCGTTGGGGCTTGCGCAGTCCGGTGTACTGCTGCATGCCATTGTCTTGGGCGCGAGCTTGCAGTCCCGGCTGATCTCGCGTGCTGCTGCATTGTTCGGTGTGCGCTAAGGGGCGTGGCTTTAGTCCCTGCGAGACAGCTACGAGGAAGCCTGCCCACGCACGTCAGAGAGGGGCGTGGCGTGGGCGTGGTTATCGGCCTGAAGGTTCTGCCTCATTTTTTCATAAGGATTGTGACGCTGGTTGCCAGGAGACGGCATCAACAAAGGAAGCCCCTCCTCGCAACCATAGCAGTGTATTGTGATGGTGGCTACTTTCTACCGCAGAAATAAAGAAGCAATTCCATGGTGCTAGTGACTTCACAAACCAAAGCTGTGCAGGGTCTAGCATCACACTTACACGGTTCAGTCCAGGATAGAGATGACTAACGAATACCATTAACAATTTCCTTCTCTGCATACACCTCTCAAACTCCAAACCAAACACAACCACAAACCTCTAGCGCAGCAAACCGCACGAACTTCACTACACTGCAACAACAAAACAAAAAAACACATAGACTCGCACATCAGCACACGACGACTACCGGCCGCATACACCCCAGGCCCAGCCGACGGAACCACCGGGCTGAGGCTGCCAACAGCACATCACTGCAATCTTGCACTTTTCCAGCCTCCACCCACTAACCCACCATCCCCCCCTCTTTCAGAGCCGCCAGAGCGCCAGGGGACCACTCCGGTGGTGATAGTGCGCGGTACAAATGACCTTTAACATTAACATTAACATTAACATTAACATTAACATTAACACTGTACCTTGGCACAAATCAAGCTTGATCCAGCAATTCAAACGAGAAGTCCTACATATTAAAGGTTCCACCTCTCCTGAACACCTGAGATTGAGCCCACATTGTACAGTATTGAAAAATCCTTGCCTCCAATACTTCAACAGCCACATCTCGACCAACACTAGTGGGTTTCACTAAACCTTTGGAAACTTGAAACTAATTCTGCAACTCGTTCAGTTTGGCCATGGCTGCAACAATTCCACCTCCCACACCCTTCCTAGCTGAACCAGGTCACCCCGTGATAAGGTGGGACAGATGGAATGGCATCTTCGTAAACTACCTGGTGGCAATAGGAGGCTACCGATTTAGCTCTGCTAGGAAGAAAGCATTGTTGCTGCATAATCTGGGGCCAGAAGGACGCTGTGTTTTTGATGGTGTTTTTGATGGTTTATCGAGACGCCAGGGGGAAGAGGCTGGAGATGCAGATGAACATGCCATAGCCCTAAAGCAAATTGAAGAACACTTTGAGCCAAAGAAAAATATAACTTTTGAATGTTATAAGTTCTTCCAACGCACTCAAGAACCCTCAGAATCTGTTGAGTCTTACATAAGGGACCAACTGGTGAGGTGCACCAACAATATGAGAATTCAAGAGAAGCTGCTGGCAAAGGATGTTACCATAGAACAAGCTGTTGAACTGGCCAGAAGCATCGAACAAACCACTCAATACATCAAGGAAATAAAGATTGACAAACAAGTACCACATGCGGTATGTGCGGTTGGGCAAAGAAAGAAACCCAGTGCTGGTTGGAATAGAAGAGATGGATGGAACACAAAGTGCACCAAATGTGGGAGTCTCAAACATGGCTCGAATTTCCCCACATGCCCCGCCAGATTTGCTGAATGTTTCAAATGTAAGCACAGAGGACATTTTGCGAATGTCTGTAGGGATTCATCAATAAACTTGGTGGAGTCAAGAGAAACTGGTGGTGAAGTGAGCCGGACAACATCGAATACGTCAATGGTGACATCCACTCAAGATGTAGCTCCCAAGCACATTTTTCAAATTTCGGCAGTCTCCGGTGAACAGAGTGGGCCTTTGGATGAATTTGAAGTTGATGGATGCAAAATGATGATGAAGGTTGACACAGCCTCACCTTGGACCATCATATCGGAGGAAATGTTAAGAAGTGTATTGAGAAAAGATCCAAGGTCACTTGAGCATGCAGAGGTGCAGCCTTAGGGATATGGAGAATCAGCTATCGATATTGTAGGACAGTTCCAAGCACAAGTGTTGTACAAGGGTAGGAAGTGCGCAGCCAACATACTTGTAGCTAGGAAGGGCGCCTCATTACTTGGATGTTAAGAACAAAGAAAGTTAGGTGTGAGAGTTCAAGCTAGCGCACTGGAACCAGTGACTATAGCAGACATGGAGGACAAATGGTCTAAAGAGTTTCCGGAAGTGTTCACTGAAAAGTTGGGCAAGCTTAAACATTTTGAACATGACATTAAACTCAAGAGAAACTCTCAACCTGCAGTTCACAAAGTTAGACATGTGCCTCTAAATTTGAGAGAACAACTACGTGGAAAGTTGGCCGATCTCATGAACAAAGGTGTGATTGAACCTGTGGGGGGCACAGAATGGTTGTCGCCGGGGGTATTGGTAGCCAAAAGCAATGGGAAACTGAGACTGTGTGTGTGGACCTGAGGAGCTTAAACCAAAACATCCTGGTCGAAAGACATCCTTTACCAATCATTGCGGAAACTCTGGCCACCTTGGGAGAACCCAAATGGTTCTCTGTGATCGACCTGTCGGCAGCGTACCATCAAGTGCAACTTTCTAGCCAATGTCAACATCTCACAGCCTTCATTATCCCTGAAGGAATGTACATATTTCTCTAAATGCCATTTGGTCTGGCATCAGCAGCTTCTGTGTTTCAGAGAGTGATGGAGAAGATTTTGAAGGGTGTGGACAAAGTGACTGTATTTCAGGATGACATACTAGCGTATGCGGAGAATGAGAGTGAACATGAGAGGGTGTTGAGATGTGTATTGACAAGATTGAGAGATGCTGGCTTAACAGTGCAGAGAAGCAAATGTAAAATAGAAGTTAAAGAAGTGGAGTATCTAGGTCACAGTATATCAGGTGAAGGCATCTTGCCAAAACAAATCACTGGTAGATAGTATCAACAAGGCCCCTCCACCCAAGGACAAGGATCAATTGAGGTCATTCATTGGCTTGTCAGAGTATTATTACAAGTTTGTGGATGGCTTTGCATCAATATCTTCCCCATTAAGAAACTTACTCAAGAAAGGAGTGAATTTTAAGTGGTTCGAAGACTGCCAAGTGGCTTTTAAATCCATTAAAGAAGGAATTACTCAAGCGCCATCACTTAGTGGGTTTGTCTCAGCAAGGAAAAACAAATTGTCTGTTGATGCTATCTTACTTGGGTTGGGTGCTATGTTATCTCAATATGATTCAAGAAAGGTAGAACATTTGATAGCTTTTGCTTCTAGGCCATTGAGAGGGGCAGCAAGAAATTACTCTGTAATATAGAGAGAGGCTCTGGCAGTGTCTTGGACTATTTCCCATTTCAAGTTTTTCTTATGGGGTCAGGCTTTCCAAGTTAGGACTGTTCACAAACCGCTGGTACAACTCATGAGAAGCATGGATTGGGCCAAAGGCTCACCCAGAATCTCCAGGTGGATGGTGGAATTGTTAGGATACAATTGTAAAGTATGTTACATACCAGGCAGAGAGAATGTGGTTGCGGATTGTTTATCCAGACTACCAGTTGATAGTGATGTAAACACAGAAACAGCCAGAGAACAGGATTTCAGTATTGCTGAGGTAGTGTGTAATGCTACAGACAAGGAAAAACGGCTGCAAGCGGACAAGGAGGACAGAGAGCTTAATCAGGTGAAAGTTTGGACATGGGATGGATGGCCTCAACAAAAAGAAAACAATGTGGACAGGTGTTATGACAGATTCTTTGAAGTAAGAGAAGAGTTGAATATGTCTGAGGATGGGTGCAAACTCAGGAGAGGAACAAGGTAGTGCCTTGGAGGGGTATTAGATCTCAATTAGTGAATGTGGCTCATCAAGGGCACTTAGGAATGGGAGGGACAAAAAGGTATTTGAGGCAGTCATTCTGGTGGCCAGGTGTAGATAGTGATGTTGAAAAGAAAGTCAGACATAGCAGGGAATGCGAGGGGAGTGATAAAAGCAAGGTAGTGAGGGAGGCAACACTAGCTCCCGTAAGTGTACCTGGAGAACCATAGGAAAAAGTAGCAATTGATCTGGTGGGACCCATAGAAGAACTTGGTGAAGGATACAAATACTTGGTAGTAATGGTTGACTACCATTCTAAATGGTTAGAATGGAAAGCCCTCCGTGAAGCTAGCACTGCTGAAATGATATCATTCCTGGAAGATGTGTTCTACAGAGAGGGTTTTCCCACAATATTGGTTACTGACAATGGAGTACAATTCTGTTCAGAGAGGATGTTACATTTTTTAAAGAAATTCAGCATAAAACATGTGCGAACAGTGTTATATCACCCGAGAGACAATGGGCTAGTTGAGAGAGCGAATAGATTTGTTAAGAGCGGAATACAATTGGCATTGGCATCTGGGTTGGAGTGGTCGAAGGTACTCAAGGAGTTAGTATGGAACTACTGTACCATGCCTCACTCAACTACAAAGGTCTCACCATTTGTATCCCTGAAGGGTAGACAACCTGGGACAAAATTGTGTCCAGGTTGGTTAGAAATGGCAGGGAGTGTAGAAATAGATCGACAAGAGATAATGAGACTCATCAAAGAAGCACAAAATGTGTACAAAACGAGATTTGATGATGTCAATAAGACTATAGATGCCAAGTTGGAAAGGGATTATTATGTATTGATAAAGAATCCAAGGTTGGGTTCCAAATGTGTGGAGAGCAAATTTTTAGGTCCAAGAAAGATTTCGACTGTTAGAGGGAATGTTGTGATTCTAGAAGGTGGAGAATGTTGATCTAAGTCTAGGTTAGTTAAGACCTCTGCCAACATGGTTGATGATAGCATGACAATGGACAAGAATGTTTCAACAAGTGATGCTAAAGTGAGAGTTGATGTTAGCCAAAATTTGGAGAGTACAAAGGATGAGAATGTTGAAACTGCGGGTGTATTTGTAAATGCACGTATGTGTGTTGGGAGAGCCAGGAAAAGACCAACATGGTTAAGAGATTACTCTGTGGAATAGATGCCCCTTTTTCTGTAAATGTAAAGGGAGGAGATGTGTTAAGATTAGGACATACACTAAATACGGTCACAAACCTACGTGTTTAATATGAGATGTTTATCTGTGTGCAATTGTGTGGTGGCCATTTCATAGTTTATGTATTCACTGTTATTCCAACTCTTGTTCTGTTCAATGTTAGAGTGTATTTCCTTTATTTAACTAGACAGCCAATCGGCACTGTGAGGTCAGCAGCTTCAGGAATGGAATTTTATCTTTGGAGGGTGGTTCCAGAATGGGTAGAGTTCAGTTGGAGGTTGACTTCTTGTACGGGACCTAACACTCACCCATAACAATCTTGTATTTAGCAAATGTATGTTTTCCAACTGATTTCACTGATTCAGTGCATTGCTATGTTTGTATTGTAAATAATTATGCATATGTTTTCTATAGGTGCTGGGACATAAATACCGATGCAAGCATTTGGTGGATCATCAGAGGTCCTGTAATAATCTCTATTTTTGTAAGTGGCACTACTTTATTGTAAATATATTGATTGGCAATCATCCCTCCTTATGCTATGTTTCTTTGTTTAGTTGCTGTTATTGTACAATAATGCATGGCAGTGTGCAATGTGTGTATAAAAGCCCGTACATGATTTACTTGTTACAGTACAGCAGTGACATCCCAACTCACATGACAATTGCATAACTACTGTAACTGCAATAACTCATGATAGTTCGGTTATGACCTCACAATGCCTGATGCTATTCAGAACAGAATACAAGCTATCACTGGAGAACTTAATTCAAGGTTCTGCCCCCTTTGGCTCTCGAGATGCTTTGTACTACAACTCCCATCAGCTTTATCCAGCATTGCCAATGGGAAGGGATCATGGGTATCGCAGACCTCTGCCTCAATTAAAGCCATAGCTAGCTTTTCAGGTTAATTTCTTGTAAAACAACGTTCTGTGACACTTCACAGACATAAACTGATAAGGAACTGTTTATAGAAGTATGTTTATTTTGTGCAATGATGGAGTTTATTAGAGGAGAGCAAGAATCTATCAGCATGCTATGACTTCTTTTAAACCACAAAAAAGCTACTAATGAATTATTTTAAATTTTTTAAGTATATTTTTGGAACACATTATACGTTGCTTATTGATGACATTAAATTTGAGAATATGCCACATTGATTATATGTATCAAGAGCTGGACGATCTTTTTCTTTGTCACCTTGGAGTTCTGTGGAGTTCTGTGTCCTTATGAAGGAAGTGTGTCTTTGGCCATGTTCCTTTGTTTAATAGCCGGTAAGACAGCTCAGCATGTTGCGCACTCGCTCGCTGCGATCTGCGATATGCAGGTCGCAGGTTTGAATCCCGGCAACGTCAAATCAGCCTTTCATCCTTCCAAGGTTGATAAAAGAGAACTAACTGTGGGTGATAATTGCATGTAAATATTTTCTATGTACAGCGCTTTGGCAAAAGTGCTATATAAATAACTAATCATTGTCATTGTTTGGTCACATAACTCCAACTTACAATATCCTTCTAATGTATTTTAAAAAAGGTAGCAGGCGCTCCTCTCCAGAAAGAACATGGCATGATAACCTGTTCTGAGATGAGAGTTTGCAGCACACGCTTTTTGCTCACTGTACCTTTCACAGATAGGAAATCCCATTTGCATATCAGCTTTTGTCCTGCCCACATGGGCAGTCCAGCACCGAAATGCTATGGCAATTCCTCTCTGAACAAGAGTACCAAAAGCAACCCCATACACGTGTTTCAGCCTTGTTGGGCCTCATTAGTGAGGTGAAGCTGTGTCTCTCTGAGCACAGTGAGCAGGGAGTCCACGTCTGGTTGCCCCCAGGTAACTCAGGGTGACCAACCCCAAGTTCCTTGCAAATATTTTAAAAAAAGGTAGCAGGCACTCCTCTCCAGAAAAAAACATGGCATGATAACCTGTTCTGAGATGAGAATTTGCAGCACACACTTTTTGCTCACTGTACCTTTCACAGATGGGAAATATCCATTTGCATATCAGTCTTTGTCCCGCCCACATGGGCAGTCCAGCACCGAAATGCTATGGCAATTCCTCTCTGAACAAGAGTACCAAAAGCAACCCCATACACGTGTTTCAGTCTTGTTGGGCCTCATCAGTGAGATGAAGCTTTGTCTCTCTGAGCACAGTGAGCAGGGAG
The DNA here is from genome assembly GCF_040938575.1 of Ambystoma mexicanum. NCBI lineage: Eukaryota > Metazoa > Chordata > Amphibia > Caudata > Ambystomatidae > Ambystoma > Ambystoma mexicanum. Next base: position 1,277,572,248 of record NC_090931.1, on the reverse strand, counting down.
TCCACGTCTGGTTGCCTCCAGGTAACTCAGGGTGACCAACCCCAAGTTCCTTGCAAATATTTTGAAAAAGGTAGCAGGCGCTCCTCTCCAGAAAGAACATGGTATGATAACCTGTTCTGAGATGAGAGTTTGCAGCACACGCTTTTTGCTCACTGTACCTTTCACAGATGGGAAATCCCATTTGCATATCAGCTTTTGTCCTGCCCACATGGGCAGTCCAGCACCGAAAAATGCTATGGCAATTCCTCTCTGAACAAGAGTACCAAAAGCAACCCCATACACGTGTTTCAGCCTTGTTGGGCCTCATCAGTGAGGTGAAGCTGTGTCTCTCTGAGCACAGTGAGCAGGGAGTCCACGTCTGCTTGCCCCCAGGTAACTCAGGGTGACCAACCCCAAGTTCCTTGCAAATATTTTAAAAAAAGGTAGCAGGCACTCCTTTCCAGAAAAAAACATGGCATGATAACCTGTTCTGAGATGAGAATTTGCAGCACACACTTTTTGCTCACTGTACCTTTCACAGATGGGAAATATCCATTTGCATATCAGTCTTTGTCCCGCCCACATGGGCAGTCCAGCACCGAAATGCTATGGCAATTCCTCTCTGAACTAGAGTACCAAAAGCAACCCCATACACGTATTTCAGTCTTGTTGGGCCTCATCAGTGAGATGAAGCTTTGTCTCTCTGAGCACAGTGAGCAGGGAGTCCACGTCTGGTTGCCTCCAGGTAACTCAGGGTGACCAACCCCAAGTTCCTTGCAAATATTTTGAAAAAGGTAGCAGGCGCTCCTCTCCAGAAAGAACATGGTATGATAACCTGTTCTGAGATGAGAGTTTGCAGCACACGCTTTTTGCTCACTGTACCTTTCACAGATGGGAAATATCCATTTGCATATCAGTCTTTGTCCCGCCCACATGGGCAGTCCAGCACCGAAATGCTATGGCAATTCCTCTCTGAACAAGAGTACCAAAAGCAACCCCATACACGTGTTTCAGTATGTTAGGGTGTACTTTATCCCGTATATATGCACATTTGTCACTTTTTTTTATAGAAATCAAAACTTTCAGCCTTTACATTTGTGAGCAATACCATGATTGTATTCCCTACTGTTCCAAATACTTTTCGCTCACACAATAGATAATTATCATCCAAAAATGCCTGCAGACGAAGAAAACAACAAACATAAAAAAAATATATATACCTACATCACAAAGCAGTGAGAACAGTGTTTACTACTTATGATAATAAGCCAATAGGTTGTGTTGCGCAGACTCCTGTCTCAATAGTGAAAGTAGAATGCGGAAGCTATTGTGCACTACAATGACATCACAGCGCTGTACAACCAAAGCCATGGAAACCTGGTGTGATGCCACACGAACAGAAAATGGTTTTAACTGCATCTACAGGGCTTGCAGAAGAGGTATGTTAGCCATCTTCTCCTCTAGTTTAGACTGGCCTATCAGCTGAAAAGCTCCTCACGTCATTTTTATTTGGGGACATTTTATTTTAGTTTACAAAATATACAAAAGCCAAACACATCAAACCAAAACTAGACAAGAGAACTATATACAACATCATCTGTACATTCAATAAAGTCCCCCTAGCATGCCCCCTCTCACCCTAGGTTCACAAAAAGCACGTCATAAATCTAGTACAACAAAAGAAACTTCCCCCATATCTTCTCAAACAATACAAGTTTCCTTTCACTTTTAAACAACACTCTCTCCATCTCTGCCAAATTATGTATTTCCCCATAATCGTACCTCTGAACACCCATTTTTTTCTGGCATATAGTGAGGCCATCCAATATCTCATCACTTACCAGCACCAAGCTTTTTTTTTAATTCAATTTTATTGGTTTTTCATGGCAACAAAGAGCTCATACAAAGAATAACATTGGGGCACATTCCCGTGCCAACTTCCGTTATAGAACCATAATTCTCTGCTGTATATATGTTCCAGCACCGCAGTTCTCTTGGTAAAATCTGTGTCCCCAGCCAGGGTTGCTTACAAGTCGATCTTACCCTTCTTGTTAATCTGTCTTTATTCTCCTAGTCCCCTCCAGCTTCCGACGTCGGGGTGTTACGTTTTCTGAATTTTCTCCTGCCCTTTGTCTCCTTCTTTGTGGACCAGGGGCCCGTCGGCTCTCTCCTGGTTTCGTCTAGTTCTCGGGTCTCCACCTCATTTCCCCCTTACGGGGCGTCCTCCTTGAGCACTTGCAACACTTGCGAGGCTTCTTTACCACTAATCACTCTGTAGTCTACCCCAGCTCGTTCAAAGGATAGGGCGAAAGGGAAGGACCACCTGTATCTTATATCTTGGCTTGTAAGCTACTGAGTGAGTGGACGACATTCTCTTCTGCGGGTGAGTGTGAGGGATGATAGGTCCTGGTAGATCTTAATTGTATCGCCTTCAAAGATAAAGCTCCCCAGCCTTTTCACCTTCTCCAGTACTTCCATTTTCTCTCTGTAGCGGAGGAACCGCAGTACGATGGACCTTGGGCCTCCTCCTGTTCCCCCTCCACCTCGGTGCGCTCTTTCCAGCTGGACCTCCTTGCCGCCTTCTAGTGTAAAGAGTTGGTTTCTCAGACCCTGGACCTTCCTCCCCACATCCGCCGCCGTCTCCCCTCTCTCCTGTGTCACACCCATGATGCGCAGGTTGTTTCGGCGCTCTCTGTTTTCTAGATCGTCCATCTTCAGGGTTATGTCCTCCTCTCTCATTTCTAGGTCTGTTAGCCTTGCCTCCTATTTCATGTCCAGCAGGTCTGTCTGGAGGTGATTATTTTCCATCCCTTCCATTTTCTCCTCCAAGGTGTCCACCCTTCCCTTGAGATCTACTATTGAAGCTTGAATGTCTGTTCGAATCGCCTTAATCTCGTGGAGGATGTCCTTGAGATCATCTTTAGTAAGTGCCGCGGGTGGGGGGTCACTGCCGGAGGGCTTGGTGTCTCCAGGGACCTCACTCGTGGCTGTGCGGGGCCGGCGAAAGCGCTGGAGGGATGAGATCGCCCCAGACACTGGGGATTGCTCCAGGGTCTGAGTCTTCCGGAGCACCTCAGGGCGGTGCTGCCAACAGGGTTTCCCTTACGAAGGTCTCAGTGTCAGGGTCTGTGGTCCCGAGCCCTTTCCGTTGCCGAATTGCTGTGGTCTTGAGCGGTATGCTCCGTGTTGGCTTGTGGCTCTGTAGGAGGCGCCGTGCTCCAAGCCAGGGCCTGCTTATCTGAGTGGGGCTTCCGAGGTGTGGGCCTGAGGTGGGTCATCCGTTTTCAGATGGCTCCGGCCTCCCTATACCTCTCCCCGGCTGGGCGAGGTGCCGGTGTGCGACTAGGGGGAGGTGGCAGGGGTGGGGCTGCTCCTCAATGCTGGACCCACTCAATTTTTTCTTCCCCCCACACTCTCCTCACCTCCACCTGTTCACTGTCACTGTGTTGGGCCCCGCTGGGTGGCCCTAGGTGTTTCAGTGGCACCCACGGGGCCGATGCTTAAACTTGGGCGTTGTCTTCCGCGGGGGCGGCAGTGCGTGGGCCCCAGAGTGAGTCTCCGTGCTCTGGATGTGGACCGGGGGGGGTCTGGTCCCCAGCAGAGAGGGAATCTCCTCAGAGTGCTGGAGGGCGCTCCTCTTCACTGCCCCGTCCAAAGTGCTGATAAGGGGCGGGAGCCCGGGCTGCGTCCTTGTCGGCCCGCGGCTCCCGCTCGGCTCTCTATGTTGGTGGGGGCTGCGTGTGTGCAATCCTCACTCCGTGCCTCCTAAGGTGCAGCGCCTCCCCCAACACGCATCTGCCAAGCCTGCGTCTTCAACCGGGGGGGGGCGCACAGCTCCACGGGCCTCTCCACAGCGCCACGGGGACAGCAGCCTCCAGTGTCTCAGGATCACACCGGTCCCCACGGCTGGCGTGCGCTCGATGTTCTTCCTCTGGGGTCACGGCCCGGCGCTGCAGCGGGTCCCTGCCGCGGGTCCCCAGGCACTCTCTCCGGGTGAGGCTGGCTAGACAGTGGGAAGGTCTTCTATGGCTAGGCCCTGTACTCCAGGCCGGGGACTGGAAAAGTCCACTAGGCCCTGCGGTGCTGTCAGGAGCGCGAAGCTTTCACGTCCTGCATGCTCCGCGCCCCCTGGTGGTCTCCCAAGCACCAAGCTTTTCAAATCAAAATCGATTTTCTCTGCCAGAACTTTCTCACATATCGTACCAAATTCCAATCAAAATCCTCTCACTCTCCTACAGTCCCACAACATATGCTCAAGGGAGCCAATCTCATGCACACATGCCCAACAATCTGAATTGTCCAATATACCTCTCTTCCACATCCGCTCCGGGGTCCAGAAAATCTGATTCAGAATCTTAATCTGACGAGATCTTTCCATGAGCCCCAAAGAACAAAGGCGAACATTCCCACATATGCTTGACCAGAGCTCATCCGGAATATCACTTCCAATCCTCCGACTCCATTCTTCCCTCAAAGAATCCTTGCCTTTGTACTCTGCCACAATCAATCCGTAAACTGGGATGGCTAAACCACCTTCTCTCAATTTTAGTTTCATGGTGAACAAGTCTACATTCAGCCTCACCCGCACATTAACCTACCAATAACTCTTCTGCGTTTCCGATAATATGTGATCTTGAAATCAGAGATATTAAAGTGTTTCTGCAGTTCTCTGGCTGTCTTCCATTTTCCATTTGTAAAAAAATCTGCAATCCAGATTACACCACCAAAAAACCATTCAGGCCAAAATATTACTTTACCCTCCAGTCTAATGTTCGGATTTATCCAAACTGATGCCCCTGGAACCCCAAACGCATCAATTCTCAGAAATTCATTCAACTTTTCCAGGAACTCCTGAATCCTGCACTTAAGGGATCTTTCACACAGCCAGACCTCAAAACAGAAGTTAAAATCGCCCTAGGCGAGAGAGGTCCATTATTACTAGTTTCAGCAATCACCCACTCATCCGGTTCAGGTTCTAGGAAAGCAGCCAAGAAATGGGAAATGAACACCAAATGATAAGCTCTAAAATTGGGCACCCCTAACCCGCCCTTTGCCAAAGGTAATTGCAATTTACAACGTTTTAACCTGGGCGGTTTTTGGTCCCAGAGGAAGTCTATCTAATTCGTTCCAATATTTCGTGTCAATATTTAGCAGAATCCTGCTCAGGACATAATTTATCTTAGGTGTTGAGACCATCTTGAGAGCATTGACCTTCCCGCAGAGGGAGTGATGTAATAAACTCCATTGTTCCAAATCTTGCCTAAAATCAGGACAAACCATCTTCAAGTTCTCCTGTACATGATAAGTAATCCTAGGTGTAATCCATACCCCCAAGTACAACAACTTTTCGGCACACCAATTGAATCCCAAATTCGATATAAACTGCTTATCACAATATGGCACTAGGGGCAGTACTTCCGACTTAGCCCAATTTATTTTGTAACCTGAACACAGATGAAAAAATGACAACATGTACATAAGTAAAGGTAAATACTTTTTAAGATTCCTGAGAACCATTAAAACGTCCGGAGCCTACAATGATTCCTTATGGGAATTCAGGACAAACATACATGCCCTTAGCATTTAAGGGGAAGTCATCGGTCACAGATCAGCTGAAATCCCAACCCATATCTTTTACGGACTGCAAAAGCAAAATATGCAGAATAAACAATTGTGGATTCATTTTCTCCATTTCAGTGTTTTACGTGTCGACGGGTAACTCGAGTTTCACTCTTGTTATCTAAGATGTCACTCAAACCCCCTCAATGAAAAAAAATCCTGCCCTTGATAGGAATCCATATACAATACTATACATGCTTTTCCGGGTCCCACACTTAAAATATCAGAAAATGAAAGTTCTTTCTTTTGTCCATAAGGTGTCAATGCCTTTTGTCTTACTGTTTTACTGGAAACTGCACAATTTTAAGATTGCATACTGACTATTTTTGCCAATATTTTTCAGCAACCCCAACTCAGATAACAGTGAGGAGAGTGATGGAATTTACCCAGCCCTAAGGCAGAGTCAGTCCTGGTAACAAGCGGTAACACCAGTTAGGGTTAGATTACCTAGAACAGGATTCCAATGTTCCAGGTGCAGAGGGGAGCGGGGAGGTTGCACAGAACCTTGTTAGAAATTTTGTTGCAAAATGTGTACTTCTTGTTTTGCTATAGATTACTGTACAGTAAGCCAGGCACTCCTTTGGGGTGCTCTGGCGAAGCCCTCACGGTTCCGGCAATTGTGTTGATGGCATTTTAAAGCTTGGGAGTGTTTGAGATGAGAGCAGGCACTCCACCAACTCATCAGGTCTGGTGATCAGAACAAGGAACGTGTCTCCTCCAGGTACTACATCTCCCAGGACCTATGGGATCTAGGGATGTGAAGTAGCATAGAACACCTGAGGTCAGGAGAAATCTTTGCTGAAAGCTGATTCCTAGGTTCTCTGGGTCAGCAAATAGGGAATTCAGTAGTGTGGTTACAAGGATGTTGTCTGCACAAGTTTCCTCCAAGTACTACATCTCCCCAGACCTATGGGATCTAGGGATGTGAAGTAGCATAGAACACCTGAGGTCAGGAGAAATCTTTGCTGAAAGCTGATTCCTAGGTTCTCTGGGTCAGCAAATAGGGAATTCAGTAGTGTGGTTACAAGGATGTTGTCTGCACAAGTTTGCAACAACTTTCAGCTATGGTGGCCTAATGTTAGATGCAGTTTCTGAATGCTAAGCTCTTACTCAAAAGGAGATAGCTCAAGGAAACTTACTAAGTTTCTCCTCAAGTGACTCCTATCCTTTGAGAGGTATTAAAGTCCCACCCTAAGGGGTCTTCGGCAATCTGATGATCCATGAGGATGTATTCCCAAATCCACCAGACACAATACTCTTTGCATAGGCCCTTAGCAGAGTTTCCAGAGCTCAGGCAAATGGTAGAGAGGCACCAGTGTTCAGGAGTACAGTTATCATAGTTCTATATGAAAATCCCGCCATTGAAGGCTGCTCCTTCAAAGGACTGCCCTTATTTGGCTGTCCCGCAGCGACCTCCAAAGGGCAGGATTTTCTTTCCAGCAGGACGTTTCACCCACAAACCCTCCTTTGCACCTCTCACCCACCAAACCCTGCCTGATGCATACATGACCTTTCCTGCCCTTTTCTCCCCACGCTTCACGCTCCCCACTTGCCTGAACACAGTCCTCAAACCCCTGATCACCGTCGCTGCCTCCACCTTCCATACCCTTAACTGATTCCCCACGGTTGCCAGTGAGTTCCCTCTTACACTCTGCTTCCTCTTCTGGTGCATCATTTAGGCAGTGTTTCCTGGATGTTCCCCTTAGAATGTGGCCCTCGCAACATGGTATAAAGGCTAAATACTTTTACCAGTAGATCAGATAGTTAATACTTTCTCTATCTCCTCATTCTTATGGAGCCTCAAGGGATGGACAGATCCCATGGCTTGTCTACAAGGCACACCTCTTTCTCTTTCTCATAAGGGTCCTTGTTCTGCTTCTCTCTCTGTCAGGCTGAGAGGTCCTGTATCCGCGGAAGCTGCTGAACCCCCGACAATCCCCCTGAGATGTATTTCCCAGAACTAGTTTTCAATACAGCTCTGTAAACTACACCCCAAAGGGAAAGGGGGAATGGGACAACAAAACAACACCAGGCAGACTGCGTCAAGGCTAATCAGTGCTGAACCTGGTTCTTCTCTTGAAATTTCTTAGAGAAGCGGATAAGAAGCTGAAAATCTCTCTTACTTGCGATACTAGAAATTCCCAGCAACTTCTTACATTAGGCAAAACTGGAAGTTTTAGTTCTTTGTTTGTCTTTTTTCCAACATGCACTGGTAGTTCAATTAGATTGTCTTTAAAATGTTCTTTCTTGTAATATCAAAACTTTTCAAACTATTTATAATTATCTTGAGTCTTTGAATCCTTGAAGAAAGAGGAAAAAACGTGCTAACTGCACACGCAGGTTATTTCCATTAATCGTTGAACTTCACATAGAAATCTTCCTGGTTGAAGAACACGCGCAAACGGATGAAGACGCGCGATCCAAGTAATCCACACGCGCAAAAATCCACACGCGCAACAATTCACACGCGCAATGGTCCACACGCGCAATAATATTCTCCTGCGAGACACGCGAAATAAGAACACCCGCGCTATTGAGTTCAAAAGCAACGAAGTGATTGTCACGCGCAAAATTACTCGCGATGGAAAAAACACACGCGCACTCACAAGGCACGCGACGAACAGATTCTCGCGCTTAAAATCACACGCGCTTTGTATTTCATACGCGCTTTGTACACACGCGATAAAAATCACACGCGCTTTATATTTCACACGCGAATTGTATTTCACACGCGCTTTGTATACTCGCGCTAAAAATCACACGCGCATTGTATTTCACACGCGCTTTATACTTCACACGCGCTTTGTATACTCGCGCTAAAAATCACACGCGCATTGTATTTCACACGCGCTTTATATTTCACACGCGCTTTGTATTTCACACGCGCTTTGAAAAATGGCACGAGACCAACCTCTGCTCGCGCTCGGAATACAAACGCTAGAAAGCACGCGCTCACTGGAATACGCACGTTACAGTCAAAATCTCGCGCTAAGGAACACCGCACTGGAAACACAAGCGCACACCGATAGTTCAATTGTTTTAGTTGAAACACTACTTTTAACGAATTTTCAAGGAGACTGTATTTAAGATGAACAGATTTACAGTAGAAATAAAGTCACTTATCTCCTTAGCGAATTCACAAAGATTTCCTGCTTTTCCTATCTTCCAAAACGAATTCCTGCCAGCTGAAGACTTCTCCTGAACCCCCAAGAAAGTAGCCGCTCAACTGCTGAGATCTGAAGGATAAAATCCACCAGGCCTAGTACTAAAGCAGGAGCAGCCACTGAACACGTCCTCTCAGATGGGGTTTTGATGATGAAAGGCACAGAGTGACAGTTTAGAATGTTCATTGTTGTTCAGCATTGTCTTCTAGCCAATCAGAGCTGTCACTGTGAGGCTCCATCTTGCCTTGGGTCAGAACCAGGATTCTGAATCATCTAGTTAAGGCCTAACCAACTATAATGGAAAACTTCCCACCCACACAAAGCTAATCTGAAAAGGATAAATAATGAAAAGGAAACTTGAATAAGAGAAGGAAACCTGACAGTACCCCCCTCCTAATGCCCAGTCTCTGGGCCTATCTTGTGTGGGTATTTAGCGTGAAACTTAGCAACTAAACGGGGGGCATGTACATCAACTGAATCTTCCCAAGATCGTTCCTCCGGTCCATATCCCTCCCAATCAATCAAATACTGCAATCTTCCCCTCACTTTCCTAGAATCCAAAATTTGTTTAACCACAAATTCCTCAGATGAATCCTCCAAAATCACAGGGGAAGGTGGTGTTCTGAATCTAGCTCCTGAACAAACTGGTTTTAAAAGACTAACATGAAAGGTAGGATGTACCTTCAACTGCTTGGGTAATTTCAATCGTACTGCCACAGGGTTGATGATTTTCTCTACCTCAAAAGGGCCTACAAATCTTGGACTGAACTTATTCTTCCCCTTAATTTTCAGGTATCGGGTAGAAAGCCAAACTAAGTCTCCCACCTTATATTCAGGACCAGTTTTTCTTCTCAAATCGGCATATCTCTTATATTTCAACTTATTTTCTCCCAGAACCTTTTTTGCTCTATCCAAGTTATTTTTCATTATCAACAAGCGATCTTCCACTCTAGGATTCCCTGAATCCTCCTCCAACACCTCAAAACTCAGAAAGCGAGGATGAAACCCACGACCCAACAAGAAAGGGGACATAGAAGTAGCATCTTTTCCACAATTATTGTAAGAGAATTCTGCCAACCACACCAAATCCACCCATTCCTCTCTAGCTTGTAAATAACACCTTAAAAACTTCTCCAATTCTTGATTTACTCTCTCCACTTGTCCATTACTTTCCGGATGATACCCAGAAGTCAAACTAACTTCCACTCCAAGTTTCTTACAGAAGGCCCTCCAGAATTTTGAAATAAATTGAGATCCCCTGTCAGAGATAACTTGACTTGGGAGTCCATGTAGTCGAACTACACCTTGCAAAAAACTATGAGCCAGTTTTTCCGCGGTAACCTCTCCCTCTATTGGTAAAAAATGTGCTTCTTTAGTAAGAAGATCGACCACAACAAGAATGGTAGTACAACCCTTATCTTGAGGGAGATCTACTATGAAATCCATAGAAATTGTGTGCCAAGGACGAGGAGGAACAGGTAACGGCTCCAATAAACCATGCGGCTTCCCAACTTGACTTTTCGCTTGTGCACAGACTACACAAGTTTTAACAAAATTCAATGTGTCTTGGCGAATTTTTTCCCACCAAATATTTCTTCGAACCAGTTCCAGAGTTTTTCTGAACCCAGGATGTCCTGCTAAAATGGATTCATGACAATTTCTCAAAACCTTTTCTCTCAACTCATCAGTAGGTACATAAAGCTTATTATCAAAAAAAGGAAGATTGTCTTTCAACTTTCTAGCTGGATCCAGTCTCACCCACTCCTCCATCTTCTGCAAGGACATATTTTGACGAACTTCATTCAAAAAATCCATTTCTTTAATGGCTCCAGCTAACAAAAAACGTTCTGGAGCAATTATAGGTTCTGGTTCTATAATCTCTTTGTCTTCACTTCCAGGAAATTGGCGAGATAACGCATCAGCTTTTTTGTTCTGACTTCCAGGTTTAAAAGTCACAATGAAATCATAATCTGCAAAGAACAAAGACCAACGAAGTTGTCGTGGAGACAAAGTTCTTGCAGATTTTAAAAACAATAAATTTCTGTGATCAGTAAGGACCGTTACTGTATGTCTTGCTCCTTTAAGAAAATGTCTCCATTCTTCAAAAGCGGACTTTATTGCTAACAGTTCCCGATCAGCAATTGTGTAGTTCACTTCAGCAGCAGAAAACTTTCTAGAAAAGAATGCAACTGGATGTATTTGACCAGTAGTTTCATTCCTTTGAGAAAGCACCGCCCCCAACGCTAAATTTGAAGCATCCGCCTCCACAAAAAAAGGTTTAGAAAGATCTGGATGAATTAGAATTGGACTAGAAGTAAATCTTTGTTTTAACTCTTGAAAAGCCTTTTCTGCTTCAAGGTCCCAGTCAAATTTCACTCCTTTTTTCAAAAGTCTCGTTATAGGAGCAACCAGTCGAGAAAAACCTTCTATAAATCTCCTATAAAAATTGGCAAACCCTAAGAAACTTTGTATTTCCTTAACCTTAGTAGGAGGGGGCCATTCAAGAACGGCTTGCACCTTTTTAGGATTCATTTCTAAACCCTTAGGTGAAATTATAAAACCTAAAAACTCCACAGAATCGGTATGGAATTGACTTTTTTCCAATTTGGCAAACAAATGATTTTCTCGCAATTTTTGTAACACCAAGCGCACATGTTTCTGATGTTGATCTAGGTCAGAAGAGAAAATCAAAATATCATCGATATAAACGACAACAAAAATATCCAAGAATTCTCTAAAAACCTCATCAATGAAAAATTGGAAAGCCGCTGGAGCATTACATAGACCGAATGGCATAACTTGATATTCAAACAGCCCAAATCTGGTCTTAAACGCTGTCTTCCATTCGTCCCCTTCCTGCACACGTACAAGATGGTAAGCTCCTCTCAGATCTAATTTAGAGAAAATATTTGCTCCTTGTATTTGATTAAGCATTTCTGAGATGAGAGGAAGAGGATACCGGTTCTTAATAGTGACTTTATTAACTGCTCGATAATCTATGCAAGTTCTAAGCGAGCCATCCGGTTTTGGTACAAAAAATAAAGGAGAGGCCGCAGGTGACTTAGAATGACGAATAAATCCTTTGGCCAAATTTTCCGACAAATATTCTTTTAAATAATCATTCTCTTTCTCAGTAAGAGCATATACCCTACTGCTAGGCAAAATTGTTCCTGGCTCCAGTTCAATTTTACAATCAAAGGATCTATGGGGTGGTAATTCTCCTGCCACTTTCTCATCAAATACGTCCCAGAAATCTTTGTAACACTGGGGAAGTTGACCCACTACAGCTCCCACATCATGACATCCAATTCCAGTCTCAGCCAGAAAACTAGATACAGAATTACTTTGTTTTACCTCTTCCTCTAAGAGACTTCCTGAAAAGCAATTCTCTTTACAAAAATCGGATTGCATGTCAATTGTCCTAGCACTCCAATCAATTAGGGGATTATGAAGAGTAAGCCAAGGCATGCCTAAGATAATCTTCAACAAAGGGGCATCAATTAACTCAAATGAAATTATCTCTCTGTGACCTCCTGATAACTCCAAAGTTAAAGAACCAGTTCTATGAGTAATAGGACCAGAAGATAAACATGTACCATCAACAGCCCTAGCCTGCTCTACAACCTCCTTCAGAATAATTGGAATTCCCAACGATTTGGCCAGACCCCAATCCATGAAATTCCCAGTCGCACCAGAGTCAATCATTACAGGACCATTTCCCTTACACTCCAAATCAAAAAATAAGGATACATTTATGGTTATATGAGGAACCGCTGTCTGCACCGTATTGGCGATCTGTTGTACCTTGACTGCTGAGGAAGAAGTCTTCTTGGGAGTGTAAGGACAGTTTCCTAAAAAATGCCCACCTCTTCCACAGTATAAACACAAATTATTATCTCTCCTCCTAGTCTTTTCCTCCACTGTTAACGGGCCTCTGATTCTTGGAGATGAATTATTCCCTTTGGGTCTACTCTCTATTTTGGGTCTATCTACTCTAAGTATAGACTTTACATCACTCTGACCATGACGTCTCTCTGCCTTCCTTTCACTCAAACGGAAATCCAATTGAATAACCAAATCAATCAGACCTTCACAAGTAGGAGGGCGTTCAACTACTCCAGACAAGGCATCCTTTAACTCATCTCTAAGGCCCCGATAAAACAACGAGGCTTGTTTAGCCTCGGGCCACTTGCTTTCTAACACAAGGGACTTAAATTGTGTTATATAAGCAATCAAGTCTCTATTACCTTGTTTTAATTCTAAAAGTTCACCATCCACTTCCAGAGATAGCTGTCTTCTATCAAACATTTTTCGGAATATCTCTAAAAAGTTGGTATAATTTTCTAAAACCGCACTCTTTTGACTCACCAACAACCCAGCCCAAGCAGATGCTTCCCCAGAAAGATATGACAACATAAATGTTATCTTAGAAGCATCCGATGGAAATAATTCTGGTCTACTCATAAAATGTAATTCACATTGTGTTAAAAACACCCTAAATCTCTTGGAATCCCCATGATAACGTTCTGGGGACGCCAAAGGCACTGGCATAATTATACTCCTTACCCCTTCTGCCACTGTAGGCGCCCGTTGTATGTGTGGTAACTGATCTTCTCTTTCTAACTCTGGTGGAGAACCTGCGCCCCCTGAAACCTCATCCTCTCTCCTTTCTCCCCTCTGTTGAATTTGTGTAACTTTAACACTTAAGTCATCCACCTTTTGACTAAGTAAAGCATTCTCATCCCGAGAAATTTTCAACTCCTCCCGTAACTCCCTAATCAAAGATCCTAACATCTCCATGGATTCGTCGGGGTTCATGACAGCTCGGGCGGACTAAATTATTGGCCTTTCATTCTGTCAGGCTGAGAGGTCCTGTATCCGCGGAAGCTGCTGAACCCCCGACAATCCCCCTGAGATGTATTTCCCAGAACTAGTTTTCAATACAGCTCTGTAAACTACACCCCAAAGGGAAAGGGGGAATGGGACAACAAAACAACACCAGGCAGACTGCGTCAAGGCTAATCAGTGCTGAACCTGGTTCTTCTCTTGAAATTTCTTAGAGAAGCGGATAAGAAGCTGAAAATCTCTCTTACTTGCGATACTAGAAATTCCCAGCAACTTCTTACATTAGGCAAAACTGGAAGTTTTAGTTCTTTGTTTGTCTTTTTTCCAACATGCATTGGTAGTTCAATTAGATTGTCTTTAAAATGTTCTTTCTTGTAATATCAAAACTTTTCAAACTATTTATAATTATCTTGAGTCTTTGAATCCTTGAAGAAAGAGGAAAAAACGTGCTAACTGCACACGCAGGTTATTTCCATTAATCGTTGAACTTCACATAGAAATCTTCCTGGTTGAAGAACACGCGCAAACGGATGAAGACGCGCGATCCAAGTAATCCACACGCGCAAAAATCCACACGTGCAACAATTCACACGCGCAATGGTCCACACGCGCAATAATATTCTCCTGCGAGACACGCGAAATAAGAACACCCGCGCTATTGAGTTCAAAAGCAACGAAGTGATTGTCACGCGCAAAATTACTCGCGATGGAAAAAACACACGCGCACTCACAAGGCACGCGACGAACAGATTCTCGCGCTTAAAATCACACGCGCTTTGTATTTCATACGCGCTTTGTACACACGCGATAAAAATCACACGCGCTTTATATTTCACACGCGAATTGTATTTCACACGCGCTTTGTATACTCGCGCTAAAAATCACACGCGCATTGTATTTCACACGCGCTTTATACTTCACACGCGCTTTGTATACTCGCGCTAAAAATCACACGCGCATTGTATTTCACACGCGCTTTATATTTCACACGCGCTTTGTATTTCACACGCGCTTTGAAAAATGGCACGAGACCAACCTCTGCTCGCGCTCGGAATACAAACGCTAGAAAGCACGCGCTCACTGGAATACGCACGTTACAGTCAAAATCTCGCGCTAAGGAACACCGCACTGGAAACACAAGCGCACACCGATAGTTCAATTGTTTTAGTTGAAACACTACTTTTAACGAATTTTCAAGGAGACTGTATTTAAGATGAACAGATTTACAGTAGAAATAAAGTCACTTATCTCCTTAGCGAATTCACAAAGATTTCCTGCTTTTCCTATCTTCCAAAACGAATTCCTGCCAGCTGAAGACTTCTCCTGAACCCCCAAGAAAGTAGCCGCTCAACTGCTGAGATCTGAAGGATAAAATCCACCAGGCCTAATACTAAAGCAGGAGCAGCCACTGAACACGTCCTCTCAGATGGGGTTTTGATGATGAAAGGCACAGAGTGACAGTTTAGAATGTTCATTGTTGTTCAGCATTGTCTTCTAGCCAATCAGAGCTGTCACTGTGAGGCTCCATCTTGCCTTGGGTCAGAACCAGGATTCTGAATCATCTAGTTAAGGCCTAACCAACTATAATGGAAAACTTCCCACCCACACAAAGCTAATCTGAAAAGGATAAATAATGAAAAGGAAACTTGAATAAGAGAAGGAAACCTGACACTCTCCTACATATGCTGTCCTGAGGAAGGTAGGTAGTTAGTGAAAGGGTGTGTGTGTGTGTCAGTGTGTGTGTCAGTGTGTGTGTCAGTGTGTGTGTGTGTGTGTGTGTGTGTGTGTTTGTGTGTGTGTGTGTGTGTGTGTGTGTGTCAGCATGTGTGTGTCAATCAGGCACACATTGATAATAAGTTGCCTGGCTTATAGCAAATCCACACAGTAAAGTTTCAATAGGTCTGGTGTGTCTCAGTGGTGGCTGGGGAATTACTTCATTCAAGGAGCATGAACATTTCCTATGAATATGCAGTGCAGACCAAGCGTAGCAAAGAAGACTGAACCAATCAAGGGATTTTCAGGAGAGTTCTTCGCCCAAGAACATTTTTGGGTCAAAAAGATGCCTTTTACCGCACACTTTCTGTGTAAAATTGGACACAAAACACTTTGCAATCATTTTTTGTAGTGCAACCCATGAAAAAAATCCCAAACGTGCCAATTAACCAAAAGTGCAAAGGAGAACTTGCCAATGCTTATTCATTAATCATGTTCCCACTATATATGCAAGTGATCTGCCAGTGTAAAAAAACATTTTCATGCTTGCTGTACATATGCATATCCATACTGACTGTACAAATATATGCTATATATGTATTCCGACATAAGAACATGCTCATGGTTGCTTTGCCCATTATGCCAGTAATGATACTATAAGAAAACATGTCCATGTTGGCTCTGCTAAATATGCTAATATTCCTACATAAAAAACATACTCCTGTTGGTGTTGCCCATAATGTCAGTACAACATGTCATGGCGCTGTAAGCAAACATGTCCAAATTAGTTGCACCAATGTAGGCCAGTATGGCCATGCCAAACACCCATGATGGCTTTGCCCATAATACTAGTAAAACGTATAATGCCACTGTAAGAAAACATTTCCATGCTGACTGCACCAATGTAGGACATTGTGGTCACTTAAGACCACTCATTATGTTGGATTTACCCTTGATCCCAGTATATTTCTGTACACACTGTAAGAAAACATTCCAGTGCTGCCTACAACAACATACTCCACCCCATATAAGAACATTCATCATGTTGGCTTTCCCATTATTCAAGTTAAAATGCTATGTCCACTGTAACAAAACATGTCCATGATGCATGTAGCCATCTCCCATCCCGCACCACCATGTAAGAACTCAGGTTGGCTTTGCCCATAATGCCAGCAGAAACGTACATCCAATATAAGAAAACCTATCCATGCTACCATCCCTCCCACCCACAATCAGAGGCCCGCTGACCAGCCTACATGCATGTATGCACACACATTCATATACACACCCACACAACATACTACAACAGCTATCTCATTCACACGTGCACCAATACAACATACACTGCTCTCTCATTCACATGCATAACAAAAAAGATAAACCCTCATATGCACACATATATACATACATATACACACACGTACATAAATACACAATACATGCAGATTTGTTCACTTCTATCTGATGCCTAGCTTTCACTATCCCGTTATCATTGATTATTCTACTTTCTCATTATGACTGTACAATATTTTTCTGATTTGGTGAAAGCGCTATAAAAAATAACAATAAATACAAAATAAATACAAATTGATATTTGTCTGGCCTGCAGCCCCAGACTTTAAATGCTACCTCACTATCTGCCTATATGGCCTCCTGGTTCCCATGCACCACAACAACAGGAACCAGGAACCAGGGAACGTTTCCTGGTTCTATACATGTTTGGAACTAGATCACTATGAAATCACTATGAAATCACTGCCCCTGGCCTCTGAATGTGAGAGGAGGCACACGAGTACCCACTATGCACATTTGGTTCTGCAGTTCCCCAGCCTGCATCCATAATTGGCTATGCAAGGTTGAAGAAGCAAAATGCCCCATGCCTTTCTTTCCAAACCGTGATTCCCTGAACAGTATAGCAAGCCCAAGCCCATGAGCACGTCCTCAGCTGTTTGCTGCAGTTGATGGAGCACTCAGTGTTTTCTATCTGCTGGCTTTGCTGCTCCATAATAGGTGGCTGGATGGCTCCATGGATCCATTATGGACGAGATAACCCTATGTGTTCTTCCTAATACAGCCTAGTACTATCTCTCTGACGAAGACTTCTGAGATGACCAGACTTGTGCACACAACAAAATGGGCTAGAAATCCAATTGTTACAGTTTATATTTTAAAATGTACACTAAAGTACCAAATACTAATTCGGATTTCTAAACTTTTTCATCACACATCTAAATATCTCTCGAGTCAAAATGCTGTCCCTGTGTGCTGTTCAAATGGCTTAACCTCAAACATGAGTAGGTTGCTGATAAGACCGGCGGGGGGGTCTGCACTTCCACTCTCTATATGGTAGAGGGGAGGCACAGAGACCCCTGCCAAGATTCTCTATTATGGTAACGAGCAATCAAGGCCCAGCTTCTCAGGAGGCGATGCGAGCTGGTTCTTAAGTACAGTGCAGTCCCCGAGCACCCACGAAGGAATGTCCACACACTGTATCGGTTAAAACACAGTCTTTATATAATTAATATTTAAGGTCATATACACAATCACGATAACTCACTTTGTACTCCGAAAATCAACAATGGCAAATATGTACAATTCTAAAGTGGTACCACTAACGTTATTAGATCTTAGTCAAGTGCATACGGTCAGAATGACACACAGATCCAAAAGAGGAAACCAGCAGTAGAGAAAGGAAGGAAAGCAAGATGGTTGAATACTTGGCAGAATACTGGCCCCTACCACTAGACACAGTTCTGTGTGGAGATGCCCCCACCTGGGCAACCTGTAGGTGAAAGATACAAGCCCAGTCCATATATTGTTCACCCTTAGACTTCGCAATAGTTCTGCAACCCCAAAGTACCTTGGTGTTGTAGCGTTCCGCGTCAGGGAAATCGACAACCCTTCTTGAGTGTCCTCCCTTTCAGGCAGGAGTCACGGGTCGCCGAACGTCCGACGGAGAACAGGTCGAGCTACGACGGTGAAGTGGCCGCGTCGTTCCTAGCGGTGCTCGTTGACAGCGAAGAGTAAACGTCCTGCAAGGAAGAGGCGTGCGGGGCACCTCGGTGTCGATAGTTCTGGACCGCAAAAAGTTGAAGAGCTGTGACCCAGCAAGCGCGTCGAGTCATCTGCGTCTCTGTGGTCTTTGGGTGACAGGAAACCCACCGGTGGATGCTCCTCGGCGCGTCGACAGTCAGGCCTTCTCCAGCAGGATACAGCGGCGACGATGCGGACGAGAGCGTCCTTGGATCAATGAAGTTTCTTATGCAATGGGAGCACGGCGGCTCCAGTCGGCGACGGCGGTCGCGACAGTGACGGACAACAGTCCAGGCGCTTCTCCTTGGAGTTCTGCATCAGTCCCCGTATCGGGTCGGCAGCCTGCCGATGGTCTGTCTACCGGAGAGCTTAGGCAAAGATCAGCTGTGCACGATGGTCCCTCCTAGCTCAGGAAGAGGGCGCCTTACCAGGTCCTCTCTGGGTCAGTTCTTGAAGCACAGCAGCTTTCAGATTGCGAAGGAGAGCAACAGCAATTCTTCTCATCCAGCAGGGCTCAAGGTTAAGCTTCACTCCAGTTACTCGTCGTAGTGGACTTCAGCTTCTGAACATGATTCCTAGCAGTGAGAGGTCCCCAGATATACTGTTGATCTCCCATTCATTCTGCTGGGTCATACTCAAGCATCCAATCACGACTACGGGAATCCATGCAGGCAGGCAGCCAATCAGGCACACAAGGTATTCAGGCCATTCACTTCTCTCCAGACACTCACAACAAGTTATGTGTATTGGGACAAGTACCGAGCCATTCAACACTCCAAGCTGCATTCATACCGGTTTCGGGCAGGGCTGTCTCAACCATTGTGTCAAACACCAGATACTAGACAGTCACAACATAGAATGTATATTCGTCACACACTCCATTGACTCAGGTCCCACCCACAGGCGTACCCACAATATATGGTCATTGAGAAGGCTCCAGCCATTCTGGTCGGCACTTCCCCACACTACCATATACGGAACTTCCACCCAACAGCCAGTCAGGGGGAAGAGACAGAGGCAGGGCTTCCCGGGACTTCGGGAAGATCAGGGTAACAGGTGATGGAAGGCAAGAGGCCAGGGGGGCCATTTTGCCTCCATCAGGAATCTACCGATTCCAATGACAGGGCCTGGGCATCCCAAAATGGAGGACGCTCAGGGCACCAGTCATTTCAGCACGGAGCTGCCACCAGCTCGTACCCTGCTCTGTGGGTCACACACAGGTGCCCAAAAACATACACTAGGGGCACAGGGTTGTACGCCTACCCATGGGTGCCATAAGGGTATCCCATGGGTCTGTTCACCACCAAAAGAGAGAGCTGCACCGCCAGGAGTCCCACATGAACTCCTGCACAGAAAACACGACAGAACACACGATAAAAAGCATAAAGGACAAGGATACAGAGGCCCTGTCCCTCCGATGCATTTCCAGCATCGCAGTCGCACAGTCGCCCCCCCCCCCCCAGACTGAGGTGGAGGGTGCCTAATCTCCCACGGAATAGGCACCCTCATCCAGACGGTCAACATACCTTCTGGAAAGGCCATCTGCATTATCGTGACTCTTCCCTGGTCTGTGCTCAATGGTAAAGTCTAGTCCTTGCAGACTAATGGACCACCTGAGCAGTTTCGGGTTTTCACCCTTCATCTGCATAAGCCACCACAGGGGCTTATGATCGCTTTGGACCTTGAACGTGGACCCGGTAAGGTAGGGTCTAAAATGCCTAAGGCTCCAAACAATACTTAAACATTCCTTTTCAACAGTAGCCCACCTAAGTTCCCTACCCTTAAATTGTCTACTGATGAATATGATCGGTTGTTCTCTTCCTTTGTCATCTAACTGGGACAAGACAGCTCCAATTCCGGTGTCGCAGGCGTCAGTTTGAACGATAAAGGGCTTGCTGTAATCAGGCGCACACAGCACGGGTGCCCGACATAGACTTCCTTTCAAGCCATCAAAGGCCCTCTGACAGTCTTCAGTCCAATTAACCTTCCTAGGTTGCTTGGGCGAAGTCAACGCTGTCAGGGATGCAGCTAGGTTCCATAGTCTGCCATGAAATTGTGATAATACCCAGTGAGGCCCAGAAAGGCTCTCACCTGGGTTTGAGTAGTGGGAGACTCCCAGTCCTGTACATCCTGTACTTTACTGGGGAGAGGTTGGATTTGACCCCCTCCTACGTCATGACCAAGATAGGTGACTTTCCCCTGAGCTATCTGGCACTTGGTGGCCTTGATAGTGAAGTCAGCCCTTTTTAACGCCTGCAACACTTTATCCAGATGAGTCAAATGCTCTTCCCAGGTGAGCTGTAGATGGCAATGTCGTCGAAGCAAGCCACACAAAAGGCTTACAGCCCACTGAGCGCATGGTTGACTAATCTCTGGAAAGTAGCAGGGGCGTTCTTCAGTCCGAAAGGCATGACCCTAAACTGGTAGAGTCCCTCTGGTGTTGAGAACGCCATCTTTTCCTTGGCATGGTCCGTCAGAGCTATTTGCCAATAGCCTGAGTTAAGGTCGAAGGTGCTCACAAATTTGGCAGCACCTATGGTGTCCACGAGCTCATCAGCCCGGGGCAAATGGTGCGCATCAGTTTTGGTGACGGCATTGACTCCTCGGTAGTCCACACAGAACCTCCAATCCTTGGTACCTGGCTGGGAACTTGCCTTGGGGACAAGGACCACGGGACTGGACCAGGGACTGGTTGAGGGTTCAATAACACCCAGATCCAACATCTTGGCGAGCTCAGCCTGGATGTGGTTCTTGACGGTATCTGACATACGGTAGCACCTGCTTTTGACAGGCACACTGTCACCAGTGTCAATCTCGTGCCTACACCACGGTGTAAGGCCTGGTGTCAGTGAAAACAGAGAGGCGTACTGCCGGAGCAAAGCCCGGCAGGCCTTCTGCTGCTCTGCCATCAGATCGGGAGAGAGATGCACTCCCTCCACGTAGCCATCCTGAGGGTTGCTATGCAGCAAATCAGGAAGGGGCTCACTCTCATCCTCTTCTTGCCCTGAAGCTAGCAAGAGGCATGAGACTTTGGCCCGCCTGTGGAAAGGCTTGAGCCTGTTAACATGGAATATCTGAGGGGCTACCCCAAAGGCTCCCATGTCAACCAGATAATTGACCTCGCCCATCTTGGAGATTATCCTGAAGGGTCCAGTCCATTTATCCACCAAAGCCTGAGGCTTGGTAGGCTCCATCACGAGGACCTCCTGTCCCGGAGTCCAATCCACTTGTGATGCTTTAAGCTCATGCGAGTACTTATTCAATTCCTGGCTGGCCTTAAGATTCGCTGTTGCCTGACCCATCATCTGTGTCATCCTTCGTCAGAGGCCTAATACATAGTCCCCCACTTGCTTGGCGGGACCTGTAGGGGTGGCCTCCCAAACTTCTCGGATCAAGGCGAGGGGCCCCCTCACAGGATGTCCAAAAAGTAACTCAAAGGGGCTGAAACCAACACCCTCTTGAGGTACCTCTCTGTAAGCAAACAGCAGGCATGGCAGGAGAAGATCCCACTTCTTCCTGAGGGGCTCTTCCAAAGCGCCTAACATGTCCTTGAGAGTTTTGTTAAATCTCTCAACCAAACCGTTGGTCTGGTGGTGGTAAGAGGTGGAGAATTTGTAAGTTACCCACATTCTTTCCACATATTTTTCATGTAACTCGACATGAAGTTGAATCCTCTATCAGAGACAACCTCCTTAGGGAATCCAACACGGGTGAAAATGCCCAGGAGAGCCCTGGCGACCACCTTGGACGTAACCGTCCGAAGGGGTATAGCCTCAGGGTACCTGATGGCATGATCTACCAAAACTAGGATGAACCGATGTCCACCCGACATGGGCGGGTCAAGGGGACCGACGATGTCGATGCCAACCCTCTCAAATGGTGTGCCCAACACTGGCAACGGTTGCAGTGGGGCGATGACTCTGCCTCCAGTCTTGCCAGACAGCTGACAAGTTGGGGAGGTCCTGCAGTGGGACTCCACTTCCACTCCCATCCGTGGGCAGCAGAAATGGGCAGAGAGCCTCTGCTTAGTCTTCTTGGTACCAAGATGACCAGCCAAGAGCACCTCATGCGCCAACTGCAGCAGGAAGGGCCGGAAGGGCCGGAAAACCTGGGGTACCACCAACCTCTTGAGGGCGCCAGGTTCAGGCTTAGTAGACTCACTAACAAGGAGTTCACCCTCCCAATAAATCCGAAATGTCCTAGGCACTTCTCCCTGTGCCTGGGACAGGGCCTGTGTCCTCAGACCCTCGAGAGAGAGTGGCACTCTCTCTGTCCCTTACAGAAGTCCGCCCGGGAGGGTCCCCCTTCAGCCAACAAGCATTGAAGGTCGGGATGATCCTCCGGGTTAAGAGCCTCTCCCACAGGAAAGTCTTCTGGCTCATCTCCCACAGGAGTTGAGACGGGATTTACCACTGGACCCAGCCCGTCCAGAGCATGGATCCCAATGGGTGCTGTCGGAACAGCGGGAGGAGTAGGGACTCCCTCCACAGAGGTGGCCTTCTTACTCCTCCGTTTCTTTCGTGCCTTGGGTTTCCCCATTGGCAAGGGTACCGGGCTCGCAGCCAGACCCTGTGTGACCTGCGATCGGGTGACTGCCACAGCAGCCATGGGTAGACCATCGTGATCATCCCCAATTCAACCAAATAGTTTCCCAACAAAATATTCGCAGGTACGTTGTCCTGAACCAGGACCGGAAGCTTTGCTGTCTTGTCTCCAATCGTAATGTTGACTAAGGCTACAGGCGATATTTTGGGAGGCCCACCAGCTAACCTGGTGGTTCTCAGAGGAGCACCTACATAGTCCTCTGGCTTGAGCAGGGTTCTGTCCACCACTGTCATGCTTGTCCCAGTGCCTCTCAAACCAGTAGAAGGCTGGCCATTCAAGAGGACACTTCTCAAAAACCTACGAGTGTTTTGCGGGATAGTCACCAGTACTTCTGCGTACTGGTCCCAGGCCCCAAGGGACACTAAGGAAATCTCTACGGGAGCACCGAAGGTGATCCCAGTAGAGGAGGGGAGGATTGTGGCCTCCACCTCAGGTACGGAGTAGGGATAGGTCAGGCTGACAGCCTGGACTCCAAGTGCCTTACCCCTACACTTGGGGTCACCCCTTCGGTGATCCAGAGCCCCACAATCCCAGCATGTGCCGGGCGTGCGGGGTACGGTACTGGAACCACTGGGACCCTGCTTTGCAGCAGGCGGACCACTACTCTTACTCCCACCCACAACAGACTTATCCCCACTAGGTTTTTGGGTCTTTCGGAGAGGAAGGTTTTGGTTTACCCAGCTTTTAAGACTCCTCAGCTTTCTGAGAGGCCCCTTTTTCTTTGTCTTTGTCCTTGTCCTTCCCACTGGAGTCCTTAGGGGACACCCGGTGGGAGACCCACTTGTCAGCCAACCTAGCCAGCTTAAAGGGGTCCAAAATGTTCTGGTCAGCAACATACTGACTCAGCTCTGGCGAACAGGCTTCTGAAAAATGCTCAAAAAACAAGAGGTGAGACAATTCAACAAACGTTTTCACTTTGTAACCATCAATCCATCCCATCATGTTCATGTGCGCCGCACTCACCCAGTCATCCCAAGACACATTCTCTCGTTTCTTAAAATCCCTGAACCGTTTAAGATATAGGGTAGGCGTTTTGCCAAACTTGGCGATAAAAGCAGACTTCATGCACTCATACAGACCTCTTTCTTCTACACTCAGTTTCAGAATACAGTCATATCCAGTTTGAGGCACTCTGCTTAACAAACACTTAGCCCAATATCTCTTATCAACATCGTGAATTGCACAAACCATTTCAAACGCTTCAATCCATTGGAGGATATCAGAACCCTCTGCATACACACGAACCAAATCTTTCATAAACTTGGTTGCTGGGGACCTGGCACTCTCAACTGGTTTCGCTGAATTCTCCACTCAAGCTTTCTCTAACTGGATTCGCTGACATTCAGTGTTCTTGAGTTCAAGGTCCTTATCTTTGAGTTCAAGATCCCTATTGCTGTGCCAACTCCTCTTTCTTAAGCTCAGCATCTAGTTCCAACTTGCGATATTAAAGGCTAACTTCATCCTCAATAACTCAAGCTCTTAAGAACTGCTGGGGTTCGGAACAGAGGTAGCAGGAATGGCGGCATTCCCAGAATCCGCTTCGGCGACAACCCCCAGGGTAGGGTCCTCATTGGTTGCATCCCCCCCTTCAAGAGTTTCACAATGGATCTGGTAGTACACCAGGGCAGCTATTAGCTCAGCCCTAGACTTATCCACAAAGTCTAATTCCCTGGCTTCACAAGCACTCTGGAGAGCCTCTAAGCTCATCCGAGTCAATTTACCATTCGCAATAAATTCCATTGCTTGTAATGCAGTTAACTTCTACACGACTAAACCTTAATTTAACAAAGTGCAGATATCCTTTGTAAGTGGCACGGTTATACACTGAGTCTTAAAACCATAAGCATCCCACCGCTGCCACCAGCTGTAAAGACCGGTGGGGGGGTCTGCACTTCCGCTCTCTATATGGTAGAGGGGAGGCACAGAGACCCCTGCCAATATTCTCTATTATGGTAACGTAGTCGAGCAATCAAGGCCTAGCTTCTCAGGAGGTGATGCAAGCTGGTTCTTAAGTACAGTGTAGTCCCCGAGCACCCACGAAGGAATGTCCACACACTGGATCGGTTAAAACACAGTCTTTATATAATTAATATTTAAGGTCATATACAGAATCACGATAACTCACTTTGTACTCCGAAAATCAACAATGATAAATATGTACAATTCTAAATTTGTACCACTAACGTTATTAGATCTTAGTCAAGTGCATACGGTCAGAATGACACACAGATCCAAAAGAGGAAACCAGCAGTAGAGAGAGGAAGGAAAGCAAGATGGTTGAACACTTGGCAGAATACTGGCCCCTACCACTAGATACAGTTCTGTGTGGAGATGCCCCCACCTGGGAAACCTGTAGAAGAAAGATACAAGCCCAGTCCATATATTGTTCACCCTTAAACTTCCCAATAGTTCTGCAACCCCAAAGTACCTTGGTGTTGTAGCGTTCTGCGTCGGGGAAATCGACAACCCTTCTTGAGTGTCCCCCCTTTCAGGCAGGAGTCACGGGTTGTCGAACGTCCGACGGAGAACAGGTCGAGCTACGACGGTGACGTGGCCGCGTCGTTCCTAGTGGTGCTCGTTGACGGGGAAGCGTAAACGTCCTGCAAGGAAGAAGCGTGCGGGGCACCTCGATGTCAATAGTTCTGGACCGCAAGGAGTTGTGGCCCAGAAAGGGCGTCGAGTCATCAGCGTCTCTGTGGTCTTTGGGTGGCAGGAAACCCACCGGTGGATGCTCCTCGGCACATCGACGGTCAGGCCTTCTCCAGCAGGATACAGCGGCGACGATGCGGATGAAAGCGTCCTTGGATCAATGAAGTTTCTTAGGCAACGGGAGCACGGCGGCTCCAGTCGGTGAAGGCGGTCGACGACAGTGACGGACAACAGTCCGGGCGCTTCTCCTTGGAGTTCCGCAGCAGTCCCCGTATCGGGTCGGCAGCCTGTCAAAGGTCTGTCTACCAGGGATCTTAGGCAAAGATCAGCTGTGCATGATGGTCCCTCGTAGCTTGGGAAGAGGGCGCCTTACCAGGTCCTCTCTGGGTCAGTTCTTGAAGCACAGCAGCTTTCAGATTGCGAAGGAGAGCAACAGCAATTCTTCTCGTCCAGCAGGGCTCAAGGTTAAGCTTCACTCCAGTTACTCGTCATAGTGGTCTTCAGCTTCTGAACACGATTCCTACCAGTGAGAGGTCCCCAGATATACTATTGATCTCCCATTCATTCTGCTGGGTCATACTCAAGAATCCAATCACGACTACGGGCAATCATGCAGGCAGGCAGCCAATCAGGCACACAAGGTATTCAGGCCATTCACTTCTCTCCAGACACTCATAACAAGTTATGTGTATTGGGACAAGTACCGAGCCATTCAACACTCCAAGCTGCATTCATACCAGTTTCGGGCAGGGCTGTCTCAACCACTGTGTCAAACACCAGATACTAGACAGTCACAACATAGAATGTATATTCGTCACACACTCCATTTACTCAGGTCCCACCCACAAGCATACCCACAACACACAGTCGTTGAGAAGGCTCCAGCCAGTCTGGTCGGCACTTCCCCACACTACCATATACGGAACTTCCACCCAACAGCCAGTCAGGGGGAAGAGACAGAGGCAGGGCTTCCCGGGACTTCGGGAAGATCAGGGTAACAGGTGATGGAAGGCAAGAGGCCAGGGGGGGCATTTTGCCTCCATCAGGAATCTACCGATTCCAATGACAGGGCCTGGGCATCCCAAAATGGAGGACGCTCAGGGCACCAGTCATTTCAGCTTGGAGCTGCCACCAGCCCGTACCCTGCTCTGTGGGTCACACACAGGTGCCCAAAAACATACACTAGGGGCACAGGGTTGTACTCCTACCCATGGGTGCCATAAGGGTATCCCATGGGTCTGTTCACCACCAAAGGAGAGAGAGCTGCACTGCCAGGAGTCCCACATGAACTCCTGCACAGAGAACACGACAGAACACACGATAAAAAGCAGTAAAGGACAAGGATACGGAGGCCCTGTCCCTCCGATGCATTTCCAGCATCACAGTTGCTGTGTGCAGTTTTTTAGACAAAGGCTTCATCTTCTAAGATGGCATGCACTCAACATAGAAACCAGCCTTCACTTTGCAAACAGGAGGGGCATACCCTTAACAAAGTATGAAGGATGAATCCAATTACGGGGTTAAGGGACAGGCATGTTGGGCACAGGGAATGTTTGACAAATCTTGCTAGTGAGTCTCACACCCTAACAGGGATATAATCCCACAACATCCATACATTCCAATGTCCACTGTAAAGAAGTCACAGTGGCAACAATAAAGACAGACACAAGTGATTACAGTTCAAAGGTGTTTATTAAACTGTAAAGTTTAATCAACAGGCTGGTTCTCAACACGCTCCTCAGCATCATTAATTCCTCCCTTACAGAAGGGTCATTCCCAGTCACCCTCAAGACTGGTCCAATACGACTTCTTTTGAAAAAACCAACCCTAGACCCAGATGGCCTGTCCAACTACCAGCCCATTACGAACCTCCCGTTTTTTGGCAAAATCTTGGAAAAAGTAGTTGCTAAAAAACAACTTGCCAGAAACAAACACATTCCCCTGCTAAATTCAGTCAGTGGTCCAAACCAAGTTTAGCATCGGGACAGCCACCATCCAGGTATTGAATGATGCTCTCCAAATCATGGCTAGGGGCAACTCATGTCTCTGCATGCTCATTGACCTCTCGGCTGCATTCAACACCATTAACTTCTGCATCTTTGTCTCCGTTCTTGCTGACAGGATGGTATTCTTTGGCACTGTCCTGAATTGGTTTGTCTCCTATCTCTTGGGCAGACACCAGGCCATCCAGAGGAACCCATTGCATTCTAACCGACACCCAATCTCCTGCGGAATCCCCCCAGTTTCCATCCTTTCATCAATCCCTTTTAAACTTTACATGCAGCCTCTGGGCACTCACCTCAAAGATCACAATATAGCCATCCGCCAACACGTGGATAATACTCAGTCATACATGATAGTAAAAAGCCCAAAAGACAACAGTCATCTGCGTGAATACCTAGCCATCATCCAGTCCTGGATTTCGACTGCCAACCTCGAACTTAACCCACCCAAGACGGAATTCGTCCTCATCCTTAGGCTTCACCATTTACAGCAGCCTGTCCAGCCTGTCCTTCCCAAACGGCCTGCCTCCAAATCTCCACCCTTCACAAAATCAAACCTTTTCTCCCACTGAAGGACTTCTGAACTGTAGTGCAGGCCCTTGTGGTCTCGCACACCAATGGGGGAAATGCCCTCATGACGGGGCTTCCAGCTACTCATTTGACTCCCCTAAAAGAAGTCTACCACACTGCAGCACGTCTGATTATGGGTGCATGGAAATTTGACCAAAGCACAACATCCTACGCGAACTGCATTGGCTCCTTCCCCGTGCCAGGTGACTGTTCAAGACTTCATGTATCATATACAAAGCAGTCACGAGTAGCACACCAGCGTAACTTGTGGTTAAGCTCCATATATCTGTTGGCACATGCTCCTGCCACAGCAAATCAATGAACCAGCGAATCACAATTCTTCTGCAAAGAGGACCTGCAAACCATTCTTCCCTTGTCACGCACCCATTATTTACAACTCTATTCCGGTATCGGCTTGGAATGTCCCCAGAATTCTCAAATTCCGTAAATCTCTCAAAACTTGCTTTTTTCAAAAATACATTACTAAGGACTAATCCCAACAGGCACACATACTAACGCACATATTTCAACTCACTGTACTGCACTACTGTTAAAAGATGCCAGCCCATATGTTGGCTACCCACACTCCGTACAGCGCTCCAGTGCTCTTGAACTAGCTCAGCACATTAAACAATAAAATAAAATAATAATAAAATAAAATGATAGGTGGTGAGATCGAACAGTGGTAGCAGTAGTGAGGCAGAGCTTGGTGGTGAACCTAAGGAAAGGAGAGGACGGCAGAGACGATTCTGGTGAAGACCTCAAGGAGGCATTTGAGGAGTTTAAAGAGGAGGTTGTCAAAGATTTGGAAGAGAAGATGGGGAGTTTGGGAAGGGTGTTGCTGGACAGACGGAGTTGAAATTTGAGGAGGCTAAGGAGATATTTAGTGGAGATTCAGAGGAGGGATATGGAACGTTGAAGAGGTAGGATGGTGGAGAGTTAGCAAAGAAGTTAGAAGACACACAGGAGGAGTTTAGAAAAGGGAAGCTTTGTAACAACGAGGAAGGGCTAGTTGAGCAGGGCCTGGAAGTACTTGGAGAAAATCAGAAGATTGAGCAGTTAGTTAAGCACAGATCAGAGGGAACTGAAGGTATTTCAGTGGAGGGGCGGGTGAAGAGAGCAAAATGACAACGTGATGGTGGTCGAGCGAGTCAAGAGGAGGTTGAAGATTGTCAAGTACGAAAATAACTGGAGGAGGTTGGAGGTAACGAGGAGTTGTTAGGGAGAGGTGGAGAGGTTTTTGAACATTGGCAAAGAGCGATTGTAAAGGAGGCTGGAGATGAGACGAGGAGACAGGGACAGTTGAAGAGGTCAGGGAGGTGGTAGGAAGAAACCCGGAAGTAATAGGTGAGAGGTGTGAGAAAAATAAGAAACCTCCGGAAGGGGAAGTATTTTGTTTCCAACAGACCCCCCTTTTTGTTATTTTTTCCAATCCTTAAACACGGTTAATGCTGTCACTCTACATGACAGTGCTGTGACACTTAAGAGGGGTTAAGGCACCAGGGGCATTCTGCAAGTTCTCCTGTTTAGTGAGCCGTGTGGCGCTCTTATAAATCACAATAAGTTAACGGCCCTCACAACTGCAAATTTTAAAGAGTTGAATGCCACAAAATGACAATAGTGTTATACTTGTATCTGTCTTGCAGGAATCTTGTGGATTCGTGCCCTGTAAAAAAGAGATTGTACTATCTCACTCAGTGGTGCTTATTAAACCCTCTCGAAAGGAAGACCGGTTGAAATTTAAACCGGTACCCGTCAGGTTTCATATAAATTTAAGGAGCAGTTTCTTTAACCCATTAAGGTAGCATATTGTTCTAGATCTTTGCTAATATTGGGAGGAACAGAACTATACCAGCTAATGATTGCTTATGTTATATAAGTAGGTAGGTTAGGATAGCGGTCATCATGTAAATTAGATACTCTTCGTGTGCTGTTATGCACTCACTAAATCCCTGTTGCAGAACTCCTTTTGGCCTTGAGGTAAAACATTCTACTTGTTGTCTTCCTGCACTACTCGTACTATTGCAGTCACTTGCTGCATCAGTCCCTCCAGTGAAGGCTGGTGCAAGGTGCCATTTTGCAATGCTGGGGGTGCTTGACATCAGCAAGCACCATGCTCCAAGTAACCCTTTCCATTCGGTGCCAAACACATCCCTGGTTCACCTTGCGCAACTGCCTCTGCCTAGAGTCACTAGTCACAAGAACTTCGTCTATGTTATCCAATTTAATTCCTAATGCGCACTAACAGTGCGCATGCTGATCTTTCGGAATGAGGTAACACCAATTGAATACCAGTGTGCAACAATTTATAGGGTAGCATAATTAAGAGATGCTGGAAATAAATGCTTAACATCATTTCAGTTTTCAGGTTTTTTTGTTTCCATTTACAGAGCTTACCCTTCATTTCTTGCAGATCAATTTCATCCTGTTTGTGAGAATTGTAAGAATTCTGAGGAAAAAACTCAAAACATCAGATCTTTGTCGAGACGATTTTGGCCAGTACAAGTAAGTTAAGCATAAAACCATGAACAAAACGAAAAGAAAAGCAAAGGCAGGTTTTGTGGTAGGAGGGAATTGAGAGCTAGCAGGAACATGAGGAATCTTCTGTGCAATGGTATACTTGGAGATCAATTCCCTAAGCACGAATCCTTGGTTTGGATAGTGACAGGGCACTGTACAAGGGTTCCAGCTGGGTATTAGTCACAGAGTGGAATTTTCAAGCAGGCTTTGCTCTTTTTGTGCTACCACATTGCGCCTGATCTAGAGCAAGTTAGCAAAGGTTTGATTGGCCGTTCTGCCATAATGTTCAACGTGAGAAAAATAATTTGCGTTCTGAGATATTTCTGAATTAATTCGGATTGCTATGGACGAATGAGGGCAGCGGCACAGTGGGATAGGAAGAAGAAACGGGAGACAGGAAAGTAAGGCGCACGCTATACAAATATATAGTTCCTGAGTATGTCACATGCATTCTCAGTCTATGCCCTCCAGAGTGTCTATCTTCGGCCCCAACCCCATGCAATCCAGAAAAGAAATGAAGAGAATACTCTTGGATGAGCACATTGTTCACACACTAAGATACAGCCACCCACCAAACCCTTTAGGTCCAGTATCCCTCCTGATGGCTAACCTTTACCATTCACCCTCCTGCCCCACCCTTAAAGCCGCTTTCAGAACTTCTCAGCTTTTCAAGCTGACTTATCTTCTTTGTCTTCTCTTCACCCCACCCATGACGCCCTGCTTCTCTCTGCTAAGCAAAAAAATGTCCATTCCCTTTTTTCCTCACTTGCCTCTCACCCGCGTCGTCTATTTCAAAACCGGAACGGCATCCTCTCTCCTTCTTCCTCTGACTCTTCTTCATCTTCTTCCCACCCTGCATTTGACATTTAAAAACAATACAAAGAAAGTTGAAAAGAAGACGATTTTCAAAGGAAAGCCAGTGCAGATAGTGCAGGGAGAGAGTGAGCAGAGTACCCGAATTGAGGAATGGAATATAGAATGAAGACAGGTAAGATGAGATGTCAGCGCCACGGAAGGGCCTAACGAGCGGGTAGTCCACCCCCGGTGCTCCGGAAGGTTGGTACCCGCCAGCCCAGACATTGCACAGACGAGGCTCGATATCCGTGCCTGGCGAGGACCGCTCCCTCAGCGGCGTCAAGGTGGAGGCGGGGGCTAGTCTGGGCCTCTGCAGAGGCAGTCCTGGAGCAGTGTTTGTCCCAAACCTGAAGCGGGGAAAGTGGGGGAAAACGGAACATCAGCCTTGGGATAAAGGCCAGAAACAGTCTCCTCAATGGAAATGGATCGCCTTTGGCAGCTGGAAGAAGCAACAGACCACAGACGGCGTTTGTGGGTGTTGGGCACAGTGTTGATTTCAACATGGTTCCGTGGAGGTAGTCGAGGTGGCCACAGGAGAACCCTCTCTTAGACAAGTAAGCAAGAGATTGGTGGTGTCACCACCTGGCACACCATTTCATTTATTTGGCAGGTCTAGGATGGGAAGCGGAGTCTTCCTGATGTCTAAAGGTAAGGGCAAAGAGACACCTGTCCAGCCAAAAACACAAAGCCCCCCATGAAAAGGGATCCTGCAGCGCTGCTGAAACTTTGGATCAGAATTCGAAGGGAACACACTGGCTGAGGCAACAGCATCCCCAGCACAACAGCACAGCTCCACTGGAGCAGCGGCCACCACTAAAGAGAACCATATGCAATGCCTGAACACTTTTCAAGAGAAGATGGCAGCAGCGTTTCAAGACCAGATCGCCACCCTCAAAGCAGAATTGAAACAATGATAGGCTGAAAATAAAGGGGAATTGGCTAAGCTAGAAGAAAATTTGGACTTGACTGAAGCGGCCCTACAAGACGTTGCGTAAGATGCTTGGAAAAACAAGTAAGTCCTTGAACAAGTCACTATAATATCAAGTAACCTAAAGATTCAATTCAAGTATCTGGAAAATCTCTCCTGATGCTCTAACATTTGCCTAAAAAACCTTGCAGTGGATGTACTTGACAAAGATCTGAGAGACACTGCACAACACATATATGGCGATTCATTTTGACAGAATCCACCACACAGGCACCAAGAAATCAGGCCCAAGGTCAAGACCAAGGTATGTCCTTGTGGCAATGAATTCTTACTCCCAAAAGCAAAATATATTGAGAGCAGCTAGAGAATCAAGCCCTTTACGCCTAAATGGAGCAGAAATTCTACTGTTTCAGAACATTTCACAATCTACTCTCCAAAGAGAAGAGAAGTGGGACCGTTGGTCAAAACCCTCGTCCACAAGCGGATCAGATATAAATGTACGTTTTCTTTCGGATTGCTTTTTACCTGGGAGGGCAAGCAACATCGAATCACCACTGCTGGAGAGGGGCTTAACATTCTGAATACTGTGGAGGATGCCATAGGAGAAGTTTCAGCATTGCAGAGGAAGCTTTACCTGAGGAAAAGACCCTGGGAATGGTCAAGGATAGCAGGCAATCCCCAAAATCGGAGACATGGTCCGTCCCATCTGGAGCCGATATCACTGTGAAGGACTAGTCCTATCATGTAGGATCGAGGCTCGGGGGCCCAGAGGAGCCATTTGGCATCCCTCTGTACATTGAGGGCATCGGGTATATGGGACATTGGCAGGAACTCTCTACAGGAACTATGAAGGGAGGAAACCAGACGAGTCATACAAGATGACAATGGAGGTTCTCAGGACGGCCAATGTTTTCTCGGGGTCCCCTCTTGGTTTCAGAAGTGGGCCTTAGGACACCCTCATTCTACTGGAGTTGTGTGGGTCATCCCTAAGGAGATTAGGTACATGGGCCCTGTGGGTTCAATGGCCACTTTTATTTTGTATATATGGTTTACAAGAATTTGTTGGCCAGGATGGCTTTCTACGAGAGGTCCTATCTCAGCTGAAGGGAGTTCTCAAGAAGTGAAATTACACTAGTGGGGGATTTTAATTAGGCCTGGTCTCCAAGGATCTATAGAAGCTGGTTCAATGTGCACGGGAAAGGTGTGCCATCCAAGACCCTCAACAGCGCATCGAGTGACTGAAACTCATTGACAGCTGGAGATCTATTTGGTCACAAGAAAAGGGGTTCACATTTTATTCACATGTACACCGCACACAATCTAGAAATGAGTGCTGTTACAGTAGCTGGGGTGGGTGGAGGGGATCGAACTCGGAATTATATCGTTCTCTGATCATGCCCTGATCATGGGCTCCCTTCAGATCCTGTTGATCAAACACAATTTGTGGAGGTGGCATTTCCCAATGGAATTACAAAAGGATAGAGTCCTTGTAAAGTCTATAGGAGATAAAATTAGAGAATACTTTGAAAATAATCTGTCCTCCCGCACCTCTGAGTGTATTACTTTTGCCACCTTCAAAGCGGTTATGAGGGAAGAGTTAATTGCCATGAAAGCAAGTAAGATAAACAAGTGAGACAACTGGAACTAGAGCTGGGGGAAGATTGAGACTTAGCATACAGGCACTGAAGGAATAACCCAGGAGAGCTCATCTGAGGGCATACAGGAATACTGGGAATACTAGGGGTTAACTCGAGATATTGTGCACTAGACAGGATGAGATGGAATTACTATATACCAAACAAAAATATTTTGTAAAAGCCAAAAAAGCGGACAAATTATTAGCAAGAATGCTGAGGGATCAGGAGACCTCTAGGACTATAGAAGTGATTAGGGATTCAGGGAAACTCAAGATCACAAACAATGTCCAACTTTTGTAGGAATTCACAACATTTTCTGCCTTATTATACTCCTCGTATTCCCTTCTGGGATCTTCTCAAATAGACTACCTGAAAGATTAGCCCCTACCAAAATTATCCCCATTAGAGGGGAAAATCCTAGATGCGGAAATCAAACAGGAGGAGGTATTGGAGGTCATAAAATAACTTCCTATTATTAAATCTCTGAGACCTGATGTTTTCCCAGCTGTTTTTTTTATAAAACCTTCCACCCCATTTTGGCACCCAGATTAACTGGGTTATTTGACTCTTTCCGAGCGTTGGAGAGGATTACCACTTGTATGAATGAGGCTAACGTGGTACGGCTTCCTAAACCCAATAAGATTCTAGACTTGTGTGGGTTCTATCGCCCCACAGCACTGATAAATATTGGTGCTAAAATCTACACTAAAATGTTGTCTAACAGACTGGGCCCTCTACTTACCAGACTTATAGGGCCAGATCAATCAGGTTTTGTCCAGCAATGCCAAAACTTTGATATTCCAAGGAGGGTCTCGAACTTAATTGAAAGGGTGTTGAAGTCTGGTATCCCAGCACTCCTCCTTTCTTTGGACATGCAAAAGGCTTTCGACCAGATGGAGTGGTTGTTCCTTTGTGAAACCTTGTCTTAAATTAGTTTTGGGTCCTCTTTCTTCAGAATGGTTAGCACAAACTATCAGACTCCCTTGATACGCTTACTAATCAATAGGCAATTTTGTCAAACGATACCAATCAGCAGGGGGACTAAACAGGGATGCCCATTGTTTCCCCTTTTATTTGCAATCTCTCTGCAGCATCTCCTTGCCCGCATGAGAACAGCTATAAAGATACATGGCATTTCATTTGGGGGGAAGAACATTAAGGATCAGCGTTTTCAGATGATATGCTGCTGACTTTTACGAGCCCGGTAGAATCTGTGTTGGCAATAATGCGGGAACTGAACGTTTTTGGGGCTGTAGTGAGGATGAGGGTAAACCGCAGCAAGTCTGAAATTCTGAATCTTTCCAACCAGGGGAAACTCTGAGTCAGGTCAAAGCCTGGCCTCCCTTTACATGGCAGCCTGAAAGTATAACTTATTTGGGTATAACCCTTATGAATAACCTTGAGACAATGTATATTGCTAACTATGTACCACCTTTGAATAGGATGAAGGGGGATTTGGCCAGATGGGGCCCACTCTCAAAATAATGGATGGGAATGATAGCTACAATTAAAATGGTGGTTTGGCCTAGGGTGTTATATGTGTATGAAGCTCTACCCATACCTTTAAGGGTTTTATTTTTCAAACTATTGAACAAACTTATTTGAACATTTGTGAGGAATAATAGGAAACCACGTTTGGTCCTCAAGACCATGATGGGTCCTAGATCCAAGGGAGGTTTATTGCGGCCAATCTTTTGGACTTACTATGAGGTGGCCCAGATACGGGTAAAGAGTGGTTCAATGTGGACATGAGCAAGATCTGGGTCAGAATGGGCAGTGCTCCGTTGAATGATGTCCTATGGCTACACAGAAACCAAAGACCCATCAACATGCATCTTAATTACATCATGAGGTTGATGGAAGATACGTGGGACACACTGGTTGAGAAATATGGGACCCGGTCCCATCCTCGTTCACTCCTATCTTTCGCAACCCACAATTTGTGCCTGGGCTGGAACAGGAAACATTCAAGCAGTGGGGAGAGGCATTATGTAGCAAGCTTAAAGACTTGTTTCAAGGGAACTAGATGAAATCTTCTTATGCGTGTAAAGGGTGCTTTCGGATAATGGAAGGCGAAGGATGCTGGTACTTTCAGCTGCACCATTGGGTTTCTTGCCCGATTGTTAAGGAGGCCGCAAATAGACCCCTTGCTTCATTTGAACTTTATCTGGTGACTCAGTCAGGCTCTTAAAATCGGATTTCCTCATTATACAAGATTTTCATAGAAGGCAGCCCTACACATTGGCCCTACATGAGCAAATGGGAAACAACATTGGGCAGGCCCATTCCCTAGGAACACT
This sequence comes from Ambystoma mexicanum, assembly GCF_040938575.1. Lineage (NCBI taxonomy): Eukaryota > Metazoa > Chordata > Amphibia > Caudata > Ambystomatidae > Ambystoma > Ambystoma mexicanum. Next base: position 1,277,535,828 of record NC_090931.1, on the reverse strand, counting down.
GTATCTTCTTGCGGTGGAATATACCTAGGCTTACCAGGGCAATTCAACTTAGAGAGATGTGATATAAGGTCATGGTTCAATGGCGCTACATACCAACTAGGATGCAGAAAATGGGTATGCTTTGTTTATACCGAACATGTTATATTGAAGCACACATATATCAAGTACTTTATAAGGAAAACCTGTATACCGAATGTATTTTTGGGTGGGGTAAAGGGTTACATTTTTGGGGGAAATGTTTGGAGTGCGTTTTTAAGGGTGGAAAACGGGGGCCCAAACCCATCCCAAAGAAAAATGCATTTGTTATATGGTTTTCGTTATTAAATACTTGATATATGTGTGTTTCAATATAAAATGTTCGTATAAATACATGTAAACCAGAAAATGTATCCCCAGATAGTCCCGGAGTGTTGGAGAGGATGCGCCGCGCAAGGAGACTGTGTCCAGATTTGGTGGTCATGCCCTGGCGAGGAGCCGTTTTGGTTAGTCGAAAGTACATGAATGCAGTGGATGTTTGGTGCAGGGCTAGAGTTGGGGGCATCTGAATGTATATTATGGATCAGTGATCCAGAGTTAGCGCCTCGAAATAAACCTCTCTTTGAAGCATATGCGGTGCTCATTATGGCAGCTTTACTAGTAATAGCGCAAAGGTGGAAAACCAAGGAAGCCCCTCCAGGGCATGACTGGTGAAAGCAAGCGTCCCCAAACAGCACGATCTTCCCCGCAATGAGAGGCAATGAAGGACTCTCCCAAAATGGGAATAAGGCCAAGACAGAGTGCGGGTGAGCGTAAATGGGAGTTTATCAATTAGAATTGGGCATGCAAAGAACTCTGCAAACTCCGAGAGCGCTCTGTCTGACAATAGCAAAGACAAGCGTATATATTTACAACAAACGTCATCAAAACCTACATACTATAGGGGGCACAAGCTCATTGGGATTGGGTGGCGACGACTAACTATAGGTGCTGCTGCGGCGTGGTTGGTCTTGGCTGAAGGACGTCACTGGTCACCCTCGTGGGTTGGGCTGGGCCTGGCAGGTCGGCTTGAGTTCATCCGGGCGGTGTTGGTGTGCCAATGCTGCCTGTGGCAGAGATGAATGCCTTTTCTGACTTACTTGCCCTCGGCCATGCACACCGCAGTCATTCAGTCATTTACAGTGTTATTCTCTTTAGTAAATCTTCCAATAGGTTATTTTTATAGGTTAATGCAACACAGGAGGAATGCACCTTGTGAGGGGTCTGGAGGTAATATATCGAGGCCTGGTTACTCGTGATCTGTTGACCGGGACCATAGGTCGAGGGGCTAAGCTTCGGGGACTGGGGCGGGTGGTACAGGTCTTTCTGTCTTGTTAGAAGTGGTTGTGGATGTTTCGCTGAGTGTTGTCAAAGTGTTGGGTGTCCTGATTGCACAGGGCCATAAGTCTGAGATATTCCGGTGGGTTGTGGGGTTTACGAGGGGGCGCTTGAGTTTAGACAAAGGTTTACTGCTGTGCTGTAAATAATGCAGGTGGCTGGCCGCGGCCTTGGGTCCTGCAGTGGGGGCTACAAACCTTTGAAGTGGCTCCAGTCTAGTCGGGGGGAGGTGGGGTAACGCAGAGCGGGCCTCTGTTCTCATGTCTTGGCAGCCTTCGTAGGGTGGGAGGGGGAATGGCCTTGTACGCATTCACAAAGGTATCTCCCTCGTGTGTTGCCGAATGTAGGTAAAGACATCACAAACATTTGAACACTTTCTATAATACTTATTCAAAATCACTTTAAAACATGCATTTAACTTTGCTGGATGTGTCTCGATTATACCCAGTCCGAGCACTACATTTGTACATTATGTTCTAGGAGCTACAGTATTTTAGTTACATGCATATACACTTGCAGTAAATGAGGTAGTAGTTGGGTCGGTGGAGTACATAGAAAACGACCCGCCACTGTACGTGACGGTGGTGGCACATAAGGGGCTTAGACATACACACATGATAAGTGCATTCTCGCGCATCCTTTACATGAGTTCATAGTATAGTTGCATTCGCTTTCTCGTGTATTCTAGCAGCATTAGCTTTAGTTATGGCGCAAAACCATGGGGGGTAGGCTGCCCAGTGATATACGCAACAAACAGATCCCTGGAGCGTTCGATTATTATTAGTATCCACCTGCAAGGGTGTGAACTCGCCATTGCTTATATCATGGGAGCATGCTTTCTCATTTTAATACATTCTACAGGCGTTTGTAATATAGGAGATTTTGTGGAAGAAAGCATACTTCGCAAGAGATCTTGACATTAATATATACATATATATAAAGACTGTCTGCCATCAGATGACCATTTTGCCGTTCTTCCCATTGCTCAGGCCTGCTGGCCGGGTCATGCTGATAGTGATAGTACACTGCGGGAGGTGAACTGTTACAATGTTAGCGTATTGCGCTAGCTCATGTCCGTTTTGTTCGTGGGAACGTGCTCGCAGCGGATCTGCCAGGGTGCTGCGGCAACAGGGATGTTCTCCAAGGGTGGGGGCCGCGCTACAGTGCGCTGAGCTCACGCCATCTTTACCGGGCAAAGAATGGTTTCTGGGCCTAGCTAAACTTGTGTTGTAATCAATACATGTGGGCATTCGATACGTGTGGGCAATGTCTCCAGTGGGTGAGCCCTCCACCACCTGGGCCCGGGTGGCATGAGGGAACACCCAATGGGCCATAGCCCTCACCTGGGGAAGAGACGCAGGCGAGAGGGGTCTCCTGGACCAGTCCTCCCCTACATTTCCCCCCTTTCGTTACTTAAGTAACGAATTCTTTAAATCCTCTATCCTCCTACATTCTGCTTCGTCCATCACCGCCTCATCCCATGCAGGAGTTCCTTTGATAGGCATCCATGCTCTACACACCCCCCTTAAGCTCTCACCTCTCCTGGCGTATTCGTCTGGAGTACACGTGAGATATATGCACCCACCATCTCCTTCCAAATCTACCCATACTTCCTCGTACCATTCTAGTATGCGGGACTCTTTGATGGTGGTGTGCCACAGCTTATCTACAATATCCTTGTCGTGGTACATGGGCACCAGTTGGTACCTGGGTGTGTTCTCTACCCCTGTTTGTACTTGTGCTTCTTGCATCGTTTTTATTGTACCGTGTGAGTTGCCCATTGTCACCATCATAATTGCACCATTTGGTACTGCGTTAGCACAGACTCGAAGACCCACCTGGCATAGGCAGAAAATCAAAAGGAGGAACACCACAGCTGGCATCAAAAATTTCATCATTGTTCCAAGCCATGAGGGGACCCAGGAGAAGATGTTATCGAACCATGCACTATCTTCTGCTCCGCCTTCCATCTTCATTTTTTCTCCTAGGTTGTGGACTGCTTCGATCACATGGGACAGGGAGCCGTTCTCTGCGTCTTCAGAAGGTACGAAAGTGCAGCAGGCACTTCCTATTTTTCGGCAAACACCGCCGTCCATCGCCGTCAACAGGTCCAGGACATACCTGTTCTGCATGGTCATCAGTCGCAAGGCTCTTAGTTCGACCTTTATTATGTTAAAACCTTCTTCAGTGTCGTTTGCCAGCTGAATTAATTCCCAACGGGTTATCTGGAGCCATTTTGCGTTAGCCCTTGCTTGGACACTTGATACGAGCGAGGCAAAAAATGTTTCTGCTGAGCTGAATAATCGATATTTGTCTGGGATCTGAGCCAATAGTTCTGATGATGCCTTTGATATATAGTTTGATGCTCGTCTGTTACGGGTCAGCACCTCTCCCTTGCTTCCAGAAGACAGGACATAGATTTGTGACTCTGAAGTTGGTTGGGCCACACTCTGCTTCATTCGCTCCTGTGTCCTTTGGCTCCCATCGATGTGGCTTTCTGGTATTACCATTAGAGCTGAGTGCAGTGTGGCCATTGAGCAGCTGCCACTCCACGACGGGGGGAGGTGTAGGTATGCCTGGTTGCCACATACCCAATACGTGTCCATAAGGGCCGCTGTCCCTTTTCTTAGGTCTGGGATAGTGAGGGTTCTGTTGCACTTCTTGTTCGTCCCCATGGACGTTCTCCCCTCTCCTTTGAAACATAGTTCATAGTCTATTTCATTCTGCAACTTGAAAGGCTTTTCGATGGGCGTAACCCAGGTTAGTTTTGAAATGTGTTCCTTCCATACGGGTGTGCACGTTTCTTCTATCCACTGCAATTTCTCCGGTGCCACACCCCTCAGTGCTTCAGCTTTACACATTACTTCTTCATTTTTCCACTTGTTATCAGAAAAAAGTGTCCCTTCGATTGCAAAAAATGGTTCTTTCAGACATACAACCCCTGATGGTTTTGGGTAGCACGTTTTCTCGTTCTGCAGCATTTGAAAAGTCACTTCATGTGCCTGGAAGGTGTTCTTAATTCTGCACAACGTGAGATGAAGGAGACATTGGGCATCTATAATCGGCAACTCTTTGGGTAACAGTACTTTGGGTGTACCTGATGCGTGAGGGATGAGGGAGCAAACATAACAGCTCTCGTTTGTTGTTTGTTTAGCTGTGGCACTCATGTCTGCATACCACTTATTTGTTTGGTGGGGGTGTCGTGGGTCTTCCATCTTATCTAGACCTAGCCCATAGTACTCATCATACTTCCTCCTCCCTGCTTCCCTCTTCCGTCTATTGTTCTTATTCCTCATATACTTCCCGATTCCCTGGGCAAGGGACAAACTAGACCCCCCTTTCTCATTCCCGCCCCCCTTCACCCAGTCATCATATAATATTTCATGTGTTTCTCTCATTCTTTGATTCTCTATGGCCGTGGGGGCAGGTTGGCTGGTGGGGGTATTATACAACCAGGATATGGCAGAGGGGTTTCGGTCGTTTAAGCTGTGAGCATTGTAATTAGATATCTCAGGTGGGGACAGTGTGTTATTTTGCCTTTTACCCTTTGGCCCTCCATCTTGCGAGATGACAACAGTGGATGACGTAGTATAGTAGCCCCACACAAGTTTAGTCCCGTCCCATATCAAAAAATCACCTTCCCGTGTAGTTGCATTGACACTGGCAGTTGTATTGGTCCCAGTAGTTGTGTTGCTCCCTCCCCCCTCGTTCATCTCGATAGAGATGAACGCTATGAACCAGTATGTAACCAGACCAAATAATAATGTAAAAAACAATATAATGCACGCAGATAGCCCACATTCATACGAATATATACATTTCACAGTTAACCACTCTCTAATTCTAGTAAATCTATCCGTTGCAGGCCGCCCGTTAGATGCCATGGAAGCTCCTGTTTTAAGATATAAAAGTGCATTGAGTGCATACATGTAAACATTTTGTTAGCACCATCAGTGCCAATATACATGTGACGGGGAATGGAAAGGGGTGGGGAGACAGGGAGGGGTATTCACAGACAAGGGTGTATACAGGCTATAATTTGGCATTCCATTAACCACACATATATATGTATATTTGTATATACACTCAACCAGGTAAAAGTTAATATCTTTATCAGTTGTGCACTTATTCAAGTTTAGCACCAGCACATACACATAAGTTCATATTCAGTCACTCTGCTCAGTCGCATTGTTTGCTGTTGTCTGTGCCTCCCCATCTACCTCCTCTTGTACGTTGCTATATGCTTTCCGTACGTCGGTCAAGTGCACCCAGTACCTCAATCCCTTAACCTTCACTGCCGTGGGCGTACAAAATATTACTTCGTATGGGCCATGGAATCGTGGTGCATTCCACCGACGTACAAAGCTTCTGACATAAATCCAGTCGCCTGGCATCAGCTGTAGCTGTTGCCCCGGCTCCGTAACAGCGCCTGTTACATTTCCCTCTTCTCTAGTGAAGGGTGGGGAGAGTTGCTTTGATATCACGCGCGCTGCCCTTGTCAATTTCTTTAAATAATCTGTGAACTCATCTCCCAATATCGCGGCGCTTCTGTGAGCGTCTGAGTGTTCGCGCAGTGGCGAGTGTGCTGTGTTCATCCGTCTCCCAGTCACGATCTCGTGCGGGGACAAATGGTGGTCTTTGCTTGGCTGATTTCGTAACTCAAATAGCGCAAGCGGTAGGCAGTAAATCCAATTCTTCTTTAATGAGAAGCATAGTTTTGATAGCCTGCCCTTCAACAGTCCGTTCATCTTTTCCACTACGCCATTACTTTGAGGATGATAAATCGAACATAATTTATGTTTTATTCCCAATAATGTAGTGACTTCCTTAAAAAGCTCATTCACAAAATGAGTGCCGTTGTCCGAGCGAATCACGTCACAAATTCCCCAACGTGGGAATACTTCTCTTACTAGGAACTTGGCGGCGCTCTTGGCATCCGGTCGTGCGCAAGGTCCTGCTTCCACCCACCTTGAGAATGGGCACACAACCACGATCATGTACCGTGCGCCATTACACCTTTCCCCCATGTCTGCGTAATCTATATGCAGTTCCTTGAATGGGCCAATGGGTTTAGGAATTGTTCCCCGTAGAGTGCGTAATGTCATCCCTGAATTGTATATTTGGCATGTTGTACATTCCATTGCCAATCGAGACACATGCTCCTGGAGACAGGGCACGAACCACTCTTCCTGTATTTCTGCTGCGATGTGTTGTTTGGTGTTATGTGCAGGGAAGTGTAGCTGTTGAAATGCAATTTCTAATAGCTGTATTGGCATTACCACTTTCCCCGAGTTATTTTGCCGCCACAGCAGGTCTGTTCCTGACTTGCTGCACCCTCGCTTTGTCCACAATAGTTTTTCCTCTGCACTGGCTCCTTCCTGCAATTCTATTATTTGTGGTATGGGCATTGGGCCTCATTACGACCCAGGCGGATTTCGCGGTGCTAAATGCACCGCGAAGCATGGCGGAAAGCCGCCGATAGCGCCATGGGGGTTGGCGGATTTACCGCCCCATTCCGACCTCGGCGGAGCGGTAAATCCCCAATCCCCATTCTGCCCTTCCCCATTCCCATTTTTGCCCCATAGGGTATAATGGGAGTGGGGAAGGAGTTAATTACGCCACCGTAAAATACGGTGGCGTAATTAACAACGAGGTCCCGTAGCGCCATGGTTTTCTCCGGCTGGTAAAACCAGGCGGAGAAAACCTCCATGGCGCTACGGGAACTCGTAGTATGGCGGAGAGGTACGCCATGCACTACGCTGGCGTAATACCCTCTCCGCCAGGGTCCTAATGAGGCCCATTATATTATATCCCTCTGGGGGCTTTTCGTTTGTTTTGTCCTTAAGCATGTATTCACCTGTGTCATTTTTCTGAAAATAGGAAGCCTCCTTGGCGGCAGCGTCCGCTGCCGCGTTCCCTAAAGACACAACATCTGTATTGGATGTATGTGCTTGGCACTTTACTATTGCTACTGCTGTAGGGTTTTGCAGGGCCTCAATTAATTCTTTTAACAATTCTGCATGCTGCACTGGTGTTCCGTCTGCCCGCCTAAATCCCCTACGCCCCCATCTTGCCAGTCCTCCATGTACTGTCGTTGTCATGTAAGCTGAGTCCGTGTATATCGTCACTGCACAACCCTTTGCTACATGTAGTGCTTCTATGAGCGCAATCAGTTCTGCTGCCTGTGCGGAGTAATGTGATGGGAGGCGGTATTGTACCAGTGTTTCATACTCACCGTCTTCTAACCTCACCACTGCCATGCCAACGTGTTTCTCTCCCGTGTCCACGTCAATTGATGCGGACCCATCCACAAAGTACACTTCCCCCTCGCTTAGAGCGTTCTCACACACCACTGTCTCCTCCCCTCTTTCTCCTGTGTAGGTTGCGCAATCGTGGGTCTGCATGTCTTCCAGTGTGCACGCTTCTGTAATGAATGTGGCGGGATTCACTGTCTTGCATCTCACTATATGGATGTTGGCACTGGACAATATAATCTCGTAGGCGGTCGCCCGCTGTGTGGTCAGTGTGCTTTTTGATCTCTCGAGTATTGCAAATAATGAATGTTCCACAAACAATGTCACAGGGCAGCCCATTACTATTGTGGCACTTTTTTCAATCGCGAATGCGGCTGCAGCGAGTGATTGCTCGCACGCGAAATGGCCCTGCATCACGGCATCTAAAGTACCACTATAGTAAGCCAATGGCTTGTGTCCTAAGGACGTTTTTTGTGTCAGGACTGCTGTCATCAGTGTTTCCTTGCAGTGTGAGAATAGGTAAAACTCGCGTCCATAATCAGGGTTGCGAGTACTGGGGCGCTTGAAATCAAATCTTTTAATGTCTGGAAAGAGGAACTCATCTCTTCCGTCCATTCCATCTTCCTGTTCTCCTGTTGGGCCACCTTTAATGCTTGTAATAGGGGCCTGGTGTATGCCGCATAATCTAATATCCATGCTCGGCAGTAATTGCACATTCCCAAAAATTTCTGCATGTCTTTTACTGTTGTGGGTTCTCTTACTGATCTTATGGCTTCTACCCTGTCTGGTATCATTCTTTTCCCATCTCTTGAAATCAGCTGTCCTAGGTACAGGACCTCTGTCAGACAGTATTGTAGCTTTCCCTTGTCCACTTTGTACCCCTTGTTGGCCAGCAAAGTCATTAATGTTATGGAATCTGTTCTGCATGTCTCTTCGTTTCGTGCGCAGACTAGTAAATCGTCTACGTACTGAATAATGGTGCTCTCAACTGATAGGTTTCCTAGGTCTTCATGTAATACGCGGTTGAAGATGCTTGGGCTCTCGCAGTACCCTTGTGGTAATCTGCAATGTTCATATCTTTTACCCCCCAGTTTGAAGGCAGTAAGGTATCTACTCTCTTCAGCTAAGGGTATAGAGAAAAATGTGTTTTTCAAATCCACTACTGTGAAATGTGATGCCTCTTTCGGGATGCTGCATAGTATTGATGCGGGGTTCGGGACTAGAGGGAACTCCTTCTGAATTACATCATTGAGGGGGCTTACCTGTATCATCCTCCAAGACCCCCCTTTTGCTTTTTTGATTGGATAAATACAAGTGTTACATGGGGAGTTTGAAGGCACTATTATCCCTTGTGCCAGTAGGGCATTTATTGTCTCTTTTATCCCTTCTTCAGCTTCACGAGACAGAGGATACTGTTTAACTCGTGGTAAAATTGCTCCTTGCTTTAGCTTTATTACCACAGGCTGTACTCCATGCAACAGTCCCACATCATGGGGGCCTGTTGTCCATAAGTTGTTTGGTACGAGCCTCATGTCGTCATCAAAAAACGACGGTGGTGCTCCTACCACTGTCATCAATTGGACGGGGGTCTCCCTTGTTTGTATTAAAATATCACAGGGCATCGCTATTTCCATTACAATCTCACCATCCCCTTCCGTGTCTGAAAAGAGATCCTCATCTGTTACCCCTCGTAGGGCGATGTTGGCGTTTGTGCACAGCACTGTGCGCCACTCACACCCTTCCTCGTCCACTCCAATCACAGCGATCCTCTTTGCTGACACTTGTACAGCGTGCAAGTCTAATGATACCACTGATCCTGGTGCTGTGTTGGGACATACTATGGGGCGGAAGAGGAACTCCGCCGGAATCCTCCAGTCCATGCTTCTTAGCTCGGGAATTATGAGGGCCAGTGTCTTCAGCCCTTTGATAAACATTTCCTCATTTTGTGGCAGCCCTCGTATTTCCTGTGTGGTTGTGTAGGCTTGCACTACCAACATTGCACGCAAGGGGCATATCCCGGGTGTGGAACACACTATCCCTCTCTCGGTAAATGATATGGTCATGTTGAGTTTACTTAGGAGATCCCTCCCTAGCAAGTTAATTGGGGAATGTTCGTAATACAATAAGGGTGCCTTCACAGTCTTACCCCCCACTGTTACATCCAAAGCTTCTGTGTAAGGAACTTCAACTACAGCCCCAGAGAACCCCTGCGTCTCTAACTTCCTGTTAGACAACGGGAATCGGCCTTCTCTGATACATGATTTCTCCGCTCCCGAATCAACCATGAATATAAACTGCTTGTCTCCTATTTGCGCCCCTACCAATGGTTCCTCTGCTGCATTGTAGGTGGTGGATAGAACTGGACACGCAAGTGTTCTCTGTGGGCTGTCCTATGCGGGGTATCTCGTCGCCCCTCCCTCACTAAAGACATTCCCTGAAACTACCGACATGCCGCTGTAAGGTGCTGGCGCGGGGGCCCCGTTTGCTGTTGTCGCGAAAGGGTTACCTGGCGTGTATTGCATACTGTCATTGTTTTGGGGGTGGTTCTGTGTCCTATACTGGTGTCCCTGTTGCTGGCCCGTGGTACCCTGGCCGGGGTTTCTTAGTTGCTGCTGTCCCATTGGGAGACCATATGGGCTTCCCGGGTGTGGATGACCATAATTCTCCTCCTCTTGGAACCCATTGGTTTGTCTACTCCTGCACTCCCTGGAGTAATGTCCCCATCGTCCACAGTTCCAGCAACTCCCCTGGGGGCCCCTGGGACCCTGCCATCCATTTCCTCCCATTCCCCCATACCCCTGTCCGCCTCCTCTCCGTCCCCTGTGCCCACCTCGTCCCCCTCGAGGGGTCCACTCTTGCCACTGCGGGCTTCCACCTTGCTCGTGCTCAGTCCACTGCCGCTGTGCTGTTCCTGCCCAATTAGTCGCCACCCTTCCTTGGAGTGCTATCAGCCCCTCCTCCTCATCATCTCCCTCTCTACTGTGTGGGAGCGCAGCTACTGCTGCTGCAACCTTCACTAACTTTGACTGTACTAACTTCGCCTCGTCTGCCAATCTTTTCTGCGCCACCTCCTTCTCCCTCTCCTTGATTCGTTTACAATGGTGTACTATTATACTCTGAATTTCTGGCCATCCCTTTGCTTCAATACCCGCTATCTTGTCAAGCGCCTTCTGCACTTCCTTTGGGAGCCCTCTCTTTATAATAAAATAAAACAAAGAGGTTGATTGATACCAGGGCGTGCCCGTTTCTGCTCTCCACATCTCTTGGACCCGAAAAATGTAATCCATAGCCTCCTCCCCGTCATTCATTGTACACTGCATCACTGACTGCAAGTCCGGTGTGTCTGGGAATGTTTCGCGTAAGGCATCCCACACCTTGGCACGCACTGTGTTAAAGGATGCCCCATCATGGCGGTCACAGTCTAACGTTACTCCCGGGAAACCGGCCTTAACCCATACCCTTTCAGCCTGATCGCCCACTGCTGATACCAGTAGACTTTTTACATCTCCTATGGCTAGGGGTACCCCGGCAGTATGTTTCTCAAATGCATATATCCACTTACTTGCCCCCCCTGACAACGGGGGCAGTAGCTTTAATAAATTGGCTTTATCCATCTGCGCCCATGGGATATAGTTAGGCCTCCCTCCTCCCCTGTGTATCAACGGGAGCTGTAGCCTTCCCTTTGTCGTGCCGTCCGGACCCGTTTTGGCTGCTGATGTTCCCAGTGATGCCATTTTTCCCACTCTGTTCCTTAGTCGCCCCGTCTACTCATCATCCAGGGTTCTCAGTGAACACGTACCTTCCTCTCCTTCGCTTCCCCTCCCATCGCCATGCTCAACCTGTCGCTTTCTTCTACTTCATCCCTTATATCACACAGCAATTCCTCTCTAATTCCCCCAAGCCTTTCTTCGCTTACAACATCTCCCTCCCTGGGCCCTACTTCTATTATTCGAGTTGGTTCTTCCTCAATTCTGAACAGAATCTCGCCCTTTTTCCACCCCTCTTCGGGCTTTCTATTTTCACCTGGCGCTCCGGATGTACGCCCTGATCTAGTTCCATCTAGTGCTGTTCGGTCGCATATGTCTTTTATCCTCGAGAGCTCATTCTTTGCTATCGTCAGTCTTGACTCTAAATCATCTGTGAGCTTCTCTATATCTACCCTTTGTGTGCCTGCCTGGGCTCGCTCCCTCGTGCTTTCATATGGCGGAGGTGCCGTGGGCCGGTGGGGTGTAGTATCTTTCGGGGGAGGTATGTAAGTGGGCTCACTGTACCCTTCTGCGGGCACAGGCTTCTTTAATATCGGGTACAAACTTATTACCTCCACTGGTGGCGCTACACTTGGCACTTCTTTGACATCTTTCTGTATCAGTAGTGGATTGTCTGTGGTGGATGGGAGATCAGGACTTAATGCTGGTGTTTTAGGCGGTGGTATCTCTTCAAATAACCTCCAAAGATCTAATACTTCCCTCCTATTTTGCAACTGCTTTCCTTTGTATTTTAGAAAAATGCATGTGGCCACCGTATCCAGAACACTTTTATCAAATGACCCTCCTTCAGGCCAAATCTGGGGTAACCCCTCCCCCTTGAGCTCGGTCACCCATTCGTCGTGATATTTTTTAATCCGCTCCGCGTATCCTGGGAGATTCTTACAAATATGTGATAAGGGTGTTTCAGCCCCCATCTCTGTGCCCTCCTAATGCTGGTGTGTCTCCGTGTGTTTGCAACTACAATGTAAATGCAGTATCAATGTTATTCTTTATATTTTACTTCGCGTTCAATGTTGGCTCCCTTTGTGCTCCCCTCCTCCCTGACTGCACAATACAGAACTGGCCGTACACAATGTCTATTCTGTTCTCTTTGGGGGGCACATACAAGAGCAACCCATCCCTTATTTTGACAACGTCAGCCTGGAAATCAAAAAGGTACTCACTCACTTCACTATATTGACGTTATCTGAAAAGGGAAAAAGGTTTTATCCGACCACACTTATCATGACCATTTAACTATTATGCATTTATAACCGCTTCATACATTCACAACATCAAAATCTCTTCTAGCACATACGAGGTGCACACACCTCTTGGCACCACTCAATTCACCATTCAAGCTGCCCTCCCTTTCCTCCCTAGCCGGCTGTCCCTGTTCGTCTTATTTGAATATCTAGATGCGCATATATATATATATAGATATTAACCTGCTTTTCCCCCCTTCTAATAGGACTCTTTTTCTCTTACTGTCTCCCTAAGGTTGTGCTAATCACAGTTCTTTATTCTCCCCCCTACCCTTAAAGAAAAGAAAGGAAAAAAGTAATAGCGGTCACTAATGTACTCTCAGTGTCCCCTTTTGCTGAACACTTTTATTTTATACTCCACTTCTTCATATATTCCCAGTACTAGTCAAGATAGCACTATGCGGCGCCGCCTTCCACCCCCTTTCGGAGCTAGGTTCCCGTCACTTTTATCTCTTATTCACCTCTTAGTCCTAATGGCCATATGCAAAGAAAAAAAGCAAGGAAAATTTAAGATGATCCTTAGTAGATCTGCGTACCCCCTCTTCGTTTCCTGTCCTACACTTCTCTCCCCGCTCCCTTTAAAATCGCTCGCACTCAGTACTCACGTGCCCGTCTTGAACCGATAGTCTCCGAAACTGGGTCCGTCCAGGCAGTGTCGCCGTCAGCTCAACAGTCAGCCCCGGCTCCGGCGAGCGGTACTCAAAGGGGATTTTTCAACCGGGATCCCGTACCCCCTCTCTATTGAGTGCGCACTTCTTAGTGTACCGGTCGCCGTTGGCGGGCAGCCTCCCGGAGCCGGCTCACCGTGCGTATCCCTTTTCGACCGGAGATTCTCGTGCCAAAAGGGGACGGTTATAAGGAGTTAGGAAGAAATAAAAATCACGCTATCGGGGTCACCACTGAAAGCAAGCGTCCCCAAACAGCACGATCTTCCCCGCAATGAGAGGCAATGAAGGACTCTCCCAAAATGGGAATAAGGCCAAGACAGAGTGCGGGTGAGCGTAAATGGGAGTTTATCAATTAGAATTGGGCATGCAAAGAACTCTGCAAACTCCGAGAGCGCTCTGTCTGACAATAGCAAAGACAGGCGTATATATTTACAACAAACGTCATCAAAACCTACATACTATAGGGGGCACAAGCTCATTGGGATTGGGTGGCGACGACTAACTATAGGTGCTGCTGCGGCGTGGTTGGTCTTGGCTGAAGGACGTCACTGGTCACCCTCGTGGGTTGGGCTGGGCCTGGCAGGTCGGCTTGAGTTCATCCGGGCGGTGTTGGTGTGCCAATGCTGCCTGTGGCAGAGATGAATGCCTTTTCTGACTTACTTGCCCTCGGCCATGCACACCGCAGTCATTCAGTCATTTACAGTGTTATTCTCTTTAGTAAATCTTCCAATAGGTTGTTTTTATAGGTTAATGCAACACAGGAGGAATGCACCTTGTGAGGGGTCTGGAGGTAAAATATCGAGGCCTGGTTACTCGTGATCTGTTGACCGGGACCATAGGTCGAGGGGCTAAGCTTCGGGGACTGGGGCGGGTGGTACAGGTCTTTCTGTCTTGTTAGAAGTGGTTGTGGATGTTTCGCTGAGTGTTGTCAAAGTGTTGGGTGTCCTGATTGCACAGGGCCATGAGTCTGAGATAGTCCGGTGGGTTGTGGGGTTTACGAGGGGGCGCTTGAGTTTAGACAAAGGTTTACTGCTGTGCTGTAAATAATGCAGGTGGCTGGCCGCGGCCTTGGGTGCTGCAGTGGGGGCTACAAACCTTTGAAGTGGCTCCAGTCTAGTCGGGGGAGGTGGGGTAACGCAGAGCGGGCCTCTGTTCTCATGTCTTGGCAGCCTTCGTAGGGTGGGAGGGGGAATGGCCTTGTACGCATTCACAAAGGTATCTCCCTCGTGTGTTGCCGAATGTAGGTAAAGACATCACAAACATTTGAACACTTTCTATAATACTTATTCAAAATCACTTTAAAACATGCATTTAACTTTGCTGGATGTGTCTCGATTATACCCAGTCCGAGCACTACATTTGTACATTATGTTCTAGGAGCTACAGTATTTTAGTCACATGCATATACACTTGCAGTAAATGAGGTAGTAGTTGGGTCGGTGGAGTACATAGAAAACGACCCGCCACTGTACGTGACGGTGGTGGCACATAAGGGGCTTAGACATACACACATGATAAGTGCATTCTCGCGCATCCTTTACATGAGTTCATAGTATAGTTGCATTCGCTTTCTCGTGTATTCTAGCAGCATTAGCTTTAGTTATGGCGCAAAACCATGGGGGGTAGGCTGCCCAGTGATATACACAACAAACAGATCCCTGGAGCGTTCGATTATTATTAGTATCCACCTGCAAGGGTGTGAACTCGCCATTGCTTATATCATGGGAGCATGCTTTCTCATTTTAATACATTCTACAGGCGTTTGTAATATAGGAGATTTTGTGGAAGAAAGCATACTTCGCAAGAGATCTTGACATTAATATATACATATATATAAACACTGTCTGCCATCAGATGACCATTTTGCCGTTCTTCCCATTGCTCAGGCCTGCTGGCCGGGTCATGCTGATAGTGATAGTACACTGCGGGAGGTGAACTGTTACAATGTTAGCGTATTGCGCTAGCTCATGTCCGTTTTGTTCGTGGGAACGTGCTCGCAGCGGATCTGCCAGGGTGCTGCGGCAACAGGGATGTTCTCCAAGGGTGGGGGCCGCGCTACAGTGCGCTGAGCTCACGCCATCTTTACCGGGCAAAGAATGGTTTCTGGGCCTAGCTAAACTTGTGTTGTAATCAATACATGTGGGCATTCGATACGTGTGGGCAATGTCTCCAGTGGGTGAGCCCTCCACCACCTGGGCCCGGGTGGCATGAGGGAACACCCAATGGGCCATAGCCCTCACCTGGGGAAGAGACGCAGGCGAGAGGGGTCTCCTGGACCAGTCCTCCCCTACACTGGATATGGAAACTTTGGGACTTGGTAGCTTTGGAATGGGTCCCATATGCAATCCAGGGGGAATGTGCATGGTTGAGGCAGGAATGGGGTCCAGTGTTGGACCTCTTACATAAGGATGTTATCCTATATGCCCACAAAGACTGGAGCTTCTGAATTTACTATAAGGGCGGTATTATGCATGTATGCCCCTGTTTGCAGGGAGGGAAGCGATGGGTCTTTGGGATCCGGGTGGGGGATAACGGGGGATTTGTTAGGGCGTTTCTTATGTATGATTACAAGTTGTAATTGAAATACCAATAAAAACTCATTTAACAAAAAAGTGTGCATTATCTATAAAGCAGTCATGAATGCCACACCAACATACCTGATGGCTAAAGTACACACCTATAGAGGCTCACATGCCTCCCATAGAAAATTCGTCTAAAGGAGGGCCGTAAAGAGAAGACCCATATACAGTCCTCCTCATGCCAAGCACGACCGTCCCGAACTCTATCCCACTGCAGGTTTGGAATGCCCCCACCTGTTATATCCTGTCTATGTGTGAATGAATGGATCCTTGGGTGCCTGCCTACGCTATGGCCTCTTGGAATGTTCCCTGAGTGTTCTTTCCGGAGTGTTCTGTGTCTGTCAGTTGGTGAGAGTCAGCTGACTTCTCTCCCGGGTGTGGCTGCCCGGTGTCTCTGCCCTACTCATGCTTAGCTGTACTTTCTTACCTGTACCTCACTGGATCTTCCAATAAAGGACACTATCCACACAACTGGACTTCTGCCATCATTGGATACTCTGCACGTGCAATATTACACCACCCTACTCCAATTCCGCGAAACACTAAAAACGTAGCTCTGCGGTCAATACCTCGCACAGGACTACGTTTTTCCATCCTTCCAACAAAAGTACTGTGCTACTGTCCACAAACTTCATACCCTGCGCTGGCCTACGCACGTTGTAAAGTGCTCCACTGCTCTTGAGCTAGGTTTATGCTATTAACGATCAAATAAAATAAATAAAAAACCTAAGCCCCAGAAAATCACGGCAACTGTGCAGCCTGATAAGCAGTGGCAGTGCCCAGAAGACAGGAGGCATTGGTGTAACGGGGGACAATGCTGAGAAGACGCTGCATCATTGGTGTGGCAGTGGACGAACATTTTGGCTGAATGATCTAGAACAAATGTCAAAAATGGAAAGATTAATCCTGTGTAAGTGCAAAAAAAGAAACTTATTTGATGATATATGGGGAAAATTCCTGGAAATGTAATTATTTAACTCCTCGTCTTTAATAACTTGAATTCTCTTCTAAGTTGATTTGACCACACATGTACATTGCTGTACCTTTATATGGTAAATAAGTTGCAATAATTGACACTGTTAATGTTCTGTGCAAAATTCTAATAAATACGTGAATATAAAAAAATCTTTAAATGGCGGGTCATTTAATTTTTTTGGTGTGCACGCAACAAATAACCATTCATTCATTAACCCTTTCGGTACTCAGCCAGTTCTCACAATTCTACCGGGTTTGAAAGCAGACATATGAATCCCATTTGGAACATGTGTGTACGTCATAAGGGTACTTTAGGCGTCTGGGTTTGAAGAACATTCTTTAACAGATAGACTGACACTAAAATGGGACGAACTCTTCCTGTGACCAGATTGTACAGGTCGTGCTCAGAAACATTTCTTTAAGGCATTTCTGAATATCCGGAATTTTTGTCTGGGGGTTGGATGACATGGAGCCATCTTACACTTTGGGGTACGGACTCAGGATCATCAGGAGGACCCCAATAAGGAATATCAGGAAAAGATAAACATTCTGCAGAATATTATGCAAAAACCTATTTCTGTGTTTATTTTGCAGGAGACTCGCGAGATCTACTCTTCTGCTGATCCCTCTCTTTGGGGTGCACTATATCATTTTTGCTTTCTTTCCTGAAGACGTGAGCAGCAGGGCCGTGGAAATACGCCTCCTGTTTGAACTGGCACTTGGATCTTTTCAGGTAGGAACATGACACCATATGGAAACCTGTGGCTTTTGTATTTCTTTTATTTTGAATTGTCATGTAATTGTAATTGGTTATTTATAACGCGCTTAATACCCAGAGGTTAATAAGCGCGGACCCGGGGATCAAACCTGTCTTGCTCCGCGTGGGCTTGCTGCAAGACAAGCGCGTTGCCCCTGAGCGATCCTCCGTAGACAATGTATGCTTTCTATGTAGGGTAGTGTTCAAACTGGAAAGTAGCCTTTAACCCATGCCAACATCTTAGAGTGCAAGAAGTCCTCTGCTTCCCCTCCTCCAAATACTGCTTGCCTCTGCTGGCAGAAGGCAATAACCCTGTTCTCTATTCTGCTCCTAATACACTGTAGAGTACAGAGAAACAGCCCCCCGGATCCCACCACACAAACTGGATAATAGCTATCAACTCAGGGCCATGGGGGACTACACCGAGGCACCGGGGGAGGGTACAGGAAGGCCCTGCCAACGCAATGAAGTGTGCTGCGTCACTGTGCCCCGCCCTGAAACCAAGAGAAATCACAGTTCCATATGGCAGCAGTTTGCTCTTAGAGGGGAATCAGCTTTTCTATGAGGAAACAGAGCTAAAGTGCTATCTGTGTGCAAGCTGCTGTAAAGCGTGTCCAAAGATCGCTGCTACACTTGGTGATAAATAGTAACGCACTGCCGTATTAAGGAAAATAAGACATTGAGTTCTTATGGGAGTCTATAGCCGTAGATAAGCGGTAAGAGACTGATATATTGCTTAGCAAAGCTGTTAGATAACCCAACAAAGCTCACAACAAATCAAATTCTTTCTGAAACGTGAGTGAGATAATAAACCCCTGCTACACAGCTGCCTTCGGAAGCTTACCCTTGCAAGAATTGAATGACAGCACCGAAGGGCCAATGAATCACTGGCGTTTACATATTCCTCATCATATGCCAGCCTCCTTTCTCCATATAGCATTGACTTTTTCTCTGGAGGTGGTGCTAATGTTCTACTCTAAATCTTGGAAGAACCCAAATTATCACTAAAGAGGCGTGATCCTCTACCTTAGTTTTGGGATAGGAAATCTTTCATTAATAGGAAGGTAGAAGAGAGAAATTATCAACAGTTATTCCCTCAAGAACAGACCATTAGGAATTACATATACAAAATGTTATTAAGATACAAAAAGGTTTTAAAATTCTCATTAGATGAGACCACAATACATAATACCTATTAAAAGAACTCTAAGACAACATGTACAATTATATGTGACACAACAAATCTTCTATATTAGAAGGAAAGATGTTGAAATACATCCGATATTTAAAACAGAACTTATGTGTGAAAGGATTAGTCCTTCTTTTTTGTTCTTCAGATCTCGATGAGATCTCCAAATCAATTTCTCAGACTTTGTTATTGTTCAGAAACATTAACTCGACATGTTTCAGTCCTCTCTATTATTGTGGGACTTTCATCAGGAATATTCATGTCCAGAAATAGAGTTGTAATCACTACAATCTCTTCTTTCACTGAAGCAATGTTCACAAATTATAAGGTATAACTGAATACACCAGTGCGGTTGGTCCCTTGTTCGGTTCAATGTCCAAATTTAGTCTGGTTTCTCTGTTTCCTGGGGAACACTATTTTTTCTTCTTCATGGGACCCTGTAGCTGGACAGGTTGATAGAATCGGAACTATGCACTAGTCTCTGATGTGATGCATCACATAGACACAACAGCGGTCGACTGCTCTCCATATTTTGGATCAGCACCGAAAAGCTAGGACGCGGTACAGAAATCAGGTTTCCACACTGACACAGCAGTAATGATGAACAGAGGTTCCATTAAACCATCCAGTGGACCGCACTGTCTGTGCGCCACCGGACGGGGGTTCGCCGATGGATCAGTGAATGCGTCACAACTCCTATTCAGAGACTAGTGGATAGTTCCGATTCTATAAACCTGTCTAGCTACAGGTTCCCATGAAAAAGAAAAAATAGTGTTCTCACAGAAACTGAGAAACCAGTCTAAATTTGGACATTGAACCGAACAAGGGACCAACTGCACTGATGTATTCAGTTGTACCTTATAATTTGTGAACACCACTTCAGTTAAAGAAGAAGAGATTGTAGTGATTGCAACTCTATTTCTGGATATGAATACTCCTGATGAAATTCCCTTTATAATAGAGAGGACTGAAACATGTTGAGTTAATGTTTTTGAACAATAACCAAGACTGAGAAATTGATTTGGAGACCTCATTGAGATCTGAAGAACACAAAAGAAGGACTAATCCCTTCATACATAGTTCTGTTTTAAATATCGGATGTATTGCAACACCTTCACTTCTGATATAGAAGATTTGTTGTGTCACATATAATTGTATATGTTGTCTTAGAGTTCTTTTAAGAAGTATTATGTATTGTGGTCTCATCTAATGAGAATTTTAAAAGCTTTTTGTATCTTAATAAAATTTTGTATATGTAATTCCTAATGGTCTGTTCTTGAGGGAATAACTGTTGATAATTTCTCTCTTCTACCTTCCTATTAATGAAAGGTGCTAATGTTTTGCCATAAGAGTCAAAACTAAAAATTGGTGAGGACTGGTCCAGCTGCTGGTGATCTGATACATGACGTCCAATTTGAAAGGAATGTTTGGACAAGCCTTACAGAGCCCATCTATGTCCATATTAGGAAAACGTCTTCACAAGCAAACCAATACCTACACTTTGCCTATGCCATGCAACTGCTTTGTGTATGCACTTAAAATGAAGCTTGCAATTTGATATGAGGGGATTTCACCCAGTTCAGATGATGGATCTGAACACAGAAGCTGCGTTGGCGAAACCAAACTCTTTGAACTGATCATCTGGTGAGAACAATTACAATTTAAAACGGGAAACCCGTACGTCTAGGAATCACACTTCCTAAAATGTGCTTTTAGTTTTTGTTGTTAAGTGGAACTCTAACGAAGATGAGATGGAAGGGAGATGACCTGAAAAGTGAGACACAGCCTGCAGGTGTTGCTTGGTTATGTTCACACCTGGGGATTGTCCTCTGCATGAAAATGCCTTTATCAGCCCACTTGTAGTAACGCCCCTCCCAGACGACCCCAACAAGGGTCTTTTTTCACAGCACACTGTGCTGTTTTGGGGCTGCCATTGTTATTTGTAATCAGTCTTCTGAGAAGTAATGAGTTAATTAGAGCTTCTGGTGTAATGAAAATGTCTTAAGCAAGCATCACTTCAGCCTTGATTTATCAGCAATATCTTCCTACAACTCGTTGAAACTTCATAAATGCCCCATGATCATTCAATGACACCCACTCCCTACAGGTTAATGATTTAACTTGAATGTACCTATAAAATTATGTTAGTAAAGTGCCCCCTATCAGTTCAGCAGCCTCATTTCTTTCAGTTGTGCAAAAGTATTCATCGTTGCAAGGTCATATCAATCGCTGCTGGTGTGCTACTATGTCAGATGTGTACAGCTGATATGTATGTGTTGAAGGACACAGCATAGTTGAGGAGGTGGTGATCGGCTTGTCTTAAAATTCCTAGTAAATGGTGAGATTCATCCTTTCAAGGAACACAAAGGGAGGTGGGTCCCTCTCACGCACAACGTACACACAGATATAGTGGCACATTGGAGAAGATCTCTTAACTCACAGGCATTGGGCTCCCCTGTCACATGCACCTATCTGGCAAAGCCTGCGTGGCCCAGACCTGGTCACATGCTAAATTATGCCTCTCAATCCCAACATCACGTGCCCCCAACCAGCCAGTCTGATAGAAGCAGCCAATCCTTTGGACAGAAAGGCTCTGAGGTATGTATGAAACACACCGTGAAACATATTAATAGCAAGAAGTCAGTGTCAAACTGGACAGGAGATGCACACCTTTTTAGGCCTGCGGGTGCAAGACCCTTCTCGAATCAGTTGGGGGAGGAAGATAGCTCAGGGGCAAAGCGTTTGTCTTGGAAGCAAAACAACGCTGCGCAACACAGATTCGAATCCCGATCTCGTACTTAGAAACCACTCGTTGCTATCAAGCGAACATTTATAATTGAGGGAGAATTTCTAACGCAGCAAATGCGCACACTACATTTCACATTGTGTACAATAGGGATTATACTATGTTGGCCTACCAGATGCATTCAATAGCAATCTTATTTTTTCAAGGATTTACTGTCTCAGTCCTGAGATTTCAAGAGCTCTAATCAGCATAGTTTTGTGGGAACAAATGAACCTCTGCAGGATGAGAGGCTGAGTCAAACTGCTGGGATTTGAATGTAACACGGCTAACGTCCCACAGCACGGGTCTTTGTCTTAAAAACGTAGCACAGCTGAGATATTTGCTTGAGTTTTTCTCATCACCTAGAGGCAAACGTATTATTGTTTCTAAACCAGACACTGCAGGTTGTATTCAAATGTAGCACTGGTAATGGGGCTTGCACCAACTCTTTATTTGAAAAGCATTTTAATTTCAATAATATGTACGTAGTAAAATCCATGAAAGAAGAATTATAAATCACGCTATTTTCTTTCTAGGGATTTGTTGTAGCAGTGCTGTACTGTTTTCTGAATGGTGAGGTAAGTCGGCCATAGATGGCCTGTCGAGCTTGCATCTGAAAAAGTCCAACTGTATGAAAGTGAAAAACAGAAATACTCGACACTAAAATGAAATAGAGATATAATCACAGAGCGATTACGGGATGAGGAGAGTCATTCTCATCTGATTGGGCAGCATTTAAAAAACAAGCATTGGCAAAGCCAACCGTTTTGGCTTGTGTATACGTATTAGGCATTTCACAGACACTGCCATTAGATGCCCACATACCTGAACCATTTTGCACCTGCTACTACCAATAGCCAGTTAATACCTCTACAGTAGTGCCTGAAAAGTACCTTTGCCATGCCTACACAAAAGTCCCAACTGTTGGGATTGCCAATGCTGGTTTAAACTGGGCACATGTTGCGTTCAACAGATGGACCCTGCTGGGTATGACACACTTTGAAGGGGAACATTAAGACAGCTGAACTATGATATTTCCAGTTCTAAAAAGATGGAAATTTTGGATTTATGTGGTAATCGAATTGAGTTGGAATCAATTGTTGTACAGGAATTTGTTTCCTCATTATGCTTCGATGGGGCCTCCTGCTTTTGCCACTCAGTGAGTCCCACTGAGCTCAATCTGAGGTAAATGCCACTTGTATGCCCTAATAGTAGGCAAATACAGAAGAGATGAGTTAAAATACTCCCAACAAGAAATGGAAAAACAACCGACGAATAAGAGCCTGCACCCTAGCTTCCAGCCATCATACAGCTCTGTGAATATGTTTGGATCAGTGAGTAGCAGCGCCACAGGAAGGTTCTCTACTATTACTGTTACCTTTTATGAAGATACAATTTAAGGTAACTCTTCATTTAAGTTAGAAAGCTAATAACACGTTTAAAGGCGATGCGCTCTAAACTCGTTATATTACCTTTCTAATGTTACAGAATATTAACATATGTGCCGGCGGCAGGTTAAAAACATTACTCCACCGCCGGCACACATATACAATTTAAACAAGAATGTTAGTCCTACCCTATAAAAACTAAAAATGGCGGCCCCCTGTAAAATAAAACTACAAATGGCGGCCATCACGAGGAGACCTCGCCAGTCCCCGTCATGTTACAAGTTTCAAAACACTAACTTTGAATCAGTTTAATTCAAAGTTAATACATCGAGTTCAAAGCCCATCAGCTCTTGCCTCCGAACTCGTTTTATTAACTTTTAACATTACTGAAAAAAAGTGAAAGCAGGTGACAGCATGGGGATTCCTCCCAGGAGGATAGCTCAGCGGCAACGTGCGCCTTGGAAGCAAGACGACACAAGCAACACGCGCTTAGAAACCTCTAGGTGTTCAAGCACATTATAAATACGCAACTAAGACAAAAAAAAAAAAACAATTCCACAACTAAATAAACAAAAACAATTCCTGTAACAGGGCCTCGATGCCCACGGGCTGTATGAGGGCTTTAAAAATGTAAAATAAAAAAATTAATTCCTGATACTGTCACCTGCTATAACTTTCTTTCAGTAATGTTTAAAGTTCATGAACGAGTTCAAAGCCTGTTGGCTCTAAACTCGTTATATAAGCTTTATAACGTTACTAACACAAAGTGAAAACCGTTGATGGCATCGGAAATACCAATGCCTCCACCCGCTCTGACTTTGATTCAGAAGCGTTAGAAAGCTAATATAACGAGTTTAAAGGCGATGCTCTAAACTCGTTCTATTAGCTTTCTTACATAACAAACACAATGGGCCTCATTCCGAGATTGGTGGTAGTCATGGCGCTATTTGCGCCATGACTGTCACCAATAACAGGTCCGGCACTGGTGTTGTGCAATGGGGACTTACCAGTCTAGTCCGACCCTGGCAGGACCGGTAAGTCCCCATTGCACAAACCATTCCCCATTCCCATTTGAGCCCAGGGCTCAATGGGAATGGGGAGGATGCTAATAACGGGCTCGCGACTTGCAAGCCTGTTATTACCGCCCTGGTCCCTTAACGGGTCCTGTAAAGAATGGCTGGTCAGACCAGCCGTTCCAGGTGGGACCCGCTAAGGGACCTCGGAATAGGGCGGTAAGGGATTACCGGCACCAGTCTCCTTACCGGTGCCCGGTATCCCTTATCGCCCACCTCATAATGACCCCCAATGTCAGAACGGGTGACGTCATTGGAAATACTAAGGCTGCCTCCTGCTCTGGCTTTGTTTCAGTAGCGTTAGAAAGCTAATATAACGAGTTTGAAGGCCATGCTGGAAACTCGTTATATTAATTTTCCAGCGTTACTAACACAAAGTCAGAACATGGAACGCCATTGGGAATACCAATGCCGCCGCCCGCTTTAACTTTGATTCAGAAGCGTTAGAAAGCTAATAACGAGTTTAAAGGCGACACACTCAGTGCTATTACCGGCGGTAATATCGCCCACAGCCCCCATGGACCCAATGGGGAGTATGGATTTACCATTATCGCCGAACCTGTGATCCAGCACTAATATCGCCGGACCGGATGGCATTGACGCAATTATTGTTGAGCGGTATCCTGGTGGTATTACCACTGGGATACCCCCCAACTCGTGATTAGGCCTAGCGTCTGGTCAGAGGGAGCAAGAGGTTATCATGAGTGGCAGAGGAAAATGTACAGATATATTGTTCTAGGGTTTGATCCACCCTCTCTGTTTGTCCATTGCTTTGGGGCTGATACCCAGAGGATAAAGCTCTTTTGATTACAGCTCAGAACTTTGAAATATCCTGTGGACCCCAATCGGAAATGATGGTATCTGGTAATCTATGTAAGAAAACTATCTCTGTCAGAAAAAGTATAGCCCATTTCACAGGTGGAAGCTAATTTCTGTAAAGGAGCAAAATGAGACATTTTGGTGAAAGAATTGATTGTCAATATTATCGTGGTACACCCTTCTGGTGGTGGTAGCTTGATGATAAAGTCGGTCAGGGCAGAGGGCAGTGACAGCTACACAAGTTTGCTAATGGTTCAGTGACTGGGTGTCTTGTTCTGCATGTAAATTCCACATGTAGTGACATAGTTGTATCAGCAGTGTGAGAAGGCCATGAGAAGTATATTTTTGCGGTCTTTTTAGTATTTGCCACACTTTCATGCCTGACAACTAGAGTGTCATGACACATTGATAGAACCTTTTCTTGCAAAAATCTGATGGGAGCGTTCAGGTGTTTGCCTCAGAAGAGTAGTCCTTGATCTGTGCTCAGTCCCTGTTTGTAATTGAATGCAGAGTCTTTGGGAGATACAGCTATAGCCAAACAGACTTGTTGAAGGAAGGTATCAATAACAGAGATTATAGTTTTTTCTCCAACAATCTTCTCAGGCCAAGTTTAATTCCATCACTCCATATGAGTGCATACATGAGAGTGTTCATGTTTCCCAAAAGATAATTGGGGTAGGAATCATATTTTGCTAAAAATGATCCCACATGGAACATTCAAGTTATGTAACACCTGCAGGTTACGGTGCTCTGTTTGATTCCCTATCAAAATACAGACTCATGAGAGCAAATGTCTCCACTCCAAATAGGTGTGATCGTCTGGATCAGTAGAGTAGGCAAGACCGAAATGCATGACCCTGTATTCATAATGACCGAAATGTAGTCCTCCACTCATCTCCCCCTTTTACTTGGATAAGGTGATACAAAACTCAGAGGTTGAGCTTAGTAAAGATACAGGGTCCCCTTGTAGCTTTTAGGATGTCTGGAATGACATTGAGCAATTATTTGTCAGGGATGGTAACTTTGCTTAGTATTTAATAGTCGATGCAGGGTCTTAACACTGTAGAGTCCTTCCTTTGAGTGAAAAACATGAATGCCACTCGTGGGGTCTTGGATTCTGTCATCAATCTGTTTTTCAAGCTCTTGTGTAGGTATTCTTCCCACGCCATTTTTACAGAATAAGAGACAATTTACATCTAACAAAAAGGTATTGCTCTGGTTGCAGTTGAATGACACAATTGTGGACGATGAGGAGCTAGAACCTTGTGTGTTTCCTTTGCGAATACATTAAAATACTCATTATATGTTTGTGATACCTGGCATATTTGAGTTACCAGTGTCTTACTAAGAGTGACATAGTGTACTGTGCCTTTTGCTGAGGCATGTCTATGGCTCACAGATAGACAGTTTAAAACAATATTCAGATCCCACGAGTGGGGTAGATGCTTGTAGTATCCAGGATAAACCTAGGACATTAGGGAAATGAGCCATCTGTATTAAATTAAAGGAATTTTCTTCAGTGGGGCAAGAAACCCTCATGTTTAGCCACGGCGTTCTTTTGTCCCAGGTCTAGTACCCTGTGGTGTTCCATCTGCTCCTTCAGTAGGCAATATGATCTTTTTCTGGCAGGCAATTATGTGTTCTGAGCCCAAAAGTCTTAATTGAACACAAAATAAAGCAATAAAAACCATAGTCAACCAGGTCAAGAACCATTAATCAAACTTTTGATGTTGGAAATAACGGCATCTGAATCACCAAAAGGGCCACCTCAGGTTACCCAGTGGTTGGAAAAGATGGACAGCAATGTTGAATGGTTCTGTGAAAGATGTCCCTTGCCCTTGTGACTCCCAAGGACTGGGAGCTGTCGCCTCCCGAGCTTCTAGCTGGGGCTAATGGGGATTCTCTCACCAGATGTACTTTGGACTCACGGTATCTGCAAAGGCCTGGGATCTTCATCTGCGCTTTTCTTCTTCCAATGAAGGATCACTTGCTGTGCCAAACTGAATGAGTTTGGCATCTTTGGGTATTTCTTGAAAATGTTCTGACTGGTTAAGAATGCGTCGAGGACCAGGGGCTCAATATTTTTTGTGCTCCTAATTGCGTTCTTGCAGGTGGTAGTGAATCTGAAGGACCATTTTTAACTGGCCATCAAAAGAGGCAGGGCAAGGAAGCCTGGTCAGTTCAACCTTTAGCTCTTCATTCAGACCCCCACAGTATAGCATAAAACATGCCTCTTTGTGCTTTTTGGATTCCTTTGATAACTGCTACAAGCAAGTGGCAACTGTCAAAATATCCTGCTTGCCTTGGGCAAAGAGCAGCAAGGTTTCTCGCACGCAATAATCAAGTGTGGGTCTATCATAGATGCCTTTAATGGCCACCAGAAAACCCTAGGTAATTATTTAAGAGTGTGATCATCTGCTGGAACCAAAGAGGTAGCCCAGGCTAGGGATCTACCGGTTATATGAGTGATCATGAACCCAATCTTGATCAATTTGGAATAACTGAGGGTTGAAAGTAGGGGGGCATGGCCAGAAGCCATGCAGTGAGGCTGTCTAACCTTTAAGCTCCTGCACGATCCTTTACAAAAATAGCTTATATTGCCCTAATTTTGCCTAGAATTGAAGATTCCAGGAACGGAACTAATTCAGAACGTGACTGCTGTGGCACTGCTATAGATCCCCTGCAGATAGCAGCATGAGAGTGGGGTGACTGTAGTAGGGGCCCTGCTGCATCTGGAGAAGAGCCAGGGAGCTCAAGTTGTGGGGCCCCCGAGGTCCACGGACAGCAGAGGAGACAAAACCCAGCCACAGCAATGAGATTGCAGCATAGAGGTGCCCCAGCGAGCAGTTGCACAGGGACACGGAACAGCAGATAGGTGTAGAGTCCTGTCAGCTGAGATAAGACCGAGGAGCATGTTGCCTTGCCACACAGGAGCTCTGGATTGCCGGGGGCACGTGGCAGGAGCATTCAGACAGGGCAGTGGAGCCCGGTGGTCAGACGAAGGAGGAGAAAACCCCTGGGTGAGTCTGCGCCACGCTAAACACATGCAGATGAGCAAACAGGGAGGAGAAGCATGCAAATGGCAAAGGGTCTCCCACAGACTCAGTGGAGCCATTATGAGAGCTGCCACAAAAGGTACAAATGCTTCTATACCCCGAACTGACACAGTGGCACATGGAACACTCCTGTGGTTCTTTACCATGTGCCCTTCCCACACCGCATGGAGCGGGGCCTCCGGGTAGGCGCAGATGACCAGTGGTGCCTCACGAATCTCAGTGTGCATCTCTAGGCCTGGCACTACGGTCCCCACCTGCGGCCTGACAGGCTGTGATTGCATCCCATACATTGGATCATTCGATGAACTGCTATGCAACCCTATGGGCTTCCAATAGGATTCCCTCCAGATAAAAGATATTGGTGATCTCAGGAGCTGAGGTGGTGTGAGGTGCCCTGATGCAGGTGACACAAAGACAAGCTGTGCTCAAGGAACGAACCACATGGCAGGACATCACGGATGCTACTAGTCACCTTAGAAGGTTGAAGACAGCACTGCGTCAGTGTGAACCACTGCATACAGAGCCTGGGACCTGGTTGGGCTGTGGGTGCGGCTGGACGGCAGAGCCAAGGCTTGTGGCAGGACAAGCACAGGGTTCATGCAGCAGAGTAAGGCACCACCTCTGCCGGCACTTCGTTGGTCTTCTGGGCAGGGGCACACACGGTTTTCCCACGGGACATTGATCCCCAGCACAGCTGCATCTGCACAATCCTAGATGACTTGCTTGTGGCCAGCATCCCCATCACAATCACAAATGCCTGATAGGCACCACAGGGTAAGGGCAAACAGACAGTCATGGAGGCTTTTGTGAAAAAAGACAGAAGGAACGATGCCCAGTCAGCCACAACCACTGCAGAGGGTACTGCCCCACCACTGATGAGCAAGCAGCAAGAATATCAAATTCTTACAGAAATTGCGGCATTGCAGACCGCCCTGGAACATAAAATTGATGCGGTCATTGTCGATGTCGGCCTACTATGACAAGATGTGCGAGTACTGGCTGATCACCTAGGAACTGCAGAAACACAAGTGTGGGACAACACAACCAACAAAGCTAATACCCAATAATAGGTAACCAAATTGACTGACAAAGTGTGGGTATTGGAACATCGAGTTGCGGACGCAGAAGGGAGGGCCAGGAGAAATAACATCAGTATCCTAGGCTTGCTTGAAGGAGAGGAAGGCAATGACCCAATGTCATATGTCAAAAATCTACTGCTGCAAGAAGTTGGCCCCATCACGTTATCGCAGGTTTTCACAGTTGAGCGCACACACACAGATCCCTGGCAAGGAGACCTTCACCCATGCCCCTCCACCCCACAAGACCATTGATCACAACAATGAATTACAACGACAGGGAGAGGATGCTGGCCTTCTCCAGAGAGGGAGGTAACATTGTACACAGTCTCAAAGCTGGTTTAATACCCCCACTACACAGTACTAGTAGAACGGTACAGAGCAATGTTTGGCCCCACCAAGGAGTGGCTACGCTGAGCAAATTTGAGATATATGTTAATTTACCCTGCTAAGCTCAAAGTGCTCCACAACAGCAAATTGCACTTCTTTGAGGACACTGCGGAGGCGCATGCTTGGATGGACACAGTAGGAATAGCAAAGCTTCCAGAAAGAAGGAATATCGCACCATAGCACCCGAACGTTAAGACATGGACATATCCTTTTTTTTCTTTCACACGCAAGAGAGGGCAATGAAAGAGTTGCAGACAGTGGTAGCAAGAAACATTGTCATATAGAGACTCAGGGCTTGAGCCCTGATGGTTGTCTGCACCAGCAGCTGGTTGAAATAGGGGGACACTCTGCCAACAAATTTCAATAATTGCAACTATTTCATGCAAACTTGTTTTCCTTTGTAATGTATCACTGAGACAAGAATCTCTTTGTCTCACTAATAACCAAAGCACCACATTCAAAAGCACACTCGAACTCAGTATTGTTTCAACAGCTTTTTATTATTTGGCTGCTGATTTTTTTAAGTGTTCTTATGTGTGAGCAGTTTGTGATTATTTGACTGCTAATAAATAAGTAAGTTATATGGTACAGATACAATTGAAAGGGACTTATTAGCATCCACAAACATGTAAATATGTGATGTAAACAATCAGATACAATGTGCAAACAAACAAACAAAAATGGAATACTGTGGGAGAATATTTCAACAATATTTGATTAACTACTTCACTAAGCACAGGAATTAAACTTGTATGAGACACATTATTCTTTCTTTCTTGTATGAGCCAAATTATTCTTTCTTTAGCATACAATCATGGTACAAAGCAAACACCATGTTTGGAGAACTGGGACAAAACTGGACCTGGAAGAGAAATAGAGCCCTATAAGTGCCATGCAATTGCACACTTATTCAGAGTCCCATGAGGTGTGTGTAATATCACACTCCTAAGTGGAAACTTTGAATACAGGTCTACCAGTGCCAGGCAGAAGGGTGACCTATTGGTAGGTCGATGTCTAGATCTTAAATCATTGGACTGTGAGGGCACCAAAGGATGCAGCGTCCTGTGATGTTTCGGCTTGAGGAGTTAGAAGCCTTGTTCTAGGTCCAGGGAAGTGGTGTCCCTAAATGTGGGACATGTAAATAAAGGGGGTAGATAAATAGACTGAACTGTGGTCTGTTTGGGTACATAGCAGTGCATACATGTGTGATTACAAACAAAGGGTAAAACATAATCAAATTACGTGTGGTTTGCACACGTACAGTGCCTTACTGACCTTAAATGCAAGTCCCTGGGTCTGGGCCCTCTGGAATGGGAGGGAAAATGTGTTCAGGACCCAATCGGTCGGGAGAATGGAATGTCCACAAATGGAGACGGTGACTGGGGAACGAAAGACATGGGGAAACTATGAAAGTCATGTGGAGGGGCTGCGAGACTGAGCTGGCTGGATACAGAGGCATAACAATCAGCAGCTGCCCGTCCCATCACTGGTTACCTGCTGTGAATAGATTCCAGGCTCATGGACATGTTCATGTGGTAGATGCCAGTGGAAGAATGCAGCAGTCACCTGAAACCAGAGACGGAGAGGTAATGAATAAGAGGCTATCGGGCGGTGACCACAATGGAGGCACCGAAGTTGCTCGCGAGCACCGCGTGCCCCGTTTCTCTTACCTTGCATCATATAGAAAAACTACAGAAAATTGAAGGTTCACAGGATTCAATCCGACGCAGGAGGAGCAGCCGCTCCTATGAAACACCTGTGTAGTAGTGGAGCCGTTTGGCTTCCTTAGCTGCACATATGCCAGAGAGCAGCATCCGCTAGAAGGGCGCATGCGCACTGCCGTGCGCATTCCATTGTTATGGGAACGGGCAGGCTGGCGCATCATGTAGGTGGAATCCTTGTAATGAGGAAGAGCGGTGGCCGGAGGAGCGACCCCGATGGCCCCAATATGGTGTGAGACGGCTCATGAAGCAAGTAAAAGGGCGGAGGATGCCATTGGAGGAGAAATGGCCCGGGGAATGGGGGTTGTCGGGGTCAGGGGATGTGGCCTGGTGGGGGCAAGTTAAAGAACTGGGAGGTGTGCCCTATGTATGGGAGAAAAGGGGGAGGTGACCAACCCTGATGGGCATGGGCAGGCAAGGGAAATGGAAACTATAAGCTGGCATGAGGCAGGGCTGTGAGGGGACAGGGGCCTTAGTGTCTGGGGGGCCTATAGGGATCATGTGTATGGATTACTAGGTCGGGCCTCATTTAACCCCTTAGTTGTCAATTTAAGCTTAAAAATCCACCACGACTCTTTAAAGTTAAGAACACTGGTGGTGTTGGTCGTACCCAGCACTTTGTCCACCACCCACCAAATAAAGTAGTTCGGACCATGCTGGAATTCAATGAAATTGGATACTAGGTGTGCTGTATGTGTTCTGCACCGAATTCTCGACCTATGTTCTCCAATCCTTTTTTTGATAGGTCTAGATGTCTGGCCCATGTAGCAAAGGCCACAGGGGCATTCGATGACATAAATGACATTGGATGACTTACAATTCAAAAAATGTCTCAGTTACCATTCTTTGTTGTCTAAAAGGAAAGAGTTCATTTTGTTGGTTTTTCTACACGCAGTGCAGGTGCCACAAGGATGATTGCCTTGAATCTCCCTCATGTTCCACATGGCTGATCTTGTGGTTGTCTTACCAGTTCTGGCATGGGTGAGCATATCTTTGAGGTTCTTAGACCGCTTTAATGCCATTCTCGGTGTGGGCTCTCCTGGTAGGCTCAGTTCAGGGGCCAGAACTTTTTGATGAGTCCCTTGAGTTTGGTGGTAGTAGGTCCGAACGTGGATACACATGTCATGGTATCATCATTGGTGGTGATCTTTGGTTTGGGAGAGAGTAATGATTCTCTGGGTGTGAAGCGTGCCCTCTTTTTAGTATGTTTGAGCAATTTCTTGGGGTAAGCTCTGGCTGCTAGTTTGTTCTGCAAAGCTATTGGGTTTGTCTTGAATTGCTCCACCTCAAAAATTGCCCATAAGGGAGGTTATCTCATAGATTTTTGGGGTGGTGGCTTCTGTAATGGAGGACAACCTGTTGTTTCTGGGTGTGATAATGAGGTCCAGGAAATTAAACCCATGGTTGCTGTTACTCATGGTGAACGTGATCTCCTGCGTTTGTAAGTTAATCCAATTAAAGAAGTTCTCTAGGCTATCACTTTGCCCTTTCCAGATAAAAATGCTGTCATCTATGTACCGATGCCATAGCAGGATGTTGTCGAGGAATGGGTTGGAGGTGTTGAGCATGTGGCGTGTTCGTATTCTGCCATGAAGATGATAGCCATACTGGGGGCAAAGGCTGCCCCCATGGCCGTGCCACAGATCTGCAGATTAAAGACGTCATCAAATGAAAAA
This sequence comes from Ambystoma mexicanum, assembly GCF_040938575.1. Classification (NCBI taxonomy): domain Eukaryota; kingdom Metazoa; phylum Chordata; class Amphibia; order Caudata; family Ambystomatidae; genus Ambystoma; species Ambystoma mexicanum. The sequence goes on along the minus strand of NC_090931.1, from coordinate 1,277,503,058 downwards.
AAGTTGTTGGTCAATGCCAGGTCCAATAATTCGGCAGTGAAATTGGTCGGGACCCTCTTCTGGGTCATGTGATGCTTTATCTTGAGGGGTACTCGTATAAAGACTTTTGATGTCCATGGTGACCAATTGATCTTCTTCTTGGTTGAAAGGCTGATGTCGAATTTTACAATCGTAGACATGGGGCCTCATTACAACTTTTGCGGAATGAGTTAACGGGTTGCGCTAATGGAGGCGGACCCGTTAAACCCATTCCACAAGATTACGAGGTCCCCTCACGGGACCCAGTAAGGACGCCTAGTAAAACGAGCGGACCAGGGAGCTAACAATGGGCTGGTCATAATCGGCCCGTTGTTAGCTCCCTGCACCCATTCCCATTGAGTCCTATGGGGGCTCGAATGGGAATGGGGAAGGCCCGAGCCCGGGTTCCCTGAGGGAGGAATTACCGGGCCCTCCAAACTCGGAATGGCGTGGTAATTCCCCATTCAGGGAACCTGGACCCGGTTTTGAAGGCAGCCATGCCGCCAATAGCGGCATGGCTACCGCCAAAGCCGTAATGAGGCCCATGGTGTCCCTGAGGTAAGTGGGGGTTTTCTGGCTAAGGGGCTTGAGAATGTAGTCAATAAACGTCCCAATAGGTTCCAGAATGGAGCCGCATCCTGAAACAATGGGTCTCCCCGGGGGGGATAGTATTGTTTTTGTAAAGTTTGGGGAGGGCATAAAAAGCCAGTGTTCTTCCCTCTCAGATGTTTAAAAAGATTTCTTTGTTTTCAGAAATCCCATTATGCTCCAGCGCAAACCTTGTCATTTGCTTTTTTCACTTTTTTGTAGTTACCTTCTTCATTAAGGAGGGCACCGGCAGCTGGAACACCCCAGTTGGCACTGTACCTTTCGATGCCCTATTTATGGTATCACACTGCTGTATGCTATCCGAGTGGAGGGAGCGGGAGAGGCAGCTGGGCCTGAGTATGCGTATGCAGTATACCTCTGGGCCATTGTTATACAGTTGGGGAGATGGTTCTTGTTCTATCTCACCTTTTTTCCTTTTTTCTTCTATTTTCAACATATTGTGCTCGGTACCTTTGACTTGTTTACCCGGTGGATCTGAATGTAGTGACCGTCATACACATAGTCAAAGCAAATGTATGGGTAATGCCTTAGAAGAACTTTCTTTCCTTCTTTTTTGTCAATACCTTCTGTTTGGTATTTTTGACTTGTTCACTGGAGGGTTTGAATGTTATGAATGTAGTACTGGGCAGTGTTTAGAGAACCAGCACTCTGTAGGATGCCTTTAAGATAGTGTTGCAAGGGGCAGCCACTGTCAAGAGGGGTGGAATAAGGAAAGACATAGTAAAGACCCTCACAGAAACTGAAGCGGTAATTGAGGCGGCAGAAGGCAGAGGGGAGAGGGCGGAGGAACAAGCGGCGGACTTAACAGCACTGTGTCAAAAATGCATTGGTGAATGGGAATGACTTGGGAGATTTTATTTGCCTAAATGCATGCAGAAATTACATGCAGAGTGGGACAAATCCGGAAGACTGCTGGTGTGGTTGTGGCACAAAGGCCCATGGGCGTGTGGCACTTTATAAGAATTAAAATAAATAAATAAAGAGCCAAGGGAGAGGATTAGCGTCATTATTGATGAGAAAGGGGTCATCGTACAAACAAAGGGTGGGATTAATTATGTTTTCTCGGTTCCATGTGTTAATACCCCCGCAAAAATATCCCCAATACAAGAATGGTGCCATATTTCTGTGGCAATATTAACCCATTAAACCTCCGGGGGAAATCCCCGAAAACCCCATATTATTTTAATGGGAGCGGGGGACACCCCCGCAGCCCCCAGTCACATTTACCACAGAAATGATCCCCACTTATAATATCGCCTATGTCCGTTCCCGATGATCATATATATGGCGATATTATTGGTGGGGATAAAATTACCTGATACCGTTTTCTCAGGATATTTTAAATCCCTGTACTCAATAAGGCCGTAGGAATGTTGAATGCCGCCGCGCTCACCCATGGCGAAATCCAGGCTGTCATAACGACCTTACCGTCTGGTAAAACCCCTGGGCCAGACAGATTGCTGGGGGAATTTTACAAAACCAATGCAGAACTACTATTGCCTAAACTCCTAGAGATGCTAGAAGAGGCTTAGGAGGTGTGAATGTTGCCCCGAAATTTGAGAGAGTCAATCATAGTACCTATCCTCAAACCTGGCAAACCCCTGCTGGACTAAAGACTCTTATAGGCCTCTCTCCATGGTTAACCAGGACTGCAAGATCCACACAGCCTTACTGGAAAACAGACTCAAAAGAGTGATTGGGATCCTGGTACTCACTGTCCTGGGTAGGAACATTTCATGGAATCTACAAAGACTTCACCACATGATAGACAGCAATAAAGACCTCAAAGTGGACTGCACAGCGGCCTCACTAGACAGGGTCAAGGCTTGGATGGGACTGGGTTCACAAGACTTTGAGACATTTTGGTACAGTGGCAGGATTCTTGAGATGAGTCAAGCTGGTCTACACCAAACCCACGTCTAGGGTGAGGAAAGGGAAGCAGATTTCTAAGGCCTGAGAACTGTATAAATGCACCAAACAGGGCTGCCCATTATCACAGATGCTGTTTATCCTTGCCCACGAGCCGCTAGCCATGTTCCAAAGATTGGAATACGTTGATGCTGGTATGATGATAGACGGGGTCTGGTATCTGGTCTCATTGTTCACGGACGACTTGTTACTTTATATCAACCAGCCTGAAGTCAACTTACTGCATATCATTGAAATAAATGATCGCTTTGCTGTGAACTTTCTGGCATCAATATTAGCCGGGACAAGTCTTTTTTTCCCCCACTAGCAGGCTTTAAAGGCCTGATTCAAGACCAGCTGTCTGACTTGGGAATGAAATGGGAGACAGACACCTTCCGATGCCTAGGCGCCAATGTGTGGCATGATTTCACATCCTTACATGAACACAATACGCAGAAGGCCCTAGATGATAATATAAAATCAATGTTGTTCTGGAAGAAGCTGCCCTTGTCAATGGAGCGCAGGGCTGCCCTATTGAAAATGGTGGTGCTACCTCGCCTATTACACCATTTTGTTAACATACCCTATAATATACCTAACAGATTCTTTTGTACCATAAACTCAGTATTTTTGAGTATTCTTATGGGGGGCGAAATGGAACAGGATTGCATAGAGCACTACGGCAAGGGTGTGATTAAACTGCCCCACTTCGAATGATATGATTTGATATGATAGTTTATTTATAATGCGCTTAATACCCAGAGGTTTCTAAGCATGAACCCGGGGATCGAACCTGTGGTGCTCTGTGTCGTCTTGCTTCCAAGGAGAGCATGTTGCCGCTGAGCTATCCTCCTGAGACTTGGCAGGGCAGCAGAAGTTTGTCATGAGTTGTTATTGTAATTACAATGGGTTATTTATAACTAACACACTTAATACCCAACGGTTTCTAAGCACGGAACCCAGGGATCGAACCTGTGTTGCTCCTCGTCTTGCTTCCAAGACGAGCGTGTTGCCGCTGAGCTATCCTCCCAAGCCATTGGATAGCGGATGAGGCTTCACTAAATACAATACTTCTGCAACCGCCGTTAGGACATTTCCTGAAAGAGGTGCTATGGATGCTTGAGGCCCAACTTCTGTGCCTGCCACAGCTTCTTGTGCTTGGCACGGAATTGTGGCACAGAGCCTGGAAACTCATGGGAACCTCGGACCTCTTCTCCCCAAATATCCCACTGGTCAGAATGTTTGGGTAAAAGTCCTGACTCTTGAGAAAGTTCAGGAGTTACTGGGAGAGTAACAATATAGTCACAGTGGGATATTTACTACAAGACGGGAAACTGATGGATTTCACGTCCTTGGCACAGGGCTATGGCATATATAGTGAGCAATTCCTGCTGTAACTGAACTTGGTGAGAGAAATAAAAGTGAGATGGCCAGACATTCGAGTGGGCATTGAGTGTGACCAGGTGCTAGAAACGATGTATGACATGTCGGAAGGGGACCATGTTTCTGAATAAACTCAGTGAACCAGACCAAGCGGTACACTTGAAGTGGGACGGCGACCGGGGTAAGACATTCATAGATGTGGAATGGACCTGAGTTTAGCAGCTTTACACTAAAAAGGTCTCCAGGAACTCCAAATGTAAACTTACACAACAGTACATCACACACTAGGCATCCATGACCCCTCACAGGATATCATCACTCCAGGGAGCGGGAGACCTGCATCGCCCCTGATGTGCACATGATGTAGTAGACATCGTACACATGTTTTGGACTTGCCCGGATATCAGAAAGTTCTGGCTGTGGCAGTTGCAGACAAATTGATCAGGGGAGGGATACAGATGTTCCTGAGAGGGTAAAAGCACACGGCATCACCTCACTAGGATGAAGGATCCAATCTGTGTGTTAGATAAATGCAGAATTGCAATGGCCTGGAAGTCGGTCGAGGGACCCAGAATTGAAGAATGGTGGACAGATTTGAAGAGTTTGGCTACGGCAGAGACCACAGTCTGGTGCAGAGTAGTATACAGCGGGATGAGAGAAGTGGGCACAGATGCAGCTATTTGGGATGCACTAATGCAAGTAATGATCACCCCTCTGACCCCAAACCTCTGTGAACACGTCCTTCCAGAAAGCGCCATCTGCTAAGGAGGGACGTCTGCTATTAAAAATTGGGGATACCACTGGGAACGACTAGAGCCGCAGCTAATTATCTAAAGACTTTGTTGAATGGTAACCATACAATAAATGCATGTCATAGATTTTCTTTGGTTGTGTTTAAAGTTTAAGTTATACGAAGAACATTTGTATTGGCCGTTGCACACAAAGGATGCTATGCAAACGATATGGACACCTGTTGTTGTATGTCAATATTTGTTTTAATTTTTTAAAACAGAGGTTTGAAAGTAAATTAGACAGATCGTATAGGCATCCAAAAATGGTGTCATCTTTTATGGGTCCCGTTGAACTTGCCAGCAGCCAATCCACCCTTTAGGAGTCCTAATGCTAAGGTGCCCAGGGCAGCAAACGATTGACACAAAGTGGCCTTCTTGTTCTTAGGAACCTGAGCCTCAGTAATTAGAGCTTGAACCTCAGCTCCTAACTCCTGTATGCTCCCGATTCCTTCCTGTGTCAAATGGCGTTACAATCTGTCAGAGAAGGGTCTCACCTGAGTATTGGGGCGCCTGTGGTGAGTATTGCAAGCATGCTACCGAAAGAAATGGCCTTTCTCCTTATAGTGATAGTTATGTACACTTCCAGTCTCCCCATTGTTTTGATGTTTTTCTCGGAATGTGGTATCCAGATCTGGATACAATACTCCAGAAACTTCCATCGAATCTAGGGCACTGATAGTGTCAGTGACTGGCCTCACCTGTGACGGATGCTGGTAGTGTTGAGCGGACTGAAAAGGCCTGTCGCTTTGAGCCGCCATGCTGCTGTCTGTTTTATTTTGTAAGCAGGTGAGTTACTCCAGGATGGGCAATACTTTGGAGGGAAAAACCTTTCATATGTCAGGATTTGGAAGACCTGGATGGAATACTGCAGAACCTTCAGGAATATTTGGGCAGGGCAGAAAGATATCAGCATCTCAAGAACCTGGTGAGCTGATCCACTGGCAACTGCTTGCAGAAGCATGGCATTTCGAGGAGCGAAGGCAATGAGTTGGCCGCCGTGAAAAAGCATATATGCCAACTCTCCCGATTTAAGCGGGAGACTCTCTATTGTTATGTAAAAAAATGTTGCTATTTTTTTACGTTCTCCCTCCAAAAATATCCCGTACACCAAAGCAATTAAAAGCAGAAATTCAATTCCCTCTCTTTCCATGACAAAATCTCATTCCCAAGTGATCCAAAATGTTGGCATGTATGCAAAAGGCGAGCAGCAGGAGTTAGATGAGCAGCAGCTGTTAAGCAACTAAGATGGCGGCTAACAGCAGAGCACCAGGGAAAGTGGTGCTGGCAAACAAGTGCGGGAATCAAATCGGTGCACAGGTGACGGAGAGAGAGAACGATGAAGGATTGCAGCATAGCAACTAAACAATCCTATGCATTGCCACGCATCTTCTCCATGGTAGATCATAGTATTATGCGGTGCAGTGCTATCGAGTCCAGCGCCACAGCGGCCACAGGCACGTCTTAGTATTTCTTTAAAGGCATCAGTGTGGGAATTTCATTTTGGAAAAGAAAAACAAAAGAAAAAGGATAGGGGTTGGAAAAGAAGAAAAGTGGGGTATAGTATTACCCTCGTTTTGATTAAGTCATTCGAAAAACGATGCCTTTTGACCAATTGTAGAATATGTGGATGGCCCTCCAGAAGTGGCCTCGCCTGACCCCTGTTCAGAAGTGTGAGTTTGTTCCTTTCATGGTGCACATATCACTTTCAATGAAGGCCAGATTGCGATGGTTTCCCTTCCTGCCATTTTATGAACTTCCTGCTCATTTTGCATGTACTACGGGGTCCACCCAGGAGATGCAGAGAACTTCATTCCATTGGACTAGAAGCAGCCGAGGACGGGGACTTCTGAGAAACGGGTATGAAGACGCCGAAGCCTCAAAGCAGCAGACACACCAATATTCCCTCAAAGCAGCAGACACGCCAATATTCACTCAAAGCAGCAGGCATGCTAATATTCCCTCAAAGCAGCGAACCGCCAATATTCACTCAAAGCAGCGGACACGTCAATATTCACTCAAAGCAGCGGACGTGCCAATATTCACTCAAAGCAGCGGACATGCCAATATTCACTCAAAGCAGCAGACGCGCAAATATTCACTCAAAGCAGTGGACATGCCAATATTCACTCAAAGCAGTAGATACGCCAATATTCACTCAAAGCAGCGGACAAGCCAATATTCACTCAAAGCAGCGGACTCTCCAATATTTAAATTTCCAGGCACATCTAATTTTAGTGTACTCTACCCATTGCTCGTTGCATGCTGAGGACCCCTAAACTGTCCTAATCGCGTCACAAAAGCTGGAGGACTAGCCCTGATTTAAGAACATCTGGAATACGCATACCCTGCTCTCGCTAGCGAAATCGCGTGTAAAACTCCCCACACACCCCTGGAATACGCGTGCCCCGCTCACACCAGCGAAATCGCATGTAAAACTCCCCGCGCACCCCTGGAATACACATACCACGCTCGCACCAGCCCAATCGTGTGTAATTCTCACTCCCGTACCCCCAAATTCACGCACAGTCCACGCCACAGGGGTCTACCCTACACCCCTCCCCATGCCCCGCAGGCAGCCCATCCACCCTCCCCATGCCCCGCAGTCAGACCATCCACCCTGACCATGCCACGCAGGCAGCCAATCCACTCTGACCATGCCCTGCAGGCAGCCCATCCACCCTCCCCATACCCCGCAGGCAGACCATTCACCCTGACCATGCCCCACAGGCAGAACATCCACCCTGACCATGCCCCACAGGCAGCCCATCCACCCTCCCCATGCCCCGCAGGCAGCCCATTCACTCCGACCATGCCCCGCAGGCAGCCCATCCACCCTGACCATGCCCCACAGGCAGAACATCCACCCTGACCATGCCCCACAGGCAGCCCATCCACCCTCCCCATGCCCCGCAGGCAGCCCATTCACTCCGACCATGCCCCGCAGGCAGCCCATCCATCCTGACCATGCCCCGCAGGCAGCCCACCCACCCTCCTCATGCCCTGCAGGCAGCCCATCCACCCTGACCATGCCCCGCAGGCAGCCCATCCACCCTCCCCATGCCCTGCAGGCAGCCCATCCACTCTGACCATGCCCCGCAGGCAGCCATCTATCCTCCCCATGCCCCGCAGGCAGACCATCCACCCTGACCATGCCCCGCAGGCAGCCCATCCACTCTGACCATGCCCACAGGCAGGCCACATGGCACCATGCACTTGGGAGCCCCGACTCATGTCCCCCCACGCATCCCCCATTGATGGGCACCTGCCAGCAGGCCCTGACTCATGTCCTCACCCCCATTGACAGGACCTGCCAGCAGGCCCCGACTCATGTCCCCTCCCCAATTGACAGGCACCTGCCAGCAGGCCCCGACTCATGTCCCCCCACCCACCCTCCATTGACGGGCATCTGCCAGCAGGCCCCGACTCATGCCCCCCCAATTGACAGGCACCTGCCAGCAGGCCCCCGACTCATACCCCCCCAATTGACAGGCACCTGCCAGCAGGCCCTGACTCATGTCCCCACCCCCCCATTGACAGGCACCTGCCAGCAGGCCCGACTCATGTCCCCACCACCCCATTGACAGACACCTGCCAGCAGGCCCCGACTCATGTCCCCCCAAACACCACGTCATAACTATAGAAACCCATGGCCCTAATGACAACCCAAATCCCACACCCCCACACCCCAGTACAAACACCCAACGATCTACTGCACCCACTCCCTATAAATTACCCATTCCATAATAGTCTGAAAAGAACCAGCATGCCCATCAACAAATGTCCTACAGAGCCACACAGTGGCAACACATGACTTAGCCAATGCTCATGGAGACATGCACAAAAGAAATCATAGTAGACCACACCAAGAATGAAGAATAATTAAATGTATTAAAAATAGAAAACAAATGACAATTTGAAAATCACACATGCAAATAAAGGAATATTGATAGCAATATGAAAAAGAAAGTGAAATCCAAGGAAAAATAAAAATCCAAAACATGAAAAAATAAGTGGCCCATCCCCAAAGTCCATAGAAATAAATACCAAGATGAAAAGCATAAAAAACATTACTCCATGTGAATATTAAAAAAATAAAGTATGTACATGTCTGTAATATTGAAAACAAAAGTCTGAAGGGTCCATTATCCCAAAACAAATGTAAACCTACCTAAAACACTATCTAAAATACTATATACAAAAAGTGGAGCAAAGTCCATGAACTCCAAATAATAATAAAAACTAAATGAAAGCTAAACCTAAATAACTATATACAAAGGCGGCGGGCTAGTCCGACGGCTCACTTTTTGATGTCCTGGGCCAGGGCATCATCGAACTCCACGTCGATGTGCCGGAGGCGAGCCTCTTCGCTGGCATTGAGGTCTCGCAGGGATGCAGCCATGGCCTCCTCCAACTCTCTGCGAGTTGCCTCGAGGCACTCAGCCCGCCTCAAAGCCCTGTGCATGGAGTTCTCCGCCCAGACCATTGTGAGCCGTTCCCTCTCCGCCCGCCGCCGCTCTGCGCCTATTCACTAGCCTAACCGCTGCCACACGGAAGACACTCCCAATCCTGGGTCCTCCTGCCCGCAGGCCGATGCCTGCCTGCCCCGATGATGTAGAGGGCCCAGAGGCCACATGCCTCCTACGCCGAGCCTGCTAACGCCTTTCTGCTGCCTGCCGCTGCCATCACGACTGTCTCCGGGTAGATGGCAACACCTGGCCCGTCGTGCAGGTGCCCTGCTAGTATGTGCCTGCACATCGTCTGTTACCAGGGGTCCAGTTGCTGGGGTGACCACCTGTGCTGGAGCTCCGACTCCCAACTGTGGCAGGGATGGATCTGCACCATCCTGGCTGCGTTGGTTGGGGCAGGTCCACAGGGGGCCCTGGTGTCATCAGGGCCAGAAGACGGCACGGAGAACAACTGGCGTATAGTGTGCACAGAGGAGGAGAGGGCTGCAAGACAGAGCGACACATGGAGGAAACCCCTGACCATGAGCCCACCCAACTGGGCCACGTTGGCACACATCTCTTCGTGATGACGTTCGTGGTCCCCCAGGAAGCACGCAAGTCATCATGAATGACATATGTGCGCAACGCAACACCAATCAGGACGGACTCAATCCTGTCTCGGGACCCCACATCCACAGGTAGTGGAGTGCCAGATGACGTGGACCTCCCCCCTACCTGCGGACAGGCCTGGGACGGGGCATCCCTGCTGGTGCTTGATGATGCAGTCACAGTGTCAGGGACAGTGACATGCACAGGCCCCTCCATGGCGACCTGTGCTGTCTCCTGCCCCTGCCCCTGGACTGCATCACTTGCACCAGTGGTACCACCCCAACCAGGCCCATGTGCGGCTCTGAAGCGGCCTCCTCCGTACACAGCACCAACCTGGATGTCTCTGCACTGTCTTCTGCGTCGCCAGCCCCTGTGGGGGCTCACCCGCCCCTTCCGCTGCAGCTGTAGTGGCGGACGCGGCACCAGTCCCCTCGCTCCCGGATGATGGAATTTCCTGGGAGAGTGACTGGGCCTTGCATTGCCGGCCGGTGGAGGCATCCCTGCCGCTTTCCTCCACATCTCCGTCTCCGCCCTCTTCTTCACTCGCAACTGTGTAAACTGAGACATTGAACACAAGCATCAGGGTACTGTACAATAGTCCCCTAGACACAAAGCAATAGCACATGAGTGGCACTGTCAAACGTCACTTCCATCATGTCCCTCCACAACACATGGGTCAGTGCAGGCAACACACATGCAGGAACAGGCATGGCACATGCAACAAACATTTGCATCCATGTCCAAGGCACTGTAGAAACATACAGTAGGCACTGTACAAACATCCAATGGTGGGCTGAAACTCACATGCATCATGGGACATGCTAATCACATGCACACACATCACCGGAGGGTCATGTATCTGGCCCTGTATACACCAAGACACAGTGGATACAACGACGACTAGGCTGTATCAGTGGATCAACACATCATCACGGACATGTGTCATGCATCCATGGCATTTACCAGTCACTCACACACTGCTCAGACACACAGACATGTACACCATGCATGTCCATGACAGCAGCACCCATCTCTCACACCCCAAACATGTCCAAGTACAGACACAGGCATGCATACATGTGTGCATTCCGCATGCTGCTCCACATGATGCATTGTAACACATACACCATCCATGTGGGTCACGCCTGACTGAACTCACATGCAGCACCATCATGTCCCTGCACACACACATCCATCCATACATGACGCATGTCACACATACAGCCAAGTAGCTAACTACCACGCAACATGCACTGTTTTAAATGGGAATGCATGGGCACTTACCACTCGACTACAGACGGGCCTGCATCCTGAGGATCTGGTGATGAAGCACTGGGCAAATGTGCTCCAGGACCCTCATCTGCTGGGTGGTAAGGTGGACCCCTTGAGGGTCCTGGACTTGTAGTCCTCCCAGCGCTTCTGTACGTGTTTGATTTCGCAGGGTGCCACTCCCTCTGCGTTGATGGCACCCACTATGTCCTTCTAGATCCTCTTCCGTCCTTCCTTGTTGGCGGGCAATGGTGTGAAGAGGGCATCATAATTCCCCAGGACTTGCTCCACCAGGATGCCAACTTCATTTGCACTGAAGCTGGCAGCTCTCTGCTGGGGGGTTGCCACTGGTGCAGGATGATGTTGTGTAGGACATGGCAACCCCCGAGGCAGGTGTGGTGGGCAACTGGGTCCTGGGTCTGGGCTGTGGAGGGATGGAATACCAGTCGGGAGTCTTCTGTTCCAGCAGGGGTGGTCACAGCAACTGGACCTCTGCAGATGGCTGATGTGCAGGCACCAAATGGCAGAGCACTGTTGGCAGCAGACAGGCAGGCAGCAGCAGATTACTTGTAGGAGGCTCCCCGGGGCTCTTGCAGGCAGGAAAATGGCCTTTTTGGCAGGAGCGCGGTCTTCCGTGTGTTGTCGCATGGCCAGCTTGATGCAGAGTGAATTGGCACGTGAAAAAACAGCACGTCAGCGTGTAATTCGAGGAAAGGGCCTTAGCGCGTAAGCAACATGATGCGCATGTGTGTTACCCTCGGCACGGGTGCATAGTGAATCCACACATGCAAAAACAGCACATCCACATGTGAATGTGTGTAATTCGAGGAAAGGGCCTAAGCGCGTAAGTGACGTGATGCGCACAGGCGTTTCCCTCGGCACGGGTTAAAGGTGAGCGTGGCCCAGCAGTTCGCTGTATGTGCTTTTCTTGAGACCGACGCGTGTGTTGCTACTTCTTGTTGTTACACGTGACATCCCTTCACAGCGATCGAGGACGTACTTCTTCTTTTGGTGGGGGTCTTGCCTACGCGTGTTTTTCTTTCCAACGCTAGTCAGACGGTCAGTCGGGCATGCTATTTTTCCCACTGCGGGTCCCCCTGTGTTTTCATGTCCCTGGGGGCCACCACATACTGCGGGAGGTTAATTCCACACACGTGGGCTACCTGGGGTTGCATACACAGTTTTATTGCATATTTGATATTTGGGGTGCCTGAGCTTTGCATAACCCTTCATTATCTCACCGGGGTCACATACAGCCTTACAGGCGCACAGGGGTGCTGTTTACATCTAGTACCCCACCTCCTTCACCCCAATTGCCCAGGACAATTGTTGTGTACACCTCCCATTGGCACTACTACATCTGTGCCATGGTTTGGAGGCCACGAAAGGTGAGGGGAACCTCAGCTGGGCGTCCTCCACGTGGTGGGCATGGTCAGGACCGTGGCCAGGGTGACCAGGGAATAGGGGGAGTCCAGGGTGCCCAGGGTGGCTGCAGAGGGAGAAGAGGCAGGGGGGCGCCACTTCGGCAAGATGTTCTGACACGTGTTGGTGCAGTCATGCCACCACCCCCTGCGGCTCAGAGAGATGCAGCTCTTTCATCTGACACTGACACCCATGTGACCCAGCAGTCAGTTTCATCGACTGACACGGGCCCAATGTGGGTGTTAGTGCATTCGGACATGAGGTGCGCACAGCTCAGGAGTGCAAAAAGTGTTGGGATGACCTCCAACGCTGTGCTAAGCTAAAGCGTGCCCCCAATTATGCCATGACTTGGGTGACTGGCAGTGGGCCACCACCTGACGAGGAAGAACTCACTACACACGAGGTGATCGCTGTGGAGTTCATCCCAGCAGAATTGGTCGAAGGAGTGGAAGAGATGCTGGATTTTGATGGCCCGTCCGGTGAGTGCTGTTGCGTGTTTGTCCAGCCCATATGTGGTTTGCTTGTGTGATGTGTTGTGCTTGACTGACACTACATGATATGTGTACATGGTTCTCATGTGCGAGTTATGCAATGCTTCACTAATGTGTGCCTGCTGTGCTGCATGCTGGGCATGTAGAGCAGACGGGGACTGTCCTCATCACCACACTTGCACCCTACTCACATGCTAGTCACCCGGCTGCCCCTCCGGTCCATGTTCCAGCTCAATGGCCCTTCTGCATGTAGCCTGGGGTGTCTTTCCACTCAGCACTCGGACTATGTCATCGCATGACTGACGTGCATGTGTGTTCTGCCTGCATGCGGCTACTCCATGTAGGCATGCTACCTTGCCCCTCCACCCCCGTGCACCCCAATTTCACCATGGCACTGGTGGGTAACATGTTGGACTACTGCAATGGCCTGTTCAACGCTCCTGTGTACATGCACACTTCCCCCTGCCAACCTGCCAGACACATACTGTGGGGTACATCCTTTGTCCTTGATGCAGGGTGGCTCACTCGGGCTGAGCAGATGGCAGATGCTCCAAAGGGACATGAGTGCCCATTCATGCTCCATGTGCATTCCATGCATGCCCCTATGTGTCCTTGGCAGGATGATCATTGTAGTACGAGTCCAGGATGACATACATTTAATGGCATTTGATCATCCATTCCATGCTCACTCTGGCTCAGTCCTGCATCACGCACATGTTTAGGGTGTCATAGTCTGTGTGGGCCTGTTTCAGGCCCCATGACTCTGTTCAACTGGTCTAGTGCCTTCTGCACAAATGAGTGTACTACAGAGGGTTCATCATGTGTCCTGCTTACTGTCCCATTCTTATCTGCTGTGTTGTCAGTTGACTCAGATGATGCAATTGACGCTACTCAACACTGTCTGCCAATACACAGTTCTCTGGTCAACTTTCACTGCCATGCAATGCCTCACTGCATTTTTACTGGGGGTGAGGGGAGGGTTGCCTGTAGCCAGGCAACCCATTGCATGCACATTGCACGTGATGCCTGAACTTGCCCTTACACTGCCTTCATGTTTATTGATTGACATCATAATGTACTTGTTGATGTAGATAGTCGGTAACGTACACATGTTCTGCACTGCATCAACCCACTTCTGAGCCATGTTACACTGTTCTACATGCTTACTCACTGCTGCAACGTCAAAGTGACCTGGCATGTAGGGTCAGATTGTCATCCCTTCACTGTCATGAAAGGCACGGGCACATGTACTCAGTAATGGAACACCCTAGCGGGTGCTTAGCAAAGTTGATTGGTCAATCTGCGGCCTATACTAACTGCTAGAGGCCGCAGATTGATTATAGCCTGCCAATCGGGTTGTAATGACTGTGGAGCTGCCTGCACGTGTGTATGTGTACACTTTCACATACATCAAAGCAAGCAGCGTTGTAGCTGCTTGCTTTGCTGTATAGGATGCTGTTCATAATCACCATACGGGTGTATATGAACACAGGTGTTTTTGAACACTTTCACATGTACATATGAAAGCAGCTTCAATGTTGTGTAGTGCAACATTGCAGCTACTCACTTATGTGTGTGAAAGTGTTCATTTACACATGTTCTCTGAAGATTTTTTGTTGAATGACTAATATGTAGTTTATTAACGTCAATGTTGCTGAGATTTCAGCATTGCGCACGTTATGTTCAACTGGCACAATCCTGAAGGTGCACTGTTGTGCAGTATGTGTACGCCCAGGCCCACTTAGCTAATCTGGTGGGGCCTGGCTGTGATGATTTGACACACTGAATAATGTTTTAGGGCACAATCAATGCACAATATGCTCAATCAGGCCCTGAGGGGTGTTCGGGAGGCTTCATGGACCGGCAGCTTGGATCGTACTGGGCGTTATAGCCCGTCATGCCTGGTTGCAGGCCCTCGGTTTGCTCGGGACATTCACTATGTATACATGGCCCAATGACGCCCGGTACGGGCCGAGCTGCAGATGGATGAAGCTATATTGGTGATGATTTAGTGATGCATGTGTACATGCATATTACGTGTGTCATGGTGTGTTTGGATTCACTTGCAGCTGTGGACATTTGGCTGTTCAGACATGCTTATGGTATGTGCCATTTCTTTGTAGCTATCTGTCACTTCTGCCTGTGACATGTGCCTGACAGGGGTGGTGTGCAATGGAGGCGATATACTACATTCAGTACATGTGCCGGCTTCGCTATGTACACACATCCATTTCTGCTTTTGGGATGCGTTTGCATATCAATGCCACTGGATGCATGGTGTAATTTCAGTTGTGTGTGACATGTCTGCTTCATGTATTGGCTGTCGATATCATGTCTATGTGTGTGTGTGTTATGTGCCTCTGACATGTGTACTCATGTTTGTTTTTTCCACATTGCAGATGATGACGCAATGGAGCCAGAGGCTGGTGATGTCATTCCAGACACAGTGTTGCTATTACATCAGCAACCCGGCACAAGTGGGGGTCATGGGGTGGCAGACCACGAGAACCCACTTGTGCTCCAGACCATTGTGTCCAGGGCTGGCAATCAGTCTAGCTCTGATGATCACTCTGACAACAATGCCGAGTTAGATGTGCGTCATGTCCATTCATTGATGGTGAGTGATCCTGATGTGGACGATCTTCTGACACCTGCACTGAGGGGCCAGACAGTGTTGGAACCTCTACCTGTGGTGGATCGGGACGCACGGTCACACTCCACAGCAGTTGCTGATGTGCCTGGGGCATCATGTCAACGGAGGGATGTAGTCCTGCAGTCGCAGGGGGTGCCAATCCAGCGAGGACCACGGCTCCTTGGGCCCCGTGGGTATCAATTCCAGCAACACGATGGCCATGCGCCACCGGGGTATACTGAGTGGGAGCAATCAATGTATGCCAATTCAGAACAACAGGGGGCAGCTATTGAGAAGATCGCACAGAGCATGGAAAGTGTGGCCCAATCCGTGCTCCCCCCTGCTAGGCAGGTGGAGCTCCAGCAGCGGGCAACACAGTCCATGGCCCGCTCACTCAGGCTGTGCATGGCGGTCTCAGACAGGACACATCGGGCTGAAATGGTGTCTCTGCATCAAGCACTTGCTGCTCACGCAGAGGCACACCTGGAGGCCCTGAGGGATGACCATCAATCCCTCAGATCTACTCTGGGTGTGCTCAACATGTCCCAGAGGCAGCGGTCAGAGGAGAGCTTGGAGCAGCTTGAGAATACCATCTGGGCTGAGCTACGTGCATGCCGGGAGGTGCTTGAGATGTCATGCGAGGCCATGCAGGCAGAACTCTGTGTTACATGTGCTACCTTGCAAGAGGAAGCACGCGTATCACGTGAGGTGCTGCATGCTGACCTACATGCCATTGCCACATAGGACAGGGCTTACCAGTCCTGCAGACTTGCTGCCGTCGAGGGGCAAGGTGCGCATAGGCGTGTTCAGGGTACTGTGCCACCTCCACCTTCTGATTTCCATCCAGAGGGTGAGCAGGACGACGATTTATCTCCCACACAGGTCGGGCCGTGCAGGCGTTGAGCCCATGGAGGTTATTTTTTTATCTCAACATCATCACATGTAGGTGTTGAGGTGCACCCTGTACCTCCCCCCTCCTGAGTGCCCCCCGGGTCGTATGTGGTAATTTTTTATTTTATTAGTATAATATTGTTTGTCTATTGTGCATTAACGTGACGGTGTGGTGCATTGTGGATTTTGAAAGCATCCACTGTCTGTTCCAGCTGGGCCCATTCAAGCTTGTCTCGTGTATGTGGTTGTGGCTTGGGGTCCAGACACATATGCCACTCATGCTTCCCTTTTTCCATGGGCTTGCAAGGAGGGTTCGGTGTGACAACAATTTGCACAAGGGCATTGGACTTTCGTCATATCTGTGGCCTGTCTGCTTGTACTACTTGTGTTTACACCCCTACTGGGGATTATGGATGTTTTCTCCACAGCATATCTGCAATCAATTTTGGTGAGTACATTTTTGAACTGTCCATTTATTGAAGTTGATTGTAATGTATTTTCATTTATTGCCTCTACACGTGCTTGATGCACTTCATGCTGTAGACGGTAGCCTGCACCCTTTAGCTGTCAAAGTTATACTGATGGTGGGAGGAGGCTGGGTGGTGACAATGTCAAGTTGGTACGTGTTGAGTTCAGGCCATGGGGATTGTGGCAAAGGAGGATTTATTAGGAATGTGACACAAGAAGCACAACTCACAGTCCAGTCCTCACCTGAGATGTCCTCCTACACTACTACTCCGCTCCGTTCTGTTTGGACAGCACGTTGTATCTGTCTTCCCTCTGGGACTTCGCTGCTGCCTGACGGCGCAGTTTTCCTACTGGACTACAGCTCTTTTACTTGTTTTTCACATTCTGGTGACTTTATTCCCTGTTTTTCTTCCTGCCACTGTCCTTGATGGAGTTCTGTCTGCCCGTCTCGCGGGCAGTTATTTCCACATACTCTTACACTGCCTCAGTTTGCCTCAGTACACTTCTGTTCCACAGCATCTCTCTCTCGCTCCTCCTGTCTTTCATCTATCACATCCATACCTTTATGTTGACTTTGGCCTTTTACCAATGCTATTCAACTGTTGTGGCTCTTAACTTGCTGTCAGCTGTTTCCGGCTATCTCGCATTCACTGTGACTTTCCAAACTTGTGCTGTCTCTGCCTTTCTTCCTTCATGATATCAAGGATTGATTGGGTTTCAGCTCTACCATACAGTTGTGCCAGCCTCTTTGGTTATTTTCTACTCAAGTTCCAGTTCTACCCATCAGTTGTGGCATCCTCATTGATTATTGTGTACTCAAATTCCTACCCATCCTGATGAACCATTGTTCAAGTGTGCTACCTTGGTAGTTCTTCTGTCATTCAGCTTGGACATGTGCTTGGCCATATTCTGTGATTTCAAGTCATCTACTGGAGACTCTTCCAGGGTATTTCCCTGGTTTGGAGGTTTGGCTCCTTGGAGTTCTCTACAATTTGGTATTTTTACCAGTCAAGGTGGCCTCTGAGGGGGCTGGACCCTATTTACATGGAAGGAAGAACAAAGAAACCAAGGGGAAGGGGGATCCTGAAGCCAGGTAGACTCGAAGGAAGAAGCCGACGGACCCCAGACACAGTTCTTCTGAAGGTCATGGTGTTGAGGAAATGAGGGAGGGGTTTTTGGTGTCGGACAGTATTCTTGGGCTACAGTGATTGGGCACTCTCTGACATTGTCAATGTGAGGTACTATGTACATGAAGTGTTCTGCTGGTCAATGGCTGTTCCTGTGTTGGGTTTACTTTTCAGGTGTCAGGGGATTGGTGTTACGCTCACCTGGTATCCACGGAGCGCCACACGATACTGGATAGAGGTCTAAGCACTATCCCGGACCCTTCTCTGCTTGGTTATGTGCCAGACATTGGGTAGTGCCTATAACAGGAGAATGGAGGGTTAAGATACTGGTTCTGTGATGGTTGGACTCCCACCTCCCACTGGTCCAAATCCCCTCCCTTGGGGTTATTGCTCACCTTAGGTTTTTGTGCGTTGAACTCTCCGTCCTGCGTCTCTGTGCAGGGGTGCGTGGTTGGTGCAGGCGTTCCGTGGACCTAGTTGCTTCACTGCTCCATGTGCCTTTATGTCCGGTCCAGACCGGCTGTGTCTCTGACTCTGCTTGCTGTCTTCCAGGTGAGTTATAATGTCTTTTCCGTCTTTATTCTGTCTCTTTCTTTCCCTCTGTTTTCTCTGTCTTCTCGGTGTCTTGCTCCACTACGCTGTTCCCTAACAATGTCTTTTTTTGTTTTCACAGGGATGGTTGCAATCTCGGAGTTGCCGAGCCGATGGCGAAGACCACGGTGAGTTATTGATGCACGGAGCCCTGCGCTGTTTATTGGTGTTAATTGCTAACCTGTGTTCTCTTCTCTTCTTTGTACAGGTTGCGGTGATGTTCCGGAGTGATGAGCGATCGAAGCGCTGGTTGTCCAGGTAAGTGCTTTGTTAATGCTGACCTTGTTCCTTCTCCCTTGCAGGTTGCGGTGAAACCCAGAGATGGGCGAGGTAAGAGAAGAGCAGGGTGCTGCCAGGACTCGCTGCTTGCCCAGGTAAGAATTGTAATTAATGCTGTCCTTGTTTCTTTACCTTTGCAGGTTGCAGCGAACTCCAGAGATGGGCGAGGTAAGCGAAGCGCAGGATGGATTCAAGGCCGGTTACTTCACAGGTAAGTGTTCTTGCTCGCTAATGTTGTTCTTGTTCTTCCAGGTTATTAATGCAATACAGATCTAGGGCATCAGGATCGGGCCACCGGAGAAGCAGATGAGCAGGAGCTGGCCACGGTGAACGTTATGCTGCAGGAGTGCAGAATAACGTGAAGCGTGTTCTGCTGTTTGGGTGTGGTTTAAATAGCCTAGGTAAAGTAGTTCCAGGCCAACTAGTTCTGGGCCAAGCCACACCCAAAACACTACACCGCATGGCTTGGTTCTTAAGAACTGAGCTGTGTAATAGGCCTCCATGTTGGATTAAGGTACAAAATTGGTATTGCTTCATTCCTGATAATGAGCCTGGCGCCAAAGGCACCAGGACTGACTCCATGTATGTTTCGATGGAGTTTTAAGGCCCTTGGGGCTGATGTGAAGGACTTTAGCCCCACTGCTGCTAGGGGGCTTTTATACCTGAGTTATTTTTGTTGCTTGTACTTTTTAAATAAAGCTCAAGGTGTATCCCCAACAAAATGGCTGCTCACTGTGCTGTGTGCTGAGCGGTGTGTTGCTGGAGTCACACACAGCACACGGTTTTGGGATTTGCGGATTTGGATTGGCAAATGTGCATGCTAACAGGCATTCTGTCTTTTGTTGATGGTACCGCTGGTGGCATGCATTTGTGTATGACTTTGTATGTGTGGGAGGTTGGTGGTCAGTCATTTCATCTGATTCCATGTCAGGTGTGATTGTCTCAGGCCTCTTTCCATTCATCACGTGGCACTTCGTATCTGATTTGTCATGTTGTGTGCTTTTGGTTTGCTCTTTGCTGTTGCATTCCATGTCATGGTGTGGCCGACAAGGGTGATGGGGGCTGGGAGGGTTTGGGTGACATAAAAGTGATTTTCATGGCCTGTTTTGCAGGGGGTAGTGTGATATGCACCTTGCATGTGTTCCTTTTGGTCACCCAGGATTGGTTATGTTTAAGTAGCTAGGGATGCACAAAATGTGGCACTTCTGTGGAAACATTCTCAGGGTGGTAAGGTTATGACAGTTGACTGTCTCTTGGTCATCGTCGATTGTCACCTGGTTTGTGCCAGGCCTGTGTGAACTCCGCAGGGGTGGGAGTTTAGGTGAAAAATGTGGCCACAAGCTGGGTCCGGGCTGCCTCGCCACGTGCCCTTTCCCCTCCGATGAGCAGCGCCTCTGCTTGCGGTTGGGGATGTGGGGACACCACCATGTCCACCGGTACGCAGCGCCGTGTTGCAACATTGTACAGGACACATGCTGCCACAATGATCCTGCACACTACTGGGGGTGCATATAGTAGCTGCCCGCCAGAGCGGTCAAGGGAGCAGAAGCGTGACTTGAGCTCTCCGAATGTGCGCTTCACTATGCCCCTGGTTGCAATATGGCTGCGTTGTATCTTACCTGGGGTGGTGTGGTGGGGTTCCGTATTGGTATCATCATGTGGTTGCTCAGAGAGTAGGCACTGTCCCCTACGGAGGTGAGGATGGTTGTCATTAGTTGGGATTGTGTATTTGTCTGTGTGTGACATGCATGCATGTGAACAGACATTTGTACTCAGCAATCAGCCATGTGTCGCCATGCTTCCCATCTTCCAGGTCCCAGCTCAGGGAGGACATTCTGTATATGAAACTGTCATAGGTAGACCCAAGATAGTTTGCATAGACAGAGGTGATGATTCCATGGGCATCGCATACAACCTGTACATTAATGGAATACCAGTGCTTGCGGTTGCAGTAGATGTTCTCAGTGGCCCTAGGTGGACGTAGGGCCACATGGGTGCAATCCATGGCACCAAGCACTTTGGGGAAGTGTGCCACCCTGTAAAAGTCCTGGACCACGGACTGCCTTTCTGTGGGTGTTCTGGGTGTGTGTATATGTGCCTGCGGACTGAGGGTCACGCAGTCATGATTGCCAACACCTGGTGTAGGCAGCGTGACTGCGTGGGCTGTGAGACATCCCCAACTATGGCAGTTGTTGGCTGAAATGACCCAGAGGCCAAAAAATGCAGGACATTGAGCACCTTTTCCAAGTGGCTCAGTGCTTGGGTGCACAAGGTGGGTGATGTGACATCATCCTCCCACTCAGTGACCAGGTCTAGGATGATATGAGGTGGAAACCTATACCTGCCATAGACCTGGTCATCAGGCATCCCAAAAAGGCTGGTGTAAGTGATTTCAATCCAGCACTCCAACTAAGTCAATGCCTAGTATGGGATGCCTAATGGAAACCCTTATTTATATATGTCAAAAGTTTGTTTAATTCTGCATGATGTACCCTTATATAACGCCCCTCTCTTTGAATTCCCCCAGTCTCACTGAACCAAGACATAGGTTTGTTTTGCAAATTAAAAGATTTATTTGAAGAATTGAACAATATATACATCACACTTTTATAAATATGGATAATATTGGAATATCACACTTATTAATATGAACAATGATCAGCAATGGGTAATATTACAATATCAACAATCTCTTTAATCAGTTAGGAGTAAAAATAGGAAGAATAATGTAGCAGAGAATACTTTGTATGGTTCATGGAAATTCAAAAATAGGAAAGAATGCAACACAGAACTAAAACTTGATATGAATTCAATCATAAGACAATATGATCACTCTTTCCCCCTGTTATTACTCACTCCCCCCAGTATGCAATATGAAGAGGTGGAAGAGGGCACACAGGTTTCAGGAATAACTGATATGAAAGAATGCAGTTCAATCCCAATTCCCCCAGCAAGCTTAGAGAGAACAGGAATGCTTTAAAAACAGGTGAAAAGGCTTTTGAATGTGATTTGTAATAAATGGGAAAATGCTAAAATTATTTTAACTCGCGAAAGGCGATTCAGCACTAGTGAGAGTGGCTTTGGATTGGTTCAGGTCAACACTAGCAATGATTGTAGAATGATTAGCAAATGGAAAACGAATTTCAGAAGTTGAAATCAAGAAACAGCTGTTTTTCTATGAAGTGAAATTGAGCCAAATGGCAAATTCGCTGCAACTTTTCCGCATACGGGATATGAGATTACGGCAAAACTATAAGAAATTGGAATGTCATTTTGGGTGTGTTTGAAAGCTGAGGATAGACATTAAGATTTCGTTTCTAGGGCATGCGGTTCAAAAGTTACAGAGGTTTTTGTGAAGGTCGATTTTTCAGAAACAGAGTCAAGATTTCAAAATGACAGATTGCGCTTTAAAGATTCGGAACCAATATGGACTTATACTAAGGGGCTATGAAAGTACAAGATACCCAACGGGACAACCACCAGAACAGGGCGCCTTCCACTCTGGTTGTTGTGCACCAAGACACTTGACTTTCTTCAAAATATCAGCGCATAGATGATTATCGCTACAGTTATCACAGACAATATAATGTAAAGAATTCAGGATGGGCACAAGATTCTATAATGCCGTTCTGGATAGGTTAAAATGGATTGAATAGGATTACTTTAAACTAAGAGATGACTATAGACAGTTCTAGACTAAATACTCACTCCTATGGCTTTGGAATGGAATGGGCCCGTCAAAGATCTGGTCAAGGGTTTGGCTGGTATTCGCTTGCCACCGGACAGGTCTCAGGCACTGGGTTCTGCTCTCAGCACGGCACTCTGGTCTGCGCGGCCTCTTGGACTGGATCTGACAGGTTCCGGATACAGCTCTGCTCTATGGATCTGGATCTTGGTTCTAGCACAGGGTTCTTAGCTAGAACAGCAAAACAGCTCAGCCAGGCTGTTGGATTGTGTGGCGCCCCTTGGAAGTTTAGGGGTTAGAATCAGGTTGCAAAAGATTCTGAGGCCTGCTGAAAAAGGGTTCAGCTTCTTGGGTTAAGCCTCTCTGCTTCAAAGTTCTAGAGTTTGGTTCTAGAGTCTGTTCTCTGGATCTATGTCTGGATCCTGGATCTTCCTGCAGGGTGTTTCGCCAAGAAATCAGTTGAGGCGTGGAAAGTGTGCGTCTCCCTGCCTGTCCTCAGCAGTCCCTATTTATCATTTCCAAAGTGGGTGGGGAGGCTGATTATCTATGCCCAACCCTCTAAGGATCTGATAGGTCAGAGAATTCCCTGTCCCCTGATTTGAGAAAGGAATTGTATGTCATCATGTGTGATGCTGTGTTTATGATCCAAAAGAAATCCCTCCCCTTTGCTTTTACATAGAAACTCTATTTTCCCCCAAAAACATATTTCCAAGAAACACAAGTTGTTCATAATACATAATTACATGACAGATTGCCTAAGCTACATTTCTGTCCAACTCTAATTTTCCTACGAGCTATGGTTCATAAATGACAACTTTTTCGCGCTTTTGGTGGGTTTCTCAATGTTAATTCTGCACCAATTTTTATACATGCATGCACGTCCCCTCTGGGCACATTCCTGTAATTTTTCATGTTCCTAACATAAACACCATGGTTACAATATGAAAAATTTCTGGGGTTCAGTCTCAGAACATCGTACAGATTCCAGCTTAGTCTTAAACTGTGAGCGAATTTTTCATTTTAACAATCTCTAAGTTTCATATTTTTGTCAGTTCAGTACACTTTGCTGTAAACATTTTTCTAAAACATACATTTACACCAACTTCAATCAACAATTTCAGTCTGGACCGCCTCCAGAGCTGGGCTGAGTCAGAGGGTCACATGGCCTGCCTTCCTGCCAGTGCAGTTTGTTGTCAGTCACATCCGAATTAGCATTCCTATTCAGCCCAAGGAATCCATTGTTTCTTGGTCTGGACAGCAGGGGAAATCTCCTCCCCTTCTGATTAGCATGCCAATGCGAAATGCTCACCTTTTAAAGGGAATTAACAAGGTGTAAGATTCTCAGGGGAAGAAGGCCTCTTGGAAGTTTTAACTGAATCAGGTTACCTTCTGGTCAATTGTAACATAGTTCCTTGTGAAAGAAATACATTTATAAATTTAAAATAAGCAAACCCATCTTTACTTCCAGTCCTTTTTCACCATGAAAATCAATGTATGGCACTCTTTTATGGTATTTGGATGGAAATCTCTTCTTTGGCATAGTTTGAGTTCAATGTTTAACTTTACACATGATAAGTTTTAAATCGCCGGCTTCTAACAGAGGTGAGTAACGGTACTACACCCATTTTTGACAGATTTCTTCCAGCTCAACCATCCTCAAAAGTGGACTTTGTTCAGATAATATATGCTTCTTTGGACATTGTATTTATGTGGATTCTCGAAGTAGAATGATGTTCAGCACCCAACAAGGAGGTTGGATCTTTTTGTGTGGTTTGTGAGCCATGGTTTTTTCACATTTTTGACAATCAAGAAACGGATTTCCAAACAGCTCTGTGTTTCTTTTTGGCAATCAGCATTGCTTTTTCAAGTGATTTCAGGCAACTTTGTGGGTAACCCAATGGTGGGTTTTGGCAGTGGTTTCCTGTGTTACCACTGACATAAGCAAAAGGGGATGGTGGGCTATTTTTCATATTTTTACTGCGCACTTTCTGGTGATTTTTAGCGAGCTGCATGCTTTCTGGCGGCCATTTCTGAGGTTTCTGCTGCCAGCAATGCACAGTAATGTTGCATGGCCTGGACCAGTGGGTTGAGACATCCCACACTGGTCGTGGGCAAAAAAATGCGGGGCCTTGCTATTCTCCTCCTCCTGCGGTGTCCCACGATCAGTGCTGCGAGAAATGGGACATTCATCGTAACTGTATATAAGTGTTTGTTGTTTGTGCGCACTTTTATACTGCGCGGGGTCGCTTCCGCCTGCCTTCGTGTGGCAGACGTGGTTACGCCTGTGCGTGTCTTTTGGTGTGCGTGGGTTTCGCCTATTCAATTCCATGAATACGTGTAGTTCGCAAGCGTGTGGGCGTTCCGTGTATTTCCCTGCAGTACTTCATTTTCCCGCGCTCTTCCCCATTCTGCTTGTTCCGTCCCCTTTTTGGTATGTACGCTTTCGCTGTGCGCGTCATGCACAGTGTTTAGGATGTCGCAGTGACGTGTGTGGCATGCGCGGTTTAGGCGCAGCTCCCTGGGAAAACACGCGCACAGACTTCTATGAATCGCTTGCGTGCGAATCGCACGCGTGCACTGGATTTTGCATGCTTGTGCCACCGATTTTGGTGCAAAATTGTTCCATGAATCGACCTCTGAATGTCAAAGTGATTTTGTGTGTTGTGTAGCGTTAAAACAGAACAGGTCTGCCTAACGTACCATATGCACTAGGGTTCCTGATAGGCTGCAAATCTGGATCAATTATGACAAAGGGGATGAGCAAAAGGCACTTTGTCTCAAGAGTCATAAGTACTTTCACTGGCCCTGAAAGGATCTTTTGTAGGAGTGCATGAGATTAAATACTAAATAGCCTGGAACTCAAATTCCACTTTTTATTGCGAGTCAGATAAGTGCAGTGATCAGCTGGCCTATGGTGCTATCTATCTATATATATTTGTGAAAGTGTGTTTGTATGTTTGGGGTTGGCTCCAGCCCCATAACAGTTGGTGGGCTGAAATGTTGGCCAAAGGTCAGCATACCAGTCTTGGGTCTACTGGTGATAGCGAAGTTTCACCAACCCCACCCATTCGCCCTGCACAAGGTCCTGTGATATCAGTATATGTGATTTTGTTAAATTGACAATTTTGCGATTGTTGGCACCAGCTCCACAGCAGCTGGTGGGCTGAAGTTTTGGCCCGAGGTCAGCATACCAGTCTGGGGTGTACGGGCGATATTGAAATATGACCGACCCCACCCATTCGCCCTGCACAGGGCGAGATCCGGCCCTGTGCTATCAATATGGGCGATTTCGGGAGAGTGCCGATTTTGCGATTCTTCAAAAATAGGAAGTTATGAAAAAATAAAACATACACAAGGCATAGCACACCCCACATGCATGCAGCTACAGACCTGGGCAACGCCTGGTGGTACCACTAGTTTTTGTATATCAGCAATTGACCATATATCGACGCATACTTCACATTATGCATGTACTTCCAACATATTCTCCATGTTCGGAGTGCCTTGAAAAACTGCCCAAAGAAGTTATTTTTGCAAATGTTTTTCACATAGCATGTTCACATAGTACTACCTCCACAGAAATGTAGAAATCTCCAAAAAAAACAACTTCTGAAAGTGGGACTATTCTGTGGCATGCAGAACAGTGGTAGTAGCTGACGGCACTCTGCAAAGCACTTCTAGTTTCCAGATTGGATGCCCAAGTACCCTGGGTTGTGTGTTTCGAGGGTGGGTTTTATTTTTCAGAACCAACCCAGAATTCCTACAGCCAATGATCCTTGGCGAAATGACTACTTCTCTGCAGGAGTCCAGGGCTGAGTAGTGACTGAAGTGCCTACTCTGCCGCCACACTACTATTAAACCAGCAGTAATCCAAATCTTGAAGGTGAAACAGGCACAGCCTAAAAGGAATAACTCCTTTGCCTCTTTCAGTAATGTGCGCCAAGAGCAGGCTATATCTTCAGGAGGGTTGTGAGCAGATAACTTTAGCAACCCAAATACCTTTAGTACAATGGTTCCAAATATAAGAATGTCCAATCAAGGTTCTATACAAATATATGACCTTTAATAAAGACATCAATGCAACAAGCCCCTAAAAACATAACAAACCCACCTCAGCAAAATAAAAACAGAAAATGAACAACTTGGTGTGAAAGGGAACTCTGGGTTGATCAGGAGGGGGTGTTCAGGAAATACTTGACAACAATATCAATAGTTGTAGAAAAGAGGTACATACAGGGGGCTTAAATATCACTATGGTCCCAAAGGGCAGACGAGAGGGACAGTGCCTCTTCATAGTAGCTTTGGTTTCTTGTATGTGGGGTCTCAACAGCATTGAGCCAGGCTTCCAGGAGCTTCCTGAGGCAGTGAGTTGGTGTTGGTTTGATGAGCTGGGCAACTAGATACAACACGGGGTGCAGCCCAAGCAGCAAAGGCATGTGGTATAAAGAAACCTGGGACAGCAGGGGGATGTACCAGATGATGTAACTCACAAGCACTTCAATGTGGGAATCGGGACCCAGAGCTGTTCCCTGACTTCTGAGTTGCTTGAGGCTCAATCCCCAGTATGCAGGGACAAGGTGCGCTCTTAGTTCTGCACTTCCATTCCAGGAAGTCGTCTGGCACATACGAGTGGTCCTTCACCTCCAGCAAACAGGATCTTAGTTCTATAGCACAGCCGGCAGAAAGGCCTTGGTCCAACAGCAGTGTCATCGACCCCCTGGTTTCTGGGGATGGGAAGGGAGCAGAGTTCAGTTCTGCCTTGTAAACTTCTGCCTGTCTTCACTTCTTTGCCAGAGGACTTTAGAATAGACTGTATCCCCAACATGTTCCAGACAAATACTTCTTCTTTCAGAGTCAAAAGATTTGTCAAACAAGGATAGAATTTCCACTCCTTATAAAGGTGAAATGTCACAAGGAATTGGTCCAATGCAAGCTTGCTGTAAGAAGTCCAATCTGGACTGTTGTAACAGATTACTTTGCCTTCTGGCATCTTACCCAGAGTGTCTTATCCTGCAGGAAATGGGGGCTGCAAGGATCAGGTAGTGGTAGAGAACCCCAACGGAAACCAAGCCAACCTCTCCTTTCTGACTACTCGAACTCTGCCCCCTCGCCTTGTCTGCTGACTTCAAAGAGACTCCAGTGGTCAGCGTTCTGGTGCAAGAGGGGCTTTGTTATGTTGGTGCTGCCTTTGAAGCACTGGCTCGCAGGAGGCCTCCTAGGGAGGGTCATTGTGCCCTGGAGGAAGGTGTTATCCTTCCTCTGGAAGATCAAAGAAGGCCACTTGCTGCCCACGTCTCACAATGCTGTAATGGAGACATCCAGGCTAGACGCTGATACGAATCAGCCCTCTGATACGCATCAGCCCTGTTATAGCTGCAGCTGCCCACAGAGCTGAACATGGCATGTTACCAAATTGCTTTTGCTGTATACTTGTGTGCTCTTAGTGTTCTCCATGCCACAACCAGGCCTGGCCTTTATTTAAAAATGTGTGTGCCAGCAGATTGACAGATAACAGGCATACAGTTATTAGGTTGTATATCAGCTGTGTAGAAGATTATAAAGCCACCTCTGCCTGCTATCACACTGTGTTCCAGCCGCTGTCAGGGATGCACATGTGACCTTTGGACCTGCCCTGTGCCATGGCAGGGCTGGTGCTGAGGGTGCCTTTAGACTACATCAACAAAGGCACATTTGCACTATGATGTTGGCATGGAAAAAAATTATGTCGGATTAGCAGACCTCACTTTCAGAGACAGATTTGCATGCATCCTTTTATATAATAAAAATCAAACAAAGGCTTTTACACCCTTGCAGTTGGCCATCTGTACCATAAACACAGGCACCCAACCGGTAACAGGGTGACTTGAAAAACCAGGTTAAAATTAAGGAATGTATATCCCCAAGCTGAAGAATTCAAAGGAGGTAAAGGTGGGCAAGGGTAGCAGGGATCACCCTTTGTAATGTAAATACATCTGTGATGAGAACTATGTTCTAACTTAACTCATGCGCTATCTGCATGGATCTTCACATACTATGCCTCAACTTCTAGAAAGCTAATGTCCTCCCCAAATGTTGTTCTGTCATTGGCACACTCTTTGTCATTGAAAAGCTAGTTGAATCCAGGGTGTAAGGCTGTCTATGCCACTTGCATAGGTTATTGGGCTGCAGCCTTACCACCACACCAAAGTTACATGATACAGGAGAAGGAAAAGAACAAACAGCATCAATGTAGTTGAGAATGTTCAGCTGGGAAAGTATTTCATAAGAATGTAATGTAACATGCTCTTGTCTGGCACACCTTTTCCATTTTGCCAGCCTCGTGGTGAGGTCAGCAACAAGCACAGTGTAGAATATCCTCCCCATCAGCATCAGATTCACCCCCAGGTTTCCTACAATTCAGAAAAGATCTCAAGTCCCACCTCTTCAAGGAGTCTCTCCTCCTCAGTACCTAGGCCATCAAGTCGCCCTCCGCGCCACCTGACTAGTTAGATGCTGCTTGCCCCTCTCCTCTCTGCCACCTTGTAAAGCTATACCCGTCCTCTGTGCCCTCCATACCCTCCCCCCTGCAGTATATCTGTACTGTTATATACCTCTGTAAAGCACTCCATTGTGTGTCTGTATTGGTGTATACCTATGTAAGGCGCTCCATTGCTTCTTGAAGCTAGGTCTGTGCTCAGTAAATATAATAAGAATAATAATATCCAGAATTATGATAGCTACGGAGAGCATGTTGAAAGTCAGCTGCATTTCAATGGATTGAATGCTAAAGGTGAAGCGTAGAAGCACAGCTGTCTGCATATGTATCAGCATTTTGTGTATATAGATTCAGATTAAAAATACTGTGCCATTACTTCCTAGGTTCAATGTGAAATCCAAAGAAAATTGAGGCAACGGGATTTAAGCAAAGATCTCCAATCACGACAGAAAAATAGCTCTAATAGCGGATCAAGTGCTTCGACTCTAGTGATGCACTCGTCCAAGTCCAGTCCAAAGGATCAACGACGGATACAGGCACCGAATACCAGCGTCATTTAGCATAACCGTTGAAGGCATTTCTTCCAAGAGCCCCGCGCTCCATGGGAGAGGCATCGGATCATATTGTGAATGGACTACTGTTAAGACTGTGTTTGTTGTGTACAACACGTATTGTGTGTGATCATTTCATTGAAGTCTTACAAGGAGTGCAAATAGAATCGCCTGTCTTAGTGTTTGTATGCACATTTTTTATTATTTATCAAAATACTTGTAATGGATAGTAAAACATGAATACTTCTCCTGTTCATTCAATTGAAAATAGAGTACATATAACAGAAACATGATAATCACTGGTGGATGACTTATTCAAATGGATCAAAGAACTAAAGTTGCACACATTAAAGTGAATTCCCAGAATGAGGGTGTAGGATACAATCTTTGACTTTTGGTTTTACCCCACTTTTCCTATATTGTTTACTTTGATTAGCATATGCTCCAAATCAACTTGCAGTTATGAAATCTCTTAGTAAATAATTATCCATTCCTTCATAATAAAAACAGTTCATCTAATGTGTTGCACATGAGAGTTCATGGAGGCTGCTCATTTATTCTGTATATTCTTTTAATTGACCCACCCTCATATTTCATCACTGCTTATGTTGCTGGTTACTGCAGACTAGCCAATAGGAATTATATTACCAGACTGATGCCCTTGTCATGTTGCCTTTGAAGGGAAGGCTTCTCATCATGAGTTATTTTGTGGATACAAAGAGATGTGCAGATGAGTTCCAATAATTGAGCGGTCACAGCCACAAGCCTAATCAATGAATTAAAGCATTACAATCTATTTTACAGTTCTATAAAGGGTTACCAACCTAATAATTCTATAAAAAATAACTTCCAAATATTTCCAATATTCTATTGAAGGAAATGTATCTTGAACAGTTTAAGATTTTCTGTAAATGTCATTCACTTCAAGACTCCAGGAAAGGGTGCTGGTGCATTGCCTGAGTGAGGGTGCTGAGATCAGGATTTAAAACCCCAAATGTGCGCCAGCAATCACAGCCTTCTACTAATGATGGCGCTGGGGTGTGGAGGGGTCTATTTTGATTCATGAAAACACAAGATACATTCTGGTGTCTACCTCTCTTGCCCTCTCGCAGAATTTGACCAACCATGCTTCGATTCTGATGTCAGTACTCAGATGTGGTGCAGAACCAATCAGAGGGTCAGAAACAGAGAGAGAGTTCATTGGTCCCAGCGCAGGTGGTTCTTTCTCAGTAGAGCCAACCCCAAAGTGATTACCATTCGTGTGTAAAATGATGACCTTGTTGGAGAAGGCAAACATAAGCCAAAGGCTATGAGCTACAAACATTTAGAAAATCTAGCAAAGGAATGGCATGGCCAATAGTCATCACTTAATTAACTGTTTTACAGAGTTTGGGAGATGTGTCTGATGTACAGTGTGTGTGTGTTTTATTTTGCGTATTCCATTTTGGGAAGAAGGGTTTTGAACTTGTTATGTGGGTAATATCTGGTAGCTTGGGGTAGTTTGTTTCATTTATTTCGGTGTTTGTTAGACACAGGTGTCACACCTTGCGACCTATTCACATGGGTGTGCATGTATGTGCTGAGTTTTACATAGTGCAGGTCTGGCTGTTACACAACAGAGCACTGTACAACATGGGGCTACAGTGTTAATGAAGACAGAATGTAAGTGGAACACCTGGAAGGACATGGAGAGTGGGGGTACAGAAGGTTACAGGGCAAGGGGCACAGGTTAGGGAGCACCCGCTGAAGCTTGTGAGTCGGAAACGCAAAGTACAGTTGGCATGAGTGTGATATTTGTCTAGTGAAGAGGGAGTATGCACTTGCACAGGGCCTGAGGTTTGTCAACTTGCAAGCGGTAATCCACGATGAGCAAGTGGGCTATTTGCTTTCTCAATGAGGTGGTGCACTGGCTATGATTGCACTCTGTGCACTTGCAAACTATGTAGGTATGTATTGTTTGAAGAGGAGCATTGCACAGACTAGGAGTGTGATATTGGGTTAAAAGATAGGGGTAGTACGCTGGCTGCTAGCACAACATATATTCCTGATTCAAGTGGGTGCCTTTGCTAGAAGTGTGTCTTTTATTGTATGCAGAAGAGAGAGTAGTAACGGTTGCTATGTTTGTTTTTGAAGATGGGGTTGCACTTTGAGAGTGTGGTATGCATTCGGTGAAGTGCAGTAGGGCACACACTCAGACCCATATACGCCCACAATCTCTCTCTCTCTCTCTCTCTCTCTCTCTCTCTCTCTCTGTCTCTCTCTCTCTCTCTCTCTCTCTCACATGGACACATACTCACAAACACATGCAGGCATCAATCAGGTATGATAGAATGCAGTTTTGTAAAATAACATTCATGGCGCAAACCTTCATTAGAGTTATCCTCTGGTGGCTTCTCCCCACCCAAAGGATTTCCCTATCCATGCAACATGGTGGCTTTTTCTATTTAGAGTGCTATGAAATGGTGCAAACAGTGGTAGCAGGTGCTATGTAAAGAAGCTATAGCTGCTTTCAATGTCATAGCAACACTACTGCTATGTCATCCCACTTGGTCTCCAAGCCAAGTCGTTCCAGAACCTCAAAACAGGTCCTGAAAGCATGATCTTGGCATTGAAATGCTACAACCAAAACAGCTCTTACCTCAGGACTCATCACTTGCTTCCCATCAAACTGGGCACAGAGTTCAATTCCCTCTCCCTGGTGGAGAAAATATTTAATAGATCTGCTCCACAATATCTTTCCAAGGCAACATGAACACTCTGGGCCTGATTCACAGAGCTTTTTCCTATGGGATTGCGCCATTATAAAACACTTCTCTGAATCAGGCCCTCTAATTAACATATCCTGAGAGTGGAGGGTCCTTGGGGATTGAAAAGAGGGTGCCTGAAGGCGAGACATGGTATCCCCACCTTTCCTGATATTGGCCTACCCTCACCTCCCTTAACGTTTATGGGCTATTGCCAATCTTATTCCATCCTCCCCTGTAGTTTTCCTTTAAGTATTGCGAAGAAGAATAAACAACTAGGAGTAGTGCAGTGTTCCTATTATAAACACCACTCTGGTACGGGGACAAAGAAGAGTGATCTGGAGGCATGTAGTAATAAGGATCAGGCATGTCACACTAATAGACTTAAGCAGGGTCAGGCAATTCAGTATACCTTGTTTCACCTGCAACCTGTTAGTAGTAGAGAACAGTATAAAAGGTGGAAATCAGAATCACATTAGAGTTGCAGTTGCAGAAGGAGTAGAGAACCGGGGAGTTGTGCTGAGAAGTGAGAAGCAGAACTGCTGAGACGCTGACAGAGATCCTGAGAGTCCTGCTGAGGTGACTGTGCAGGACTGGAATCCCTTGCAAGGGAAGGCGTACAGCAGGCGCTTCCAGGGAGCAGAGCCGGAGCCACGCACGAAGGCCGGCATGTGCAGAGTGGAGCACCCGGCGAACTGGCGAGTTGGCTTTCTCGCTTCAGGAGAAGCTGCCGAACTGAGCTGCGGAGATTCGGTAAGTTTCAGGGGACACTAGAAACGCCAGTAACGGTCCAAAGAAGAAATGAAAAATAGCACTTATTGAATACCGCACTAAATGAAAGGTGTTATTTACAACACATACAACTTAAAACTGCATTTAGGTATTGAACTGTATAAAGAGTGCTAATCAAACCTGCACCACTTAAGAATGCCTTTATTGAATACCAAACTAAATGAAAGATGCTATTCAAGTCTGCACAATTTAAAACTGCATTTATTGAAAACGGAATTGAATGAAAGGTATTTTCCTGACAAATACAATGCAACATGACATGGGGTGAGTAACACTCTGCCACCCTTCCTGCCACCCCAATGCCCCGCCAACATCCAGAGGCACTCCCGACCAGGGGTAGATCCTGAGTGGGGCGCACTGTTCGCTGCCTGCAGCCTTTGCCTATGCAGAGGCCCTGACCCACTGGCCTGGAGATGGTGCGATGCACCGCCACCACTCTGTTGCCAACCTCTGATGCAGGCCCGGCTCCAGCAGGGGGTCAGGACGGCCAGGCCCCCCCAAGGCCACTACCTGGTCTCCCCAAGAAAGGAGGCCTTGAATGTGGGACCCAAGGGAGTGGGGGAGCTAAATGTGTTTTTATTTTAATACATATAGCCTCGCAGTGCTTTGTACAAAGACAAAACAACATTAAACACATGAGCTAATACATCAATATCAGAAAATCATAATGTGAATTACAAAACTTAATTACAGACTAAACGTTTTCTATTAACATCTATTATCTTTCACTATGGTTACTGTGATAGTATTTTAAAAATCTTCATAGTATCTTTATACAATCTCATTACATGATATATTAGATAAGCATCATTTCCACTCATCAATTTAGACCACACATCTATCGGTGAGAAGTCAGGACACCTATTTGAGTATGCTCGCAATGTGCTCATTCTTACTGTGTTCAAACTCTCACATCTGCAAAAAATTTGTTAGATGGATTCTATTTCATTGTTACAACATAATCAACAGTTGCGTTCTTCTCATTTTATATGCAATCGCACACCTATTATTTCCATCACTTCTGCCCCATTAAATTTGCACAACAAATAATTTTGCATGCTTTCACTATTGATATAGGCATCAATGTAAGAACCTCGATTTGATCTTTCTTACCAGTAGGCCATAAAATGTCCGCTATTTACCATAGATGTTAAATTCACCACATCTCTTTCTCAGTAGTGATCCAGTATTGTGTTCTTACAGAAATGTTTTATTTGATATAAGGATGCAGGGTGTTTTATTATCAGATTTTCTTTGATCCATTTCTTATGTTTTACATGCAGCCGACCCAAGGTCCCTATTTGCGCTTGATTCGCCATTGTTGCAAAGGCTTTCAAAAAAACACTCATAATAGTTTGATTACTGAGACGTTGCAATTTATCGTAAATCATAGCTAGCTTATGTTCAAGCACTCCTGTGATTTTCACAATGGAGAATTCTAACAATAAAAATTCAATGGGGAGGTAAGGGGAAATACGAAATAGAAGTCTCAGAATCTTGCCCTCGAGTTTCCCTACTTCATTAGTCAATTTATACCCCCACACCTCTGCGCCATACAGCATGCAAGACACTACCTTCGAAATGTATAACAGTAGAATAGTTTTGATGGAAATTCCACATCGGCGGCCAATAAAAAAGCACGTGCAATGGTCATACATTTAGTTGCATTAGCTGTCCATTGTTCGTCCCAGCTCAACCTCTCATCTATTACTATGCCCAAATATTGGTAGCATTTCACCTCTCCTATCGCTTTTCCATCTATTTTCTACACCATATTCAGTTTTTTCTTGTTCTTATTTTTACCCTGAAATGCCACTATCTTGTTTTTTTCGATATTAATTTTAAGGCCATTTGTCAACGCATAATCACTCAGGGCATCTAGCAGTACCCGAAGACCTTTTGGTGTGTAATCAGCTACCAACAAATCATCAGCATATCCTAGACAATTGTAATTCAGTGGGCCAAATTTGACTGGTCGGGCATCCGGGCAGTTAAAGGTTGATACCAGATCTGTGAGATACAAATTGAAAAGTGTAGCTGCCAGTATGCACCCCTGTTTAATTCCCCACACTATTGGAAATGCGTCAGTAACATGGCTCATATTGTCCGTTGTTACTCGCACACTAGTATCAGACTAAAGCAGCTGTATCATATTTAACAGGCCATGCGGAATATTCCATTTTGCTAGCTTGTTGCATAGCTTATTCATCATGCCGGTGGCAAAAGTCGCACTAAAATCAATGAAGGCAGCATAAACTGGCAATTTCCGACACTCCCACGCGTATTCAATAGTGGACACTAGACAAATCAGATTATGGCTGGTACTAGACTTCATTCTGAAATCTGTCTGGTTAATAGGCAAAACCAGGTTGTTGTCAATCCATTGATTTAGTTCTTTTAAAAGGACACATGCAAACATTGCTAGCATTTTATAGTTGGTGGGTAGTTTCCACGTGCCCTTTTAAATAGATTGGAAGTATAATACTTTCCTTCCATGTTGCTGGTAATTGACCACTACTCCTTATTTTATTAAATAGTGGATACAAAGCATTTGCCCAAGCATCAGGCAACAATTTGAGGAGGGCATTACAAGACCCATCAGGACCAATTGTTCGTGATGATGGAAGATTGGCTATCATATGGGGGATCTGTTTGATGGACTGACTACAGGACCATGAGGAATCTGTCTGGGAATGATGTTCGTCGCTAGGTGATGATGCTCATGGGGCATTCTGAATATGGATTCGCTAGCTTGCTTCTGGGGCACTATTTGTCGGTATATTTCTTTTAGATGCCCCACTGAGAGTACCACATTCCCATATTATTGTTATTTCTTCCATGAAAAGCCAATGTTAACCATAATGTATACTGTTGTTTCTTTCGGTATCTTCTCAGAAAGCTTCTGAAGCAGTTTTTGATTTCTTTTATCCTCAACAGGATTTGATTTTGTTTTGATTTATTTGTAAGCGCACTCGTAACCAAACTAATCGTATCTGGGCGCAGATGTATCCCACGGTAGCCAAGTCTACCGTCTGTAGAAATGTTATCAGTTCAAAAGTTTTGCAGACCAACAACTAAACATCAGTATTCCAAATAACAAAATAGATAGGTCTTCAAGGCTTTTCGGAATGCAATAAGAGTTTTTTGTTTTCGAATGACTCTCGGGAGGCTGGACTGTAAACTCCAAACCTTCAATCCCCTTTATTCAAGTATCTTGATCATGGCACTTGCAATAACATCTTATCGCAAGAGCCTAATTGACGGCCTGGAGTGTAAATCTTAATTTTATCCGACAAATAGCTTGGTGCTAGTTGGTTCACACATTTAAGGATAACGTAGAGGATTTTGAAGTC
Source organism: Ambystoma mexicanum (assembly GCF_040938575.1). Taxonomy (NCBI): domain Eukaryota; kingdom Metazoa; phylum Chordata; class Amphibia; order Caudata; family Ambystomatidae; genus Ambystoma; species Ambystoma mexicanum. The sequence goes on along the minus strand of NC_090931.1, from coordinate 1,277,466,525 downwards.
TATGCGTTCCTTCACGGATAGCCAGTATAATGACCACCTTAAGTTAGCAATAGGGGATGAATTTGCCACCCTTAACACCAGTCTCAATACTGCATTTTGGGCTACTTGCAGTCTCCGAACTTGGGTTGCTGGAATTCCTGTCAGCAAAGCATTACCATAGTCTAGTCGTGAGTTGAAAAGGTGTTTCCCGGTACATGTCTACTATGAACGGCACAATCTGTTTTAGCATCCGTAGGGTATAACATACAGATTGTACTTTTGCAGTAACCTGTGCCTTACTCCCCATGTCCTCTTTCCAGATACAACCCACATTTTTTATCTTGGAGGAGAAATCCAATTGTGATCCTAGAAAGCATGGTGACAGTAGCTGCTTGTTATGTTGCACTTGGTGTTTAGAACCAAACAATACTACCTCTGTCTTATTGACATTTAGCAACAGCTACTTTGCACACATCCATGCTTGCACCTCCTTTAAGCAGTGTTCCACTAGTTCAAACATCTCCTCCGATCTCTCCACTCTTAAAAATACTTGAGTGTCATCAGCATATGAGTGGAATTTAACTTAATGTCTCCTGAAGATATCCATAAGAGGTTTTATATATACATTAATAGGATATCGATCCTAGAGACCCAGATCTTTTATTATTAGTAACATTAGCTATTTGTTTTCTCATTGTTCTTTTCGCCTATTGGATATTGTGGTCATATCTCAGGTGTTTACCAGCTGGCTTGTTCCATCGTTCACTAAGACAGCTATGTTTAGATTTTTTCTTCGTTGTATCACTAATACGTGTCATTAAGTGTGCAAACTCTTATGGGATGTCAAAAGTAGAGTTTGTATGTTGATCCTGACATTTACTAGCGATAATAGCCACACTATTTGCAACTTGAAGGTTATTAGGGTTCCACCCAATTCTGTTTTTATTGGGCATTGAGGATAACCTCGCCTGTCTCAAGTGTTTCGTGTTCTTTGACCACCATCTCCAACATAGAGGAAGGTGATCGCTTTCCTTGCGATGGATGACAGCCATGTCAGTTGTTATACTCTTAGCTGGTTCTTTGGTGAACACGCAGTTGTTGATGGCTCCCATAATTATTCATTGTGGGAGGGATTTACACTTTTCCAGACATATACTGGAAAAGTGAAGATCAAAGTCTAGATTTACCAGTGTTTTATGCATCACTTTACAAGTACTCGGTGGAAACAATTACAATTGCATGGAGGCCTTTTGCAATAATTGCTAACAGGAGTGGGTCAATTTAAGATTAAACAAAAAAAAATGACTCCCTTACTCTTTTTCATCAACACGTTTCTACAGTGATGACATTGTCAGGTTGGTTTCTCATGTGACTTTGTAAAGTAATTGTATAAAATTTTATTTTGCTTATTCAAAACTAAACTTCAACACATATTTGTACCAACTTGAGCTTGAACGATGCATGGTCAAGTATCTAAATTTCAAGCCTATCTCAAATTCTGGCTTTACCGCTTAACTTAAGTGTGTGATCCTGAGCAAATCCTTCAATCACACTGTCCCTTAGCTGCCAATATTAGGTGCCTCTAGAAGTGATTCAGTTCACAGTATAAGCTATTTTTGAAAAGCCTCACTCGTGGTTTAATAGATGGGCAGTGCATGTGTCAGGACCTGCCAAGAACACACACACCTTTCTTTGAAAATATCAGGCCACATGAACTGAACAAAATTGTGGAATTCAATAGTAAATAAAAGTAAACACATCAAACAAAAAGTCATAATGGATAATTACCTATTTTATAACCAGTATGTAAACAGCATGTACCAGGCAATGATGTACAGGGGCATGGCAGGGGAACAAGGGCCTCTCCTCCCTGCCAAACCCCACCAGAATCGATACCTGGAAGCTGGAAAGCCCTCAACCTGCACTGTCTGCCTCCAGATCCTAATTCCCTTCAACCCTGGTTCTCTCTCCTGCATACTAGCAATCCCTCATGCACTCAAATCAATTAAAATGTTCTTCAAAAATGCAGCACTAAAATTAAATGTTGTGCTTCGAAATGTCATTCTGTAAGAAACAAGATGCCCTATTCCTTGCTTCAGTATTGTGGATGGCGGGGGCTGTCTTTTACAACAAGATGGCATGACGACAATCCCCTCCTTTGGGGCCTGCTGGGAGCAGCCACAGTGTTCAGGGTGGCATTGTTGAGTGCCCACCGTCTGAGATGGAACAAAGACTGGGGGCCTCGCTGCTCAGTCCTCGCAGAGGAGGAGGAAGCATCACCCTTGATTCTCCCCAGCCAGGCCAAGAAAGACATGGTCGGTGTTTTTGGGGTAGGTGGGAGTGGAGGTAAATGGGAATGGTGGTCAGAGGGAGCTGATGGAAGGTGCCTGGGGGGTGAAAGGTGAAGGAGAAGTGAAGAAGTGGATATAATAGAAAGGGGAGAGCAGATGGCAAGGGAAGATAGGTAGATTGATGTTGCAACACTATTTTCCTTGTTTCTCTTTTGCTATGTACTGTTTTTTATAGAGGGGTGCAAATGTATTTTTGTCCGGATCTGGGGAGACATTTCTTTCTGAATCACAGATATGGGAGAGCTGGATTAATGCCAGCACTTTGTTTAGGGTACTCATACACCCACACACAATGGAAATTGGGCCCCATGATCACAAACCTGGCCCACCCAGATGAACATTTCTGGAGCCGGGCCTGCTCTGAAGTATTACTACCTGGGGGAGCCTGAACGTGGCACACCCTGATCGCTGCCTTCAGCAGCTCTGCCAGCAGTTGTTTTAGTTTGTCGGCCCGGAACTTCGAAGCCGGGATCCCGCACGTCAAGTGTGCTCAAAATGGACGCCGAAAGGAGACATGTCAGTGCCAGTGACACTGGAATAGAATGATGTATAAAAGTATATATGCCATAATGCTCCCCAATGCAACACGGAATGTTGATGGTTATTCCATGCTGCGATCCTGCATGGCCACATGCTTAAAGTGGGCCCAGTACAGAGACTTTCTGTTACTGCTCCTTTATCTCTACCATCACTCTGGAGCCAACTGTACAATTGCATACATGTAAATTGTCCATGCCAATGTGTGCAGTGCCCTTCATTGTAGATTATGCTACGTGGTTTGTCTGTTATTTGTCTTTACCCTTCGCATGGAGTGTAGTGACTACACCCAGACACCATGGGTGCCAGGCTGGTCACGTGCATCGGTACTCGTGGTCACAGCACGTCACCCAGGGGTGTATGCTGTCTCAAAAGGTGTTTCCAAATATAAGAGGCGAGTGGCTTCCCGCTCGCCAGTTAATCACCCACTAATAGAGTTGTGTGCAGTCCTTGTGTCGTGTGTGGATGCTGTAGTAGTAATCACCACAGATTGGCTGAAACCAACCTGTGTGAATAAATGCAACACTGTGATTGGTGATCTGTGCTCTGCCCCTTGTCCCATTTACATATAAGTATGAAGGACCCGGTTCACTTACTTGTAGTGTAGGGAAGAAGACCAGAATATGTGGTTTGTGGGCGCCCTGCTAAGGAATCCACAAGGTCCTCCCGATGGCAAAGCTCTGCCAGGTACTTTGGTCAACTAGCCTTTTTCCCAAGGACCGGTGCTACTTTCTCTCAGCGGGACTAGTCAATTTGAAGTTTCAACTGTGGCCTCTTCTCCAGCCAACAGCTTGGTCAAAGATGTGACTGAATGCTGAGAAAAAGGACCTGTGGGAACCACAATCCCCTGCAGCTGGCAGACCTAGAGACAGTCAGCAGCAAAGCCTACCAGAGTGTGCAGGTTCTCATTAACCAAATAATTATAATCTGGCCATGCCGTGATTGGCGAAATAGAGTGCATGCAAAATATTGTCTCTGTTAAAAATATTAGCCAACTTTATTTTCATTGTAGCATGTGCAAATCATGCAATTGAAACCTTTTGCACTGAGTGCTGAAACCTATTTTTGTATTCCATGATGGTGTGAAGTTTATGTTTTGCTGTGTAATCTCTGAGTAGCCTAACAATATAGATGTGGTTCTACAGGTGACAGCAAATGTTATGTTCATTTTGCAGTACAATACTAAGTGGGATATTTGCAAATCCCGTATTGTTCGTAGAAGTAGAAAATAGGAGTACATAGGTCTTGGAACAATCTCATGTGGTGCCAAGTGGCTGGAGGAATTCTTTTAATTGTACTATGTATTTTAAAAGCACCTCGGGGTGTTTCCAGCACATAATTATTTACTTTCCTAATAAGAACCCTATAAAAGAGTCGCTGATATACATTGCACTTCGGTGTGGACTCGTATCAATGGTATATACAAAAACATTATACAACTGGGATACACACATAATCTGATTCCATTATTATGATTACACTGCAGTTCATGGGTGAATTACATGTGAAGTCTGAGCCATCACAGGATGCTCCAGGGAACTCTGCAGGTAGATTGCCCTTTTCAAAGCCAAGGGACCCACTTTCCTCTTATCATGTCACAGCAGTAAACACCCGTATGTTCGACGTTCAGGGCAGAAGGCTACAAAATAAATACAGGTTATTTCAGGAGCTGCAAGACCAATAATTGTGTTTCAGGCCTAGATACCAATGCCCTCTTCCCCCGTCTACCTGATCAGTTCACAGTGGGTAGAGCCTTTTAGGACCCGGTTCACGTGGATACTGTGTGACCGAAGCAGAAGGACGCCTTTGCCCTATGGGACACTGGGAAAGCCAGCTGTCTTTGTCCTGGCAAGGAGATGACTCGTGCATGGATTCAGCACCCTCAGTTGGACTCTGCAAACGCAGGAAGGCCCTGCCTACCTTGCCTGGTTCTGTGAACAGGTGAAAGAATGGCATTGGGGGTCGGCAGCCTCACCGAGCCTAGGGATGATAGGCACAAAGCACAATAAAAAGAACCCAGATACACTCTCCCACTGTCCAGGCTGTTTTGCAGGGGAGAGTCACACTGGAACCACTAAAACATCTCATCTAAGAATTGTGGACACTAAGGAACCCCACACATACGCATCAACACCACAGGGCCCCAACCCATCCACAGCCCTGTTTACAAATGTTTGTGAGGCTCACAAGCCCCCAAAGGACTGCACATCCAGCCACAGCACTTCAGGAAGTGGGCAATCCCACCAACATGGACAGAGAGTCCCTGAGCTCACATAGGAATGCAAAGAGCCTACACATCACTACAGCAGACCTGCCCACACAGCCAGTGGACTCATGAGCGCAGGATTGGTACGCAGCACTTTCCAATAATTTGAAAACACACCAAGGGGCAAAACAGACTCCTCTTGAATACTGTCAATACAGCCTACATTTGAACAGCAGCTTACACCTTCTCCAAGCCCAAGCTGATGACCGGAGAGAATCTAAAATGGACATCGTAGTAGGTCCCTGCAGCCCCACTCTGGCCTGCAAGGAGAGAAGAACTTTGACAAAACTCAGTCGTCAAACTTTTCAATCCCAAAGATGCAGGGCCTCAACCAGAGTCCTGCCTGAGGCGCGAGAAAGCCTTGTTATGAAAGACCGGACTTGTGGGTTGTTGGGGGAAGTTGTGGTCTGGAGTGAGAGAAGTTTCCAAGTTGGGGCAAGGACTGTGGATGAAAGGAGGTTGCTTGAGGAGAATGAGCCAGGATTGGAGGATGCAGTGGTAGCAGGCGGTGATAAAGAAAAGGTGTCAGAGGAGGTTACATCTGGTGGTGGAAGAGGAGGTAGAAGACAGGAGGGAGGAGGTGGTGGCAGCAGGAGGTCGCAGAGATTGGCTGACAGCAGAGGTTACAGCTGGAGGAAGAGGCAGGAGAGGATTGGAGGAGGAGGTGGTAGTGCTAGGTGATGGCGAGAAGGTGACAATGGAGGTTACTCCTGGAAAATGAGGAGGTGGTATAGAACTGGATGTGGAGGTGGTGGAGAGAAGGTGGTAGAGGAAGTTCCATCTGGAAGTGCTAGAGGACTGGAGCAGGAAGTGATAGCAGGTGGTGGTGGTGGGATGTTGGAAGCAGAGCAGGAGGCAACAACCAGCCAAGAAAGAGAGGATACAGTGGACAGAAAATGATGGTTGACATGTATGAATGCGTGACAGGAGGTAAGGTTGTGGCATTGAGGGTGGAGGTCAAAGCCCAAAGGAGTGAAGCACCTAGCAAGACCAGGAAGGAATGAGGGGGGCAGGCCAATCTAAGCCAGACAGAGGTGGTGTGAGGAGGCATAAGGCCCAGGAAGGAAGGTCAGAGTAGTGAGGACTCTAGATGCCAGTGAGATCACTGATCTATCCATAGCATATGAGGTGCCTGCAAATACTATAAGTCGGGCGGTTGGAGCTTAATGGAACTGTGGATCTCTGCGCTAGCAAACGCACATTGGTCTATCCATAAATAGTAGATATTTGTCTGCTTGTAGTTATATTTCCTGCAGCCTGTATATGCTGTTCCAAAGGGACAGACTTCCTGCAGTCCCAGTTTTAGAATTGTACATTTTTTTGGGGGGTTGGAACCCTCTTGTACTGTGGCGCTGGATCAGGTGATAACCTGTTTCGATTTGGAGTGCTCAAGTTTCATTCTTCAATGATAGTTTACACCATTTTAGGCTTCGAGAAAAGATGTATTTATTATGCCAGAGGGTCAGTTGCACGTTTAGTCAGAAATATTTGTCACTTGTGTGACATGTATCTTGGCGTACAATTTTTCAGACTTAGGTCATAAGCTGCTTGCTTGTGCTTTCAGTGCGACACATGTTTCAACCATAGGTTTTTCTCAAAGCTGCGCAGTTTGGTGATGTTGGTGCAATTGTGCAGTTGTGAAAACAGAATCAAAATATCGAGGCTGAGTACCCCAAAAGGAAATACACCGAACACGGGTTACAAAGGAACATACCAAGATCTTTATTTTATACTGAACAGTTTTAAGAAAAGTAACGGATAGCTATCGGCCCTCAGTACAACACAACTAACTCCAGCGTGGCTCAGTGTGCTCAGTGGGTGGCGATGTACATTAGAATTCATCACTCTTTTATACCATTTGCGAACATGATGTCCAACCCTACTGCGGGTTAATATTCCTCTAATACATTACTGATCTAGGGTTCATGCCGAGTTTACACATCCATATGCATAGGGTTTTGCCTTTAATACATTTGCCAACAAGTCTGCATGGTAACAGTGTATTTTAGGATTTCTCATAAAGTCTTTTCAAATATGAATACAATGTAGATAAACACGTGTTCTCAGTTCAGTATTTGAATACATTGTTCTTAACATATGCTCGTGGATTAGTTTCATTGGCGCGAGTAATCCTTTACACACAGGTCAGCGAAGGACAAGGTCTCAGTTCATGACCCCAACAAGTGGCCTGCAGGCAAGTTACATATTGATTACACACAGAGGTCAAGATGGCCATGTTGTATTTCGGAATGACATCGTCCACCATTTAACTCACAGGGTGACTTTACAAAGAGAACCTAAAATGGCAGATTTTACCTAAAATGGCGGCTTACGTTGATTCTAAGGTCAGGACCTTGCAACACGGATTTCTTCGCAAGTGGCTTATAAGCAGCTTGGCGTAGGCCAATATACATATATTCGTTGCAATAGGAGGTACGATATCATTTCTCGTTTGACAAACCCTCCTTTTGGCCTATGCCAAGTGCTAAACTACTTCTGATCTCCTTGCAAATAACTCCATGCATCATCGTCCATGCACCGTGAATCGCTGTCACAAATATCTATTGCCATTAGATAATTTGCTAAAATTTCTTTTAACACGTATTCCTTGGAGGTTTTATCTGGGGCATACACTTTATGTCCTATTGTACCTATCGCCTGTGCGCAACATCCCCCTAGCATTGAACATATACTAGGTAGACACTGGATACAACAACAAAGGAACAACAGAATTCCCAAAATGATCAGTAAGACCGAAAGTACCTTCCAACCCCAAGATCCCAAGAAGTCCCAGAACCAAGCACTAAGATCCCAGTTTCCCTTTCTGAACTAAGGACGTGCAGATTCTGTATTCTGTGTTGCCTTGAAGATAGTTGGGGAGGAATCTGGCACGAAAACACAGCAAGTGGACCCCACCAATTTACACACTCCACCACGTTCGGCCAGAATGACATCTAATGCCATCCGGTTCTGGAGCACTACTAGTCTAATCGCTTTCTGTTCTAATGTCATATTATAGAGTATGTCCATGGTCCGGTTGATGGTTCTCTCCAGTACTCTCGCTAGTCTTCTGATGTCTTCGGAATTCGCTATCTGCCCCCACAATGGCACAAGTGATTTTGCTACATCTCCCAAGACCTGTGCAGGAGTGTCACCGTTCCCGTCCCGCCGTGGACGAGCCTTTGAAACCTCTACTGTACTAGCTATGAACACCCCAGGTAACAGGATCCCTAAATAACAGGTTCCCTGCCAATCCCTTGGCAACCATGGAAATGCTACATTACCGCAAACAAAGTAGACAGGTAAGTCTACTTTGTCAAATTTGCCCCAGTCAAATTTGCAACGTTGGCACAACCTTTAAAATCTCCCATTGACTGAGTACCATTCCTCTGTATGCAGAAAGAAACTGAATCGGGGCTATGGTTAACAGTGTAAGTGGGAGGCATGGCATCCTTATTGCCTATCAGAGCCATCTTGAAGGAAATCAAAGATTGAAAAGGACGAGACAGTCTATCAGAAGGCCTAATAGAAGCAGCGTTAAGCTTACTCCTATTTGCAAAAAGCGAGCCTCCCAGGGGAGTCAGAACACGTTTCTCAAAACTATTCAAATTAGTGCCATCAAAGTTCCCCGAGATGCTATCGTTCCAACGGCCAAAGAACAGTGCTCTAAGAGAAGCATAACAAGCAGTCGTCAAAGGTAAAGGATGAATATACCAACCTAGCCCCTTATCCCCATGTTGCGGTAAATGTGAACAGCCCCAACAGTTGGACCTATTAAAAATGGCATGCGTAGCATTCATGATAAGTAACAGAGTGTTGTTACGGTACCTTTGTCTATGCTGAGAGTCCCTAGGGGACAGAGTATGTAAATGTACAAAGGGAGTAGGAACAGTGGGTACATTTTCAGTCGGTAACAAGGACTCTAAAGGATGAGTTTCCTCGAGGTACCATAGGCCTAAGACAGTGACTATTATTAAGCCAAATATTATTATAAAAACACAGCAATATGTTTTCGGGGCCCAAGTGCTTTGTCCATTATCCCGGCTGGTCACACGATCATTTACAAGTCCCATACGAGCCGTAGCGGTGGCAGGCATTGTAGTCTTCAAACGAAACCCCCAATGTTCGTTGCTGGCAACCTCCCGACCGCGCAACTTCTTAGTCCTTCCACAACCCTAGCCAACAGAATCCCCTTTCTCAAATTTGGGCAAAAACAAGCCCTCAATGATCCTTTCCTTCTCCGAATGCACAGCCGAACCGTGCCATAAGTCTATCAGATGCACAGCAACACTGTGGCGTAAGTCTATCGAATGCACAGCAAAACCGTGCCGTAAGTCTATTTTCTTGGACGCAGATCGTACCTTGCTTTTCCCGGCACTGATTGATCCGGAAACAATGTGTTGTCACTTCCCGTTGGAAGCAACGTATCAGGAGCAAGTGAAGATGCCGAATTTGAAATGACAATTTCCGGATACAAAACTTTTGGAGAGTGTGGAGACAAAATGGCAGGTTTCCCAAGCCTCACGGGCTCAGAAATATTCTCCGATACACTCTCGGCGCTATTTACTGCTTTGAGATCGTTGGTTGCAGCGTTAGCGAGGGGTTATGTTTCTTCTGTATCGTGTGGCACTGGGTGAGGAAGTTTCTTGACATGCGACGCGTGGATCCAATGCTTTCTGCCAGAGACCTGCACCGCTGTCTGTGTGACCAACAGCAACTGGAATGGGCCCCGCCACCAAGGTGCGAGGCAAGAAGAACGCTCAAAGGCCTTCATGAGCACCCAGTTCCCAGGCCGTATGCTGTGGCCCGGGCCCTCGTATCGCACAGGTAAAGCCTCTCGCACCTGAAGATAAATCAAATACAGGTTTTTAGTCAACTGGCTGCAATAATCTGAAAGAAGCACATTTTCAACATTCCTCAAGGATCTACATTTAGGAAGATTCCAGATATTGGCAGGTCTCCCCATTCCCACCTGAAATGGAGAGAGCCCAGTCTTAGTTTGAGGGGTTGTACGCATGGCTAATAACATGATCGGTAAGGCGTACAGCCATTTTAATTTAGTGCCGGCACACGTCTTAGCGAGCTTGTTCTTGATGATACCATTGTGTCTTTCTACTAGTCCGGCGCTCTGAGCGTGTCTGGCCGAATGGAACTGTTCGTCGATCTGTAATGCCGCACATATCTGCAGAATCATAGCAGCGATAAAATGTGGACCATTGTTCGACCAGATGACTCTTGGTAGCCCGAACCGCGGAAAATACTCCTTTAACATGGTTTTCTCAGTAGTCATGGCTGTAGCATCTTTGAAGGTGGCCCAAAACTTCCCCTTGGGGTTGGTGTCCCCTTTCCCACATTGTGTTGTAGGCAAATCATGCAGTCCTGAACATAGCGCTGGGCAATTTTAGAAATGTTGTCATTTGCCCAAACTTTCTCTAACATTTTCGTGACTTTCTGGGCACATTTATGCGTAGGACCATGGGCCAAGATGACCATCATCATTACATAAGAGTCAGGGAGTAGCCATTTCCCTTCGACTATGTCCACCCAACACCCATCATCATCGAGTTTCCCCAAGCCTTCAGCCCACCTCTTGGATTCTTCTAACATGGCATCGGCTTGGATATCCAGTACAGACCCTCATCCTTTGCATAGGCATTTACAGTCTCCCTTGAAACATACATCTCCGTAAAGAGATCGGTAGCAGTTTGTCTAGCTATCTGATCAGCGAAAGCATTCCCTTTTCCTATATCATCTATAATCTTTCGATGCGCTGCGCATTTTATGACAGCTAACTGAATAGGGAGCGCAAGTGCTGAGAGCAGTTGTACTATTAGGGAGCCATGTTGGATCTTGGTACCATGTGAAGTTAAGAACCCTCTGTATGACCAAAGTCTCCCAAAGTTGTGAACCACCCCAAAGGCATACTGACTATCAGTATATATGTTTACTGTAAGCCCTTCGGAAAGTTCACAAGCTCAGGTCAATGCTATAATCTCTGCAGCCTGCGTGATTCTCTTGGTTTCCACGACCGTGCTTAATGTGGTGATTGCATAAGCAGCTGTGGATGTACCATCCGGAAGTTTGAAGCAGGAGCCATCACAAAACCGCTCTCCTTGCGGATTGTTCAAAGGAGTGTCTTTTAAATCAATTCTACCCTTTGTCTCTTGTTCGGTAGTATACAGGCAGTCATGTGACTCTTCGTCATCAGAAGCAGTATCTTGCGGGAAATGTAGGAGTTCAGCCGGATTAAGAACACAACACCTCTTAATTTGGATGTGAGAAGCAAACAAGATCTATTCATATCTCGTCAATCGTGCAGAGGTGAGGTGTTGCGTTTGGGTTCGGTTCAGTAGAACATCTACAGAGTGAGGCACCATCAGGGTTAGATCATGGCCTAGGACTATTCCCTCACTCTGTTTTACAGACGCAGCAGCAGTGACAGCTCGCAAGCATCCATCTAGGCAAAGCGCATGCTACAGGATCAAGGGCAGAAAAAAAGTAACCGCACAGCCTATTCTTCCCTCCATGTTCCTGCGTTAATACGGCCAAAGCACATCCATCACATTCATGCACAAACAACACAAAGGCATTTTCATAGTTTGGTGTGCCCAAAACTGGTGCCGAGCATAATGCAGTCTTGAGCAAATCAAACGATTTCTGGTGCTCCGTGTTCCACGGCAATGGCGAAGAAATGCCCTTCTTTGTCAAAGCCAACATCGGTTTAATCACTAGTGAGAAGTTTGGGATCCACAACCTACAGTAAGAAGCCATACCTATCAAGGCTCTAACTTCCTTCTGTGTATTTGGGACAGACATGCCAGAAATGTGTTTTATTCTTTCAGGTGTCAATCTTCTTCCCTCCTTTGACAGGAGATAGCCTAAATAGGCGACATCCTGGCAACAATATTGAAACTTTTTAAGTGAAGCTTTGTGACCATGTTTAGCTAGATGAATAAGCAATAACACAATGCCCTCCTTACAGGTGCTCTCAGAGTGAGCAGCTAAAAGCAGGTCATCAAAATACTGAAGCAATGTACAAGTAGAGGGTAATTCAAGGGTATCGAGCTGTTCTTTCAAAGCCCTACTGCAGATGCTAGGACTCTCTGTGTAACCTTGAGGTGCATGAGTAAATGTGAACGAGCGTCCCCCTAAGGTGAACGCGAACAAGTATCTACTGTCCTTGTGTATAGGAATACTAAAGAAAGCATTCTTCAGATCCACAACACTAAAGTAAGTAGCTGTAGCTAGAATCATGGTTAATATTGTCGTAACATCAGGCACAATTGGAAATTGTGGAGCAATGACTTTATTAATGGCACGTAAATCAATTATGAAACGGAATGGAATTGCATTATCGCCTTTTTTGTACATGGGTAAAATCGGACTATTGCACAAACTTCCTGAAATTTCCTCAATCACCTGGCGATGCACAAAATCAGAAACAATGCATTTCAAAGCTTGCTCGCCCTCAACTGAAATCTTATACTGGGGAATGCGTGGCAGCTCAATTCCATGTTTCAAGACTATTTTAACAGGCTCAATCTGTAGAACACCGACATCATTATCATCAACTGCCCATAAGAACTCTAGTACGTCACTGAATTCTGGCGGCAAAGGTCTAGTCAAGAATTGAGAGACAGAAAGTTGCTGTGGTGAAATCGTGAAACGCACTCCGTCAGGAGAACTATAAATTACTGCATTTAATTCTTTCAATAGATTCAACCCCAGCAAATTCTCTCCACAATTTGAAGTCAACAGGAATGAACCGTGGTCCGTAAAGGTACCCAAAGAAATAGGTACCGGCAAAGAAACTGGACAAACAACTGGTGTGCCAGAAAACCCTACAGAAACATTGGTTTGCCCTGACAGTGGAATGTTTGGAACCCGTGAATGATCAATGGAACACTTCTGTGCTCCAGTGTCTATCAAAAACTGATGTTTCCTATTGCCCACCACCATTTCAACGTAGGGACCTTTCTGATTGACGGGAATAGGTGTAGGTTACAAACCCTGCTTCGGGCAATCCTAACAAAACAAAATATCATTAAAAGGAAGCTCTTAGGTAGATATGCAGCAGAAGGATGATCAAATATGTTTCTGGTATCCACATTCGGAGTCTGATTATCCTGTAAAAAAGGTTGCTGAGGATCCTGTGCAAACTGACCTCTACCAGGGCCCCCTACACCCGGGCGACCTCTGGATCATCTACCCATATTTCCAAATGTGTTATTCGACCTCTGTCGAAGGACGGGGCATTGTGCACGCCAATGACCCTCTTGTCGACAATAGTCACACTGGTTAATGTTCACAGGACCCAAGGGCATATTCCCTTGTGGAACATACTGACCTCTAATCTGCGAACTACCCCCTCTGGGGCCTCTAACAATTTGCTGTAATAGTACTTTAGCCTTTAAATCACCTTTTCGCTTTTCAACTCTATCTTTTTCATTGTTGACCCGATTCTTGTAGTACTGAGCCATTTGCAGTACTTCTGATTGGGACTTCGCCTGCCAAGCGCTCTCAGAAGAAATAATTTGTGACTGGGTGTCAGGCAGCAATCCTCGCACAAATTTGTCCACAAATAATCTTTTCCCAGACTCTGTGCCTGAGTCTTGTCTTCTGAAATCCGAGAATACCTGTTCGAACCGATTAAAGAACTCGGTAGCACCCTCAGACTTCCCTTGGACACAGGCCGTAAGCTTGTCCCAAATAATTCTTTTCTCAGGAATTATGGTTTTCAATTTTGCAATGATTATATCAGGCAAAGTTAGTATCACCTGGGGCGGTCTTTCACCAGCTGGCCTTTCTCCATCGAGTCTAGTAATGTTAGCCCATGTATCTCTCAACCCAGGTACGTCGTCTATAGTCCTAACTTGTTTCCACAAATCTATGGGCAGGAGTACAGGAAATAACAAGTCAATATCACCCAGGGTGAATACTGAGGACTGTAATACAGACTCTATTTCTTTATAGAATCCTGTCGGATTTTTCCTAATATCAGGAATAGATTGTCTAATAGTATTCATTTCCTGTCTTGAGAACGGGACGTGAACAAACTCTGATACATAATGTGCAGGAATGTGCACAGCAGCTGTACCTGCTGCAACATTAGCGGGGATCTCAACCTTCGGGACAAATGTCGGAGGAACGTCTCTCATAGGCAACTGAGAGGTAGGCAACTCCAAACGCTTACTTAGCAACAGAGCTAAGTCGAGCGCTAAAGCAGTCGAAGAAGTGTCAAGTGAAAAAGCTCTCTTAAAAATACTCAATAATTCTGTGGGACAACAAATCTTTCTCTTTACACAATCATCCTGTAGGTACTCTATCATTACCTGTATCACTTTCCTCTGCATTTCTGGCGTATACTGACTATATGTGTCATATACCTCTACTGGAGTTATCGATATGTCTGAAATCCATCTAAGCGCGTCTTTCGTACAAATTCGTGCTTCCTCGGATATTGATTTTCGACAAGGAGGGAACCGTTTCTGTACATACATACTTTCCCCCTCGTCATCCTCATTCTGTAACCTTTCCAACTCCTTTCTATACTCAAATAACCTCTCGACATGCTCATTTACTTTCTCCACAGTGTCTCTTAAAAACGCTAAAGTGTTTAGATCCCTTAACACTTGCGGGAGATCTGTATTATTTAATTTGCCCCACATTACACATAAATGAATCCCTAAACCTTCAATAAAAACATTTTTCTCAGGAAAATTATCCATATTAAAAAGTGTGGCAAAAACATTAGCTTGATCATCTCTCTCCATACAATGCTTAGCCCATGCAATCAAATCACGTTTCTTTTCTGGCGGTACAGTATTGCGAGTGACAACCCTTGACCCTGCACCCTGATCGACTACAAGCGGTACAGGACTACTTGGAAGAGGGGGAGCAGGCAAATTCAATGGAGGTATTGTTACTGGTGCAATAGGAAGGGGTGGAGGAATAGGTGGAGAAACAGCAACTGGAGGAAGAGGAACATTAGGAGGAGCAGGAACAACAGGAACAACAGTAGGTAGAGCAGGAATAACAGCAGGAAGAGGCAAAGCAGCAGGAAGAGGAACATACAGAGGTGGCACAGAGGCACCAGTCCTTCGCTCATTTAATAATTTGTCAATGAATTAGTCAGAAACATGAAGATCTTTAGAAGGATAGATTTTCTAAATGCCAAGCGAGAAAGCCCTATCCATATTCCTAGCTGACTCAGACTGTTTATCTTGGTCATACAACAACGTTTTTTTTTTCGGCGTTCGTTTTATGACGGCATGCATGTTTTTCCCTACTCTTGAGTTTCTGTAACGCTTCTTTTTTCCAATTCTGCAAAACATCAAATGCTGCAGGTCTAGCCTTTTTCTTTAATAGAATTCACTCTAAATACTCAATACGAGGGATTTCAAAACTACCATTGATTGGCCACTGAAATTCGTAGGTCATGTCTGGTTTGTCTGTGCCAAATGTCATTAAATACTATACTACCAATGCCACGCTTACAGTACATAGTACACGCCGGCGACCCCTTCTGTGGTGCTGGCCGGCTAAATTCCAAAGATTGTCTATCGCTGCGGAACAACGCCCTGAAGCAGGTAGACAATTTCCCAGGCATATCAAATTATTGGTGTTACCTGGTCAATAATTGTGTCTGCAGATACAATACGCCAAAATCAAATTATCAGGATATTTAAGAATTGGGTCACGACTCACCTGATCAATCCTAAGGAGGTCCGATCGGATTACAAAGAATCTTACCTAACTAATCTTACCTCGTGTTTGGTGATTCCGGCAAATCTGCCCGCCTCGATAAGTGGACCCTCGTCAAGATGCCGTCTCGGACCACAAGTTCATCGTCCAGGGATCGGGTCGTGCAGCGCTGCTGAGGTGTCGCGTCTCGTTCAGAAGGGGCCCCTTATTTTGTCACACCGTCCGATCCCGGTCTGATAGCGTGTGTCAACCTTCGACAATCCGGCATCAATCTTGAGGGTTCCTATTCGGGCGCCAACTGTGAAAACAGAATCAAAATATCGAGGCTGAGTACCCCAAAAGGAAATACACCGAACACGGGTTACAAAGGAACATACAAAGATCTTTATTTTACACTGAACAGTTTTAAGAGAAGTAACGGATAGCTATCGGCCCTCAGTACAACACAACGAACTCCAGCGTGGTTCAGTGTGCTCAGTGAGTGGCGATGTACATTAGAATTCGTCACTCTTTTATACCATTTGCGAACATGATGTCCAACCCTACTGCGGGTTAATATTCCTCTAATACATTACTGATCTAGGGTTCATGCTGAGTTTACACATCCATTTGCCTTTAATATATTCACCAACAAGTGTGCATGGTAACAGTGTATTTTAGGATTTCTCATAAAGTCTTTTCAAATATGAATACAATGTAGATAAACAAGTGTTCTCAGTTCAGTATTTGAATACATTGTTCTTAACATATGCTTGCGGATTAGTTTCATTGGCGCGAGTAATCCTTTACACACAGGTCAGCGAAGGACAAGGTCTCAGTTCACGACCCCAACAAGTGGCCTGCAGGCAAGTTACATATTGATTACACACAGAGGTCAAGACGGCCATGTTGTATTTCGGAATGACATCGTCCACCATTTTAACTCACAGGGTGACTTTACAAAGAGAACCTAAAATGGCGGATTTGACCTAAAATGGCGGCTTACATTGATTCTAAGGTCAGGACCTTGCAACACGGATTTCTTCGCAAGTGGCTTATAAGCAGCTTGGCGTAGGCCAATATACATATATTCGTTGCAATAGGAGGTACAATAAAATTTCTCGTTTGACACAGTAATTGTGACAGGTAAGTGCAATTTGTATGATCAGTTTCATACATGTTAGGAGACCAATTTCCATTCAGGTTTTTGTGGGGTACATGTTTAAGGTGCATTGTATGAAGTATACACATTTACAATCATATTCCAGTATTTCGTATATTTTAGGATCATAAGTGGTGAGTTGTGAGTCGGGCATGCACAGGGTTGCATGTGCATGACATGTTGATACAATAACAGTGAGTTAGTAGATAGATATTCAGTTAAATACATTTCAATAATAAGATTTATTTTATTGCAATCCGAAGGAGAGAAGGAGATGGTGAATATTAGTCCTTAGTCAGGTGTCTGGCTGTTGTCAGTAAGATTAGGTAATTAGGAGGTGCTTACCAAGAACGTGGTTGCTTCCTATCCCGTGTGGGTCTTGGTTAAGTATGGGTCCTGTGTGGGTAGCTGTGTAGCTGTGTAGCTTCTGATCCAGCACCACTGTACAATAGGGTTCCAACCTCCAGAAAAACACTGCAAATACTACCTACACCTCACAGACCTGACCCAGAGTACCCTCTTGAAAGAGTCCAGAAGCAAGCCTGCATTGGACCCGGAGGATAGACTTTCAGTATATAGTCGAGGGCACAGGAACCAAGTAGTCTGCATCTAAACAGTTGATCCAGAGGACTGAACACCCAGAGAATGAGTGGTGAAGAGCTGGACTTTCCGGACCGGCCAGACTCTGAGTAGTGTTTTCATTTGTCATAGAGGTTCCATTTGTGTTATTTCCTGTACACTCTGTTTTCAATTGAAAGTGTTAAACTTGTCTGCCCATTTGAATCTCTCACCTGGCCTCTTTGACATATGATGTTATTCTCGGAATGGGACAAAGGTTGAAATGAAAGCCTACCCTACTGGTACTGGATGTTGGGGCTAGAGTCATTGAGCGAGATTACTATCGAGCGAGATTACTGTCGAGGCTCAACTATTGCAATGCCTTGTACCTAGGTATGAGTAGTCGTGATGTAAAAAAAACTTCAAGGTCTTCAAAACAATGCCTTAAGAGCAGCTCTTAATATACAGAGAACCAATCATATCACGCCTGCCAGGCGATCTGCCCACTGGCTTCCAATACAAGACAGAATTGCCTTCAAAACTCTTTCTATGACACATAAATGCCTCCCTAATACAGCTCCTAAATACTTGGTGAACTAATTCACCAAAAATCAAACTAATAGACCAACATGTTCTACCCAGGCACACCTATTCATGATCCCGAGATTCAATCTACAGAAAGCAGGGGGCAATAGTTTCCCAGTACTAGCTGCCAAACTCTCGAACTCTATGCCCCTTGCGCTCAGAGCGGAATCCTCCTTCTGGACCTTTAGAAGAAATGTGAAAACCTGGCTCTTCACTCGTGAGCGTTAACTATTGCGATACTACCTTTTATGTTCTATTTTTGCAGAATTAATGTTTCTTTCCAAGCTTAGTATTCTTTTTTTATGTAATGACTAGATTTGACTATTTGTATTGCAATAAAATGTAACGACCAGAAATGTAATGGCAATGTAATGTAACGTATACCAAGTAATGCGCCCAGATACATTCGGGTTAGGCGCGCTCTACAAATGAATACATAAAAATAAAATGACTACGGTTGGGACAGACAATACGCTGCAATGGGCAGGACCAGAGGGTCAGGCTCACCTCAGGGTATGGTAGCCCGGGCGATGGGAAATGGGCGGCCCGGGCCTCAAGAATTACAAAGGCAACTAATGTGCTGCGAGTGATCAACTTGAACATGAGGGGTCTTAACAATTATGTTAAGAGACTGAGGGTGCAGACATACTTGATTGGGAAAGGCATCCAAGTGGCAATGTTGCAGGAAGTACACCTCACCACTGACAGACAGTATTGGCCAAGAAATGGGGAGGCAAAATGTATAACTCACCCAACTCAGCATATGCTAGGGGAGTCCTTATTTGAGTGGTGCCTACTGTCCCCTTCCGACTACTGGAACATAAAAAAGATGACAAAGGAAGACTGATACTAGTACATGGGTTACTGGAAAAAAGGGACGTTTGCTTCATTAACTCCTATGCCCCGAACCATGACACCATGACGCCACAACATTCTTTAAATCACTATACACCAAGCTCCCTGCGTACAGATCATCTATATGGGTTTGGTGCAGAGGCTTTAACTGTACTCTAGACCCTATCTTTGATAGGTCAGATGGAAAACACAAGAAGCCAGCGCCATCGGCCAAAATCCTTGGTGCCCTTCGGCAATACCTTGGATTGGTAGACGTCTGGATAGAAACACATGGAGAAACACAGGGATACTCACACTTTTCGGCTCCACGCAGGGTACATACACAAATCAATTATATCTTTGCTGGAAGAGAACACTTGGGAGAGTTTGCACACATAGTATACATGGCCATTGTACTCTCTGATCATACACCCCTCACGATAACATGGCAGGGCATACAACAAAGACCTAGAATTCCCACCTGGAGGCTGATGTCGGAGGGGCTATTGGACGACGCCTTCAGCGAATATCTGGAGGAACAGGTTGTAGATTACTGCAATGAGGACACATTCAAGGTAGTCATAAGAGGGGCGGTGATAGGGAAGATGGGGGGCCTCATGAAAGGAATACTGGACAGTTTGGAAGCTATTGAGGAAGACATAGCTCCGAATGGAAACATTGGGGCGGCAGCAGGGGAGGAACCAGTGGAGGTGATAAAACTGAGGCAGAAGTGCTTTGGTGAATGGAAAAGACTAGAAAGACTGGACTTTGCGACTGCAGGAAGAGGGGGACAAACCAGGGAGACTGCTCGCTTGGTTATGTAAATGGGAAGAAACAAGGGACGTGATAAGTGCCATAATGGACGAAAATGGGGAGATAGTCAAGACAAAACACAGGATCAATGAGGTGTTTAGCAGATTCTATGAAGTCCTATATTCAGAGAACACGACTGAAGCAGACCGGAACTTAGCAGAAGCACTAGCCCAACTGCCACGATTGACAGATGCATAGGCCACTGAGTTAGACGCCACGATGATGGTAGATGGAATTCAGGAAGTAATTAGGGAATGCCTGAAAGCTAACGCCCCAGGACAAGGTGGACTCCCAGGGGAATTTTACAAAGCATACATCGACACACTGGCCCCTAGACTGCTGGAGGTCTACACAGAGGCACATGATCGGGGGGTGTTGCCCGACAGCCTGAAAGAATCAACCATTGTATCCATTCTAAAACCAAGAAAAGATCCCCTGAGCTGCGGATCATACAGATCGCTGTCGATGGTGAATCAGGATTTGCAAAATTCTAACCGCAGTACTGGCCAAATGGTTTAAGAAAGTGATAGGAGAGCTGATACACATAGACCAGACTGGGTATGTCCCTGGGTGTAATACTGCATGGAACCTGAGGAGGTTCAACCACGTCATAGATAGCGCAAACCAGAGGTAAGGAGACTATGCGATCTCCTTGCTGGACGCTGTGAAAGTCTTTGACTCCGGCCACTAGGACTGGCTACTGGCGGCCCTAGAACGCTTTGGGTCCAAAAATCGTACCTAGGATGGGTTAAACTAATTTACTTGTGACCCATGGCAAAAGTCAAAACAGGCGGACAGGTCTCAGAACACTGGAAGGTCCACAGGGGCACCAAGCAGGGGTGCCCACTGTCGCCGATATTGTTTACTTTGGTGCTGGAGCCACTGGCGGTGTTCCTCAGGGTTGAGTACAGAGAAGCTGGCATAGTGATAGATGGGGCAGTGCTTCATATTTCCCTGTACGCTGACAACATGTTATTATATATAAACCAACCTGAAGACAACCTACCGCACCTCTTAGACATCATTGATCACTTTGCCATGTTCTCGGGTATCAAGATACACCGCAGAAAGTCTTGTCTGTTTCCGCTTGCAGACCTCAGAGGGCTCTGGGTGGCACAACTACCGCACCTGGGCCGACAGTGGGAGACTGACACCTTTAGATACTGGGGCATTAATGTGTGGCATAGCCCTGCAGAAATGCACAAGGATAATACAATGAGAGCATTGGAAGGGGTGCAGATGCCGGGCAGAGCCGCTCTCCTGAAGATGGTGGTACTCCCCCACTTTGTATATCATTTCACTAATATTCCCTACAACATACCCAAAGCATTCTTTCAACAAGTAGACGCACTAACCAGATCATTTCTGTGGTCGGGTTGGGGGGACAGGATAGCATCGGGCACCCTACAGTGGGAACACAAAGAGGTTGGGATAAAAGTGCCACGTTTCGAATGCTATTACCAGGAAGGACACCTGCAATTTGTACTGACCTGGCTGGGGGATAAGGCCTCCCAGGATACTGCGTTGCTACAGCCAATGCTGAAGCGACACTTCCTTAAAGAGATTCTATGGGTAGAGGACATACACTTGACTAGACCCTCTGGGCTCCTGAAACTGGGTAGGAAAATATGGCGCATGGCACGGAAGCGTCTAGGAATACTGCCACCCTGCTCAGTGCACACCCCCCTGATTGGCGTCATTGGAGGACGGCAAGGTGCGGTGGGACAGTACAGGCGACAGTAGGAAGACAAAGGTGTAGCTACAGTGGTTGGATCTACTGCGAGAGGATAATATGATTGACTTCTATACCCTACTTAGAGAATACGATATTCACAAGGGCCAATTCCTGCTGTACCTGGGAATGACCCAAAAGATCAGAAGGAAATGGGAGAGCCCACAGGCACCGATTGTGACAAACAACATACTTGACACTATGTATGATGTATCAGAAGGGGGGGCACATGGTCTCTAAACTGTATGACGTGCCCCTGGGAAGCTTAAGCATGACAGGGTTGAAAGGGCAGGGTAAATGGGAAAGGGACACAGGAACGGCATTCAAAGATGCAGAATGGGGAAGGGTGATCACATACATCAAACAGGTCTCTAGAAACGCCAGATTTAGAACCACCCAACTGTACGTAACACATAGAGCATATATGACCCCACACAGGCTATCATACATGACATGGAAAGGAGTCCAGGTCTGCCCATGGTGCGCATGGCAGGGGGCAGACATGATGCACATGTTTTGGAGGTGCCCACATATTCAGAAATTCTGGAGGGCAGTGATGGAGAAAGCAGAGAAGGGAGGCATCCAAATGCACTCGTGCCCCCCCCCACCCCCAAGTACTGCCTGTTGGGGTTATTCCCGAGGCGCAAGGGTCAACACGTGCCTATCTCCAAAATCAAAGACTTGATCTGCATACTTGCAAAACATAGGATAGCAATGTCCTGGAAAGCGGTAGAGGGTCCGAGGGTTGAGGCCTGGTGGGCGGACCTGCAGAGATGGTCACTGGTGGAAACGGCAGCGTGGCCCAGAGCCATGAGAGGAATGCACGAGAGCATTGCGGGGGTGGAGGCCTGGAATACATTAATACAGAGTATGTTCGCCCCGGACGAGGGCGTGCCTAGCGGAGACGAACATAGCGAGACAAGGAACGCCTATGTGGCCTGCACCTCCCCAGGCACGTGACATTGGAGTGTGCAGGTGAGTGCTGGGTAATAATGTGCAGCTGAACTGAAAAGGTGAAGAGTAACGAGACCACAAAAAACCAAAATGCTCAATAACGTTTCACACGATATATGCCCACAGAATTGTAATGATACAACTAACCCTGTCCTCGCTGTCTCACACCTGTACCTATCCACCCTTTGTTGGTTAATTAAAATAAAAATAAAAGATTTGCAAGTGCTTCTCTCAGTAGCGCCACTCATTCCAGCTAGCAAGAGGGACAGCATGGCATTTGCCTTTAGTCTTAAAGCTCCTTCTGCGCCTCGCCCCCTTTGAGACACTGGTGACCATTAGTCTAAAATATCTGACTATGAATGCAGCATTTTTGGTAGCAGTGACGTCAGCTCGCAGGTTAGGAGGAATTGGTCCTCTTATATGTAAAACACTTTCTCCAGATAATAATCTTACTACGATGCGACCTGAGTTTTTTACCCATAGTATTGTCAAAATGTCATCAGTATCAGGAAGTGGGCCTTCTGGCTGTTTTTCAGGATTTTTCTTCACAGGAGGGGGATAGATGACATATGTTGAACCTACAAGGGGCAGTCCTGCTGTATCTAGAAAGAACTGCTACATTCAGGCATCCCGAGAACCTGTTCATCATCTTCGGGGGTCAGATCCTGGTAGGAAGGCCTCACTATCTGCTGTCAGCAGATGGATTCTTAGGACCATCACAGAGGCTAGGGCGAATTCTACCAGTAGCCATCGAAGAACATTCCACCGGGGGTGTATCAACATTCTGGGCAGAAACATAGGCAGTCCTCATCCAGAACATTTGCCATGTGGCTCCATGAGCTGATACCAATATTTTGCATGCCATTACTGCCTGAACATTCCAGGTCAGAGTTCCATGCCTTTTGGCACAGTGATGTTGTGTGCAGGAAATGATGTGTGATCTTTTTGTGCACACTGAATAAAGATGGTGACGGGGTATGCTAGCAGCATGAAGTTGTTCCAGTCATTACAGGTTGGGGTATATAATCAGGCATTATGGGTGCTGGGGAACTTTTATGCAGCATGGGGACGTAACCATGAAGAGGCAAAACGATTTGGAAGAGCTCCTTTCATGAAGGCTATAGCCTCACAGAGTTTGTACTGTGACAAAGAAGGGTGTAGAATGAGCACACGGACACAGATGCTCACTCTCTGGACTCCACTCCTGCACTCCCTACATGCCGAGCCTGACGCCCTTTAAGTGAAGGAACGCAGTGATGTAACCCATCGCTGCTTCCTTATAGTGACCACACCACACTCCTCCTTTTTCATAACTCTTTCAAACAACACAAAAATAAACAACATAACATTTCAATTAAACAACTGTAAAACATCTTTTCCGTCATAGTTCTCAAACATTAACCTCATAATTCTGGAGGTAGGTAGGATGGCATCTGGATTCACTTAAGGGATATCTCCTATCCACTCCTTGCTCCTGGACACATTCTTTCTGTCCTTTAACTCCATCTTAGTCAGCTGGACCATCCTCATCATTATCAGCTTGATAGATTGCCTGGTACATATCCTCATCCAGCTCCACCATCTTCGGGACAAAGTCCTCGCCTTGCCACACATGTTTTTCTCTAGTCTCCTCGGGCGATCCAGACAGTCTTCTGAAGAAACTGGAATTCCTCGTAAGAGTGCCATAGCCATCTGACACTGTTATCAAGGATCCTTTCGCGTCCACCACCTGGAAAGGACGAGGGTCATAAGGGAGGGTCAGCTTCCCCCTGGGCGTCTGGGGCGAATTAGGACTTTATCCCCCACCACTAGAAGGTAGTCACGGAGTACCCTCGTGCTATTCTCCACTTCATTCGCCAGCCTCTGCTGCTCAAGGACCACTAGATTATCGATCACTCTTGGGCTGCGGGGCATGGACTCTGGGAGAAGTCCTTGTGGGCATCTCTGGAACAACGCCTCTGCTGGGGGCAACCCAGTGGAGCAATGTGGAGGGGTGCGATATTCCAGCAAAAACTAACCTTGCCCTTGAGCAACTCTAGAGACTTTGTTCTGGGGATGCATTTGCTTTTCAGCCTCCTCATTGGCCTGTGGGGACAGTAGTGATTTTCCAGTGCCAAATACCACGGGCCTGTAGGAACTCTGAAAATAATTTGCCCTGCTTTGCAGGATGACTTCTGAGAGAGATGTGGATGTTACAAGCACAACCTCAGGATACTGAGACCATTGGTCCACCATCACGAGAAAATGGGTGTATCGGCTTTTGGACCCCAAATCCAAATGCACAATTTTCAAAGGGTGGCAATCTTGGTCATTGATTCAATAAGCAGCTTCTTGTTTATGGGGGCTGCCACCTGACACCAGACACAAGCCTTGCCAAACTCATCCACTTTATCATCTAGACCCGGAAACCATACTTTGAGCCTGAGAAAAGCTTTTGTCTTCACTGTTCCTTCTAGCACTCTTGGTATCAGCTTGGTGGGATCACAATCTTGGACCCTCACAGCACTAGGCCATCAGCATCAAATGTTAGTTTGTTCCTTACTTGCCATAGCTTTTCCAGCGCCAGTCGTGCTTCGCAAGTACGCTTGTCCAGTTTTGCAAGCACACCTTTCCAGTCCCTTTTCATGACTGCTTCCTGCATTATTTGGAGACATTCATCTTCACCCGAAACAGCTTTGATGCCGTCCATCGAGTTGGGAGTATTTGCCTCCACGAGCATTCGTATGAACTCTTCAGTCTCATCTTCGACCGTACCAAAACCTGCGTCGCTGGGTGTAGGATTTCTGGACAGGTAATCTGCTGCATCATCATTCCCGTGGCAAGATCAGTTCCACATTATATTCTTGGAGAGGGAGAATTCACTTTTCAATCTGGGCTGGTGGTTTTGATGATGAGCTTGCCAAGATTTGGAGCAGGGGTTTGTGATCAGTGGTCACTGTAACTGGTTTACCATAGATATATGAGTATCTCTGTTCGGTAGCGGATAGTGCTCTACTTGCATATGCCACCGACCTCACCAC
Organism: Ambystoma mexicanum; assembly: GCF_040938575.1. Lineage (NCBI taxonomy): Eukaryota > Metazoa > Chordata > Amphibia > Caudata > Ambystomatidae > Ambystoma > Ambystoma mexicanum. The sequence goes on along the minus strand of NC_090931.1, from coordinate 1,277,441,051 downwards.
ATCTGTTGGATCTGATTGTGTCAATACTGCCCCCATACCAAACATGCTCACATGGACTATGATTTCCGTCTTCTTCCTGGGGTCGAAGAACACCATTGCGATGTCCACCGTGAGCACGTTCTTGACAGCATCAATGCAGCTTGCTCGAGAGGAGACCACTGCCATGAACTCTCTCTCTTGGTCAGATTTTGGAGGGGTTCTGAAATGGTTGCAAGGTTTCTTATGAATCTTCCACAGTATGTAACCGTCCTGAGGAAGCTTCTTACTTCCGACACATTTTCCCGAGAGCAGGCTTTTTATATGTCCTTGACCTTGGCGGGATCCGCCGAGACCCCACCTTCGTGAAACACGAAGCCAAAATTCAAGTTTCTTCTCTAAAAGGGCATATTTTTCTTTATGCAGAGTCACACCGAGCAATTGTACTCTCTCTAGGACCTTCTACATTATTTCCAGGTGCTCAACCTCGGATCTGGCAAACACCAAAATATTCTCGCTGATATTGATGGCTCCATAGATATCAGTTAATGCTCGCCTCAAGCGTTTTGGAACACCTCTGCAGCGGACGATATTCCAAAATTCAAACGTTTGTACTTGTACAAGCCTTTTTGAGGGGTAAAAGTAGTTATGTATCGTGAGGCCGGATCGAAAGCCAACTGGTGATAGCCAGCCCTGAGGTCAGGTTGGAGAGTGACACTGTGCTCTGTTAATCGGCTACAATGTCATCTATACTCTGCATAAGGTGCCTCTCCCTTTTTATATCTTTATTCGGGAGGTGCATATAAACACAAATGTGGACCGCTGTTTGGGTTTTCGTGCCACAACTATGGGGGACACCCATGGGGTAGGGCCTTCGACACATTCAATGATGTCCATGCACACCAACTTGTCTAGCTCTTGTTCCACCTGTTCTCTCAGATGGAATGCGTCTGTGTTTCAGGGCTATAGGCTGAACAGTTTTGTCAATATGTAGGTGGAAAGGGTCACCTTTCATCAGTCCAATGCCAGTGGACACATCCTGAAATTGTTCAAGCAGTGACTGTACATCCTCCATGTACACCCCAAATGCAAAGTTTACCATGTGGAGTGCCTCAGCCGCTGCACAGCCTAACAGAGTCACGTTGCTTACTTTGGTGACGAAGAACCTAGCCTTAATGTTCATTCCTCTGTGTTGGATTGGGACAGCTAATAATCCATCCACTGGTAAGCAATCTTTTCCTCCGAATATGATGATCCGGACATGAGTATCTTTTGGCAGCGGTGTAGCAGGGGTTCACGTAACCATTGATAGTGAGTGTCAGCCATAACATTTACAGATGCCCCTGTGTCAATGAGCATCGGGTTGTCGGTATCATAAACCTGAACCACACACTTGAGTTGGTGTCCCTTCCTCTTCCCCGGTTCCAGCACACTGGAGATGAAGAATATGTCTTCCTCATTGTGGTCTTCTGCTGCCTGTTCATCAACTTCCTCGGGTTGTTCGCCCCTGTGCTACCTTCTGGGTAGTCTTCTGGGGTTTCTGTCTCGGTTTAGCTTTTCCTCTGGAATGAGTGGCTGGCGATGAAGCACAGCAGACTCTTGCCAAATGGTTTACTGTCCCACAACTGCCACAAGGGTGACCTTTTGCTGGACAGAGTGTGGGAGGTAGTACCCACATTGTGGACATATGGGTGCGGTCCCCGCACAGTTCCCTTTCTTAACCCATGCAGGCTTCTTGCCTGACTTGTTCAGCGGTGGCTTTACGAAACGTTCATAGTCGACATTGACCATGGGCATAAAGTATTCCCGGAGCACGGCTATGGCTGCTGCATACGTGTTGTCAATGGGTCTTAAAAATGTAATGTATTGCCGGGCCAGTGGAGTATAGCAACGTCGACTTCTTAGCATGGTCATTTAGCTCCCCAGTGGCATCGAACTACATTTCTAAGTGTTCGATCCATTTATTCCATCATGTTCCTAGGCTCGAGGAGGAGCCCGCAATATCAAACTCGACTAGAGGGGCGAGGGATCCTTGTTGGCGGGGCATTCTGCCTACCTCGGGTACACATTCATCCTCTTTCGGAATGGTGACCAGCGTTTGAAATCTTCTGCCTATGCAATGCTGTCACACCTATCACTCTAGATGTACAGTGATGTATTCGTCACCACCTTGCCGCTGGATAGACTGCTGGGCACACAGGTAGCTGAGAGTGCAGGGGCTCCGAGATACTACATTGCTTCAGCACAAAGGGGCGCACAAGCACTGTATTAGGACCCACTACCCCAAGCACACACACCCTTATCAGTCACTGCCGGAAGCTGAATGGTGCAACCTCACTCCTCATCCAGCCTACAGTAGGAAATGGATATGTGGTTTTTTTTCATACACTCCGATCACGGAGTGTCGAAGAACGTTTCTTCTCTTCTTTTTCTTTTGTTGTGCAAGCACAAAGCATCACTGAGTGTCAAGAATCAGTGCACTAGTGGCCAGGGCCCACCCCGGGGGGCTGCTCGCCCCCTCAAGCTGTCTGGGCCGCCGCAGCATGGGGCCACTCCACGGCATTGGGGGCACACGCAGCCGGAAAGAGCCCAGCGCTCAGGAACGCTGAGCAATACGCTCAACAGCCACAGCGTCTGTCGACCAGACGGTTGAAGCACGCAGAGGTCCTAGAGACCCTTGTCGACACAGTTGTAGAATGAGCACAGAAACACAGATGCTCACTCTACGGGTTCCACTTGTGTACTCCTTACGTGCTGAGTCTGATGCCCTTTTATTGAAGGAACGCAGTGATGTAACCCGTCGCTGCTTCCTTAAAGTGACAACACCATAAAGGGTAAAGTGAGGGGTAACTGAGATTACCAATCACCGCAAATACACTTATCTACCTTATCACAACACCGTGCTTCTGTTTCTGATGCTGTGCCTTTCATGCAGTGGGTTCACAGTGCATTCAGTCTTTTTAGGGTGGTGGATGTGATTATGGAAATGACAGAAAGATGCAAAATCAAGGAAGTGTAAGGGGTGTGGGCTATACACAAGTACATTTTGCACACATGCCAACATCCCCTATTTATTAGGCCGATGCAAGTCCAGGCCTGGCTTTAACTGCATTCTGGGATTCGTAGTCCATAGTTTCCTCATTTAAACCTGTAGCATCGCGAGATGCTGCCGTCATCCGGACGGCCCAATGGGAATCAAGGGTCGTGGACTCGGAAATGATGCGCGCGCATTGCGCAATATAAAGTAGTTCACTGCAGACCAGCCTTGTGTCTGTGTGTGTGATTATTACACTGCTGCCGCGCTAGGCCCTGCTTACCCCCAACCTTCCTTAAAGACATCACAGTGGCGATGAGGAAATAAACCCAGACCGCGGATGAAGAGCGGTTTACACGCAGCAACTGCAACATTCCGAAATGACATCAGATGATGCAAGGAAGGAACCAGCAAGGCTACAGGGCCCACAGGTGAGTGCATGAAGCCCACAGGAGCACCCCATAAGGCCTGTAACTTCGTTAACTGCCCCAAAGTGACTGAGAGGGGCACCAAAGCTAGGGAGCACCCGTGCACAACAGGCACACCAGCCACAAGAAGGTGTACCAGCCTGCCAACCCCAAAGAAGGGCCATTTTTGCATAGGCCCACAGGCAAAGTGACGCAGGCCAAAAGGTGCGATGTCAGACCAGGACCAGAATGCAGCCACGCTTGCCCACGCACAGGAACAAAAAGAGAGAGATGCAATCCCTGTCCCATCAATCCTGCCTTTCGACACGGTTGACACCACTAGCCTGGGTCCACGAGGGACCCGGTGGATGAAGGCATTTAACCCCTACCTGGATGCAGTAAGCCTGTACGAGGACAAACTGATCATTTGTCTACTCACCCAGTGGTGCGTGACATCATTTTTGAATTGCCTGAAGATGTGGAGTACAAGTATGATGAGCTCAAAAAGATGTTAAAACAACATTTTGCCACGCACCGCAATGTGGACTAAGAAAGGCACATCTTTCATACTACCCCGCAACTAAAAGGGGGCAGTATGGACAAATTTGTCACAAGATTAAGTGCCAGAGTAAGACACTACGAATTCCACTTATACAATAATGAGGAGGCCATAAAAACCCCAAGTGATCGCAGGCTGTGAGTCACTGGTGTTAAAAAAGAGGTTGCTGCAAATACTACATTCCTTGGCAGAAATACTAATGCTGGCGAGAACCTCATCAGCCCTAGACCTACAAATCTCCACATTAAGCAAGACACACATCACAGCGCCCGTCATCAAAGAAGAGGGAATAAATAAAATAACGTCACAAGTGACAACGCCTCATGACATCAGGCAAGAGAAAAGGCAGTGTTTTAAGATGCGGATACGACCTTCCCATGACGGATCATGCCCAGCCATTAGGTCAGACGTGTGCTGCCTGCGGAGGTGAAGATCACTATTGTGCAATGTTCGTAATCCAAAGGCAATGAGGACCTCCTCCACTAATCAGGGCATGTTTAGACAGAGGTCAACACCTCAATAATACCACAACGAGTGACGACACGCAAGAGGAAAGCACTCAAGTCACCGGAGGCTTGCCCGAAAGGGAGACGAAGAATACACAGATTGTACACGTCCACTCCCTCCATCAGTGAGTCCGAGTCACAATCCAGCACGGACCGACGCAAAAAGGGATATCTGTATGCCTTAGGGAATCCCACTATGTCAGAACATAGTCCCAACCTGGCGTTGACAATACAAAACCAGGAGTTTGAATTCTTGGTGGACTCAGAAGCAACCATTAACGCCATGCCAGAGTCAGAGTATCTCAAACTGAAGAGCAAACCAAGGCTACGCAAGGCTCAAGTAGGCATTTACGTGTATGGAACCAACAGTTGTATTTGGCGGCACCATCCAAAGCAAATATCTTTACATTTCATTTTTAACATAATTTTGTACTGGAGAAAGAACCCTGGAAAAGTAAGATCAAATTCTGGAAACAATTTATTGATGACATTTTTGGCATCTGGCAAGGAAACACAGAGGAGTTACAGGAATTTCTGGCATATTTGAACAATTGCCAGGATGGAATTACATTTACATCAGAGATTGGGAAACCCAGCATTCACTTCCTGGATGTGTTCAAGTAGAAAGAAGTGGTACGGAATTCATCACGAACATCTATAGAAAACCGACTGACGTGAACAGTATCTTACACTTTGGAAGTTTTAATCCCCTACATCTCCAGGACAATTTACCATTTAGTCCATTTTTACGACTGAAGAAAATAACATCAGAATCCACACAATTACAATCACAACAGAACATCATGAGAGAAAGATTTAAAAAGAGAGGATTTCCAGAACAGATTGATGATAAAGCAATCCAACGAACTGACCATATAACAAGGGAGAACCTGCTCAAAGAACAACCTAAGAAGGATATAACTAGGCGTATCCACACTCTGAAATACTTAAGCCAAAGCTATCAAGTCATAAAATCAGACCCGAACCTTAACAGACTATTCCCTGAACCACCAATGTTAGCATACAAAAGGGGCAAGAACTTCACAAATTCCCTCATTCGAGCAGAAAGAACAAAGAAACCATCACAAACCACCTTGAAAAAACAAAAACAGGGTACATACGCCTGCCTTAACTGTCAACATTGCTCGAATTTGATAAAAGGTGATCACGTAAGACATCCGAACAGTGGAAAAAAGATAATGTTAAGAGATTTTTCGACCTGCGAAAGCAAGAATGTGATATATGCACTGAGATGCCCATGCAGCAAATATTACGTGGGAAAGACAGCACGCAAAGCAAGAGAACATTGGACTGAACACGAGTCGAACAACAGAGCCAGGAACCTTAAATCACTGGTATATACACATTTTAAGGAAAATGGACACAACATCTCACAATTACGGTGTGTGATACTAGAAGGGATCCGTCTATCCCCAAGAGGAGGAGACATGGCCAAAAGGTTGGCACAAAGTGAACTCTTTTGGATACACAATCTTGACGGAATGACACCACTAGGTATTAACAAAGATTTCTATTTGGGACCATTTCTTTGAGGAATTCAACTACCTAGACATCAGACATTTACTTTAAGAATAGCAACTCTTATTCATCTGAAATTTCAGAAAGTGTAATATGAAAAACACACACCTAATAGTGTGGGTATTATAAAAATTCACAAATTTTAAATTAGTTATTCCAAAACAGGGAATACTCCAAAGTAACATGATAGATTGTGAGCCTCTTTTTGAGAGACAGATTGAAAATCGTTTGAACAAACAAGATGAAGGTTTCAATATCATGTTTGTAAACACTCACAATGAGTATCTTAGAATGGGAGACAGAATACAGGTCACCTCTCTCTAATTTTTAAACTTTATAGTGCCCGAACTTGAAATGACACATTCTGAAATCTAAGATGTTGACTTAATTGAATGTTGGATATATACAAATCGTATTTTCAAAGATTGTATGTTCATAGCTTTGGCACCTACTGGAACCTGCAAGTGGCACATACTGTAACAAAATATACAGATTTGATTCAATGTTGAAAAACCACTGTCTAAAATCAAATGTAAATAACCTCAGTGAATCTACAAACATGTAATTTAGGATTTAGGTTTTCACTTATACGATAACAACACAATGATGGAATCTTTATAAATGGTAATCCAAAGAGTATATGTTGATAACTTTGGCACCTTACTTGAGCCTGGAGCGGCACATGCTGTAACAAAGCATGTAGATCTGATTCAATGTTACAAACCACTGTTCTAAAGCATATGTAAACATAAACATGTATTACAATATCCTAGATATCAATGGATCTCTTGTAGTTATCTACTCAATCCTCTTGAAACCAACTTCACTGCATCAATTTATTTACAGTAATAGCGGGAAGATATCCTGCACTTACACCCATATAGGACACTATGGGCCTCATGACGAGTATGGAGGCAGCCATGCCCTTAGTAAGGGCATGGCTGCCTCCATACCGGGTCCCAGCACCGGGTTCTTTCAATGAGGAATAACCGGGTCATTCCGACTTTGGAGGACCCGGTAATTCCTCCTTGAAGGAACCCATCCCCATTTGAGGCCCCATAGGGCTCAATGGGAATGGGGAGGGAGCTAATAACGGGCCTGTTAATAACAGGCCCGTCATTAGCTCCCTGGTCCCCTAGAGGGACCCGCAAAGGAGGTCTGGTCTGACCAGGCGTCCTTACCAGGCCCCGCAAGGGGACCTCGTAATAGGGCATCCGGTAATGAAGGGTGCCGGTCCCGTACCAGCACCCTTCATTACGGGAGCGGCTATGTTGTAATGAGGCCCTATGTCTTTATTACTTCACGCCACCTACTCCAAAGAGGTTGAATACGTTTATTTTAATATGTATTTTACACAGATAATTTTTATCTTTCATTACCTCCTTTCCCAGCGTGACCACAATAACCAATATATCAGACTCCATCGGATTTACCAAAACAATTCTTAATTTCCTAATTTACTGTGATGAGTTATAGATCTAATTTACTACTAATACACAGTACCAATATCTTAACAAGAGAGTTTAATTTTACATTCTTTCATATTTGGGGTTTAAAAATTTGACGTACATGTGTTTACACTCGTGACGTCATTGCCCGCTTTTGCACGATGACGTCATCATAAAACGCAGCTATTTAAGTCAGCCATTTTGTTTTCCTTAATCACACGCGATCATCGTGAGGACAAGAATATAGCTTCTTGCAGTCTGCCAGGGTAAGTGAGAGCCAGCCACTAAGGCATTTTCGTTTTTTGAAGAAGTATATTTGGATAATATGATTATATTTAGATACCTATATATTACATTTTTCATAGTCAAAGTTTGGAAAACAAAAGGGTCGAATAAAATACGTTCTAATCAAAAGGATCGGGAAAAAAATGACCGAATGCACTTTTTTATTTTATTTTTGGTGGGCCCCCTAACCCCTGCTTTTTGGGGAAAACCCACTAATTTTTCCTATACCAACGCCCAAAAAAAAAAAATACACTAAAAAAAAAAGCATTCGGTAATTTTTTATCGATCCTTTTGATTCGAACGTATTTTATTCGACCCTTTTGTATTCGAAATAATGACTGGACACCCATTTTTTTGCAGTTATGCTCGCGTGGTCTTCTGAGACTGATATTGAGACGGCTACCTTTTTCGCCTGATTATCTCAACCATCATTGGATTACCCCTCAATTAAAGGGTAAGACACAAGCTAAAATGATCTCTACCCTGCATCATTTCTATTATTTGCCTGAAATGATGAAACTAATAATTGCCTTTGTCATTTCCCGTAGGATCCGTTTTAGGAATTGCAACTGAAGACGCCTTAGCAGAGCGAGGCCCAATTGTGCCTAAATCTCATTAATCCACAGTCACCTATTGACAAACTGGGTATGATTTATTTATTTTAGTGACAGTCACCATATCATTTCGATTATTTTGAATATTGATAGGTATTTTGTGACCTCTAGGAACATATCTGACCGTGAGCCAGTCCCTAGACCTACCAATTGGGAGGACCCCAGACTCAGTCCTACCTCCAGCATCCTTAGAGCCGCAGTTTTTCTTTTGGTAAGAATTTCCATTAACTTTTCACAGTACATTTGGCTTGTGGAATAAACACCCACTTATTATAGCTTTTTTTCTGAACATTATCTGAAAACAAGATTGAACATAGAGATTATGTGAAAACAAGATTAACAATAGAGATATTGTGGGTGGAAAAACAGGCAGAACACATCGGAGGCTATTACATTGGTCCATCGAGTAGACCATTCAGGTCAGTACAAAATACCCACCTGATTAATAATCCAAGATAACTACAGAGTGGTTCAGAAAGGGACATTTGGAATCATAAGAGTGGTCTATAACATACATCTGTTATCCAATTATTGAGCATAACATAAGAAATGTACCTAATGAGGATTTGACCCAAGTGAAAAAGCAATGTTCATACATTTAAACCATATTGATTACAAAAGAAATAATTATATGTTTTTGAAATTTCTTTTGAGATATTAATGGAATGTATAATATGCCCCTGAAGAAGAGATTATTCTCGTAACATGTTGGGCCCTTTGAAAATTAAATCATATGTGAAAATTACAATAAATGGTGATCCTGAGTTATTATTTGAAGTATTAGAAAAACTTTTTTTGATAATTGAACATTTTAAAAATTGTATATGTATCACAAATTGTTTTGAAAACATACCATAGACTGTTTGGCTCATTTTTTGAGGTAATGAAAGTGTGCAGGCGATGGGAGTTCCTCTATTAAGAACTTATTTTGTCTTCTATTTATGTGTATGGAGCCAAGGAACCACTGCCCTGTCTGGGCGCGTTCAGAACATTGTGCCAACACAAAGAGAAGAAAGAAAACGTATTGATTCACTTATTGGCCACAGAGGTCGTAAGCGGCTGCAAATTAAGCTTTAAATCCGCAGTTCAAATGTGCCTCATAAACATTCTGTATCGACTCATGGCAGGGGAATACATGTCTCTGGCGGCAAAAGTGGCAGAAAGTTTCCCCAGTCTGTTCGAAAGAATTGGAAAGCTCAAAGTAAGAAAAATATCCCACATTGACCCGAAAGTGAAACCCATCACACTACATTTTAGGGGGATTCCTTTCAACATTCAACACCAGGTTGAAAAGGAGCTTCTGTCGCTGTTAGAAGGGGGCATCATAGAGCCTACGAATGGACCCACCCCATGGGTCTCACTGGTTGTCACAGTGCTGAAGAAAAGTGCATATGGTCAGATCAGACTGTGCGTTGACATGAGGGCACCAAATCAAGCGACCCTGCATCACCGACATGATACATCTTCTAAACAGCACCACCGTATATTCCCGCCTCGACTTAAACAAGGGCTATCATCAGATAGAGCCCAGCGAGGAGTCACGTGACATTACAACATTCACTACGCACCTGGGACTCTTTAGATATAAACGCCTGCGTTTCAGAATCTCATCTGTGGCAGACATATTTCAAGAAGAAATACACAGACTCATCAGACACATATCGCATTGCATCAACTATAGCAATGACATTCTGGTGTTCGGACGGTCACAAGAAACACATGACGCCACCCTCCAGAAGGTATGCGTTTCTCTGAGCGACGCCAATCTCACGCTAAATAGAGACAAGTGTGACTTCAACAAAAGCACACTAAAATTCTTCAGTCACATTATTTCGCAGAAGGGAATCCAACCGGACCCGGACAGAATGAAAGCACGGAAGGAGGCTCCGAAAACCTGGAAACATAGTGCAGGTGCGATCCTTCCTGGGTCTAGCCAGTTATTGCACCAGATACCTCCCAGACCTCGAAACCCCAAGCACATCCCTGAGAGCGCTCATAAGACAAGATGCAAAGTTTGAATGGGGACCAGCACAACAAGAAAGTTTCGACACCATACGGAAGGACATGGCTGCGGCCGTATGCATGTCATATTTTGATCCAAACCTACAGACGGAGCTCACTGTCAAAGCTAGCCCCATGGGCTTGGGGGGTAATACTATCTCAACACTCTGGAGATGAGCACGCCAAAAGAAACATAGTGTCCTATGCCAGCAGGAGCCTAACAGAGACAGAGCATAGGTACTCACAAGCTGAAAGGGAGGCACTAGCGGTGGTGTGGGCCTGAGAACATTTCCATTTATTCGTGTATGGAAAGCCATTCATGATAGTAACAGACCACCAGGCCCTTTTGTCATGATGAACAGCAAGCCAACTGCCCAAATGCCACCAAGGATCGCAAGATGGGGACTTCCGTTTCCAGGAATACAAATACTCCATAATGTCCTGGGAGGATAGCTCAGCAGCAATGTGCTCGCCTTGGAAGCAAGATGACACGAAGCAACACTGGTTCGATCCCCAGGTCCATGCTTAGAAACCTCTGGGTATTTAAGTGCGTTATGAATACGTAACTAAGACAAACAACTACGCAACTAAAACAAACAATTCCTGTAACAGCGCCTCGATGCATGTGGGCTGTGTGAGCGCTTTAAAAATGCAAAAATTAAATAAATAAAATAAAAATAAAATAAATAATACACAAACCTCAAAAAGAGGAAAATCCAGCTGACTTCTTCTCTCGACATCCGCTTACTGGAGGTGGTTATATCAACTACATCATTCACAACGCCATCCTGCCCGCGATAGCAACAACGGAGCTCGCGAAACACACGGCCGAATATGTCACGCTGGCGCTAGTGATGGCATGCATCGGGAACGGAAGATGGAAGTCAGAGGAAGAGGCGCTTCAGGCAAGTCCAGCATTGGATGAGCGGCTATTCAGGACATTGGCAAAATCAAAAGACGAACTATCCATATCACTGTCATCTTTACTATTGAAAGGAGATAGCATAGTAATACCGGGAACCCTTCATCAGAAAGTGATATAAATAGCACATGAGAGTCACTGGGGCATCGTCTCCACCAAACGCCTGTTGCGTACACGTTATGGCTCGCAGGAATGGACAGGCTTATTGAAAAAATGCTAAACTCCTGCCACATCTGCCTGAATTTGCAAACCACAACATTCCCGGATCCACTCCGCATGTCGGAACTCCCTGAAGGAGTATGGGAAGAAGTGGCGAGAGACTTCTTTGGACCCTTAGGCTCAGGGGGATATGTGGTGATAGCGCTAGATGAACATTCCCGCTACCCTAAGACTGAAATTGTGGCATCCACAGCAGCCACTGCGCTAATATCGGCACTAGATCGCATCTTCTCAGCATTTGGAGTACCAAAGGTAGTAAAAATGGATAATGGGCTGCCGTTCACCAGCAAAGACTTCCAGAGATTTGCAAACTATCTGGGATTCAGACACAAAAAAATGACACCTATGTGGCCTTAAACAAATGGAGTGGTATGATATGATATGGCATTCATAACGCGCCTATACAGAAGTGTTTCAAGGCGCGAAATTGGTGGAGTGCTTTATGGCTAACATTACAAGGGCAATCCGCATTGCAACCATCACACACATGCCTACAGAGCAGACACTCTACCAACTACTAAGAGACTACCTGAACACACCGCACGACTCTGCAGGGAAATGTCCAGCAGAGATCAGGAAGTGGACGAAGAAAGGACAAGGGCGAGGAAAAAAGACAACCGAGCCAAAGAAAAAATGAAGGACTACACGGACCGGAGGAGAAGGACATGAGAGGCAGATATACTACCAGGAGAATAAGTACTTGTAAAACAAACTCAGATACACAAGGAGATGCCACCGTTCGACCCCAGACCCATGACAGTATCTCACGTTAAGGGAGCAATGGTCAAGGCGGAAAGAGATGGATGGGTCATTACGAGGAATAGCTCTTTCCTTAGAAAAACAGGATATGAAAACACTAAAACATACAGACATGAGCAAGAAAATGAAGAGGAAGAAGAAGTAAGATGAAGAGAATCAGGATACTCAACAAACAAATAGATGGGCTAGACAGAGAAAAGCACAACATAGAAGACCATATGGATGGGAGAATTCTATGGCAAGACTGGAGGCGGGCATTATGCTCAAACTTCATTTATTACTACTCAAGCAGTTTCAACAAACTATAACCAGAAACAACAACATTGAAATGTCCCAAGTGACTTTTCCACTTTTAAACTATGAATCCCATAGTCTCTGTAGTTCTTCATACTGCAGCTCAGCTATGACCACTTCCTGTCCGAGCACCTCCTTCTTTTACTGCTCTTCAAGCAGATAAGTAACGTTTTCTTTACCTCCCTGTTTACCTATAAGAATTGTATACCATTATCTTATTATCTAGAGGGAGAGTAGGTATAAAGCATAGATCATGCAAGCCTAGCAATATACAAAGCGTTAGATTAAAATTGCGTGGATAAAATAGCAGAATAGTGTTTGTTATGGCACTTAAGACCGTAAGAGGCATTGATGCCGGCCGTTGAATAAGGTTCACCAAGTCGTCTTTCGAATATTGGGTGTCTCTAAATGTAAAAAGGAGCTCCAGCGGCGCTTCAACCCTGTGCCGTATGTCCGGCATGTCAGGGGTTTCGCCTTTTAGCCCGCAGAGGTCACAGGCCCTCTTACGAGGAAAGGGGTGCAGGAGCGTGAGCCTCCTCTCAGGCCCCCACCCTTGTGGAGGCGGAGCAGAGGTGCGCAGGAGCGCAGGCATCTCCCCTTGTGGAGGCGGAGTCGAGCGCCGAATTGCGCTCAGAGGAAGGTGACGGAGAGATTTGTGGACGCAGGGCGCTCCGGCCCCCACCCTCGCGTGGGCGGAGGTAGTCCCCAGAGCATTCACGCCACGTCGCATTCAATCTGCGACACAGCCCTGTGCACTTCAGAGAGGAACGCTTGAGCGAGAAAGAAGGCTTTAAGCGCAGAGTACAGCAATTGTAGGAATTAAGGAGCTCAAGCAGCTTGCGGATCGTGAGAGGGAACCCCTCTCCACAAGAGTCAAAGCCTCAGCCCCACAAAGAAGGAGGCTGGGAGGAGCAGGGCACAACAGCAGAATCAAGCCTTTCCAGCATATAAGAGACAGCAGCCTCACAGCAAGGAAAGAAGAAGAAGAAAGAAACTAAGCCATCACAGGCATAAAGAACTGTATAAACGTCCGGTGCAGCCACATACAAAAAAATAAAAAATGAAAAAGACATATGAATTATGAATAGATACTGAAATTTATATCAGTGAAGGTATCTACTAGGAAGTGGGCGGCAAAGACACCTTTCATCAGGTATTAAGGCAACAGCACACTTATGACATTGTCTGAGTTCGAATGGAGCGAGGAGGAGCAGTCTTTAGACATAGCCACCAGCTTCAAGGAGGTGCTGGGGAATTCCCTAGTAGATGCAGTGGCTCATGGGGTCAGACTCCTACAAGAAAGACTGTAGACCTTAGAAGCGATGCTTCACCAGCCTAAAGATAGCACCACGAGGCCAAACAGCACGCCCACCGAACCCTCTGGAGCAGGGTCTAAGGGGAGTTCTTAGGCCTGCAAGAGGAAAGCCTCTGCAGACCCCCAGGGCCCTATTGAAGGGGCGAAAGACAAGGCCCTGGAGGTCACCGACGCCTTTGCAAAGCTTAAGGAGGCCTACTTGCAGCGTTAGGCAGTGCCGGACCTCACGACCCCCACTCCTGGGGAAGATAATGAAGGAGAAGAAGATCTAGGCTCGGAGGAAGAGCCAGCAGAAGGGGACCTCTCCCCTCAAGAGTCTGAAGAGCCAGTCGAGGGGTAATGAGCAAAGCCCAGCGGGAGAAAGGGAGCCCGTAAAGAGAAGCACCTCGAAGAGGAGCAGGATGACATGTTTGATCCAGGAAGCATCCGTAACCCAAGATCATCCGACTGGCAGCCATCCCAGAGAGTAGCCCAATACATGACGGTGAGGCTGAGAAAAGCCTTAGATAAGGAGGTAAGGCAACGCCTCAGAGCAGAATGCCCTCACCCAGACCTGCCGTGGAAAGTGGCTGAGACCCCAGAACTAGACCCCAAAATGCTTACTTTTGTTTCCAAGACCAGCAAGGACCCACGGAAGGGTATAGACAGGTCATGGAAGATTTGCCAGGAGAAGGTGCTAGACCTGGCGGGCCCTCTCGATAAGATCATGGACCTAGCGGAAAGAGCGAGAGACACTGGGGAGGAAATAGATCTGGAAGCCTTAGCAGGTTGGGCGCAAAGAGCTGTTTGCCTTTTGGGGAATGCGAACTGCGCCAAAGCATCGGAGAGAAGGAGGGGTCTATTGCTAAAGATCGACTCGAAGCTCAGTGACCTGGCGTCCTATGAAGCTGGAGAAGCAGCTCAAGCCCTCCTATTCGGAGAAATTTTCGGAAAAGAAATGGGCCGTTTCGTGGGCCTTACACATCGCTAGAGAAAGGCCAAGCATCCATTCGAAAGATCTTCCCACATAGAGTTTTTGCCGGGACCGGTCGTTACACAGGTTGCACGACCGGTCGACAACAAGGAGGGAGAAGACCCCCCCACTCATAGAGCTCAATACTGGGAGAACAGGCAGCAGGATGTGTTCTTTCCAGCCAGAGGCCGCAACACCAGAGGGCGCAGAGGCAGAGGTTTCAGACGAGGTCAAGGATTTACACCAGGTACGAGCGGTTGCCTACCCCCGAGTAGGAGGGAGAACCAGTATATTCTGGGAAAACTGGCACGCGCTTTCCAGTGATGCCTGGATTTTGCAAACTGTCAGAGGTCTGCAGTTAGAATTCATGCAGACGCCAGTGCAGATCCAACTACCCCAGCACCCGTGCCTAGCAGCAGCAGAGCAGGAATCTCTAAATGTCGAATTATCGCTCCTAGCGAAGAAAAAAGCCACAGAGAGGTGCCCGATAGTCCCGAGTTTCATAAGCAACATGTTTCTCGTTCACAGGAAGGAGAAAGTACGACCAGTAATAAATCTGAAAGAGGTGAACGGATGGATAGTTTACCATCATTTCAAGATGGAAGGGATCCACCAGCTCAGAGATTCCCTGAGAGAGAGAGACTGGCTGACCAGGCTAGACTTAAAGGATGCCTACCTGACGATTCCAGTGCAGAAGCAGTTCAGGAGATTCTTAGCTTTTCACTGGAAGAAACAGCTCTGGCAATTCAAGACGATGCCCTTCTGGCTTGCATCAGCACCTTGGGCTTTCACAAAATTGATGAAACCCGTAGCAGCAGCTATCCAGGAGAAAGTCATAAGATTGATAATATATCTAGACGACCTATTGCTTCTAGCAGAGGATCGAGGAACGCTAGAATATCAGACGAAGTGGGTCCTAGACCTATTGCAGTCTCTGGGGTTTCTAGTGAACCTAGAGAAGTCGGATACCAAGCCAGCGCAGAGACTAGATTTCCTCGATTTCGTTTTAGACACGAGGAAAGCCACGTTAGAACTTCCAGCAAGAAAGATTCGGGATATCAAGAGAGAGATCAGGATGTGTCTGAGGAAGAAAGTGATTTCACTGAGAGTCCTAGCGAGAATAGTGGGCCTCCTAGCAGCCTCCATACAAGCCATATTTCCGGGTCCATTACACTATTGAGCCTTACAAAGGTTAAAGATAAGGCACCTCCAGCAGGGATTGAAATAGCATCAATTGATAACATTGGATCAGGAGTCCCTTCACAGAACTGGAATGGTAATTGCAGAATATGGCTTCCTGGAATGGGCATGCCATATTCGGAGACCGTCCAGACCTGATCATAGATTCAGGCGTCAGTCGTTTAGGCTGGGGGACACGGTGCGGGGAGCTGCAAACAGGAGGAAAATGGAGTGAAGAAGAATTTAATTTACACATAAACTGCCTAGAGCTTCTGGCATGCTCCTTCGCGATAAAGACCTTCACGAGAGACAAAGTGAAGTCATGTGCACTGCTGAAGATGGACAACATCTCAGCAGTGCGTTACATAAACCACTTAGGCGTAACGAAATCCAGGATGCTAGCGGAGCCAGCGAATGATTTTTGGCACTATTGCCTGCAGACAGGAACATCGGTGACAGCGGAATACTTGCCTGGGGCACTGAACGTAGCAGCAGATTGGAATTCCCTTTACCTCACGGACTCCAGCGACTGGAGGCTGGTTCCAGCAGTATTTCAGGTACTGGATCAGAGGTGGAGTCTGATACACTCGGATCTGTTTGCGTCTCGTCTCAACGCGCAGACATCCAGCTACTTCAGCTGGAGGCTAGACCCAGATGCAAGCGGTACAGACGCATTCCTGCAGGATTGGGCAGGCGGACCCCATTACGCATTCCCTCCTTTCATGATGCTGAGCAGAGTGCTAGCGAAATGTCGAAGGGAGAAAGCGGAGCTGGTAGTAGTAGCGCCTTTGTGGAAAGCACAAGTATGGTTCCCGACGCTGATGGAACACTTGATAGACTTGCCGAGAGTCCTCCCCAAAGGAGAGCGACTGCTCACGGACCCAGCTGGGCAGTGTCATCCTCTGAGAGTGAGAGGGACACTCCCGCTCATCGCGTGCAGGATATCAGGAGACGATGGGAGCTGCCAAGCATTTCGATGCAGGCTGCAGAACTCATCGCAGAATCCTGGGCTCCATCGACTAGGAGGAGCTACGACGCAGCTTGGGCCAAGTGGACTAGTTGGTGTAGAAGGAGAGGTATTCATCCCATTTCAGCACCAGTAGTAGCTATAATAAACTTCCTAGCTCAGCTCCTGCAAGACGGGAAAGACTTCTGTACCATAGGAGTGTACAGATCTGCGATCTCAGCGGGGCACCTACCGATCGAGGGAGTGCCAGCAAGAGAACACCCGGCAGTTAGCAGACTCATCAGAGGAGCTAAGTTTAAGGTACCGGCAGAACCTAAATACAAGGTCCTATGGGACGTGACAGTAGTGCTGCGGCTATTAGAGATCTGGCCAGTTAACAGATATCTATCTCTCAAGCAGCTGTCAGGCAAGCTATCGATGCTGCTGTGTCTCATATCTTGTAAACGGGTGTCGGATATTAAAGCATTAGAGATCAATAGAAGGACCTTTGGGCCGGAAGGAGTGACCTTTGTGGTAGTACAAAGGACTAAGACAGGCACTTCCACAGTGCACTACCCACATGTTCTGAATAATATCAAATGGTGAGTAGCAAGCTGCATCAAAGAGTACGAAGCTAGGACAGAGGAGAATAGGGCAGCGAGTACGACTCAATTGCTAATAGCGCGTAGGAAGCCTTTCCATGCTATAAAGACAGCTACCATCGCAAGATGGGTCAGGGAGATAATGCAAGCAGCAGGGATTGATTTGCAGAAGTATGGGGCCCATTCCGTAAGAGGAGCGATGGCGTCCAAAGCATATACGACAGGAGTACCCTTACAAGTCATTATGTCAGCAGCAGAGTGGACTAATGATCGTACCTTTAGAGAATTTTACTTTAAGCCGGCTGAGAGTATAGCGGTTACTGTGTTGGGGCAGCTTTAAACAAGCATAATGCTCGCCTCCAGTCTTGCCATAGAATAAAGATTACCCCTGCTAACTGCGCAGGGAGTATTAATTCTATTAAAGACTAGGAGGCAAGCTTTAGTTCCCACCCACTGTTATTTGTTAATCATATATTCTGTATGCATATTTCGTGATGATATGATAACAAGCTAGACACCACCCTGATACTCTGTTTTATATTTCCTTAGGGGAAGAGTAGGAGAATAGTGAGTGAGGTGGCTAGTAAGGAGAAGGCGAGAGAACAGCCGGAGGAATTGATACCCAGCTGCAGTGGAAGAAGTCTTCGCTCTGTTGGCAGGACAAAAGGTTAATGGTTAAATGACATTCAGAGCACATAAAAGAGAGGAGGAGTTCAGGGACAGGAAGTGGTCATAGCTGACCAAAGATGAAGGACTACAGAGACTATGGGATTCGTAGTTTAAAAGTGGAAAAGTCACTTGGGACATTTCAATGTTGTTGTTTTTGGTTATAGTTTGTTGAAACTGCTGAAGAGTAGTAATAAATGAAGTTGAAGCATAATGCTTGCCTCCTAGTCTTTAATAGAATTAATACTCCCTGCCCAGTTAGCAGGGGTAATCTTTATTGCATCTCCCCGACAAGGAAGACCCTGTTGCGTTATACGAAAGCCTTGACGCTGGACCAAAGAAATGGGGGGGAGGACTGTAATTATTTTGGGGGGTGATGTAGCATTGCGAGATGCTGCCGTCATCTGGACGGCCCAATGGGAATCAAGGGTCATGGACACGGAAATGCTGCGTGCGCATCGTGCGCAAATTAAAGCAGTTCACTGCCGACCAGCCTGGTGTCCAGGTGTGTGTGATTATTGTGCAGTGCCGCACTAGGCCCTGCGCAACCCACACCTTCTTTAAAGACCTCACAAAACCCAATACTACAAGTCCCAGAATACAAAGTTAAAACCAGGACTGGCCTAAGAGCTCCCGAATGAATAGGACACATTGGCACCTATGCCCTGGAACTCACTGTGAAAAATTGAATGTCATCTATGAAAGAGTCCCTGCTGCTAAGTACAGTAAATTATATACAGTTGCATGAAATCATCTGGTCACCGTACTCAGGGTTAACATTTTCGCTCACACAAAACATTTAGGAAGATGCTACACAGGAAGGACGAAAAGAGTCCTTTTGAATCACACGTGAGAGAAACCATACCACAAAGGGCGCCCTGCATGGGCCCCTCCCTTCACTTTGTTTTTCTCTGGCAGAGGCATAAACAGAGAGAAAGGACGCCCTGTTTTGCTGACACCGCAAGTACAGGGGAAGTTCTAAAAGTGCAAGAGTCGCCTTCTTCTAATTGCTTTATTACCGCCAGATAAACATGTTCGCATCCTGAGCTGCCTTGAAGCTGGACTTCAGTCTCTCCGTCGAGCTTAGTGCGGGTTAGTGCCGCTTTGGGGCTTGCGGCGAGGCACGGCATCGCATCACACGGCACCTAAGTGGGCACATTGTTCGCGGCAGCAGCTGCTGTTCCCGAAACTTGTCATGACGGCCATCGGAGTGCAACAGGTAGGCTGGTCCGCGCGGAACTTTGTAGGAGGCGGTGGTCGCGAGTTGATAATGCCCATTTTTGTTTTTGTAATCGGAATATCTCACTCAAATACGCAATTCGCTTCAAAGAGAAACGGTGACCCTATTGTTGGCATATGTGAACACCCCGTGGGAACATTTATTATTTTCTTTACGATTCCGTTACATGTCTAAGAGGAATAGGTGCGAAAGCTAGTGGCTCCCAAGTTTAGGTCGAGCGTGAGTAGCTCGTCCTGTTTGTGGATGGCTTTTTTTTCTCATTCTGAACCTTGTCGTGCTTTATATCCAATCCTCTGTTTAGGAGTCGCAATACAAAAAAAGAACCGGGGGGCGGGGGGTCGCCCTCTCAAGTGGCCTGGTACTGATGACGAACCGGAAAATTACATACTTCCTTATTAATCGGTTTTTCAAAAAGGTGTATAGGCCGGGTACTGTCCGAATAATACAAACAATGCTTGCCACAGATTGGGGGGCGAGGGGAGTTTGGGTTCAATTTGGTGGAAATGTTGCCACCTGTTTATTTTTCCTAAAGTACAATAAATCAGTAGACGGCACGTATTATTTTCCAAGAGACAACAGGAAAAGAAAGAGGAACCCAATACACTGCCGACCCCCCTCACCAATGAGGGGCAAGGGGTGGACTCGCAGTTTATGTGCAATATTTAAGGATTAGACTTAATATGGGCGCGCCGCGAGCCTATTTTATCGTGTGATTTGGTTACTCACACTGCGAAAAACAAGTTGAAATCCTGCCTGCTCAAGATTACTCGTGACTAAGACCAAGTAAAACAACAAGCCACTCAGCCACACGCCTGCCAAGTCCAGTTACTGTTTTATCGGACTGAATCACCATAAATAATTTGGCATTCTTTAATTTGGTGTGATCCATCCAAGTACCTGGCATTAGGAATTACTTCCTTTGGCAGGGTGGCACAAATCAGATACAACCCGATTATTGTGCATAACGTGGTGAGCCGATGTCGTACTCTCTCACGCAGAAAATGCAACTTAACCTAAGAAGGCCAAGTAGGGACGTAATTGGGGCCGTACCTAGGGTCTGAGAGGCCGTGGGCGGCAAAATATGTTTAGGCTCCAACTTATTTACATAAATAGTGACATAAGAAAATAATTAATATCACAGAATGAGTCTTTAAGACGCAAAGATATCATGAACTTAAATCAAAAACAGGTTGCCAAAAGGAAGGCCGGAGACTACGACCTCAGTATAATGTGGCAAAATAATATGCCCTGGCAGAAAGACAACCTAGAACAACCCATATATGAATTCACCCCTCCTGCCCCTGCTTGGAGACTGGCCTCCGGTAGTAAGTGTGTTTATAAAAGATTACATTTTTATTTTTTAAGTAGCAGGTCGTGTTAGCCAAATACCTTCTAATTTTGGCCGGTAAGGCATAGTGAGATTTGCCCGTGGAGCGCCCACTTTGGATTAGTGGCGAAGCCAGGATTTGATACCAATCTGCAATTCAGGCACTTGAATGCATCTCTTCCCAGATATAATTGGTAGAAATATTGTTTTCGAAAGGTCTCTTTGAAACTTTGGCGTGAACCACATGACTGTCGAAAGCATTTAAAAAATATGGTGATTGTGATTTGTTACCTGAAGCCAACTGCTGTTTTTGCAGAAGTTTCACGATTCTTAAAAAAAAAAAAAAATTGGTGGATATATTTGGCCATATTTATTTCTTTTATTTAGATTTATAGAGTGCACTACAGCCCTCGGGCATTGAGGCGTTAAAAGGGGAGCATAAGAAGGCTTGATTCTGTGTTACATGAATGCCGCCCAAAGAAGAGTTCTTATACATGGTTATACAACTGAGATGAAACACAGGTTGCTTGGTTACAGAGGCTGAAGTAAATGCAGGACAAATGCAAACAATATCAGACAAAAGCCTAGTTTTGATAGCCTTGCGAAAAGGCTGCATGAGAATCAATTAGCCTGATGGATGTTCCAGTAGTAGGCTGCCTGTGTTGGGGAAACTGCTGCCGCCAGCACGAGTTTTGGCAACAGTAATCATGTTAGCGTAAGGCGTTCTGGCTGGCCTGATCGAAAGGGGTTTGGAGATTCTTTGGACCAGGTGGGGGGAGGGGGTAGGTTGTTAAGACACTTGAGTGGACCTGAGTCCTGAGATATGGTCTCTATGTGAGAGACCCGTGGCGGCCCTGAGGGTGTTATTTTGAGCTATTTGTAGTTTTGCAATGTTTTTAGATGAAGTTCCTACAAGGAGAGCATTGCAATAGTCCAGTCTAGAGCCAATTATTGCCCTAGCGATGGTGAGACAGTTCTGTTGGGATAAGATTGGTTTAACTGTGTTGTTACGTTTGGAGTGATCGGCTGAGGAGGATGCTATGGCGTTGACCTGCCTGTCCATGGTCAGGTTAGGTTCTATATATACGTCCAAGGTCTTAATCGCCTGTGACACAGTGATGGGGATATTGTCGACTGTGAAGGAACTGTATTGCTTGTCCAACTTGCCCTAGGTGGATGGGGATCCAATCAACAGAAGTTCGGTTTTGTCCAAACTAGCAATATGCTTTTATTTCAGAAGCTAAAGGCAAGGCTTATTTTTACTGTCAAAAGAAAAAACTCCAATGATGTCATGCCAGTGCAGGGATTGGACCCGGGGAAGGTTGTGTATACTGCAGAATGGCCTTGTGCATTAGAGCCTGTTTACCTTGGAGGTCTTGAGGCAGTGTAAGCAATTACACAGGTCTTCAAATGTTAACAAAATTGACAGGGCTCAATTTGTAAAGTTGCGCGGAGTACAAAGAGGCAGAGGGCACAGTTGCTCAGTTCTTCTTGAACAACTGGGGTAGTGTGTCATTTTGCCCCTCTGGTGATTCTGCAAAGTATTTGCATGGGCTGACCAAAAACAGGCAGGGCGTCTGGATTGAAGGCTGTGCGCATCCAAAATCGCTGTGTGGCAGAATTTCTGTCTCCTGCTGGGTTTACAATTGGGTGGTGTGAGAGGCCAAATCGTTTTGGCGGTTGCGGAAATAGAAGCAGGGGATCCATAGCAGAATGTTGCAGAGGCAACTGAGCAAGTTGGGCGACTGTTGCTGAGATTTTATATTAAGACCTTTCTGTAAATCAGATGGCATTTTTCCTATTCCTGCTGTAAAATGTGGTGTTTCGACCTGGGAATGGGTACGGCTCCCACGCTTCACTTGTTGTGGGAACGTATGCCCCCATAGCGAAAAAGCTGGCACCCATGAATGCATGCACAGTGAATGAACCTGGCACCCTTGAATGCATTCACAGCGAGTCAACATATCTTAAAGTGAAATATATGCTTTTTTCTTTTTTGCTACAGATTCCAGATGTGAAGCTCGCCATTTTAAAGAACAGCGAGCGAAAAATGATTTGTGTGTGGTATACAACTTTGGAGTGAAAAACATTATAGAGCATTTGAAACGGCATTCACTGCAAGAGAGGGATATCAATTAAGAGTCCCAAGAGCTTCTGAATAAGAAATCAAGGGTCCACCTAACTACAACATTACAAATTGAAGATGGGAACCAAATACTCTCATGTCCTGACGAAGGCTCAGGGCGCTCAATTTAGTAGTAGAGACCACCATGCACAGTCCGAAACGCACAACATTCTGGTTTTATTTTTTTCCATTAACACAGTACGTGATTCGATCAATGCAAATCTGAGACAGGAAATACAAAGACTAGTAGTTGCTGATCAGTTTTGTTCGGCGCACGATCCAGGCCCATGGAGATGCTCTTGATTACTTGTTTAATCAGCAAGGACCATTTTTGAAGATTTATGGCATCTAGTCCAGATTATCTACAGTGTTGTATAGAGTGAATATCTGCCAATATTTGAATATGGTAGTTTAGAATATTTTGGTGCTTGTTTTTCTTCTGTAACCCCATCACAAATTTTAATTTCTAAAAGATTCCACTACAGTGGAATCAAGACTGTATTGTTTAAGTCTTTGATACTGAACAAATGCATATATATATATATATATTAGCGTTTGGGTTTCTCCTGAAAAGGAAGAATGGTATGATTGCAGAGTGCATGTGGAAAACATAGGTTGATAGAGGAATAGCCAGTGTTACTCAGTTCCTACGTGTCTCCTGTGGGCACTTTTTTACACATTTATCAGGGGTCCTCCAAGGCAAGTAACGACAGGAACACCGACGTAATCCAAAAAGGAGCGTACACCAAGCAGGAAGTAACACTATTTATTTGGTCCCAGATGCAGCTTGGAGCGCATGTTTCAAACAGCACAGTGGACCATAACTGTGTGAAGGGCGCTGTCAACGCTGCCCACTGCGGGCACACTTTTTCTATACAAATGACATATTTGTCATACTCGAAGTTGAAATATTTGTCAGAACATCCCACAAAACTGATTGGTAGAACTACATCAGTTCCCTATATCTAAGCATATATTGAATACTTGGGATTCGTTCAGGCCATCCTGACCCCCTTTGTCCAACACCACTCCTTGTGACATCACAAACCTTCCACAATGTTTTATAGCATTGCGTGATAGTGCTGATCACTGGAACTGTATTCATCTGCCATTGGTCAGTTGCCATCGAACACACAAGACCACCTGAGTTTGTCTAGGGGGGCGACATTCACATGGCATCCGGAAACATCCAAAAAGACTGAATGAAAGATTTGGCCGAATTTCAGCTACATCCCCTATTCAGTGGCAAGGGCTGCAGGGGTGTCCCCCCGCACCCTTGTTCACTATACTGTCAGTGGGGATGTTGCAGGGGTGTCCCCTGCAGTCATTCGTGTACTTTTTTTGTTTTAAATAAAATACATTTTTTATTTTTTTTAAATTTAACAAAAAAAAGGAAAGGTCCCTGCGGCACCGGTTCCCGATCACGGGAAGTGAAGGGGAACAGGCGTTGCAGGAGCACAGCAAGTCGGCGGCACACAGCGAAGTGTGCCGCCGCAAATTAAAGTGGGTGTCATGTATTTATTTTGGGTTGTTTCAGCTTGACGAAAAACATATTGAGTTACCCTGTGGACATCAGCAAGGACACAAAACACTGTTGCACCCTAGGGACACTGAAACCTCACCCAGGATTGGCTCCCCGTTGCCCGCTGCACAGTCATCTTCCCATGACCATCTGCCAAGGGGCGATTTGAAACTGCTTACTCCACATGGTTTGGATTTTAGTTGCATGTGTATAATTTTTAATTCTGTACACTTACAGCGTGCCAGGCACCTGGGTGCTCGCTGTATCTGTTGGTCCCATTCCCCTGCGGCCACGTTCTCCTGGTAACGGTCAACTTGTCACATTTCTACAGCACACTGCTGCATCTGAGCGCTCAAGAAATTCATGTTTACTCGGGGCACGAGGCCTGTGGTTGCGAAAAGGCAAATGTTCGTTTTTTTTATTGGTTTAATCAAACCTTTAAAAAAGATGACATCACATTTAACTTTGCATATACATAAATAACGTGAATGGCGAATAAAACATAAAAAGCAAAAAATATCACAAATTAAGAAATTTAAACATCAAAATAATGAAAAAATAAATAATAATGAGCACTGAATTCGGCAAAATACATCACAAATCGCAAGCCCATATTTAAGTCAATTTTTCGTGTGATTTGGCTCTGTTCTACTAACCTGTGGCCTATACTCCACAATGATTGCTATGTTCATATTGTGCTACACTAATGCTTCTACCCACTACCCCTGCCTTTATCCCCATCCCCAGCGGGCCTCTTTTGCCCCATCGCCCACTTCGTACCCCCACTACCCCTGGACTTCTCTGGCTGCACCTGTGGACATGGCATAAATTACACTGCACAGCTGTCAATGATGTCCTCCCCTCCCAGAGTGCACCCTCTCCTGCCCCGCTGTGTCCCCCATCGGTCACGTATTTGATGGGTGCGCCCCCCTTAGCAGCACTGAATTTGCACCTTTACGCATTCCCCTTCTATCGATCAACACTTTCTTGCTCGTCGTGTTTTTTTTTTTTTTTATACTTACTGTCTTGGGGCTCCATAACCTAGCTACCCTGTCGTGGTCCCCCCTTCTTCCTCATACTTCCCTAGGGAGAATTCTATTATCACACACCCCTCACCATAAGCTGCGCCCACCACCCAAAAGGTGTCCTCTTGCTCTACATTTTCAGGTGGCATTGTTACTACTGCATTGTGTATCCTGCTTGTTTGCTCCCGACTGTGTTGAACCCAAGTGTTTATTATGTGCTTTATCACTTCCCCACCAACATTCAGAGACATTATATATCTCCTTCTCCCCTTTGTGCATTTACAGTGTTGTACTATCAGCTGGACCGCACAGAAGGTGATGAGCACCAGAAAAGTCACTTTAAAAATGTTCACCAGCCACTTGGCGACCCAAGCAAAAAAGAGTCAAACCAGCTGTCTGAAACTGCACTTGTCTCTCTGGTCATAGTCTCATGGAGTGTATGCATTTCCTCTATGGCTTCTGTCAAAGTTTCATTAGCTGGAATTACAGTACAACAGCTACTACCTATTTTGTGGCAGACACCAACCTCCATTGCCGTAAGCATGTCCAAGACATGGTGATTCTGGAGTGCCACCATTCTGACTATCCAAAGCTGCTCCCTTACCACATTTAATCCTTTCTTGGTCGAGTTCGCCAGTTGTAACAACTCGTAAAGGGTCACCTGCAACCACTTGGCATTTGCAGCTGCTTGTACCCCTGGAAGCAGAAGAGCTGCAAAAATGTTTGATGCCTTAGAAAACAAGCAAAAGTGGTGGAGCTGCAGTCAAACTCTGATTTGCTGGACCAATAGTTGCTGTGCCTGTCACTTTTCAGTGTCGGCACCACAGGATGGTCACTGAAGGGCATCCATTCTGCACCGGGGCGAGGTTGTGCAGTGTGACAAGAGAGCAGAGCCCCAGTCGGGAGGGAGCTGGGTGTACGCCTGGGTTCCACATGCCCCCCCAGTACTCCATTACAGCTGCTGTTCAGCTCTTCAGTGCTGGAATGCTCATCACCTTGGTACAGCCGGCATTCTACCCCTACTTTGTTGACCCCGTGGACCTGAAACATAAGGAAAATCGTGTAAGAGGCTTTGTGTACTGGTTGATGTCTCTCATCTATCCATGTTAAATCAGTACACATTTATTCCACGTTGCCCTACAACTTTCATTAATGTTTACCATTACATCCTCTTCAAACCTTACTAACCCTTCTGCTTGACGTTGTACCATGTTCCCCCCCCCCTCCCATTGTCTACCATGAAAGAAAGACTTATCCTGCCTGGTTTAATTTCAGCATTGCGCTCTGCTGTGCATTGTGAACAGCTGTTCTTTCCCCACCCCATTACTCCCCTGCAGGCATATTCCAGTATTATGTTTAGTCTTCCTTTTATGCCATTCTCTCCAACTGCATATAATTGTCAGCGTACACCCTTTTTCCCCTTCATCAATCTAGTGGATGAAAACTGACTGACCCTGAAACAGGCCCCTTGTTTTGCAAAGTGGTGCATTAAGCACCTCCATTTTCGACCACAACATTTTGGAGAAGGAAAAGCTTGGGTGCCCCTGTGATGTGTGGGATAAGGGAGCACACATAAGTGTCATTAGCCCTCTCTCAATCCGCACGCCTCATATCATACCACACCTTCCCAGATGCTGTGTCTTGCCTGCCACAATGCCATCGTGAAACGCATCTGCATTAAATAAGCCGCTTTTGTTTCTTGTTCGTTAGTTTTGAGTGCTTTCTGATCCTTTGTATAAAAGGAACCAAAGAAAAGAGAGCATTTTTTTTTCTGCCTCCTATCATTACCAACATTACTGCAAGGCATATCGTCAATCTCCTCCATGTGCCTCCTATATAAACTAATGGCAGAGAAAAAGTCAATGGGCCTCATTATGACCACGGCAGTAGCCGTGCCAGTAAACGCGGCACGGCTGCTGCCGCGCCCGGTAATGGGGACTTACCGGGGCATCATAGTCCCGGTAATTCCCCATTGCCGGGCAAGGGGGAAAAATTACTCATTTCCAAGTCCCACTCAATGGGAATTGGGAGGACGGATGCACCGGCACTGTGTGCATCCGTGCTGGTGCATCCATCAAGGTCTGCGAGTGGGTGCTGTTCCGCCCGCCAGGTCAGACCTTGCCGGCTGAAAGTCACCCGTTCGCATAACTGAGTATGCTGATCAAGTAACAACAGTGCCGGTACCTTACCAGCACCGTTGTTCCCGGACCAGCATACTTAAAATGAGGCCCAATGATGGCTGAGAAATACTCCCCATCAAGTTGTTCTCCTATCCTCCGAGAGCCTACACTGTGGTCTCTGAGGATGCCTGAATGATGCCCGGCGGTCGGTCACCTTGACTGCAGTGGGCGTGCAGTAGACCACTCTGTGTGGTCTCGTGAAGCAAGGTTCTTTCCATTTTCTTATTACATTTTCTAATAAAATCTGAAATTGCCTGCGCCTTTTATTCCTGGACGTACATTCTCCTGCCAGTGACAATTTTGGGTGTAGTCAAATGGTGATCTGCGCCAGGTGAGTGGTGTAATGCAGATAAAGCGAGAAGCAAGCAGTATAGCCAATTTTTGCAACAGCTTGGCCAAGCGCTCTTTAAGCAAGCCATTCAAACGTTTGAGCCAACCTTAAGCTTGAGGGTGGTACACTGAGCTGACTTTATCCCCAGGAGGACTGTAACCTCCTAAAGAGATCACTGGCAAAGTGCTGCCCATTGTCTGACCTCAATTCATCACATGTTCTCCCCCCCCCCCCAACCTCGGGAATACCTCCCGCACCAAAAATGTGGCCACTGTTTTTGTATCATGGGCACAGGGTCCCGGCTCCATCCAACACGAAAAAGGACACCCCAGAACAATTATGTACCCATAAGGCACATCTATCCTGCATATCAAATAGTAAATGTGCAAATGCCGGAAGTGTCTCTCCGGTCGCAGTAGTCTTGCCCTGACAATTTTTAATATGTGCCCTGCCAAAAACCTTTGGCAGGCCATGTAATTACTCGTACATTCAGCAACTAACTTGGAGGTTGGGCACAAACCAAGTCTCTGCAGCCACGTGTACCCCTCTCTTTATCCATGGCTCCCTTTTCTCCGGGGGCATTTCACCTTGCAATTCGATGACCTGAACAATGGGTAGTGCATTAGAGACCAGTAGCGTTGATGCTCTCGTGTCTCTTGGACCCGAGTGCCATCATGGTTACTTTTTATTATTTTTTTTGTGTTTTTTTTCTCTTTACCTGGGAATAATAGCAGTTCCTTCAGGCAAATGGGCCGCTTCTTTGGCTGCTCCATCGGCCATATCATTACCCTGGGAAACAAAATCCAGGCCGCCTATGTGGGTGGCGCATTATATTGTTGCTACCTCTATTGAGAGGGGTAACCCTTCAATAAGATGTGGCAGTAATTCTGCATGCTGAACGGGGGATCATCACTCCTTTTGAACCCTCCCCTCCTTAACCATCGAGCCAGGCCTGAGAGCACTGTGGAGGTGATGTATGCCGAGTCTGAAAATATTTATCACGTGCCCTTCTGACATGTCTAGTGCTGTTATTAGAGTCACTAACTGCCGCATATGCCGAATAATAAGCTGGCAATTGCACTTTATACCAAATGCAAAATTCACCCTCCTAATGGCATACCACTGTGGCACCAGTATACCTGTATCCCGTGCTCAAATCTATTACCGCTCAATAATTTCCTCCTTCACCTGGGGGTTCCCTTCCATTCTGTCCATGTAAGATGCGCAGTCATGAACATATTCTCCCTGCGCAGCAGGCTGTGCTAAGAACGTTGCAGGGTTCACTACATGACATCTAGGAACCTCAATTGCTGTGTTTGTCAGTATCCTCGGGCCCTCTGAGCTGTTAACGTGGCTTTGGATTTCTCTAGGATCGGGAAAAACGAGTGCTTCATGTATAAAATCATGGGGCACCAAATCATTATGATGGCTATCTTCTCTATGGCAAACGCTGCTGCCGCAAATGCCTGTTCGCAGGGAAAGTGACCTTGCATTACTGGGTCTAACAGACCGCTGTAATATGCAGTGCTGCAGATAAGATTTGGAAGTGGGAGTATTTTACTCCCTGTTTTTTTTTTTTAAGTTGAGAATAAAATTATCTTTTAGGGGTAAAAATGTAAGTTTAGTTCCCAATATCAGTATTTTATAAGTATGTAAAAATATATTTAAACAAACAGAATATAATTTTTGCACAGTTATTCATGCACATTAAAAGATACATGTTTACTTCTTTCCATCAGGCAGGTAAAGTAGTAGTTTCTTCCTGTGGTACTAAGTGCACTACTAGTCCAAACATCCATGGAGCTGTGAGGCGGCTGAAAGTAGGGGCTCAGATTCAGCATTTTTTTATTTTTATTTTTTTGCTATTTTTTGTTGGGAGTATTTTTACTCCCTATTTTTTTGAGGGGTGGGGGGGAGTAATCTTTAGGGAGTAAAAGTGGCGGATACACCACTTATCTGTAGGGCTGGTAATACGCCAGAGGCTTCTGCCCCAGTGTTTTTCTCTAGGTGACGACAGCCGTCATCACTGTGCCATCATAATGTGAAAACGAATAGAACTTCTCTTTATAATTTGAGCTTGCCAGCACCGTGCATGTGCCAGTGACTCTTTGTTCGGCAACATTTTTCCACTCAATGGGGCTCTTAACCTTTGGGCTTTTTTTAAGCGCCTGAAGGAGGGGCTTTGTGAATGTTGAATAACCAAATGCCTGAGCCCTACTGTAATTGCAGAATCCTAAACTGCTGCATCTTGTATGCCGTGCAGGGCGGTGGTGTCCTGTGTATTGCCTCCACTCTTTGGTGTTATCTTTTGCCCCTCTGCAGATGTGACTTGTCCCAGGTACACCACCTCTGTCGCTTCTCCTTTCTTCCTTGTACCCTTTCTCAGCTCGAAGAATCAAAAAAACTATTGAATCTGTCCAGCAGTTGTCCTCAGTCACACTGCACACTAGGAAGTTGTCCATCTACTGTATCACCGTACCGAGTACTTGCAAATTGCTTAGATCGATATGGATCACCCTGTTGAACACACTGGGGGATTCGCAGTATCCCTGTGGTAACCTTGTGTGTTCAAATCAAACACTGCGATATGTGAATGCAGTGATATATCTGCAATGTGATGAAAATGAAGGCTTTTCTCAGATCAATCACTGTGAAATATTTTGCATTTGCTGGAAAATTACACACTATTGTAGCTGGGTTTTGCACGAGTGGGAACTCTGCCTCTACCATATTGTTATAGGGGTAGAAATCCTGTATAAATCTCCAGGCCCCTCCTTTTGCTTTTTTTAATCGGATATATGTCCGTGTTGCATGGGAATGTTGATGACTGTATTATACCCTGCTGTCATAATGATAATAGCATGTCACTAATGTCCTCCTCTGCCTCGCGGGAAAGCGGGTATTGCTTAACCCGGGGCAGCAACGTCCCCTCTTTTTAATTTTATGCAGACTGCGCCAGCTCCTCTGAGCACTCCCACATGATGGGGCCCTATTGGCCCGTAACATTTATGGACCACCTTTAATTATTCTCGAGTGTAGGCGGCCTGCTTCACTACCCTTTGTGATTTGTGGCACCAGCCTTTCTACCGCATGTATTGGGCATGGGATGTGTAGCTGAAACACAATTTCTCCCTATCCGCCTCGCTGTCTGCAAAAAGCTGTTCATCAGTCAATGTTAGCGTTGGAGCAATACAGAGGATTGTATGCCGCGTTTTCGTCCTAATCTTCACACACATGCATTTCCATTTTATTGCCCCCTCCAACTGCACTGCTATTCCAAAAACTGCATTCTCTTATGCCTGAAGTAATTTGAACATTTCAAAAATTTACAAGTTATTTTGTTTGCCTAACTAAGGTGTCGTCTTGTCTTTAAAAAATAAAAAAAAGTTTACCAACACTTGTTTTATGCTACCATTGTCTAACCCAGTACAAGCAAACATAACTTTATGGCCTTAATTCGATATGTGCAATGATTCACACTGAAAAGTTTCAGTGTGGGGGAAAAATTGGCAACAGGTTTATTACAGATCACTTTTCCAAACAAGAAATGACTTTAAATAAGCAACCAGCTGACCAGCATCCTACAGGCATTGTCCTCACCCTTTTTGTAGATGATATATTCCCCCTGTTACTGAAGTCCTTATGTCTGTTACAGGCTCGTTTTGCTCCCCACAATACCAGTGCGCCCTCCCCATCCCTCAGGCACTTGGACACAAGTAATACACAGGAGACCAGAAGTATAGAGACATGCAATGTAATGCAAACACACACCAATGCATGGGAGGGCTTCATTCTGCTCTGTCCCTCCCAGACCTAGCTCATCTGTTGGTTTTAAGTAATTTAATCGGGGGAATGTTTATTTTATTTTTACCGTGAATTTTTTTTAACAAAGCCCATCAAATTTTTTTTTGTTTGGGTCCCCCCCAACCCCCCATTTCCTTTCAGTTTTTATCTATCCCCAAACACCCACATCCCATATAATATATATTTTCTAATCCCCCCCACCTCCCTCAAAAAAGATGGGTTTTTTCGTTAAAATGTTTGCGGTAAAAAACCCTGTGAAAAAACACCCCGCGATGAAAGGACGTTGTAACATCCGTATGTACAAATGGAGAGGCTAAATCCATTAGTCGCCCTTGAAGCAGTATTTATACAACTGAGGTCAATTTCGGAGAACAGCCTGCAGTTGCGAATGCACGGTCATAACTGCAAAGCAGCCTCTGGCAGTCTTTTGGATTTGAGCCTGTAGCATTGTCGCTGTGTACAACACAGCAACATCACGCATTCCACAGCTCAGCGACTTCACTTGACATGGGGTGTTCAGCTGTTAGTCTCTTAGGCAAGTTTGTAGGCCAGTCTCATTGCATCAGATGTGTCTCAAAGAAACCCAGAGAAAATGCAAAATGCAGCATCAGTGATGGTAACAATGTCCAGCCATAACCCCTCTGTAAAGACTGGTAGGGGGTGTCTGTGCTTCTGCTCTCTATATGGTAGAGGAGAGGCACAGAAGACCCCAGCCAAGATTCTCTATAAGGTAGCAATGGACGAGCAATCGAGGCCTAGCTTCTCAGAAGGTGATGCAGGCTGGTTCTTAAGTACAGTGTAGTCCCCGAACCCCCACAAAGGAATGTCCACACACTGTATTACTGAAAACAGTCTTTATATAACTAATATTCAAAGGTATGTACACAATCACAATAACGCACTTTGTACTCGGAAGTCAATAATAATAAATATATACAATTCTAAAGTGGTCCCACCAATGTTATTGAATCTCATTAAAGTGCATCAACTGTACGGTTAAAATGTCACACAGATCAATAACGAGGAAACCAGCAATAGAGATAGGAAGGAACGCAAGATGGTTGAAACAATAGGCAGAATGCTGACCCCTAACACTAGGCACAGTTCTGTGTGGAGAACCCCCCCCCCCCCAAACCTGGGCAACCTGTAAATAAAGATATATAGCACAAGCCCAGTCCATCTATTGTTCAATAGTTTTACTTCCTCGGTTCTACCCCCCCCAATGTACCTGGTGGAGTAGAGTTCTCTGACGATGCATCGACCAATCCTTCTTGAGTGACTCCCTTTAAGGCAGGAGCTACGGATCGTCGAGGAACTCTGCGTTCAGTGTCGGGGAATCGACAGCCCTTCTTGAGTGCTCTCCCTGGAGTCACGGGTCGTCGAACGTCTGACGGAGAACAGGTTGAATTACGACAGTGAAGTGGCCGCTTCGTTCCTAGCGGTGCTCGTCGACGACAGAGCGTTGGCGTCCTGCAAGGAAGAGGCGTGCGGGGCACTTCGGTGACGATAGTTCTGGACCGCAAAGAGATGAACTGTGGCCCAGCAAGGGCGTCGAGTCGTCGGCGTCTCTGTGGTCCTTAGGTGACGGGAAACCCACCGGCGGATGCTCCTCGGCTCGTCAATGGTTAGGCCTTCTCCAGCGGGATAAAGCGGGCGACGATGCAGACGAGAGTGTCCGATGACCAAATGAAGTTCTTAGGCAAACGGGAGCACGGCAGCTCCGGTCGGCGACGGCGGTTGTCGACAGTGGCGGACAACAGTCCGAGTGCTTCTCTTTGAGATTCCGCGGCAGTCCCTGTCTCGGTCTGTCTAGCAGGGAGCTTTGGCAAAGATCGGCTGTACACGATGGTCCCTCGTAGCTCGGGAAGATGGCGCCTTACCAGCTCCTCTCTGGGTCAGTCCTTGGAGACACAGCAGCTTTCAGATTGTGAAGGAGAGCAACAGCACTTCTTCTCATCCAGCGGGGCTTCAAGGTCAAGCTTTAGTTACTCCAGTTACTCGTCGTAGTGGACTTCAGCTTCTGAACACGATTCCTATCAGTGAGAGGTCCCCAGATATACTGTTGTTCTCCCATTCATTCCGCTGGGTCACACTCAAGAATCCAATCACGACTAAGGGCATTCATGCAGGCAGGCAGCCAATCAGGCACACGAGGTATTCAGGCCATTCACTTCTCTCCAACAAGTTATGTGTATTGGGACAAGTACCGAGCCATTCAACACTCCAAGCTGCATTCATACCGGTTTTGGACAGGGCTGTCTAGGTCATTGTGTCAACCACCAGATACTAGACACCCACAACACAGAATGCATATTTGTCACACACACTATTCACCCAGGTCCCACCCACAGGAGGTACCCACAACATACATCACTGGGAAGGCTCCAGCTAGTCTGGCCGGGCCTTCACAACAACATCATATATGGCATTTCCACCCAACAGCCAGTCAGGGGGAAGGGACAGAGTCAGGGCTTCCCAGGACTTTGGGAAAACAAGGTAATGGGTAATAGAAAGCAAGAGGCCACAGGGGCCATCTTGTTTTCCATCAGGAATCAACTGATCCCAGTGGCAGGGCCGGGGTATCCCAAAATGGAGGATACTCTGCGCACCTGTAAATTTCAGCATGGAGCTGCCACCAGCCCATACCCTGCTCTGTGGGCCACCCACAGGTGCCCAAAAACATACACTAGGGGCACAGGGTTGTACCCCCACCCATGGGTGCCATAAGGGTATCCCACGGGTCCATTCACCAAACCAAAAGAGAGAACTGCACCGCCAGGAGTCCCACATGAACTCCTGCGCGGAAAACACGACAGAACACACGATAAAAAGCAGTAAAGGACAAGGATACGGAGGCCCTGTCCATCCGATGCATTTCCAGCATCACACCCTCCTCCCCCCAACTTGTCCACCAAAGGCCTGGGCCAGCTGTGCCGGGCCTCTGTCCTGGGCTGAAAGCATTTGTTTGCATTGACTGTTTTAAAGTTTTAAATTTTCTAGAACCTTGATTAGATCTTATGTTGGATCCATAGTATTAAAAACTGTTTGAGTTGCTGCCATCAGCTCTCGCCCTCCCCTCCCCCCCCCCTGCTTAATATGGAACTGGGATACAGGCCGATTGGGATGTGGCCTCTCTACAGCCGGTACTTCACTAGCTGAGGCTCTGGGGTAATGAGAAATCTAGTCTCGCGCATGAATTGATAATCTCCATGATCAGTAAAGACCGTGGTGGTAAGGTCCCATGGATGTGCCATATTAAGAAACATCTGAATGCGATTAATACCACACAACTGTACCCACCTGGTAACTTGCTCTCCTGGGGTGAGTTAAATTGTGGACCGCCCGCTTCTGAGTCCGTGGGTGTGAACAGCGAGAGCTTAGCACTGTTGAAACCAAGAATCGTGGACTAATTGCCATCATGTCACCAGGTGTGCAGAGGCATTTGCTGTGGGCAGAACGCCTGGGAGATCAGGTATTGATTATTAGGGCACGATTCAATTGAATTCCTTCGCGGGCAGTGATGGCAGCCTGGTTCAGAGGGAGCACGGACGTGTCTTGCCCAATGTGTCAGGCTTAACGGGATGACCTTGTGCATTTATCATTTTTCTTCGCAGCTTATGCAAGGGCTAGGTCTGTTTTTGCGGCCCCTATTGCAGGAACTGGGTTTTGTGCAATATCGGCCTGTAATCATGTATTTACTGTGGGTGGAGTCACTGTGTGTGGGCTGGTCTTTGCTCACATTCTTGAAATCTGCACTCTATAGGAAAAAGAAGTTGAGCACTATGCTCCGATAGGTGCTTAGGTATACCCATACATGTTTACGCTATGGGATGCACACTGACCACCGTTTGATGCATATTAGCTGTAGTATTTTATTATGTTGTATATGGAAAATGTATTGCATGTATTTTGTACTTCATGCTATTGTAGATTTTGTTTTTATGGAATGTTTTGCACATATCCAAATTGATGATGATCTAGCCTTACAGCGACCTGTGCCTGTTCACCTTCACCTTTATGCTGGTTTATTATTAGGGTATTTATTAAGCACAAACCGCTTTAAGAAGCAATAGTGCTTCACAATCATAGGAGGAAAAACACCGGGAGGCATGCAGCGAAACCAGTTGAGCAGGGAGGTAACAGCAGGGGAGGGGGGCGGCAGGCAATTTGACAGAAGTGATCTACAAGCGACCAGGGGCGGAAACAGTGGGAAGCAGACCTCCCAGCGTCAGATTTGGTGGGGTGCGCAGGGTGTGTTGACCTAGGAGTTAGGGAGGAGCCATTCCCTGAAGGAGGGTCTTGAGCACCTTCCTTAGCTGTAGAAGCAAAGGGGGCAAGTGGAGGGTGGGGCGAAGGCAGTAGTCTACTGTTGATGGGGAGGAGGTTCCAGAAGTTTGAAGGCATAGCCAGAGCAGGCCAGTCTTCTGGTTCTTTCTTTCCTGCAATGGCACAGTTCGGGTCTGCACAGGTCCTTACTTCTCCTTGATCGCAGGCCTCCGGAGAGGTGGAGTTACTCGGTGAAGTAGCTTGGGGACTTCTGGATGACAGTCTTGTAAATGATGCAGCAGTACTTGAAGCCGATACATGCTTGCAGTGGGAGCCAGTGTAGTTCTAGGAGGGCAGGTGATTCTAATAAAAATCCTTGAACCGTCTTTGAGAATTGGTGTGTTCTTAAGAGCATTTATGACACTAAACTGTTCCACAAAAAAGCTCAGACTTCACCTGCTTGCCAGGGAGAGCACAATTCTCCTTTGTCCCTCCCCTCATCCCCAAAACCTTTTAACCTCGACCTGTGCCTTTGAGAGGGGGTACAAAGCAAGACTATGACCTAGTGCTAGCAGAAACTGGTATATTTAGAAAGGGTTTATCTGAAGGATTTTACAAATTGACGCATACCTTCTACGCATTATTTATTAAGATTAGAGAGGACTTTTTTTGTTGTAATTTCCTGTGCTTTAACTACATCTTAGTATTTATTGCAGCTCATCTACAATTTCATATGCAGCTTTAACTTTAACCATGAAAATTATTTCCTAGAATTGAGTAAGACAAGAAGGAACAACATTCAATTTGAAAATGCAAATGTTACAAAGGAAAAATATATATCTCGGTAAAAAAAAATACATTGTGAAAACATGCGCTAACTTTGATACAAATTCTGGCCTACACCTATTTCACTCAAGGAGCTTCCTCAGGGCGTTAAGCAGGTCTTAACACATTCTACTAATTAGGACATTTGATTCCCAAGTGTCGAACATTAATTTTGCAATATGTATATGAATCATCCAACGTAAATCTATGCAGTGTTGCCTTTCTGCTTCAATGTTGAGCATGATCGAGGAGGAATGGTTTCGATTAAAAAGGTTACGGGTACAAACCCCTTTTATTGAGGTAAGGGGGCACAAGCTGGTCTGCTTGATGTTAGTCACAGAAATCCTCGGTAGTTATCAAAGGGTTTTCAAAAATATCTTGCACTTGTCTGTCAAATAGAGGAACTTGCAAGGTCCCGTCTTGATTCCGTGGTGGACTGTAAAGTTCAGGATTGCACTGTGGGGAGGGTTCAAATTACTAGTAGCCATTTAGCTCTGGCTTGTGGCATACAAGAGCCTGGTTAGCATGTAACCAACAGTTGCCAGGAGTTTTTTAGTCCCCAGGGCAGGTGGTGCAATACAAATACATGTATGCAACATTACGTGTAAAAGTGTTTACCAAAAAGTGTCATTTAAATATGATAGGTTATTTATAACACGCTTAATACCCAGAGGTTTCTAAGCGCGGACCGGGGGAATCGAACCTGTGGTGCTACATGTTGTCTTGCTTCCATGGTGAGCAGGTTGCCCGTGAGCTATCCTCCCGAGACAACAAAAGTTAAATCGTGTGGATCATCTCTTCGGGAGGTTGGAATTGTGGCATTCTATGCAACACCTCTTGGAAACGAGAAAACGCCAAGCTGCATGGGTTTTGTTCCCGTGCTTAGATGCTGGATTCCTGTGGAAGGCCCTCGTCTGAAACGTCAACAATGTTTGTACAGATTTATGGTCCTTTTGAATTAAACACAAAAATCTTGCCCATATTAAATATCAGACGTTGCTGTCACTATGAAGACGATGCAAGAATGGGATCTGATGTTACCCAAATTAATATATTTTAATTGTTTAGTTCTCAGTCAATGTAAATATGTTAGGTAACCTCAAAATTGTCTGTCTTAAGCAAGCCTAATGGAAGTCTCAGTTTTTGCAAATGTATTGACCAAAGTTGCTGGATTTCTTTTTTAAACTATTTTTTAGGTTATTAAACCGTTACAATCTAAAAGAAATGCCTAAATGAAGCACTAGAATACACTGAATTTGCATATATGTGAAGAAAAATTAGGAAACAAAAATTGCATAAATATAATATAAAAAAGGTTCTCAGCCCTTCTTTTCCTACCAATTAGAGGCTGGAGCCCGGCATGACGCATGATATAAGAAAAAACCAAATATCATACTCCCCAAAGATGGCTCCCGATTCTTGCATATAGCTCATGGCCATAGCCTCTTTATTTTGATTCCTGGAGGCTAGAGGAGATCCTAAATACTTGCAGTGTCCCATACACATCCTCCAAACTGGTTGTCAAGAAACCCTGAAGGTGCAGGGGACAAGGGGAAAACCTGGTTGAAGGTTAAAAAGCAAACCCCACTAAGGAAAGACCCCCGTCCCCACGCCCCCCCCTCCTGACCACTCCCCCGTCCCCCAGACAGACTACTAGTTCCTCAATGCCATCACACATGGGAATGTTTTGGGACTCCAGGTCCCATAATGCACTGATCCATCAAGCTGAAACCCCAGAATGTATCAGGGGTTTGGATCACAGAAATTGAATGCAACATGAAAAGCCCAGGACATCCTGGGAAGCCTCTTTTCTGTCCAGGGAGGTGAGGTATGGTATGGGAAGGGGAACCAGACCACAATGCCCCATAGCAACACAAGTAAGACTGCACCCATGCTTATGCACAAGAAGGACAAACGCATGCACCCCCACCTCTCCAACAACCTCGCCTAATAACCACCAATGTAAAATCTCCCCTAAAAAAACACAGTAAATCAACCACCAAAACAGAAAATTCCACCCAGACTGCCAACCAAAAGAATATTCGACCTCTTGACTTCGACCTCAAGGTCAAAGGCACACTTATTAATGCGCGCTCACTCGGAGCACATGCCATAGAAATACACGACCTGATCATGGATCAACAACTTGATATGCTAGTTATAACTGAAACCTGGCTTCACCCGACCGTAGGCCCGCTACTTACCATTGCCATCCCACAAGGATACAGCATTCTCGGAACAGATAGAAATAACCTCCAAGGAGGAGGAGTGGCAATTCTAGCCAGAACATTGTTACAACTTAGAGCCTGCCCCCTGGAACAACTAGACGGTTATGAACTTCTACTAGTCAAATTCACGCCCAACCCAAAAACCACTACTAACTTTTTAGTTGTCTATAGATCACCCAACAAAAACACCCATCCAAATCTAGACATACCACTACTGCTTACGCCCATTATCAAACCTAAAACTAAATGCATCATTCTAGGAGATCTCAACCTAGGATATGGTGACCCTTCGGATACAGACTCATCTGCCTTCCACTCAGCTATGTCAGATATGAACTTTGCCCAAATGATTAATGAACCCACGCACTCCAAATGTAGAACATTGGACTGAATCCTCTCCCTGAACTCACACCGCACTATCGACTCCATTCTCCCTGTAGCGTGGACTGACCACCGAGTCATCAACTTTACCCTGCAATATAGCAGTATCAACCTTAACAGTTTCAGACCATTTGACACATTTGAAACTAGAAATATCAAAAAGCTTTCAGCAGATATCTATCCCCTGTCCTAAGCTCAGCTTTAGCCAAAGTCGCACCAAACGGTAACAATCCTGACTATCTAGAAGATTGCTACCAACAATGCCTTACCCACACCATTGACTCTCTTGCCCCTGTTACCACTAAAACGAGGAAACCTGACAAACGCTCCAGCTTCTGGTTTTGTGATTAACTAGTTTCCCTCAGACGCACGAAAAGATCGCTGGAACACGCACATAGGAAAACAAACAGCCCTGAATCAGAAAAAGCCTTTGAAATAGCTAATAACTACAAGTCAGCGATCAATATCTCACAAAGCCAATGCCTTTATTCAATGTATAGCCAATGCTAACTCCGATAGTAAAGAGCTCTTTTCCATCCTCGGGGAACTTGAGAACCCCGGCCAAACCATAGCACCTCATAACACAAGTAAAGCTTGGTGCACCACTATTCAAGACGCGTTAGCCGGCAAAATAACGCTCCTACAAAAGAAAATTGACAGTAAAAAGACTCTACTTGCCGGCAAAACCTCCCCTCTCATCGCCACCAATCCCACCAACACTCCTTCATGCACACCCTTTCAATTCACTCCAGTTTCTAATAAAGAAGTACTAACTACTATAGCCAAACTCAAAGCCTCAAATTGCAAAGAAGACAAATTACCATCCCACCTAGTCAAACTATGTGCCCCCACTCTTACACCCATCATTAAGGAATTTGTGAACGCCTCCTTCAGCTCCAATATAGTCCCCACCAGCATCAAAAAAGCCTGGGTCATACCCTTGCTAAAAAATAAAAACACTTTGGACCCCTCAGTACCCACCAACTACCGACCCATAACCACTTTCCCCTTTCTCTTGAAAATCATCGATAAAATAGCATACTCTCAGATCCAAAACCATCTAGAACAGAACAAACTCCTGGGGGACCGACAATCGGGTTTCTTTCCCAACCATAGCACGGAAACAGCCCTACTAGACCTGAAAATCCAAATGGATGCCTCTAGAGAAGCAGGCAAACTTGTCGTCTTATGCTATTAGACTTATCAGCGGCCTTTGATTTGGTCGACCACGACAAACTCTGTGCCACCGTAGCCAACAATTTCAACTTGTCAAACAATGCAACAGACTGGATCAAATCCTTCCTCGCAGATAGGACCGTGGCCATTGGGAAAGAGTCAGCCGATCCACTAACAGTCCCATTAGGCGTCCCGCAAGGATCGCGCCTATCACCTACCCTTTACAATGCCAGCACTGGATGCTATGGGTGTCATCTACACCAATTTCGCAGATGACACTCAGATCCTCATCCCCTTAACAGGTAATCACAAGCAAGACACTATCCTTATCAATGAAATCTACTCTCTAATCCAAAACTGGATGGCCAACGATAGCTTATGTCTCAACGATGACAAAACAGAGTTACTCATAATAGGTTCATCATCTAAAATCGATTCCCTACAGCAAACCTACTCCTCTTTCATCATCAATGGCACTACAATCCGAGTACTCAAACAAGTGAAGACACTAGGGGTATACCTCGCCACATTAATCATGACCAAACAAATCAACACCCTATCCTCCGCCACATCCTATACATCTAAACTCATCTCCCTCAGCTGCAAATTTCTCACTACCATGAACTGCGTCACCCTAGCAAGAGCACTCATACTCTCGAAGTTGGACTATTGCAACATCCTCTTCCTAGGCAAACTCCAACTCCTGCAGAACAAAGCCCTACGAGCAGGACTAGGCATAAAAAAAATCGGACCACATCTCCAACATTAGGAAAACTAACAACTGGCTCCCCATTAAAGCTAGAATACTGCTCAAAACCCTTAGCATCACCCACAAATGCATCTCTAACAAAGCACCCAAATACCTTTGCAACATAGTTACAAAGAAAATCAACACTAGACTCCTCAGATCAAATAACAGTGACAACCTCGACATCCCTTGATACAAAAGAGAAAAAGCAGGTGGGAGTAGCTTCAAAGTACTCGCTCCCAGGCACTGGAACGCCCTTCCCACGAATATTAAGAATGAAAAATCATTTTGACTATTTAAAAAAACTGCTAAAAACCTGGCTATCCAACCAAGCTTAATCATGAACATATAAACGGACCTGTGCAGACCCAACCCCCTACTAATGTATATATCTGTTTATAAATGTAATTGTGCATCGCTTTGTATTACTATGCTCAACATGAATATTGTATTTGCCACTGTCTGTAACTACGCCGTGATACCTCAGGGTCTGGGCGTATAACAAATGTAATAAAATGAAATAAACACCTATAAGACATTTGCCTGAACCTAAAATGGTAGAGCCAACAAGGTGTGCTATTATCCCAATCAGGACTAGATGGAGAATGAACTCTCCGCACAACTGGTCCCTGCTGACCTAGACCAAAGACTCCCCAGTACCCCCGAAGCTCATTTTCCAAGCAAGACAACTTGGTCAGGAGAACAAGGAACTAGGGATGCCTTATACATTAACAATTTCGGGAATAGACTCCGCGACAGGTGTGACCCGGTCCCAAAGCCAAAGTGGACGCCTTGAAGCAAGCCATGACGGTAGGCTAAAGTCGCCCTCTAGGAGCTGCAGTCAATTATTGGGCCAATGATACTTTGAAATCAGTGTCTTTCCAGCAGGTTGGGCTTTTGGGACGCCTCCCACCATGTTTGATTAGGAGCGATGCTGAAGGCCGACTTGAAAACCTGGGATACTTTTGTGGCAAATGTCAATGGAGTCCAGTTGTGGAAGGTCCCTTGTGTAAATAGCAACAGCATTGAACGCTCTACGGATGCACCAGGAAGAGAAGGCTTCAGCGCAATTCTAAGCAGTGAATTGTTCACAGATAAGTAGCAAGAAGGAAGTCTCACAAAACATGACCCTGCTGAACAGTTCCATATTACAGTAGCCTTCCACTTATAGGGGCAGATTTTGAAGAACGAAAAAGGAACCCTATGGTC
The DNA here is from genome assembly GCF_040938575.1 of Ambystoma mexicanum. NCBI lineage: Eukaryota > Metazoa > Chordata > Amphibia > Caudata > Ambystomatidae > Ambystoma > Ambystoma mexicanum. The sequence goes on along the minus strand of NC_090931.1, from coordinate 1,277,398,441 downwards.
CAAAAAATTACCGGTAGTGCAGGTAATTAACAGAGTTTCTGCTGGATGTGCCAGGGTACTCGCATTGCTTCGGGAGTTGACGGCAAATATGTTAAGAATAAATACAGATTTAAGAGCTAGTCGCATATCAGGAGTGAAAATTGTACTTCTGATGCGCTTTTCAGTGGGCAAGAGTCAAAACTGGTCAACCAGGCGAAACAGCAGATGGCATTGTCATCAACAGAGATGTCAGAGATGGTTGGGTAGAACTGAGCAGGCTCTAACACGTGGGCACTGCCTGCATTGAAGTGCTACCAAGCATGCTGGGACAAATTCACAAAGGTCTCCCGGGAGTGGAGGGGCCAACAGATTGTGACAGACTATGCGAGCAGTCCTACCTAAGATGGGTCATTGCAAAGGAAAAAAAAAAAAGTTAGGCTCTGCGCACATTTGGAAAGTAGCGACCTCACAAGCCTGGACAGAGGACATTTATTTTGTGAAATGATTTCAACCATGCTAGGATTGCCGTGGGGCAATGTCACGCCAAGCTGTGGAAAAGTACAAGGCCATGCAAAAGTTCTGTAAGGGTTTTGGGTTCTTACAAGGGCCTCATGGCCTGAAATCTTGATATGCCCAAATATTTGGAAATTGACAGCTGTGGGTATAGTGAACTGTTGGAGGGAGCCTATAGAAGCCTGTAGCTCTATTTTGGTGTAGTAGCGTTTTGAAAGCAACCAGGCTGATCAGTGAATATAAAAACATTTTTTTAAATGCATTGTTATGAACTGACGGAGGGGTAAATGCCCCCCTCCAAGGCACTCTGAATGCCGGACGGCAAGGGTGCCTTTTAGAAAGAACGCAAAGTGCCTTCACCCTTAGTTTGGCAAAGCAATGAAGGTGCCCTTCCACCACGTCTTTACTGATCATGGAGATTATCAATTCATGCGTGAGACTAGCTTTCTCATTACCCCAGAGCCGCAGCTAGTGAAGTACCGGCTGTAGAGAGGCCACATCCCAATCGGCCTGCATCCCAGTTCCATATTAAGCAGGGGGTGAGAGCTGATGGCAGCAACTCAAACAGTTTTTAATACTATGGATCCAACATAAAGTCTAATCAAGATTCTAGAAAATTTAAAACGTTAAAACAGTCAATGCAAACAAATGCTAAAAAACCACCCTTGTAAAAGATGGGGATCATCAAGTGTTCAGGCAAGAGACTTAGCAGCAATATCAGTTCCTTGAAGATGGGTCTTTGAGAGGCATAGAAGGGTGAACCGCACAAAATCAGTAAGATGCTCTTAAAAATAGCTTTGTTCTTCTCTTTGGGTGCTTGACCGGATCAAGATTGGCTTCTAGGTGCTTTTGTTGCAGTTGAGCTGATGTCCAGATGTGTGGACTTGTGCACTCCCATTGGTGAGTTGACATAGAGCTGGTTTGATGTGTGGGCTTACGTTGGGTCGGCGTTCGCAACGGCCGAGTAGATGGCTTTCATCAATTCAGGGTGGCAGTTCAGTCAGCTGCAAGATGATTCTTCTGCTGGATCAAGTTGTCCGCAATGGTGTTTCGATGGCTTCCAGGAGGTTGAATCAGCATGTGAATAGATTGCCACCACTGAATCGGGCTAGTGAACATATTAATCGATGTGGTCGGCGGCAATTAATTTAGATGGTGTCTGAATGGCTCAAAGTGCAGCAAGTGATTCGGAGGTTCGTAGAGTGCCAAAGCAGCTCTGTGGCTCCTTTAGGGGCTCAAAGTGCTCACAGATGTCGCTATGCCACAAAACCGAGTCCACACAGTTTCCAGACTTCTGGGTTGCTTAGGGGCCCAATTTAGGGTAATCTTTTAGTTCTGCGCTTCCACTTTAGGAAGTGGGATGGCAACCATAGGGGTCATTCACCAGCAATGAACAGGAGTCTGGTTCCAGAGCCAGTGGGGAGGCCTTGGTCCACAGCAGTACACCCCCATTATTGTATGGTGATGGTTATGGAGCAGAGCTTGCCTCTACCTTGGATGTCTTGACCTCTGTAGCAGAGGACTTTGGTTTAGGATGTAGCCCCAACAGAGGTCCAGTGGTACCTTCTTGTCTTGAAGGTCTGAAGATGATGAAGAGAGGGGTCCTCAGGCAAAATGTCACAGGGGATTGGTCCAAAGTAGGCCTGCTGTAAGTGCTCCAATCCAGACTGTTAAAAAGTGCCCTTTGCCTTCTGACATCATACCCAGAGTGCCTTGTCCTGTAGGAAGTTGGGGTGGGGACAATAGGACGTTGGTAAGCCCTACGAGAAACTAGGATGGTGGAACCCTTCTTTCAGCCTCCCTCTGTCCTCTCCAATTCCACCTTTACCATGCCTGCTGACTTCAAAGGGACTCAACTGGTCAGCACCCTACTGTGAGTGTGGCTTTTCTTTATCAGTTCTGCCTTTGAATCCCTTACTCTAAGGAGATCTCGGGAGGATTCCTTTGCCCTGGGTGAGAAGTTTTACCCTTCTGAAGTAAGCTTAAAAGGGACCGCTTCCTGGCCATTATCCCTCTTGGCCCTAGTAGGGATGAACCCGGGAGGGGTCCTTAAATCAGTAACGAGTCTGGCATGGATGGGATGCAGAATAACTTGCACCAGTAATAAGACCAGGAAGTTGAGCAGAAAGTCTCTTCTGACTGTTTTATTATCAATTATCTAAAACGGGGAGTTACAACTGACGTTCGCTCGAGCTCCTAATCATTTTGCATAAAAAACACTAATATTCGTCCTACGTAACGTCCTACTACGTGGCAAACGTCAAAACCTATAGGGGGTTGTGATACACATCTTTCTATACAGGGATGGGTTGTGATTGGGTCTCTACAGTCAGGTGGACACCTTATGGCCACCCCTAGTGCAAATCATCTTCCAACAGTTATTAGGTACACGGTATATCATTGGCTCTAAAACTATAACGCTCTTTATTATATGGCCCTCTACAATTGGTTGGCACCCTCGTTCCCTTCTGGAGCATTCGGCTTACTAGCAGCACGTAACCTGGTACCCCAGGTGTCAGTGGGTGGACTTGACCGTGTCTCCCCACCCAATTAGCCCAACATCTCACATCGCTCATGCCGTCTGCCATGCAGATTGTCTTTAAACTGCCTTGCAATGTATCCTTGCTCCTGGGAATAGCAGTTCTGGTCTGCACGCCCAACTCCCATTTCCATCCTTGGCTCATGTGACAGACCGTATTGCGGCCTGTTTTGCAGATTTAATTGTCTTCAATTAATAAACTTGGCACTCATGGTGTTTTTCCTTGCACCTTGACACTGGACGATTCACTGTCTCACAGTTCCTGTTCTTTATAGATAACCAGTTCTTGGCTACTTCACCCTGGCTCCAGGCCAGACGGCTCTTCCAGGACATTCCGTGCTCTTAGATTCATGGTGCTGCGACACAGCTTTCCGTTCCTTCCTTCTCCGTGGGTCTGAGCTTACTAAATATGTGACACCGATGTCCAGAATTCTATAGAAGGGCGGCACTGCCTGCAGTCTATTCACTACGTATAGCCAGCCCTTAAGATCACTTGGTCTACTTGCATTGCTGCATCTGTACAGTTAACAGCTTGCATTTTTTGCAGTGCTCTTCACATGTGCAATCTTCATTCCGCATATGAATGTTTACTCGATTATTTATTTCGTCATCAGAGTCTATAAATCCTTTTCGTCACTCTTCTCCGTGCGTCACGCTCACTTCTTGTGACATCACCACTTCTTTCTCTCATCTTCATATTCCTTCGGGGATCTCCTCCAAGGGATTGTCATCTCTACTGGGATATATCATGTAGGGTTATTTCAATGGATACCTCTTCTCGAAGGCTGTCCGCGGAATAGGCACTATATCTTGTGTCGTGCATGTCACGATTTCTGGTTTCCATCATATAGGATGGGGGCGGGACTTCTGCAGAGGCATTCAGCTGCTCTGCTACAGGGACATCAGGCCAGACGGCTAATGACATCAGTCCTGTCCTAGCTGAAACCCTGCTCGCAGAGCTGACACTTGTACGATAGCAAATTGTTATGGCTATATTATTGTGTGACCTTAGTAGCCACCATGCCACAACCAATGGTCTGTAATTAAAGATTAATGTACCACCGAGATGATTATAGTACCAAATTATTATGTTTTGAATCGGAGGTGCTGAAGATTAAAAGCCTTCCTTTGCCTGCTGTTACTTTGTGGTCCAGCAGCTGTCGGGAATGCACACGCAACCTTTCAACCTGCCCTGTGCCACTGCAGTGTTGGTGTTGAAGGTGTCGCACTAGCTCCATAAAAGCACGTGTTTGTACTATTAATTTTGGCATGGACCATTTATGAAAGGTGGCCTGTTTATTACCAGCATGATGTTAATATAATAATCAAAGAAGCTGTGGCCATCTTGCCCTCAGATGCCCATTCTGTCGCAGCGTGCTGACTCAAGACCTGCACCATGTAATTTCCTGCTTCCCACTCCTCCAGTCCACCCCATCAAAACCCCACAGAATGTGTAAGGTTAAACCCTATAAAATTCATGGCTGCCAGAAATGGCTCAAAACTGACCATATAGTTCCCACGAATTCCCCCTCCCCCCACCCCACACCTACCTTAAAACCACCCAAAAAGAGGGAGTGGGAGGGAGAGATCTGTCATAATCTGTGTGGGATTGATTATGGTTATGAGTGTTGTGGTGAAGGGCGGTGATGTCACTAACATTCTAGGTGGAATGTTGGTGTGGGGATGTCACTGGGACTCTAGGTGGAATGTTGGTGTAGGTTTGATTGCAACGTTCTACTGATGGCAGTTGGACCTAAGATACTGGACCAGATGGATGTCCCAGTGCTTTCTCTACGTACTAACTAAGAGAATAAAACCTACATGTAAACTACTTACCTTCTGGTGTTCCTGATTGGTGAAGGAGGCTTAGTTTATGTCACTGGCGACGAGGATGGTTCCGGTGCTGCTGGGAAGGGGCAGCTGGTGAGAAGCGCTGCCTTCCAGGTTGACATCCATCCAGTAACGAGGAGCTGCAGGCCAGGCGGTGCAGTGGAGGTCCAGGTCGGGGTCCAGCTGAAGCAGAGGTGTCCTGCGGGCTGGAGCTGTGCAAGTGCTGGGGCATTGAAGGATTCGGGTGGCCCGTAACAGCTGTGCCAGTGGAGGAGGTGCAGCTGGTGGCGCTGTTATACCTCTGTGTGTGTCCAGCTGTATTGGCTTTTAGTTTAGCCTGAAGGGGTTGCTGTGGAGCCTGCTGGCAGGAGGCCTAGATCGAGGGGGCCAGAGGTTGCAGCCGTTGGACTGCTGGACTGTCGTCGTCGCAGCGGGGGTGTGCAAGCCCCTGGGTCCGAGGATTTTGCTGTCAGACGGGGTGGCAGGGTCCTTGGTCCGGAGCCGGAGGTCGTCTGTTTTTTGGAATTGGTGTTTCGTCAGGGTGCAGGGTGTTAACTTCCCCTGCAAACGATAGGTGGCGCTGTGGTGCGCGGCCATCAGGGGACGGAGAGCACCTGGAAATGCTTTAGAGATTTTTTTTTTTTTTCTCTCAGGATGTCGGGTGCAGATATGGTGACGTCGGCAAGGGCTGGGCCAGCATCAGTGGGCGGAGGACTGGCATTACAGCAGGCCCAGCTGGAGCGCAACAACCTCTTGGAACGCAACGTCACCTTGGAACGCGACGTTGTTTGTGAGTGTCTTGCCGGTGCTGGATTAGGAAGCTATTGTTCCGAGGTGCACAGGAATAATATTGGGACATATGCCATGGATGGACACATGCCTTGTCTGGATTGTCCCGGTGTTCATGATGGTCTCGCACAACTGGAGGGCGTTGAGGTTATGCCTGCAGGAAGATGGTTGTTATTGGAGCTGGTGAGAAATGCGGGGATCGTGTTTGCTCTAACGGGAGTTTACAATGTTTATGCTGTAGTGGGTGTTTTGACACCAAGCATGGCAAAGTGGCGAGCGCTGGATCCAGACCTCTGGGGCTCGCATGGCGGGGAGGATCTGTCAGGTCCAAACTTATGTGGTAGGTGTTGGGGAGGCCCGTGTAATTATAATGCTGTGGTGTTTATGTTGTGGCCTCTGGGTTTAGTACAACTATGGTTTGGTCCTGGGTTAATGTTAGCAGTTATGGCCTGTAATTTATTATGTTGTGTTTATGTATGTGGCCTGCTGTCAGGACATATCCTTGGGTTTTCAGTATGGACTTGTGGGTGTGGGGTCCATGGGACTTTGTAATGTTGTTTATGCAATGTTTGCTTTGCAGGTTGGCTGAAGTGGACATGTGGGTGGGGGTATGGCGCTGGGACTTAAGCGCCATGTCACTTCCATCAACAAAAAAGAATTTTTTTTTTTTTTGCATTTACAATTGCTTGTCATGCATTGGGTGTTTTGCATTTCAGGGACATGTTGGGGTTGGGCGCAGGGACTTTAGCGCCATGTCACTTGCATCAATTTTATTTTAGCATTTTACAATTGCTTGTCATGCATTTGGTGTTTTGCATTTCAGGGACATGTTGGGGTTGGGCGCAGGGACTTTAGCGCCATGCTTTTGATATGGTTATCGCTTACTGTGGGGTTTACATGTTGTCCTGCAGTGCTTTGTTTGTCATGTTCGTAGGGGCATGTCCCCTGGTCATGTATGCATAATCCCAGTGTTTATGGGTGCAGCGAGATGCTGTCTGGTCATGTTTTAGGGGACAGGTGGTGCTGACTTGGCTATTTTTAGCGGGCAGTGAGGTGCTGTTTGGTTGTTTTTGGGGACAGTGGGGTGGTGTTTGGCAGGCAGTGTGTGCTGTCCGTGTCAATTTTGGGGGCAGTGTGGTGCTGTCTAGCGGGCAGTGAGGGCTGTCGCTCTTTTGTGGCAGTGGCGTGCTGTCTGGCTATTTTAGGGGGGGGCAGTCAGGTGCCACTTAGCGGGCAGTCAGGTGTTACCTATGTCACATTGGGGGCAGCGAGGTGCTGTCTGGTTGGTTTCTGGTGTGTTTGGGGGTTTTAGGGCACTGAGGTGGTATTTGTTGGAACCGTGAGGTGCGGTCTGGTTGTGTTCTGGTGTATTAGGGACAGTCAGGTGCTGTTTGGTTGTTTTAGGGGCAGTGAGGTGCTGTCTGGTCTGTTGTGGGGGTAGTTGGGAGCTGTCTGGTTGTTGTTGGGACTGTGATATGCAGTCTGGTTGTTTTAGGTGCTGCCTGGTGTATTTAGGGACAGTGAGGTGCTGTCTGGGTGTTGGTAGGGACTGTGAGGTGCAGTTAGGTGTTGTTTGGTTGTTTTAGGGGCAGGAGGTGCTGTCCACATGTTGGTAGGTGGGGTAGCGAGGTGTTATGTTGGCTTTAGGTTATTGAGGTGCAGTCTGGTGTTTTAAGGGACTGTGGGGTGCAGTTGGTCTGTTTGGGACAGTGAGGTGCTGTCGGTCATTTTTGGGGGCAGTATGGTGCTGGCTAGTGGGCAGTCAGGTGCCACTTAGCGGGCAGTCAGATGTTACCTAGGTCACCTTGGGGGCAGCGTGGTGCTGTCTGGTTGTTGTCAGGGGCAGTGAGGTGCTGTCTGGTTGTTGTAGGGACTGTGAGGTGCGGTTGGTGGTTTTTGGAACAGTGAGGTGCTGTCTGGATCATTTTAGGGACAGTGTGGTGCTGTCTGGTTGGTTTCTGGTGTATTCAGGGACAGTTCCGTGAGGTGCTGTCTGGTTGTGTTCTGTGTGTTTTGGGTGTTTTAGGGTAGTGAGGTGGTTGTAGGGACAGTGAGGTGCGGTCTGGTGTTTTTAGGGACAGTGAGGTGCTGCCTGGTGTATTTAGGGACAGTAAGGTGCTGTCTGGGTCATTTTTGGGGGCAGTGAGGTGCTGTTCATTAGGCAGGCGCTGTTTGGTGTTTTAGGGACAGTCAGGTGCTGTTTGGTTGTTTTAGGGGCAGTGAGGTGCTGTCTGGTCGTTTGTAGGGGCAGTTGGGAGCTGTCTGTCGTTAGGGACTGTGCAGTCTGGTTGTTTTGGGGCAGTGAGGTGCTGTCTGGGTCGTTTTTGGGGACAGTGAGGTGCTGTCTGGTTGTTGGTAGGGACTGTGAGGTGCAGATAGGTGCTGTCTGTTGTTTTTGAGGCAGTAAGGGCTGTCTGGTGTTTGTAGGGATAGTGAGGTCTTGTTTGGTTGTTTTCTGGTGTATTTAGGGACAGTGCGGTGGTGTTTGGTTTTTTTAGGGGCACATGCGTGTGCGCCCTGGGTGTTTTAGAGTTTAGTTAGGTGCTGTTGTTTTCTTTTGGGGACAGTGCTGTCTGGTTGTTTTTGGGGACAGTGGGGTGCTGCTTAGCGGGCAGTGAAGTACTGTCCGTGTCATTTTTTTGGGGGTAGTGTGGTGCTGTCTGGTTGGTTTCTGGTGTGTTTTGGGGGTTTTAGGGCACTGAGGTGGTGTTTGTTGGGACTGTGAGGTGCGGTCTGGTTGTGTTCTGGTGTGTTGGGGACAGTCAGGTGCTTTCTAGTTTCAGGGGCAGTGAGGTGCTGTCTGGTTGTGGTAGGGGCAGTTGGGAGCTGTCTGGTGGTGTTGGGGACTGTGCGGTCCATTCTGGTTGTTTTTGGGGCAGTGAGGTGCTGTCTAGTGTTTGTAGGGATAGTGAGGTGCTTTCTGGATGCTGTCCACATGCTGGTAGGTGGGGTAGCGAGGTGTTGTGTTGGCTTTAGGTTATTGAGGTGCAGTCTGGTGTTTTAAGGGACTGTGGGGTGCAGTTGGTGTGTTTGGGACAGTGAGGTGCTGTCTGGGTCATTCCTGGGGACAGTAAGGTGCTGTTTGGTCATTTTCGGGGGCAGTGAGGAGCTGCTGGTGTTTTGGGGATAGTGAGGTGTTGTGGGTTGTTTTAGGGGCAGTGAGGTGTTGCCTGGGTGTAGAGGGGGCAGTGAGGTGCTGTCCATCAGGCAGTCAGGTGCTGTCTGGTGCTTTTAGGGACAGTCAGGTGCTTTTGGTTGTCGGTTTGGCAGCGAGGTGCTGTTGTTGATTTAAGGTTTATTTAGGTGCTGTATAGGCTCTGGTTAGGAATAATTAGGGTTGTTATGGCGGTACTAAGGGGTTTTTAGATTATTTGTTTGTAGGGACTGTGAGGTGCGGTCGGGAGTTTTTGGATTATATCTATGTTTTGGGTAAGGACAGTTAGGTGCTGTCTGGTCATTCAATGGGCTGCCAGAGCCTGTTTCTAGGTTAAGGGGCAGCCAGATGATGTCGTGGGGTTGTGATGTGTCAGTCCAAGGGAGGGAGACATATGTCATGACCTGTTCTGGGCCCGATTATGGCTATTAGTATTGGGTTGGTTTAGAGAGGGACACATATATGTCATAATCTGTGTGGGATGGGTTATTGCTAGGTGTGTTGTATTGGTTGAAGAGAAGGACATATGTCATAATCTGTGTGGGATTGATTATGGTTATGAGTGTTGTGGTGAAGGGCGGTGATGTCACTAACATTCTAGGTAGAATGTTGGTGTGGGGATGTCACTGGGACTCTAGGTGGAATGTTGGTGTAGGTTTGATTGCAACGTTCTACTGATGGCAGTTGGACCCAAGATACTGGACCAGATGGATGTCCCAGTGCTTTCTCTACGTACTAAGAGAATAAAACCTACATGTAAACTACTTACCTTCTGGTGTTCCTGATTGGTGAAGGAGACTTAGTTTATGTCAAGATCTATCATGGCAAGAGGCAATACTGTTGTCATTAAATGGTAAAAGAAAGGCCAATTTGTTTATTATAGTGACCCTCGCCCATTAAAACCAGTGAGTGCTTGCATGGGTACAAGTTAGAAGTTTCTAGCTGGGCCCCCTTACTTCTCCCATGTGCACAGAACACCATATCAGGAGCCGATTACACATGCCATTGTCTTGTGGCGAGTGCACCTTTTTGATCCCTGATGGGCATTGCATTCATGTTGTCCTTTGAAATCTCATACTTGCATTCTGGAGTGGTGCACCGTGATCCATCCTTCGCTTGCTGCTTTGTGTGCCTCCATTCGCACTAGTGCCTTGAGAGCACTGCCTACTCTCCATTGCCATCTTAAGCAGTCTTGGTGCAGAGCTTAGCTGTCTGGGTAGGATGGTGGTGGTCCGCATTTGGATCCCGGCATTGGCACTTGTTCCGAGTGCATCAGGTTTATGCCACAGATAACCATAACTCACCTTTACCACCAAATGCCTTATTTTTCCTGGACACCGCCCGCCCGCCATGGGTACCAAATGTTCGCTACAATGGCAGAAGTGCCCACACCAAGCGAAGGGAGAGAGCTACATACAACCCCAGGTTGAAACGATGCATTTTACAGCATGCTTACAGCAGGTGCTGGGTAAAAGACAGTGTTTCCATGCCGATTTAAACCTAAAACGTCCAACCAACAGTCAAATAATCTGCTTTTCCAGCAGTCTGCTGTAGGATTCCATACTTCTTACTTCTTCCATGCCTGTAAACCGCGTTGGCTTGTCCTCACCCCGCCCCTCAATCGTGGTGGTGGTGATGGTCTTGTCACTGTCAAGTGAACAGCACTTGTTCATTTTTCAAGATGCATGCAAACACTTTACCTAGACTGAGCCTAGCCGGGGAAGAGCCAGAAACCCTGCTCCGCCCAGTGATGTAGGCAAGCATACATGGCAAAATGGAACTGCTGCCCCTGTTCAAGGAGAAAGGGGTCTGAGGGGTCGGAAGTGAGGAGGCCGACACAGTGAGCTTGAATCTCGAAGTGTTTTTATTCAAATAATAAAAGGGGTAGGAAAAATGCCTTACTAGCCTTAACTCCAAGGGTTTTTCCTGTCTCAACAAAACTAATGGGGCAATCGTCAGGATGTCTAAAATAATGGTCGCTGTCATGCGTCCAAAACCTATTCTGACCCTCACACTCCAAATGCTTCAAAAGAAAACTACAGGCGAAAATGATGTTTGGCTGCTCCTTTGCAGCCTTTTCCAATTCTGTTATTCAACGTTCCAATGTAGAAAATTAAAAGTGCAAAAATGTTCCCAAAAGAAAGTTCCACAAAGTTATAAGTAAGACTTCCTTACTTCTTGGTGATGGTGCTTTTCGGAGAAGTATCATTCCTCCTTGAAGGTGGTTTTGGTAATGCCGGGGGAGGGGGGGGGACAATCCTCTTCCCCTAGTTGTTGATGTGTGGATATTTATTTTTTATTTATACATTTTATAATGCGCCGGCAGCCCGCAGGCATTGGGGCGCAACAAGAACACGAAAGGATGGGACAATGGTCATCTGCGGAAATTGAAGGGTCACGGTGGCAAATCTATCAAAGTCCAGTTATTACCTGAAAATATGTGTTAATGAAGCTTCTGGTTAGGGCTGGATCTAATAGCTGAAGGTAAGGCGTTCCAAAAGGACGACACGATGACCAAGAAAGATCTGGATTGTGTGAACTTGATTCCCTGCAGCTGAGCAAGGGTGAAAGATTGTACGTTTCTTGTAGGTTGATGAGGTAAAACCAGGGCTTTATGATATTCTGGAGATTTGCCATAAAGGGAGTGGTGCTCAATGAAGCCAATGAAGAGCTCTCCTGAAATTGGAAATATGGGATTGTCTGGGGACCAGTGCTCCAGATAAGATTTTGAGGTGGGAGTATTTTACTCCCTACTTTTAAACTTTGAGAGTAAATGTGATTTCAAGAGAGTAAAAATGACTTCTCCGTTGCAAGAGTAAAAATTGTGACATCCAGCCGACTTGTGCAAAACTGTATGAAATCATTACCATGCGGCAGCTTTCTGCATTCTGACAGAATACACCTTTCATTAATTCTCTAAGGTCTGGCCATTTGATCTCTCCTATATATATTTAAATGTTGAGAACGCAAAAATCTAGCCAATTGCGTAGTAAAACATTAATTGTATTGTGTGTTTTGAGGTTTGATGGCAGAATTTTCCTTTTAATGTTTAATGATAGTCCTCATTTCCTGGAGCTATTAATACCTAATGGTAAGCCAATGTTATGATGCAACAGTGCAGAGAGGCAAGGACTCCATTCTAAATTCTTTACCTAATCTCATGGTCAAATGGTTATTTATATAGCACTTTTGGCAAAGTGCTGTACATGGGACATATGTATAACAGTTATCAAACTGAAGTCGGTACTCCTTTATTGACCTCGAAAGAATTTAACACTGAGATGGCCTTGTCGAGATTCGAACCTGAAACCTACAGATCGCAGCAACAGGCAGGCACTCAACCGGCTAAGCTATCTTATTGGCTAACATCCTTCAGATGTCGGTAAACTGACTCTCGACTGAGGTATAATAATCAGTGCCTAGATGTTGGACGAACCATGTATGCCTGCAGTCCACCGCGCTCGCCACTTCCATCAGGCAGACCCGGTGACTGCAGGCCCCCAGACTAAGGTATTTGAGCCCTCCGTGGGCCGTGTGTTTTTCTGCCCATTCTTGGGCTGCTGCCATTGTTTTTTTTCCCCTCGTGTGTTCTCCCCTTCCGTGTTTCTCCTTGGTCCCCTCCCTCCCGCCTCCAATCCTCCCAGCTCCCCCCTGATTGGCTGCTGGCCCGTGTCTCCTCCTCCTCTTATTGGTGCTACCAGGGCAGCCCCTGCCCGGCAGCCCCAGCGGCTAAGGGCCCCCTTAGGCAAAGGGCGGCTCCCTCCTTTGCGGCTCCCGGTGCGTCTGCAGGGGACGCCAGGGCCATTCCACCGCTTCATCTTGTGAGCTCCACCTGCTCCCTCGGCCCACCCCACCCCTACCTGTTCACTTCCTCGCAGTGTGGCTACACTTCTTTGTGTTCTGAATTTGTGGTAAACTAGGGTTTTTCTCCCTCTGCAGGATTTTCAAACTTAGGTGGCTTCTCCACTGTGTACTTGATACCCCTTACTGTGTTCACTGTGTTCCGAATTTGTGGTAAACTAGGGTTTTTCTCCCTCTGCAGGATTTTCAAACTTAGGTGGCCTCTCCACTGTGTACCTGATACACCTTACTGTGTTCACCGTGTTCCGAATTTGTGGTAAACCAGGGTTTTTTCTCTCTCTGCAGGATTTTCAAACTTAGGTGGCCTCTCCACTGCGTACCTGATACGCTTACTATGTTCTGAATTTGTGGTAAACTAACGCCTGCCGCTCTCTTCCTGTCCGCTTGCGCTTGTCCTGTCTTCCCCCACCCACTCCCTCCTATTCTATGGTGCTCTCTATCTCACCGATCTTTTCTAACTGCTTCTCCATTGACTATCCTGCTCTCCTCACTAGATCTGGTAGGAAAAAGTTTAAAAAGGACATCCGGGTCTCCAACCCAGGCCTCCCTATCGCTGACACCTACACTAGTGCCTCCTCCAAGGAAACTCTCACTGACATCCTCTTTTTCGTGCCTTCTCCTGACCTATGGACCCTTCATATGGTCTCTGTGCTCTCTCCTTTCTCCTCTTCTCCCATTAATGGTGGCACCCGTTGGGATGTCCTCTTGGCTAATGGGACCGTCTTGGTCCAAGGCCCTCAGGCCAACCTTCACCTCTTCGATAGACGCTTCCCACGCCTCATCAACTTCCTTTCCTCTCCTGCTGTGCCCCCTCCTCTGTCCTCGACTAACTTGCCTCTTCCCCCCCCTCCCCACCCCCTCTCGTGCTCCTTCTTCACCTCCGCAGGGCGTACCTCTGATCTGTACCCCTCCCCGGAAGTCCTTCAAAGATGGCAAACTTCTCCACATTGCCACTCTTAACTCTCGCTCTGCCGTCAAACATTCCTCTGATATCTGCCGCCTTCTTGAGGAACTGGACCTTGACGTACTCGGTCTCACTGAGACATGGTTCACGGCCAGCTCTGTCACCAGCTTTGACACACTCCTACCCGACGGTTACAAGATCCTCTCTGTGCCCAGGCCCAACCGTGCGGGGGGAGGTGTGGCCCTTATCTTCCCTGAGTGGATTCCTGCCACTGTTACTCCCACGCAGACCTACTCCTCTTTTGAATGTCTTGTCTGCCGACTCTCTCTCTCTCTCTCTACTAGCCATTCCCTTACCGTGGCTACTATCTATCGGCCACCTGGTCAAATTTCCTCCTTCCTCTCCGAGTGGGCGGACCTCTCCTCCTCACTCCTGTCCTCAACCACTCAACTCCTCTTTCTTGGAGACTTCAACATCCACCTGGATGCCTCCTGTCCCCCCTCTGGACTCTTTCGCAACCTCTGCGACTCTCTCTCTTCTCCCGTCTGGGCCAACTCATTCTGCAGGGCACACTCTTGATGCCCTGATCTCCTCTGACCTTCCCCTCTCTGTCCCTCTCTCCACTCCTCTCTCCTGGAGTGATCACTTTCTCCTCTCCTCCCACCTCACCCTCCCTACCCCACAGGCAAAGCCACCCCCATCACTGCCACCTTCCTTCTCGGTCATCCGACCCATGAAGCGCGTGTCAGTTGAGGCTTTCGCTGCCACCTTCTTGCCCCCTCCTCCCCCTTCGGCTGACTCCCACCCTGACACAACCCTCTCCACTCTGCTATATCTGATACTCTTGATATCCTTGCCCCTGTCATGAGAATCCGCCTGAAGCCCAAAGCCAAATGTAACTCCTGGTATGACTCGGATATCGTCACCCTTAAACGCAAGTGCAGGGTGGCAGAGAGGAAATGGCGTGCTTCATGTTCATCCTCTGACAAACTGGCCTGTCGCCTGCTCCAAAGGCAATACCGGCTCTCCGTTCTCACCAAGAAGAGAGCCCTTATCCAAGCCCGCATCTCTGCGGCATCTAACATTTCGGCCGAACTCTTTAAAATCTGCAAGGAGCTGGCCAACCCTGCTGCAGTCTCTACCTCTCCTGTCCCCTCCCAGGCCCTCTGCACGGCACTGGCCTCTCACTTCATTTCAAAAACTCAGGACATCCTGCCCTCACTCTCCTCCTATAACCTCCCCCCCTCTATTCCCTGCCCTTTCTCTGGCTCTTCTGCAGCCACCCCTCCTCTCTCCTTCTCTTCCTTTCCCCTTTTTTCTGCTGACGAGGTTTCAAGACAAGTCCGATCTATGAAAGTCTCGTCAAAACAGGTCCACCCTGCTCCTCCAAAACTATCAAGGACCACATTGACTCCTTGGCTCCTGCCCTTGCTGACTTCTGCAATCACTCCTTCGCCTCTGGAGTCTTCCCATCCCCTCTCAAGCACTCCCTTGTGCACCCCCTTCTTAAGAAACCCTCTTCCGACCCTTCCTGCCCAGCTAACTATCGCCCAATCTCTATCACTCCCTTCCTGGGCAAGCTCCTGGAGAAACTGGCCATCTCCCAGCTTAATCTCCATGCTGAATGTGTTGGTAGTCTTCATGACCATCAGTCTGGCTTCAGAGCTGCCAGAAGCACGGAAACTGCTCTCCTGAACATCCGTGAGGACCTGCTCTCGAACTTTGACTCTAACATTCCATGTGTTCTCATTTTGCTTGATCTCTCTTCTGCCTTTTGATACTGTCAACCATACCATCCTGCTAAACCGTCTCCGTGATAACCTCGGTATCACTGGTCAGGCTCTGACGTGGCTGACCTCTTTCCTCTCAAATCGACCCTCCCCGGTCCAACTGGGGTCTTTCCTCTCTGACATCTTCTTCTCTACCTGTGGTGTCCCCCAGGGATCTAACCTCTCTCCCTGGCTGTTCAACCAGTATCTGGCACTTCTCGCCCACCACATCGCCGCTCTCTGCCCCTACTTTCAGTGCTATGCGGACGATACCCAGCTCATTTTCAGGCTACCCTCGGCCTCATCTTCTCCTTCCCTCATCTCTGACTGTCTTTCTGCTATCCAGGAATGGTGTGCCGCCAACGACCTCTGCCTTAATGCCAGTAAGACTGAGATTCTACTCATCGGCACTCCCACTCCCTCCTTCCCTGCTGCTCTCTGGCCGGCCTCTCTGGGCCCTCTTCCTGCTCCTACCTGCAAGGCAAAAAACCTTGGGGTCATCTTCGACTCCACACTCTCCTTCTCTCCTCACATATCCGAGGTATCTAAGAAGTCACACTACCAGCTACACCTCATCAGAGGCATCCTTCCTTTCCTCTCCTTCCCCCAGAAGCTCACTATCTCTAGAGCCCTGGTTCTCTCTAAGCTGGACTACTGTAACAGCCTCTATCTTAATCTGCCCGCCTCTACTCTCCGCCCTTTGCAACTCATCCAGAACAGGACTGCAAGACTTGTCCTTGGCCTCAAGCCCAGGGACCGTATCTCTCCAGGACTGAAATCACTACACTGGCTCCCAGTGACTGCGAGGATCAAGTTCAAAACCCTCTGCATTGTCCACAAGGCCGTCTGGGGCCTTGGGCCAAAATACCTTCAACTCTCTCTTCCTAAATATCTTCCTTCTCGAGCTCTTCGCTCATCCGCCTCCAACTCCCTCAGGGTCAGCCGCTTCTCCAAACAACGAATTGGGGGCAGATCTCTTTCCACTGCAGGGGCCTCCCTCTGGAACAGCCTTCCTACCTCCCTGAAACTTGAGGAGAACCACCTCCGGTTCCAGAAGCACCTCAAAACCTTCCTCTTTGCCTCCGCTTTCTCTCCCCCTCTCCCCTGCTAATACTACTGAAACTGCACTGAATCTGCAACTGGGCCATTCACCGTTCTCGGCCCAGCCACTCTCCCCTGCACTGCCTCCACGGCAACCCCTGCACTACGGGACTGTGTCTGTATCCATACAGCCCCCCTTCCCAGCACTTGTCTGCACTTACCTCGCACTTGCCACCAGCTGGCCCTTGTTATTTATCCTGTATGCTGTATGCTAATAACCCTGTACTGCACTTTCCCCTCTCCCTTTCCCCCATGCACTTTTCCCTTCCCCTCTACCCTTGCACTTGTGCGATCTGAATGACACCTGGCCTAGTAAGATCGTTGTCTGTCTCCCCTTGTTCCCCCCCTGCCTCGTCGCGCCTTGAAACACTTGTGTATAGGCGTGTTAAAAATGCCATGTCATATCACAAATGCCTTATCATATGAAGCGCTACATAAAGTTAAGTACCTATCTGGATTATCACAGTGACCGGTTTTGCTTAGTTTCTATTTCAATTACAAAAGTAACTTGAACAGAGCTTGCACTTCCTGTAGAGTCAGGTTTTGGATGCTTAACTTTAGTGTTGAAGGTTTGAGAGGCTATAACACCCGTGATGTGTGCAATGACAATCGCTCACCCTTGAGCAAAGACTCTGCTGCCACTGACCATATATAGTAATGTACCCCATTGACTGCAAGGTTGAATGGATGTAAACTAAACCGTGCATACTACTATTGAACAAATTATTTTCATAATTAGTGTAAATTAAATTATAGTGTAAAAATTATCTGCCAGAAACTCTGAAAAATACAATTGTGCAATACTGGTTTGCTTCCACTGGAAAAAAGCATAATTTGTTACAAAACATGGATTCTTAATTGAAACTTAGTTTTCTATGTTAATAGTTATATCCTAAAATGCTAGGAAAATAAACATGCAGATTGCTTCCTTCTGTTTGCTCCATGAGAATCAACACAGCAGAAGGTGAATGGAAAGAAACCATTCCTTTTATCAGTGTGAAGTTTTTTTTTTTTTTTTTTTAAAGACTTCATTCTGTTTCAGAGGCTATTCTCCTTGGCTTGCAATTACATGTGGATACAAATCAAAAGAAGTGTTCTGGTTTCTGTCAAGTAACCTGACCTTTGCACTGCCCTCTGCTCTAAACTTGTGTGTAAATGTACACAGGAAGATAATCAAGCTTTCGTATTTACAGGCCTGGTAGGCATCTCTGGTGACCTGTCTATAATGAAATACATAAGGATATGTAGTTTTTCTTAACACGGACTGTATTGAAGGGATCAATTAAGGGTCTTTGATCCATATATACAGTATGTGTTCTTATGGTCTAAAGTTGGTCCTGAAAAGGACCGTGATATGGGGGGGGGGGGAATAAGGAAAAGAGGTACGAACTGGAAAGGGAAAAAACACTAGGATGCATGCATATAACTAAAGGTGAATTTTTTCACATTTTATATTTTGTCAATTTGTTTTAAATTTTCTTCTACTAAAGAATGGGGTGGAAAAAATGGCACTTCAAAGTATACCTAGCGTTTCCAATTAGCCGTATGTTCTGAAGGAGCCTTTCCCCAAGCCAGGGTGCCACCTTATAATAATAATTTAATAATAATAATTTGGCATTTATATAGCGCTACGAACCCTTAGGTATCTGAGCGCTGCTTATTATTACCCACGGTGTGTGGTGCACATTTATCGACCTCGGAAGGATGAAACGCTGAGTTTGGCGCTGCCGGGATTCGAACCTGCGTTCGCAGGCTCTGCACTGATGTCAAAGCGAGCGCTCTACTCGCTGTGCCACTTGACCTGATCATTTGAACTTATGCAAGCTGTGACAGGTTTTGCACATCACGATAAAATTAGAAATACTGGGTGCAGGCAGGATGGACTGAGGTTGGGTGTTGGTGGAAAATGGTCATTGTATGGCAAGTCTGTGGCGCAGATGATCAATACTGCTGTACTGATCTTGCTCCTTGTGCTTTTACCTTTCACATGAGCCTTCCTATGATTCCTTCACTTCATCCCAATGAACGCGGACAAGATCTTGAATTAATGTGAATGTCCCCAAGCTTTGCGACGGCTTGTGTGAAGGTCCCGCCCCCCGCAAAACCTTACCACACAAATTGCACATGACATCCTCGATCTGCTTTTTGCTGTGGTGGTCCATTATACAGAAATATTGGCAACTATCAGCAATGGTTTTTTGCGCACATTGCTTCTTCCGTGGCGGTAAAGCTGAAGCCACCTCATCATCGCTGCTGGTCGTAGTCATTTTGAAATGCAGGACCGGGGAGGAAAAACTGGAAAAATACACAACACAAAAAGGCTTCTTCCAATTACTAGCAGACGAGAAAAAACAAAATAAAGCTTTAAATTACAAACCACAAGACGAAGGTATATGAAGAAGAAAGGTAAAAAGGGAATGGCTAAATCCAGGTACTGCTTTTAAAAGTTCCTGAAGGCTTACAAAAAAAAGTTCTCCCACTAAGAGACAAAAAGCAAGGACCGAAAACGGGAAAGGGGTATGTGGGAGAGTGGTATAACCGTAGTCGCACAATATAGCGAACAACAATGTGTTGTCCATACACGTGGGCACTCCCAAGTGCACGTACGTGTTTGCGCCTAATTATTGACCAATCTCCTGAATGAGCGAGGAGAAGAGCCTGCACATGGCTGTAGCCGCGTCGATGGAAGGCTCGATCACTTTGAAAACTGTGTCTATGCGGCGCTCGTTTTCCACAGGCTGTGCCCCTCCCCAGCTTAGCCGTGTCAACAAATGGCCCAATCACACACTGCAGTAAATTGATAGGCCCACGGCATATGACAAAATGTGTGCATGCAAAATCACTTGGTGGGATGTCAAGCTTCATCGACGCAGCCAGCTCTCTTCGCGCCTGTAGTGCCAGCCAATCACATGCTGCTGCTGTTCATCTTCACATGACTCCTGGCTGCGTCAGCAAACTGACCAATCGCATGTTGCAATGTATTGACGCAGCGACGCCCATGCCGTTTGACAAAATCTGCATGTTTGAAATCACAAAATCGGACGTCTAGCCGCTTCAACGCGGCTACGCATATTTGCGCCTGATGCACCAGCCAATTGTATCACGCGCTGCCACTGCGCATGTACACGTGATTCCTATCTGCATCAATGACCGGTCCAATCATACCGGGCTGTATGATGGATATTCGCGCATGCGAAAGCGAACAATCTGAGCGTGCAGCACTGCGTAGCCATGAATCATCACCCCACCCACAAAAGAAGTTTAGAATTGATCATTGCTTGAAGGTTTACCAAGT
This sequence comes from Ambystoma mexicanum, assembly GCF_040938575.1. Lineage (NCBI taxonomy): Eukaryota > Metazoa > Chordata > Amphibia > Caudata > Ambystomatidae > Ambystoma > Ambystoma mexicanum. The sequence continues at coordinate 1,277,378,707 of NC_090931.1, read as the reverse complement.
AAAGATAACCCTTTATTCCTCCTTTTTACCCACATGTATCCTAATTGTCTTTTCCCTTGTCTTCAGTTTGTTTGACTGTTTCTTCTTTTTTTTAAAACGTTCATTTTTGTGGTAATGGGCCTCATTACGACTTCTGCAGTATCTGTGCGGCTGAAGGTTTTTTTTGTCCAGCGTCTGGGAATGGGCAATTACCGGGGTATTACAACCCCGGCGGACCCACTAATTGCTCATTCCCGGGCGCCGGAAAATATTCTTTCCCATTTGAGCCCCATAGGGCTCAATGGGAATGGGGAGGCCGGATGCTCCGGCACCATTCGTGAATGGTGCTGGTGCATCCGACATGGTCTGCTCGAGGGTGCCGGTCCGCCCGCCAGGACAGACCTGGCGGGTGAAAAGGCACCCGCGAGCAGTCCTCATAGTATGCCGGTCCGGTAACAACGTTGCTTGTAGCTTACCGGCACCGTTGTTACTGGACCGGCAAACTTGTAATGAGGCCCATTGTGTCTTTAGTGTCATTTTTCTGATTATACATTTTCATCCCCAGTTAGACATTTCAACATGTCTAACCATGAGAACAGCAGCAGCGATGATGTCACCTGGGTCCCTGTTCCATCGCCACCCAGGAAGAAAGCCACTGGAATGAAAACCCCAGCAGACAGTTGGAGATATTTCCAAGTCAAAGAACACTGCTCTATAAAGGAGGCAGAGGATGTACCGTGCACATTGTGCATGAGGCCCATCAAATGTACCAATCATCTGGTGAGCGTGCATTGGGATGATGTGGACGACACATCGGAAATCACACTTAACACCACAAACTTAAATGCATGTTGCTCATGAAAAGCACCTACTTGTAAGGAATTCATGGTGGCAACAGTAAAGACAGACGCAAGTGATCACAGTTCAATGCTGTTTATTAAATTGTATATGCAGGTTTGAAAAACGCCTAATCTAAATCTAACATGGGAGCAAGCTATGACCATCAAATAATAAGGCAGTTCTAGTGGCGTCTTGTCAAAATAAACGCGCATATACTAAGAAAAACCTATTGCCAATCCTTACGCTAAATACGGTGTGTGGGGAAGTGTTCCCAAATAAGTCGGGATGCGGTAGTCTGGTCTCCCTTCCCCCACATTTTGAGCGCGGAACAAGCCCACGCTCATGCTTTCCCAGCACGAGCTAATAGTGCCGCTAATTATCGGGGCCTTCAGTGGTTAAGTCTCTTGCATACAAAAAATCTCTTGCCTCCGAGGATCTGATGGGTTCCAGAATAATTAACAAAAGTTCCTTTCTGCTTGCACCTTGGTTGATGTATTTTTCACCCCTGGATCCCTCTCTTCCGGGCTCAGACCCTTCTCGAATGTTAGCCTCCCTACATCGTGTTCACTACGGCTTTCAACACAATCTCTTCTGTGACATTCATGAATATTAATGTCTTTTTAAACCGTTCACTGTGGACAACCCTATGCCTGGTTCACTCTTGTCAACATACTGTACCTTGGGACTTCAGACTTTGCCACCTGTTCATCAGCATCCCTACATCGGGTTCACTCTTGCCAACTCTTACAATTCACACAGTTCTTTGAACAGTTCTTACCATGCAGGAATCACTTCCCTAGACTTTGGGCATTACGGAGGATTTTAATAGACCCCCCCCCCCCCCCCCCCCGTATGACCACTTTGACCCTCTTCTTGCGCAGTTCCCAAGGCCTTCTGGTAACGGTAGTTTTAACGATAGGGTAATTTCCCAGTTTGTCAAGTGAACACCCATGTGGTGTCTGACTCTGTAGCTGGTTTTCCCCTCTTGTATCAACAGTTCTTTGTATTATTTTCAATTAGCCATTTTGTTACTTCTGGTTAAACAGTTGTGTTTTTTTTTTTTCTTTTTTTTTTTGCAGCTCCTCCACTCGACCTGCCGGCTGTGATAAACTGCTTGGCCTTTTCTTGTCTCTGGAGTCAAGGCCAGTACCACGGTGGCAAGCATCTCCCCTCCGCTTTATCAGCGGAGTAGGGCCTTCTGTACCGTGACATCTGCTACAGCGCACGCTGGCTATTCAGTCTTATGATTCCTTCTGTGGAGGTTTTACAGGCCTGGCTCGGAAAGGGCAAAGCTGCTTCTCTCCTTGTCATCCCCTTGGTTCGTGCTGTCTTTCTCCTCCTCTTGAACTGCCGTGCTGAGTTAGCTCTCTGGTCGTGCGGTCAGCCTCGCTCATATTGTGCTCTTGTGCTCTACCTTTTTTATCCCTGTGGGGAAGGGAAAGGGCCGTCGGTTGTGCGTGATTCTGGTCAATTGCCTGACCCTGGCGTTGGGACAATAGGTAAATGGCTTTGGTGTTTGTCGTCTTTCGTGATGTATGAAAGTGTTTGTCGCAAAAAGAGGGGTGGAATGTTTGACTATCCTAGGGGGTAAGAAGGGGAATACCGCGTCTCGCCTGTCTTTGTCCTACTCCACTATTCGTGACCCCCCCACCCCCCACCAATCCAGGTGATCCTCCCTCACTGGTCCCCCTCCCAGGAACTGGATCCAATAGCGATGGCCATGTCCTGGCCACTTGGATGACAGATCCCCGGGGACTAGTCAGGGAGACACCTTCAGGTTTCTCACACTCCTCCAGCACCGGCATCCACCAGTGGGATGTCACCGACACTAAATGAAGCCTCAACTTCTGCAACAGCGTCAACTGCACCTGTTATGATTTTACAAATTAATAGACATTCAAACTAGGAATCATTTTCCTCGAAACAGATTGCAGATATCATAGCTGGTTTGAAAACTGTGGCTGATCAGAGACAGTTAGCTGTTTTTGGTTTCTGGCGTTTTGTGAGAAACAAGATTTGGACATAGATTTGAGAAATTTTACAATTAAATGGATTGCAGGGAATGCATTGGTTCCATGTTTTTTGGAAAATTGTTCGGTCTGAGAAGTACAGGGCAGCCATACGTCCTATTCATTTTGGGGGCAATGATTTGGGGAATGTATGAGGTGTCCCTTCCTTAAATGTTGAAACAAGACCTGGGAATACGAATGGATATTTTTCCTCACATCCTCTTTCTTTTCCAATCTGACTTCGAGGCAAAAATGGAGATGGATCACCAGATTTAATCGTAAAATTGAAAAATCACGGAGAAATGTCAGTTTCATCATTCACAACCATTTAAGGATTTCAAACAACATACAGTTCTACATGGCCAATTTAAATAGACTTGATGGAGTGCACCCAACCAAAGAAGGAAATGCGGTGTTACTTCATAACATCAAAACAGTACTCCAAATGTGCTAGAATACTACTTGGTGTACCTCAACAGTCCTTTTAACCCCCTAGTGCTGAGGGCTAGGTATCTTGTTCTCTGCACTACGTTGCCAGTGCGGGGGACGAGATGCCTCTTCCTCCGCACTGCTTATCTTTGGGGGGTAGGATTGCCCTCCTCCCTCACTGCTGCTCTCTCGATCTACCCGACTCCCAGGCAGTGAAGAGTAGGGTTGCCACTTCTGGTGCCGGGAGGAGAGGGATTGCTGTGATGACGTCAGCACATGCTACGTGCACAGACGTCATCAGGAAATATTTACATGCTGAAGCCTTTTGGCATGTAAATATAGCGGCCACGCTTTTGCATGCTGCTTGGGTGTTTCCTGCCCGATTTGCATGGTGGAGGGCTTGTTGCAAAGGAGAGAATCTCCCTTTCCAACAAACCGTCCCACAATCGGATTGCTGGTCGAGGATCATACGATCCTTGACCAGTAGTCCCCACTGGACCACCAGAGAATGATTTTTGAGGGTGTGCCACCCCCAAGCCAAACTGGCCCCACCCCCACCAAAATAAAGGGCACACAATGTTTTGCCTTCTTTTGTGGCAGATGGGTGCTGTTTTACAAGGGATTGATTGCAACATCCCAAAATGTCCAAAAAAAGGGTTCAGCCCTATGAGCGAAAACCCTCAGCAGTTAAGGGGCTATACCACAAATAACAGCGGCTAGAGTTCGAGGTTTTTTTTTTTTTTTTTTTAATATAGCCGCAGTTTTACATGAGAGCGGCTCTCATAACGTTTTGTACATATATACATATTTATGTAAAGGTTCTTAAAAAGGCCTCTTAAAGAGTACTTTGTCAGCGTATTGCGGCCTAAAAACCACATTGGACGAAAAGGTAAACAAGGTTATGGAAGAAAAAATACTGCATATACGTGTAAAGTCGCATATTAAGGTAAATCAAAAGAGATGGGAGTATAGTTAATCTCTAAGGTACAGAAGCTTTTAATAGATTTGCTACATATAGAAAAGGGAACATACAATATCCTATCTGTAAAAAAAAAAAAGACCATAATTAAAGACAGAACACACACTTTAAGAAACGCCATTAATGCTCAGCTTTTTGACCCTTGCATCTTCTAGAACAGTGAATAAACCTGAATTTGTAGAACATGTAGAAACACAATTCCATAACTTTTATTTTTTATTTGACATATTACATAACTGGTGCTATAACCCCGGCTACACTTGGAGGACCCTCCCATAGCGACGGGTATATGTCCATTTTTCCATACACTGAAAAACACATATTGCAAAGGTTTCAAATTTAAATCGCACATGCCTGGAGGTAAGGACATACAAACAGAAAGACATGTACAATTCTGTGGTAAAACCTCCATAAAATATGTTCACTGCATCAAAATGCTAAGTTGTAGCTGCGGGTGGGGCGGGCTCATACCCACGGCTACACCAGCCTGCTAAAATGCTCGACATCCAAGCGTAGCGTTGATAGCCATGGGTGTGGACAACTGCTGTTAGCCGCGTCTACCAGTACAATTTTTATTTTTTTACAGATTCAAAAAGACATATTAACAAGGTGTGAGATTTGCAAACACAGATACATATGAGGGCATAGAATCAGAAACGCATCTAAAATTGTGTAGTGTAAAATCGATGAAATATGATTATCGATGCACAAGAATTGGTATCGTTGTACCCGCGGCTAGGTCGATAGTAATAGCCGTGGCTGCACCTGCCAAAAATACACAACTCCCATTGGCTTAGTGGTACCAACGGCTATAACCCATCTGACAGGGCATGATGTTTAGAGAGCAGAGCTACAAGCCACAGTGCCATCCACCAATCTGGGGATGTGGGCAAGATCTTGGGGATAATACTGAGGGATAATGTCATGCAGGCGTAGTACTTCTTGTTTATGCTGCTGGTTAATGCACCCTGCTCCGTCATCTTTCCCCATGTGTGTAAAAAGGGGCAGCAAGTTAAAAACGGCATGCAATCTTATCACTGTTTACGTGGAACAAACCCCCAACCCTCTATTTTATTCAATTTAATAGAAATTGTCTTATTGATCTAATCATCTAGGCTGGTGTTGTAAGGCCTGTTTGCTTCTACTGCTCGAATGTGGTAACGCCTGTGTACGTTTTGGTGGATGGGGTTGGGGGGGGGGGGAAGGGGGGGACCCGAGTAAGCCTGCTCACAAGCATGGGTGTTGACCCCATTAGCACCCTGCCCTTGCACCTGGGGTGCTGTGCATTCCCCAAAAAGTTTGCTTTGCCTGAGCGACATGTGTGGTCATGTGCCAGGCACGGCTGAAGATGTGGGGGTGAGAGGGGGGGAATTTTCACATGATTGTGGGGGTCCCCCTTGCCTGGAGGGGAAATCGGTCTTCAGGCAACCATGAGGGGCATACATTATAATGGAGATAAGGTTAATGGCTGCCAATTATCACAAGACGGTGAGCCAGTAGGAGCTGAAACAATGAATGCTCGCTGAATAGTATGAATCCTTCTTTGTAAGCAAGTGGCTGACGTGGAGGAACAAGTGTTAAAAGGCAAAGACATAACACTTCTGTTTTCAGTGACTGCCAGACGTCTCCATCAACGCAGCTTGTGAGGCGAGCACTTCAAAGCACACACTGTAAGCACTGCGGACTGGCAACATCAGGGCAGTTACTGGCCCATCAGGGACTCGAGTCCTCTTTCGTTTGAAAGGCCCTGATGCTGCCACTGCATGTGCCTTTATCAAAGGAAACGGTTACCCAATCTAAGGGGGCAGTCATAGACATGGCAGGGTCTTGGGAGCATGTCCATTGTCACTGTCTGTGGTGGCCATGATGTGAGTAGGGAGATGGTGGCAGCCAGCAAGTTATGTGGTGGTTGAGGGGTGAGGTGACTGCATGGGCCAGGCAGACCTAGGAGGAGCCAGAGCTGTGGCTGTCGGTGTCGTCGATGGCATGGTGGACCCAGCAGCTCCTTCCAAAGGTGGGCTTTTACTGCCCATTCGTATCTATCGTTAGAAGGTACTGGTTGGCTGTCTCCATGTGCTAGGTGCTAATGTCTGTAGCCTAGTTCTTGCGCATATTAGAAGAGGAAACTATGGCACATTTGCATAGGTCTTGACTGTAGGTTAAGAGTCAGCCAGTGTCCTCTTATTATTGATTTTATGAAGGCTTTTTAAATGGATTAATCTTATGCTATTGCTGCATCAATCATGGTATCCATTACTTTTATCAAGGGGTTATGGCGAATGGACCGTATTCCAACATGTGGGACTTGGTGTTACAGATCGTACAGCTTCTGCATCCATGGCCCAGTGTACATATACAAACTGTTTGCCAGGAGACGAGCAGTTATAGGAGCGATATGTGGTTCGGATTTGAGCTTCATCTTTTGGGACACAGTATTGAAAATGGTTAACTACAAAGTATTGTTTGTAGCTTAATTCCGATTTTCCATACTAACGTTCAGGAAAGTCATAATTCTATTAAAAGATACAAAGGCAAAGTATTATGCTCGCACTCTTTATTCACTACTCGAGCAGCAAAACCATTAAAACATGAAACCTATAAAATAAAGTTCTTCCATAAGCACAGTCTCTTTTCATTGAAACTCGAATGCCTCCACTTCTTCTTGCACTACTCTATCCACCAATCTGGCATAGCCCCACCCAGAAGGTTCTGTGATCCTCATTTTTAATCTTCTTTCTGCCGCTGCTTTTAGCTCTTAACATTATCCACAACTGAAATTGTTGGTGCCCAACAATTAACAACTTCCTCTCCCGTTCTACGCTTCAAACCAGATCTTTACCTATTCTTCATGAGCCTCCTGTTATGACTGGATTTGAGTATGTTGACTGGACCCGAGTTTATGCAGAGCTTGATTGATGTCAATGCTGTCTGGTGTGAGTGTTCCACCCTCGGCAGTTGGAAACCATGTAGCCTGGGTGGTGGGAGCCAGTGGGCTTCCTCCCTGCTCCTGACTTGTCCTGTCAACTTTTGTACCTAATAACATGTAACGTAATAAAGTATCGAGTACTGCCTAACCTCAACTGTTTACAAGATGTTATTACCGTAACTGGCGACGAGCTGGTCTTGATCCGGGCCCTGGAAGTGAAGTAGAGGAAAGCTGCTGCAGTGATGTTCAAGGAGGTGGAAGAGCAGTTGTAGAGATGGACAAGAACCAAAAAAAGTAAAGTGGTGCGGGGGCTGCACACAGGAGGAGCATGTGTTAATGAAAGTAGAGGCTCCACTGCCCCCAGTGAAGTTATCCCACCACCCAGGGCTAGTAAGACTGTAAAAATATTTGGAAGTGAGAAGTAGCTGGAAGCTGATGGCTGACCGCGCCCCCACCCCAGCGTCACTCCGAGTTGATCTCTGGTCTGGCTCTCATGCTCAGAAGGAGGGTCTGTGAAGTCTGAGAGGCACTCCAGGAGCCTGTGCTGCCTGCGAGGATGGAGAGGGGCAACCTGCTGTGCAGAGCGCTGTGTGCAAGTGCTCCATCAAGACGCACTTATGTGGGCAGAGGAGAGGAGTACAGCTTTGGTTTCTGAAGCTGGGGCAGAGGAAGGGCTCCCCATGGTCTGTCCTGCGCTCCTGTCAATGAAACTTGCAGTGGTCCAGGTCACGGGTCCTAGAGCTCACTGTTGATTGCTGGAATGGGAGCGCCGTTGTCCTCGCATCCCAAGGGCGCTCGGACGTCGTGGCATGCTGAGAGGTTGGCGAAAGAGCGGAACGCTGCAGTCCTAACGTTCGCAGTGTATGCTGCAAGGATTTGGAGGAAAGCACGTATGTGCGATCTGTAAGACGTGATGACGACATCTATTTATTTTCGAGTTGAAACTGAGGAGACTGTCCGTCCCTCAACCAGCAAGAGGACAGCAGACAATCGCCGCCCCATCCCACCCCTCCCCTGTGATGCTGGAAATGCATCGGAGGGAAAGGGCCTCCGTATCCTTGTCCTTTACTGCTTTTTAATCGTGTGTTCTGTCGTGTTTTCCGTGCAGGAGTTCATGTGGGACTCCTGGCAGTGCAGCTCTTTTGGTGTGGTGAACAGACCCATGGGATACCCTTATGGCACCCATGGGAAGGGGTACAACCCTGTGCCCCTAGTGTATGTTTTTGGGCACCTGTGTGTGTGTGTGTGTGTGACCCACAGAGCAGGGTTTGGGCTGGTGGTAGCTCCGTGCTGAAATGACTGGTGACCTGAGCATCCTCCATTTTGGGATGCCCAGGCCCTGTCATTGGAATCGGTAGATTCCTGATGGAGACAAAATGGCCCCCATGACCTCTTGCCTTCCATCACCTGTTACCCTGATCTTCCTGAAGTCCCGGGAAGCCCTGCCTCTGTCCCTTCCACCTGACTTGCTGTTGGGTGGAAGTTCCGTATATGGCAGTGTGGGGAAGTGCCGACCAGACTGGCTGGAGTCTTCTCAACGACCGTATGTTGTGGGTGGGACCTGGGTGAATGGAGTGTGTGACGAATATACATTCTATGTTGTGACTGTCTAGTATCTGGTGTTTGACACAATGGTTGAGACAGCCCTGCCCAAAACCAGTATGAATGCAGTTTGTAGTATTGAATGGCTCAGTACTTGTCCCAATACACAACTTGTTGCGAGTGTCTGGAGAGAAGTGAATGGCCTGAATACCTCGTGTACCTGATTGGTTGCCTGCCTGCTTGCATGAATGCCAGTAGTCGTGATTGGGTGCTTGAGTGCAACCCAGCGGAATGAATGGGAGATCAACAGTATATCTGGGGACCTCTCACTGCTAGGAATAGTGTTCATAAACTGAAGTCCACTACGACGAGTAACTGGAGTGAAGCTTAACCTTGAGCCCTGCTGGACGAGAAGAATTGCTGTTGCTCTCCTTCGCAATCTGAAAGCTGCTGTGCTTCAAGAACTGACCCAAAGAGGACCTGGCAAGGCGCCCTCTTCCTGAGCTACGAGGGACCATTGTGCACAGCTGATCTTGCCTAAGCTCCCTGGTAGATAGACCTTTGACAGGCTGCCGACCCTATACGGGGACTGCCGCGGAACTCCAAGGAGAAGCGCCCGGACTGTTGTCCGTCACTGTCACCGACTGGAGCCTTAGTGCTCCCGTTGCCTAAAACGTCCGTGATCCACGGACGCTCTCGTCGGCATCGTCACCGCTGTATCGTGCTGGAGAAGGCCTGACCGTCGACGCGCCGAGGAGCAACTACCGGTGGGTTTCCCGCCACCCAAAGACCAGAGACGCCGACGACTCGACGCCCTTGCTGGGCCACAGTCAACTCTTTGCGGTCCAGAACTATCGACACTGAGGTGCCCCGCACGCCTCTTCCTTGCAGGGCGTTTACGCTTCCCCCGTCAACGAGCACCGCTAGGAACGACGTGGCCACTTCACCGTCGTAGCTCGACCTGCTCTCCGTCGGACGTTCGACGACCCGTGACTCCTGCCTGAAAGGGAGGACACTCAAGAAGGGTTGTCGATTACTCCGACGCGGAACGCTACAACACCAAGGTACTTTGGGGGTTGCAGAACTATTGGGAAGTCTAAGGGTGAACAATATATGGACTGGGGTTGTATCTTCTACAGGTTTCCCAGGTGGGGGGGGGGGATCTCCACACAGAGCTGTGTGTAACAGTAGTTACCAGTATTCTGCCTATTGCTCAACCATCCTGCTTTCCTTCCTCTCTCTACTGCTGGTTTCCTCTTTAGTTTGATCCGTGTCTCATTCTGACCGTATGCACTTTAATAAGATCTAATAACGTTAGTGGTACCACTTTAGAATTGTACATATTTACCATTGTTGATTTTCGGAGTACAAAGTGAGTTATCGTGATTGTGTATATGACTTTGAATATTATATAAAGACTGTGTTTTAACCGATATTGTTAGGACATTACTTTGTTGGTGCTTGGGGACTACACTGTACTTAAGCACCAGCTCGCATCACCTCCCGAGAAGCTAGGCCTTGATTGCTCGACTACGTTACCATAATGGAGAATCTTGGCAGGGGTCTCTGTGCCTCCCCTCTACCATATAAAGAGCGGAAGGGCAGACCCCCCCCCCCCCCCTGGTCTTTACAACCACCCCCCCCCCCCCCCTTGGCAGTTGAAACTGGGAAGGAGAATTGCTGTCCCTCCTAAGGCAAGGAATAGCCATTAGCTGTTCTGCGAGTGGGTGTGTGAACATTCGAGGGACAGATGACAGAGCGGGAGCGGCGCATGTTCCTTCAAAAAGGTACTGTTCAGTGACTTAAGGACGGAGGATTTGATTAATTGCTGCAACGGAGTGGAGGCCATTAATGTATCGCTGACGGAAATCAAGAGTTTGGCGCATTATCGCCCACAGTGACAACCCGTCCTGTGGGGCGCGTATTAGTAGAGACAAGTAAAGTAATGCATTACACTGCCTGGCAAGTGACTCTGGGAATCAAATGGTTTCCATTACAGTCAATGTTTTTAATGGACGCTATGCTGTTTGGGAGCGTAGACCTCCCATATTTACTTTCCATTTACGTTTCCCATTTTCTAGCAATGGAAAGTGTTATCTGTAACGTGAAGTGTTCATGACTAGTCTTATGTGTGCAGTGTGTTGGTCGGCGGTGTTTCTGTGAGACATTCCTATTGCTCCTATTTGGTGAATGATTGTGGTGTGTGCCGGCAGTGCTTCGGGGGATGGAAGTTGTTGGTATCACAAGTGCGTAGTTGGAGAGTTTACTGTGAAGATTGTTTAGCATGTTTATCTTTAACACTTTTGAGGATTTGCAGGACTGGACTGAATCTATGCATGCTGCAGCATGGACTTTTAGAGACTAGGCTTTTGACTAGACTTACAAGAGAATAGTATTTTGTTTTGATGTTGTGTGCATGGCATATATAAAATGCAAAGCATAAATTAGTTTTCAGAAATTGAGGAGCAGAGTTTGCTTAAAAATAAATCTTGATTAGCATTGTTTTTACTGCCACCAGAAGATACTTGTACCCAAGATACAAAATGAGCAACAATACAGCAGTTTTGTATACCGCTGAAGTAAGACATTTAGTAAGTCAGGCCTTGCAAATTCTTTCTGTAAAATGGTGTATGTCACCACAAACTCACTTTAGTTTGGCACACTGCTGCCACTCAGAGGCCAGTCATGCACAGTGAAACTTATTTGACATTTACTGTGAACAATGTAAAGTTTAAATAAGTTTCCAACATCCCCTGCCCTTCTTAAAATCTCCTCGACTATGTGAGTGGGCGAAAATACTTTGCAAGCCCTGGATGAGTGTCTGTAAAAAGGTTAGCTGCATGATTGGACACAAATAAATAGATTTGATATAAAGGTTCTTAAAACAGTTTGGCCAGCTCTCTACTGCAGGTGCAAATATATAAATCAATCATAGAGCAAAGTGAGCTCTTGAGGCCAACTACAGTGTACAGTTTTGGAGTAGGTCTGTAGATGTACAGACTCGCTGAAACTATTGATTGCTACGTAAGTAAATATCAGTTAGCTTTGTGTATTCATTATGTAAAATACTAAGCAGAGTGGAAGGCATAGCAGGCAGAGAACTGGGCAAACTAGGCAGAGTATTGTAGTTTGCAGCCATCTCACTTTCAGGGTAGCCGGTATAAACCAACATGGTAAGATAGAATGTCAAGGAGTATGGGATCAGCTCATGGTTTGAGCACCAGTTGCAAACTATGTAACCAGTAGACCACAGGACTATGTTTGGCATCCAAGCATGTGGCCACGTATTAATGTACATTTTCACTCATCAATATGATGCATCTTCCCCAACAAAATCTAACTGACACTGAGATTTAGATACACTTCACTGTAAAGCATGGAGACAATGCAGTGTTTTACAGTAGCAACACTGTAATTATGCATTATTGAACCTATACAAATTTTAGAAACGGAATTGAAAGCCTTTTTAAAAAAACAAATGACTAACACATACTGGTCTTTGGCAGACCGGATACAGTTAGCTTAATATGAGTATTAACCAGATTATTTATTTGCAATGATTTGAAGAAAAAAAAGTGCATAGCACACCCACAGTGAAGGGGATGATTACTGCTGCACTTTCTCTCCATTAGCCCCTTTCAACTTGCAGTGAGCAGAGAAAAGAGGGTGGAGAGAGCTCCGAAGGCAAGAGAGGAATGATGGTGAGCTGTGCTTTCATTGAACAGGGTAACTTAAATAGCTAACTTTGCTACACAAGTGTCAATTTAATTAGCAGACCTACAGAATTGCATAGCAAATTGCTCCGCGACACTGCTTATTTTATGCCTTGAAGATGGGTTACGTGCTGTGTGGTAGCTTAACCGTTTGGGCATTTGAAGGTCGTATTATGGTATTGAAAGTGATGCTAGGTTGTATTATGGTATTGAAAGTGATGCTAGAATTTAAGAAATGTATAACAGTTTAAAGGGTAGCATTTTGGGGAAGGTTTTTTTACAATTTTTAAAGTAAAGCGTGCTCAATGCATTTTAAGTTTTATTGTATTTGCGGCGCAGCACACTCGCGATAATGTGAATTATCTGGGGTGCACCGTTTTAATGAGTGAAGAAATATGCAGGTGCGTGAATGTGCACATTGAGGATAGTGTGTTGTTGAACATTGTGTTTTGCCTGATAAGGGGTGGGGGGTTGTGTGTGTGGAGTATGCCCGAGTGCGTAGTAATGCTGGTGATTTTGGGACACTGGTACATCATTAGTAGTTACCTTGGTGTGAATTTGCAGTTATGCCAGAGTGTGTCTCAGATTTTCAGTCATTGGCAGGATAGTGTATTGGTCTAATGCGTATTAGTGATTGTCTGTGGTGGGCATGAAGTTATTTTGGTCAAAGGGATGTGTGTTACTGGCCCCAGTAGTAGAAGCTTCCCATGCTTGCTGGGTGCTGAGGGTTGTTGATGCTGTGCTCACAGTAGGTTGTTGGTAACATCACGGTAGGATCAGATTCTAGTTTCCACTTTGTAGAATTTGATTCAGAATTGTTTTTGTCTCTCATTTTTGGCCGGCAGCACTGTGTGGCACCCCCGTGCTACTGCTGTTGGTCCTTGGTTCATCCAAGTGTTCTGCCCCTCAACATGTTTACTGCCTTCTAGAAAATAGTTTTGATTTTTTGCTGTTTGCATGGCCAACAAACATGCAAGTGTGGTATAGATTAGCTGCCTTAGGGCAAATTGGTAGCAACCATGTGGTGCAGTTTTTGCCAGCCTGTGCTGTGGTTGTGTTGTGGCCTGTCTGTGTCTGCAGTTTTCCATTGTGTTTCATCTGATGGTCTGGGGTTTTAGTTGAAGGGTGATGGACATGCCTAGTGTTGGATTCTGGTGGAGTGTTGATTATGCCCTAGTTGAGTGGCTCGCCGGCGTGTCAGTGCCCCGTGTTGGGCAGTTGTGCTTAGGGGTGGCAGCCCTAAGACTGCTCGGTGGCGGGGGTGGTAAAAGGTGGTTGTGCCTTTTTTATAAGGCACAGTGTGGTTGGTTTGGTGGGCAGGTTTGTGCTTGGGGTGGGGGGGGGCGCGTCAAGATTCATGGGTGGCAGCCATGAATGGAAGGTGAGTGATAATTGTTCTGGTGGTTGGTGAACATGGTTTTGGTTGTCCCATTTGAGTCACCGGATGGTTAATTACGCCCTGTTGGTCGATGTCCGCTCGTTGTTTGCTTTTGTTGATGTGCTTTTGGAGGTGAGCAGGTTAGGTTTTCGTGTTTGATGGAGAGGTTGTGCATTATGTTGTTTTGGTTGTGAAGGGTAGGAAGTGTTATGACTGGACTTGAGTATATTGACCGGAGTGTGTGTGTGTAGAGCTTGATTGGTGTCGGTGGCTGAGTGATGACGTGTGGAATATTGTCTGGTGTGAGTGTTCCACCCTAGGCAGTTGGAAACCATGTAACCTGGGTGGTGGAGCCAGTGGGCTTCCTCCCTGCTCCTGACTTGTCCTGTCAACTTATGTACCCATTACATGTAACCTAATAAAGTATCAAGTACTGCCTTACCTCAGCTGCCTACAAGAAGATTTTACCTTGACACCTCGCGGATTCGCCTCTGCTCCGAGAGAGTGAAACATGTTCGACACTCACATAGGACATCTGGTGGGAAATTTCGCAGACTTGCGCTGTTTCCCCTCATTGTTTGCACCCCTGCGCGAGTGTTGCCCGACAAGCATATACTGCCCTCTCTAGTCGAATTGCTTGGGTGGGATAATTCTTCGCCTCCATGTCTTTAATAGAATTATGACTTTCCTGAACTTTTTAGTATGGAAAATCTGAATTCTGTGCCCGAGGGTCATGTTATGCTTGTTCAAAGCTTACCACCAATGTGCCACGTGTTCAACTTGCTTAAAGTAAAAGGTCTGGAAAGTGACTAATTTGACAGCTTTCATGATATCTTGAAGCTGAGCACCGTTTGTGAAAGCATTTGAAGCCAGGGTGCTGAGTGTGCTCTGAATCTGTTGATGTCAATCCCTGCCTGGTGCACGAGCCACCTATTGGGCCAACGTGGCTACTGACACTGCTTTTAAAGGTTTATGTAGTGCAATTAACACATCGCTCTCTCCGGCAGGCCTGAGGGGGTTGGTTCTCACTTCGTGCTCTTTAAGATATCTGACACTGGATAATTTCGGTTGTGCTGGGGAAACTCGGGAAGGATACTGAGGTGATGGCACTCTTGGTCCTTCTCCTCACGTGAAGGGTCACTCCTTCTGGAGAAAAAGATTTGCCATCTACCTCCAAAGCTCCCACATCCGTCACTCCCCATTGCATGTTTTAAAGAAAACATTAAATGTGGGGGAGGAATTATTACCCGTGGACTGTATCTGTTTCTCTAACATTATTGAATCCTATGATCTGTATGTCCTTTGATATGGATGGCTGTCATCTCACAGAATGCATCTGTTTTGTTGCTTTTTAAAAACAATGTATTTAGGTCCCGTTGGCTCGCTCTACTTGCATGTTTTGCTTCCCTGAGACATGTTATACTTTAGAATAAAGTTAAGGGTATGGTCTGGGTTTGTCCAATGTGATCCCCAAATCAAAACAATGTGATTTGTTTCTGTACACAGCTTTAAACATCATAACCATGGTGCACTACTGTTTGTCAGGAGCACATGTCTGTGGTGACTGTTCGACAATATGGAATATTGACAAGAAATGGAGAAAATTAAAGTCACTTGTCAGATAATGTTCGCTCTCCATTATTTCTCACAGAAGGATGCATTTATTAACAAGGTATTATAAAGCCATAAACAACGTAAATGCAATAAACCACTTCAGATGCCAAAACAACTGCCAATTCTTGTAGAATAGTTGTAGCCTTGGAGAGTCGTTTTAAAAAAAAATAAAAATAAAAAAATTCCTTTTTGGGTAGTGCAAAAGCGCCACCTAAGAGACAAAACTATTGCATTGGAGTGCAGCAAGCATGAGGAGGGACACAGCTTGTTGTTTGGCTGTTACCCACCGATTGACTCCTCGAAGCCATTCTAATACCTATAGTCGTACCCTCTACTGACCCTTCCCACAAAAGACACAGCCTCCTGGGATCTCTTTCAAGCAGTAATGCCAAATTTTGGCTTGCCAGTGTTCTTTTATAAGCTGCCCGACAAGAGATAATGGCTGTAATTCACTACTGGTTTAACTAAAAGGTCTTAAGAAAATGTGCTTTCAACAATTTGATTAATATATGCTTTTTGCACTGAGGTGCTATTTGAAACTAGCATTGCCAAATTAAACAATTTGACTTGTGTGCCATTATTAGACGGGCATTTGCCAGACTGACATAATATGACCAGGAATTTACACGATCTTGCAGCCGTTTCCATTTTATGGCAAGATGGTACCATTTATAGCAGTGCCTGGCAAATTCCAATCCAGTGCCTACACAAAGGCTAAAACTTTGTGACCGTTTCTCTTTGGCCATGCAAAACCCTGGCCTCAAACTTTTCACAAAGTGAATTCCTAAAATATAGCCTCTAATTAATACGTTCTGTTTTGACTACACAAAAGCACATGCTGCTAAAACAATGGGACAATGTTATGCTTTGGCTGTCATTGCAGATGGTAAGATCAGCGATTTCATATCCACTATCACTCAATGCAGGAGACTATTACCAGTTTAAATGCTGTTTTATGTGCAATTCTGTGATTGTGCACGTAGTCTTGTTGTTTTGTAGGTGAATTGTAGCATTGCTAATTTCTTTTCTGTTTGTCCATAGGTGGCAAGGCCACTCCCCTGCCGGAATCATCGGAGATCCTTTTTTGAGGTTTTTATCAGAGGTTTAATTGTACTATGTGCTGCAATAGCTGTGCTCCTGTCTTCTATTTCAGTCTGTGATGGTCGCTGGCTCTTGGCCCATGGGAAGCTGTTTGGACTTTGGCACTTCTGCATTGTGAACAACTTCAGCGACCCAGCATGTACCACTGACCTTGACCTGGCTGGGGTGGAAGGGCTGCGGCTGGGTATGATCTTCTGCAGGAGCGCTCTCTCGTTTGCCGTGGTGAGCGCCATCTTTGGCTTGGAGCTTATGATGGTCTCTCTTATTTGTGAGGATGTTCTCTCCAGGAGGAAGTGGTTCCTGGGATCTGTTCTCGTCGTCGTGTCGTTTCTTCTCTCCTCTGGAGGGGTGTTTGCTTTTCTTGTCATCCTGAGGAATTACGTGACCTTCACCGGCTTCACCTTAACCTACTGGTGCCAGTTCACTGCCGTCTTCCTTTTCTTCCTCAATGGAATAAGTGGACTCCATATTAACAATATTACAGATCCGTGGAACAGGCAAAGCCTTGGAAAAGTGTAGGAACTGGACTTTGGAGTCTTGGTCCTGCTCTGACATTTTGGCATTGAATGTCTCTTAAAAGTGGAAAGAACATTTGGACATTGTTTTTTCTCCCCCTAATTTGTTCATGGAGGCCTGTGAATGTAGTTTCTACTGCTTAAAACGTTAACAAAGTTTGCTTGGTTTTTTCTCCCTCTCACCCCACTGACTGACAATGGTCTGGGATCCATCTGATTGACCGAGCTAAAGAAATGGGTTGTTATGTACACACACCTTCAAAAGTGCTTCTAAATGAAACCTCAAACCTTCTCTTTACCTACAGCGCTTAATCTGGGAAACCGGGCTCCCAAATTGGAATGCAGGAAAAATATGTGGAATATCTCCCATGCTTTATTACACCATATTTTTGGAATTTGTAATCACTCGATCATTTAATGTTTGTATTCTCTCCTTTCAAGCGGTGAGCTGATGAATAGGAAGATATTTGTAAGATTGTAACCTGTGGTAAAGGGACTTTATTTGTGTCTAGATCTTTGAAATAAGCGCCTAAGCTTGTCTGTTGTACTGCACACCTACTGTGACCTTACTGCACTGTTTGATAGAATGGGATACATATATACACACACTCCAAATACAGTATTATAAGATAGGAAGAACTTCCATTTAGTTTACAAATGGAACAAGGACCTTGCTTGTACAAATATGCCGGCATCTTCTTAAGACCAGTTCATAATTTACCATTTTCATGTACATAAGTGGGTGTTGCGTGATATTTTTACTTCAGTTTTAGAAGTGACATCTTTTCTGTGAAGATGCCATCTTATAAGGGCATGTTTATGGAGTTTTGGAACAGGAAGGCATTTTGACAAGTTTCTCAACAAAATGTGCTCTTTTTCCTACAAACTTAATTTTTCAGTAGTGGGTTGCTCTGCTGCCAGTAATTGCAACTGTTTGCACTTTATGATTCTGGATGCATTCCGTTATCTGCCCAATGCTAGTGTAAAAAGTGTTCATATAACTAACTGACGTTTATCATTTCTGTGTTTATTGTACATTAAATCACTCCAATGCAAAGAAAATGTGATTTCTTATTTATTTTTTTGCTCAGTCTTCTGGGATTCTGTAGTTGTCTTTTTAAGTGCCTACTGATATGGTGTATTGTCTGCCTCCCACATATGCAATTGCAGAATATGGGCCACTAAGCTTTGGAGGTGCCTTGGTAGGAGACATGGTCTTGGGTTGGTTCTTGTCCAGTGGTGCACATGGCCCATGGGGAGGAGCAAATATTCTTTCCCTGGTTCTTGACTAAAAATTGCTGCTGAGCATTGACCAGTGTTCTGGAGTCCTGCTACCTGCTCATGCACCACCATGTGCCTGGTGCAACGATTCATGTTTAGAAGGTGCTTTCCCTGCTCTTAAGGTAAGTTATCATAGCTGTAAGCACTCCCGTGGCCATGCGCTATGTTCAGCACTGAATTAAAGCCTCATTGTGGCAAAAGCCCCCATCTTTCTCCATTCCCACCCTTGGGCAATAAGCAGACCTTGTCCGTTGGGGGGGAAGGGTGACAAGGTTTCAAGATAGTCTGACCACCTGAGCTGAACACCCCTCCTACTTTGAATAAGAACAAAACATGCACAGTAAGCTAGAGGTGAGAACACCCACTGTTCTACTGTTTTGATCCCTTCTGCTGCCCTCCATTCTGTTTCCACCGCTAAGCCTAGAAACCCAAGATGTCCAGAAAGAGCAAGGCCTATGCCTGCGCCGCCACCATCCCCAACTGAAACACCTAGCCCTCCCAGGCTCTTTCCAGTACAGCATCGAGCCGGGGCCCCTCAACCTTTTTGTGCACAATTATGATATTCCTCTTGACCTACCAGAAATCTTTAAATGATAATATTATAACCCCCATCCTTCGTTCCACCTCTTACCAGACGGACCATCTTGCCTCAACCGAACCTGATGCATCCCCTCCACTTCTTCCTTACTTCATCCCCTCTGCTTGCACTTATCACACTGAATGGCGTCCTCGTTCCCTAGCTCAATTGCTTACCTCATGCCTTCAAAGTTCTCACCACATCTGCTTTAAGGTTACATTCACTTTCTTATTCCTCCCTACTTCCTCTGAAAACCCCCATGCCCGTTCTGTCATAAACTCACCTGTGGTATCAATGGGTGGGTCTGACTGGCACTCTGGTGGCTGTTTCTGGCATGGTGTACCCGGATTTAGGGAGTTGGCATCTTTTTTGCAGCAGTAGACACAGCTTATGCTTTAAGTTTGGAGGATTCCCTATCCAGGTTGGCTACTGTATGGTCCAATAACTTCAACAACCTGGCTCACCTACACAACATGGCACCATGTACAATCGCTCAAAAGGATGTTCTGGTTATTTTAGACCATGAGCAGCCATTTAAAGCCATAGACCTGGTGCCTGGCTACCTTGTGCCTTTATTATATATATTTTTCTTGTTGCATTAAATGCATTTCCAAACTGGCTTTTCTGACATTCACGCCCCCTGGCTGGTCCTTGGGACTGTTCTGTTCCCCAGAGGTTTTGCTGCTTGACTTCTAGTTATCAGCGCTTCTAAGGTAGCCATCACTAGACCTCTGATGCAAGCCTTTATTGATACTGTTAACGTGAAATGATGCTTCTATGCGCTTATCTTAATGCTGGCACTATGTTTCAGGGTTCCTGGGCCTTTCTCCTTCTTCCCCACCCTGCCCTTCCAATTATCCAGCTTTCGCCTGCTGCTACTTTGCTGATGCATTTTAATCAGAAGTGCTTCGATGGCAGGAATGGGGATGATCTACTGGATGCATACAGGACTCTGCACGTGACACGTTCAAGACCTTACTTTTACTCATCCTCCATCACAAACCACTCATTTATGATTCCTCGACCTGTCCCTGACCTGCAACTCGGGGGACAGACCATTTTGTTCAGTGCATGGATTACAAGATTTCCCTGCACCCAAAAGGCACTTAACTTGACTTCTTTAATTTACACTAATTTGTTAATTGTAATGACATGTATATCTGCCTCAGAGGCCTTTATCAAAAAGAAGATATAAACAAATAGGCACAGACCACAATTTATATTTTTTAGCAGAAGCAGCGTCAGGCTTGGTTCATTCAGTGACACGTTAGCTTGACATAGTAAATCATTAACGCATTTCAACCTTGTTTGCTCATTCTGTTGGGCACAGCCTACTGCATGATTGGCGTTTAATATGCCTCACATATCCATAGACGGCTTTGTACTTAAGTGGCTATCATTAAAAGCCCAAAAACAGATTTCAGGGGTTTTGTTTAGCTATTGCCTAATTTAAAGCATGCCCCTCTTATCGAAAGCCATGTAGTGTTGAAGAACTTGATAGACTGTGTTTAATGGTAGGATGCCTATTGGGAATGATCTTCCCAATCCATAGATAATCGCTGTGGTCCTAAAATCTAGGGCCAAGAAGCAGCACTTGAGGTCTTGTACTGCCTAGTCCAGATTAACCCTAAGCCCACTGAGCTGCTGTGATCTCAGGGTTGCCTATTGGTGTAGAACCTGAGGTGGAGGACACTGTTTCAGACCATTGGCGCTTGTGAGTTATCAGCTGGAGGCTCAAGTCGGGCTGGCCTTTTTGATTATTGCAGCACAGTAGTACAGGGATTATTTCTGCTTAGCCCGACACTACTACAAAACCAGCAGTGATCGCAGTCATGAAAGTGAAACGGGCACAGTCAAGAAAGATGACAACTTTGCCTTTTGTGGTAATGTGGGCAAAGGGCAGGCTATTCTCGAGAGGGATCAGAGCAGAAAACCAAACTGCAATAGTCTAAAGACTCCTAAAACCTTGCCTATTGAGGTTCTATAAAGATCAAGAATGCAATAACGAACTAGAAAAGGCAAAGCAAACACCCCACTGCTGTGGAAAGCACACGGAATGTGTAGAATCTGTATAGAATAACCCCTGTCCAAGTACCCAGATTGCTAATCGGACAAGAAATTACAGCAATGTCACTTCTTTTCATGAGAATGTGCAAAGGGGCTTAAGTCATCATGGTACCCAAGTGGACCACGGTTACAGGACCTTTTCACAGTACCTTATCCATGGGAGATAAACAGCATTTAGCCAGGCTTCTTGAAGCTTCCTTAGGTGGGTGATTGAATTCTTGGGTTAGTGAAGTGGACGAGTGTCGAACACACTGTGTAGTTTAACCCTTTAAGGGCCATGGGTATTTCTCCCCAGTGCCAGGGCCTTTTTTGGTGATTTCGGTATGTGGCCATTCAATGGCTTGTAACTTTTTTGTTAAATGAGATATCGCGCCCAGATTTGGCTCCTTTCCTTTCCTCACATGTAGGCGGTCGTAACGCCACCCAGGAATGCTAGGTTGCTGTAGGGGGGGTGAGAGAAAATAAGCAAAAAGGGGTGAAAAGTTTGGGTTTTTTTCAAAAAATGCCAATAAAATGATGTACAGAGAAGCCTGTGGTTTTTTCCTTGTAAGAGCTAGGAACGAATGGTTTGCTGTGCTGTATCCCCAAATACCTGGCTTTCAAGAACAGGTTGAGTGGAAACGAAAAGAAAATATTTTGATGTGGTTATCAACCGTTTTGTGAGATGGGCGATTTTTGCCAATTGGACATGCATGGATGTAATGGAAGAAAAGGGTAGGAAAGCCAAATTGGTGGACAGAAAGGCATATATTTCTGAAAAGTAGACAAAATTCCAAATTTAGGAAGGGGTGATTTGCATAGGTCAGGCAACAACTAGGTAGGGGAAACTGCCATAGATTTGGGGGGGGAGCGGGAAAATGACCGAAAAAAAGTTGTGTTGGACATGGTTGGCTTGGTACGGCAATGGCTTCTATGAATTTTGAGAAAAGCAATGCTCTGCTACATTCCCCCGACTCTTGCAGTTAGGAGAGCACACATTTTTTGTAGTGTTTTACAAAACAAGCAATACCACAAGCCAAACACTGAGCCATGGTACACAGGAGTTTTACGCTCATCGCCTGAACAGACGCACTTAGCATGTGTAAATCGGGGAAAACCAATGTGGTGAGGAATGGCAAGCATACATTTTTTGAAAGGGCACAGGCAGACCTTTTCAAGGGTAGGTGACTTGTGCAGGTTACAAAAGTGTATGGTGCCTAAAGCACCAACTAAATGTAGGTCACATTTGGGAAATGAAAAGGTTGTGTGACAAAGGGCACCAGCAAATGGGTCAAAACGTTATGAAAACCACAAACACAACAAATTTTATATCTTCCCGCGTTCCCACAGGTGTCCCGATGAAAACGTTACCTCACATGTGTGGTGCACCTACCTGGGCGCCAAGGGAAAAGCCTAAAACACAAGTAACCCCAAGTCTGTTTTCAGACAGGAATTTCAGACTCTGCCGACCGGCACACCATACATATATTGGCCTCGGGTGTCCAAGCCACCAAGGAAAACGGGGAACCCCATGCATTTCCAAAAAGAGGACACCTGTGGGCAACGTTCCTTGTAAGGTGCGCGCCTGTGCAGCCGCGCACCTTTGATTGGGATGCCGCGCATATTGCTTATTTTGCCGCGCACGTGTTCCAATCATAATTTTGCTACATTTATTTTTTAACAAAACTTATTTTTTTGGGCATGTGCTCCAATCATGCACTGCTCTGACTGCAGCAGCATGTGCCATCAGCAGGCACGGGCTGTCATTCTATCCGAATCCACGGGCCGCAGTGATTGTTTTGTTTCCATCATGATTTAACAACAGTGGGTTGGGGGAGGGGAGAACGCGCAGGACCACGAGCAAGAGTTGTTGACAACAACTCTTGCTCGTGCGCGTTCCCCTCCTCCCCCCCCACCCCCAGGGAATACCGCAGGTGCTGCCAGCCCAGCCCTGCCTGGAGTGTTGTGCGCAGTGCACCTGCGCAGCTTGCCAGCCTCCTCCAGTCCTCACCTTCACACTAGCAGAAGGCGTGTGCTGCTTCGTTCTGAGAGAGTGACTGTGAGCCTCATTCGAGTCGTCGGTGACGGTGTGACTGCTGCTGCTCCCTGCTGCCCTTGGCCTCCTGCCTGCGACTCAAGTCCTCCTGACTCCTGCGAAGTGGAAGTGGAAAAAAAATCCCCACGGTAAGAGTCCCATTTGAATTATTCCACTCACGTCCGAAAGAGACACGATAACACATGCCTTCAAAATATCTCGTGTCTTTTGGAGATTTGGGGACAAAACCCCAATATCATAGAATACAAATTCCTGGCGGGTGTCGAATACAGGATCAGCATATCTTTTAATTGTATATCATTTGAAAAATAATTAGGACACGTGTCCTAATGGTTCGTATAATTGGTAAAGGGCACATTTAGACCTCACAGCGCGGTGGGCTGTCTTCAGTGGTGCATAATGCTGGCTTTCAGGTTGGCTGCAGTCCGACATTGCATACAGATGAGATGACGGGCGATGCGTACATTGCAGATTGGAACACGCTTCACACCTGTGCAATGGTAATACTTATGAAACACTGGTCACAACAATAAACGACTCTGGGGTCTAGTAAAAAATTTGAAAAAGAGAATTATGTAGTAAATGCATAAGCCTCCTGAGCTATTTTACTGCCCTCAATAGCTCTATATATCATGATGCTAAGAGGCAATTGGCAAAATAGAATCCAAATCAGCCAGCGGTTTGCACGGTGCCATGTAGTTCTCTATATCTTGGAGGACTGATTCGTCCTTTTCTTCGTCAGAGGCCATTAAAAATGCAAACCGCAGATAATTGGGTTTGTGTCCTAACACCCTGCCATCAAGAGGGTCTTTTGACTTTTATAATACTCTGCAAAGCTTCGAGTTGCATTGTTTGAAACAAATGCACGCTTCTAAGTGATCCCATATAAGGAAAACGAGAGAAGTGGGGTGCGTAGAAATTTACCCAGGATCACACCCTTTGGGTAAGAAAGGAATCCGAGATTAACGTATTTGGGGCCTAATTCATGGAACTTTTAGCACAGTGCAAAGTGACTTTTCAATGAACCCCCGGATTCATGGAGCAGTGCAAAGTGTATTTTTGCAGTGCAAAGTTACTTTGCACCAGTGAAAAGTCACTTTGCACCGTACAAAAAATTCCATGAATGAGGCTTGTTGGCTCCAGTTTTAAAGGTGAGCAATGTAACCACTCGATCACAGCCACAGATTTCCTGTTGAATAGCAGCAGGCGTTCTTGACAGATAACATGACATTGAGTTCGGCATTTTGGTCACTAAAATTTCAGGCCAATATTTAAATGCGTGTGTGACCTTCTGGGGCTCAGGAGAGGACATTAGGCTGAACGTGACAGTGTTTTAGTGGCACTAGTAGGCATGTGTCGTGGTAATATGATCCCTGTGGTGTGGTTGCACATGTAAATCAACATGTGCACTGGCGGGGTGCAAATTTGCAGCAACAAAGAGGGAGGCCTTAGAAAGCCATTACGGTGGCTGCTTGTGGCAAAAACTATGATGCAATGCAAGTTGGCGATATAATTGTCTAGTTCCTATTACAAGAGTCTCTCACGTTTCCCTGCTGTGCCCAATAAGATTATTCTCTGAAACAAAGGGAGGGTGGCAGGACTGTGATTATTCGGTAAAGCAAGCATGCAGGTGTGTGTGTATATTTACAGTGGCAGGCAGCAGCACTGGGATTATTGGGTAAAGCAAGCGTGCAGGTGTGTGTGTATATTTACAGTGGAAGTACTGGGATTATTGGGTAACGATGCTGAAATATATTGCTGGGACAAGCATCCTGAAAGATGGAATGGAAAACGCTCTTGCATATATTTTGGTAGTCGGGCATCTATTGGTTTGTTTGACGTATTACATAACTGATTATAAATTGTATGGCTTTGTACACGGAGCTTTGTACACGGAATTTCACTCAAGTGTACTGTAAAATGTATGATTTTAACCCTTAATTTTAAAAATGTTGTTCGCTAAGAAAGCTCCCATTGCTGACCTTGGGTCGCTTTGTGCTCCCTCAGTAACTTCAGCCATGCATGATAATTAGAGGGGTATTTTAGTGTTCCTCCGTTGAAAAAAGATTCCATCTGCCAGTGATGTTGCTCTCCTTTCAGTACGGGCCACCGTCACACTCTTGCTCTATGCATTCCGCCACATTTGGAGAACTTTGCGTTTGCTGCTCTCGCTTCTGATTCTATGTGTCCCAGTCTGCTCTGTAGTTCACGGTCGTGACGGGTCTGGTGCCTTGTTTCCCCCTTGCTCCTACTGCATCAGTGCTTGCTTGCAAGCTGAGAGTATGCTGCTTCAGTAACTCAGCACTCTGAGTGGGAGGAGTTTTCTCCACAGATAGTGAGTGTGTCTGTCTCAAGGTACCCAGTTGGTTTAGGTCCTCTGGCCCTTCTGCAGCGGTGAGGTGTCCTCTGTCCCCACAGATTTTATGGGTCTCCTACACCCCTGGTGCATGGCAATGTGCTCCCATCTTAATATGGTGCAGGCTGTTTGGTTGATTGCGGCCTATATTCCACCCTGGCGAAAGCCCAAAATAGCATAACAACCTCCATCAACTTGTGTGTGACTGACCTCTGCCAAACTCTGCATACCTTGGTTTCGAGTTCGACCCCCAACAACTGTACTACACTTTATATATAGCCTCCCTAACACGAGGAGTGGCTTTGTTAAGTTGTATACATAATTATTTATGACTGATCCTCGGCTGTTGCAGTGCTTATTTTATATACAGGGACTGAGACACAATGCTCTCCTGATCACAAAAGTACATATAATAGATAAGAAATCAGATTTGACAGGAAGCATTGAGTTTCAGTGACAATCATTCTGAGCAGGTTTGTGAGGGAGGAGGGGGGGACTGGGGCTACTAACAGTCTCTCACTCGGGCCCGGTGCTGAAAAATGACATGGGTGGTGGACTGGTGGTGTGGAAGGACAACCAACATTAGACATTTTATAATGTTGAGATGTAAAAGGACACAATTTGAGAACAGCTAAAGTCTTAGGAAGAGAATAGAGCACCCAAATGTCCCTTGAAGTAGAGCTGCTTGTGTCGCAAATTCGCATTCCTCACTTGCACACTGTGGAATCGGATCACTAAGTACTTGCTCACTGGTGGGGCGCTGGGCTGGCGCTGCCGCGCCGACCACCACCACCGGTCTGGCGGCGCATCACTCAGTTGCGCACATGACTGAAACAGCCCGCACACAACTATTCTTTGGCGCACACAGCCCAAAATAATTAGAGGGAACATTGCCCTTGGGAATCCGCAGAGGTATGATTTGTGCAAATCGGCCCAGAATTTATTTCCCAGAAGCACTAGAAAAGTCCGAAATGTGCCGAAAAAGCCCACAATTTTCACTTTGTCGGGGGTTCTGGATAAAATATTCTGGTCCGCTTCATGTAAGTTGGACCTCTGTGGATTCCCACGGGTGTCCTCTTTTTCGTAAATGCATGGGGTTCCCTGTTTCCTTTGGTGGCTTCGACACCCTAGGGCCAAATCTGTAGGTTGCCCACATGAACAAAATGGGCAGTGGTGAAAGGCTTGGGGTTACCTTTAGGGGGGGCTGAGGGGCACTTTAAATTGGCAGCAAATGTTCTACTGTAACGGGGGGTGGCCCTCTTCCCCCACCCCAAATGGAGGGCCCCACCTCATGCATCCCTCCCTGGGGTCAGATGCCCCTTCCTAGGAGCAGATATCTGCCCCCAGGGAGGGTTACAAGGGGTGCCCCCCTTTCTACTTTGGTTGGGGGGGCACCCCCTTTCATTCAGTAAAAAATCTGCGGTGGCTAGTGGCCCCCCACTCCTACCCCCACCTCCTTTTACCATCATTTCATTTTTTTTTTTTTTTTTACTTTCCCTGGGGGCAGATGGTCAGCCATCTGCCCCAGGGTTCACATGCGTGTGCCCCCATGCTTGGGGGGGGGGGTAGAGGGGGAGGGGGGGAACAGGGATGCTTACTTGAAGCAGCCCCCTCCCCCAACTCACAAACGGATCCATGGTGGTCCAGTAGGTTGCTGGTCACGGATAGAGCGCTCTGCGCCGATCCGTGACCAGCAATGCCTCATGTAGATGGTGTCCTTGGAAAGGGGAAAAACTCCCCTTTCCAAGGACACCACTTTTTGCCATATCCCTGGTGGTCTAGTTGGCCCCAGGGCCCCAAGGCCCCAAACCACCTCCCCCTTCCTCAATATTTTTTGTTATCTTTTTCACTCCTGGGGCCAGTGATCATCTGCCCCCAGCGGACTCCGACGCTGTGGCCCCATGCGTAAGCAGCCCCCCCCCCACGTCACAAACAAATCTGTATTGATCCGGTGACATTGCTGACCACGGATCGCGCGCCCTGCGCCCAATCCGCGGGCAGCAATGCCACACAATGGGTATCGTTTACCCGCCTCAATCTCTGGCTTGAAATACAGCCAGAGATCGATGCGGAGCAAGAAGGGCTCTTACCTTCTCACTTCACCGCAGCAGCTGAAAATAGCTGCTGCAGTGAATTTACTTTCAGTTTCACGCCGACGTGCTTTACGTTTTGCAGGGATCGAGCAAAGCAGAGTGCCAAAACCGACAAGCCGCCTCGTCGGTGGCAACCAGGAGCGCTTTCCACTGACGAGCCGGCTCGTCGGTGGCACTTCAGGGGTTAAGCAGCAATGGCATGTCATAAAAAGAAGCTTGGGGAAAGGCATGTGATGTCCGGGTAAGTGTAGCTCAAAAGAGGTTCATTGCAGGAATTGGAGGAGCTGTTCTATGGTAGATGGGCGTCACCTTGCACGCTGGTTCAGGGGAAGTGTTGGTTGGTCGATCGAGTACATGACCAGCACTTCTCGGAGTGACAGAATTAGCATGGTTTATGCAAGGCCCATGAACTTGCTTATTAATACACATTGTTTACAAAGCAGTTTTCGGTTTGTTCTGTGGCAGCAGTCTATTTGCGAATACAGAGGGGCATGGTCTGAGGATGATTTCCATGCAGAGGATTTTTTTGATGCTAGTGAGACTGAGGAATTCCAACGTGTCACAAATGCTGAAATAGCCTCCTTTATTGATAGGACCGTAGTTGAGGCTTTAGGGAAAGCCTCTTCAATCTGTCATCTAAACTGGGTAAATCCATCTCTAGGGCAGTTTCTGGTATTCAAGCCCCCTTGTTAGCCACCATTTCTGCCCTGGTTCAAAGCCTGACTAATGCCACGGGCAAGCAAAGGGGGAGGGGGGGACAACTTAAGAAAATTAAAACAATCAGCCATATAAAATTCCCAAAGACAAAGTTTTTTAAAACCATTAAAATTAGACTAAAACATTTCATCATGTGATATATCAGATTAGTGTCATCACCTTGAAGAAGACATTGCCAGATTTTTTTCTATTTCTACTATTGTACAGGAATTATATCGTTTCAAATATCTCAACTTCTCTAGGCTTTCGCAGTCACATATTAAATGTTTTGCAGTTTCTAAAATTTCACACCCACACAGTCTGCACAGTCTTAAAGCTCTTGTTATGCCCAGTCTGGCACCTATAATTTCCATAGTATCGCATTTGTTATATTTAAATAACATGTATGATCTTACAATGTCAGCACAGGGATATGCATAAAAATATTTGTTTTCTAGTATTCATAGTCCAATATTCAAAAAACATGTTGCTATTTGCTTTAACTGCTAGACTTACCATATCTTTCTTTTGCCACAGTATATATTGACTCTTTCAATAGGCGTTTGACCTTAGCTTGGGAATAGAGTAACCAACTACTTGCATTTTGTTTCGCCCATTTCAAATGCAACATGTATAGGAAGTAAATACTTTAAAAACTTTTTTATAACTTTTTTTTATAACATATATCTATAACTCCTTCACCATAAATCTGGTTGAGATCAGACTAGCATCATTTAATTCACATTAGTGAGAGAACTCTGGTGAACTGATTAGTAATATGATCACGTGTGGAATATGCGATTTATAAAATTTCAAATGTTTAATGCAGCAATCTCCAAGATGACGGTGCATCAAATGGGAAGGAAACTGGTTTTAAAAGTTACTTCCATCAGACAGCCCCTTAATAGGCCCAAGCAGCGGTTGATTCAGTGCAATGTCACTTTTGGAACACTGTCCAAACACATACATTAACGAATTGTATTAGAGAAATGAGGCACACCATTAAGGTGTCTTTTCTGCTTTATAGAAGTTCAAACCCATCGATTCGGAGGGGGGGGGGGGAAGACAGATACTCACTGGCTGATGGAGAGGCAGAACTGGAGAATTGATAACGAGAATGAACTAGATTGTCTTCCTTTTTGGACCTAGTTTATGGTTTACTAGCAGAGCACTGTGTGCAAGGTCTACCTGGAGTTAAAGACCCAGGTCTTCTCCAGTGGAAGAGATAGCAGACAGGTTCCAGTACAGAAGGAGGGAGACTAGGCTGGGAGGTGGGGTGGAGAAAGCTGAACCCATCTTGCTGACTGATGCCCACGTGTTCCTAGATGGGGAGAATAGAACCAGTCCTTAAGAAGGTGTCTGTTACGCTCAGATAGTAAGACTGATGGGAATCCATTCAATTGGACGATTTGTTCCAGGAAGACCTTTGCTAAGGGAGATGCTGTTGGCAGTCCTTTCAAGGTATAAAGTGAGCAATTTTAGAGAACAAATCTACCACAACTAAAATGGTGTTGTAGCTGTTGCACGGAGGGAGGTCTGTGATGAAGTCCAATGACGGAGTATGCCAAGATGTGGGTGGAATTGTCAGAGGGCACAAAAGACCTGCTGGTTTCGGTTTCTGCAATTTGTTTTGAGCGCAGATACCGCATGATGGTACAAATTGGATCACGTCTTTCCGTCTGGTCAGCCACCAGTAGTTTCTTTTGATTTTGGCCAGTGACTTGGCTATTCCTGGGTGTCCCTCAAGCAATGTGTTATGGTAACTGTCCACAACCTGTTCCTGTAAATCTTTTGTTGGAAGATAAAGGCGTCCTTGATAATATGGTAACCCATTGGTAGGTGTGTGCTGACTGCTTCTCGTGGCCCATGTCTGCAGCTCACTGATGTCCATGTGAACTTCAGTCATCAGGTCATCTAATGGAGAAGCTGTTGTTAACAAGCCCAAGAGTTTGTCTTCTGGAATAATGGCTACTGGATCTGGTATTGTGTACGCATCTTCTCCTTTACCCAAACGGGATAGGGCATCTGCCTTGCCGGTGCATACTCCTGGGCGGTATGTGATGACTTTCGTATTCCGCAAAGAATGGGTCCATCGAAGTTGGCGCGAAGATTGTGCCCTGGCAACTTCAGGTATTGTAGAGATGGCATCTCCATACTTTGTGCAGGGTTTTCACCCATGCTGAATCAATAGACTGGATAGACATGGGGATTAAGCCGTCGCTGCCCATTATCCTATCCCGGAATAAAAATAAATCGACAGGGTAGATGTGGGGTTGAGCTGTCGCCGCCCACATCCACGCCAGGATCTAGGAGAACCACGCAGTTGCGCACACCAAGATGGTCACCCAAGGTGCCACCCATTTTTGCCTATCTTGTGAGAACAGAAGGGCACAGCGCCTAAAACCATTGTAAAAGGGGAAATGCTGATTGCCAAAAGCAACCCATAACTGTTGGGAATTTGTTTTCTTCAGGTCAAACATGGCTAATTTATGGGCACAAAATTATTTTACTGCAGAACTACACCAATGCCATTTGTTGAACCTGGACAATATACTTCCATGTAATATCTCTTTTTTGAAATGCTTGAATTCAAGACTGATCCAAAATAAATGCATGCAGTACCCGCTTTTGACTGAGGGCGGCGCTAGTGGTCTAAACTCTGACAGGGAAACTGCATGTCAGGAGTTGCAGGAGAGGCCTTTACATCAAGTCTGGGAGTTAATTAAAATCTTAACCACATGCTGTTCCCAGAAGACAATCTGATTTAATTAACAGGCCAAAGGCTGGGAAACCTCTCACCTCCAGAGATTCACACCAGGAGTCAGAATCTCACATGACCTCTTGATTGATAGAAGGCAGACTGGCTGGCAGCCTCCTGGAGACCACACAATAGGCTCTTGCACTTGAATAGAATATGCTGATGTTGACTGTTGACTGTACACAAAGAGCTCCCAGCAGAAGACACATGTGATCACTGACCCACCCAAGTCTTGGAGGCGGACTCCAACACTCTGAGAACTGAATTGAAAGCAAAATCTATATTTTACAGAAATACTGATAACTCTTTGTAATCAAATGACAGGAATGTATAACTTTGAGAGCCTTAATTGTAAAAAATGTACCTTCGATTCAAGCCCAAACTCCAATTTGTGTGATGTTGTGGGGCAAAACCCTGCTATTTATTGACACCACAGACACTGTATTTAAGCTAGAGATATGGGAATTTACTGGAGTATGTATGGACAGGCCGTGTATATGTGTATAATTTGTAATGAAAAACCAATATTGCAAAACCAGTTAAAAACGCAAAATGTTGCCATTTCTGAATGCGAGCTCCCAGGAAGAGCAGAGTTTGAACAGAGTATACCTCATGTGATATGTGATGGGTGCATGTAATTTTAAACAAATGTGTACCTGTGCAAATATGTATTTGGGTCAAATATAGATTTGTGTGCAATTTGACAGGGGAGTATCCTTTCTGCAGACCATAAAACAGCATCACCATGACGCACATTTCCTTCCCCCAATCAAAGCAGTGCGGAAAGCTTGACCAATGGGCAGTTGAAAGAGTGGCTGGCTAGTGATGCTGCACATACACCCACTTTCAAAAGACATAAAAAGAGCCACTGGAAGCTAGAGAGGGCATTCAATTCCATTTGCTGCGGAGCATGCTGACCGACGACTTCACATCCAGAGATCCAGACTTCAAATCCATCAATCTCCAGAACCTGTAGCAGTACCCAGAAAGCAGAGCAGTATGCAGAATCCAGAGAGGCTAGACCAGCAGAGCAGAGCTGACCCAGATCACTGTGAAGTGCCGAGACCAGAACCAGAGTCCGGTCCAAAACCTAACCAGATCCGTGGCGAGGCCTATTTCAAAAATATATTGTGAGTACCTAATAGAACTGTGCAGTACCAATCTCTTAGTTAAAATAATCTAATCCAAACTATTTTAATCTAACCAGAACTGCCTCCTAGAAGTTGTCACTTGTTATTTTGTAAAGCTGCACCACTGTCATTTGTCAATTCTGCAGCTGCAAAGCTGTCACCTGTCATTTTCTAGCTGCAAGCTGTAACCTGTCGCTTTGAACTTTTAAAATTTCAAATCCGAAAAACAACCTTCACAAAATCGTTTATAACTCCGTAACCGTTTGGGCTAGGGACTTGGATTAACTTTCCTCTGAAAGCTTAGAATCTTACCTTTCCAACA
The DNA here is from genome assembly GCF_040938575.1 of Ambystoma mexicanum. Taxonomy (NCBI): domain Eukaryota; kingdom Metazoa; phylum Chordata; class Amphibia; order Caudata; family Ambystomatidae; genus Ambystoma; species Ambystoma mexicanum. The sequence goes on along the minus strand of NC_090931.1, from coordinate 1,277,346,367 downwards.
AGCCTAGAACCGACTTCCTACTCCTTATACTTTTTCCGCAATCACGATTCACGCATTCGTGAATTTTGCCGCGATTTGCGATTTGGCCCGATTTCTATAGATAGCTGCTTTTGCCTGAACTGCCAGAACTGCTAAATTTCGTTTGCCTCTTAAGAACCATCCCTGAATCATCGCTAGAGTGAGCCTGAACTAATATTAACTAGATACCACTCACCCTGAACCTCCTAAAGGGAATTAAAAGCATTTTCAGCATATTTCTCACTATATTGTCACCATATTCAAAGCATTTTGCCTGTGTTTCAAAACTCCTATCTGTTGTATAAGCTGCTGGGGGGAATTGAACTGAATTCTATTTGATTGCATTCCTAAAAACTGTGTGCTCTCATCTTCATCTCCTTACATTGCATAAAGGGGGGGTGAATTGTCCAAGAAAGTGATTATATTGTCTTTTGCTGAAATCCTATAATGTTATTTTCTGTACTGCATTTTCATTCCACATTGCATCTATTTGAAACCATAAAAGTATTGTTGCTATCTTATCCATCCTATGCCCGCTCATCATTGATTATAAAGAAGTGTGCTAGTGCCAGACTATCCATTTTTGATAACTGCTCAGATTAAGTGTGATATTCAATTATTAATTTATTATAAAGTGTGATATATATATTGTTTACATTCTCAAATAAACCTTTTAAACTTGCAAAACAGAACTACTTCTTGGCTCAGTGGGGTCAGGGGGATTCTAAGAGAGGGGTGTTATATAGGGGTAGTCATCCAGAACTCATGAACTGGACATAAAGATATATCAATAAGGGTTTCCATTCAGTATCCCAGACTAGGCATTGACTTAGCTGTAGTGTTGAATTTAATCTTCTTACAAATTGGGGGCTCGAGCCGGACGTCTGGGTTAGATCTATCACTTGTGCAGCTTAATACAGTGTGCTAACTGACGGGATACATACATCCAGTCGGATCACCACGCTGTGTTACGCTGTAAAGCACTCCTCAAAAGGGACACTCTAAGGAAAAGGTCTGTTTTGCAAAAAAAAAAAAATACTAAATTCTGTAAGTCAGGACAGAGATCAATCTCTAGAATGACGACCTTAGTAGACATAAAAATAGCGAGGGAGCACCTCTTGCATAAGCTATTTGTGAGAGGTGAGTGGACTCACCAGGACCAAACGGTCTGGCTGCAGGCCATCGCGCAACAGGTCACTGAAACAGGGTCAGATACATGGAGAGATCAGGGTACATTGCATGTGGCCCTGAGTGAACTATATATGGCTCCTAAGGCCAAGGATGAGCACAACAAAATTGCCAGGGTAGCGGCATATTTATATTTACATATGGGAGCCATGCAGGATAAATGTGCTGAAGGCCAGAATCTGGCAAGTAGGCAACTGATGGCATTAGAAAAGGCCCAATCTGACCTGGTCTCTTCTGAGCAGAGGCTGCAGAGGAGCCAGGAGGCAGAAAATGATAGTAGGCAGTATATCATTAAAATAAAAGAGGACATGGATATACTGCAACAGGAAAAGGCTGACCAGGATACCAGAATTCTGGCCTTGCAGAAGGAACGCCAAGACAGTTTGGACTCCCTACTGCAGAGCCAGAAAAAGCTGGAGCAACAGATCAATTTCAACAGGGCATGCACAGAGCAGGTAGCCACCCTGCAAATCCAACTAGACGGAGAGAAAGAGGAGAGCAATAAACTGATCCTGAAAGACATGGATACCCAGGCAGAGTTTGATCAGGAGCGCCAGAAAGCTGGTGCCTTCCAAAGGCAAAGGGACGACCTGACGGCACAGATGCAGACTCTTAGTCAGGAAAGGGACACCTTAGGCCAGGAAGTCTGCCACTTAAAAAGAAAAATGGAAGAAAATCACATGGCCCACCAGGGACTGGGTGACCTTCAAAAAGAACACCAGGACTTGCTAGAGCACACCAGAAGGGTGGAGGAGGCTCTGGCAAGACAGGAGCAGGCCAGTAGGGATGGGACTCAGGAAGCAACCCTCCTGCAGCAAAGACTGGCCCAGTGCTCCAGGACCAATCGGGAAACGCAGAGAGAGAATGAGGTTCTCTGCCAGCACAATGATAGGCTCCAACAACAGGTAGCGATGCAGGAGAGACTGATAGAGACTAGTAAGGCCTTAACTGAGGAACTGAAGGCGCAGGCCCTTGCATTGCAACAGGGAGCAGGGGCGGATAGAGACCAGGTTCGCTAGGAAAGGGAAACTCCTGAGCATAACCTCATGAGCCCTAGTACCAGAGGCCTTTATCTCTCTCAGTCCCTGGACTCTGCCACCCCCATATTCCCTGGCGCACATGAGCACCGGGCCACAGGGATGGCAGATTACTATCCAGCCAGAAGCATGGGGCTCATAGGCCAGTACCTCCCAGGAATGGATGGGCGAGCATCTGGATATGGGCACCCAAGCACAGTGCAATTTAGTGGGGAACCCCAGGAGAATAGGCCCATTAAGGTCATCCTGAAAACGTCTGCCCAGTTAGGTCAGTGGGGGGGGGGTACCCATCAAATCCTGGCAGCAAGGAGGAATCTGAAGACTCCTCTGAACGGCACAGGACACAGGAGACCAGGTCCCCACATTCTGCCAGCCATTCCCAAGCTCGCAGAATCCGGGAAAACCTGGAAGATCAGACAGGAACCTCTGGGAGCAGTGCCTCTGAGTCAGAGGATGAATGGACCAGGGTTACCCGAACCAAAAAGGCCAATAAGGCAAAAAGGGCCTTGCTTAAGGACCCATTGAAACAGATTAAGGCAATCGGGAGTGTCATCACGCCTTATCATAAGAACGTCAAGTACTCTGTTTGGGAACACTTGGAGCTCTATGAGCAAATGATGGAGACGTTTCATTTGAAGGACAGCCAAAGCTGTATCCAATATGTAAAGTGGACATTCTCCCCAGAGTACTCCAGTTTCTTTGCGGGGCTGGAGGACCAAAATCATTCAAGGTGGTCCACCTATAGGGCGGCCATATTAAAACATTTTTCTGTTCACAGAAATCCCCAAGAGGCTTGCAAGGCAGCCTACAATTTGCAGTGTGGGGAGGATCAGGCCCCACAAGAGTTTGTGCAAGAATTAAAGCATGCTTTTGCGCAGACCACCAGAAGGGTGCGCACAGACAGCAGAGAATTTATCAATACTTTTTTCCATGCTTTGCCCAAATACATCATGACCCAGCTCGTGAGATTTTCACGAGAAAAGATCTTTAGACTGGGTCATTGAACAGGCTACCCGGATCTATGAGGTGCAGAAGCCCATAGAAAATAAAATAATGTGCCCAAAAACCCCAAAACCAAAGCACCCCTGCTGCTGCCAAGGTGGCAGAGGTAAAGGTTGCCCCCGTTTTAGACTTGGAGATGGGGGGGCCTAAAAACCTACCTGCACCTAATAATCCTAAGCCCAGAAATCCCTCGGGCCAGTCACAGACAGGGAGTCGAGGAGGTAGTCCCACAAATGGGGTCCCTCGCTCTCCTGACTATGTAAGTCCTCGCTACAAGGGAAACAGCCCAATCCTGGGTTATGTGTGGACTCCTCCAGCCCAAGAGGGGGATCCAACCAGGCACCCAACCCGGGGAACTCCCCTCCTAACTTCCCACAGGGGGGCAGAAATTCTCCTAACCCTGGGCAGAACTTTTTCCCCAGGTATCCACCCAATTTCCAGCCCCAAAATCATCCATCCTTCTTTCCCCAATTCCCTGAGCCCAGACAACCTAATCCGGGAGAGGGGAGGCCAAGGGTGGAGGGGTACCAAAATCTTCCCAACCAGGGGTACTACCAGAGAAGGGATAGCTACCCTTCCCGGGGTCAGCCCAGGGGAGAAAATAGAGCCCCGTATCAGCCTGAGCGGGTTTCACAACTTGAGCGCCAGGTCCAAAATATGGCACGAGATCTGGGTCACATACTGAGGGCTCAACAGAACCCTCAGATGAGCACGCCACCGCAGAATGCCCCAAACTCGGGACCTGGTGCTCCAGAACAATGACGGGGGCAGCACCCCGATAACCCACCGGTTCCCAGGGAGGAGGCACAAGGGGAAGGGGGGTGTAAAGCCTTGGAGGAAGCTTCCTTCCCAACTTGTAAACAGCCCCTGGAAAACCAGGAACCGGAAACAAAATCTCCTGCCCCTGAAAGCCTGCCTCCCAAGGAGCAGAGGGGGGGGGGGGGTAGGAGAAACAAAGGACCCAAACAGACCCACTTTGTGGAGGAGGTACAATTTGAGGGAGAGGGATCCTCAGAGGATCCTGGGGAAAGGAACTTCTCCTTCAGAGATGGGGGAACTCCTCCCAAGGAAAAATGGGACCCAAGGGAGGCCAATTCAGACTGGGGAGATATGGAGACTGAGCTACCGCCACCCATCATCTCATCCCAGAACCGAAAATACCAAAATCCCCTGGTTCGAACCCATCCTGGTGACTGCCTCCAAAAAGGGGGGGGCGGCCCGCAACCGGAACCAGGGGAACCCACAATGGCTCTGATCTCCAGTTGCCAACTTTTTCTTTCAGATTCCCAAGGCTCTCCACAGAATTCTGCCCAAATCTCTTCGCTAGCAATGTCCAAAACCAGAAAGTTAGCCCACCAGTTGTCCAAAAATGTGCATTATCTGTGCCCCCTTGAGGAGAAGGAGGGAAGATACTATGCCCCGGTACATGTACAGGGGCAGGGTACAATTTTGGCACTGGTGGACACTGGATCCCAAGCTACCCTTCTGTCCAAAAGGGCCTTTGAGGAACTAAATGCAGGAAGGGGGGAGAATTACCGTATTCCTCTCACCTTTCTTCCTGGACAACTGCAGAACTTTGACGGGAAGGAAATTCCTGTCGAGGGGACTGCAGACTTGGACATTAAAATTGGGCGACACAAGGTGAAACACCCGGTCATAGTAGTGACTCCAGAGGGCACCCCTTGTTTACTAGGGAATTACCTCCTGAGAAGGTTGTCACCCCTAATAGATTGCGTAAACAAGGTCCTCTGGACCCAGACTAGCCGACCAATAAAATTAAAACAGAGTGTCAACCATGTTAGTTTAAAAGGCACCTGCCACATGGTTGAACAAAAATCTGACCAAGTAGAATTTCACTTCCAGAACAACCAAATTCCAGACGTGACAGTAATAGCAGTAGGACAACAGACTGGTGATGGGGGGTCCTCTCTATTTCTGAAAATCAACCTTCCTTCCAGTTTAAGGTGGTATTCCACACTGGAAGGAAACACCCTGACATTCTTTACTAATCCACAATCAGAAACTCCCACTCCTATAGTCCAGAAACATGTGAAATCAGCTCAGAGCCTGGCTGATATTCAGCAAATTGGAGAGCAGTTGTTCATCCCTATTCAGTTAAATGATGGGAAGGACTCTGTTCTCGCTCGAGTGTGTGTGAATAACGGTAAGAGCTTCATCAGCGAAGCCATGTTCCGCCAACTCCCAAAAGATCCAGACATTCCCACATTCAAACTGATAGACAAATGGGAAATGGACCTGGAAGCACCCAATTCCAAACATCTCCTGCCAAGCAGGTGTATGCTCAAAATCTCCATTGGCAACAAGAGCATAGTCCACAATTGTTGGGTCGTGCGAGACGTCACTGCCGCTTTTTACTTAGGCAGTGACATTCTCAATCGCTTTGCCATTGGTTTGGACCTAATAAACTTCAAAGCTTGGTCCCGATTAGCGGATAATCCCATGGGCTTTGATGATCCAGAAAAAGCATTTAGGTCAGCTCAATTACTACCTTATGCAGTTGAAATTCAGATCAAAGAGGAAGTCACCATCCCAGAAAGGACCCGACAATTCTCCCTTGAAGTGAAAGTTAAAAGAGGACAAAAATTGCAAAACCCTGATGCTTATATTCATCTAAATGCTTCTCTCCAACAGCAAGGGTTGGGGGTAAACCCAACTCCATTAGTCAACATAGAACATGACACCATTCTAATAGAGGTGGATAACAGCGACTTAAAGAGTATTACTCTAGCCGCAGGTACCATTATTGGAATGGCGGTTGATGACCGACATTTTTTCATCGATTTAGGAAATTAACTGTTAGGACCAATCCCCAAGGACTGTTTTGACAGTGTCCGTATTGACAATACAACACCAGACAGGATTTTTACCCGGCATGGGGGGAACTTCCTGGTGTACACTTCCTGCCCCTATGGTAAGGAAGATGTGACTTGTGACTTCAGGAGGGATGAGGTGATTTTCCAGGTCCATGAGGGCTGCCTTTCCCACCTGAAGCCTCCAGTCCAAATCTGCACTTTGACCAGGGACTTCTCCACCCAGCTGGAGGAGGCCGCTGAGATTGCCAAACCAGAAGTCTTTCCAGGCTTCAGGCAAATGGTGGAAGAGAGAGTCAACCTAGCTGATGCCTGTGTGACTTTGGAACAAAAGCAAAAGTTGAAACAAGTTTTCTTGGATTTCCAAGATCTCTTTGCAGTAGACTCATATGATTGTGGTCGCACCGACACCCACACAACAACAATCCCCATGGACCCTGGAATGACTCCAGTGTTTGTGAAGCAATATCGCTTGCCTCTCACATCCATGGAGTCCCTTACTGAAATAATTAAGAACCTAGAGTCCCGGGGAATAATTCGTCCAATACACAGCACCTTCAATAACCCGGTGCTGGGAATATTGAAGCCAAACGGCCAGTGGAGACTCTGCGCCGACCTCAGGGAGCTCAACAAACGGGTCCATACTTCCCGATGGCCTCTGCCCTACATTGACCAAGGGCTGGCCCAGATTCAGGGGTCACAGGTATTCACAGCAATAGACCTGACCAATGGATACTGGACCGTGCCTGTCAGTAGGGAGGACCAATACAAACTGGCTTTTACCTTTGGGGGCCAGCAGTACACATGGACCCAGACTCCCTTCGGATACCTCAACTCCGGCAATGAATTCAACATTTTCCTACACAAGGCCATGCCCGATCTGGGTGCGAGGGGTAACCTGGCTTATGTAGATGATGTCCTCATCAAAAGTTCATCAGTGGAGGAACACATAGTGGAGATCCGTTATGTTTTGACACAGTTGAGGGCCGCCGGAGCAAAACTTTCCTTTCAGAAAGCACAGTGGTGTAGAACCCGTGTTAATTTCTTGGGGCATGAGATTACTCCTCAGGGTCTCTGTCCCCAGGAAAAGAAAGTGGAAGCACTTCAGAAACTGAAAGACCCCACAACTCTGCGGGAACTAAGGAGCCTCCTTGGACTGACTAATTACAGCAGAAAGTTCATTGAAGGCTACGCAGAGATCACTAGACCCCTGATTCATCTCTTGAAGGGGGGGGTCAAGTGGGAATGGGGTCCAGAACAATCCGAGGCGGTAAGACAACTCAAAAGAAGCCTCTCACAAGCGCCTTGCCTAGCTTACCCTGTCAGAAACCAGGAGTTCTTCCTGGAGACAGGGTTCTCTAATACGTGCTTGACGGCAGTATTATACCAAAAGCATGACAAGGTCAATAAAGTAATCTCCTATGCGAGCAAAACTTTATCCTCTGTGGAGCAAAAATTCAACGATTGTGAAAAGGCACTCCTGGCAACGGTGTGGGCATTGAAGAATTACCACCCGTTTATCCATGGGGAACACATCATAGTGGAGACTCCACACCAGCCTCTGCAATATCTCCAGAGTGACAAAATCCGGGCCGGAAACGTGAGTAATTCCCGAATTACTTCCTGGATTCTGTCAATGCAAGGCTTTCCTGTGAAGGTCAGATATGGCCAAAACAAGAAGAGTCCCCTCGCGCAAGGTCTGGCTGACTTGCATGATTGTGCCAGAGAAAACTGTCTCGAGGACGAAAGTCTAAAAATCAAGGACAACACAGAGGCATACCTTAATTCCCCACACAAAGTCTTTGAAGAAGACAAGTGTGAGGGAATGCCCACTGTCTATGTGGATGGATGCTCTTACCATGTTGACAATGACGGGGAGAAAGAACTGGTGGCTGGCTTAGGGAATGCTTGGGTGAAGGAGTTCCCAGAACCCTCCGCTGGATACAAAATTGGTCCCCGAAGTAGTCAGGTGGCAGAATTGATGGCTGTGCATCAGGCCATCCTCACTGCTGTCCAACATCAACTCCACGAACTGGTCATAATCACCGATTCGGATTATGTACGGAACGGGTTCGTGGAGCACCTGGTTAATTGGAAAACCAGAGGCATGTTATGTGCTAACAACAAACCCTTGAAACATGGGAAGTTGATCCAAAACATTGATGATCTGGTCACCTCGAATGAGATGACCATCTATTGGAAAAAGATCAAGGGTCATTCCAAAGTAGAGGGACCAGACAAAACTGGAAATGACTTAGCTTATTAGCTGGCCAAAACCGGGGCTATCCAAGGGGATCTAATTGAGATTGAGTCCCTGTTGGGGGAAATCCAGGACACTGCTATCACTAGGTCCCAGACAAATGCTCACAATGATCTTTCAATTGCACAATGGAGTAAGGAGACCCCTGATGCTGATCTGATTACCGCTCAGAAGGGGGATCCAATAATTGGTAAATTTTACCAACACATTGAGGACCCTGAGAACTTTCCCCTGACGGATACCGATTACAACGGGAAAGAGGACCTTAGAGTGTTGATGAAATGTCCAAAAATGTTCCGGATCCAAGACGGTTTGTTGGTAAGGAAATCCCAAGCTGGCCATGATCAGTGGGTGGTTCCTACCTCATTCCGTAGCCTGATGTTAAGTCACGCCCATGATGTGGCCACCGCCGGTCATAGGGGGTTTCACACAACACTTGAAATCTTAAGAGAGCTTGCATACTGGCCACACATGGGCCAGGACCTCAACCAATATTTGAAGGGTTGTCTTGTGTGTGCACAATTTCAGCCGACATCCCTCACACACCGGGCACCTCTCCAAAAGAGGGGAATGACACTCCCATGGTCAGATTTGCAAATTGACTTTGTAGGCCCCGTGATTCGCTCTGCTAGGGGGAATAAGTACATGTTGACTGTGACATGCTTGTTTACCAAGTGGGTCGAATGTCTCCCAGCCCCAAATTGCAAGGCAGAAACTGCAGCTGTCCTGATGATTAACCACATCTTTTCCCGTTTTGGTCTACCTCAAAGGATTGAGTCAGATAGAGGTAGTCACTTCACCAGTGAAGTCATGACAAAGATGTGGGAGATACTGGGGGTCAAAAGAAAGTTATATATTGCTTACAGGCCAGCCTCTTCGGGAGCAGTGGAACGTTACAAACGGACAATTGTGAACATCTTAAAAAAGTTTGTGGCAGATTCTGGGCCAAGTTGGGATATCCGATTACCTCTGGTCCTAATGGCCATCAGATCTACCCCTTCATCTGCAACCAAAATGTCACCATTTGAGTTGATGACTGGACGCAAGATGGTGCTTCCTCAGCATTTGCTCTACAGAACTCCAGAGCAAACGTTGATAAATGCCTCCACAACTCATGAGTATGTGGAGAATTTAAGGAAACACCTTCAGCATGCTTTTGCCTATGCTCAGCGGAATCTAGAAAGATCAGCCGAGAGTATGAAGACCCACTATGACCTGAAAACTTCCAGGAAGGAATATCAGGTGGGGGACCGGGTCTATTTATACAACTTCCAAAGAAACCAGGCAAAGCAGCGAAAGTTTTTGCCTACATGGAAGGGACCCTATGAGATGCGCACACCAAGATGGTCACCCAAGGTGCCACCCATTTCTGCCTATGTTGTGAGCACAGAAGGGCACAGAGCCTAAAACCATTGTAAAAGGGGAAATGCTGATTGCCAAAAGCAACCCATAACTGTTGGGAATTCGTTTTCTTCAGGTCAAACATGGCTAATTTATGGGCACAAAATTATTTTACTGCAGAACTACACCAATGCCATTTGTTGAACCTGGACAATATACTTCCATGTAATATCTCTTGTTTGAAATGCTTGAATTCAAGACTGATCCAAAAAAAATGCATGCAGTACCCGCTTTTGACTGAGGGCGGCGCTAGCGGTCTAAACTCTGACAGGGAAACTGCATGTCAGGAGTTGCAGGAGAGGCCTTTACATCAAAGGCTGGGAGTTAATTAAAATCTTAACCACATGCTGTTCCCAGAAGACAATCTGATTTAATTAACAGGCCAAAGGCTGGGAAACCTCTCACCTCCAGAGATTTACACCAGGAGTCAGAATTTCACATGACCTCTTGATTGATAGAAGGCCGACTGGCTGGCAGCCTCCTGGAGACCACACAATAGGCTCTTGCACTTGAATAGAATATGCTGATGTTGACTGTTGACTGTACACAAAGAGCTCCCAGCAGAAGACACATGTGATCACTGACCCACCCAAGTCTTGGAGGCGGACTCCAACACTCTGAGAACTGAATTGAAAGCAAAATCTATATTTTACAGAAATACTGATAACTCTTTGTAATCAAATGACAGGAATGTATAACTTTGATAGCCTTAATTTAAAATAAATGTACCTTCGATTCAAGCCCAAACTCCAATTTGTATGATGTTCTGGGGCAAAACCCTGCTATTTATTGACACCACAGACACTGTATTTAAGATAGAGATATGGGAATTTACTGGAGTATGTATGGACAGGCCGTGTATATGTGTATAATTTTTAATGAAAAACCAATATTGCAAAACCAGTTAAAAACGCAAAATATTGCCATTTCTGAATGCGAGCTCCCAGGAAGAGCAGAGTTTGAACAGAGTATACCTCGTGTGATATGTGATGGGTGCATGTAATTTTAAACAAATGTGTACCTTTGCAAATATGTATTTGGGTCAAATATAGATTTGTGTGCAATTTGACAGGGGAGTATCCTTTCTGCAGACCATAAAACAGCATCACCATGACACACATTTCCTTCCCCCAATCAAAGCAGTGCGGAAAGCTTGACCAATGGGCAGTTGAGAGAGTGGCTGGCTAGTGATGCTGCACACACACCCACTTTCAAAAGACATAAAAAGAGCCACTGGAAGCTAGAGAGGGCATTCAATTCCATTTGCTGCGGAGCATGCTGACCGACGACTTCACATCCAGAGATCCAGACTTCAAATCCATCAATCTCCAAAACCTGTAGCAGTACCCAGAAAGCAGAGCAGTATCCAGAATCCAGAGAGGCTAGACCAGAGCAGAGCTGACCCAGATCACTGTGAAGTGCCGAGACCAGAACCAGAGTCCGGTCCAAAACCTAACCAGATCCGTGGCGAGGCCTATTTCAAAAATATATTGTGAGTACCTAGCAGAACTGTGCAGTACCAATCTCTTAGTTAAAATAATCTAATCCAAACTATTTTAATCTAACCAGAACTGCCTCCTAGAAGTTGTCACTTGTTATTTTGTAAAGCTGCACCACTGTCATTTGTCAATTCTGCAGCTGCAAAGCTGTCACCTGTCATTTTCTAGCTGCAAGCTGTAACCTGTCGCTTTGAACTTTTAAAATTTCAAATCCGAAAAACAACCTTCACAAAATTGTTCATAACTCCGTAACCGTTTGGGCTAGAGACTTGGTTTAACTTTCCTCTGAAAGCGTAGAATCTTACCTTTCCAACAAGCCTAGAACCGACTTCCTACTCCTTATACTTTTTCCACAATCACGATTCATGCATTCGCGAATTTTGCCGCGATTTGCGATTTGGCCCGATTTCTTTACTTGTAAAAAGATAGCTGCTTTTGCCTGAACTGCTAAATTTCATTTGCCTCTTAAGAACCATCCCTGGATCATTGCTAGAGTGAGCCTGAACTAATATTAACTAGATACCACTCACCCTGAACCTCCTGAAGGGAATTAAAAGCATTTTCAGCATATTTCTCACTACATTGTCACCATATTCAAAGCATTTTGCCTGTGTTTCAAAACTCCTATCTGTTGTATAAGCTGCTGGGGGGAATTGAACTGAATTCTATTTGATTGCATTCCTAAGAACTTCATCTTCATCTCCTTACATTGCATAAAGGGGGGTGAATTGTCCAAGAAAGTGATTATATTGTCTTTTGCTGAAATCCTATCAAGTTATTTTCTGTACTGCATTTTCATTCCACATTGCATCTATTTGAAACCATAAAAGTATTGTTGCTATCTTATCCATCCTATGCACACTCATAATTGATTATAAAGAAGTGTGCTAGTGCCAGACTATCCATTATTGATTACTGCTCAGATTAAGTGTGATATTCAGTTATTAATTTATTATAAAGTGTGATATATATATATTGTTTACATTCTCAAATAAACCTTTAAACTTGCAAAACAGAACTACTTCTTGGCTCAGTGGGGTCAGGGGGATTCTAAGAGAGGGGTGTTATATAGGGGTAGTCATCCAGAACTCATGAACTGGACATAAAGATATATCAATAAGGGTTTCCATTCAGTATCCCAGACTAGGCATTGACTTAGCTGTAGTGTTGAATTTAATCTTCTTACAACTTTGAATGCTGTCTTGATCGCCAGGAGTTCTTTGTCTGTGAAAGCATAATTAATGCTTTCGACCAAAATGCCACAAGATGTAGTTGGCCTGATTCCGGGTTTCTTTGTCAAAGGACAGCTCCCATGGCAATGCTTGATGCTTCAGTTTCGACCACATACGGAAGGTCTGGTCTAGGATGCTGTAAAATCGGGGCTGAAGTAAACCTTTTTGTTTCAAAATCTGAAAGGCCTTTCCAATCAAAATGTTTGTTTTTCCGTAACAATGATGTAATTAGGTCAACTATTTGGGAAAAACCAGGAATGAAACAGCGATGAAAGTTCGCAAATCCTAGGAAGCTCTGGACTCCTTTCACAGAGGATGGTGATGGCCAGTTGAGGATTGCATCTACTCTCCGATTGTCCATTCGGATACCCTGAGGAGTGAGGATGAATCCCAGAAATGCGATCTCTGTGATGTGGAAGGAACACTTTTCCAGTTTGGCATATAGGCGATGCTGTCAGTTTTTCAAGGACTGCCCACACATGGGTGACATGGTCTTGCGTCGTGGTGGAAAAATCTGGATGTCATCGATTTATACCAATGCACGAGCGTCGATCAGTTCTCGTAGTCCATCGTTCATAAAGAACAAACGTGGCAGAAGCATTACAAAGCCTGAAGGGCATGACCTGGTACTCCTAGAGACCATACTTGGTACGGAAGGCTGTTTTCCAATCATCTCGTTTTTTAACTTGTACCAGGTGATACGCCCCCTAAGGTCCAGTTTGGTATAGATTTTTGCATCCTTTACCTGGTCCAAGAGTTCTGGGATGAGTGGTAAGGGGTACTGGTTTTTCACCGTGATCTGGTTCAGTGATCGATAATCGATGCAAGTTCTTAGATCCCCCTCCTTCTTGGGCACAAAAAAGAGGGGTGAGGCTGCGGGGGACTTGGACGGGCGAATAAAACCATTTGCTAGATATTAATCAAGGTAAGTCTTCAAATGGAGGTTCTCTTGTTCAGTTAGTGGGTAGATTCGACTGTATGGAATTTGTGCTCCCGGGATGATGTCTGGCAGTCGTATGGTCTGTGTGGAGGGTGAATGTTCACTTGTTCTTTCTGAAAGACTTCCTGAAAATCAGTGTCGCCTGTCTCGCTTCAACTTCCACAAACTTCATCCAAACAGTAACTTGTATGCTCAAAACTCGTCATCATTGACGTCTGTCATGCAATATAATTGGTTGGAAAAGGTAACTTGTACAGGTACTATATCTGTATATGGTAACGGAGCATGCAGATTGGATAACTCTTATCGGGTGGGCGTCTACGCCCCTCCCTCTATATCACACATGATAGACATCACTACAAGTACAACGTCCTATTGGTTCTACTATCTATAGCACCCTATTAACTTGGTCTATTGTGATTGGGCAGGTTACACCCCTAGACATATATGAGGTGCCTAGTGCCCCAAGATTCACCTTGCCTACCTTCCATTAATCACAGCTTTTGGACTGTGTGTCAATTAGTTGGCTGGGTATGGCCTCGAAACCGTAGCCTCTTATCTGGAGAAGTTATGGCATCCTTGGATCTGCGTGACATCAGTCGTTGGTAACTCTTTGCGCCTGGCTGGTCACATGTCTGTTCACCGTGAATCTGCTTGTTTCCAGATTTTCGTGTATTTGATTCTTCCTTAGCCTCGCCATCTGCCTGGGCCCCCCCTTATCTTGACCTTCACGGGGCAGACTGCTATACTCTGAAGTTTCGATTCTCCAGCGTTGCTGCACTCCCCCCTTCCTTGGGTTGACCTCGAATTCCCAGGCATTAGCAACTTCTTTTGCTGAGTTTCGATTCCGCTCTCCTTACTGGCTTTAGCTGGAATATGAAACCTGGCCTATAGGCCTCTGGCCTCCTGGGCACACTTCTGCTTACAAAATGGAGTCGCACTTGTATAATGTGCCTTATTGAGGTAGATATATGGTTGGATAAGCATTGCAAGCAGTATCGTTTTCTTAGCTTCTTGCATTCCAAGCCTATTTACACGTGTTAGCTGGTTGGTTACTTCCATCTTGCTTCATAGCAACGTTTTCTTACATTTCAACATCGTCTCTTCTCCCGTGTCCATTACATCTATTTTCATAGCTGCTCGCATTGGCATGCTATCCTTGGTAGCTGTTTTTGTTCATCCGCAAGTCTGTCCAGGCCCTTGTGTCATTTCCACTGGCCATCCATCTTCGTGGACCGTCTGCAGGTACTCTTCATTTCGTCCCAGCTGTTCGTATTGTTGACTAAGAGGGTATCGTGCAGCCCATGGTTGTCTAGTGACGGGTGCTTGAACAGGTATTGCTCTTCTGATGTACACTGGGAAGAGACCGAGTGCTGCTCTCTGTTGGTTCATTTGCCCCTCATACGTCACATACCATGGCGAGTATGCTCCTGGTACCTCGAAATGGGGGGGCAGGGGTGCAGGCCATGTCTGGGACCGCCTACACTCCCCCCTCTTGGTCGGTTCATCGACCACTTCTGCGTCCTCCTTCGTATTCATCTGTCTTGGTTCATCTGTGTCTTGTTAGTCATCTTCAGGGTTCGTACAGGATGGTGTGAATGTGTGTATCTTGGGAGCCCATATTTTTATCACACCTTTCAAACTTCCTGCTGTTTTTACATGTTCGTCTTTATTCCATATCATTAGCTGGCATTGTCCATTTGGGCTGCAATAGATCCATTTTCCTTCATACTTTCTTCGTTTCCTGGGGTACGTAAACTTTGTTCCTTCTGGCGCAAATTCGCTGGCTTTCACAAAGTCTCTTATTTCTTCATCAGTCAGGTCTCTGGGCTTCCATCCTGGTTCGACATCGGCCATGATTTTCATCCCAATGGCTTTCTTCGCAGTTTTCTGGCACTGTGTGATGATTATTTTGCTAACACAGAATCCTAGCAGTATCATTGCTAGTAAGACTCCCAGAAACTTGAATATATCTGCCATCCATTTTGGGACCCATGAGAAAAAGGCTCCAAACCAGCTGTCATCGTCCACTTCATCACTTTCATCGACCGTCTGGTTCTGTAGGTTTGTCAACATACTTATGGCTTCTGTTAAGGTTCCATTTTCTTCATCATGCAAAGGTATAAATGTGCAACATGATTCTCCGATTTTTGCGCAAACACCTCCATCCATCGCTGTGATCATGTCAAGTACATATCTGTTCTGGAGGGTCATCAATTGGATTGCTCTCAGTTCTTCTTTGATTGTGTTAAATCCTTTTATGGTGGTGGTGATGGTCTGCAATAACTCCCATCTGGTTATCTGCAACCATTTAGCATTCACTCCTATTTGGATGTGCGGCAAGAGCATTGTTGTGAATACTGTTGAGGTGAGGCTAAACAGCCTGTGCTCGTATGGGATTGCATGGAATGCTTCTTCTGATTTGGCAGAAAAGTAATTTTCTCTTTTCATCCTGGATACCAGTTCCACAGATCTCCTCTTTCTTAGATGAGCATCTGCTTTCGGGAAACTGTCAAGACTCAAATCACTTTTTGGGATCACTAGTGCGGGAGCGTGGACGTTCACTAGTGTGCATATGCCTCCCCAGGTCTTCGGTCGTCTTTTATATATGCCTTGGATCCACACGCCCAGTAAAGGTCTGTGATGGCTGCGGTTCCTTGTGTCGTTCCTGGGGCTTCAAAGATTTGTCCGCAGTTTACATTCTCTCCCATCTTCCTCGTGTCATTACTTCTGAAGCATGGTTTCGGGCTTTCCAATGGTACTGTTTGCAGGGGTCCTCCTCTGTCTTCGACCCATGTTAGCAGCTTTACCAATTTCGGCCATAGAGGTTTGCATAACCTCTGTGAGTTCTCTATTGCTTCTTGGCAGGCTCCAAGAACCATCCAAGCTCAGGAGATTGCTACTCCATCTTCCCATCCATTTGGGGAAACCACTGTTCACCCCAGATCTGCATTTGGCCTTTGTTCTTCCAGATTTGAGCCGCTTCTGCAGTTTTTCCTTAACGTTCAGTCTCAGGTTTATGGCCCATTGTGTTCCTGATTCTTTAACTTAAGGGTTCTCGTATCTGATTACGTGATTTCTGGTATGTGCTCTGTATCTTGTTTTAACGTCCTGGACGTAGCCATCTTCATCAGGATAATCCTTTTCAGTGGCCCATATCAACGAGGCATCTCTTCCCATAAATTGCCCTTTGGTCTTGCACATTGCTTTGTGTGACATACAGTGTGCTGTAGGGACATCAATTTCCACAGCCACAAAGATCTTGGATTTTCCCATACTGTACGGTAGGAGTGCACAGACGAAGCATTCTCCTGATTGCCTTCTTCCTACTTCCTTCATGTGCTGGTACCATATGTTGTTTCCTAGATGTGCTGTCCAGGTAATTGTTTAGTTCATTGTCGTCTTCATGTGGGCTTCTCTTGATTCTCAGTGTCTTTCTGTAGTTTGCTATAACTATATCTTTAAATGAGTCTGTGCTGCTTTTCCACCCTGGGCGTCTCTCTGGCATGGGTTTTGGTGGAGCAGGTTTCATGATCTGTATCACTGTTTTCTGGGACTGGTTGTTCGGTAGGCAGTCTTGCACCCTCTGTTGCTTTTGTTCGAAGTTCTATAGCCATTGACACTTGCCCTGGTTTGTGTGCATCCTGTGTTTGGGTGCGTGCAGTGGTCAGTGCTACATTTTCATTCATTCCATGCTGACCCTGTCTCCAGCTTTTCTCTTCATTCTTTACCTCAAATGTGTATGAATCACTGTTAATTACATTTAATTTTAGTTTGTTAACTTTACCATCCGGTTTTCTTGGAACTGGAATAACTATATAGGGTCTAGGTGCTTTCGAGGGACTTATGCGTGCATTATCCGGTGGGTGCACTGAAATTGGAACGTTTCGTGCACCAATAAAGAATGCAGTTCTGATGGTCAATGACAGAAAAAAAAATAATAATCTCTATACATATGCACATTATCGTTCGATAGGACAGCTTGCAGCATTTTCTTCCAGGGAAGTGGGGGCGCCCCTCTGCCTGTGGGAGGACTAGGTTACTGTTCTGGGCCCCCATTTCAAACATAAGTGTATCGTCCGTGTTTATTTCTTTTCACTTACTCCGATCTCGTTTCTCAAAGTTCGTAACATCAAAGTGCCGAGTGCTTCTCAAGTGTCCCCCCTCTTGCGGGTGATGACGGTAGTCTCTGGTTATGGGATACAGCTCCCTTGCTAGACTATGGAAAAAGGTTAGGCTAACATCTTTGGTAAGTCACATTCATTATGCATATCTACAATAGGTAAGATCCTAGTGCACTCTTCGAATTTGCTTTGGTCCTGAGGACTTGCTGGAACCTGTTCAATGCAAAGGAATGAAAAGATGGTACTGCTAAAAATCACACAAAAATAAAATGTTGTACAAATAAGAGTAAAAATAGAAAAACAAGACGGTGAAGTTCTCGTCTCTGCTCTCCTCGATCTGTCCTCGCCGGAAAGACGAAGAACTGTGTCTCTGTCTCCTGGATCTGTCCCTCGGCGGAAAGTCTCACTGGAATCTCCTCAGGTACTCTCTCTGGAAGTTGGACAGCTCCACTTGGAGCATGATGCCGTGGAGGAGTGTGCCCATATGCGCGACATTGGCTGGATCTCTCATGAAGGTGATGACGTCAACATCGGCAGGACTCCCCACCATTTCTGGAAAGTCAGTGACTAAACGAAACAGCACGGTATGTGCCAGCTGGCTGTCCCCGGGTGATAGGGACATTTGCCCTGCTTTGCAGGGTTCTGGATCACAGGCCTTTATTCCGATGTGAACAGTCTGCACTTTCCTGCTGCGTGGATTGCAACCACATAGTTTAGCTTGATCCACAACTGGTTCAGGTATTCATTCTTTCTTGGATCTCTGATGAATGTTAGGGTATCCGTGGTTCTCCCGATGAGTCCTAGGCACTCCTCTATGATGCGAAAGAACAGCGTGTATGTCAGTTCATCGATGACCACTTGTGGTGGAAGCATTTGTGCCCTTTTCACTGTGCTCAGGTAACTCGGCGAAGGCTTCCGCTATGACAGTCAGCCGTTGCCAGATTACCTTTTTGTTAGCAGGATCTTGAATAAAGTCTGTGACACTGGTTATTCTCCCTACGAGTGACGGATATGATATCACCACTAACTGGAAGTAAGTGAGTACATCCCACGTGAGATTTCTGCTCGGAGATAGCATAAGTTCTGTAAACAAAGTCTTGACACTGATCGCTTCAGGATACTGTGTTAAGCTCTCGGAAAAGTCTTGCTTGTAGCCTATCAGAGTTTTGATTCTTTATAATGCTTGCGTGTGACTTGATTCAAATGTTTGCGTTATCAATGTTGTTGTGGCTTTGGATGTGCAGTTCTCCTTCATCCTGCAACTTGTGATCCACAGTGTCCGCTTTATTGTCCTTTATCACCTTTCTCTCTTTTTTCCAGCGGAAATGTCCAGTTTTGAAAGCCCCAATTTTAAAACCGAGTTCTTTTGCCTTGATTTTGCTGCTCATGCGTCCTTCTTCCTTGCCATTGATCTTGTCTGCACGTGCTGAGGTTCTTCCCCGTTGTCTGTGGTTTCTTCGTGGTTAGATGCAGCTGGAGGGCTCTCTCCTATATATGGTTTGATGTCATTTAGGAAGAGCCATGCCCTTCTGCCCTGGACTTTGACAGCAGAAGGAGTGCAGTCCTCCACGATGAAAGGGCCATTAAATCTTGGTTCGTCCCACCTTTTCCTTGTATGGTTTTTGATTAAAACTGCATCATCAGGGAATGACGAGGGGTGCACATAGACCTTGAATTGGGTCTGTCTCAGCACCTCCTGTTGTGATTTGTGCTGCACTACACCCTTTTCCCCGTTGCTGCGGTTGGCCTGAAACGACATAGAGGCTTGATGTCATGCAGTTCAAATACTCTTGCAATTCGGTCCCCAAGACCCCTCTGGTTGGCTGGGCATCACATCTAGCACTATCACGGGGGGTAAAGGGGATCCTCATTCTTCTGCCCGTGACTATCTCGTGCGGCGTGAGATGATGGTCGGAGCCTGGCTGGTTCCGAAGTGCATACAATGCCAGTGGTAGACAGTGCAGCCATCCCTTTTTTAAAGTGAGTTTCAACTTGGCTATCCTTTCCTTTAACAAACAATTGAGCCTCTCGCATATGCCGTTTCCCTCAGGATGATATGCTAACAAGAACCTGTGCTTTATACCAAGCAACAAGCTGATCTGCTTGAATACTGCATTGACAAAGTGAGCCCCGTTATCTGACCTCATTACCTCACACACCCCCCATCTAGGGAACACTTCCCTCACCAGGAATTTAGCAGCACAGGTTGAGTCTGGGTGTGTACAGGGACCTGCTTCCATCAATCTAGAGAATGGACACACCACTGCAATTAAGTACCTGTACCCGTTGCACACTTGAATCATGTCGACATAATCGATATGCAAGTGCTGAAAAGGCCCATTGGGCCGGGGGATGACTCCTCTTACTACTTTTAATGTGTGCCCAGCAGTGAATTGCTGGCAGATTATGCAGTTCACCATAAAGAATGCAACATGCTCCGCTAAATTCAGTGTAAACCAGTCTTCTGCGAGCGTTGCAGCGAGATTTTCTTTTGACATGTGCAAAGGGTAGTGTAATTGCTCCAATGCTATCTTTAGTAGGGCGACAGGCATTACTGGTTTACCAGTGCTGTCTTGCCTCCACAACCCGTCAGAGGGGTTTAAAGAACACCCTCGATGCTTCCATAGATTCTTCTCTTCCTGGGGTGCCTCCCCTTGGAGCTCCATCAGTTGAGTTTGCCCCATATTGCTATAGGCTTCTGGTGTGGCTCGTGGTACCATAATTCGCTCATGGGTACGTGCCACCTCCACGTCCATGATTGTTTCGCTCTTGGATGCCATATGCTTGGCTTCCGTGTCCGCTTCATGGTTTCCACGTGACACGAAAACCGCACCTTTGGTGTGAGCGGCGCATTTCACAACCGCTATGCCCACTGGGAGCTGTAGTGCCTTTATCAACCTGTCCAACAAGGCTGCATGTTGCACTGGCGTGCCGTCCGCTCAGAGGTAGCCCCTCATTTTCAAACGTGCTAGTCCTGCGTGCACGGTGGATGTCACATAGGCGGAGTCACTGTACACTTACTTCCTGACCTGCATGATTCTCAATGGCGAGTATCAACGCCAATAGTTCTGCAGCTTGTGCTGAATAGTGAAATGGTATTCGCGCACTGACGAGTACTTGAAACTCCATTTGCTATGTGTTTTACCACGGCTACGCCTGTGTATCTTTGTCCATCCTCTTGGTCAATTCTTGATGAACCGTCAAGGAGCACGATCTCGCCACTTGCCAGGGCATTTTCCTTTACCCTAGGGATTTCATCATAAAATTCCTCATAGTTTGCACAGTCGTGTAGAGGTTCTCCCTCAGTGACTGGCTCAGCTATGAACGTAGCAGGATTTACAGTTTCACATCAAACTATTTTGATTGATGGGTTCGAGATAATCACCTCATAGGCAGACGCTCTCTGAGATGTCAGTGTGCCCTTTGGTTTCTCTAAAATGGCAAATAATGAGTGCTCGACGTTTAACGTCATGGAACATCCCATTACAATGGTTGACGCCTTCTCTAAGGCGAACGCGGTGGCAGCTAGATTTTGTTCGCATGGGAAGTGGCCTCTCATAACCGGGTCCAGACTCCCACTGTAGTACGCCAAGGGTTTATACCTCAGCGAGGTTCGCTGAGTGAGTACTGCCATCATAACATTCCCATCGGTGTGTGAGAACAGGTAGAATTCCGCTGCGTAATTAGGAATCCCAAGAACTGGGGCCTTACAAATCGCCCCTTTGAGTTCTGCGAACCCTTTCTCCATTGCCTCAGTCCATTCAATCTTTTCCTTTGTTGCCTGTGCCTTCCTTAGGGCCTGAAGCAAGGGCTTGGTATATGAGCTGTAATCGAAGACCCATGCTCTGACATAATTGCACAGGCCTAGGAAGCTCTGCATTTGCTTTATCGTGAGCGGCTTAGCTGTGTTCATGATAGCTTCAGCCCTTTCTGGGGTTACCTTTTTTCCCTCGTGTGAGATTAGCTGGCCTATGTACAGCACCTCTTGTTGACAGTATTGTTGCTTTTCCTTGTCAACTTTATATCTTTTCTCAGCCAGTATAGTCAGTAGCTGGACAGAATCACGCCTGCATTGTTATTCAGTGGTGCTGCAGATCAGAATGTCATCTACATACTGCAAAACAACACTGTCTACTGCAATATTGCTTAGGTCCATTTGTAGGACTCTGTTGAAAATGGATGGAGACTCACAATACCCCTGTGGCAACCTCGTGCTTTTCAGGGGCATTTGTCTGAAAGTAAATGATGTCAGATCTTGTGAGTCACGGTGCAACGGGATTGAGAAAAACGCATTTTTCAAGTCAATTGCCATAAAATATTTTGCTTCAGTGGGTATGTTGCATAGGATTGTGGATGGGTTAGGGACTAGAGGGAACTCTGCTTCAACAATATCGTTTAATGCTCTTAAATTTTGGATTAAATGCCAAGACCCTCCCTTCGATTTCTTGACTAGGTAAATCACCGTATTACAGGGTGATTCTGACGTCGCTAGGATGCCCTGCTCCATGGCGGAAATTGTCTTCGCAATCCCTTCATCCGCTTCTCTGGACATGGGATATTGTCGCGCTCTGGGTAAAATTGCTCCTGGTTTGAGTTTAATTTTCACTTCTCCTGCCCTTTTCAGGAGGTCTACGTCATAGGGCCCTGTAGTCCATACTGTGACAGGTACTTGGGCCATGTCATCATCAAAGTATTCTGGACGTATCAGCGCCAACATCATTCTCTGTGGCGCCTCTAGTCTGATCATTTTGACCCAAAATAAGAGACTCACTTCCACCCTCATCTCTTCTAGGTCAGAGTTTTCTTCGAACAGATCATCGTCAGTGACGTCAGTCACTCGATACCCTTCAATGGCGATAATCGCGCACCATTGTCTGCCTTCGTCATCATACCCTTCGACCAGTGCTACTTTCCCTCGCACTGCGGCAGTGTGTATTATTAAGGGGAATACTTGTCCCTCTTCTTCATGCATGGGTATTCTTGGTCTGAATAAGAATTCATCAGGGGTTCTCATAGTTATATCTGCGAGGCCTGGCAATCCCGCCATAAGCACACACACCCCATATGCAAAAACCTCTGGCTCTAATAGTATAGCTCTCTTGGCTATGCGTCCGGAGTATGCTCTGATTACTTTGCACACGTTTGAATAATGCATTCCTGGAGTGGAGTATAGTATGTCATCCTCTGTAAACGAAATAGTCATATTCAATTTTGTCATTAAGTCCCGACCCAAAATGTTTACTGGGGTCTGGCGTGAATATAACAAGTGTACATTCATCTCACACTCCCCTACAGAGATTTGGAGATTGCCCGTAAAGGGAACTCTACTGTGAGCTCCTGTGAAACTCTAATATATATCTATGGCCTGGCCGGACTCGTATGCATGAGCGCATTGCCCCCGTGTCAACTAAGGAGTATGCTTCCCCCCCTATAATGACATTTACCCTTCGTTCCCTGTTAGGGTCTGGTGTCACTTATAGGATAGAGCACATCAGAGTTTCCCGTGAGCTGTCCTATTATATATATATATAGGTTGGTCCACTGTATACTTGTGGATTTCCTCCATTTCCAGGGTTGACTCCCCCTCCGGAGTTAGTGCCCTGAGACATTTGCGGCAGTGCCTGCTGGGATTGCCCCTGTGGCATGTTCCCCGTGTTCGAGGGTTGAACCCCTTGCTGCGCACCTTGCTGCAAGCCTGGCGCCTGCTGCTGCACTGTGATTCTGTGCACCGCCTTGTTGTGGGACGGCAGGCTGATTCACCATGCCTGTTCCCATTCCTTGGCCATTTTGCCACATGGCCTTGGCTTCTGCACACGCGCGCCACATGTCCTGTCATTCCACACAGCCAACACACTGGCGGTGGTCAGGCCATCTGTCCATCTGGCGTAACTGGACTGCCCATCTGCGCGTTCTGAAAGCCACCTTGATTGTTTTGGAAACCTCCTTGATTGTTTTGGAAACCTCCCTGATTGCTCTGCCATCCTCTTCCTCTAAATCCCCTACCCCTCGGGTAAAATCCTGCGCTACCCTGGTTATTCTGCGATGGGTTAGTCGCTTGTTGTGCGCTTGGTTCAGCTGTGCTTGTCAGCATGGCTCCCTCGAGAGCATACTTTGAGAGTTTCTTTTGCACCAGCTTCGCCTCCTCACCCTTAAGAGTTGCCTCCTTTTTTTGGTTCTTTTCTTGCAATAATCTACAGTAGTGTGCAATTGTGAACTGTATTTTGGCCCATGGTTTAGTTTCTACACCTACCAATTTCTTGAGCTGTTTTTGCAGCGGTTCAGGCAACCCTTGGCACAATATATGGTAGAATACAGGGATAGATTTCGTCTAAGACTCATGCGTTTCGAACAACCACGCGTCTTGAAAATTCTGGATATAAATCAACGGATCCTCTCATTTTCCGAGTCATTATAGCTCCCATATCGGAAGTGTATGGGTACAGCGTTCGTAGCGCTTTCCACACTGTTGTTGTACAATTATTGAATGGCGCTCCATCATGGGAAGTGTCAATTATGGTTACCCTAGGGTACCGGGCTCGTTTCCATACATCGTCTGCCCTTTCTCCAAGTATGGCGATCAGGAGGCCCTTAATGTCCCCTATAGCTAAGGTGACTCCCCCCGTCATTTTTTCTAACTCATGTATCCACTTCCCAGCTCCCGAAGTCAGCATTGGAAGCTTATTTTTCATGTTCTCTAGGTCCATGTGTGGCCACGGAATATATTGCGGTCTTGCTCCCCCTTTTCTAGCAGTGGGAACTGGAATGCTCAGTCTTCCTCCTTTCCCCATAGCTCTCCTATCAACTGCCTGGGTAACATTCCTGCATCGCTGTCTACCTGGCAGTGTCCTCAGTCGGTCTGCATAGGCAGGCGCTGACACCCCCCTCTGACCGTGGGAGTTCCCTCATGTCGGGCAGACTGCGCGGCAGTCTTCGGTGTCCTAGTTACGGACTCGCTAGCGTCTGACCATCGTACCCCTTGGTCCCTTGGGAGCCACTTTTCACGCCGTCTCCCTTCTTCGTGTGCCTAGTCATCCGTCTCCCCACCGGAGTCAGACTCCGATTGTTCCCAGTTTACGCAACTCCTTGCATCTTCTTCGTTCTGACCAATCTCCCGCCTGTCTAGGGACAGTCCCCTGCTCCCACTACTTCGGGTGACATCCTCAGTGTCATATAGCTGAGTGCTCTCCAAGTGCTCGCCTTCCCTCCCCCCTTGGGAAATCTGTTCCAGCCCAATTTCATCGTATATTTTATCAATTGTCTCCCTGATGCTTCAGGTGTCGAAGTCATCTTCAATATTTGTCCCACTTGTACCGGGTACTGAGTCGTTCGCAGGAAAGAATTCTTCTATGTCTTCCCACTCTACAACAGGATTGGGTTTTTTAACTGCCTGCTCCAAATATTCAAGATCCCGTGCCCTCTGTCTGCGCTTACGTTCTATTTCCTCATCTACTTCCTTGCGCTTCCTCGCTTCTTCTTTAGCCTTATCTTCTTCCTTTCTCCTATCATTTCTACATTACTTTGCCCTTCTAACTTCCTCATCCTCTCTTCTCTTCACTCTCTTCTCACGTACTCTTTGCTTTTCCAACTTTTGCATGTTCTGCCTGTACTTCTCATAGGCTGCGTAGTGTGTGCGACTGAGCGGTATTCCTTGCTCTTCGCAATGTAGTTGTTCTCGCCTCAGCCTATCCTTTCTTTTCATTCTCTCATCCCTTATTTACTTCTCCTTCTTCTTTCTTTGTGTCTCATCTGACTTCTCTCTCGGTCTCACATCATCACTTTCTTTTCCATCAAGTTTCAACAATATCCGTCCTCCCATCCATTCGTCTTTTGCGAATGTTATCTTATCAGTTCTACCTTCGGTTCCTTTCCACTTCTTTCCCTCCCTCTCTCTCTCCTTAATGAGAGGTGCACTAATATGTGCCTGTCCTTCCTTTCATCTTCGCGTCTCTCCTTGTCCCTCAGGACTGCGGGGCAAGATTAATTTCCTGCTTGTTCTTTGATTTTGTCACTACTGTACGTAGGTGAACCATAGGCGGGGTTGCTATACCCCGTGGCTGTCTTGAGTTCTCTTGGTGGGTAGAGTCTCTCTGACTTGCTTCCCTCGATGACTGGCTCAGGCGGGGTTGGTGGCGTGGTAGGCGTCTCACCCCCACTCCGTGCATACATTTAATATCCAGTCCGTAGGTGGTTCTTCCTCCTTCGTCTGTTCGAACATCTGCCAAAGTTCTAGAACAGCGAGGCTTTTCTCACATTTTTTGCCTGTGTATGTGGCATATAGGTAAATCATGTCTTGTAAGACGCCTTTAGATAAGGACCCATTTTGTGGCCAAAGCATAAACATCTTGTGGGCGGTACCCTTGACCCACTCAGTGCTGTACTTTTTAAGCTTGGGTGCATGCTTGGGTAACTGCTTACATAAATGTGCGAGTGGGGTAACCTCCTCCATGTTCAAATTTCGTTACCAACAATATTTTATGCATTCTCACCACGTTCACCAGTATGAGCGAGCAGCAAATATGCAAGCTCCAATCCAATCCCTTCTGCCAAAATTCTATATCATCAGTTGACTTAAGACCAACAAACCACTGGCGATTCCCTCTTAGTTACAGAATCGCATAAAGGCCAAATTTCATTTCAAACAATCACAATATACAGTTCTTTGCATTTGACATATAACAGGACACATAAAAGAGACATTCGACAGACTAGACGACACCAACTTCTAATCAATACCCCATCATGGAGTTTAAACTAACTCCCTTAGTGCCGTCTTTAATCGTAAGATGTAGTCTAATTGTCCCCCATTATGTGGGCTCTGAGTTCACGTTTCTTCTGACTGCTGTATTAAAGCGCAGGAACAAGGTGAATCCTTACTTTTTTATCTCGGGTGTCCCTCCTGGTATCCTTCGTTTTCTCTCGGGTGTCCCCTCGGTAATCCCTTGTTTTTCTCTCGGGTGTCTATCCCGATAACCACCTTTTCTCTCGGGTGTCTATCCCGATAACCTTCTCTCTTATGCTCAAGTCATTAACTATATATATATATATATATATATGTCTGCTCTACTTCTGACTATTTTATTTTTTTCCGCCACCCTCCGTTACCTTTCCCTTACTTGTTCTAATGCCTACAAGACATTTGCTAAAGTAATGAGTTTATTGTTTCACTCGCCGCTCGCATCTTTTTCCTCTCTGGGACCTCAGGATCACCGCCCCTTCCTCTTCAGCCTCTTGCGGTCTTTTCGTCCGATTGGCTGTCAGTGGGAATGAGAAGGGTTATGCTTGTAAGGCAGGTTCCTTCAGACCCACTGCAGATTTTTTCGAGGTTATTCTATCATTGTCCACGGGAAGCTTCTCAGTCTACTCAACCGGAATGGCAAAAGGACTTGTGATATTGCCGAAGGCCTACAGTTACTTTGTGCCATCGGTCTGTAGGTGTCTGGAAATTATATAATCAATAGTTGATGGCCGAAACCATCCTCGCGCTACCAAGTGTACTGGAGAGGCGGATTGTCCTCTGACGGGCCCATAGGTCAGAGCACACACTCTAGTACCTGTAAGACAAGATAGCTGCACCATGTGCGGAATGGGGGTGCAGGATTCACTTACTCCAACACAACTCAATAATGAGGACTCAATAGTTTGGCCAAGGGAAGTGTGTTTAATGACAAGTACAGAACACGGGGAAACAAATGGGAATCAGCAGTGATGCGATCGCCTGTCTCGCTTCAACTTCCACGAACATCATCCAAACAGTAACTTTTATGCTCATAACTCGTCATCATTGATGTCTAACTCTACAAGTTTGTCATGCAATATAATTGGTTGGAAAAGGTAACTTAAGTATAGGTACTATATCTGTATATGGTAACAGAGCATGCGGATTTGATAACTCTTATCTGGTGGGTGTCTATGCCCCTCCCTCTATATCACACATGATAGACGTCACTACAAGTACGACATCCTATTGGTTCTACTATCCATAGGACCCTAGATAACTTAGTCCATTGTGATTGGGCAGGGTACACCCCTAGACCTAAATCTCCATTTTAATTAGTAGCATGCAGAATGGACACCCAGGTGCCTAGTGCCCCAAGATTCACCCTGCCTCCCTTCCATCAATCAGTGCTTTTGGGCTATGTGTCAGTTAGTTGGCTTGGTATGGCCTCGAAACTGTAGCCTCTTAACTGGAGAAGATATGGCATCCTTGGATCTGGGTGACATTAGACATTGGTAACTCTTTGCGCCTGACTGGTCACATGTCTGTTCACTGTGAATCTGCTTCGGTTTCCAGCTTTTCGTGTATTTGATTCTTCCTTAGCCTCGCCACCTGCCTGGCCCCCCTTATCTTGACCTTCTCGGGGCAGGCTGGTATGCTCTGAAGTTTCGATTCTCCAGCGTTGCCGCTCTCCCCCCTTCCTTGGGTTGACCTCGAATTCCCAGGCATGAGCATCTTCTTTGCTGAGTTTCGATTCCGCTCTCCTTCCTGGCTTTAGCTGGAATATGAAACCTGGCCTGATAGGCCTCTGGCCTCCCGGGCACACTTCTGCTTACAAAATGGAGTCGCACTTGTATAATGTGCCTTATTGAGGTAGATATATGGCTGGCGCTTGCCGCTCTATTCTTCTACTAAGCATTGCAAGCAGTATAGTTTTCTTAGCTTCTTGCGTTCCAAGCCTATTTACGCGTGTTAGCTATATGGTTACTTCCATCTTGCTTCATAGCAACGTTTCCTTACGTTTCAACATCGTCTCTTCTCCTGTGTCCATTACATCTATTTTCATAGCTGCTTGCACTGGCGTGCTATCCTTGGTAGCCGTTTTCGTTCATCCGTGAGTCTGTCCAGGCCCTTGTGTCATTTCCACTGGCCATCCATTAAGGCTCTTTGGGTCTCTTCATGGACCGTCTGTAGGTACTCTTCATTTTGTCTCAGCTGCTGGTATGGTTGTCTAAGAGGGTATCATGCAGCCCATGGTTGTCAAGTTACGGGTGCTTCAACAGGTATTGCTCTTCTGATGTACACTGGGCAGAGCCCGAGTGCTGCTCTCTGTTGGTTCACTTGCCCCTCATACGTCACATACCTTGGCGAGTACGCTCCTGGTACCTCGAAATGGGGGGCATGGGTGTAGGCCATGTCTGGGACCTCCTCTACACCGTCAACTGCCGTGACATTTTCTGTTATTGCCTTTGGACGAATGGGAAGGCCTATCCTACTTGCCAGGTCTTGGGCCATGTAAATGCTGATCGTGCCACTTTTCACATATGCCACATATGCCTCCAAAGCATGCATCTGGTTTGGTTGTTAATGGCAAATCGGGATCACTGGAATGACTAGATGCAAGGTCTGTGGTTCCTTCTCTCTGCTCGACAAGTGGACCCATACGCTTGCCAGGCAGTTGGAGTCTTGGTCAACTTCTTCCTTGCCTGTAGCGCCGACTGTTTTCCTCGGTGGCTTTATGGGACCATCGCGGAGAAAGTGGCTGGCTTTCCCGCAATATAAGCATAGTTGCTGCTGTCTTCTTTTTTCTCTTTTTTTCTCTTGTGGCTTTGGTAAGAGGGCTCTGTAAACTCCCGATCTGCATGGGTTCCGGATGAGTCTCAGGTTGACGGGACTGTTCTCCCTAGGGCGTACGAAGACCATTCTTCCCTCTGACCGAGCTTGGATCAGTCTTCCAATCCTGTAGCCTGTGATCTAACTGTACTGCCAAATATATATACTCGGCACAACCTTCAGAAGGTTTCACCACTTGGGCCAGAACATCCTTTAGCTCTCCTCGCAGGCCCCGATAGAATAGAGTGTTTCTTTTCTCTTCCGGCCAACTGGTTTCAGCGACCAATCTGTTGAAGGTGGATATATGTCAGCAGATCCTGACTGTCCGTGACTGATAACAACTCATTTTCCAAGACTTGGCCCAGAGTATGTCGGGCAAATAACTTTCAAGTTCTCGCTGGAACCCTATGAAATCTCGAATCAGTGGGTCATCCCGATTCACCAATGGAATTGACCAGTCCGCAGCACTCCCCCCAAGATATGATGGTACGAAGGTGGCCTTTTACTGGTCCTTGGGAAATACTCCTGGTGTTATGAGGTTGCTCGGGTCCGACTTCACCCTCTGCGCTTATGTGGTGACTGGTGGTAATAGGTGATGCTGCTCAGGACTGCTCCTGCGTGAAGAATGGGGGGTGTGAGTATGACAGCTTGTGCGCCTGATCCCCTTCCAGACCCCTTCTCCCAAACCGTGGTACCCGTGGGAATGCCTGTCCCTGGAAAGATCACCTGTTTAGTTTTGGCAAGCACTCCGTCCTGCTGCTTCTGGCAGGGGCGCTTGTATGATCTGGACCGAGTTCCTTCACTGGTCCTTTGCACGTGGTAGTCCAGTCATGCTGCGACTAAGCCACTATACTTCAGGTAAACGTTCCTGTTTGCCTTTGTCGTTCCTCGTCTGTTTTTGTTGGATTGTAAAGTTTGTTGTCTTGTATTGCTGTCTGTTCCACTTTTGATTTTTGCTCTTTTGCTTCCTTCCTTTGCAGGTGATGTTGCCGGTCCGGCAGAAGCTGCAGAGCTTGAGGCGACAGCCGGAGAGGGAATGAGGAACGAAGCTGCAGCGGTACAGTAGGTGGTAAGTTGTTAACTAGGGGGTGCGTGGGGTTCAAATGTGGCGCGGCCCTAGGACGGATGTTCTAATCTTGTCTTTCTTCTTCACAGGGTCCGAGTTCATGGATGCGGAGTGCGGTGCTGCAGCATCGGGATCAAGATCACTGGATGTCAGGAGATGAGTCTGCGATGAAGCACTGGTTTCCTGGAGGTGAGTATGCAGGAGAACGCCTGGTTTCAAAGGTACGTAAACTGGTCCAAGCGGCGGTGAGCGTCACGTTGCACCCGAGTGCACAGTAATGTGAAGCACTGTCCTTAAGGATGGAGCAACTTATATAGCTGAGCTTCTGCAGCCACGCCCACCAGGTTCAGCCTGCCTGCCACACCCGATGAGTCTTAACATGAAGACCAGGCCTAGGGAGCCACACACGATGAATCAGCACATGAGGATGTTCTCTGGAATAAAGGCTTTCAGCTCCTGGAAAGTTCTTGTAAAATAAAAGCACTCCTGCACTGAAATAAAGTGTTCCTAGCGCCAGGACTGAGTCCAGCCAGGGCCCCTGTGTTTATAGGTCCCATAGGGACATAAGCGAGTCAGTGACCCATTGCCCCCATCAGTAGATGGTATGGTTCTTGCATTCTGGGGCCTGTGGCCATGACACCTGGTCTGCAGAGGAAGTGTAGACGGCGCTGGTTCATAAAGATAGCGTATTTGCTGTGTTCTCCTGTGAATCGCTCAGGCGGGGGCCAATGGAACTGATCGGGAATGACTACTTGTACCGGAGACTCGGAGTTGCCTGTGAAACTGGGGCTGGAGGATTACTACCAGGAAGTGGGGCTTGGCCAGCTTGTGTCTGGAGTACTTGCCTGACTAGTTCGTCAGTACGATCCCTGTTCACGAC
Organism: Ambystoma mexicanum; assembly: GCF_040938575.1. NCBI lineage: Eukaryota > Metazoa > Chordata > Amphibia > Caudata > Ambystomatidae > Ambystoma > Ambystoma mexicanum. Next base: position 1,277,315,341 of record NC_090931.1, on the reverse strand, counting down.
TAACGCCCTTTACAAGGCGTTAGTCTCTTGCTGAGCGGCATGTACCTCAGTTCGTAACTCTCCCAGCAACTGGGCTAACTGATCTGAATCAGAGGTCTCCATGATACCCAGGCAGAGGTTCTAAGCTAGCTTCGCTTTCTGTTACGCTCACCTTGTCTCTGCAGGGGTGACTGGAGCCTCGATTGAGTGCCTGCAGTTGTCTGTTCTGGAATCACCTCCTACAAGAGGAAATAGGGATCAATTACATCCATCAATGTCTTTCTTTCCTGTGCACCTGTGTTTCTTGCCCCTTCACTTCCCTCTCCAGGGTTCTGCTCACCAGATAATTATTGAGGGCAAGCTCTCCGTCCTGCTGCTTCTTGGCAGGGGCGCTATGTCTGTTTCTCCTGTGTTCTGGTGGAACCAAGTTGCATCACTGGTTCACAATTTTGAGTTCTAGCTCAGTCCTGCTGTGGCGATGACTCTGTAATGTCTCAGTTCTTGCAAGATGTTGTCCTTTGCTACTTGGCCTTCTTGTGGCTAATGTTGTCTTCTATGATGCTTGTCTTTCAAGGTCTGGCTGCAGAGGAGTGCAAGTCTGCAGTGTTTGGTGCGAGTCCTGCACACCAGCACTAATGGTGGAAGCGCACGTGTGCTAGGCTGGTAAGTATGGTTATGGTTAGATGATAGTTATGCAATTGCGCCACGTTCCCTGTGCCTTTTCCACGTGCTTACTTGTTGCTTTCTGCTGGTGCGGCCCTATTCCAATGCAGCTGTATATATATGCCGCGTTCCTAGCGCCTTTTCCACATGCTTACTTGTTGCTTTCCTTAGTTTTGCAGGTGTAGGTCTGTTCGGGTGCAGCGGTCCGTAGGTCGATGCGGCCGTGGAATACCTGGATCTCTGGAAGAGTGAAGATGTCTCTGCCGCCAGCCAGGATACCAGCGAGGAATTCCCAGGTAAGTGGTATGCTGATTCAGGGTCGCGGGTGCCGGTTTCTGATGCTAACGCTTCTTCTTTGGCAGAGTAACGCAAAGCGAGGTGTTAAGCAAGGGGGTGCCTTATATAGCCAGCCACACCCAAACACTGGACTTTGTATAATAAGAAAGCCTGGCCTATTGTTCCGCCATGTTGAGAGAAACAGGAAGTCATTTATCCCTACCAGTTTCTGCCATTATTCTCCACCCATACTATGAACCTGGTGCCAGAGGCCAGAGGCACCAGGACTAAGTCCACAAGGCCTGCCTACGCATTCCACGGAATGTGGCTGTTGTAGCGCCATGAACACGCTACTTGAGCGATGGCCCAGTTGTATTATGGAAATGGGAATGACATCCCATGATTGAGTGTTTGTACTTGAATTTGAGTTGGTGGTTGTGACAGTGTCCACCTATCTGGGGAGGCAGGCAAAAGAAACTGATGCAAGTGTAAAATAAAGGGGAAATAATCCTGAGGGGAGCGATACTATAAAGGGAAATTGATTAAACCCTGTCGTTTGTAAGTAATGAGAGGGCTATGGGCTACAAATTGAATGCACATCCTGGGAAGTAAGTAAATATTTCAAAAGCTTGTGTTCTTCTGGAAATATAGATTTGATTAAATAGATCAGCACAGAAGAGGAAAATACATCTCACTTGTGTGTATGCCTTGTAAAGTAATGCAAGCTATTTCCTGGTTAAATCATCCAGTAGAGTTCTGTTACTGATGGTTATCCATTCAAGCAAAGGAGGAAAGGGTTATTAACTGCCACCCATTTCCCTGCTTTTAGGTTACAAATTGAAATTGAGAAATGTACACTTATACACATTATTGTATTTTATTTATATAGCGCGCCTAGCCCTAAGGCATCTGGGCACATTTCTTAGAGTTACATATTTACAATTATAGGCAGGGTATTTCAGTTACAACACCACTGAAGGGAGTTTAGCAAATATATGCTTTTCTTTTGTAAGTGATTCCCATGTGGGAATGTAAAATCGTTGTTTGAAAGTGACATGTCTATTGAGTAAGGGGGCTTGGTGGTATCTGCTTTCAGTAAAGGGGGCAGTAGAGCGATTTAGACAGGCAGGGATTGATTTAACCCCTTAACTGCTAAGGAATTTCCCCTCTCAGTACTGAGCATTTATTTGGAGATTTAGCTATGTTGCATTCAATCCCTTGTAACTTTTTTGTTGCAAGAGATATCTCAGCTACATTTGGCCCCTTTTCTTCCCACGTGTAGGTGAGTTTGCTGTAGGGGGTGAGAGAAAATAACAAAATAGAGCACGTTTTGAGTTTTTCCAGAAAATGACAATAAACTGAAGTCCAGCTTAACTGAAGGAGGAGAGGACCATGGCGGCGCCGAGAATTCTACTAAAGACTTGGGTGCTTAAGAAGTAGACTTGTTATTTTTCCTTACCTGAGTTATTCTTTTTTTATTGTGTTTTTATTTTATTTTTTCCTTTTTATTGTGAATATATGTATTGACACATTTTGGTTATTACTCAAATTAATTTGGCAAAACCATTAAGTATGATATGTATTTCATAAACTAAACCAACACTAAAGGGGGTGCATTCCGTTTGGTCACCCTGATCAATTGTGTTGAGTATTTGACCCACCGGGGTAGATCAGGGTTTAGCCAGGAACCCTTTTTATTACAAGCATGCAGCACAGGCAGACTTTTTGTAGGATAGGTGACTTGTGCAGGTTACAAAAGCGTACAGTGCCTAAAGCAGCGACTAAATGTAGGTTACATCACCCCCAACCGTTCTGGAGTTGTAGCTGGGCTGCCTTATAGCTTGTTCCTCAGTGGAAGGATGGGGACCCTGCCAGGGCTCCATTGGACGGCTGCTGAACTTTAAGATGGTCGACCAACAATTGAGACAGTGCCCAAGGCCCAGGACATCACCCCGACCGTCCTGGAACTCTGACTGGGATGCGTTACAGCTTTTTTTTCCGAGGAGGGGTTGGAACACTGCTGGTGTTCCCTGGTGGGAAAAAGGTGTAACGCAGGACAGCCAGAGCTCCAGGGTGGTCGGGGCGATGTCCTGTGCCTTGGGCGCCTGTCTCTCTTGTTGGTCGACCGTCTCCAAGTTCAGCGGCGGTTTGATGGAGCCCTGACAGGGTCCCCATCCTTCCGACGAGGGACAAGCTATAACGCAGCCCAGCTACAACTCCAGAATGGTTGGGGATGATTTCCCCAGCCTTGGGCGCCTGTCTCGCATGTGGGTTGACCATCCCTAAGTACAGCAGTGGTTTCAGGGAGCCCCAGCAAGGTCCCCATATGTCCCCAGAGGAGAAAGCTTTAACGTGGCATGACCAAAGCTCTAGGATGGCCGGTGGTGCTGCCCCCACCTTGAGAGTCTGCCTTGCACGTGGGTAGACCCCTGCAGCCCCCAGCTCGGCAGTGGTCATCGGACGACCTGGCAGGGTCCCCGTCACTCCCAGGAAGTAAAAGCTGTAATGCGGCATGGCCAAAGCTCCAGGATGGCCGAGGGTGTTGCTGCTGAGCTTCGGCGCCTGTCTCCCATGTGGGTTGACCATCCCCAAGTCCAGCAACAGTCCCAGGTAGCCCCGGCAGGGTCCCAATCCTTTCCCGGAGGGAAGAGCTGTAACGCAGCCTGGGCAGATGTCTAGACATGCCAGGGGTGCTGCCCCTGGCCTTGGGCGTCTACCTCTCACTTGTCGACTGCCCCCGGCCCATCGGCAGTCATGGGGCAACCAGGCGGGGTCCCCACCCCTCCCCGGAGAGAAAATCTCTAATGTGGCTTGTCCAGAAATCCAGGATTGCCAGCAGTGCTGCAATGGGTCAAACAGCCCCCACCCCCAAAATTCTTTCCCTGGTGGCCTAGTGCTCCTTTCTGCTTCCCAGGGGTGCACAAATTGGGCCAGACCCTCACTTTTGCAACCTCCCCTCCCCCTCCAGTGAAGCAGAAAGGATGTGCCCCTCTGTGGGGGATCCCTGAGAGGGCTGGCCCACAGGGCCACTAACAATGTAGTGGAATGTTGTTTTGCCTTCCTTGGGGGCAAATGGGCACAAAACGGCCCCATATGCCCCCAAAGAAAGCAAAACAACATTGTGCCACCTTTGTGGCTTTTAGGGGGGTCATTTGACCTGGGGTCCCCTGCAGCCCTAAAATCAATTCCCCTGGTGGTCTAGTGCCCCTTTCTGCTTCCCAGGGGTGGCAAAATGGGTCCAGGCCCTCACTGTGCCCCCACAGGGAAGCAGAATGGATCTGCTCCTCCTTGGAGGGGGGAGGGGGGTTTGGCCCACAGGCATGGTTCCAGCCCCCTGAATCCCCCCAGGTCTACCCAAAATATTTTTTTTGCCTTCCTTGAGGGTAAATGGGTGCAATTCAGCACCCATATGCCCCGAAAAAAGGCAAAACCTTGTGCCCCCTTTCATTATTTTGGTGGGGGCCTGTTTGGCTTGGGGGAGCACACCCAAAATAAATTCCCTTGTGGTCCAGTGGGGATTGCTAGTTGGGAAACGATCATCGACCAGCAATCTACTTGTGCGTGGGCCTTTTGGGAAGGGGAGAGTCTCCCCTTTCCAATGAGCCCTCACATGTCCAAATCGGGCAGAAAATGCCCTTGCAGGATGCAAATGCGTCTCTGCAAAATTTAAAAGCTGAAACCTTTCTGCTTCAGCATGTAAATATAATTTCCTGATGAAGTAGCATGTACCAGCGTCATCTCACCATCCCCTGACCCCGAGGGGGTCGGAGCGATTGAGGGTGCAGCAAGGGTGGGGGGTGATCAAGGTATCTCGTCCCCTGCACTGGAAACGTGTGTAGGACGCGATACCTCTCCCTCCGCGGATTCTTTTGGGGAGTCTTATCATAGACCCTAATGTATTTTTTAATCCATGCGCGCCCAGGGTAAACAAAAGGTACATATGATGCTGTGTGCGTTTACAAAAGTCTACTCAAGCAAATGTATCATAGAAAAGTGATTCGTCCAGTGTATTGATAATTGTTCATTGTACTACTATTTGACATTGGAATTTCATAGATGCATAATTTGTGTATACAAAATTGATTCAATTTATATGAAAACACGCATGTTTCTTATCCCGAAAGGGGACGGAAGCGGTTTGGAATCAATATTACTAAATTCAGGGGTGGGGTGGAGTGGGTGGTGGGTTTTATAAAAATAATTGTATTCAATAACAAATGTGCCTGCCATGGTTTGGCGTGGGAGAAAAATACCCCCAAATTGGATGCCACACAATTTTAAACATCTACCGTCAGGAAAGAATTGTTGGAAACATTAGGCTCACTGGTTACATTCTTGGAGGGTTCGAGAGTGGACAGGCATATTGAGCAACTTGGCCCAGAGGGCTACATGTTTCTTGGCAAATTCCACAATGAGAATTGAAAGACGGAAAGGGGCAAATTCCATGTTGAGAATAGAAAGACGGAAAGGGTTTCTCTTAAAAATCAATCCTAAATTGGGGTGATGGTGTATAGTAACCTACAGAAAACCAAAGTGTTTGGGGGGGGAGGGTCAGTATATGAGGAAAGTAACACAATGTGTTTTTTTTCTTCCATGTATAGGTCCCAAACCACACTTAAAAAGATGTGTTTACCCCACTTTAGTTTTTGTCAAATGGCAGTAGAGGCATGGACCACTCAACTGGCCAGTCCGCTAAACCATATCGCTCCAAGAATTCCTTTTGTGGAAAGGGGCAGGCATCTGGCACGGAGAAGGCCCTCACCCTTTCTCAGAAGGGGCAAAGGTTCAGGAGAGGTTTTCCTCAACATAGACCATATTCTGGAAGCTTCAATGATAGGTATGGTTGTTTCTGACTCAGATGAAATTTGGGGGAAGGATTCATCATTTCCTCTGATTGTTTACGTATCACACAGGATCCCTGGGTGGGGCAAAGCATTCAAGGGTTCCAAATAGTCTCCAAGACCGTACAGCACCAGTTTCCCAGTACAATTAGATTTTCATGGTGGAGGGCTCGAATCCATTTCCAGAAGGTGAGGGAATTTCTCCAGAAAGCTGCCATTGAAAAAACGCACTTTCACCTTCTGGATTCTTAAACAGTCCTTTTCTGGTTTGGAAGGCTTCTGACCGATGATAAACCTCAGAGAATATTGAACAAGTTCCTGGTATTCAAGAACTTCAAAATGGAAACTATTCTTCTCCCTGAAGTATTGTGCCCTGGGGTTACTTGCTTCAGTTTGGTTGGGGAAACCAGTTATTTTCGTTCACCTTTCTGCTATTCGGCCTATCGCCAGTACATTGGTGTTTGACAAAACTGTTGAAGCCAGTTGCTTTAGTTTGATGTAGCCAGAGGATTTGAATGTAGATATATCTACGCAACATCTTGATTCTGGCCTCCTCCAGGGAGATGGTCTACTCATTTCTGGAAGTGGCTCAATATCATTGAGGGTTGTTATAAATTACCACAAGTCACACATCACTCCCTCCCAACAGATGTCTTTTTTGAGATTTCAAATGGATGCAGTCAGGGTGCCTCTCTTTCTGGCCAAGATAAAAATCTGGGCCATACAAATTGAGTTCCATTTGGTTCTCCACCATCCTGTTATTTCTATCCAACACCTGACTGGGATCATAGGTCTTTTGTCCCCAAGCATTCAGGCAATAGTTCCAGGCCCACACTACTACAGGGCTCTGAAGAAATTAAAAAATAGATTTGTCTTTGCAAAGAACAGATTTATTCAGATTAGACTTGGCTATCAGGGGAAGCAAGGGATGAACTTTCTTGGTAGTTGACTCACCTGTTGGCATGGAATTGATGGTTAATATTCACTGCCAACTAGTCTACTATTGGAGTGCGTTGTCTCCTTGGAGGGCAAGATGTGGTAAAGCAGTTCAGCTGCCCCCACAGTTCATCGATGAGTCCAGAACGCATACAAATGTTTTAGAACTTCTTGCAGGATCCTTTGCCATCTGGTAGATCAGTGTTTCATTGTCCTTGGGATGGACAACTTTTCATCAGTCATATCCGGGTATGGGAAGAGTTCTTCCTGGGCTCTCAACTCAGGCAAAACAAAATAGATGATGGCTGGAATCTTTAGAATTAATCTTAACCTCTGGCATTGCTCTGGGCAACCCTCCAGACCATTGTTCTTTGCCTGCCAAGCTATTACATTATGGGAAAGACCATATGCAAATCAGGCTTGGTCCCACCCAAAAAGAGTCAGTCCAGCCCAAACTGCTTGGTCACGGCCCTTCTGCACGAGACCACAAGCATCCCCAGACATGTTTCAGCCTTGTTGGGCCTCATCAGTGAGGAGTAGCTTGTGTCTCTGGACTCAGCATGTACGGGTCCCATGTCTGGGTATACCCGTCCCGCTCGGGGTCACTAAAGCAAAACAAAAGTGGTGATGGCTGGAAGGTTTAGAATTAATCTTAACCTCTGGCATTGCTCTGGGCAAACCTCCAGACCATCGTTCTCCGCCTGTCAAGCCATTACAAAAGGGGAAAGACCATATGCAAATCAGGATTGGCCCCACCCCAAAAGGGGCAGCCCAAACTGCTTGGTCGCATCCCTTTCAACTCAATGGCAGATTAGTGATCTCAACATTTCAGTGATTGGAGCCTTTTTCTCCGCTGTATTTAAAGCTCTTCTGTGAATCTGGGGTCCCCTGCAAATATCTGTATTTGTCTCCTGCTGCAGTGTCCAGATTTCTCTGTATTTCAGTTGGAGCCAAGACAGGTTGGTCATTGATGCCTTCTTTCAGGATTGGGGGTAAAGGACCGCATTACTTGTTTCCACCTTTTTATCTCACCCTTAGAGTACTTTTACAAGTGCAACAACAGAACAGGGATCAGAAGTCCCATTAATAACCCTTCTGGCTATCCCAATCTTGCTTTCCAATCTATTAGGAATTTTCTCAGATATCCTTGTTGTTCTACCAGCTCTGGACCAGTTATTGGACTCAAAGAGGCTACCTCATCCTCGAGGGGTCCCTACGCCTTCTAGATTGGAAGATTTTAGGTCATTCCGATTCCCCCAGGGAGTGTTTCGGCAGTGGCTGAGGATTTTCTCAAGGAAGCCTGGACCTCAGATATGAGGTGACTTTATCTGTCTGTCTGCCTGACAGGCATGGGTTCTTTGGTGTCCACCCTGGTCCCTGTTCGACATCTGCAGTCAAGGGTGGTGGTCTTTCTGGGAGAATTGACTCAGTCACTCTCAAACCGAACTGTTAATGTGTATAGATCAGTGGTCTTGGCCCAACATCCTCCTTTGGGTTGGGAACTCTAGGGAGGGTGTAACATCTTGGGGGTGGGGGTACGACTCATTGGGGTGGATAACTCATGGGGCAGGACCCATTGTTTTGTCAATTGATGAAAGCCATTCAAATTTGTAAACCTCCTCAAGCTAGATATTCTGTTGCGTTGGATGTAGATTTGGTTTCGTAATTCTTTACAGACTAGGGCTCCAATCAGGATATCCCTTTGCAGGAGATTTCAGCCAAGTTGGTTACTCTTCTATGCCTGGTTTCTTTCCAGAGAGCTTGACATTTTGGCCTTGGATCAGAGTGAGTCTTGGACTCCTTTTGGGGGGTGGAGTTTCACAATTTCCTGACAAACCAAAACTGGTTGCCAGTCAGTAAAGTATCCTAGTTTCACAACTATCCTAACCTGTGTGTGGTGAATGGTCTCAAGCACAATATCTTTAGAACTAAGGAACTCCTGCTCTAGATTGATTATGTCCTATAGAAAGCCTCACAAACCAGGGTTTGGGCCCACCTTAGCCTGATGGACTAGATGGGTAGTGTCTCAGGCTGGGGTGTGTTTCTTCCTTTGGGGCATACCCCCTAGCAGTGCCATGGTGTTAAATGCCTTTTGGAAAGTGACTAGACTTGAGGACACCTTGAAGGCAGCCAATTGGTCTAATGAGTCTGTGCTTATTGGTTTATTGTAAACCAATTGACCACATGTCTTCCACTGTACTGCCCACACTTTAAACTTGCATAAAGGAAGTCTCCGTGCCCTGCCATTAAATGGCTATTTTGATAGGATACGACAGAAAAGTCAAGATTTTATTAAGGGCATAAAATGGCAGGGAGGACAAAATAACGATCTTGCTAGGCCTTGTGTCATTCAGATCACGCAAGTAGTGGGAAGGGGCAAGGGGAAGGGGCAAGTGCAGTTAACTTACAAGTGCAGCCAGTGGGTGGCTCATACGTGCATAGAGAAGGGACTGTAGGGTTGCAGATACAGACCCTTAAGTGCTGGGGAGCCCGGAGGCAATGTGAGGGTAACTGGACATGGAAGAGCCTGGGCCCGAGCTCAGAGGGTAACCAGTGCTTGGAGCAGTCAGGTGCATCAGCAGGGGAGAGGAAGAGAGAAAGCAGAAGCGAAAAGGAAGGTCTTGAATTGCTTCCAGAACTGGAGGTGGTTCTGTTCAAAGGCAGGGAGGCTGTTCCAGAGAGAGGCCCCAGCCGAGGAGATGGTTATGCTCCAAACTCTCTGCTTGGAGAAGCATCTTACCCTCAGAGGGTGGATGAGCAGAGAGCTTGAGAAGGAAGATGTTTTGGATGAGAAAGTTGTATGTAGAGCGGTCCCAGGCCCCAGAAAGCCTTGTGGACGATGCAGAGGGTCTTGAACTTGATCCCTGCATCAGTGGGGAGCCGGTGAAGAGATTTCAGAGCTGGAGAGATACGATCCATCCTTGGGCTTGAGGCCAAGGACAAGTCTCGGAGTCCTGTTCTGGATAAGTTGTAAAGGTCGAAGAGTAGAGGCATGCCGATTTAGAAAGCGGCTGTTGCAATAGTCCAGCCTAGAGAGGACCAGAGCTCTGGAGACAGTAAGCTTCTGGGGGAAAGTGAGAAAAGGAACAATACCTCTGAGGAGGTGCTGCTGATAGTTTGACTTCTTAGAGACGTGAGGCGAGAAAGAGAGGGTGGAGTTGAATATGACGCCAAGGTTCCTAGCCTCACAGGAAGGAGCAGGAAGAGGGCCCAGAGTGGGCGGCGAAAGAGAGAGAGGAACGGAGGGAGCAGGTGTCCCAATGAGGAGGATCTCAATCTTACTGACATGCTTCCTATCCGGTGGTGCTTGTGGAATAGATGGAGGATGTTCCTCCATTGAAAGGCACACCACGCATTGCTCCCACCGTGCTTGTTGGTCTAGTTTATTCCAACATGGCAGCCGCCGTGTTGCAGTTAGCCATTTTGCACCCGGCGGTTGGCGCGTTGCAACCCTATTGCTTTCACGTCTTTGGGTAAAACGGTAGTCTCCCGTTTCACTCGACACCGAGCTGCCTTTTCCTCTCCTCTCTCTTGTTTCCTTTCCCTCTTCCTCCCCCGCGCCTATTGGGCTCTCCTGGCTCTCTGTGGTTCCGACCGCGGTTCTCTCTCTCTGTCTCCCTTCTCTCTCTGGCTGCGGTAGCTTCTGCTTTCTGGTTCAGAGTTCACACTGGCGCTCCCTTTGTGGGCGTGGCAGCACTGCCTCCATATCCTCATCTCCTACGCTGCCCCCGGTTCTCTACTGCACTCTGTAGCCTGGTCTCTCTCATATTTCTAGGGCTTCTTGTTGCCCTTTCTCTCCCTTCGTGGACTCGCTATCAGTCTAATGAACCATTGCTTACCTGGTGCTTTCTCTGGGCAATCTGCCTCATTGGGGGGAGATTACACCGTTGGAACTTAGCTTCAGTTCCTGCTCCTGCTTAAGACACAGACTTTACTCCCCTGCACCAGTATATTGGGACTGGGCCATAGAACCTCATCGTTCAAGCAAGCCACACGCAAGTCTACTCCAAACCACTTCCACAGACAGGGGTTTCTTCTGACTTAAGAGTCTTTTTCCCCTTTGTGGCTTCTTTGGAGTAGGGGCCGCTAGCCTGCCAATTCCAGTAGGTGGGAATAGTGGCTTCCCTGCGAGGGGGACCTTACCTCTACCACAAGAAAAAGAACTCCCGGAGGAGAGGAAAAGAAAAGGAGACTCAGACAAGCTCCAGTGAAACAGGTGAGGACAAAGAAGTATTGTCTGATGTGAGTGAAGAACCCTGTGAAGTTTACAGTTTGAGGACCAACATGCCACAGCAGAGCAAGTGCATGAATTAGTGGCTGCTGTACAGGGACTTACTCAAGAGGTACAAAACCTGAAGACTGAGAACACTGTAATGAGACAGCTCGTCACCGCCTGAGACCTACACCCTGCTGAGATACCCCTTTGCCTCAGGGAAATATGATGGCTCCCCTGAAAAAATGATGGAGTTTGTGGAGGCCTGTATTGTAAATTTTACCTTCAGATCCAGACCTTTGCCTCAGAACATGCACATGTGGGGTATATGATCTCCAGCATGGTGGGGCACTCTCTCGCTTGGGCAACTCACTATTAACCACTGTCAGCCCAGTTCTCCAGGATTATGGGGGCTTCCTAAATCTCTTAAAGCAAATGTTTGAAAGCCCTGAAACAACCTACATAGCTTGTGTTACTGGCTGTGAGGCAAGGGGTCATCGGATCTTCTTTGGTATATCACTCATTTTAAAAGATTGGCCTCAGACGCCGGATGGCCCGAAGCCGCACAGTTTTCCGGAGAGGACTGAAGGAGGAGATCAAGGACGAATCAGCCAGGACTTCACGACCTAACACTTTCTCGGAATTGTTGTCGGCAGTCCTTCAGATTGACTACAGACTTACCGAGTGGAAGACGGAGCAGGAGAGCTCAAGGCCAATCCTGGCTCCCTGATCAAACACCATCACTCCCCTCTGCTTCCTCAAGACCGTATAGAGAAGAACCAATGCAGAGCAGAGTGGCTCGTGCTCCTCTCACACGGGATAAACACAAACGCAGAAGAGTAAATATCTGCCCAAAGGTGCTACAAAGTGCAATTTCATTCTTTAACTGCTTTTTTGTCCATCATTGGAATCTCTCTTGTGCATTTCCTCTCAAAGCTATTTGGCTATTTGATGAATGTTTTACAGTGGTCCTGTCGGAAAGTCTTATGCCATTATCACAGTGATGGGCATGTGCCCCATATGGAATGTTTCTTGTATGTTATGCAACTATTTATGTATTATTGTTTGTATTTTGTCTGCGCCATCACACATATGGGTTTATTGTGCACATTATAAATGTAATAAAGTAAAGTAAAAAGGCAAGGGTCTCTGTATGTATTGCGGTTCTGACATACACCCTATGTTTCTATGACGGTTTCCACTGACGACAACCGACTGTGGTCGTGGCTATCCAGCTTCTGATCAATCAGCAAAGGATCGACCCTTTAGCCCTCATTGACTGTGCAGCAGCTGGAAATTTTGTTGACACCATCTGGACCGAAAAGGTTGGCATCTGCAAGGTGGAAAGAGAAGAAGACCAGAAGGTGGGAGGCATTGATTGTAAACCACTCAATTCAGACCTCATAACTCACTCCACAGAAGAGATCCCCTTCATTCTTCAGAACTCTGAAAAGATCTGATTTGACATAATTTGCGCCGCCCATTTCCCAGTCATTCTCTCTTGGATCCGCAAACATAACCCTTCCATAGACCTGACAAAAAATGTGTTGGAATTCAACTCTGCTCACTGTCGGAAGATATGTCTTCCAGAGGCTTTATATGAACCAGTCAAGGCCGTGGCTACCTCCCTCACAGAGACCCGTGGAGTTCATTGCCTGCCTACTGAAATAGCACAGTTCGGCAAAGTATTCAAGGATAAGAACCCTCAAGACCTGCCATTGCATCGGCCAGAAGACTGTGCTATCGAATGTACTCCCGGGGCATTGATTCCCTTTGGCCTTATGCATTCCTTGTCTCAGACGGAAAAGAAAGCACTCCGGTAATACCTTGATTCTAATCTACAGAATGGCCTCATAAAACCATCCCGCTCACCTGCAGGAGCATCGCTGTTTTTCATTCCGTAGCATGATCCCAAGGAACTTAGGCCCTGTATAGATTAGCAGGGGTTAAACGGGGTCACCATCCTGGAGGCTGTACAGGGGGCAGTCATCCTCTCAAAGTTAGACCTTAGACGAGCATATCATCTTCTCAGAATTTGTGCAGTTGACTAGTGTAAAACCGCTTTTTGGACCCCATTCGATCATTTTGAATATAAGGTGATTCCATTCAGGCTGGTAAATGCCCCTTTATAGACAGATTATTCTCCAACATGCTGTTCCCTTCCATGATCGTGTACCTAGACAAAATCCTGATATTCTCTTCTTCTCCCCAGCTACATTAAAGGCATCTCCAGGAAGTCCTACGCTGTTTACAGGATCATCAGCTGTTGGTGCAGCCCGAGAAATGCCTGTTTAAGGTGTCCTGTGTTCCCTATTTGAGCTTTATCCTGTCTGAAGAAGACGTTAGGATGGACCCCAACAAGGTGGCCGCCATACTTGGGTGGCCAGCTCCGTCCTCCATTAAGGACGTTCAAAGGTTTCTTGGGCTAGCCAATTTCTACAGAAAGTTAATTTGAGTTCTCCAGAGTTGTGCACCCAATAACAGGCTTGTTAAAGAAGGTTGTAACCTAGTTTCTATGGAATGAAACTGCAGACGCTGCCTTTCAACACCCCAAGACCCTGTTTTTCTCTGCTCTAGTCCTACGCCAATCAGTCACGTCCATTCATAGTGGACGCAGACACATCTGCAGCGGCCATCGGATGGTGTCTCAACTCGCATCAAGCCAGCTGGGCACACTTCTTTGCTCAGTATGACTTCTCCATCACATACTTACCTGGCAGTCAAAGCATCTTGGCTGATGCGCTTTCTCAAAGTCTTGTTCCTGGTCATTGTTTGGAACACAGACCAGAATATCTCTTTCCAGGGAACAAGATAGTGTCACAAGTCACTACCTTCCTCCAGAAGGCCAAAGAAGCTGTAAATCGGGATACCATGTTACCCAAGGCCTCAACCAAGGACAAGGTCGGTCTCCTGTTTGTCAATCACTTTTTGTACCTACCTGATGAAACGTTGCGTTGGCACATACTATCGTGGCACTATGACAGCAAGTTAGCTGGAAACAGAGGGAGATCTAATACATTAGAACTCATCCGACACAAGTGGCCAGGTTTGCCGGCAGACGTTAGGAACTACACCAAGGCTTGTCCGACCTGTGCTCAAAGCAAGTACAGCACTCAGAAGCCTGTTGGACTCTTCTAACAAGGACCCGTGCCTTCCAGACCCTGGAGCCACCTCACGACAGACGTTATTGTTGAGCTCCCACCATCTCAGGGATGCTCCTGTATTATGGTGAAAGTAGATTCATTCTCTAAAATGGTCCTTGTTTCCCCGCTCCTGGGTTTGCCTTCAGCTTCTGCTATGGCCGCAGTGTTCACCAAGGATGTTTTTCGAGTACATGGCCTGCCTAAGAAGATTGCGTCGAACCATGGTAGCCAGTACACCTCCAGGTTTTGGAGGGTATTATGTGCTCAACTTGGTATCGAGAGAGTCCTGTCTTCCGGGTTTTATCCTCAGACTAATGGACAGACTGAACGGCTTAATGGCACATTGGAAAAACACCTACGGTGTTTCACCAACTATCAACAGGATAAAATTTGCAAATTTACAGTTTATGCACGGATTGATTTGCATAGTTTGTATGTGAAGTTTTGGCTACATCATGCCATTAAGATTGTAGAGTTTGGTAACAAGCAATGCAGTATAACATATCCATGGAAGTAAACATTTTGCATACCTGTCCGTGTTGTCCGCATGCAAGTTGAAACTGTTCTAAGAACACATACGGTGTCCGGGATGTCCGTAATTAAACAAAAATGGGGTGTCCTAAGGACACTATGCCTGTCTGTGCTGTCCGCAGGCAAGTTTGAACTGTCTAAGAACACGCCAATGTCCGGGATGTTCTTAGAACAGTTCCAACTTGCCTGCGAACAGTACAGACAGGTATAGTGTCCTTAGGTCACCCCCAGTTTTGTTTAATTACGGACATCCCGGACACCGTATGTGTTCTTAGAACAGTTCCAACTTGCCTGCGAACAGTACAGACAGGTATAGTGTCCTTAGGACACCCCCAGTTTTGTTTAATTACGGACATCCCGGACACCGTATGTGTTCTTAGAACAGTTTCAACTTGCCTGCGAACAGTACAGACAGGTATAGTGTCCTTAGGACACCCCCAGTTTTGTTTAATTACAGACATCCCGGACACCGTGTGTTCTTAGAACAGTTTCAACTTGCCTGCGGACAACACGGACAGGTACCGTGTCCTTAGGACACCCCATTTTGATCGATTACGGGCATTAAGGACAGTGCGGCTGTCCGCAGACAGAACGAACAAAACAGGGGTGCCTGCCACCTAAATAAATACAACATTTGACCCATATCTTACTCCCCCCCCAACCCTCCCCAAACAGTCTTACACGCCAACACACTTGCCAAAATTGTATTTCTCTACCATTTGTCACCGCGCTGTCATCGAATGTCCGCAGATACAAGATGGCGGGCGTTCCCAAAAAATATGATGCACTCCACGCTCTTCACCATCCAATCGGCGAACACGTCACATGTCCGCAGACATGACGCAAGTCGCTCAGCCAATCAGGACACTGTCCGCGGAGCGAACAGGGAAGTGTGTCCGTGGAGCGAACAGGGAAGTGTGTCCGCGGAGCGAACATAGATATCACTAATTTATTGTGACCTAATTTTTGGTCATTTTTAAAAGAAACTTCTGGATGGATTTTCACCAAATTTACAAAAGCACGCTTTCGGGACCAAGACTCTGCTCCTGCCGCAGATTTGGTGAAAATCCGTCCAGCGGTTTGGGCTGCAGGCGTGAGCAAAGTTTTTTTTCCCCCATTTAGTCTATGGGGAAAAAAAGACGTTTTGGGACCCCCCCTATAACTTTGCCCCCCTGGACCAAACCTCACTAAACTTTGCAAAAGAAATCAGAGTGGGCCATATACTTTTTTTGCAAAGTTTGGTATGGATTTGTCCAGGGGGAGCGAATTTATAAGCCACCCAAAAAGTGCTCTTCCTTTGGGATTAGCAACTTAACCATAACTACACAGCCACTACCACCACGCTAGTGGCTGTGTAGTTATGGTTAAGTTACTATTCCCAGGTCTAAAAAAAATATTTGTGATATCTATGTCTTCTCCGCGGAGACACTATCCTGTTCGCTCCATGGACAGGACACAGATTGGCTAATCGGCTCACGTCATGCCCGCTGAATGGATGGTGAAGAGCGTGAATTGCGTCAGATTGTTCCGATGCGCTGCCATATTGGATCCGCCCACAGCGCAGCGGCAAACAGAGGCAAAATGCAATTTTGGGGAGTGTTGGTGTGCATAAGTGCTTGGGGAGTAAGAGATGGGTCAAATACTGTATTTGTCAGGTGCCCCTGATGTATTCGCCATGCCCGCGCTGTCTGGGATGTCCGTAATTAGTCAAAATGAGGGGTGTCCTAAGGATACTATTCCCGTCCGTGCTGTCCGCAGGCAAGTTGAAACTGTTCTAAGGACACTCACGGTGTCCACAGACATAAAATAATGCCCATAGAGCACAGTTAAAATGTTTGATTCTATGGGTGTGATCTATGAGTGTGATATGCTGCGGTGGTTGTGGCCAGGGCCCAGAGTCTTGGGTGCATTAGCTGTTTTGTTTGAACTTTTTGTACAAACTTTGCTAGAGATGGATGCTTATTTCGGACACTTATTTTCATTTGCTCTATTTCTGCGTTGCTTTCTACAGACATGCTTTTTGGTAGGCATTCTTTGGGGTCTGTTGAAAAAAAAAAGAAGGTATGGGTTAGGCCGTTCTGCAATGTATGTGTGCTGTTTGCATGAGTGTCTGAGTATGATGGTAAAGATGTATGTGGTGGTGTGTGATTATGCATTGGGCAGCTACAATTAGTTGGGAAGGCTATTCTTCTATTTGTGTGTTACTATACTGTGGTTCAGATGACAGTAGAAACTGAGCTAGTGGTGAGGAGAAGCACTAATAGTAAATCTAATGGTATAAAATTAAAACAGTTATTTGTGTTTCTAGTACTAATATTCTAGGGGTTGAGTTATGTTATTTGTGTTCCAAAAAACGGGGATTTGTGTGCCATTCTGCCTGATAATCCCGGTTCAATAAATGGGGATTTGTGGTGAGAATGGTTCATAAATCTCCGTTTTTTTGGTGTGCAAATTTACATGAATGAACTACACAGTGTGTTTGAGTAACAGTAAGAATATTAAGGTAGTATTGTACTTACTCTTTTTTTGTGGAATGAACAGGTTTCTTCGGATATGTCTGTAGTTCAGATGCTGCTGATTTTCAGGAGCGTGGTCTTCACTTCAATTGTAAAAGAAAGAAGTTAGTAATTTTGTGTGTTTATAGCACTGATGTTAATTTAGAAGTTGATTTTTATGTTTTTGTAGTAGCATTCTTGTTTGATATCTGAATATAGTGTATGCATGCATTTCATTTGACTATGTGCAGCCTTTATATTTTATATATAATATGTTAGTTCAACATGGTTTGCAAATGAGTAGAATTTTAAGTGTATGAAATTCACTTGGTTTTTTAAAGCTGTGTTGTAGATAGCAGACTGGTTTCGAAGTGACAGTTGATCATAGTAGATGGGAAAAATTGCAATAAATTCATTTTATAGGTTATGCAGGTTTAGTGGCATTACTTTGTTTATATGCATTCATAAGAGTTGTACATGTCCTGTGAATAAAATATGCATACCTGTAGTTTGTATTCATGCAGCTGTAAGTAGACATCTTGGAGACTTGTAGAGTAGTTTTTGTAGTAGGTGCTTTCCAATGAGACTTGTACTCAGAGTGATCAACAGTACATTTGAAGTGCGGAACTCTGGAGTTAGATGTAGAGGTCTTGGATGTGATTGGTGGATGGTTGTGTGACTGCTTAGCTGTATACAATGAGGGAATGGCACCGAGAGTGATGTGGAAAGGGTAGAAGGGCTGGCTAAGGGTTACGCGCTTCACGGACACTGCGGCTGTCTGCGGATAGGGCGTGCCACATCCAAGGTTTTCCAGCAAATCCAGCATGGAAAGGGTACTGTTGGGATCAGCCAATCAGATGTTGAGGTTGTGGATTTATGTTGAAAGAGACTGTGTATAGTGAAGATGGCAGAGGTGGAGAAAGTCAGGGTGTTGGTGCTTGGAGATATGTTTGTGCATGGTTTACAGCAGTATGCTCAATGCAGGCATGTGGCAAACAATTTTGATGTTAAAGGAGTGGAAGTGGTGTGGAGCACTGTGCCTGATTGCATTGTACAGGTTTGTGGAGATATGGGCAGGATGAACAGTCCAGTCCGCATCTGGTAGTTTTGCCCTATGGCGCTTTCCATTTGGGCTACGTCAGTGCCGCTACTTTGTTGGCAGATTTGGAACACTTGGTTCAAGCAGTAATGAACATCCTTCCAAATGCCAAAGTGATTTTATTCTGTATTACTACCTATGGCAATATGGGACAATAGTTCTGTTTTTTGTCCTCAGCAAAACATTGGTAGGTGTGCAATCAACTGAGGCATGTGTGCTTTCATGCTTAGAGCTGGTATGATTTTCTGTAATAATGAGAATATTGATTCCAGTAATGCGGTTTATTTTAAAGAAGATGGCATTTCCTTATCTTTTTTGGGAAATGCTATGCTGTTTTGGAATATAAGGGTTGCTTTGGAGAAGGTTATGTGAAGATTTTGGTAGTAAAGCAAGAAGAAAAAAACCCCCAAAAAATACAAAATAACAAGCGTCTGTCAAGCATATGCAATAAAAAAGGCTCTTTTCAGAGCCAACCTCAAAGGGGAAATGGGGCATAGTATTTAAATTTACATTCACCACGCTCCGAGAAGAACAGATAGCTATGGCTGTGTGTTTCCGAAAACAGATTATCTGGATTTTGGAAGACTCATGGATTCATTGCTTGGTGGTGCAGGCAGAACGCTGTGGAGTAGCTGCAGATCTTGGATTCCCTCATGTGGAAGTGCACTGGCATGGAGTGCGTGGAATGAAGTGGCTGGACTTGGTACCTCTCTTTGCTGCTTTAAAGACAGAGAATCATCCAGACATAATAATTCATTATGGAGGGAACAGTTTAGGACATGTGTCTGGAATTTCTTTGCAATTTGCAATAAAAGAAGGACTTGGGAAGGTCATGGACATGTTTCCAAATTCCCAAGTAATTTTTTCTCGTATTGCGCAGAGACAAATGAGGCTGCGTTCTTCTTCATTTGGTCCACAAATGGAGAAAGCAATGCGCAATGTCAATAAGCCTGTTTGTGCCTTTCTAAGAGATGTTGGCATGTCCTCTTTTCACAATGAAAATATTATGCTTCGTAGCACATACATTTTTCGCAGAGATGGAGTCCATCTTACTTATGCTGGCAATCAGATTTTTCTGAGAAATGTAAAAAATGCATTGAGACCTTTTTTGGAATTAGTCATCTATTTTGCAGTAGATGTTGATGATTTCAAGTTTTTCAAACACACAAAAACACCACCAAAAGGCTCTTTTCCGAGCCACCACTTCCTCCCAGAGAAAAGTGCATTGGTTTTGCTAGGTCAGCACCCTAAAACTTTATATGTCCTAGGACTGTCCGCAGACTTCCCAAAAATGCACAGGGCCCTGCACTGTTTATTTGCCACTTCTATTTTTAAACTGTGAAAGGCGGCTCTGAAAAGAGCCTTTTTTTTTTATTTTAGTTTTTATAATTTTTTTGTTTTTTTTACACACGACACACTAGGAGAGGAGGGGAAAGAAGGGTAATAAAGGGACACCAACCACGGGGTTAAGAAGGGGCAGGTGGAGAGAGGAAGATGTAGGGTGGGCCTTACTTAGGTAGGTAGCAGGTCTTCTGGTGCTCTGTGACCGTAATCTCGAAAGTACTTCAAAGACTCTCCCCCCTGCAGAGTACTGTGTCGCAGTACATACACAATTTTGTGACCCTCGAAAGATAAGGGTCAACAGCATCGTGAATGGCCTGTGAGGCAGCTGGAGGGATGCGCTCTCCCACAGGAGTGTCTCTTGTGGTGAGAGGAGCGGAAACGGAGGATGTGGTAGATGAACTCAACCTACTACGTTGATCACAAGGTACAACCTTGCGAATGGCCACACTGTGGAACGACGTTAGGTGTCGTTTCATGGATGTCCTACCAAAGCTGTACGAACCACGTCTCCCTCGACTCAGCACCATTTTGCACTCTTTGCAGGTGACCTTGTTCGCACATGCTTTTGGTACGTTACCATGAATGGTAAATAACCACCACACCCAAGACTCCCGGCGAGTGCTGGTAGTAGGGAGTTCCTCTACCTCATCCTCTTCATCCTCGTTCTCTACATCCTCACGCCTGTTCCCCTCTGCAGGCCCTTGGGGGAGGTGGTGATGGTGGTGGAGGGTTTGGGGGGTGGTGCTGAGGCAGATGTAGCAACAGCAGCCATGGATGCCATCAGGGTTGATGAGATAATCTCAGCAAGAGCAGCAAAGGCAGCAAAAGTCAATCTGCAATAGCCAAAAGTACATTGATCAGCTCTGGGGTGTGGCCTTTTATAGGGGTGGAGGGGTGCACTTCGCAAACAGATCGAACACCCCAAAAAGGTTCAAAAATGTTCCAAAAAGTATGTGGAAAGCCAGGGCCATTGTCTGGGACATGTGCAATGGTGAATTTTTACTGTAAAATAATTTGGATTGTCTGAAAAAGTTTTTAAAATGTTGGGGAACCGGACACTGTCCGCAAATTAGGACACACGCTCAGCGTGGGTGCGGTCACATGATGACGTTGGGAACACGTCTGCGAAGGGAACGGGTGTTTGCAGGACACCAAATGCACGGGAACGGTCGTGCGCATGTGCGCGGGTGTTCTACGGACAGTGTTCGGGTCCACAAACAAATTAAAAGTGCGACACAAGTGAGATGGACAGTTACGGACAGGCGCGATGTTCGCAGGACTTACGGGTGTGGTGCGCATGTGTGTAGATGTTCTGCAGACTGTACAGACAGGTATAGTGTCCTTAGGACACCTCCATTTTGTTTAACTATGGACATCCCGGACACCGGGTGTGTTCTAAGAACAGTCCTATCTTGCTTGCGAACGGTACGGACAGGTATAGTGTCCTTCGGACACCCCCATTTTGCTAATTACGGACATTCCAGACAGGCGTGCTGTCCGCGGACACCCTAACTGAGTTTTTAAAAAAAATAAGACAAAGGATTGAATTAAAAGACAAATAATATTTTTTTTATTATATACAGGTACACAATTATGAAAGAGAGGGGGAAGCAGAAACTGATACAAATACAGGGGAATCAGGGGTTTGGAGAGGATGGATGGGAGGAGATGAAGAGATAGAAGTCTCATCATGACTTTCTCTTGGTGGTGAGGGTTTGGGGATAGTTGACTGGGACAAGTACATGTGGGACAATGGTATTTACATTTTTCTTTTATATTGTCCTACACAAAATGTTTCAAAAGAATGACATTTTTCATGAGCATGTCCATTTATTGTTCCATGCGTTGCAGAGTATTTTCCAATGTGTCTTTTGGTGTATTATTTTCAATGTTTGTATGGTCTGTTAAAAATATATATATGTTAAGTGCACATAAAGTATTGATTTTTAATTTGCTTATAAAGAGAAGTGTCTACCATTAGTATTACTGTCTTCAGACATTTCCTCACATGGGAAATTGTCCTCAACCCATTCCAAAGTACTGGACATTTCTGTGTAAAAAACAAAAATATATTAATTTTAGTGTACCTAATACAAACAGTTTAGAAATATATAAGAAAAATGAAGTTTACTTACTAGTTTCTGCTAAGTTGTATTCTTACTGTTGTGTAGGTCTACTGTTGCTCCTAGCTGTGCAGTTTCTGTGAGGTAATTATGTTGGAGGCATATCTTTTTTGTTTTGGTATATTCCATTTTAGTACATATGGTATTTACATGGATGGTTGATGTGTTAGATATATAAGTTCCACTTCTTATTTATTATTACATATAATGTGTTTGTGTGCTGCTTTTTGAACTTGTGCAGTGTTTATATGGCATGATAGAACAATTTAAGATACCCCCTGAGTGTTTGGGTAGTGTTGATGATGTCCGTGTCTGTCCGCGGACATACGCACAGTCCACGGACATTAAAATCACTAGCTAGGGGTTCAGTATGTTCTGTGTTACATGTATATAAAGTAAGGGAATCCTAATAAACATCTATCAAATTCACACTATGAAAATGTATATTCAGTAAAAAAAACTTTGTTAAAGGGACGTTATGCTTCCAAGTAAAACCGAAAACCCTCTGAAATTCGCCAGTTATGGTAAGCTAAGCAACCATAACTCGCGCCACCACCGTGCATTGCTAAGACTAACACCCAGGACATCAAAGATGACATCACAAATGTCATTGATGACATCACATGTGCATTTACCTTTCATGAAAAGTCTGTACAAGGGATTCTTATTATAATGTTGACAGAAAAAGTGTCAAGGATAATTGGAATAGATATCTTGAGCTATGTAGTGCATTAGGCAATGCATTGATATAAATAGCATTCTATTATGGTGTTCTTTACAGTATACTAGGCTACTCAAGTATAAATATAAGCATTGTGTGCAGCATACATGGAGGTGCAATATTCATAATCTTACCATGTTGAATAGTGAAATAAATACTTTCTTATTAGAGTTTTGTGTACTGTGCAACATGTAATAAGTAGCTAATAAAACCACTTACTACAGAATTTCATTATTACATACAAAACACAAAGACACAACAACACATACAAATATGAGTATATATAGAGAAAGTGAAGTATGCAAAAAAGCAGCAGTAGAAGCAGAAAGTGTTCACAACCTAACTGATTATCTTAATACACAGAAAGGGTTGCACTGCTTCAAACCTACCTCATCCCTATGTACAAATAACACATGATGTGACTGCACCCTAAAGAAACTAATGCAAACACAAATATAAGCAAATCCAGAGAAAGTACAGTAATAAAAAAACAGCAAAACAATACGAGTGTTGATAACCTTACCTATTGTGTATTTTTCCTATGTATATGTTTCATATGCTGTGAGTGGACCCTAAGTGAATTATTGTAAGAACATATTTAAAGTATAAGTCTACAAATATAGTACTTTTTGATTTTTTTTTTTGTTCCTAACTATTACTAAGATATATCACTAAAGGAAAAAACAGCGAGTCAGACATGTGATGTTATCAATGACATGTGTGATGTCATCTTTGATGTCCTGGGTGTTAGTTTTAACAGTGCACGGTGGTGGCGCGAGTTATGGTTGCTTAGCTTACCATAACTGGCGAATTTAAGGGGTTTTTCGGTTTTACATGGAACCATAACGTCCATTTAACAAAGTTTTTTCAGTGAATTTTGTAGGTTTTTATCAGTGCAACTTAACCATAATGTCTACGAACATCTGACTTCATTGCAGACCTTCCAGAGCGGCATGATGACGTGTCCGAGAACCTGTATGCACTTCACGATAAGATCTGTGCTTCGCTGGCAGTTTGGAACTGCATTTTCTACTGATCTAGGAACTTTCAACTTCAAAATTTCCCTTCCACAGCTCCAACACCTATTCCTACTCATCCATTAACAATCTAGTACATAGTACATACTTTTAGCAAAACTGCTATTTATCTTAAAATAGAATCAGCCAATGCCATCCGTCCTCCCCAAGAGACACCACCACTGCTGTAATCAAGGAGCTGAGAAACACTGCCCTCTACCTTAGAAATAACACATGCGCAACATTTTCCCCTGCCCACCTGCCCCTCCATATTAGTGTTGGGTGCCTCTTCCCTCATTTCCCTCCCCACCTTTCGTTCTAAGCTCTCCTGCCAAAAAAATGCATCCTAAAACAAAATAAATGTTCCTTTAGGAACCACCTTTCACAGTTAAAAAAATAGAACTAAAAAAAAAACGTATAGACTCCATCTACTTTATATTTCTCAGTAAAGTACATAGACTCAATAAGATTTTCCAACATTCCCATTTGCATTTTGTGTTATGCTAATGGGAATATTGTGGCGTTCATCCTCCGTTCCAGGGACTGGAACGGTGGATACTGGCCCAGCAGCCCAAGTTCTCAGCCCAAGCGAAGCGAGGGTGGATAACGAGGTCTCTGGACCATTATCCCCCCATTCCAGCCCCTGAAATGGGGGATGAAGGCCATTAGCAACCTAGGTTCCCAAAGCGGGAACCTGAGGTGCTAAAAAAAGAGGATTTTGCTTCCTACACTGGGACGCCTGTGGCGTCCCGGTGTATGAAGGAAAATCCTTTTTCCAACATGGCCACCATGGAAAGAGAAGGCGAGGGTTCCATACAGGGCCCTCTTCACTTTCCATGGCAGCCTTGCAGAAGGGAAAAAGCAAACCCTATGACCATATTACCACAAACACATTTTTCTTCCCTTTCAGATCTATCCTAATTTCGAATAACTTCACCACAAAGCCAGTCCCAGGTGGACATGGCCACTTTAATCCTATGTTTTGTCCCTTATGGTCATGGCCAGTAGCCAGATTGTCAGGATCATGACCTTATTCCATGAACCGGACAATCTGGCCACTGCCCATGGCCACAGGCTACCCCTAAATCACTAAATGTATACCGCTATTTTTTGTAACTACATTTGTCAAATAATAAAAAACTGGCACATTTGCAAAACCATGCTTGTAGATCCTTGCCAATGAGCCCCTTGCAAGTTTTCTGGAAATCCACCTACGTTTTATTAAGTGTCAAATGAATGAACATACAATCGTCATATAACCTAGCCCCCACTTCATAAAATCCATTCAGACTTTACAAAAACATTTATATCTAGATCTATAATCTTTTTGCAAACCTTTGCGTAGATTTGTCAAATGGCACCACATTTATAAGCCTTTATATTATTTTGGCACCCCCTCTAATTTTACCCCTCTTGACAAAATCCCATCAAATTTAGCAAAAACATTTATATCTAGATCTATTATCAGTTTGCCAAAAGAAGTATAGATTCATCAAGTGGCACCTCATTTATAAGCCATTACATTATTTTGGGACCCCCCCCTCTAATTTTCCCCCCTCAAGATATAATCCCACCAAACTTTGTAAACTCATTCGAAATCAGGTCAGAAATATCCCATCCCATCCTCATCACCCCTCACCTCCCCAGAGATTATTGCTCAGAAAATATTTTTGTCCCGAGGGTTTGGGCATGTATTTTTATACATACGTTGATCCATCGCACAAACATTTCCAATTCACCTTAACTTAGTTTTCCTCTTTTGTAAACATGCGAAATCTGGCAGCAGGGCCTGGCCGTTTTGTGCTAATCTTATCCATTGCTGCATCGCCCTAAGGTAAACTGCCCTGACGTCACTAAATCATATGCCCTGCCCCTGAGCCTCACATCACCAAACCTAATGATATTCTCCACCTTTCTCGGTAACGTTCCTCGTCAGCGTAGCCAAACTCGCCCATAATCACCTACGTGACGTGACGCAGAACCCGAAAATCAACACACAGACTCACAACACAGCACGTCACAATTCGGAATATTAAACCGTACTTAAAGTACTTTTATTTCACAATGAACGCTCCGAGAACATCCGACTATAACCATATTCAATCAAATTGCAAATGTGTTTCTTCGCTCGCGATCCAAAATGTTTATTGTGAGTCACGTGTTGTTCTTTTTGCTTACACAAGGTGTTCGTTTTCGGTAAAAGAAGCGCTTAGGTCGCACAGTGAATTCCAGGGCTTCTGCATCAACTTGGGGCTAGACCACCATAAAGGATGTTATGTTGCTCCTAATCGCTAGCACAGCGTAAGGGCATATGGGCCCTTGGCGATCATCCCAAAAAAGAGTCACTGTGATCCAGTTGTTCACAACTATCTGCAGCTGTCGGTTAAAACACCTGTCATTTGGCATCTGGAATCTGACAATCACAGAATGGCAGGATTCACCTGTTTCGAAAACATAACAGAAATGTGTCTCACTAGCTGATCTTTATTACAATTTATTTATTAACTTATTAATTCGCATACAGTTTAAACTAACGATTAGCACAGACATGAAACAATCTCAACAGAGAGAAAACAATGTTGAAAGTGGTACACAATTCGAGATGGTCATAAATGACATTTTAATGAAATATTAGCGTTGAACCTGGGGGAACTGAGTGGTGGTCTACATGCACCTCGATGCTGGACTCCCCATGTGCACGTTAGAAAGACCACTACACACAAAGGTTGTACTTGCGTTTCATTGCAATATGCCACACAGAACAAACGAGTAGAGTGTAACCCAGAAATAATGAATACGTTGATGGTCGTTCGAGTATAAAATCGTTGAAAATCAAACTTGCATTATATTCACCATTTCCATTCTCTTGGCATAACTCAGACCGTGACGCACACTCCGTTTGCACCAACGATTCTTCATAAACTGAATTTACATGTTCCTTAGCCCAGTTTTGGAATGCATAACCTTATCATATCTTGCATTATTACAAACCTCCTTTCATTCAATTCCTTTCGGAATGGTCCCTTTCTCTCAAGGTCAAAAAACAATTGAACCTTATACTGTGTGTCTGATGTGTGGACTTCCTTCGCTCGCAAGCAAAAATTCAAAGCTGGTGACCTTCACTCAGAATCAACATACATTCTGCAACAACTTGCCTCACCGCATCCATGAAAACTGTTATTCTGATACACGTGCAGGGCCGGTCTTTGCATCAGGCACTGCAGGTGGCTGCCTGAGATGCCAGGCTCTAGGGGGCGCCAGTCTGACTCCATTATTATTTTAATTACATTTTAACAGACATCATTAGCCCTTTATTTGCGGCACTCTGGGTGTAGCACCAGCACATCAATTTATAAACATCAAGTGTTTTAATTAAGAGTGTAAAATAACCTGAAATTGCTTCTATTTAATATTAATAAATATTGTGCAACCAATATAAACAATATAGAGGAACGGGCATTCGGAATGTAGTATTACTCTGTAATACCACAAGGTAAGGTTGGGGTTGCAGACTGCAGAAGCAAAAATCGATCTTTACAAGTCCACAATTCCATGATTATACATCTCCATCCCTTGAATGCCAAAATACAATCTCTTTGGCCTGTACTTTAGGCACATATTGTGGATGGATTTTCACCAACTTTACAAAAGCACGCTTTCGGGACCAAGCCGTTGTTTCTGCCGCAACTTTGGTGAAAATCCGTCCAGCGGTTTGGGCTCTAGGCGTGAGCAAAGTTTTTTTCCCCCATTCAGTCTATGGGGAAAAAAAGAAATGTTGGGATCCCCCCCTATAACTTTTCCCCACCCTTGACCAAACCTCACCAAACTTTGCAAAAAATTTCAGAGTGGGCCATATGTTATTTTTTTGCAGAGTTTGATGTGGATTCGTCCAGGGGGAGCAAAGTTGTAAGCCACCCAAAAAGTACTCTTCCTATGGGATTAGCAACTTAACCATAACTACACAGCCAGTACCGTGGCTGTGTTATATATATTTATTTTCAAATGAAAATTAAGCCCGAAAGAGGGCCAAACCTGCAGAATGCACTCCCAAGAGCAGCCAGGTCCAGTGAATCCAGTCCTTAGCAAATAAAGGGCTTCACGGCAAAGATCAGGCAGCACCAAATGTTCTTTATTAGTAAAAAAGTGCATAGCAAAGGAAAACCTGAAGGTTACAACGACAAGTTTCGCGATCAACTGACCGCTTGTTCACGATAGTAGGGCAAACACAGACAAAGGACTCCTTAAAACACCATTCAAACTCTATTGTTGCAATGTGTAAAATGTCTTGCGCAACGCGTTACTCTAATGTAAGGAGAAAGCAGTCGGCCATATTGTAGTGACCAAGTTTACCTCATGTCGACCTTAGTAGTCTCAAATAAGTACATTAAATTATATATATATATACACACACACTAACAAAAAACATTGTTAAAGGGACGTTATGGTTAATTTGCACTACTACAAACATATCCCCTTTACTGAAAAAACTATGCTAAAGGAAGGGTCTGGTTACAGTGGCCTACTAAAAACCTATCAACTTTAGTGCAAACACGTTGGTGAAGGGCTTTATGCTCTTACACCTTCCCACTTGCGCCAAACCAAAAGTAATCTTCAATCTAAGAGGGTGAGGGCCAGATCAATTGGTACCACACTTGTCTTTGATTGCTTAAACATGCATTTATTTTCAGTTTTCACAGTGTATGCAGTCTCTCTACACGTGTTTCACCCTTTTTTCGTTAAAAGGGATCTTCAGGAGAGTTTCTAAAGAAAAGGTTCTTCATGCATTAAAGAAAATTTGGTGAAGGGTGAAGGGACGTTATGCTTCAGTTGCCCTAAGAACAACCTAGCATCTTCAGTGCAAAAACTTTTGTTACAGGAACGTTCCAGCTACTTTGCAATAACAACCTATCCATGCTGCGCTTAAAAGTAAAACTGAAAAAAAACAGAAATTCACCAGTTACGGTAAGCTAAGCAACCATAACTCACGCCACCACTGTGCAATGCTAAGACTAACACTGATGACATCAAATGGTGTTAGTGAGTGTTTGAGTGCTTTCTCTTTTTGTGTAACATTGCATGGTGAATCTGTGCTGCACAGTACCGTCCGAGATGACTGCAGGTGAGCAATATGGACGTTCCCTAGGGAGACTGCACCTGGCTGGCGTATGTGCAATCACCCTGCAAGTATCCATAGGACTCCATTAGTGGCCGCATGTCTGCATCTTCTAATGCACTTTTAAATAGTTGTGGGAGCGCACGTGTATCCGTTGCACAGCTATACCCATGCATAGGGCATCCTCTGTGTGCTTGTAACACTGCCCCTGTCGCCAGCCCTACGGATTCATACGGTAGGCTACCACATTTCAAGTACACCTGCCGACTACGTGAGTGGCTCTGCAAACCTACCAATGTATGTCTGCAGCACGCCTGGCTGTATGAGGCCACTGGTAAACAAGGAACAACCTGCAGAGTAACATGGGCGTGTTAAATGTTGCATTAATTTGATTGATGTGCTGCTTGCCTTTCCATGACCCGTGAAACAAACACACTGTATCTGCACTGAGCACTATGATGAAAAGTGTCAAGAGGTCGCCTGCGGGTCGTACAGTTGAAGAAAACATGTAACTGCAGGTGGGACAGTTTGTAGTGAGTGCAAAATGACAAAGCTGGTGCATACTAGTGCATGTAAAGGCAAGTAAGCAAACAGCAGAATGTTCAGAGTGAAAACAATGTCAGTGGTGGTTAGAAAAGTACTGTAGCTGCATGGGTCGCACTGAATAATTGTCTTCCTGCTCCACGTAATGAAGCTGTGTTTTGCGTTGTTGTAAACATTCTTGTCTTCCAGAATGTATGCATATCCGTGAATGTTACTCCTAAGGCTAATGGCGTAGCATGAAGTGTTTGTACTGCATGTGACGACAACTGAAATGGAAGCACAAGGGACCAGTGGGCAGTCTACTGCCCTTCCAATAAGGAAGTAGGGTAATTTCATGTACAGCATTTTCCACATCTCCTGCGGCCAACAACAGGGGCACTCTTGTAGGGCAGCAAAGCTCTAAAACATCCTTGCAGACCATATGCTGCGCTACAGACCCTTACCTGGCAAAGGGCATTGTATTGTGCATGTACTGCAACACACTACTGTACAGAGGGAAGGTACTTGGAAGTCTGTGGGAAGGGCCAGTCCGGGAGCATGACAATGACTGGCGCCTATGTAGGTGAGGGCCACCCAATAATTCTGTCTCTCGGCACGACCCCTATGGTATCCATGCAAGTGCTGCCCCTTCCGTAACAGCCCTTTTCCTGCTGTTCCTTCTGTGGTGTGTGTTAGAAGACCAGTACAAATGGAAATTAACTGGGAAAGGAAAAAAGGGAAACAAAGAAAGCCCCTTTCAGAGATGGACAATGGAATTTCCAATGAACAGATGCAGGGTGGGGGGTGGCACTGTGCAAAACACTGTAGTTGGAAAGGGGTTCACTGTAGAAAGAGGTTTCTTTACGTGTTGCATAGCGTTTTGAAGAGTTTCAGTGCGCAACACTTATTACGAAAAAATCTTCCACTACTTTCAAGAAGGGCACCAAGGCAATTTGGATGGGGTGTGCAGAAATTGGGATGGCAGTCATATTAAGATGAATGTTATTGCTGCGGAAAACTGTTTGTGCTGTGAAATGTCTTATTCCTATGCATGAATATGCTATTGGCATATGTCGCAGAAATGCATAAATGCACTTCTTTGCAATGTACCGCGCTTTCTCCATTTGCGGACCAAATGAAAATTGACACAGCCAAATCGGTGTCTACATAATGCGATAGAAAGTTATGCAGGTGATCGGAAACAGACGCATGACCTGGGCAAGTTCCTCCTTCATTGCAAACGGCATGGAAACTTGTAACATGCTGTGCAGTTTTCCCTCCACAATGAACAACAATAATGTCGGCATGATTGCGCGTCACCAAGTGTCACACGGACAAACCAAACTCAGTCACTTCATTGTAGGTACTCCATAGCACTACACATCCACATGATAGATTCCAAAATGAGCAGCCACTGCACAATGTTTTCCATTCACTGCACAATGAATGTATTTCGAACTCCCCCAAAACACGCACGCTGTGGCTCGTGAAACACACAGCCATAACCGCACCCTCTGCATTTCAGTTGACAAATACACTGTGTACCACAGTCTGTGCGTACACACAACACCCATAAACCTTATTGATCAATCCCATAGCCTCTACAGGCCCATTTATATGGCCATCATTTCCAAAAATTGGTGTATTTAACACGTGCCACCCTGCAAATAATCACAATATATGTGGACTTTTCACGCAGGAGTGGGGGAATAGCTTTCAACCAGGATAGGGGACGTTGTTCATTGTGGCGGCTCTGAAAAGAGCCTTTTTTGTTGTTTTTTTAAAGGTGCTTCCATAGAAACACCTTTTTTGCGGTTTTTAGAAGTATTTTTGTGTTTTGTATGTCAGCTCACATTCTTAGAATAGGGTCTTCAGTGCAGCCTGTAGATTGTGAAACAAAATGCCATTGCCACTGGTCGACAAAGACATGGCATTTCCTTCGAAAAGGTGTATATATAGGGAATAAATGTTCTCACTCTTGTTAGTTTTTTTTATCCCATCCACTGCCAGGAAGTGACACATCAATTGCATATGCTTGCAACGTTTCTATTTACTCTCTTATTTCCTTCCGACAATAGTAGACATTTCTTTCAGCGCTAACCCACGTCTTACAGAAATTGTAAAAATGTGGCTTCAAAACTATCACTGAATGTATAGTAGCAACTTAAAGTATGGTCCTCGCTGTCTCCACAGCTGTGGTTCTATGTAGGCTGCACTATTGCAACAGCCTCGGTCGACATTTGTCTTCTTCCACTCTACACCCTCTCCAAGTTATCCAGGAGAGGACCATGCAGCTTATCCTTGGCCTCAAGCCCAGGGATGATATCTCTCCGGGACTGAAATGTCTGCACTGGCTCCCAGTATCTTCGAGCAATAAGGTGAAAACCCTCTTCATAATGCACAAGGCCTTCTGGGCCCTGGGGCTTCAATACCTGCAACTGTCACTTTGTAAATATGTGCATGCTCAGCTCTTCCCTCATCCGCCTCCAGCTCCCTCATGGTCACTCGCTTCTGCAAGCAACCACTTGGTGGTTATTTCTCTTTCTTTGGCTCAGGCTTTCCTCAGCAATAGCCTCCCTGAAACTTGAGGAGAACCATCGCTGGTTCCGGAAGCAACTGAAAATCTTTCTCTTTGCCTCTGCTGATTTACTTCCAGAAACTAACCCTGCACTGGGTACCTAGACACCCTCTGATGTTGGGCCAGGTCCAGGTTAAACCCCCCCCCCACCCCCCAACAGTGCCACCACCTCCATATGTCTGCACTTAACCTTACACTTGCCACCATCGGGCCGTATTTGCACTTCTTGTCATTTTTTTTCTTCTTCCCATGTACTGCACTTTCGCATCGCCCTCCCCATGCACTTGGGCGATCTGAGTGCCAACTGGCCTAGTAGGTTTGTTTTCTCTGTTCCCCCTCCCTTGTCTCATTGCACCTTGCACAGCTAGTGTATAGGTGCACTGTAAATAGCATATCATATTGCATTCATGCCCCTTACCTTACACACTTCCACCATAGGCTTCTGCACTTCTTTGTACAAAGGGACCTTCTGCCACACTTTTTGCTTACACACCACAACCACAAACCTTATTTAGCAATGCCTTCTCCACAGTCCCATTTCCATGGCTCCCATCCTGCAAATAGCTGGATGTGGCATGTGTAATTCTGAAACTACCACAGAATCCGTGATTTTTTTTTGGGTGGAGGGCGTTTGGGTGTTTTGTACTGTGCCTGAAAAGATAGTTTTTTTTTTGTTTTCTTTTTTCTTTTGGTATGAACGTGCTTGCATACCATTTTTTTTAATCTTTCGATGCGTTTCTGTTTGCTTCTCCTCCTGACATTTATTACTGACTGAAGGTGAACGCTTCTCTTACATTTCTACAGGATTCTCTGCAACGCTTTGTCCATAGTGGCAAACAAAACAGCATTGCCAATGGAGGTAAAAAGAAATGCCATTTCCTTGAAACCACTGCAAATGTCGCTCGTTAATGCTGCAATAGTCGGTGCAGAACATCCCACCGCCGCACATGAAGTCACACATGCTTCTGTTTATGAAACACCTCCCGACCTCTGGCTGTGGACAAAATAACACTGGCATGGTCCCATGCTCCTCTTGGTGGTATGGCTAAGAAAATCAACTTGGCAGTGGGAACAATCTGCATCACTTCTGTCATCAACTTCTTGAGGTGACTGGGAGCAAACATGAGCACGACATGTACCCCAAATGTGGGCCTCCATAATGCATAGCGACTACATCAACATTACCGACAGAGGCCACACATGTACAAAGGAGAACCATGGCACCGAAACCCCACTCATAGACCGTGCCCCAAAAAGCCTCCACTCCTTCCAACTGAAAGTTAACAGGAAAGCATCTTTCCACAGCATACATGTACAGATCTTGCACAAAGGTATCACCCACGATGAGCACTCTGCGTCTCTCCATATCTGCCAACCTCACCGCATTGACTTTTGGGGAATGATATCACCGCCCCTTCCTGTCAACCACACCCTCGACACCTGATTGGGTAAATTCCACACTTCCATTTCCATGCTCACTATCCTTAAAAGGGCAGGATGTGGCAAGTGCATATTTCCACCTACAGTGGGTGCTGCGCCCCAGTAAAGCAGGGACACTCCTTTTTCCCTTTGCACTCCAGCCATGCATGCAAGGCGCTAGGCCCTCACCACAGAAAACACATCATAGTACACGCTATGGTTAAATGCTCATGTCATGTGCACTGCACCCCCCATCTGCAATTGAGCCTGCCAGCTTTCACCCTAGGAATAACAAGGGGGTGGTCCTGGGAGGCCCTCTGCCAGACATTAGTCCTGGTTACGAGAGCCTTACCCAGAATCTTTAGCTCACTATCTTTCACAGAGGAGAAACATCCAAAGCATATCAGTCTTTGTCCTGCCCTGGGGCAGTCCTGCACCAAAATGCTAGGCAATTCTCCTCTGAACAAGAGTACCAACAGCAACCCCAGGCACGTGTTTCGGTCTGGTTGGACCTCATCAGTAGGGTAGAGCTGTGCCTCTCTAAGAATATTGAGCAAGGGGTCCACGTCTGGATTCCCCTAGTAGCTTAGGGTGAGCTCTGGTCACATATTTGCATGCATGTCTGCATAACGTTACGTTGGGTGTGCTGAACGATATCTAGGAGACTGTGTACATTAGCCATAGTTTACATGTGTGTTGCTGAGCATGTTCTTTCATGCTGCAATATCTTAAAGCACTCCCTAAAGAAAGGGGCCTATAAGGGGCAAACCATATGAAATGCACATGGTGGCATGTGGCGCCCTATTGTGCAACAAAGGCAATGACGTACACCATATGCTAATTTACGCATAGCAGCTCTCTTCTGCTGGTCTACCAAGTGTACAATATCCTCCACAACCATTGTGTAAAAGTCACCAACTTTAAATGCATGCAGAATGACAACTGCGCGGCTGCATTATGTTGTGGTGGTGTGATGAAGGCCTAGGCTGTTGGGTGCAGGTGTGGGGAACGGTATGTAGGAGGCTTTGTACATTGGCCATATTTTACATGTGTGCTGCTGAGCACGTCCGTTCATGCTGCAATATCTTACAGCACTTCCTAAAGCAAGGGTCTTATAAGGGCCTAACCATAGCAAACGCAAATGGTAACATGTCCTCCCTATTGTGCAACAGGGTCAATGATCTGCACTGTATGCTAATGTACGCATAGCAGCTCACTTCTGCTGCTCTACCAAGTGTAAAATGTCCTCCACAACCATTGCGTAAAAGTCACCAACGTGACATGCATGCAGACTGACAAGTGCATGACTGCATTATATTGTGATGGCTGTGATGAAGGCCTAGCCTTTTGGGTGCATGGCCTACGGCCTTTGGCCATGCACCCAACAGTCTAGGCCTTGCCCACACCCACCACAACATAACAAAGCCATGCAGGAGAACATGTCGGCATGTGCCACAATTCAGAAAGGCAACATAGGCACCAGCACTTCTACCTAACCTCTGCACACTAAAGCAGGAATGCAAGCACACATGTTCCACTTACCATAATGCACAAACATACCACAGTGTTCGGCACTGCTAGCCACTTCCATTCAGAAACCATTGTAATAATGCCAACCAAACACAATCTTCACAACATTGGTTGTGCTCTCCACACTCTACAACGTGCATTCAAGCAATACTGCATAGTGCACTGCACCACTTATCTAATCTGCGCAATGCACACTATGCAAGCACATATAAGAACCAGGTGCACCGTAACCTCTTCCATATGTACACTATTCCATTAGTGCACCCAGTGGACACCCTACACGACTGGTCACTGCAGCATCCCCACCCATACACCGACAACATTAGGATGTTCTACCAATCACCACACCCATGCAACCAACAATGTGTGCAATGCAGCCAAACCACACACACAAAGCGACAATGTGGTACCGACTTTCAACCAGTATACATACCTTTTCAACCAGTGGACATACTTTTATGTGCAAGGGCTGCGGCCATGCATTAAAAGGGCCACAGTTTTACCACACACAGCACACCATAGTACACCCTATCTGTAAATGTTCATGTCTTGTGAAATGCACTCCCCTTCTGCAAATATGCCTGCCACCACTCATCACATAAAGACATCACTGCTGCAGCTGGCATGCCATAACGAAGGCTGCCTGCAATGACCACACAATATTGTTGCCTGTTGAGGTAACCGCGAATTGGCATAGCATGCACGGATAGCGCTGGCACACCACAGTCTTCTTCTAATGAGATATATCGCATGAAACACTTCTCACTCCCCCACCCTTTCCATCCCTTCTTCCCACCACCAGATGCCGTAAACTATGTTTTTCAGGCCCTTTCGCCGCCGCATTTGCCTCTGATACAACATGCCGCCGTTATGGAAAACTTTTGACACACATCCCATCACCGCACACTGTGCTGCAATAACAATTTTGACCGCGCAGCGAACAGGGAAATGGGACGCCTGAGCGGAGCCAGATATGAGTAATTTTCGTGGACACACTGCTACGTACAAGAGGCCCAGCCATGCACACAATGGCTTAGAGCCTTGGCACGCGCACACACACACCTCAACACTATCTTCCGATACACCATACGCTGTTTCCCAAAAACTTTGACGCACAGCACGCTTCTCTCCAGCCAACCACCGGCTGCGTCCCATGTTCGCCGACATCACGGCATACCGGAAGCCAATGAGACTTCGGTCCGCAGAGCCAACTGGGAAAAGGGTTATTTGATACGTACATTTCAGTTCTTTGCAACAAATGTACTGGTCAGATTTCCACCAAACACACAAAAGCACGCTTTCTGACCCAGGCCCCTGCTCCTGCTGCAAACTTGGTGAAAATCCATCCAGCCGTTCGGCCTGTAGCTGTGTGCACATTTTCCCCCCCATTCAGTCTTTGGAGAAAAAAAAAGAGTTTGGGATACCACCCACCCCCCCTATAACTTATAGCTGATTTTCTTAATGACCACCCCACACGTGTTAAGACACGAAAGAGGAGCAAAGATCTATGTACAAGCACCCATCAAGAGACAATTAATGACTGTGCTACAGTGTCGCCAAAGCCTACATACATGGGCAGCAACCCAGCAAAATGATAGGACAATACCATTTTATAGGGAGCAGTCTGAATGCCCATTAACTACACCTATGGCCTGCTGCAAAGATAACACATACACAAGTTAAAGTAGATGGCAGCAAGCTATATCCATTGCCATTTTATTGACAAAGAGGGGAAATGATGAACTGAAAACCACGCCCTGCATCGGAGGCAGAATTAAAAAGGAATTGCACCTACACCAATATCATCTACTCGGAGAGAAGAAATTGTACTTCCTGGGACACCCTGGTGACTTTATTTTGGGAGCTCTGTGTTACGTGTTTGAGGGCCCAATCACACTCTCTGGTCTCTCCCCTTGCTGAAGGATATGGTCAACTGTACCTGCTGGTTTACCTTAGGAGGGCAGCAACCTTTAGATCCATCCCTATAAAAATCCTCAGGTAATGCTTAGACTTACACCACTGGAGGCGTTCAAGCATAAGGCTTGGACCAGTGTCCATCAGAGCTAGGGCTGCCTCGAATCTTTCCAGCCGTCAATGCACCTCCACCCAAGAGTCCACCAAGACAACTAGGTTTGAAATCTTGTCAGTGAGAAAAGGCAGTGTGCGCCTCTAGCTAGATGCTGAAAGCTGGGCGTAGTCTCTTCTCCCAGAAAATCCATAATGTCTTGAAAACATGTAAGCAATGATGGGTGGAGCCAAGTTATGAGTAGAAACACCCAGACAGGGCAGTGAGGGCGCCACTAGACAGAGATCAAAGGGATTAGGCACAGTAAGGGATGGAAGAGCCAGGAGGACTTAAAAGCGTTCCACATCAAGTTATTTAGAGATCACACTTCTATAAAGACCTACAACTTCGACATGCACATGGGTGATACCAAATTAGACTCCCCTATTGAAATTACACAAATGCATGGAATCCATACCCTTTCTTCAGCTAGATAGGTGTTAATAAACCTGGACTGCTGACTTTATGGGGACGGCGGCAGGGAGTAAGTGATCTCCAGGAAGGGTCCATTAGGGAGATTTCTTAATTTGCCTTTGAGAAGTGGCTGCTTCTATATGGCTACTGTTTAATACAACTTAAATAGCCCACATGACATATTACCTGGATTAAAAAACACCCTGGACTGCATAGTGTGCGGAAGGCCTCCAACTAATACCCTGCATGTATTCTATGGGTGTCCTAGGCTGCAGAGTTTAAGGCAACCAAAGATAAGATTATATGGTGGCCATAGGTATTGTGCGTATGGGCCTCTAATCACCTTAACCAAAGCAGGCCCACCTCTTAGGAAGTGGTTACACATTTGTACTTAAAGTAAGTTTATTGCACAATCGGCCAGGAGGAGCTAGATGACGCTGTAGAGTCAAACAAACCCGAGTCTCCCTGAAACGCACAAATGCTTCACATTATGCAACAGTTAAAACACTCCCACATATTTTATTCCAAATCATCCCCCCACACATGCTTGGTCAAACCTATACAAAATAAATCCAATCTTCTCTAATTCCCACGTTCTCATTGGTCCCATTCATTTTTCTACCATCATCAGCTCATTTGTATCGCACCCATTTTTGGGATTTGTCAGTGGTAGGACATGACATCATCACATAGTACACTTTAAAACATAAACATCATTCATTACATAATTCATTGCAAGTTCCAGCTGGCCTGGAACCTTCTAACCCCAGACGTGATTGCACATGGTTTGCAAGGACACGTCAAATTCAGAAAATATGGGGAGGGTGAGAATAAATGTTCTTTGAACTGGTGTTAACTATCTCACCCACCCAGACTTGCTGGCATCCTTGTTTCTGTTTCACTATAATCGACTACCAATTCAACACGCATGACCTCCGGGCACAACCTGAGAAAATAATTGAAACCCATAAAGTATTGGTCAACTCTGTCCTTACGTGTCTCTTCAGTCCAGGTTCATTACTCATCCGCGAAAAGATGTAAAAAGTCCTTTGGACAATAAATAACAAGCTCACATGCACTTATAAATATTGCATCTCCTTTCCATAATAGTGCTAAGCCATACGAACACCGGGCCTGCCTGTGCATGAGCATCTGATAATTGTTGCAGCTGCCTTTCCTCAGTCCTTGCCAATCCAGTTTCCCAATCACAGAGTTTATCGCACAATCCCTGGCTGCAGAGCTTGACCAAACTATGAAAAGCACACTGCATATAGATTTGTAAATTCCATCCCTTGAGACACCCATGTATGTAGGTTGGTGTGTGCAGGTTTTAAAACTACCACGTCATCCTCATGATAAATCTCCATTCTCGTACGTGCATTATGAAGCACCTAGTTGCCCAGCTTCTGGGCACGCAATACCCAGATTGTATTTATATTTCATCTGCTATTTTGACATTTATCTTGTTGCGTACATGAAAATCTAAATGTATCAACTTAAACACAAGGTAACACATATCCCATTTACATCAACTACGCTTCGATACATATAAAATTGCAACATCACACCAACTTCACTGCTCCCCCAGTCAACAATATGGGGCACGCAACGTGAACTCTTCCTCACTGGGACCTTTCCTGAACACCTCAACATTATGAACAACAAAAACTCTGATTTTTAGGAATATTTTCTGGCATAGAGGTCACAGGGGCAGTGCAGTTTGTTGCAATGGCATTGATTATTACAAAGGAAAACATTGCTGCCAACTAGTGTGGGGCCACTCCTCCCCACCACGTGACAAAGCACGGATGAGTGGCATGGGCAATGCCTTGTTTGCGTAAGAGACAGTATCAGAAGAGGGTTGTCCCTAGAAACATGAGGAAGTATGGTGCCTCTGCAATGACTTACAATCAAGATGTGTAGTTAGACCAGTGAAGCCCAAAATAGTTCAGGGGCACCGGAAATGGCTACTGGCACATATACTTCTCATGAGGAAAATGTTGACAACATGCACAGGAGAAGAGGAGGCCGAAAAGGTGTGTGAACGGTTGTGCAGATGTTCCTAATCCAAAATGAGTACTCTTATGCTGCCAAAATCAGTAAAGAAAAAAAAAGTCCACTGCCATAGTTAGTGTGCGAGTAGAGAGCAGCTGCTATTACTGTCAAACTTGCAAGTAAACTGGGGATACTATAGATTTACAGGAACAGAAATCATTGGAGCCATCGTGCATGCAAGATAGATCATACGGCTCACCCTCAAGAGACCTCCCAGCAAGGCCACCCAGGTCATAAAAGGACAATAACGCTCATTTGGAAGAGGGCCTTCTATCTACCTAACTGCCTGCTAATTGTCGCTTTGCGAAGGGAGTTGGCTCCCGCATTAAGATATACACTTAAATAGAAGATACTGGGCCTGATTCATGGAACGTTTTCCTATGGGATTGCGCCATTATAAAACGCTTCCATGAATCAGGCCCTCTAACTCTGTATGGACATCTGTTAAATGCTCCAAAGGGGTCCTTATTTCATGAGCAGAGTATTGCTTTAAAGGAGTCTCGATCATTACAACTCCTTGCTTTTGATAAAATGGCAAATCAACTGTTGGAGGAATGCAATGTCTCAAAGGGAATTGTTAATAGTTAGCCCCTGTTTGGTAAAGAAAAAACGAAAAGACTGGGATTGGTGTATAACAATGGATAAGATTAATTCATAGAACTTATATAAAAGTCTTCCTCTCAGTGCAAAATCGATAGGCTGTATACCATAGCATCTGAACAGA
Source organism: Ambystoma mexicanum (assembly GCF_040938575.1). Classification (NCBI taxonomy): domain Eukaryota; kingdom Metazoa; phylum Chordata; class Amphibia; order Caudata; family Ambystomatidae; genus Ambystoma; species Ambystoma mexicanum. The sequence continues at coordinate 1,277,275,541 of NC_090931.1, read as the reverse complement.
TTTCCCCAATCATTATTGGAGAGAACAATTTTTAAGACTGAGGCTCAATCTACTACCGACAGGGGAAATTCAACAAATACGGGAAGGAGCTGGAAATGATGTACCAAACGGAGTTGGTAATTGTTCACTGTGTAATCGACCCAGCATGCTCCAAAACCGGGAACATACAAGTAGAATGTGAGGCACTGGATGTATTGCGTTATCTCCTTTTGAAAAGATTGTTCTGGGACCGGGACTATGTGAATAAGGAGGAAATATTAATTTGGCTCACAAGTGGAGAGGAAACACTTAACAATAACAACATCTGAAATTATTAGCACAAGCTAAAATAATCGGCCATGTATGATGCTAGGAGATTACTAGGAGTAATTAATTACTAGGATTAATACTAGGAGTATTAATATGCTAGTAGATTTTTCGATATGTATATTATACTCAGGGATTAAGTGCTGTATATTATGCTGTCTTGATGTGGATTTGATTTTATGGGGGGTTAGGGTAAGGGGGTGGTTCGTGAGGTTGACATTTGAATTATTGTTATTTGTGTGATTTTAACGAGAGTATTGTGCTGATTAATTGGGATATAAAATGTATTGCTGGTCTTAGATGTGTATTAACTGATTAAGTGCTTTATGCAATTTTGTAACTTTGTGATTAAATGATTCGATGGAGTATTGAGGTTGTATTTGTTGGTTTTAAATATGTGTGTACGGTTGACTTATATCAGCCAAAGTCACAATAACGAGAAGAAAAAAAAGGACAATAGCATTTGTTCTTGTTGGGCAACTTTGAACACAACTTTCCTAGTTTTCACCGCCCTATATGAAGATATGTCCAAAAAGAAAGGACTGCCATTGTTGGGGGATCTGCAAATTGTGGCACAGAATACCTCCTTTTATAGATCCACAGCAAAAGAGTTTAAGTGCCCTCTACCAGAGCTCGCGTAGATACAATCAGAAAGAGGGCCCTGTTGCCAGTCACTTGCTCCATGGCGCAGAGCAAGTGCATCTTGGTAAAAGCTGTTATAGAAGCTGCCGTTTTGGTGGAGCGGTCAAAGAGGGAGGAGAGATTGCTGAATGATGCTTTTAGAAGCATGTATTATTTCCTTGCCGCTGGTTATATCGATATCTTTTTAATTGTTGTGCTGCATTTTGTTGTTACCGTATTGAGGATGGGATTTCACCCAGCTTTCTCCACCCTCTGTCACAGTATTGCTTGCAACTCCTCGCAGATTTGCTGTAGAGCTGTTGCTTATGCCAATATTCTTTTTTATATAGCCAACCAACTGAACCCAGGATTTTCTCAATAAAACAAGCATTGTCAATGCCAACAGTTTGGGCTTTTGTGTAGGCATGAGAAAGGCACTTGCCAGGTACATCGTAGTGGTATTAACTGGCCACTGATGGTAGCAGCTGCAAAATGATGTGAGTTACTGGCAATATAATGGCAGTGCCTGGAAAATGCCTAACACTTATATAAAAGCCAAAGAAACTGTTGGCTTTGCCAATCCTTGTTTTTAACAGGACTTCAATGAAGGACATGCATAGTGCTTATAAATCCGGCAAACCTAGTCAAGACATGTGTATTACACCAGTAGCGGGTTTGCAACTCAGGTCAAACCATTAACTCTCAGAAGACTGCTTTTAGAAAACACTGGCAGGCACTTTGATTGCAAAGTTTGATTGTAAGGCTTGATTAAAGGAAGCTCAAAGAGTTCCAATGAGGTGGTGTTTGGGCAGGAACTGGTTGGGAATGGCCATAGGGATTAACGTGGCCATGGGCAGTCAATGGGCAGGTACATAACCAAACACCTACAAGCTGTGTGTCCCTCCTCATATGGTGGTAAGTTGGCTCTGCGGGTTAGGCGCTGGTTTCTGTGATCTGTGTTTGATCTGCAAGTCGCAGGCTCAAATCCCAGCAAGGTTGACTCAGCCTGTCATCCTTCCGAGGTCGATAAAGTGAGTACCAATTTAGATTGGGTACTGCATGTATGTATATATATCCCATGTAAAGCGCTTTGGTTAAAAGCGGTATATAAATAAATGATCATATGCCATTTCTCTCTATCTGTACTCTAACGCAGTAGTTTCATCTTATAGGTGTTGCAAGAGCGACACCCAATAGCCCAAACTAAAGTAATTATGGGCTCTGCCACAAGACCAGGAAAGTGCTGAAAATGAAAACCACTGTTGTCCTCCTATTATTTTCGCTACCCTTCCCTAGGAAATGCATGAAATAGTCAATATGGTAAGTGCTTTAATTTGAACCCTTCTTATCGGTATAGATATTTTTTCTATAAAAAAAAAAGTATTTCAGTCTAGTGGTTATTTTGGGAATTATGGCACACTGGAAGTGGAAATCTGCATACCATTTTTTTAAAAGGTACTCCTAAACAGTGCTAAACAAAATTTGATATACAATTTTTGTTCAAGCATTTAAAATAAAGTGGCCAAGACACTCTGCGGCAAGCCAGTGCAGTGCTCGCCAATAACAGCTTTACTTGCTGTGTTTCCAGCACAGTGCAGTGCTCCCAGCACAGTGCAGTGCTCAGCCATCCCCAGACCTCCACGTGAGGGAAAATGCTCTCACACTATGGGGCGACCATTCATTCTGGGGAAGCTGAAGCAATGCGGACAGCTGCTTCCGGTCACGCCTGGGAACAAGGTAAACTAGACATATTGGGACTTCGCCTCGTTTCCCAGTGAACTTCTGCACCATGGTCCTCTTGTGTGGGCACCCTGGATTTCTGCTCCTTTCCCTCTCTCAGTTACCACACCCCTTATCTTCCACCTCTCCTCATCCCTTTGAAGTAAAGAAAGGGTTATACATCTTTCAGTATGTTATTCCTCACTCATAACAAATGAATTAGGCCAACTTAAGTGCTGGAGGATTCCCATAAGTAATAATTGTAGGGTTCACCCACTCCCATAGTTAAGTGGTTGGACAAATGTGCTTTATAAGTCACCATTTGGGCCCATTTCTTCTGGGGCAGAGAACCCCCTATACCTACTAACAATGCTACATTCACTCACAGTGTAGTGCAGGGCCACATTGAAAAATATTTCAGGGCCGCTGTGACGAATCAACTGCCGGGGCAACAGTGATCCAGGGGTGAATATTGGTTTCTAAACCATCAATCAATCCCACACCTCTAGTACACCAGAAGGGATATGAACAGATTGGAATACAAGTGAATCATAAGACCTCCTTGACCAACTTTGGTAACTTGGACAAAACGGCTGGCTTATCTCTGCAAGGTTGTGGATCGTTGGTTAGTTGCAACACAGCGAACATACAATTATTACCCAATGATAAAAGGGACTGTCAGTGTCCAGTCAAGGTTGTATAGAACGATTTACTTTATTATTACCACAACAGACAGTTCTAGCCCACTACAAAATACAACTCACCCTGTAAAAGGAACACAGAGGACAGACAGTTTCACAAAGGAAAGGGATGCACTCTGGATACTGACAAGAGGGTAGTTGGTAAAGTAATCGGTCTAACAGTTCAAGGTTATTAGGTTCTAGCACCAAGGGGGCAAAGGGTTCTAACTGTCTCTAGGGGCCTTTGGAGAAGGACCAGGGGGGCAGAAGCACAATGTACCTGGTGCTGAAGAAGTTCCTGTTGCTCGACACTGTCGAGGGAGTTCCATGGTGCTTCACAGCCCTCAAGACAGAGTTACTGGCGGGAGACAGCTGCGAGTACTAGGCGCAAGGCAGTTCGGCAAGCAAGGGTGGATGGACGTCTGCAGGCTGTCTGGTGTGGCGGCTCAGGGCCAAGAATCAATGGGCCTTATTACGAGGTGGGCGGTAAGGGATTACCGGCACCAGTAAGGGCACCGGTAATCCCTTACTGCGAGTTCCCTTTGCGGGTCCTCCCTTAACGCCTGGTTTTAGGCGTTAAGGACGGGACCCGCAAAGGGACTCTGGAGATAACGGTACCGCAATTTGCGGTACCGTTATTAGCGCCTTCCCCATTCCCATTGAGCCCTATGGGGGTTCAATTGGGAATGGGGAATGGCCCTGGTGAATGGGGAATTACCGGTCCTGCCAACCTTGGAATGGACCGGTAATTGCTCCATTCACCAGGACGGAGTCAGAATGAGTTTGAAGGCAGCCATGGCGCTAATAGCGCCATGGCTACCTCCAACCTCGTAATGAGGCCCAATGTCTCTCTGGATCTGGTTGGCGGATCTGGAATGCTGGTCTAGACAGCTCAGACTGCTCTGGTGACTGCGGCCTGACAACCGTCACTGGTGCTGCCCGAATCAGTTCTTAAAAGATGGATGATGCTTGTGTGGCACTCCTCCTAGATTCTTCGCAGGGCTTGTATCGTCCTTTACAGGCAGACGGCCCAAAGCTCAGGAGAATGATTGCAGGCAACGGTCTTGTCCTTTGTCCAGAGACTCTCCGGCATTTCCCACCTTGGAAGCTTGCTGGGCAGAACCTAGCAGGGCACGCTGTGTGCTGGCTGGTTACTGGTTCTGGAGCTGCTGGATGGGTCCTCGGAGTCCGGTATCCCCCTCTGTTCCCTGGGAGATGTTTAGGGGAGGGATCTTGCTTCCCTTTTGGAACTCCTGGCCTTCCTTCACTGGCAGATGATGTAAGGTAGACTGCACCTTCAGCCCAGGTCCAAATGAGTCCTTCTTCTTAATCCTTACAAAGTTGTCGGATGATCTCTCAAGTCAGGGGTTCAGCCCTCTCTTAAAGCCAAATGGGCCCCAGTGATTGGTGGAGGCCCACCTTAATAAACCAATCCGGGCTTCCAACAGTCTTCTGGTATACATAGGGACAGGACCAGAGTGCTCTGCAGCAGGACAGACAAGGGGTGACAACATAAACCCAAGTCCCACCCATCTTCGTGTCTGTTGTAGATCAAGTGTCTCTCTGGTTAACTGAGCCCTCTGTGACTCTTGATTAAAGCGCAAGTCTCCCTTGAAGTTTGTGATGGGAGCAGACTTTCTGTCTCTCTGAAATCACATCCGTTGTCCCTCTGAAAGGGGTCTGCTCTGCAGGGACACCTGCTGTAACTGCTGGACCCTGCCTTTCATACAGAGGTGGGAACTAGATTCAAGTTGACAAATTGCATACTAACGGGGTGTTCGCCCTGCCTTTCCTGTGGTTTGTCTGGCAACCAAGCCCCTCCTCGAGGCTTGCTTCAATTATCTCATTAATATGCACTGCCACCAGCCAGATTTGACAAAAGGAATGCAGATCCATTGAGACTTTAAATTAGGCTGTCTATGGCTGGAGGAAAGTGTTCCTTCCCCCTACTTCAGATGCTTTGATGTGCCTGAGGCTATCACATTCCAGCTGAATATCAGAGGGGAAGAACGGCGCCTGTAGGCTGTGTCTTCCCAGAGTACACGTGACTATGCATTTTGTTTGGGAAGCAGATGAAATAGGTGCGGAATGGTCGCACATATTTCTCGGAGGTTGGTCTCCCATCATTTATTTTCATTATTTAAAAGAAATAAGGAAAAAAAGCCCAGGCGAGTGGACCCTCCCCGTGCGGATGGTCGAATTCCTCACAGCCAACCTTGGACACTAGGTGCACACAACATACAGCAAGAGTGCTGTTTAAGAAGAATTACACTAGTTATCTGTAACTCCTGTTTTGCAGCATTGGTAGTTTTCATAGATTCACATGATGTTGAATATTCCCCGTCATCAGGCTGGGAATCCTCAGTAACAAAGCAAATACAGGAAACTGCACTCTTTAGTGTTCATTAGATTTATTTGAGTCATTTACCCTTTAGGCAGTTGCCTCTTATAGATCCACCCCTGGAGGCAGTCTCAGATTCGTAACACATGCATATTATTGCAAAGTTGAGCCTCTAGTTGGGTAGGCCAGAGGGGGAAATATATCAATGCTGGCAAACAGGTTGTGATGCTGGAAATGCATCGGAGGGACAGGGCCTCTGAATCCTTGTCCTTTATTGCCTTATCATGCATGTTCGCTTGTTTTCTGCACAGGAGTTCATGTGGGACTCCTGGCGGTGCGGCTCTTCCTGTATTTGGTTTGGTGAACAGACCCTTGGGATACCCTTATGGCACCCTTGGGTTGGAGTATGACCCTGAACTCCTAGTGTATGTTTTTGGGCACCCGTGTGTGGCCCACATCGTAGGGTACGGGCTGGTGGCAGCTCTGTGCTGAATTGACAGGTGCTCTGAGCGTCCTCCATTTTGGGATGCCCAGGCCCTCTCATTGCAATCAGTGGATTCCTGATAGGAAACAAGATGGCCCCCGTTACCTCTTGCTTTTTATTGCCTGTTGCCTTACTTTTCCTGAAGTCCCGGGAAGCCCTGACTCTGTCCCTTCCCCCTGACTGGCTGTTGGGTGGAACTTCCATATATGGTGTTGTGGGGAAGTCCAGGCCAGACTGGCTGGAGCCTTCCTAATGACTGTATGTTGTGGGTATGCCCGTGGGGTGGTACCTGGGTGAATGGAGTGTGTGATGAATACGCATTCTGTGTTATGGGTGTCTAGTATCTGGTGTTTGACTGAGACAGCCCTGCCCAAAACTGGAATGAATGCAGCGTGTAGTGCTGAATGGCAGACTGCTTATCCGTATCCACATTCTGTGTTGAGAGTGTCTGGATGGAGAAGAATCGCCTGAATGCACGGTGCGCCTGCTTAGCCGACTGACTGCCTGCCTGAATGCCCTTCTGAATGATTGGTTGCCTGAGTGTGACCCAGAAGAGTGAATGGGAGATCAACAGTATATCTGGGGGCATCTCACTGCTAGAAATCATTCAGAAGCAGAAGTTGAAACTGATGCTTGACCTTGAAGCCCACTGGAAGAAGAATTGCTGCTGCTGTCCATGTCTAATCTGAAAGCTGCTGTGCCTTCAAGGAACTGATCCAAGAGAGGACCTGGCTAGGAGACCTCTCCCCGAGCTACGAGGGACCATCGTACACCAGCTGATCTTTGCCAATGCTCCCTGGTAGACAGACCTACGAAAGGCTGTCGACCAGAGACGGGACTGCCGAGGAGAATGAAGATGAGCACCGGACAGCCGTCCACCATCGCTGACCGCCATCGCCGACCGGAGCCACAGTGCTCCCGTTTCCTAAGAACATTTGATCCAAGGACTCCCTTGTTCATCATTGTTGACCGCTTTCGTCCTGCCGGAGAAAGTCAAGGCTGTCGACGATCGAGGAGAATCCGCCGGTGGGTTTCCCGCCACCCAAAGACCTCAGAGACGCTGACAAATCTAATGTAACAAGCAATGTTCACGCTCCGTTCACCGACGCCAGAAGCAGACAACCCGCCGCCCTTGCTGGGCCAAAAGTCTTCATTGACGCTTTGCAGAAACTAACCATCGTCGTCGACGTGCACTGCACGTCTCCCCTGTTGCAGGACGTTTTCGACCGATCGTCAACGAGCACCACAAGGACCGAAGCTGCTGCCTCAACGACAACGTTCACGTTTTCTTCATCTCGGAAGTTCGACGACCTGTGGCTCATGCCTGAAAGGGAGTGCACTCAAGAAGGGCCTGTCGATTCCCCCACAAAGAACTCTACAACACAAGGTACATTTGGGTGGCGAACTATAGAAGAAGATATGACTATAATAGACAATATATGGACTGGGCTTGTGTTGTATCTTTATTTACAGGTTGCCCAGGTGGGGGGATCCTCATACAGAATTGTGCCTAGTAGTAGGCACTCAGTATTCTGCCAATTGTCTAACCAACTTGTCTTCCACCTAAGTCTATGGTTGATATTGTTTTGCTGTGTTGATTCGTATGCTATTTGAACGGAGTACAGTTGATGCACTTTAATGGAATCAGAGTAATAGTGGTACCACCTAGAACTGTATATATTTACCATTTTAGAATTGTCAGAACACAAAGTGTGTTATTGTGATTTGTGTATATAACGTGAACCTTATTTATATAAAGAGCTGTGTTTTGACCAACATAGTGTGTGGACATTCCTTTGTGAGTGTTTGGGGACTACACTGTACTTAAGAACCAGCCCGCATCACTGCCTGATAAGCTGGGCCTTGATTGCTCGTCCATTGCTACCGTAATAGAGAATCGTGGCTGGGGTTCTCTGTGCCTCTCCTCTACCATATAGAGAGCAGGAGCACAGACACCCCCTCCGGTCTTTACACAGGTGTTACAGATAAGTAACCTAATCCTTCTCTAGCATTTCACTTGCTGCTGAATAGATTAAAAAGCATTAAAAATGAATCAACATGCGTCCAAACATATCTTAAATGTACACAGGGAGGAGGAATATGGCTCACCTCAGGCGAACAGGTTCCAAAGGTCCACCAGTCCAACTCTAGACTCCTCCACAGAGTTCTTATCCATGCAATATAATCTGGTGAAGGTATGTGGAGACCTCCACGTATCCACTCTGCAGATGTCCAATAGCAATACAAGCAGATAGCCACCTGGAAATATAGGCCTTAGAGAAACCCTTGCCAGACGCAGCAGCAGCAAAAGCAACACACAGTTGCAAGGATGTATGAGAGCCTTTGCTATGATCAACTTAGAATTTGACTGCTCCAACGCCATCTAGGGAGTGACGGAAGCGCTCAGCAGGTATTGTCAGAGTGCTGAAGAAAACAGGAAGGACCAAGGTCTCATTCAGGTGAAAAGAGGGCACTACCTTGGGCATAAACCTCAGATTGGTTTAGAGGAGGACCACCTTGTCTTTGTGGAACATGTGAGAAGGCAGTTGAGAGGAAAGCACCTGAATCCCACTAACTCTTCTGGCAGAAGTGATGGCCACCAAGACCTCACTTTCTAGTTGACACCTTTATGCTGGCTTTATGCATAGGTACGAACAGGGGCCAAAGACATTCAATTCCCAAGAAGGAGCAGGCGTGCATACAGAAGGAAAAGTCCCCAAAAGTCCCTTCTTGACTACAGAGAAGACAAAGATGTACGCATGTAGCAAGAAACGGCAGCCAAGTGGACTTTTATGGATGAAAGTCTGCTGGTGGCCAAGAAGAGCAAGTACGGTAGAATTTGCTGTGGCAGGAAATTAAGGGCATCAACCCGTGGCTGCGACATTAGACAGTGAACATCTTCAATTTTTTGTCATAGAGATGGTGGAGGGGTCTCTAGCTCTAACATCCCGTCAATCTTGGAGCATATTGATGTGACTAAACTCTAGGGACATAGGAGCCAGGCTTTGAGGTGGAGAGAAAGGGGGTTGTGGTGGAGAAGTTGCCCTTTTCCATGGAGTGCAGGTGGTGCACTGGTAGGAGCATGGTTGGTTGAGCTGTGAAGAGAGCTAGAAGCTCAAAGAGCCAGTACAGTATCAGCCATGCTGGCGCACAAGGATCAATCTGCATGGCTGCTGTTTGACTAGTGGAATAGTGGAATTGCATAAAGGAACCTGCTGGCCCATGGAAATGTACAAGCGTCCCCGAGGCTGGCCTGCTCAAGTAACCTGCTGGTGAACAAGTCACATTTGGAGTTGTCCGTTCTGGTGAAGAGATATACTTCCGTCCTTACCCACGTCTGGAAGATTATGTCACTTGGCCCTACATAGGGTCCCAATCATGGCAAGAGCAGTGCTCATTGCTGAGGGAATCGGCTACTGAGTTATATATACTGTGAAGCTGAACAAGAGAAACATTCCTTCGGCAGGAGTCAATTTCTCGAGGGCCTGTGCTTCCGAGGACAGGATCTGAGGTGAGAGCCTCCTTGTTTGTTTTCAGATGTAGAACATCATTATAGTAGTGTCCTTGAACACATGTATGACCTTTCCCTGCAGCTTGTGTAGGAAATACTTGAGGGCCCAAAAGACTTCCCTGAGCTCCAACACACTGATATGCAGTGGCTTTTCCTTTGTCAAGCAGGGGCCTTTGGTATGAAGTTTTGTTCTTTGGGCTCCCCATTGCTCTATGGACGAGTCTGTAGTGACAGTCACTTGATGGCATGAGCCCATGAAAGGTTCACAGCTGGTAATGTTGCCACTGCTTGACCACCAGAGGAGAGGGTCGTAGAGCGCGCTGGTCAGATTGAGCTTGCCGTCGCAATGGCTGCAAGTACGATTCCAAAGGGCATCAGGAAACAACTGCCAGTGGGGTTAAGAAGTCTGCAGTTTGTGATTAGTGTAATGCATGAATACATGCCCAAGAAATACTTGACCGTTCGTACTGAGGACATCTGATTCAAGGACAAGGCTCCAATTTTAGACGGTATTGTGTTGAATGGGGATGTGACAGTAGTGGTCTCATGCCTAGGGATGAAAGGAAGTCTTCCTTGCAAATCTGGCTGTGGATTTCTTGCAGCATAACCAATTGGAATGATTGGGAATCTAGGAATGTGTTGGTGTCAAGGATGTATCTCGATCAACCTAACTTTTTTCAGACCAGGAAATTGACCGCTTGATTCAGTTAACAAGTAACTTGCTCTATGCTGTTCTTGAACAAGAATGACTTTACCTCCAATTGAGGCAGATGTTTGACAGCAGGAGAAATGATCAGCGGCTATTTGACAAATTACATGGTCTTGCCATGAGCCACTATCAAAAGCAACCCATTTGCCGGATTTAATTTGCTTCCATCTATGTAGGAAAGCAGACAGAAGCCCTCCCACTGGGATGCAGCAACAGGAAAGCAGCATTTGTCATAAGTCAAGCCAATTTGTTGGACTGGCCCTTGGGCTGAGAATGGGCACCTCAGTAGGACTGAAATCAGGCCTTGCATTGCTCACCTGAAGCATAATGAGAACCCCTCTAGGACTGCGAGAAGTGGTTTTGTTTAGAGTGATAGGACGGAAAAGGACACCTTGGTTTCAGAGTACCAAGAGAATTGGAAGTGTCTGCATCAGAATGGATTGCCAGCAGGGCTTCATCCACCTGTTTTCGAAAGGTTTTCTCCGAACAGCAGGTCTACCTCTGCCTGCACATTCGGTCTAACATTTGTGGCCTTCAGCCAATCTGGGCTGCAGAGGTCTACTCTGATGCCCACCTGGCAGAATCCTATTTCAGCTATATCAACTGCCACAGAGATGCTGTGGTCCAAAGTGGATTCACTTTCTTGAAGTAGCATAAAGGCTTCCTTTTCATCGTCCGGGAGGAAATCCAGAAAGGAGTCGATCTTCAACCAGAGCTCCCAGTCATATAGCACCCAGATGGCCAGAGAGAGTTGGCAACCTTAATGGTTGTCGCTGCTGTGGATATTACTTGTTTACTGAATGAGTCAAGCTGTCTGCCTTCCTTTTCCGGAAGAATGGCGATGAGGGATTAGCTGAACTTTTCTTAGCAACCTCCAAGTCAAAAGAGTCTGGGAGACGCTGTGTGTGCAGGAATTCTGTGCCATTGTCCAGTGTGCTGTAATTTTTTTCTCAAATTGGTCCTTTTGTGGCATAGTGAAGAGATGCTTACCCGGTTATTAGCCCATCCTCCCACAGATCAAATATTGGAATGGATATTAGTTTTCTGTGAACTTTCTCTCAAATGATAAAATAAACTTTGTTTTCTCTGTTCTGTAAAAAGAAGGTCTAACATAACCTTTCCTCTGTTCTGTAGGAAGAAGGTCGAACATTTTCTCAGCCCTCATCATAGCGGCATAGAAAGCTCTCATTCAGGGGAAAATCTCTACACAGCTCTTCTGTCTCTCTATTGGCCAGCAGCAAGTCATTAAATTAAGCAGTCAATGAGGAGCAAGTGGAGGCTTGATTTGCATGCATGCCATCTTGGGAATCAGAGCTCAAAGAGACGCAGAGGTGGTTGTTCCCCTGTTGGAGGCAGCCTTGAATGTTAGCGGGGCAGAGCCCAACGCTAGGGCTCAGATGGCACTGGTCTTGGAGGAATAACTGAACTCTGCTCTGAAATTTGGACACCAAGGTTTGATCAATAATGTGGTCAGGACTTGGCCCAGGTTGTGAGGAATGTGACATGGCCTTTGAGTCCTTTACCGGGTAAGTAATGATAGACACTTATGATTAATCTGTATTTCAATGTGTATCTTTCAAAAATAACCACTATGCTAATTCAATCAATTTAATATACAGGTAGTGTCATGCTTCCCCAATGGAAATTGTGGCATTCATGGAGACGCCATTGAATGGGTCGTTACGTTCTTGCAACGTTCCGCAGTGCGCGGTCTAGTGCTTTTTCAAGATGGCCGCCCACTCCTTATACTGGAGACGGTGCTGGCGTTCTTCGCGTTGCACCTTCGGTTCTTTCTCCGTGCTGCCAACGCTAGTGTATTTTCATTCTGTGAGCTAACGCTCCGCGTTATTTGCTTCTGACTTTCCCTCCCGCGACCGTCCCTTCGGTTGCTGCTCTGTCTTCATTACTTTCAACTACCTTGTTCTTACCTGTTTTTCTCCTGTTCCGCTCTCCTTCGTCCGTACACCCCGTGTATCGGAACTTCCTCTTCAGCTCCAGCTTCCTCGCTTCTTACCTTCTTGCCTCCCCTGACTATTCCGTTGGTTATATCCCCCGGCTGCTACCTCGTTGTCGGCAAAGGAGTGCGTCTGATTCCTCGAGGCTTCTCGTCCGGAACCCAGGCACTACACAAAGAGGGAAGTAGGTCTCCTTCCAAATCCCGCAATCCAGCAATCCCGCAAACCAGCAAGCCAGCAAGCCAGCAATCCCGCAAACCAGCAAGCCGGCAATCCAGAAATCCAGCAATTCAGCACAGGGTTTTTGCCGGGAGGCTTTTTTCCCTGTTGGAGGACGGTCTCCCTGCGGAGCCTCGCTCTCTGGGGGATTCTCTCCCCAACAGCGTGGCTTCCAGTGGAGACCGACCTTATTTACACGAGAAAAAGAAAACTAAAGAGCCTAAGGAAACACGCAGGAGAAGAAGGGCTACTCTACAGGAAGACGCCCACGAAGGCAAAGGTGAGGAGGAAGGGAGGAAGGATTTGGGTAGTTTTGACAGCGTGCAACGCCCGGAAGTATCAATGGCTTCGCTTGAACAATATCAAGAGCTAGTAGGGGCTATACAAAGTTTGACTGCAGAAGTACAGACACTTAAGAACGAAAACCAGATCTTACGTCAGCAAGTTAATACTCGTGATGATCATAGGAGAGATCTGCCTCCTCTCCCTCTACCTTTTGGTAATTACGATGGAAATCCAAGATCCCTAAGGGAATTTCTAGACTCTTGCATGATCTATTTTGCCTTCCGCCCAAGAGCTTTTGACTCCGACAGAGCAAAAGTGGGATTTCTTGTTTCAAATCTAGCTGGGAATGCCTTAGCATGGGCAACCCCTCTTATAACCCAGTCTGACCCTGCTATTAATGACTACGCAGCATTTACACAATTGTTCAAGACACGATTTGAACGACCTGAGGTTCAGTTCTCATCCTATGAACAAATAATAGATCTCAAACAGGGTAGTCTGGATGTGCAAACATACGTCTCGTCCTTCACGAGACTCGCCGTAAACTCTGATTGGCCTGATTCTGCCAAACAAACCTTGTTTCGCCGAGGTTTAAATGACGAGATCAAGGACGAAATAGCCAGAACCGGAAGACCACCTTCTTTTCAGGATCTAGTGACTCTGGCTCTCCAAATCGAATTCCGGATAGGCGAAAGGAGGCAAGAACGCAGAAGAAATCCAGCAACACAGATGCCTATATTCCATCCACCTTCCCAGGATAGACATGCAGGTTCCCCTCAGGGAGAGGAACCTATGCAAATAGGGACCACACGAGGTCCGTTAACCTCGGATGAAAGAAGGAGGAGAAGAGACCTAGGTCTCTGTATGTATTGCGGTTCTCAAAGACATCTCTTACGCAACTGTCCAGAAGTACCTCCTCGACGACAGGGAAACGCTCCCCCCCCCGAACCTGAACAGGGGAAGGTCCGGGGAAAGAAGATCGACTCCCTGCGTAAATCACTTACCTGCGCCTTCCAATGACGATACTCGTCTGATGGTTTTTCCCGTTCAACTCACAAGCAGACATTCAGAACCATGGGAAGTAATTGCAATGTTGGATTGCGGTGCCGCTGGAAATTTTGTTGATATACAATGGGCAGAGAAGAACGGGCTACCCCTTCGCAAAAAATTACAGCCAGTACCCGTGGAAGGTGTAGATGGCCTTCCCTTATCCTCCGGACCCATCCAGTTTGAAACAGAGCCAGTCAGCATCAAGATATTTCAACACCAGGAGATGATGGTGTTTGACCTCATTCGTGCAGCTCATTTCCCCATCATTCTGGGGATCCCTTGGTTACGCCGCCATAATCCTACCATCAACTGGACAGCCAATACCATTCATTTCAAGTCCTCTTTCTGTGCCGAGAGCTGTTTTCAAGGACTTATTTCTCCGCCTCGATTAGATTCTGCACAGTCCTTGTCAGCAGCCTCTATTCACCCGATTCCGTCTCATTACTTGGAGTTCAGGGAAGTGTTTCTAGATCATCAGCCACATCTCCTTCCTCCTCACAGAAATGGAGCCATTGAGACTGCACCAGGAGCACAAATCCCTTTTGGGCGGATGTTTCCTCTATCTTTGCCGGAACGTCAGGCTCTCAAAGAATACTTAGACAGTAACCTTCATAATGGACTCATTCAGGAATCGAAATCCCCAGCTGGAGCTTCATTGTTTTTCATCTCCAAAAAAGGAACCTCCGAACTTAGACCGTGCATTGACTATCGTGGTCTTAACCACGTAACAATCAAAGACCGGTATCCGATGCCTCTTATTAAGGAGGTCTTACAGGCAGTACAAGGAGCCACCATTTTTACAAAGCTGGACCTGAGGGGAGCGTACCATTTACTCAGGATCCGGGCTGGTGACGAGTGGAAGACCGCTTTTCGGACACCCTTAGGTCATTTTGAGTATAAGGTAATGCCTTTTGGGTTAGTAAACGCTCCTGCCATTTTTCAGCGTTTTATTGACAAGTTATTTTCGGATCTTCTCTTCTCCACTGTAGTGGTGTACTTGGATGACATATTGGTGTATTCGAACTCGCCCCAAGAACATCACCATCATGTAAGGGAGGTGCTTCAAAGACTCCTGCAGAACCAATTATTTGTGAAACCAGAGAAGTGTATTTTTGACTCCTCTTCAGTGTCCTATCTTGGCTTTATCTTGACTAAGGAAGGAATACGTATGGATCCCGGGAAGATAAAAGCCATCTTACAATGGCCTACACCCAAGAACGTCAAGGACATTCAGCGGTTCTTGGGGTTAGCCAACTTTTACAGGCAATTCATTTCGAGATTTTCCAACATGGTACTTCCTATCACAGCCCTACTGAAGAAGGGAGTGGCATTCAACTGGTCTCCCGGAGCTGATCAGGCATTCTTGTCATTGAAACAAGCCTTTACGTCTGCTCCCATATTAATACAACCGAACCAAGCACATCCTTTCATAATAGAGGCTGACGCTTCTGACGGAGCGATAGGTGCAGTACTGCTACAAAGGCATACAGACGACAAAGAACATCCAGTGGCTTATCTATCACGCACTCTTACCCCCAGTGAACGGAACTACTCAGTGATAGAACGGGAACTGTTGGCTATCAAATTAGCCTGTGAAGAGTGGCGGCACCTGTTACAAGGAGCTGTTCATCAATTTACTGTTCGTACAGACCACAGAAACCTGAAGATACTCCAACAAATGGAATGCAGAAATGCTAGGCATGCCAGATGGGCATATTTTTTCTCCCAATTCGATTTCACTATTTCTTACATCCCGGGAAAAGAAAACGTTCTGGCTGATGCTTTATCCCGAAGCCAAGGTATGGAGGTTGAATCAACGAGGAGATCTGAAAGAATACTGTCGAACAAATCTTTTCGGATCATTGCCAATACCTTTCTCAATGCTACCAGAGACAGTCTCACCCACAATAAACCTTCCCAGGCATTAGGAGCGCAGTTACAAGAAAGATCTGGATTATACTTCAGAAAACAAGCTTTATATCTTCCCGACAAGGAACTGCAGACTCTTGTTTTGTCCTGGTGTCATGACACTCCATTGGCAGGGCACAAGGGCCAGAAAGCTACCCAGGATCTGGTTTCGCGATATTTCTGGTGGCCCAATTGCAATAGCGATGTCAAGACGTATGTCGCTACTTGCCCTATTTGCGCCATCAGTAAACACCAAACGTCTCGCCCGCTTGGTCTACTTCAACAAGAACCAATACCATCTCAACCGTGGACTCATATTTCGATCGATTTTGTGGTCGATCTTCCGTCCTCCCAAGGGAAGACTGCCATCATGGTTACGGTGGATTCTCTCAGCAAATTGGCTCATTTCACATCCTTAAAAGGAATACCTTCGGCTCCGGAAACAGCCAGAGTCTTTTTTAGAGACATTGTAAAACTTCATGGCCTTCCTCAGACAGTGGTGTCCGACAGGGGCTCCCAGTTTACCTCGCTTTTCTGGACCTCGTTATGTAAACAGTTGGGTATTCAGAGGGCCCTTTCATCCGGCTTTCACCCCCAGAGCAATGGACAGACTGAGCGATTGAATCAAACTATGGAACAGTACCTACGTTGTTTCTGTAGCCAGCGACAGGAAGATTGGAATCTCTATCTCCCATCTGCAGAATTTGCTTACAATAATACCCGCCACACGGCCATCAGAATGAGTCCGTTTTTTTGTACATATGGATATCACCCTCGCCATATGTCGGTAGGACTACCTGAACCTTCAAGATTGCCCTCTATTGAATTTTTAGTTCAATCACTTAAGGAAACCCATCAGCTCGCCGGTAATACATTATCGGCTAGCCGCAAGGAGTACAAGAGATGGGCTGACAAGAAAAGACTTCCTAATCCACCCTGGAGAGAAGGGTCCAAGGTATGGTTGGCTACAAAGTTTCTACCCCGGTGGGTTCACTCTGGGAAATTCGCGCCAAAATATATCGGACCCTACAAGATCAAGAAAAGGATCAACCCAGTGGCTTTCCAGTTAGAACTTCCCACTCAACTACGTCGAGTTCATCCGGTGTTCCATTCCTCATTGCTCAAGGAATACCGTCCAGATCCTTACCGAAGAAGAACCACCCGACTCACATATAACAAGCCCAGTGAACCTGAGGAGTATGAGGTCTCTTATCTAGTGGATTCCCGTTACTTCAAGGGAGAGCTCCAATACTTGGTCCATTGGAAGGGTTACTCTGTTGAAGAACGCACTTGGGAACCCCACCATCATATACATGCTCCCATGCTAGTTCGGAAGTTTCATCGTCTCCACCCAGGGAAACCGGGAGGCCCCCCGGTGAGAAGGAGGCATACTGTCATGCTTCCCCAATGGAAATTGTGGCATTCATGGAGACGCCATTGAATGGGTCGTTACGTTCTTGCAACGTTCCGCAGTGCGCGGTCTAGTGCTTTTTCAAGATGGCCGCCCACTCCTTATACTGGAGACGGTGCTGGCGTTCTTCGCGTTGCACCTTCGGTTCTTTCTCCGTGCTGCCAACGCTAGTGTATTTTCATTCTGTGAGCTAACGCTCCGCGTTATTTGCTTCTGACTTTCCCTCCCGCGACCGTCCCTTCGGTTGCTGCTCTGTCTTCATTACTTTCAACTACCTTGTTCTTACCTGTTTTTCTCCTGTTCCGCTCTCCTTCGTCCGTACACCCCGTGTATCGGAACTTCCTCTTCAGCTCCAGCTTCCTCGCTTCTTACCTTCTTGCCTCCCCTGACTATTCCGTTGGTTATATCCCCCGGCTGCTACCTCGTTGTCGGCAAAGGAGTGCGTCTGATTCCTCGAGGCTTCTCGTCCGGAACCCAGGCACTACACAAAGAGGGAAGTAGGTCTCCTTCCAAATCCCGCAATCCAGCAATCCCGCAAACCAGCAAGCCAGCAATCCCGCAAACCAGCAAGCCAGCAATCCCGCAAACCAGCAAGCCGGCAATCCAGAAATCCAGCAATTCAGCACAGGGTTTTTGCCGGGAGGCTTTTTTCCCTGTTGGAGGACGGTCTCCCTGCGGAGCCTCGCTCTCTGGGGGATTCTCTCCCCAACAGCGTGGCTTCCAGTGGAGACCGACCTTATTTACACGAGAAAAAGAAAACTAAAGAGCCTAAGGAAACACGCAGGAGAAGAAGGGCTACTCTACAGGAAGACGCCCACGAAGGCAAAGGTGAGGAGGAAGGGAGGAAGGATTTGGGTAGTTTTGACAGGTAGGAACACTTTATCCTGCCCATCTTTTGGAGATCAGGCTAGTACCATAACCATACCATGGCATTGTATATATTGATTTATCTTATACTCTAAACAAGACTAAAATAAGGTTATTTTCATCTCTGTAGGAGCAAAATACAAAATTATAATCTTGACCACAATATGGAACTTAAGATGGATTTTGTTAAATCCAAAATGCGTCGGCATTGTTAATTTCGGAAAGAAGTGTTTTTGGATCACCTGAAATTGTCATTCACATATGTGGATTGAAACATACATATATAATTGAACTCTGTGTATTATGTGCCTTTGGGTCAAAGATTGGCATATTGGCCCCAACATGAACACCACTGTTGTTTCTTTGAATTGAGGAAATGTATGTATCTGTTTGTTTTATATACTGAAGGAAATTCCCTTGGTCCAGATACAAGCACTGAGCATTGTGTGGTTTTTGTTTAACCTTTGGATTGAAATGCTTCTGTCTATAAAAAGCAGTTTTTGAAGCAATATACACTGTGGGTCGTAGTTACTATGCAAGTGCATCTGTAATACAATGAAAAAGTGAAAGAACATTTTGTCAAGGGAAACTGTCCCTAGGCAATTTTCTGTATCTTTTGGGGATTATATATCCCGTGAGGAGTGCACTTTAGGGCTATCAGGTAGCATTACCTGGTGTTTGTTGTTTTGTGTCCTTATCATTTGAATCTCGGGTGGCCTCAAGATTTACCCTGGTGCACCTGAAATATATAGGAGTGATTTTTTGAAACGTTTATGAATTGATGTACATATACCATTACGATTAGAACCTAATTACCTTGTTGTGCCCCCCCCCCAATCACAGAATATTTTTCGAGTTATATGGCCTTTGAGTGTATCAGAGGAGGAAAGGGTTCTGATGGATGCAACCCGGATAACTTCTCTTCTTCCTCAGAAATACACCTTCCAGTCCTTCAAAGTCCATATCGATGGTGTGCTCAAGGATGTCCTCAAAAGGAACATGGTAGGACTGACATTGTGGATGGATCAGAAAGCTGGAGTGTGAAAACTGACTGTTTTGGTTTCCTACGTGATCTGAGCAGTGAAGTATCGGTTAGCTGGCGTGTGGATGCCAGGTGTGTGGACAAGGTTGTCGACAAAGCAATGACAGAAAGGATGGCCATAATGAGGTTGATAGGTACAGCAACGAAGATTTGCATAAAAAGGTCTCCAACGAGGTTGTTAACTGAGTAGACAGCAAAGGCTGTTAATGCTGTAATCATTGAAGAGTTAATTAACAGTGTATTGGACGGTTTGTGCTTGTGGACAGTGGCATCAATGGTTTACTCGTAGACCGAGTAGTCGATGCGTGAGGAGCTAGCTGGCTCAAGGACAGAGCCATCAGAGGATTTTGTGGACAGTCTTCATCGAACAAGTGGATGGTTTGTGGGTGAAGACTTTTCAGGCATGGAGGGTTTATCACTCGGAACCCTTATGCGTCCATATAGGATCATCCTTGATCCATTTCCCTCTGGAATCTTCCTTGTGAAGAGGTAGCTCTTTCAGGAGCCAGATAGGATGCATTGCAGCCCAGCCCCTCACTGAAGCAGGGTCTGCGATCAGGCCACCGTTTCTCTGTGTCCATCTTTTAAAGTCTTGACTGAGACAGCCTAAAAATGGAGCAGCAACCAAGATTGTGGTCTGGGTAAAGTTAACAAAGAAAGTCTTTACGCCAAGCTTCTACATAGATGTTCTTTAATCTGCAAGTAGGGCAGGTTTTAAAAGGGCTCATTCTGGTTTTGGTGTCAGTCATGGAGAGGAAGACGCACTTTAATGGACTCTATCCTGGAGATCACAGAGTAAACATATGCTCCTGTTAAGGGGAGCCCCTAGTATAGAGACCTCCAAACATCACAACAGCAAGAAAACACTTGCATGTAGCTTTCAAACGATGTAAAAGTTGACGCCTTGGTTTAAAGTGGTCCTAAGAAAAAAGTTGAATACATTCATGGTGAGGACTCTAAACCTGCACTAAAGAATCCTAAAGGTAGCCACTAGTGTGGTAAATGAGCTAAAATGAGTCGAATAGAACACTAAAGTGAGGTCAGTTTCTTGAAACTGCTCTCTTGTAACCGAGGATTGCCAGCAGGGTATACTGAACAGAGTGTTTTGAAAGACCGAAAGCTGGAGAAATATGAAATATTTTTCTCAGCTGAGAGTATGGGTTTTTTATTGAAATTGGGCCACAATTTTAAAATTCGATCGTAATTCGCACTGGAGAATAAGGAGATTATTCCTTACGTAGATCTATTTGGTGGTTGAACAGAACTGATCTGAAGTAATCACACAAACCTGCTCACGTCCCCCATTTATTTTTATTCATAGGCTCGACGTTGCCAATTTTAGTGACGCAGTCTGTGTGTGTCCAGATCTCCAGGCAGTGACGGCCTGCATCACCAAGTAACGGGTGAGCAGCTGCAGTGTTCTTTTATTTACACACATGGCAGTTTGCCACCATATACATGGGGATGCCGGCATATACGGGCAGAGCCGCTATGAACATACTTTCTTATGGTATCATTACTGTGCATATCACCACTGGCCAAACGCAGAGTAGGCAGGTACATTGGGGTGTCCGGATTTAGGAGCCTGGCACAGCCCCCTCGTTTCAATGAATGGTGATTTATTGATTAAAACACATATTTTCATCTTTCACCTAGTGCAGCGAACAGCGTATTAAGCAGGATCATTATGCACATTGCGCACGCGTGGTGGTCCAGGCATGCCCAAAGTGTGATCCAAGTAACGGTCCTGGCTGCCCTGGTGGTTCGGAAGGAGCATAGAAGACATGAAGCATTAAGGAGTCTAATCAGCCCACGTTCCAACACTGGGTTGCAAAAGCAATGGATGTCCTCAGTGTTCAAACATAAAGATGTCTTTTGCCACAGTCAGTTTGTAGAATGCAGTTTGTGTCGCTGTTGCCAAGCAAACCACTGTTTGCAACCACACTCCATCCAACGATGCACTATATACATGAGCCAGCTGACGGTACGATGGACTCGTAAACTAAAGTTTAGCCTCTTTTGAAGAAATCAACCTCACGAGATGAAGAGCTGTATATCTGCAAAGCGGGGTATTCAATACAGGGCTAAACGTTCATTCTATCAAGAGTTACAGAAGTGCCCACAGGTGGACAGTAAGACAATAATCCTACTTATCGTGCTATTTCTATGGAATTACCTTTTTGGCTTTCAACGTCTCTACACAATCCAAAACTGTGGGCTTTGCCAATGCTTGTTTTAATAGGACCTCAGAGACATGCATTCAGCTCATAAATGAAGTTGCTGAAGGTAAACTTGGTTAAGAAATGTGTATTACACTAGTAGCCCATTTACAGTCCAGTTAAGCCATTAACTTGCAGAAGCTGGCTTTAAAATAACGCTGGCAGGCATTTCATGCACATAGTTAAGATCACTGCTTGATAAAGCTAGTTCAAAGAGATCCTCAGGGAGGATGTGTACTGGGTAGGCAGAAGAAACCAGGAGGTGGCGGGGAGGGAGGGGCAGAAGATAGCAAAGGGTTTTAACATGACCATGGGCAGTCAATGTGTGGGTAAATAATGAAACACCTACAGAAGCTTTGTGTCCCTCCTTAAATCCAATTTCCACCATGGCTATTTTCCAATGCAAAAGTTTCAGTTTAACACGCCACCCAATAGTCACAACTTAAAAATGAAAAGCTACAACTAGATTTTTTTTTTTTTATGCCTCACAACTGTCTCACAGACATCTACAACTGGATGACAATGAACAACCTCAAATTGAACCTCAAATTGAACCTGGAAAAACAGAAATAATGTTCTCACCACAGAATACAAAGCAAGCAACCAACCCACAACTGGCCTGGTCAGCTGGCATGGGAACACGACGACTTCCAACGTGATAAATAACCTAGGAATACTCATGAACAGACTATCCCTGGAATCACAACTCAATGCAATCACTAAATAGTGCTTCTACCTTATAACACTACTCAGGGGATTGCTCCCATACCTCTCCTTTTCTCACAGAACCCTTACAATGATATCCCTCGTACAAACAAGAATTGACTACGCAAACAGCCTCTACTTAGGAATGCCGGAAAGACTCACCAAGAAACTCCAAAGGATCGAGAACATCCCGGGAGGATAGCTCAGTGGCAACATGCTTGCCTTGGAAGCAAGACGACACGAATCAACACAGGTTCAATCCACGGGTCCGCGCTTAAAAACCTCTGGGTATTTAAGCGCGTTATAAATACACAACAGATAACAAAAAAACTCCTGTAACTGCCTCGATGCCCACGGGCTGTGTGAGCGCTTTAAAAATGCAAATAAATAAACACTGCAGCCAGGATTAAACAGAAGTGACATCACTCAAGCTTTGAAAAGGCTACCAGTAAAATAAAAAGTCATCAGATTCAAAGCCCTCTGTATTGCCTTACACAGATAAGGTGCAGAATTCCTCCAAGCCAAGATCAGCTGCTACCAGCCAGTGTGGGGTACATTTAGCAGCCCAACAGAAATCCCTGCATCACAAAACTGCATTTCAGCAGTTACAGAGATAATGGCTGCACTGTGTCTGCTGAGCACATATGGGGTGAGATGGAACACAGACACCCCGAAAATGGCTGCATTTATTTTCTTAATGTGAATCCAAAGAGAAGAAATCCAAGGCAGAGTGCCCCAGCGCTGCTGTGCTGTGCTTTGCAAAAACTTAAAACGGAACAAGAAAATGTTCTGTGTTTAAAACGACTTTGCACTGGTGCTATTTTCATCTTTAAACATCACCCAGCTTGGTTTTAGTAAAGCACAGCCATGTCCATCTATATTCAGGTTGAGCACCATCACACAAGGGCCATCCCTCCTTGAACAGCATTATTGTGTCAAAGTCTGTGAAAAGCAGGCAGTTCATTTCAGTCTGCATGGCTAACATTCACTTTGGAAACAAATTAACACACGCAAAGCGCTTCAAAGAAGCTCTTTCTGTCTTTTTCCTGGTGTCAGTTTCAAAGAACCCATTTCTCAGGCACATTCCTGTGTATAGAAATTGACCAGAGCTATGAAAACCTTCAGAATGAAAATGTGAGGAAAACCACATTTGTTAAATGAACATGAAAAATAAAATTAACCTGTGTTATGCTGCTTTGCAAAGCAGTGAAAACAACTGTGTGAAAGCTGAATGGTAATCATACTGTAAAATGCACAGGAACACAACTGTCTATTTTGGGAAGAAAAGCTGCAAAAATATAGGTATATTTTACTCTGTATATTTTATTTTTCTGCACAAAAAGATACCACCCACATTTGGGAACAAACCAGCCCATTTGATCTAAAGACTTTTTATATTAAGACATTTATTTCAGTAATCTGAATAAGCAGTAATGTGAATCTATGATGGTTTTTAATGTAATGTTTGTATTAGCAAGATTAGACGATGTGAGTGTTCCTAGCATGTGGGGGTCATGAACGGCATTAAATAGGCATTTCTGAGCAAAGCATATATGACACAGATGTAAAATTTGATGGAAATATACCCGACACCGTTAGGCTTATGTGTAGCCATTTGTAGAATTTTAGGTGAAAATGTTTTCCATAGAAATTGCAAAAGAGTGCCAGACGGGCCAAGCAGCGTCGCACAGACTTGGGGTTTGAAATGGCATATTCCTTGTCAAATATGGGATCTGCCTATCTGATTTTCATGAGGATAACAATTGTAAATATAAGCGTTTCGTTTCATAACTAATTTGGGCAAAAGAAACTGCGGTGAAACAAAGCACATCATAAAATACCCACACTAGAACTGATGTCACTTCCCTGGATCCAATCCGCTTGCAGGGAGGCAGCAACATCCACAGCCTGACCTATCCCCTCTTAGGTATTTCCAGGTTATTTCCACCTACATAGTAAAAATCCTCTGTCGTCATCCTGCTTATAAAAGGAGGAAGCATAGAGAGAGTCAGGACATTCAAAAATCCCACATTCAAGATCCAGACATTCAACATTCACCCTGCAAGACTCCAGAATCAGGCCCGAGGTAGCTGATCCAGATCCAGGCAGAACCTCCTATCCAGGCAGAACCACTCTCCACAACTAACCCTACAAAAATCCCAATCATTCAGGGAGAAAGGAGGAAAGGCATTTGACCCCTTTGGGAGAATCCAGTGACCAGACCGGCCTTTGCCCAGCTGATGCGCCCAGCTGATGCACCCCGCTGTCCACTGCGACCAGAACCTGGTTGCCACGCTGTTCCCTTAAAGGAGACCCCAGCTGCTGTGCAGTGACCAGATCCTTGTCCCACTGTCCAGAGACCCGGTTAGCTGTCCAAACTACCCAACTCAAGTGCATTTTTTAAGTATCATCCTCTTTAGAACCAAAAAGCTACATACACCGCTCTGTTGCATTGCATTCTGTCCAACCCTATAAAAATCGTACATGTGTCATCTGGAATGTCTTCCTGAGAGCTCCCGTCTGGCCCAATGCGCCTTTCCATAAAATCCCCGTTTCCAGCCTCCGTTTTCTGCCGTGATTGAAGCCACCGGTGGGTGAACCTCCCCTGCACCCACTGACCGAGTG
This sequence comes from Ambystoma mexicanum, assembly GCF_040938575.1. NCBI lineage: Eukaryota > Metazoa > Chordata > Amphibia > Caudata > Ambystomatidae > Ambystoma > Ambystoma mexicanum. The sequence continues at coordinate 1,277,250,884 of NC_090931.1, read as the reverse complement.
GGTCCCGGTTTCATCCCGAGACTCCCGTGGTAGACCTCTCAACAGCCCCGGGGCCCACTCGGCAGTAAAATGGCCGCCGCAGCTTTGAGAGCCAGAGGCCAATCAGGAGGGGGCGGAGCGGACACAGAAGCCCTGCCGATCGGCAACCGTAAGAGATGATCCGGCGTGTGCCGGCTCGTCGCCTACTGCTGAGTCCCACTGCCTCTGGACCCAACCCCCAGCCTCCCGCGTCAAGCACTGCCCGAAACAACATTGCGCCCTAGGAAACGAAGGCGTCAACCCTGATCCTCGCCAGCCGAGACGCGGCCGCTGACCGCTACCTTTGCTCCTGGTTCGGACGGATCGGCTTTGCTCACGCCGAGGCAATCTACCCTCACTCATACCACCACAGGCACCCTCCGAGCTCCCTACAGCACCAACGAACGCGGATGTCCCCACGAGAACCTACGGCATCCGAGCCCGACGTGAGTGGGCCTCGTCCACGCCTGAAACAGAACTGCTCCCCGGGCAGAGATACAGCCAACTCTCCTCGCCCCCCGTCGGCCGGGACGCAGCCGCTGGACAGTCCCCATCCCTCCTGAGCCCGATATCAAATGGCGCTGCTTGCCGCACAGCCAGCCTGCCTCCATGCATACTGCCCACCGCAGGAGGCCATCAGCTTTCCCATCGCCACCGGAGCCCGACTGCCTTGATATCGGCCGGCTATCAAGCCCGCCAGTAGTGCGCGCGCCCTGAGCCCACCCACAGGACTGCATCAGATCCACGGAGGCTCCGACTCACGGGCCTCCATCTCTCTTCTCAGGGCACATCGCAAGCGGTGGTACAGCCACCTAATCACAGCGCTACCCGCCTGGACTAACTCAATGTTCCAGTGTCCTAGGCCCCGCACTACTGCTCCCGCAGCTCCAGCACCTCCAGGCCCGGTGGCCATCTTGCGGACCAGAGCCCGGAGCACCCACCACAGCAACGGGCCCTCCTGCCCCCCACACATCACCACCGGAGTGCGCCCTGGTTCGCCTCCCTCAGCCGCCCCAACCACCAATTCAACCACATCCAGGCCAACTGCCACCCACTCCTCATAATTCCTGGCCCCCCTTCCTGGACTATCGCTCCATTGACCTGCAGGGGTTGCTACCCCCAACATCCTCCCAGGCTGCTCCTGGTCGCAGGAAATCCACGTAATCACTACAGCTGCATAACACCCCAGCACCGGGGTCGGGAGGTAAGGAGTCGGGGGGAGGGCAATCTACTCACCCTGGGGGTGTGGCGGAGCAGAGCTTCGCGGACTTGCTGGCCTGACTTTCTGAGCCCTATATCACCAGATCCCTCCTGACCCACCTGGGATTCCGGCACAGCCACTACCCCATTTACTGCGCCTTCACACTTCCGGTACAGACAACTTCCGCTACTGGACTCAGAGACCCAGCCCTAGAATCTCCCGAGCATCTCATAGCTCTCATCACCTCGCTAATACGGAGCTACTGCCACTCTCCGCAATCCCCCACGACAATGTCTAAAAGCGGGAAGGCACCTAAACAATCGGACATTATCACCCTCATATCTTCCGCTGCTGCCGAAAGAGCTAAGAAAGCCGACCCTCCGGGGGATATTATCAAAAATAGCACTCCACCAGCCACAGAAACAGAACAGATCCCACTCCACCTCAAGCTGCAACCAAAGTAGACCTGCAAGAGCTATTAGTAGCCCTAACCAGAGAAATCCAAAAAAGCTCTGAGGAAATTTCTAAGAAAATAAACACACTGGACAAAAGAATAGGGGACGTGGAGCATCGGACCGCCGAAATTGAATCCGAAATCTGTGACCAAAGATTCGAAGATGAACATAACAAGGACCGGATAGCTGCCCTAGAAGCAAGATGTACCATCCTTGATGCAAAACAGGAGGATTTGGAAAACCGATCAAGGAGGAACAACAGTAGAGTCCGAGGTATCCCAACCACTATCCCGGAGCCAGACCTGAAAGCTTACATATCGCATCTCTTTCGATTCATCATCACCCTCCCAGACACTTCCCCCCCTAGAATTGGACCGGGTGCACAGAACTACTCCAAGGAAAACCTCAGCGCTCCCCCCGGATGTATTGGCCAGAATACACTTCTTTCAGATAGAAGAGGACATTATGCGAGAAGCAAGGCAAATGAGACAGATCACCTTCAGAGGGTCTACGATCTCTCTTTACCAAGACCTAGCGAGCACAACACTCTTGAAACGGAAAGCAATGTGACCCCTGACAACCTGGCTACAAGAAAAGAAAATCCCATATCACTGGGGATTCCCCACTTCAGTGAAATTCAAATGGGACGGAACACAGAGACAAATACAGTCATTGAAAGAGGCGGAGAAACTCATGGGCATAGGCAGTACCGACCCCAGCGCCGAACCTGAAGAGTCAGCTCACCCTCCCCGAGACGATTCCCCAGGAGGGTCATGGTCCAAGTCCAACAGACGGCGCAGACTCAGAGGCCCCCCCCCCCCGAAAAAAGACGGCGACAGGGGCTGAGCACACAGCAGCAGCTCCCCGGTGCAGGAAACAATGGTTCCCTCAAGCAATGTTCTCCCAAGGCCAAATGAGACCCCTCTGATACCATCGTAAACAACTCACACACCGATACAGAGATGTGCCCTCCGACGAGCTTGCCCCCGGTTCATCTCGACGCCCCAGTTGGCCACACCGAGCGCATTGGTGCCACAAGTTACCCAGTGGCAGTAGGTAGAAGTTCCATCTACCAGTTCAATGTTGGGAAAGGAGAAAAGACACAGAAAGATGTACGAAAACTTACAAGAGTGCTTTATTCAGTACGGTTATTCACCGTTCCCAGAGTCATCCAAGGACTCTGCAGCACAACATGCAACAACATATGAAAACAAGCCCACAATTCATTACACTCAACAGGCCTTATTCAACCTCCACAGATCAGTCCAGGGATAAATTCCACGATACAGCCTCATCGCAACGCCGCCAGAGATGACTAATACAAGCGAGTTAAGATTTCTCTCCTGGAATATTCAGGGGATGAACTCACCAAGAAAATGCAGATCGGTAGAGCACCGCCTGAGTCAACTGGCCGGAGACATCGTGCTACTGCAAGAAACGCATCTACTCGCAGAGGATGAACGCCGCATAAAATTCAAGAGATACAAGCAGTCCTTCTTCGCCACTTCTGGCTCAAAGAAAAGGGGGGTGGCAATTCTTCTCAGCGACAAAATTCCACTACTCAACATCACTATAAGAAGAGACCCAGAAGGCCGTTACCTGCTTCTCAAAGGCACCTTCGAAGAACTTCCCATCACGATAGCCTCAATTTACAGCCCCAATTCCTCCCAAAGCAAGTTCTTAAACGACATCCTAGCAACAATCCTATCATTCCGGGAAGGCCACCTATTTATCGGCGGAGATTTCAATAGCATCCCTAACCCACTGCTAGATAAAACTCTCCCCGCCACGAATAATGATTACGTGCAGGCCCTTGCCTTACTTAAGTTGTTCAGAGAAACAGAGACAGTAGACGCATGAAGAATACAAAATGGCAACAGAAGAGATTACACACATTTCTCCAACGTTCATAAGGGATACTCAAGAATTGACTTAATTTTAATCCCCGGCATCCTATTCCCATGTGTCATCAACACAGAAATCCACACACGCATGATCTCCGACCACTCCCCGATATCTGTAAACCTAGCTATCTCAGGCCAGAAATCCCCCCCTCAAAGATACTGGAAACTGAATGATTCACTCCTTCTAGACATTAGTATAAGGGCCAAAGTGGAGGACTCATTGATAAAATACTTTGAAGAGAACACCACACAAACATCTCCCATCAGTATAATCTGGGACGCAATGAAAGCGGTGGTTAGGGGTGTACTAATAGGGGCCGGAGCAGAGCAGCGAAGGATATCAAACATAGCCTCCTCCAAACTGGAAAAAGAAGTAGCCCTCCATGAATCACAGCTAAAAATGCAATACTCGAGGTAAACCGAGCGAGCCCTGAGGAAGGCAAAAACAGCCTTGGAAATGCACTGCGCTGACCGGACAGCCAAGTCCTTAGCGTACACAAAGCAATTTTACTACGCCAAAGGAAACAAAGCAAATAGGATATTAGTACAGAAGCTAAAAGCGCTCCGTAGTCGGGAACAACATACTCAAATTACGAGGGGGAAATGGGAAACTGCTCTTCTCCCAGTCGGAGATAATAAACGAATTATTGAGATACCATACCTCTATAATGTCCAGCGATCCGTCAAAACTAAAAGGTCTACCAGAATACTTAAACGCACTACCGCCCCACTATACGGACCACCTGGAACATCTGGAGGTTCCCATCGGAGATGAAGAAATTATCGAAGCCATCAAAGCTCTCAAACCCTCCGCACCAGGCCCAGATGGCCTAACCACAACCTTCTACAAAAGATTCGCCAGAGTCCTTGCCCCGCAACTATCCGCCTTGTTCAACTCCTTCCTACCACGAAACCGGTCACTAAATCCATGGCTGAATCAACCACGATCCTGCTCCACAAACACGGAAAAGACCCCGAACTGCCAGATTCCTACTGACCCATATCGCTCCTGAACAACGACGGGAAGATCTTTGCCAAAGTGCTAGCCAGAAGACTGCGCCCGACCCTTCCAAGCTTAATCAACCGTGACCAAACAGGATTTATCCCTGGCAGAGGGACCCATGACAACATACGGCGATCACTAAACCTAATTGAATGCGCTCATAAATCCAAAACAAAAATGGCTCTAATTTCACTAGATGCCCACAAAGCCTTTGATCGAGTGGACTGGGGATACATTCACATGGTCCTCCAACGCTTCAGCTTTGGCCCTAACTTCATATCATGGGTCATGGCCAACTATCAAATCCCCACTACACAACTCCGAGTTAATGGCACCGGATCCGAACACATCCGTATCACGAGAGGCACTAGACAGGGCTGCCCGCTCTCGTCCCTGGTCTTCGCCCTATCCATGGGACCCTTCGCCGCCAGAATCAGACAAAGTGAAACCATAAAAGGTATCCAGGTGGGAAACCGCGAGTATAAAAATCGCTCTATGCCGACGACGTCATGTTAACTATGACAGACCTCCCAGTCTCCCTGGGGACCCTATGGAAAGAGATCGAGACGTTCGCCACCATGTCAGGATTTAAAGTCAACCTAACAAAATCCTCAGCATTACCCATCAATCTATCTCACCTAGACGAGGCCGCGCTCGCGCCACTCTCACCAATTCCCTGGGCCAAAGATGCCATAGAATACCTCGGAGTACAGCTCACTGGAAATCCAACGCGCTTATACTCAAAAAACATCCCACAATTACTCAGCGCTCTGCAAAATGATCTCAAAAGATGGAAACAACAAGAAATCTCATGGTTCGGGCGAATCTCAGCCGTGAAAATGAACCTGATACCCAGATGGCTATATCAATGCGCATCTCTACCACTACAAATACCACCCGCTGCCATACGAGCACTACAGAAATTAATGGAATTTGTCTGGGGAGGGAAGAGGCCCAGGATCAACAAGCGAATCATGATGAAAGGCAAGCCACTTGGCGGAATGGGTGTCCCTGACCTTGCCGGATACTCGCTTGCGGCTCAACTATCCCACGCCTTTGCCTGGGTGCAAGAAGTAGACCCCCCCGTTATGGCGTCAAATTGAAGAATCCTGGTGCCCAGTCCCACTACATGATCTCCCACACCTGCCAACACTAAAACCACAACCCAATTCAGGGCCACTATCTGCCACGACCATCACAACCCAATGCTGGAAAACCGCAGCGCGGAAATGGGGACTTCGCAGCTACCTGGGACCCATGTCCCCCATCTGGAACAACCCAGACTTCACCCCTGGAAACCCACCTAGAGACTTCCACGCATGGATAACAGGGGGCCTAGCAAAAACCAGCAACTTCATGGAAGATGGCTCCCCCATCACCTTCGAGAGATGCAAAACAAAATTCGGAGTGGGTGAACGGGAAAGATTCCGATACTCACAAATTAGGCACCGGTTGTCCCACAGAAGGACTCGGGACAAATGCTCGAGAGAACCAACAGCCCTGGAGCTCACGTTAACATGCCCGACCAACAAAGGCAGAATATCCACCATATACCGGCTCCTAGACAGATCGGATCCAGCAAAGAAAGATATATGACGGAATGGGAAAGGGATATTGGCCGGGAGATAGCAGTAGAAAGCTGGGAGCAAATTTGGGCCAGACTACATAAGAGCTCACAATGCGTCACGAATAAGGAAGGAGGCTACAAACTGTGCTACAGATACTACATCACCCCCACCCAAATCAATAAAGCCAACCAGGACTTTCCCGCCTCATGCTGGCGAGGTTGCCAAGCTCCCGGATCCCTCTACCACTTAGTATGGACATGCCCAAGGTAGAAATATATTGGAAAGAAGTGCTGAAGCACATTAAGGAAATATCTGGCCTCTCAATCCCATGGGACCCAGGAATTGTCCTTTTGGGCGAAACCGGCGACGGCGCATTCCCAATTTCAGGCCATATCTCCCGCCTCTGCAACCACCTACTACTGGCCGCGAAGATTGCAAAGGCACGATTAAGGAAAGACAAAAATGGTCCCTCGATTGCCCTATGGTGGGCCAAATGCTGGGAGATTGCAGTATCAGAAAAAATCTCTGCAATTCGCTCGGACTCCTTAAATAGAACCCTGAATATATGGGACCCATTCCTTGACTACGCGGCCAAATACCCAGCCCTCACCAGGAGGCCTCCGCTCACCAGATGGCTCCAATGCAGCCCCCTCTAGTAACCCCCGACGGGACCCCGAACACTCCAGAACATAGGGGAACATTCACCCAGAACTTGTCCGCCCAACCACCAAACCCAGGAACCTCCCACCTTCTCCTCCACTCTACAACTCACAATAGACTATAAAGGCTCTAAGTAATGCTTATATTGACATGTATTGCATTGTTGCATGTAATATTTTATCTTGTAAAATCAATAAAATGTTGCTGGAAAAAAAAATCATACAAGTACCCTAGTAAATTGTCAGACTGCTCCGTGTATCCTGCCCTTAGAAAAATCTGTTAGTGTACATGTGTGGCGTAATTCTGTCCAAATTATTTCAGTCCTTTGTGTAAATCCTTAGTGCTATTTGGAATAAATTAATTTCCCATAGGGATGAACACAGCGTGAATAGGTTAACCTTGCAAATTAACCTCCTTGCATACCGTGTCTTTCTTTAATAATCTAGCCACTAAAACATAGTTGCAGTAAAACAAATAATTTTGCTAACAAAAAAAAAAACAAGTTTGCCTGTAAAAGTGTTCCCCCTTTTAAAATCCAATTTTCCCTTCGTATAAAGAATCTCATACTGTCACTCATCAAGAGTCACCCTTTCACTTCCGTCTCATACCTGTTATGTGCCTTTGTACCTCATCAGTAAAAACGATTTCCGATTTTGACTGTTTAGCTCTTTAAGTTGTTTGATTGCTTTAAACACGTGAAACCTAAGAAATTGCAATTCTGCCACATGTGATTTTTGCTGCAACGTTTTCCTACCCTAAGTTGATTTTGTCACTTGTATGCATGTTTAGACCCTTGCCTTGTAGCTTGTAAGTTTTCTTGCTTCTTTAGCACAGCCACACAAGTTCCTGTCTTATCCATTCAACCGCACATGTAAAATGAGTGCCATTTTGCTCATTTTTCAGGGGTTTTGAATCCAATTTTGGCCTCCCATTCAGGGGTAGTACATCTTTGCCATTCCTCTCAACCCACACAAAACCTTGTTCACAGGAGTTTGGGGGAGTGTTGCAGGGGGAATGCATAACAGTTATGCCATCTGAAACTATTACCAAAAAGTAACCCTGATTTCATTCATTTTTGCATTGATGTGTGTTAGAAAGTTAAATTAAGTGTTTCATATAATTTTGCTGTATTATTATCACCACACTGGTGATTGCTGTCCAATATTGAATCGGTTTGATTTTCATTTGAATATAAAAAAATAAATATTTCATTATTACACACTAGCCTGGTTCATGGTCCATTGCGACACAGGGTGTTCATCAAGGGGTGCGTGAGACGGGTTAGCTGCCTTCTCAAAGCAGAACCCGAAATTAATAACATTGTAAATGTATTTATTGTGCGCCACATCCCTGGCCAGTGGGAAGAGTCCTGGTCTGGAGTGTGCCATGTCTTTAAATCAGTTACACAGTGGGGGCTCATTGCCTGGATTGAGATCAGTGTTTCCACCCATGGCAGCTTAACACAGCAGGCTAACCCAGAAAAAAGTAGGGATACTTTTTGTGGTTGGAAAACTGTGTTACACTGTAAAAGCACCATCCCAAAACATAGACCCTAAGTAACATGCTTCTGTGTAAAAATAAAGTAAAACTAACCCTGAACTAGACAAAAAGCAACAGATTACAGATTTGTCCTTATATAAATAATTTTATAAAGGAAGAACACTTTTCATAATGAGCACCGTTGACATTAACATGGCTAGGCAGCACCTTCTGCACAAACTATTCGTCAGAGGGGAATGCGCAGAGCAAGATCAGGACGCCTGGCTAGTAGAAATGATGCAATGGGTCACCCCCATGAACATGGCGGTGTGGCAGGACAGTGGCCTGTTACATCAAGCCTTGAGCGAGTTGTATATGACTTCAAGTATTAAAGAGGAGAAGATTAAAATAGTCCGACTGACAGCCTACATATATCTCACATGGGGGTTATGGAGGAGAAATATGAAGAAAACAGAACGCTTGCGCAAAACCAGTCTGAATTAAAACTAGTGGAAGAGAAATTGCAAAAGAGGCAAGATTCTGACATCAAATTTGAAAACGACATCAAACATTTAAAAGAGGACTTGGCTATACAACAACAAAATAATTCAGAACAAGATGCCCAATTAGATGCATTAAAAGAGGAGTGTCAGGAAAAGGTTGACTCTCTGGAAGAGATTCAACAGAAACTGAACCAACAACTAAAATATAACCGGGCCTGCTCAGAACAAATAACCATGACACAAAATCATATCAAAAAGTGGGAAGAGGAGAATAATAAATTAATCATTAAAGAACTCCACTTCCAAACAGAACTCGACCAAGAACGCTAGACATTAAGTACTATCAAACAGCGGGATGACTTGGCTGAACAGAGGGGTACCCTGTATCAGGTAAAAGATGCCCTATTTGTCACGACCCTCGCCCAAAACCCCCTCTGGCAAACCCATTGGCCAAGTGGAGTCAGGACTCAGGCCTCTAGATCCTGGCATCCTCTTCAAAATCCCTCATGGGGCCAGTCGTCGCGCCATAGGCACCAGGCACATACACCATGAAAAACAATGTGCTTGGGAACTACTTTATTGTATTGTCAGCCAACATGGAGGCATCCACATAGCTTGGTTCCTAAGAACCAAGCTATGCGGTCTAGTGTTTTGGGTGTGGTAGCCTAGGGACTACTTTACCTGGACTATTTTGTTGGGGCTATTTAAACCACACCCGAGCAAGACAACACGCTTCGCGTTACTTTGCAGCTTGCAACGTGACACGCACCGTGTCCAGCTATTCCCTCTAACCTCAGAGAAGCAGAACCTGCAAGGAGACAAAAGGAACATCATTAGCAGCATCATCATCTTACCTGCAGTCTTCATCTTTAAACACTCGCAGCTACTGAGAACAGCTTCTTCGAATATGCACGCCTCCCTGACAGAATGACCTGAATGAGGAAGATGGAGGCAACATTAAAGCAAGCCGTAGAGACATTTACAAATTACGAACTGCTCAAAAGGCTTACCTGGCTGGTCGCCTCTCGGATGGCACCACTACGGTCATTCCACTCGCACTGAAGAACATCGTGACCTACAAGGAAGGAAAACACAGGTTAGAAAGGCAAGACTTTGCAGCGCTGCGCATAGTGCTTACTTAACGCATCATAGCACTCTTAATGCGCCATCATTTACCAGCGGGGCTCAACCAAGCCAGTTCGCCGTGCTGAAGCTCTGCATACCTAAGGGAGATAAAAAGAGAGACATTTTAAACAAAGACAGACATGCAGGATAGCAACAAAACTAAAGAACAGCATAAGACCTACCTGAAAAATATCAAGCGGGCCGACGTCAGTGAATTAACTGGACCGCACTTGCCCATGAAAGACAACAGGCCCCTGCAAAGAAGGCAGGATGGAGAGCACGCCCAATTCTACCACAAGGTGAGGAGAGGGCGCCAGAGGGACTGAAATCATACGGGGTGGAGGGAGGATACTTACCCCAGTCGGTCAGTCTTGAACACAGTCCTCCTGTATTTTCAGGCAGAACCTTCCCCGCAGACCACATCAGGGCAAAGCTGAGAAGCATACCAGTGAGTAACCCAGCTGGGTGGCGTCCCTGTGGATACCAGGTGAGCATAACACTATGTCAGGAAGTGGGCAACTTAAAAACAGACCTACAGAAAGGAGAAAGTTAGACCTCCAGGAACTGAACAAAAAGTAGAACATGAATTATTGGGCACACAAAACGAGTAGAAGGTGCTCTAGAAGAGAGCACCCAAGCTAACAATGCATAAAATCAGGAGATGCACCTACTGCAACAAAAATGGTCTGTGTTCCCAGGCCGTACAGGCAGCACAAAAAGACAATGAAACCCTCTGTGATGAGAACAGTGGACTCCACAAGCAGGTGGCAGCTCAAGCGCAGGTAATAGAGGTAAGTGAAGCCCTCATAGCAGAGCAAAAGGCTCAGGCCTTAGCCTACTGTCAGGAAATAGAGGCTGAGAGGGAGAAACCTGTGCTGTTAGGAAAAAATGTCTGCTAGGCTGAATCCAAACTTGAGGAACCCTGAACAAGTATAGAGGGACAGAGCCACCCCTGATCTCAGTGTGATGCCCTCTGTACCAAGGGCCTCAAAACCATTTACTACCTTGTATGCACAAGTTCATGTCCACAGGTTCACAAGAACCGGGAATCATGAGGCAGCAAGACTGTAGTAGGCCCCGCCTGATTGAACAGGCAGGCCACCGCCCATCAGAGATTGATGGACGGGCATCCCTGTACAGATTCCAAAATATTATGGCCGATATATCTGATCCGAAAGACACCTATGAGGAGAAGCTCAGGGAGCTAGACCTCTAGAAGCATCATCTACAAAAGGGACCATTTGGTTCGCTTTGCAGAAGAAGAGCATGAATTGAGGCCCCAAAACAGTATTCTGAAAACCTCCACCCAATCAGGGCGGTGGGGGTGGGGGTGGGCAGGGAGTAAATTCTCCACCAACCCTGGAAGCAGGGTGGAGTCAGAAAACCACTCTCCTGTGCGAAAGAGGGAGTCCAAGGGGAGTGACCCAGAGAGCCCAAAGTACAACAGGGGAGAAGAAACAAGGCCCCACCATTCTGAAAGCAACTCAGGGCACAAAGCATCAGGGAGCGCCTAGAAGATAACAAGGGGACCTCAAATAGTAGCAGCTCTGAGGGTGAATGGACTCAGGTGAAGCAGCAAAAGAAGGCTAATAAACAAAATAGCTTTAATCTGTTTATTGGGGTCTTTCACCAGAGCTATCAGAAATGTCATGACCGTATATCACAAAAATGCCAAATATTCTGTCTGGGAGCATCTGGAGCTATATGAACAGAGGATGAACGCTTAACATCAAAAATAGCCAGAATTGCATAAACTATGCCAAATGGACGTTCTCTCCAGAGTACTCCAGCTTCTTTGCTGGGCTGAAAGACCAGAACCATTCAAGGTGGTCCGCCTATAAGGTGGCCATCTGGAAGCACTTTTCCACACAGAGAAACCCTCAGGAGGCCTACAATCTGCAATGTGGAGAGGATCAGGCCCCAAGAGAATTCGTGCAGGAGCTAAAACACACCTTTGCGCAAACTACCAGGCGGGTGCGCATGAATTGTAGGGAATTTAAAACCACCTATTTTCATGCGCTCCCAAAATATAGAATGACACAGTTGGTAAGATATTTTCATGACAACAGGACCCTGGACTGGGCAATAGAGCAGGCTACCCAGATCTATGAGGTCCAAAAACCTGTAGAAAGCAAACACCAAACCAAAAACCCCAAACCAACCAACATCCCAGCTGCTGCTAAGGTGGCAAGGGTGAAGGTTGCTCCCATTTTGGACCTAGAAAGGGGGGGCAGGGGCCTAAAACACACCTTCCCAAAACCAGCCAAAATCAGAGGCAAAGAAGACCTTCTGATCAATCAGCACCAGGTGAAAGTCAGGTAGGAAACCCCACCAATGTTACCTCTAACTCTGCCAATTATATCAGTCCCACGTATAAGGGCAACAGACCTATCTTGGGGTATGTGTGGACTCTCCCAGCCCAAGGGGGGGATCCAATTAGTACTTCCCCAGGAAACTTTCCTCAGGAGCGCAGTAATCCTCCAAATCCTGGGTTAAGTTTCTTCCCCCAGTAACCTCCAAACCCCAACCTGCAGGACAGCCTTCCTTTCTCTCACCGCTTTCAGGAGTCCAGACCACCCAATCTGGGAGAAGGGAGGCCAAGGGTGTAGAGTTACCGAGGGGATCCCCAATACCCAGGGTCACCCGGGAGAAGGAGTAGTTACCCTTCCCGAGAACGACCTAGATTTCATCAAAGACCCCCGTACCAGCCCAAGAGGGTGTCCCAACTGGAGCACCAGGTCCAGAACCACACTCAGGATCTGGGTCGCACGTTGAGGGCTCAGCAGAAGCCTCAGATGAACATGGCTGCTCGGGACCCCTCAAATCAAGGGTCTGGCACCCCAGAACAATGACAGGGAGAGAACCCCGACAACCCACCGGTTCCAGAGGAGGCGGCACAGGAGGAAGGGGATTGCAAAGCCCTAGAGGAAGCTTCCTTCCGCACCTGTAAAATGCCTCTCAGCACCCCAGGACCAGAACTAAAATCTATTGCCCCTGAAAAACTGCAACCCAGGGAACAGAAGGGGGGGTAGGAGAAACAAAGAAATTAAAAAAAAAATACCCATTTTGTGGAGGAAGTCAGTGTCCTCCTGTTTGAAGGGGGAAGAACCCTTGGAGGATTCTGGGAAGAACATCTTCTCCTTCAAGGACAGGGGAATTCCTCCCAAAGAAAAATGGGTCCCAAGAGACCATAATTCAGACTGGGTAGGTTTGGGGACGGATTCAGAATCAAAATCCCAATCTGAGAATCCAAATCCTGTAGTCAAAAGTGATGAAAAACCAGCTCAAAGCTTAGCTGACATTCAGAAAATAAGGGAGCAGCTGTTCCTCCCTATTCAGTTAAATGAGGGAAGGGAGTCTGTTCTCGCCAGAGCATGCCTGAATAATGCTAAGAGCTTCTTCAGCAAATCACTATTCAGGAAACTACCAAAAGATCCAACCATTCCCACATTTAAATTGATTTAAGTGGGAAATGGGCCTGGAAACTCCCAATTCCAAACATCTCCAGGTGTATGCTCAAAATATCCCATAGGTGACAAAAGCATAATTCTTGAGTTTTGCAAGATGTCCCTGCTGCATTCTTTTTAGGCAGTGATATTCTCCATTACTTTGCAATTCATTTGGACCTTCTACTTTACAAGGCCTGGTCCCGACTGGAGGGGTGGGGGGGGGGGGAGGGAGAGAGGAGGGCATTCCCATGAGCTTTGATGATTCTGAAAAGGCATTTCGGTCAGCTCAATTGCTGCCGTACGCGGTTGAAGTTCAAATTGGAGATGAGGTCACCATCCCAGGACGGACCCGACAATTCCCACTTGGCTTAAAAATTAAGAGAAGACAAACTACAAAATCCAGATGCATATCTACACCTCAATGCCCATCTCCAACAGCAGGGGTCGGGGTTAAACCCAACACCATTAGTTAATGTAGAACACAACACCATTCCAATAGTGGTGGATAACAGCGAAGTTGGGAGTATCACTCTAGGTGCAGGCACCATTGTTGGAATGGCAGTTGATGACCAGCATTTTTCCATGGACTTAGGAAATGAACTGATAGGACCAATCCCCAATGACGGCTATGACAATGACCAGGATATACCACCATAAAGGATCTTCACCCGGCAAGGGGGGACATTTCCTGGTGTACTCTTCCTGCCCTTACAGGGGGGAGGGCGGGGGGAGTTGACCTGTGACATCAGGAAGGATGGGGTGATCTTCCAGGTCCACACCGACTGCCTCTCCTGACACCCCTCTGTCCAGGTCAACACCTTAACCAGAGACCTCTCCACACAACTGGAGGAGGCTGCTGAGATCGCAAAACCCAAAGTCTTTCCAGGCTTCAGGCAGATGGTCGAAGAGCGGGTCAACCTCGCTGATGCCTGCGAGTCTAAGGAACAAAAGCAAAAGTTGAAACAGTGGTTTGATTTTCACGTTATCTTTGCTGCAGAATCACACGACTGTGGTCGCACCGAGATACATACTACCTCAATTCCCACAGACCCTGGGATGACTCCTGTATTTGTGAAGCAATATCACTTGCCTCTTGCATCTATGGAGTCCAACAGAAATTATCAAAAACCTAGAGTCCAGTGGGATAATTCGTCCAGTCCACAGCACCTTTAATAATTCGGTGCTGGGCATTTTAAAAACCAAATGGCCAATGGAGACTTTGCGCAGGTGGCCAATGGAGACTGCACAGGGAGCTGAATAAACGGGTCCACATGTCCCAATGGCCTCTTCCCTACATTGACCAAGGGTTGGCCCAGATCCAGGGTGTACACCACCATTGACCTGACCAATGGATACTGGACCGTGCCCATCAGTAGTGAGGACCAGTACAAGCTGGCATTTACCTTTTTGGGGGGGCAGCAGTACACATGGACCCGGACTTCCTTCAGATACATAAACTCCGGCAATTAATTCAACATCTTCCTACACAAGGCCATGCCTGACTCGGGTGAAAGGGGTAACCTGGCCTATGTGGATGATGTCCTGATTAAAAGCTCAACTGTGGAGGAACACATAGTGGCAATCCACTATGTTCTCACCCAGTTGAGGGTTGCCGGAGCAAAACTGTCCTTCCAGAAGGCACAGTGGTGCAGGACCCGTGTAAACTTCTTGGGACATGAAATAACCCGTGAGCGTCTCTGTCCCCAGGCGAAGAAAGTGGAAGCACTACTAAAACTGAAAGGACCCCCGCCCCCCCCCCCCCCCCCCCAACTCTGCGTGAGCTAAGAAGCCTTCTTGGACTGACTAATTACAAAAGGAAGTTCATTGAGGATTACACAGAGGTCACAAGACCGCTGGTCTATCTGTTGAAGGGGGTGTCAAGTGGGAGCGGGGTCCAGAACAAGCATAGGTAGTAGAACAACTCAAAAGAAGTCTATCACAAGCACCTTGTCTAGTTTACCCTGTCAAAAACAAGGAGTTCTTCTTGGAGATTGGGGTTCTCGAATACATGCTTGACAGCAGTACTATATCAAAAGCATGACAAGGTCAATAAAGTCATCTCCTGTGCAAGTAATACTATCCTCTGGGGAAGATAAATTTTACAATTGTGAGAAGGCACTCCTGGCAACCGTGTGGGCATTGAAAAATTACTACCCGGTCATCCAGGGGGAGCACATCATAGTGGAGACTCCACACCAGCCTCTGCAATATCTTCAAAGTGACAGAATCCAGGCAGGAAACGTAAATCATTACAAAATTACCTCCCGGATTCTGTCCATGCAAGGCTTTTCTGTGGAGGTCAGATATAGCCAAAACAAGAAGAGTCCCTCACGCAAGGTCTGGCTGACTTGCAGGATTGTGCCAGAGAAAACTGTCTCGAGGACGAAAGTCTCAAATCTCAAGACAACATGGAGGCGTACCTGAATTCCCCACACAAAGTCTATGAAGAAGACGGGATGCCCAGAGTTTACGTGAACTGGTGCTCCTACCATGTTAAGAACAGGCAAAAGAACTGGTGGACGGTGTTGGGAATGCCTGGGTGAATGATGCCCCAGAGTCCTCCACTGGGTAAAAAAAAAAATTATAATAAATCGGTCAGCGCAGTAGTCAGGTTGCAGAGTTGATGGCAGTTCACCAGGACATCCTCACTGCCGTGCAACACCAACTCCATGAACTGGTCATAATCACAGATTCAGATCATGTCCGGAACGGGTTCGTGGAGCACCTGATCAATTGGAGAACCAGGAGGCATGCTGTGTGCAAATAAACCACTTAAACTTCGCAAGCTCATACAAAATATTGATGTGCTGCTCACCTCTAATGGGATGACCATCTATTGGAAAAAGATGGGTCAGTCCAGAATAGAGTAGCCAGATAAAACTGGAAACGACCTGGCTGATCAGTTTGCCAAAACTGGAGCCATCCAGGGGGGGGGGGGATCCCCTTGAAATTGATTCCCTGTTGGAGGAAATCCAGGTCACTGCTGTCACCAGGTCCCAGACAAATGCTCACAATGAACTCTCAACTGCCCAGTGGAGTAGGGAGACCCCAGATGCCGATTTAATCACAGCACAAAAAGGGGGATGCGATTGAGAAATGTTACCAACACGTTGAGGACCATGAGAACTTCCTCTGACTGCAACCGATTACATTGGGAAAGAGAACCTCAGGGTGTTGATGAAGTGTCCCAAAATGTTCCGATTTGTTGGTAAGGAGATATTTATTTATTTATATAGCGCGCAGGAAGCCCAGGGGCATTGAGGCGCCGTTACTTGCAATAACTTAGTTACATGGTACAGGCATGAAAGCGATTGATAACATTATGAATACTACAAGATATCATACTGTTGTTACAGATATTGCATTGGGACGTATATTACAACATATATGATAAGTATTCGTGCTGGTGTGTCGGGTCTTATGTGAAGAGGGTAGTTTTCAGAGTTTTGCGGAAGGTGGTGAGGGAGGCCTCCCCTCGGATAGTGGGAGGTAGGGCATTCCAGTGAGTGGGCGCTAGATAGGGGAAGCTGGATCCGCCCGCTTTTACTCTTTTTACTAGTGGCACCGAGAGCATGTTGGTGTACGGTGATCTGGTTGGCCTGGTAGTGGAGACGGGGTGGATCCTTTGAGAGAGGTATGCTGGAGCAGTGAGGTGAATGCGCTTGTGGGTCAGTGTCAGGGCTTTGAATACGATCCTTTCCTTTATTGGGAGCCAGTGGGCTAGTTTTCTGGCTTCAGAGATGTGTTCTCTTTTAGCAATGCCTTGGGCTGCCCGGAGAGCATTGTTCTGTATTACTTGTAGTCTCTCTAAGTTTTTGTTGGAGGTTCCTAGAAAGAGTACGTTGCAGTAGTCTAGCCTAGAGCCGGTGATGGCTCTGGCTATGTTGGTGCAGTTCTCTTTGGAGAGAAAGGGTCTGACTGCGTTGATAAGTTTGGCATGATATGCAGCTGCTGAGGCTATTGCGCTGACTTGTCCATCCATGGATAGGCTGGAGTCCAGGTAGACTCCCAGAGTTTTGACAGAGTCGGAGACCGGAATTTTAATGGGGTCAATGGTGAAGTGGCTGAATTGGGCATCTAGATTTTTAGTGTGTCGGGGGAACCTACCAGGAGGAGTTCTGTCTTGTCAGAGTTGAGGCATAGACCGTTGTCTGCCATCCAGGCTTGGATGGTGTTGTAGAGGTTGAGGGTTAGGGAGTCAGTGTCATAGTTCCCTGTGAGAGTGAGGAGGATCTGCGTGTCGTCGGCGTAGTTTGTGTAGGATATGCCCATAGCGTCGAGGATGAGGAAGAGGGGTCGTGTGAACATGTTGTATAGGGTGGGGGAGAGACAGGAGCCTTGGGGTACACCACAAAGTATAATGGTTGGTGATGCGGCGGCTAGGTCAGAGAATACTTGCATGGTACTGTCTTGTAAGAAAGAGGTGATCCAGGCTGTGGCCTCTGGGGAGAATTTGGCAGTGGAGGAAAGGTGGTGGCATAAGACACTATGATCCACGAGGTCGAAGGCCGCGGATAGGTCAAGGAGCAGAAGAAGTGCTGGTTTACCCAAGTCTCTAGCATCGTCCATCTGGTTTTTCAGGTCAAGTAGGGCGGTTTCGGTCCCGTGTCTGGGGCGGAAGCCAGATTGGCAGAGTCCAAGGAGTTTGTTCTCTTCAATGAAGTGCTGGACCTGCAGGTAGGCTGCTTTGTCCAATATTTTGAGGAGGAATGGGACAGTGGTGATGGGTCTGTAATTGTTGGGTGAGGTGGGATCGAGAGTTGGCTTTTTCAAAAGAGGGCGTACCAAAGCTTCCTTGAGGGAGGCGGGGACTTTCCCTGTGGTCAAGGAGGCATTCACGAAGGCTGTTAGGAAGGGAGCTAGCGCTTCCGTGCAGTCTTTGATAATGGAGGCTGGGCATGCATTGCCTTTGCAGTTAGAGGGTTTGATGTTCCTCATTATGTTGATGATGTCTTTTTCCTGAATGGGTTTGAAGGAGAAGGGTAGGGGGGGATCCGGGGCAGGTGGTGGGAAGGGGATATGCTTATTGGGTAAGGCTTGTTTAGTGGCTAGTATTTTGTTTTTGAGGAGGCTTAATTTGGTTAGCATGGCCGTTTGTATTTCATCACACCAGTCTTTGTCTTTGATGAAATTCTGGGGGGCGGGAGTGGGTGTCTCGAGGTCCCTGAAAATGGCGAAGATTTCTTTTGTGCTAGATTGGGCTTCCGAGATTCTGTATTCAAAGGATTTGGCCTTTGCTTGGGTGATTGCCTTTTTGTGTTTGGTGGATAGGGCTTTAAAGATCATCTTGTCTTTTTCAGAGTGGGACGTTTGCCACTGTGTGAGTGCAGCTTTTTTCTCATTTCGGAGTGTGAGGAGGTCGGGGGTGAACCAAGAGTTGGAGTGGGTAGTGGGTTTGGATTTGCGAGGTTTGAGAGGGGCAATGGAGTTGATAGCTGCTTTAATGGCAACATCATAGGTTGTTGCGAGTGTTTCTGGGTCTGATGAAAAAGGTGGTCTGAAGGCTGGGCCTAGGAGGAAGGGTAGTAGCCTTTCCTTCGTGAGCTGGCGGGAGCTTCTGGCGAGGCAGGGTGGGAGCGGTTGAGGTGAGGGGGCAGCAGGGGAGCTAGTGGTGAGGATGCTAAAGGTGATGATGTGGTGGTCAGACCATGGGGTGGGATTGTTTCCTGTGATGATGAGTGGGCAGTTGTGCTGTGCTAACCAGTCGAGTGTTCTGCCCTGGGTGTGAGTTGGGCTCAGGATGGTGTTCTTGTAGCCTAGAGCATTGAGGGCAGAGTCAAGGGATTTGGCTGCTACGTCCTTGCTATCCCGGAGCCCTAGGTTGACATCCCAAAGGAGAATGGCTTTAGACTGTTTTTTGAGGTTGTCAGAGAGGAGGTGGATGAGAGAGGCTTGAAAGTCTCCTGTTGGGCCTGGAGGGCGGTAGACAGTGTGTACAGTAATGGTGCAGTGGGGAGAGAGGGTTATTTTGACTTGGAGGTAGTCGCTGTTGTTGTTGGTCAGGGATTTCTCTACCTTTCTGATAGAGAGGCAGTCTTTGGCAATAATTGCTACACCTCCACCTTTGGAGATGAGATCTTGTCTAGTAATGGAGTAGCCAGGGGGTAGGGCGAGGGAGAGCGCGGGGCCGGAGGCCTCATGTAGCCATGTTTCTGAGATCATGAGTAGATCCAAGTCCCGGGAGGTTACGAGGTCGTGGATGTCTAGAGCGTGGGCATTGATGGACCTAGCGTTAATCATGGCGCATTTCAGGTGGGGTTCAGTAGTGGCTGGGGGTGTGGGGGGGTTCATGATGAAAGAGGGTGAGGTGGAGGGGGGGGCTGCGCTCTGGGTGTTAGGGGAGATACACAACACAGATTTGACACTGGGGGTTCATTTTCAGAGGTAGTGGACACATGTGGCATAGCATTAGGCACAATAGCATTCAAAATGGTGGTAGAAGAATTGCATACCGCAGGTTTTACCCTGGGGGGCTCATTTTCAGAGGTAGTGGACACATTTGTAGTCACATTCGTTATGGGGGCAGTACAGTAGTACGAAGAGTTAAGATACATCTCTGGATGTGACCAGTGGGTGGTACCTACCTCATTCCGAAGCCTGATGAAAAGTCACGCCCATGACACGGCCACAGCCGTCATCAGGGGTTTCATACTACTCTAGAAATCTTGCGGGAGGATGCATACTGGCCACACATGGGGCAGGACCTCGACCGATATTTCAAGGGGTGTCTTGTGTGTGCACAATTTCAGCCAGGTTTACTCACACCAAGCTCCCCTCCAAAAGAGGGGACGACACTGCCTTGGTCAGATTTACAAGTAGATTTCATCAGGCCCGTGATTCGCTCCTCTAGGAGGAACAAGTACATGTTAACAGTAACATGCTTGTTCACCAAATGGGTGGAATGTCTCCCAGCCCCAAATTGCAAGGCAGAAACGACAGCTGCCCTGATGATCAACCACATCTTCTCACGTTTTGGCCCTCCCCCCAAAGGATTGAGTCAGCCCGAGGATGTCGTTTCACCAGCGAAATGATAAAGATGTGGGAGATGCTTGGGGTAAAAAGGAAACTTCTTATTGCATACTGGGCCATCCTCTAGTAGGGGAGTTGAGAGGTACAATAAAACCATTGTGAGCATTCTAAAAAAAAAGTTTGTGGCAGATTCTGGGCCAAGTTGGGACATCCGATTACCGCTTGTCCTGGTGGCCATCAGATCTACACCATCTACTGCGACCAAAAGGTCTCCATTTGAGCCAATGACTGGACGTAAAATAGAGCTACCTCAGCATCTGCTCTATAGAACACAAGAGCAGACACTGATAAACTCCTCCAAAACACATGAATATGCTGAGAATCTAAGAAAACACCTTCACCATGCTTTTGCATACGCTCAGCAGAATCTGGAGAAATCGGCAGAGGGGATGAAAACTCACTATGACGTAAAAACTATCAAAAAAAGGAATACCACATAGGACAGATGGTCTACTTGTACAATTTTCTGAGGCACCAGACCAAGGAGCAGAAAGGTCTCCCCTCCTGGTGTGGTCCCTTTGAAATTGTAGACAAAATTTCACCTGTCGCCTACAGAATCCGCATCCCCAAAGGAGAGCTGTCAGAAGAGAAATGGGTCCACACTAATCAGTTAAAACGTCACCCGACACACTTTGCAGCTGATTGAGGAGTCAAAATGAAATAGAGGAGACATCTGGAGAATAAGAAGACAGAAGAAGAAAAAGCAGAACGGAGTAGGTAGGCCCATAGGTATATCTAACAGGGAGTACTTTTCTTCTTTGTTATTGCGAAAATATATAACAAAACCATGGCGTAAAAGTTCAATCATGTCTTTTCCTTGTTGAGTAATTGGTTTTCGGATATTGTTCAAAGACCCCTGAAAATTACAAATTTATGCCTTGTTCCACTGATGTCAACCTTCCGGGAAGACTGCCAGTGAAAGATTCTAAAAATGTTTTTATCGATCTCCTATTAGATCATTAATTCCATTCCTTCCTAGACGGATGACAACCTCCCAGGGAACCTGGAAAGAAAGGGGGTGTCGCGCCACACTCTGACGTAAGGAGATCTTGGCGTACCGCTCCCTGATGAAAGAACTCCACCAGATGAACCCCCACTTTGCCCTACTCCCCCTAAACAAGAAGTCCCAGGAAAGCAGGGGGGAGAAATTCTGTGGGGTACATTTACCAGCCCAACATAAATGCCTGCATCAAAAAACTTTTAGCAGTTACAGGGATAATGGCTGCACTGTGTCTGCTGAGCACATATGGGGCAAGATGGAACACAGACACCCCGAGAATGGCTGCATTTATTTTCTTCATGTGAATCCAAATATAAGAATTCCAAGGCAGAGTGGCTCTGTGCTGCGATTTGCAAAAACTTAAAACTGCACAAGAAAATGTTGTGTTTAAAGCAACCTTGCACTGGTGCTATTTTCATCTTTAAAAATAACCCAGCTTGGTTTTAGTAAAGCACAGCCACATCCATCTATATTCAGGTTGAGTACCATCAAATGAGGGCCATCCCTCCCTGAATGTCAAAGTCTGTGAAAAGCAGGCAGTTCATTTTAGTCCACAAGGCTAACATTCACTTGGAAACAAATGAACACACACAAAGACTTTTAAGAAGCTCGCTCTCCTTTGCCTGGTGTCAGTTTCAAAGAACCCATTTCTCAAGCACATCTGAGAGGAAACCCAAATTTGTTAAATGAACATGAAAAGCTTTGCAAAGCAGTGAAAATGAGTGTGAAAGCTGAATGGGAATCGTACTGTAAAATTCACAGAAACAACTGTATATTTTGGGAAGAAAAGCTGCAAAAATATAGGTATATTTTACTCTGTATATTTTATTTTTCCTCACAAAAATAACTTCCAACAGCCTGGCTGAAGCTCAGGGATTTCCTGTTGGACCCGTTTGGCTTAAAGGCCAAATGTCGCACCTCCACGTGAATCGATACTGCCACGGCAGGGAACCTGTTCTTTGGGCTGACAAGTGTGATAATTACAGGGTGCCTCAGACTGCATGGTAGAGATCCTCCCAAGAACAAAGGGGGATTCCAACCCATGCGTTTTCCTCAGAAGTGTGAAATCCCCTGCATTCAAACTGAAAGA
Organism: Ambystoma mexicanum; assembly: GCF_040938575.1. Lineage (NCBI taxonomy): Eukaryota > Metazoa > Chordata > Amphibia > Caudata > Ambystomatidae > Ambystoma > Ambystoma mexicanum. The sequence goes on along the minus strand of NC_090931.1, from coordinate 1,277,228,400 downwards.
CTTCAAAGGAGGGGGTCATGACAACCCCTGGGCAAGCTGACCAGGGAAAGACACTTGGCTGGGGGGATTGGAGATACCGCCCACATTTGGGAACAAAGCCAGCCAGTTTGATTTAAGACTTTACATTACTTCTTATTCAGATTACTGAAATAAATGTGTTAATGTGAAATTATGATGTTTCTAATGTAGTTTTTGTATCAGCAATGAGAAGATGTGAGTCTTCCTGGCATGTGGGGGGACATGAACAGCATTAAAGAGACATTTCTGACACAGATGTACAATTTTATGGAAATATACCCGACACCGTTAAGCTTATGTGTAGCCATTTGTACAATTTTAAGTGAACTGTTTTCCATAGAAATTGCAAGAGTGCCAGAAGGGCCAAGCAGCATCGCACAGACTTGGGGTTCGAAATGGCATATTCCTTGTAAAATATGGGATCTGCCCATCTGATTTTCATCAGGATAACAATTGTAAATATAAGCGTTTCATTTCATAACTAATTTTGGCAAAAGGAACTGTGGTGAAACAAAGCACACCATAAAACACCCACACTAGAACATATGTCACTTCCCTGTATCCAATCTGCTTGCAGGGAGGAGGCAACATCCAAAGCCTGACCTATCCCCCCCCCTCTTAGAGGTATGTCCAAGTTATTTCCGCCTACATAGTAAAAATCCTCTGATGGCATCCTGCTTATAAAAGGAGGAAGCATAGCGAGTCAGGACATTCAAAAATCCCACATTCAAGATCCAGACATTCACTGTGCAAGACTCCAGAGCCAGGCCAGAGGTAGCTGATCCAGATCCAAGCAGAACCTCCTACCCAGAACTAAACACTACAAAAATCCCAATAATTCAGGGAGAAAGGAGGAAAGGCTGTGGCCCTTTTGGGAGACTCCAGTGACCAGGCCTGTCTTTGCCCAGCTGATGCACCCCACTGTCCACTGTGACCAGACCCCAGTTGCCCCACTGTTCCCTTAAAGGAGAGCCCAGCTGCTGTGCAGTGACCAGACCCTTGTCCTGCTTTCCAGAGGCCTGGTTAGCTGTCCAAACTACCCAACTCAAGTGCATTTTGTAAGTATTACCCTCCCTAAAACCAAACAGCTGCATACACCACTGTTACCTTGTATGCTGTCCAACCCTATAAAATTCCTATAAGTACCCTAGTAAATTCTCAAATTGTCAGAATCCTCCGTGTATCCCTGTCCTTAGAAAAATCTGTGTTAGTCTCCATGTGTACCGTAATTCTTTCCAAATTATTTCAGTCCTTTGTATAAGCTCTTAGCACTATTTGCAATAAATTAATTAATTTCCCGTAGGGATTAACACGGCGTGAATAGGTTAACCTTGCAAATTAACCTCTTGCATACTGTGTCTCTCTTTAATAATCTGGCCACTAAAACATAGTTGCAGTAAAACAAATCATTTTGCTAACAAAACCGAGTTTGCAAGTGAAAGTTTCCCCATTTAAAACCCGATTTTCCCTTCCTATAAAGAATCCCATACAGTCAACCATCAAGAGTCACCCTTTCACTTCAGTCTCATACCAGTTATGTGCATTTGTACCTAATCAGTAAAAATGGGTTTCCAATTTTTACTGTTTAGCTAATTTAAGTTGTTTGATTGCTTTAAACCTGTGAAAACTAAGACATTTCAATTTTGTCACGTTTGCTGCAACATTTTCCTTCCCCAAGACGATTTTCTCACCTGTATGCATGTTTTTTGTACCTAGCAGCTTGGAAGTTTTCTTGCTTCTTTAGCACCACCACACAAGTTCCTGTTTTATCCATTCAACCGCACATGTAAGATAACTATTCAGTGCCATTTTGCTCATTTTTCTAGGGTCCGATATTGGCCTCCCATTCAGGAGTGGTAGGTCGGATTTCCAATCCGATTCTTGCCTCTTCTACCTGGCGCTTTCCAACTACTCTCCACCCACACAAAACTTGGTTTGCAGGGGGAATGCATAACACTTGTACCATCTTAAAGTATTACCAAAAACTAACCCTGCTTTCATTCATTTTTGCATTGATGTGTCTGATGTTAGAAAGTTAAATTAAGTGTTTCATATCATTTTGCTGTATCATCACTACACTGGTGATTGCTGCCCTGTATTGAATCCGTTTTTCATTTGAATGTAAAAATAAATAAATCTTCATTATTCCACACCGGTCTGGTTCATGGTCCATTGCAACAGGGTTGTTCGTCAAGGAGGGGGTTGTGAGACGGGTTGGCTGCCATCTCAAAGCAATCCGAAATCAATAAAATTGAAAACATATTTATTGTTCCACACATCCCTGGCCAGTGGAAAGAGTCCTGGTCTGTAGTGTGTCGCGTCTTTGAATACCCCACCGCCCACATTTTCCCACCCCAGCCTTACCGTACAGCGATAGTGATTGACAAAGAGAAGGCCGTCCAAGCAACAGACAGACTCAGGGAAACACCCATGCAAAACATATGCACTAAGGAAAGCCCAGACAGGTGCAGCATCAAAACCAGAGCATCACCCTAACATTTGCATATATATGCATCTAGCCGTCCGGTCGAGCACCACTTGTACAATTTATTAGAACACCAAGGGTGCACCCATTCAATAGCCAACCGCAGAAAAGGCCCAATCCCAACTGCTATGACCAAACCCAACCGAGTAACCAGAAGCAGACTAGTTACACCCAACCCGATGCCCCCGTAAACCGATACGGGAAGTCAGCTAACACACTTGGTGAGGAGGCAAGAAGGCGAGATTGGCTGATGGCAACCAAGAATGTTGGAAGGTACCATCAAGCCGAAGACCCACGCCAGAGGCATCATCAAACTAACCAATTTACTAACCTAATTCCGGTCCTTTTCTCCTGCTCCAACATAACCAACACCACTATACACGACGAGGTGCTATCCACACTACAGACACTGAGAACTAATCTAATGCGTGCACCCAACCAACTCGGAGACCCTGGAAACATTAGAGGGAACACCCTTGCACATAGTCCACAAATCCACAGACACTGCACAAATGTACACCAACACAATACAAACACCTGGCAGTCAACCGAAACTCTTGACCCATTAAGGATACAAATAACCAGTGCGCATGACCGCAAACCCCACACGAACATCGTACAACACATGCACCTTAAACAATGGCACACATCTGAGGCACCTAGTCCTACCCATATGGTTACAACATGCCAGGGCTCTTGAACCAATTCCCACATACAAGACAACGCTCACAGATGCCAGTTCCTCCTGGTTCTGAAGCTATCCTTTCCCCACAAACACACCAAGCCCTCTTCTCTTGCAGAGCCACATGAGCACCTGGAGACTGTCATTGGGTGGTAGCAGTGCACAGTATATATCAACAGAACATATTAAAGTAGGATTGCAACACAATACAAAATTGCAACACTGATCTAATGTTCAATTATTTTTCTGTCAGACCTATGCGAAAATGACTTTCTACACTTCCAATTGATCAAATAACAGCCAGCCAGGTCTTACACCAAGAACACAATTGGAACATATCTCCTCATTGCTTGATTTCATTGTTACCTGGTCACTGCTTTGCAGGATTATGAATGGTTTACACCATAAATATTTTGAGCAAGAGGGGCAGGGGACGGGGTTGCGTCGGGGTGAAACAACACCATCCCATTTCCTAAAGGGTGGACACCTCAGGAAAAAAAAAGTTGTAGCTACTCTGGCTTCTGAAAGAAACGGATACATTTTTTTTTCCGGACATGGATGGAGGCCCCTGACCCCTCTACACTGTACATGACTGGAACCAGGTCTTGCTGCGTGGAGCATGGAGCCAGAGGCCTGCCTGCAGAAGAGTCCCTCTTAGTGATGGATTCGCTGAAAAGGTAAGAACATTTATTTTTTGTAAATGTCTGTGCATGCCTGCAAGGGTGTCAGTATATGTATATTATGTGTGTGAATGAGTGCATGATATATAGGTGGCTGTGTGTATATGGTGAATGAGTGCACGTGTAATTTAGCGAGCGACTGGTGTGTGAACGTGTGTGCGTGTTTAATGCTGGGCTAAGGAGCCGATTTTTGGGGTTGAGGTGGAAGGGCGAAAGGACGTGTGGGGTGTGTTTATGATTATGTAATGTGTGAATGATAATGTATCAATGCACGTTTAAATGAGCAAGAGATGGGTGTGTGAATGAATGTGTGCTTGTGTTTAATGCTGGGCTGGGCAGCTGATGTTGGGGAGAAGATAAGTAGGGTGAGGGGACATGGGGTAGGTGCACCAAAACAATGGCTATCCATGATCAAACGGGTATAATGTGTTATTAGTGGCTACAATCATTTTGTTGCAGTCAGTCTAGTAATTTATTATTCTGGCATGACATGTTTTTAATCCCCATCTGTGTTAAGTATGTTATTACTTGTCTAGACAAGGCATTTTGAATGGCAAAGCCAATGGGAGTATGTTCTTAAGTTGGGGGGTGGGCGGGGGGGGTGAGGGAAGTCTCCCATGTTTGCCTGGGAAAGCAGGGCCAGCAGGAGGTGATGTTTTACTGGTTTATCACAGTGGGTGTGGAACATTGTTGCCCGAACAAGAACTGTATTACATACAAAAGTATTGGGAGGTCAATAGGCAAAGAGGCGTGAATGTATAGGGTCACTAAAACAAGTGCAGGGCTCTAAAGTCTGAAATGGAGTCCCAGGTTATAACTAAAACAGGACCACTGCTATGATGCTTTTTCGTTGGTGTAAAGGAAGGGCTGAAATACCAAAAAGTATTAGGTATTGTATTAGTGCATGCAACAGAAGCATGGACCACAATTCCTGACCATATTGAAAGTCGAGTTTGGCAACTGCAGTATAGGTAGAAAGGGATACCGATGTACTTGGACAAAGACACAACTGGAGTCCATCATGCAATCTCAGTCCAATCCAATTGCCAAACGTCCACCCATACATCCATGTTCACGTACTCATTTAGTCGTCCCATCCACCCGTTCGTTCGTTCATTCATTACATCCATAACAGCTCACAGAACCAATCATATTCACCTTACATTTATGCCAATGCTTGTTTGCATTAATAAAATGTTTTTTTTTTTAAACGCATTCAGACCATCAGTTCTGCTAAAACTAAGGGTGTATAGCACAGAAAGAAATAATTTAAAGTAAAATCATTCAAATATGCAGTCGTGGATTCTTCACACTTTTGTTAAGGTGCGAGGTTGGGTAGTGGTTCAGGGTTTGCTGGGTACCCACATTCCTTAGCAAATCTCCAAAACTGGCAAAATTGCCAGTTTAAGCTCCAGTGCATGGTGATCCTAGTACCTTCACTTCAGCCTGGCTACAAATTCCTTCCGTGTTACATATCTGGATGTAGCCACACTTACCTTCTCATATAGTCTCATCCTCCAACTTCTGAGAATTGGATCCTTACGAGTGATCCTTTGTCTTTACACAGTAGAATAGGATTTTAATCTCACTTAATATCATGAACTCCTTTCATGCAAAGGATGGTCTTCAGTTTCTCCACTACTCTGTAGTGTTAGTATCGACTCCCCAACCAAGCCGCAGCTACGTTATTTAGTGTTGCCGTTAGATATTGCCTTGACTGCTAGATGGAAAACCCTCTTAAGCCTAAGGTATGACAGCATTGAAAACGCCAAGGCAAGTCACCAGCAAAGAAAGGCCAAGGCCCAAATCTGCACTAATCACTGGTGACATTTCCCAATTTAGGCATCCCAATTTACTCGAAAGCCAAAACCTGCAAATTGATACACAGCCCTGCTGCAAAACCACAGAATTAACGCAGAAATCCGAACAGCACTATCACCCCGAGACAAATGCAGTAAACACTAGAACTGAAGGCACTAAAAGTACCCAACAACGCAAACTCTGTAAGGGCAAGTTCAGCAAGGGGCCAGGTCCCAGTTTGAGGTAGAGGATAATGACCAAAGGTTGAGAGAAACAATCACGATTGGAATCGAGGAGGAAAACTGCAAGACCGAAAGCAGAGACTGGTAACAGAGTGATGTATTCACAAGTAAGTTTGGTCTCACATTCTCCCACTAGTGTTCCTATACTTTGCAACTACAGAGAAAAGCAATGCCAAACTATCACTAGGATGCACCAGAAGTTCCCTTCTTCAACAGTTAAGCACTTCTCATCCAATTTCACAGTCACACCCATTGCTTTAAAAAAAAAAAAAAAAAGTGGCCACATGTCATCTGCCCCCTTTGTTTCAGATACCAGTTATCTATTGGGAGTAAAGGGAGGGTCATCACTTAGAGGGCAGATTGACCCTAGGGGAAATGCAGTGTTTAGTATTATTAACCAACAGAGATTCTCATTTACAACCTTGTGCCAGCATTCCACTGTATGGAACCGACTATCATGCATGTTCTGTTATGGTTCAATGGATTACCTATTCCTGTCCCATCAAGACTAGATGCAGGCATATCGAGACCCTGCAGTTGTCAATTCCACAAGGATTCCAGCAGCTACCACACAAGAGGTACAACTGCCCCTCTGTTCCGTTACCAGGTAGAGAATTATGTAGGACCCTCTCAAAGGGAGAAGAAGAAAGGCAAGGCTGACATATTTACATGTTCTAAAGGATGAATAGAGTGGGCATTAGAAACCATTAAAAGGTGGCTGGTGGACCCTTGATGAGATGGGCCAGCCAGATGCAATTTCTGAATCATGGAGCACTAACTGAATGTCCATCGCAACTCTCCCAAGCCCTATGTTGGCTAAAACCACTTTATCGGCATATACTAATGAGCAGCATTTCTGGTTGATTACCTGGCAATATAGCCTTTAGATACCAATGGTTATAACCACGGTTGATGTCTGGCTGCTGTAAAAACAAAGGATTGTGAGCAGGACCAAAACTTGGGGGTTGCAAAGGCATATATTCTATTGTTTTAAAGGTCCAGATCCAACGCTGCCAAAGGGCACGTACCAATTGCGCAGGTAACATGGTGACAGCAAGTATGATGAGCCGTGTGACAGAGGTGAAGAAGTCATTGAAAGCAGCTTGCATAAAATGACAGAAGCTGGCACAGCGCAAGCAGTCCCAGAGTGGAACTCAAGGAGGAGTGGGTGCAAGACATCGTAGAGGTGGTTATGGCATTGGTGCTTTCTTTGAAGCAATACGTGAACAGTAGAGAGGCCATTTTTTGTAGGCCCGCATTAATGAAGCATTTCACACAGACGGCTCATAAGAAAAGAGCTGCATGCCCTTGTGGAAACACACAGAATGTAGTTCTTGAACATTCAGCAGAAACAGTGTGCTGAAATGTTATGCGTCTAAAGGTTCCCAGAATGCAGCCACAGCAAGTTGTTCTAAAGGATATTGGAGGCGAACAAGCTAAGCACCTGGGTGCATGAGGAGTATCGACAGAGAATTAGAAATGAATACTGTTAAAACTCTAGTCATGGTGTGGTATAGTTTTTTTGGACCGCACTTGGCAGCAAGGCGTGAGAAGGGAGCTGGGGGCTATTGGGAGCAGGACAGGGAGCTAATCAGCAGAGGGAGGTTTCAGTGTCCCTAGTGTGCAACATTGCACAGTGTCCTCACTGATGTCCGCGGGGCACACCATTGGTCCAACTCGGTGTGAATCTCACCCCTTGCCATCTCAAGACATTTTGTATATTGGCCATTGCCAACCAAATGGCAAACTAATGTTTTTTGACCGTTCAGCACAATTATGTAATTGAGGGGTGACGTGGAAAGGTTTGTGACATCACGAGGAGTGGTAACATAATTGTGGCCAAAAGTTGTAGCAATCAATTTGAATCATTCAACAAACATTTGGATATAGGAGACCGACGTAGTCCCACCCATCCGCTCTTGGGACCTGCTTAAAAGTGTAACTAAACTGTTGTATGATACTTTAACAAATTTTACATAAAAAGTTAATCTGCAGTGGGCGGCGTTGACAGCTCACTTAATCCGGTTCACTTAATTACGTTCTGTTCCATGGGGTTGTCTGAACCGTGCTTCCCAGCTGTTTGGGTCCAATACATGTGTGTTACTTGCTTTGTGTATGCTCTTTAGATTTCTTTTTCTTCCCTTGGAATACTTTTGACAGGGGTCCCCTGGTACACTACCATAAACCAATCAGAACCAACATCACAAGCGCATTCCTTTCCATGGGGGTAGGGCACTCCAGTACTTCAAGGTGAACCTGTTACTCAAGTTTGGTATAGCCTTTCAATAAATTACATTGGTTTAAAAATCAAAGATGGAAATGTATTTAAGTTTTAGTGGTCATACAAAATCCAATTACATTATTAGTTTAAAACGCAAGGAGAAACGCTAGTCCAGGACAGATCTTCATTTAAGACCAATGGTCCAGTCTTGATGCTCAACACAGAAATGAGTCGAGATAAATTGAATTCTTCTTAACACCCACATTTTTCTTTTAGCTCTGCCACAAGCTTAATGTAAGCTTCCATTGCTTCTTCCTTTGACTTTCCTGAAAAATAAATATTAAAATGTTTTGTATTTCATTAAAATGTTAATCATGGTTTCATCAACATTTACTTCTGTATAAGAGAATATAATTCTCCACGCTGTAGACACTTTGCAATATATCTCAAACTTCCACACTTCTGGATGCTCAAAACCAACAAAAAACACATGCATTTACGTTTTATCTGACAAAGGAATATACCAGTGCCAAAGTTGAAGACAGGTAACCTACTTTTCAAATCAAATGCTTGAATAATATCAGAAAATGGTTTCTGAAATCTTTGCAATTATTAGCCATTTAACCAAAAACGAATAATATGTTGACTAGCTACAAAGTGCATTTTCCAAACTGTACTTTCAGGTAGGGGCTACAAGATACACTAGCAGCCCCATGTATGCACCTGGTTGGAGATTCCGTTAGCAAAGCAATCAAGGTGCAGACGAACCCACCAGTCACCATATCCAGCTATTTTGCTTCCGGGTCTTCCCAGTGGTCCGGTGCGCTTTACTGCATCAGTTTTGTTTATGTAGAAGAGGAGATGGCGAGGCTTCCATCAGCAACTCCCTTGTACAGTACCCATTACAGATTTGGCTAGAGGGGGAGCCCTTTCCCATGAGACCAGGGAGGTGAAGCTACTATCCAATAGTCCCCCTGGGGTGGTATAATGCAGGAGGATCGCATGGATAGGGACTCCCCCCCTCCCCCCCCCTTCTAGGGTATAGGCCTTATGAGAACAACACACCCTCTAGCCTCTCTGACCTCTGCTAACCTCTTTATGGACTGTAGTCCTATATACTGCTATAAGGCAGAGTAACTCAAGGTTCTTGTAAGTACTGGGACGAAGAAGATCGGCAGGAACATCAGTAATACAAATACTGGGACATGTTGGCCCCATGGAGCAATGAAGATGAAACTTGTGAAAGACAAAAGACTATAACATGGGCCCAAACATTATTAGTAACAACAATGGACTAAACAGGGTTTCGGGCAGCCACGGAAGACGGCAGATGTACTGAATGCAAGAGACAAACCGGTGTCGCTGATCCAGAGGGAGAGAGCTCCAAGGACACTGGTAATCCACTGCGCCTGATGAGTGGTCTGTAGGAGCAGACTGGTGCCGAGCAGCATAGAGAGGAGGAAGGAACGAAGAAGGCAGTCGCACATCCGGAGGGAAAGCAAGACTCGGAGGCCAAACCCAACACCTGCCATCCCAGGAAGTCTGTGAAGTGCCAACACATCCCCCCCAACCCCCTCAAGGGTGGCACAGGACACCTGTAGGGTGCGGGTGTGACTTACCAGGAGGGCGCATGCAATTGTCCCTAGACCCCCACTTGCAGCCGTAAAAGTCTACAAACCTTCTCATTTAAGTAGTAAAACAAAGCCCATTGATCACCAGGGAAGGGACCAAGGACCCAAACATCATAAAGAGAATTCGAGGGGGGAAAAAGTCCCTCACAAGGGTGGCAGGGATAAACTCCCTAACAACCAAAGGAGGGTCAGGGATTCTATACGAGTCATCTTCCTTGTGGCAGTACTTGGCAGGTAAGTGAACCAAGCAGGCTAGGTCACAGAAGAGATGTCAGGGCTGTGGACCCTCTTGACACTTAGTTTGGTGTTCTGAAGTTTAATGAGAAAACCACCAGAGGAAGACCATCATTCCCCCGGTTGAAGGAACTGAAGATACCAGGAGAAGGGAGACATTTTCCTGGTAATCTGGACCAACAGCAAGTCATTCCCCCGGGTTATTGGAGACTGGACGCTAGGAGAAGGGATTCATTCTTCTGGCCCATCCAGAGAGTTGTGTGGAACCTTGCGATCAGTCGAAGGGAGCTATTCCCCCTGATAACATGTGAGACGAGAGACTATTCTAAGATTGTGAACTGTTTCAACTGATCAGAACCCAGAAGGGAGTCATTCTCTTGGGACCAGAGCAATACTGCCTTATTTTTTTCATTTCTAGTGTAAGGGACAGAAGTAAGGTTTTCTTGACGCAGGATGGTGGACACTTTTTGTTAACAGACATCCTGACAGTCACCTTCGTTCTTTACTGGAGGTAGGGAAACCCCTCTTAGGAATAGGGAGAAATAGGATGTCTCTTGCTTTCTTTTCATAATTAAGACTCCAGCCCCAAACATACCACTTTCATGTCAGCCTCTTTCTGCACCCTAACACTACCTTGGTGGTGGGTGAGGCAGAAGAGGCTGCTGCATGACTGAATAGGTTAAACAGTTTACAAAATTATCAGCTACATGTATGAAGATATAGTAGGAAGTAAAAGTGTTCTCAGACCAATATGGACAATCTACTTTTGCACATTACAAACCCCCAATGTATAAAGAAACCAGTGACTAATTAGGCTTTTAAAATTAGTAGTTCCTAAACAATTCTCAAATATCAGTTATAGGTTGAAGCCATAGATGAAAACTGCTTTAAAGTGACAAAAACGACCACATAAGGCAACGTAACCACTCGTGCCTCCCCTAACCCCACCAACAACAAACTGTCTGGAAAGGTGGCTTTTGGGGATTGGTGTAGAGTTGGTTTCCAGAGCCGCTTTCATTTAGCTTACCTGGCCCCAATAGTTCTTGCTCCAGACTCCTCCACTGTGGGGTCCCTACGTGTCTGGCTCATCACCTGGTCATGCAATTTCTATGACACCGGTGATCGTTGTGCTCAAGTAATCCACTCTCATCAATATGCTGATGACACAAATCTGAGCAGCTCAGATCCTGAGCTATTGCAAAATTATCAGGGCTTGCCTTGAGGACAGTCCTGGGTGCTCCAAGCACTAGAGTTCCACTCAAACAGGTAAAACTAAAAAGATGCTACAATATAAATTTAGAATCCCTGGTACACAAGCCTCAGTAACATGCCCAGGTACCTGGCTCCATTATATCAATGGCTCTTGCAGCCCAACTGACATTTCCCAGGTTAAGCCAAACAGCAGTAAAATGACATTGGCATATGAAGAATGCGATAGTGTGGGAGTTGTTTACTCCGATCCTGTTTCGCCCTCCTTCCTTACGTATTGGGACAGAGACAAGAACTTACATGGGAAGAGAGAAAGCATTTATTAGAGCGCTGCCATCACCACAACGTGCAATCTTAACACTAAGGACTACTACAGAATTATATTTAATAGAAATAAGGAATGGTTTCCGAATTCTCCTGAATCCACAATGATCCTGGACAGAGTAAAGATTAAAAGGGAGACAATTCAACAATAGATCTGTATGTCTGAAAGAATTTGTCATTAATAAATCTCGCAAAGCCCGTTTAGATCTAGAAGGAATCGAATGAGCGATCTTTGCTCACGCAGAAGATTTTAAAACTTCAGGCCTCAAGGAGAAGCCGCTTAAGTGATGTCCATGCAGGTAAAATGGAATTTGTTTTTATGGAAGTGTAATAAAAAAAAGGATGGGCTGCTGAATTTTGAGGTCGCTAAAGCATACTAAAAAAAAATATCCTTGTACAAGGTATACGCTATTAGCGAAGTCTAAATAAGGCAAAACTAATGCCACCACAGAGTTAGCTTTTACAGCTAAAAACATTAGAAGGAATATTTGTTTTAAAGGTTGAAGCTTGTAGAAATGTCCCTGGTAGCCTCTACCTCTAACAGGACAATATGAATTTATATCACAATCAATTCTATTTACTGACTGGCAGTTGTGAGCAACTACAGCAGGCCAATTAAGAAGCAGAGCACTTATCTGAAGTATTGTCTAATACATTAATAATTCGATGGTTACATACCACTCAGTGAGAAAGAGCAAGTGGGCAACAGGATCTTTGAGCATCGACTTAAAGAATAGATTCATGCCATCATAGCTATATGCAGTGACATTGTGCTGCTCTTGGGCCACACAGAGGTTAAATATTGGTTTTCATCATTTGAAATGGTGGTTGCCAGGTTGTCGAGTAAGGACAATACAGGAGATATTACACTCGGAGGAAAATCAAATTAAAATGGACGGATACAAATTTCAGGAACGTTGCTACAACTGCTGAAGACAAATATTGGTTGATTACTACATTATGGAAACTTTATTTTAGTATATACTATTTTATGACTAGAAAAAAGGTCAATAAAGAAATTCATTACTGGAACAAAATATATGTCGCATTTACTTCAGTTATTTCTGAACAAACTATGCATACAGAAACTAGTACGAAAATTGAGGTTCTTGGAAGAAAAAAAAATCAAATGCCAATATGAATATTAGATTTGACAGCAGCGACACATTAAAATTGTAACCAATGGCAAGAAAAGCTAGACGTTTTGAGAAAGGACACAAACATTTCTGACATTTCATCAACAGTGATAGCAGTTAAGGTCTCGGGTAAATCCTAGGTCTGCCAAAGAATGGGACAATTATATAAAATATAGATACAGGGAAAATGTATCGCTTCACCAGAACTACCCCAAAGTGGCTTTAAAAAAGGACCAATTCCTGTTTTAAAAAAAAGAAAAGGCAGGTGCGCTGGGCTGGACTGCTTGTATGCCTCAATGAAAAGCTCTCCTGAAGTGGCGAAGTGGCTTAAAAGTGAAGTCGGCAGTCTGGTTGTTTTGCTGCTCCCGTGCAGTATTCTGCTGCGGCGCCATCCCTTGGACTTCAAAAACCGGCTTCTACCACGAAGCAGTTGAGAAGTGACTGCAGCCGGCAGTCTGCCATCAATATTGGGGCTCGGAAAACTTTGGGCCCACGAGTTCATTCACCTGCTTCACTTGGAGAAAGGAAGCTTCAAGATTGCTGGTTTACTTGCCTGTTGGAACTGCTACTCTTGATGTTTGGACTCAACTTTTTCACCACTTGGCAAGGGCTTAACAGAGCAGCTGTTTATTGGTGAGAAAGTTATTTTACTTTCTACTTCTATTCTCAAAGTGCCAGCTTGCGTGATGGCCCCCAAGAAATTGAAGTGGATCACCGCCTCAGGGAGTGGTCACTGTGTAAGCCAAGTATCACAACGGGAAGTGCCTCCTAATCTGCCTCGTATGTTGTCTACACTAGTGCAATCTAGAGAGAAGTCACAATTCGGCATTCAGCTCTGTGGCAGACTGAATCTTACCGATTTCCCTCCAGCTCCGAATTACTTTATATGGTCGTCCACCACGATTAAAAGATTACAAGGAAAATTACTGATTTGTTTGTGAATCGGCGTAGCACTCGTCTTGGGAGATTTACATGCAGTATCTCTGCCATTGACCTCGTTATTAAATCTAGAAGCAGCGAACGCTCATTTTTCTGATCCGGGGCATGTACAACATGACAGTTGCAATTCTTGATGAACAGGAGCGGCGATCATCGGCCCTTACTAACGCATCCAGCTTCTGCTTAACGAATTTTACAAAACGACGCTGCTTGCGAGTCAATTCCATTTTTCTGATATTTGTCCTCAACTCTATGATAAAGGTTTTTGAACTTTTGAAGCGCGAGGTCATTGTTCATTCAGGCATTGAGTTAGAAATGACTACTGAACTAGGAAATACTGACTCTGGTTGCCTTAAAGTAGGTGATTAATAGGTCCTTGGGCAGATATGAAAGCCAAACTATTACAGCATTCAATTTTAATGGCCGATTTAAAAGAGGCAATGAAGACCCAAACTGGACACCTAAAGAGGTTGACCCCCTGCTCATCTAAATCGAACATCTATTGGTTTGAGTACTTCCATAATTATAGACTTCGACAATGAGACAGGCTATAATGTTTTGGACGACAAGCCGCTATCGCAATCCATATTGGAGGAATGTTTATGCTTGGCAAAACTCCCTTGTTAACTCAATAGGGATGAGCTACCTTTGGAGTCTGAACAGACAATTAACTTTAAAAAATAAGGGTAGAAGTGGCAAAAGGAAAAAAGGGGCCTGCCAAACATATGCAGAAACATAGTAATCCTAGGGGGAGAAGAACAAAGAAAAAGTCCATTATTAAAATTCTTGCGGGCCCTTTCTTTACCCTGGACGGATGAGGAGGAACCATCGAGGCCCATCTTTAATGAAGAATCTGCCGTCACGATGACCAAACCGACCTTGGCACCAAGATTTATGCAATCTTTGAAGGCCCTCAAGTTGGTATTGCCTCAATAAGAAAAAAATCAAGTCCAAGGAGAAGCAGAAGTGGCTTACAAGACAGTCTACTCAGCAGTTTCTCTGGCAAAAGCAGTCTGACCACTCTCAGGTTGACAAATCAAAGGAATCGTTGCCGCCAAACATGAATGTGGCATTTGCTGATCCCCCCCCCCCAGGTTTTGGTCATCACAACAGCAGAATTGCAGGGTATAACAACCAGGCCTTTAAAATCACAGAAGCATGTGCTGATCCATTATGGAGATCTGTTGGACGTTCCAGAAAGGAATAGTACCCTTGTGCTCTAGCATCTTGAAGCGTTGATTGCGATAGGATTGCCAAAAAAAATCTCAGACCAAGTAACCGGGCAGACTCAAAGAATAGGGCAAAGTACTACTTTATTCTCAATTTAATAAAGTAGGGTCAACCGGCAGACATCTGACTGATGCATGCACACTCATGCATCATCCATGACATCATCATACATGGCAAACTGTAAAACCCATCGACGGGAGGGATTGGTTAGGGGAACATTCTACTAATAGAATACATATGGGTTAGTACATCATTGGCGGCTGTCTGTGTGGCATGCCTCCCAACTAACTCTAAATACGTATAATACTGATTATAGCAGAACAAACAGAAGATTGGTCTATTCAATATTATATAGCAGGTTGCCCCATAGACCCATTTATTGGTTGGCATTCCCACCCAACCTCGTCTAGCAGCACAAACAAAACGAAACCAAGGTACTTGAGTCGCGTCATATTACGCCCCGCTTTCCCAATTATTATGTCATCTCTCATCTGTCTGACCATGAGCCAAAGTTTCCAGTTTGTAGTTGACTTTGTAGACTGCTCTCTGTTCTGGGCCAGGCAAAGGAGAGTAAGCACATCACGATCTTCATCCACACCTTAATGAATAGCCCTTGTTTTAGACTTCTGGATAACATGCAAGGAGCAAAGCGTCCATTGTGACCTCCCATTTACTGCGATTTGATTTAATTATGCTGCATGTAATTGCTCCTCTTGGCCTCTAGAGACTTGCTCACTTATCTTGTGGGAGCATTGTTAATTGTTCAATACCTTGGCTCTTGCAAATGTTTTCTTCTTTAATCTAAGAGAAATATGTCTCGCGTCCATGGCTTATCCATTTGCCTCCTTTTTGCAGCTATTCCTTGAAATGGCATCCTTGATCCCAGGCCAACATAGACTCCTCTTAGTTTTGCACACAATGCCAATTCTCTAACGTCTCCTGACTCTGCAGTCCTGGTCCGCTTCTGGAGGTAGCTGAATTGAATCCTAGCATGAGCCAGTATCCATTTTCCCCATCATAGGGCGTCCTTGCCACATTAGATTTGCCTCTATAGCAAATGTCTCTGCGTCTCATCTACCTTGCGCAGCTGCATATTTACACTTATTGGTCAACAAGTTACTTCATTCTTCTTTATGTATATGGTTAATTTATCATTGTGTACAGGTTTCCCTTATCACTTTGGTTACGCTCCAATTTCTTTTCATATTCTTTTATGTCCTCATATAGCTTCTTTATAATATTCTGCCCACATCAGATTTCACTCAGCACTACATAAAATCCAGTGGTGTGTGCCGACATCCCCATTCAGCTGAACTCTTTAAAGTCTGCAAGGAATCTCTCTCTTCTCTTCTCTCCTCTCCTCTCCTCCCCCTCCCCCCCCCCCTATCCACCATCCAGGAGTGGTGTGCTGCCAATAATCTCTGCTTTAATGCCAGTAAGACAGAGATTCTCATTGGCACACCCGCACCTTCTTTTCCCCGTCACTCTCTGGCCGGCCTCTTGGGCTCCCTCCTGCTCCCACCTATGAGGCACAAACATCAGGGGTCATCTTCGACTCCTCACTCTCTTTCTCTCCCACATTTCTGACATCTCTAAGTCGTCACACTACCAGCTGCACCTTCCCAAAAGGTCCTCTCCTCTCCTCTCCTCTCCCCAAAAGCTCACCGTCTCCAGAGCTCTGGTTCTCTCTAGGCTTGACTATTGCAAGAGCCTCCTTTCAAATCTGCCTGCTTCTACCCTCCGCCCTCTGCAACTCAACCAGAACAGGACTGTGAGACTTGTCCTTGGCCTCAAGCCCAGGGATCATAGCTCTCCAGGACTGAAATCTCTGCACTGGCTCCCAGTGGTTGCAAGGATTAAGTTCAAAACCCTCTGCATTGTCCAGAAGGCCTTATGGGGCCTGGAGCCTCTATACCTTCAACTCTCTCTTCCTATCTTCCTTCTCGAGCTCTTCGCTCAACCGCCTCCAGCTCCCTCAGGGTCAGTCGCTTCTCCAAGCAACGAGCTGGTGGTAGATCCCTTTCTTCGGCTGGGGCTTCCCTCTGGAACAGCCTCGCTGAAACTTGAGGAAAATCGTCTCCGGTTCCAGAAGCACCTCAAAACCTCTCTTTGCTTCCACTTTCTCTCCTCTCCCATGCAGACTTCCTGGCCGATACCAAAACTGCTCTGGTTACCTGGCCACCCTCTGATCTTGGGCCCAGGCCACCCCCCTACCCCTGCCAGTTGCTTTCCTGCACTGTCCTTCTGGCAACCCTCACACTTTGGGACTGTTTCTGAGTCCCACTACCAGCACTTGACACCCCATGTCTGTACTTACCCTTGCACTTGCCACCTGTTGGTCGTACTTTACCTACTGTGGTTTATTCTATCATCCCATGTACTGCACTGTATCCCCCTCCCACCGCACTCCCCATTCCCATCCCCCTTACCATGCACTTGCACGATCTGAATAACACCTGGCCTAGTAAGATCGTTGTCTGTGTTCCCTCTGTTCCCCCTCCCTTGCCTCATCACGCCTTGAAACACTTGTGTATAGGTGCATTACAAATGCAATATCATATCCTTCCACTCCTTCAGTTGCAGGATACATATGTCAGAGTGCATATTGTCCCTCATACACTGCGGTATAGGCATAACAGATGGAGTCCCATATACAGCCCTTATTATCCTACTGTTTCATTATGACAGCAGTGAGGGGGCAGGAGTTGGGGATAGGGAGTCCACCTGCTCCTCTACACGCCGACAAGACTTGGCTGCAGGACTAATATTAAACCTTCTTTGCCAATGTCCAGACAACAATTTCATACAGATTCCAAAGACTGGGCTGCGAGACGCAATCAGTTCATCAGGGAGGCTCTAATTTCTGGAGAGGATAACCTCATTATGAACTGGAGCACTATATTACCTTTGTGGCACGCTATCCCGGCCCCGAGAATCAGCTCAACTAAAAACATCTGTAGAGTTGAAACTCATCTCAGACAAAAGATTGGACATCCCAGTATTAGCCTCAAATGGGCCTACGTAGAGGAGATGCACCAAAGGGGCATTAACCTGAGCCCTTTAGAGTCAATCAGGTCGCACCATCAGGGAGCGGTGGCATGCAACGAAACAACTCTAAATGGTAATTTTATGAGTCCTACCCCGATTGGTCATGGGTACCTGAGGCATTGACGGTGAACAAACCGAAGGCTGAACTCACTAGGCTGGGTTTTTAGAATTGTATGTTGGAATACTAAAGGTTTTTCACATCTGACCCATGAGAAATGCTATTTCCATGCTTTGTGATATTGAGGGATTATTGCTGCAGGAAACATTTCTGGTTGACAAAGTGATTCTGGACAGTTTCAATGTGTGCCAACAAACACTGAAAAACAAGTGTAGAACTGATTGAAGTTTACTAATTGCAGCGAATAATGTCTGGGTGCACTCCGCTATCCGCCATGGATTTAGTTGCTTGGGTGAGTCATCGGGATTTTCGTGCTCTTGGTTATAAATCTGTATTGCAATTATTTAGAGAGGAGTCAGGACGTGTTGATAGAGCATTTTGAAGGAAATGAACCTTTTGATTATTGCAGGTGACTGTTTGGCTAACCCTTACTCCCTGGGAGGTGGGCCTAATACATATGGTGGAAGAGGCTCGAAATTGCATGGTTTCTTTAAACATTGGGACTTCGTTCCTTTGAACGGCAGTGTCGTAGGCTATTCTGAAGGCGGATCAACTTGGCAACGTTTTAGTCAGAGTTAAAAACTAAAATTGTTTCAACTCTGAGCGTTTTACTATTTGCAATCGTAATCCTAGTGGCCATTCTATCCTGTTGGGGTGTTTTGTGTGTCCTTATTGAGTCCCCAGTCTGAAAGTTAACAACTCGAAAGATAGGTTAACATGGAATGAAAGGACCATGGTATTCAGAGAGGCATAGTGTGGTACTTTGTCTTGCAACCCTGTGCCTACCACTCTGACTTTTGTACAATAACATTATTTAGAGATGTAGAGAGTGTCAGCAAGGAGAAATAATTAGGTTGTAGGCAGTGGCAGATTAAAATGACAAGAGGGCCCCAAGTGCGCGGCTCATGGAGGCGGAGCCTAGAGTGGGCAGAGTTGCACAATAGTGAACTTTAGGGCTATGGATTCATTTTTTCAATTGTGTATTTTTTTTTTTTTTTTTTTTTTTTTTTTAAACAGTGCCCTCTGTGTTTGGGGGTCTGTCTCTAGCTAGAGACAGTTGGGCCGCCTCGCCAGGTTTTGCCATCAATGGTGGCAATATTGAAAAATCGAGCCTGAAGCTAATGTTGGAAATGATAGGGTTCAAGGCAATGGGAGGGGACATTACAGGAAGTGATAGAGGATAATTCCTACAGCATGCAGTTCCATTTTGTGCATGTTGCTGGTGTCCTTACCCCCACACACTAAAATATCAATGTAAGTAAAGGAGTGCTCCCAAACTAGAGTTGTTGCATATTAATAATTAAAGTGTCCATGCATATATTGCACATCACAATTTTCTTGGTTTTCACAGGAAAACCTGGCAACCAGAATGGAAAAAATAAATGTATAATCACATTCTTTTGCTTGACCCGTTTCTATATATATAGGTTAATTTATGTGATTTGTGTACTTTTTAAGGCATTGCTCGATAAATAATTATTTTCCCTTTGGATTACAAACCTTTAAAATACTGATATGAAGTATACCTGGGAGATAAATGGTCAAGTTCTTACATCTCCACCTGTGACAGAATCCCGGGTTCGCTACTTAAACAAAAGGTTTAATCCTGAGCAAATCACGCAATCTCATTGAGCCAGATATACGAGCATTTGGAGCCCATAAAGCGTATGGAAAGAAAAGCGCAGGACTGGAGCATCCTCTCTTAAATGACACCGACATGTTGTTATAAAGGCTAGTTAACCACTCGCTTTGCTCTCACTTCATCAACTTGGGGAGTGGGCTAGGTAGGTACCACATGGGTTCAACTGCCTGACATGCAGAGAGGGCACCAGCAGGCACAGGAAAGAACCGCCCGAACCCATCAGTCCACTGTGGGTGTTCGTTGCAGCATGTTTTACAGTGCATCAATATACCCCGTTTGATTTATTAATGGGTCATACTTCCATTTTTCCGATGTCTGGCTGTCTCCAAAAATGTTGGGCCTGAAGTCTCGCAGTAGTTTACATTGAGACAGCATTGGTGTCCCCTCGTTTTGGATAGATGTGCTGCAGGCAGCAGACTGGGTAGTCCGATTACAGCAATGGCATAGGTGGCCATCTAGTAGAGGTCAGAACTTTTGCTGGGGGGGCCGACGTTGCACGTTTTTACACTTGGTGCAAGCTTACGCCCCAGACAGCAGAGCCATTATTCAGGTTGCGCAGAAGTTCGTGTCTCGGCAACCAATTATATCCCTCAGGTCACACAGATGTCCACCTTAGACCATGCAATTCGGTTCAGCCTTGATTGAGGCAACTAGCTCACACAGAGCTACTCCCGACCTCCTCCAGGAGATGAGGACCTTTGACAGCTGAGCCATTAAGGACCCTACAGTGCACCCCGCGTTCCCCACCCCGACAGAAATGCTAAATCTCCATAGCACAGATGGTACAGTGCTCTCTCAGACAGAGTTAGCTTTCCCTCAGGTTACAGACCTCAAAGGCTAAGGTCTCAGGTGGTGGAGATATCCTTCCTTCGGGTTACACACATGCTACACCTGTGACAGCAGCGCCTTTTCTGGTTTCATGGTTATTACAGAGGTTTACCTCAGAGCACAAACAACTCCACCCGCCCCACCTTACACACATGAAAAGAAAGGCTTCACACACTGCTATCCCCAAGGTTCGGCAAGAGGATGTTCCCTTTGAGCCCACGGATATTTCAACTGTTCAACTGAGATAGCAGATATGTCCCTCATCCTCCAAGTACAGACCTATCCGGGCGGTTGAACTAATGTTGCCCGTCTGCATCTTAGAAAGCAGCGTTATCCCGCAGGTGTTGCAGATGTGCCTCCAGCAGCGCTACCCACGGGATGCAGTGATGTTGCAGGTGTGTGCACGTGAGATAGCAGCTATACCGTCTGAGACAGCAGAGCTACTCCTCACATGGGGGGGAACAGCGTCATGTCGGAGTTTGGACATATGAAACAGGAGTGCCCGCCCTTCAGACGACAGAGCACTCTCAGGATGCAGATATGAACTGTAGCCTGTGCTCGTTTGACACCGCAGCCATCCCCAATTATTTTTATGCCCAGATTACACAGACATCTCAAGCTGAAGAGATGGGAATGCAGCAACCCTCAGCCAATAGTAGGATCATTTGGGATGTGCAGCGCTGACGGCATAGCCCTCCCTCAACCTCCGAGAACTGACCAGTCCTGCAGACTCCACACACTGCAGGGACATGCCTGAACCAATTATCCCGAGCAGCCTCAGAGGTCCACATGTGATGCAGGTGTGCATCTGAGCCATCCCTGCGGATGCACAGAGAAGGGCACTGAGGGGCAGCTGTCGAGAAGGCAGAGTAAGAGAAACACGTGGGGGGAGTGTAATGCGAAGGCAGAGAATGGGAAGGGGCCGACCCGGCCCGCTGTGGCGTGCGGGCCAGGGCAACGCCACATGGGCTGCATAGCTCCCCCTCGCATACTCACCTTACCGTGGGAAGCAGGACCAAAGGCCTCCAGGCGAAGGGTCAGATACTCCAGCTCATTCCCCTCAACTCCACCCATACCTGCCAAAGTCCCAGGCAAGAAAGGGAAGGGCTGCCAGCAGCAGGGTAATGTCGTGATCTGCTGAATGTTGGGTCTGCGACATGCGTCTCAGAGAGACTGGGAAGGGGCATGGCACAGGGGCCCGCTCAGCATTTCTCTGCCTGGCGACAGTTTAAACCGCCTCTGGTTCCAGTGGTTCAGGTAGTAAAGAGAAAGAACATCAAAAAGGTGAAGAACATGGGCATGCATGATAAATGTTTCATCCTAATTATAAAAGAACGATTGAACTATTTAAATAAAATGGGATGAGGGAGCAGGGGAAAACATGCTGCAGACCATATTACGGAAAGCAGATTGTTTTTGGAAGCTACTAAATAAGCAGAAATCCTAAGCAGAGTTGCAGGAAAATATCTTATTGTTAAAGAACTGAGCAACTCATTTTTCTCAATGATATTCTTCTAAGGGTCCATCATCCCCACAGGAAGCAGTAGATCTCTCTTGGGACTAACTTTGAATGTATCGACATCGAACTGATTACTTGTAGGTCGAGTCAGTCAAGAGCACATGGCTTTGTAACTGAATCATTAAGTCAGACCTCAGCTTTTGTGCGTCGATATTATTTAAAGTGCTCAAATGGGTCTTGGATAAGCGGGAGTTACCAGTTTATTGGCACACTGCAATAAATGTACCCATTTAAGCCACGTTACCCAAGCCCGATGGATGTTCATTGTTAAATGAAACAGACATCTTGTCGTCTTTACTGCAGTGGTCTCCAAACTTTTTATGCTACCCACACCTGAAGGTAAAAATATTGTTTCCGAGCCCTCCCACAAATGAGCCCCATTACGTAAAATCATATAAAAATAGGGGTTTGCGTGCTCTAGGGCCATATTTGAGACAGGGTTGCTCAGTCAATTTCTAGATCCGTTGCTGCACAGGTGTCTGAAAATAAAACCAGACTGACTTTGCTGTGTGGGATGTTATTAGATTCACATTTTCTGGCGTCTTACACTTCCAATACAAGCCCACTTCCTCATTTTCTCTGAAATGGATGGTTTCATTCTCCTAGTCTGCCTCCACTTGCTTCCCACCCTCCCAAACGTACCATTAATCTGTTCTTTTAAATTTCCACCCACTGCCTTTAAAGGCAAAGTGAGAACATTGACTTTTGTCACATCACCCTGGGCATGGTAACCACCCCCCCCCCCCTCAAGTCTACAACCACAGTTCTATGCAGTAGAAGCATATCCCTGGGCATGGATCAATCCATTTAGAATAAACAAGGTCTCATATTTTCAGACAAACCAAACCCGACTGGAAGAAGGCGTGAAAACACATCCCTGGGCCAGACAGCCCAAACCATGTTAAACCAACAAGAAGGAAACTACATCTCCCATAATCCTGTTTTTTCAGCAGGGGAAACAGGTGAACGACTAGCAAAACTCACAGATTTGGACTCCTGAAAAAAAAGGTGACAGCCTTGGGGGGAACACAAACACACCCCTTCCCACCCTGGATATGCAGAGTGGCAGCAGAAAGCCCAACTTTCTTCCAACACTAACGGGAAGATTGGGGAGAGGACTCTCTCCCTCTCAATTGCCAGCACAAGGGATACGGAATCACATGCAGCATCCATTAAAAGAAGAGGAAACGATACCAGCACTCCAAGCAAAGGAGAAACGGTTCTTTCAAAACTCCAACCCAACAGGAGCAATGCTTAATTCAAACCCTGAGCCATTTGACACAGGAGACCAAAACGAAATTCAGGGGCGGGGTACAAACCAGAACCTCCTTCCCAGCTAGGAACAACCAGAATGAAGTAGGATCCAAGATGGCAGCATCCATGGGGAAGAGAGTAGGACGACAGAGGGCGAGAATGAAGGCTGTGGCCAAGGGAAAGGCAGGAGGGGGAAAAGGGCAGTGGACTGGACAAGAGAAGGTGAGTGAGCACTAGATCCCTATGTGTAGACTAGTGAGCAGGGCACTTTATGCCTTGGTGGGGAATGGTGAGGCGAGCACCATATCCCTGAGAAAAAGAACTTTACGAGACAGGAGGGCAAGAAAAGAAAAAAAGACCCAGGAAATAAGAACCTACAATGTCCTTCCTCGCAAAGGGTTGGGAACATTACCACGACAAAAAACAAAACAAAAACAAAACACCCTTGATAAAAAGCGCAAGCTTCAATCCCCCCATTGCGTTGTTCATTACAACTTGTGACACTGCACATCAACCACCATACTTATGCCCAACTGCTTGTTACAATTCCTACCCAGACTTCTTAGTCACTTTCAGTGTCCATTTCCTTCATAACTTACACCCTCCTTATTCATACTCCCAGTTCTACATTTATCTGCACACCACTTTTCACCATAGCCTAGCTGCCGCTCAGCCTTCTTGCACCTTAAAGCTTCCTTTAAGGTCAATGTCCTCCAGCTGTGGAACACACTCCGTTTTTCCCCTCCCTTTTTTCGTTCCACAGTTCCATCCATATCATCTTCTCCATCGCCTTATAGTGTCCTTTAGGTCTAGCGCTATTTTTAAATTATTTATACTTTTTTGTACCATTCTTTGGCAAAAGGGCTTTTTGTTTAAATCCAAAATAAACAAGGATCCATTGTGTTCTGAAAGGTAGTTTTATAAACTTGACAGACAAGATTAAATGCATCATCTAAAGAAAACATACTTGGGTAGAGCATCAATGATAAGGTGTGACAATTTTTTTGAGGCAGATAGTTTAACGATACCGTTTGTTTACATTCTACAGGACTAAAAAAAAAATAATAAAATTAAAAAATTACAAAATTTAAAAAAGCTACACATAAACCTGCTTAGGTGTCAATGTAGAAGGCTTCCACCAGGGGGCATGGGCCCATTACAAGTCACAAGGACTCCTCCTGCCAGCTAGGACTGGAGACAAATCCCTACATCGCTGAGAACTATTTGGCTCCTTAAGGTCTGTGGCTGCCATGCAGTGAGGAAGCAAAAACTTTCCTCAAGAAAGGAAATGGTGCCTTTGGTTAAAGCAGTTCTTATCCCATGAATCAGGGTGGGGGCAAGGGTTAAGCAACAAATGGGCATCCCCTGCTGGTCCACTTGTACACAGTGCTCGTGTTGCTCTCGGGCTATCCTTGTCCCTTTCCTCGGGAAGATACTCAAAAGAAGAAGGCGTGTAACAAATTAGCCTAGAACTCTGGGCTTTAGGCACATTTAACCACCCTGTTAGCACGCGTTATCAATAGTAGATCTAAGTTATAGGCCCAGAGTTACACATGTAGGTTATTGCGTAGTCAAAACCCTGAACATTTGCATGCTTGCGCTTTATGCATGAACGATGACGTGCATCTCTCAGAAACACAATGAGCATAATGGCCATTTCATGTTATTTTATATGGTGATTTGTACTGTATGTAGAATACACACCTTTCTGTTTCTCCCAAGAATCCCATTTAGCTTTGCCTTTGAAATCCAACATGCCAGGTCGGGCTAAAGGGGAAAAATCGAAAACGAAATGTTACATTTTTTGCTCAACTGCAGACTCCTATAAAGCAGACTGAATGGTCCAACATAAACGATTTTGCCTTTGGGATAATAGCCCACTTTCAATGTGAAAGAACAGGAAGTATATAAATGATGCCAGAGAAATGATTTTCAGAAGCAAACTTTGCCAGAAACAAACTACACATAGATAACTTGCTTAGCCCCGGCAAGAAATCTAGATCAAACATGAGGAATTACTGTAATGTCGGTGTAAACGTATAGTCTGTTATTGAATGCAGTGTACATTTGAACTTTTTAACCGGTTACTGGTTTACAATTCGGCTTAAGAGGAGTAGGCGGCGTCCACACAATGACCTGAAGGTAGCCTGCAGAGAGTTCCTAAAACAGTATGGAGCCAAAAATAAAATAAAAAATGCCCACCCCCAAACACGAAATTGCGCGAGTAGGCCCTACCAAATGACCAGATGCCTAAAGTAGACGACCTTAATCCAGCAGACGGCATAAACAAGGATTGCGGTAGAGTTCCAAGTTACCAAAACCCCTTCTGGTGGAATGCTCTCCAGCTTCCCTTTGAAGCATCCAGGCCTTGAACTAGACCGAGTGAAGGTCAAGACACTGTTGAAGAGCCCAGATGTGAAGATTCAGAGATCAGTAGCTAAAAATTAATCTTGACACGTCCATTTTCTGAGACTGTGGGCAGACAGCTATGGTGCCCCCAATTTGGAAGAATTAGGCAACCATCTTGTTCTAGAGCACTCTATGCTCCAATTTCTATTTTTTGTCAGCTGCAAAGGCACTATGTTCTAGAACACATTTGGAAGAGGCCAGCGTTAGGCTCTGGAAGGGAGGGGTGGGATAATGGCTAACTTCTGCAAAATGTTGACCCAAAGCCTTACTCTGCAAGCAAGCCATTTGGCATGTATCACTAGCTCACTGGTTAATATCTTCTGTGTCCTAGAGAACTGTCCCAACCATAGCTTTTAACAGATGCAACCATGCTCAATTGCTACAGTTTCTAAGGGGGTACAGAAACATCTAGCACAGGTGTCTGCAACCAATTTAAGCAACACGAGTCTTCTACTGGACACAATACAGAACACAACGAGAACCGAATACATATGCTTGACAGGTAATACTTTTTAGCACTCCATATTTGAAACCAGCTGAGCCAAGCCGCTCTGCTCATGTGGGCAAGCAGTGCACGTATTTAAGTGGCACAGAGATTGCGCTAGGCTGGGGGCTCCATCTGCCAAGATGAATTTAAGAGGCACAGTCAATAAATCTGACAAATGCAACACTAAAATAGGCTATTATAGCCAAACAGAATCGGACCTAATTTTTTTCTAACTCAGAATGAAGGGTGGCGCGAGCCCTGCCAGGATTCAGATTTCTGACCCGTATACCGAATCAACTGAATTCTGCAAGTACTGCTGTGCTTCTTTGGGATCCAAGGTACAGGAGCATCCCGCTTAACATAGGACTCTCACCCAACAATGAACCTCAATTTGTGTTCAGTTACAAGTTTTCACTTCATCACAATTTTCTGCCCTAACCGTGAGCATAGCCATTACCCACTCAGGTGCACTTAGGTCATAGCGTGCAAAGCCTAATCACCTAGGGTTTGTATGAAAGTAGATGCCATTTAATGAGTCGAAGCATACCCACAATCTATTAATTTAGCGTACCAGGTATTGGTCACCCCATTATCAGTATTGATGACAGCTATGGATTTCTTCAAACATACCTGTGTTTATATCCCCGACACAGGCTTGCTTGTACAGAGCGTACAGTAACAGCAGTTCGTCATCAGATGGCGTCGTTTTAAGACACTTTGCTTCTTCAGCAGCTTTATCAAAATCAGCCTGGTGGGGAGAAACAGAGCAACAGTGTTGTGTTAAACTGGTTCAGCAGTAGCACCATCAACCAACAGTGGGTTAAGGCTCCTAATGTAGATATGATCTCTAGCAGGACTCTATGCAGGTAGGACAATTTAGCCTGTCCTACTATGGGCCTATGAAAAAATCCCCCAGAGAGATCCTTCACAGGTTCCACTGGGGACTTCTTTGGAGGCGAGAGGGAAAAGCAGTTCACTTCTACAATCTTGCATTTTTTTTAGTGTATTGCCAGTCATTTTTTTTTAATCAAGATTGGGACTGTACAGGGAATACATGCAGCCTCCTATTCAAAACCTTTGCCTGCCCCTCACGTGAAAAAGGTTATCCAAATGGGACCCGCTAATTTGTATACTGAAAGATTTTTTTACCATCGCACAAAAGTAAAGACCTAAATAAAATCACAACCAGGAGAACCCAGCTAATAAAAAAAAAAGTTTTCTTTTTAGATGGGTAGATGGTCTACTGAGCTCTACAGATAAGGGGCGTATCATCAACGTTTGCTCCCTATATAGGCAAATGCTCCCAAAAAAAGAAAAATGGAGTGTAAAAAGTCATAAAGAAAATAAAACATAGTCCCTGGTCATCAGCTCTTTGATCCACACAGTTCCTTGGATACGTTTGGACAAGCAGTGGCATAAAAACTATTGGCTGATCCGAAGAGGTAAAAATGTATGTTCATGAGCGACTATTACTAAAAACGTTTGACAGTTTTACTTGCTTATTTGGAATGGGACTTTACACCCAACTTGAAAAAAAGGAGTAACATGCCCCCACTAATTTTGATCACTGGCTCTACACTTATGCCCCATTTACAATCCGTATACATTCAAAATTGAGGAGCTTTGACTAACCCTATAAAAGCTCACTACTATCGCTATGGCAACAGCTGCAGCCAATGTCGACAAGTGCCCTATTCTGCACACATCTGACCGATTCCCCAACCCATCAAAGCTGCACTAGCTTCGTTTGGTCAAGAATGCTGTATATAGAATAATTTGCCCATAAATAAGGACCACGGGACCTCCGCCACCCTAGGATTCACTTAAGGCTAAAGTGAATGCATCACACCTTTGGATCCAATGCAAGATATATTCGTTTGTACGATTGCTCTAGATAACTTGCCAGCAGGCTCACCACTTCTCTACTCTCCTACACGTATCAGGAATCTCACCTGCAACCTCCATTCTCAGGATTCAGGCGATGTAGCACAGTAACATCCCCTACTATTAACCTAACAAGATCACCCTAATCTAGAAACCGCAAGAGTAATAACACTCTACGCTGAAGTTTCCTTTGGGCCACCCCTCGGCAATCCATATTGAGACCTGCAACCATTGCGACAGAAAAAACTAAATCTGGGCGACTGCTACCTATTAATCTCGAATTTAAAATGTACACTTCATCAACTGAAAAACGTTGACACCTGCATGATACAGCATTAGTAACCAAACGTACATTGGTAGCACCATTCGACTCCTCGGGAATTTACGAAACTGCTGAAAGGCAATACAGAAGCATGAGGAGCCTTACCCTTAATACTAGCAGCAAAGCCACGATAGTGAGGACATCAGAATTATGTTCTATGCCATACAGGAACCCTTGCAACCAGCCAGGAGGCGGCAATAAGAAACTCAGACATACTACTGCAACTAGTCTTAATGAAGAGTATGGGCGAGCACTCTTCTCATTGTAAAATCACATCATTGCATGCCACTCGCATGTACCCGGTGAGCTTTCGCAGATAAGAGAAAGTGCCCCCTTGCAATCCTTATGCATGAATCCCCTTATCCAATCAGGTTCATTACATATGCGCCCTCTTGTAAAATTCATTAGCCTGCATCTTCACACACCATTCCTCAAATGCACCCCCCGCCCCCTTGCTGTATCCATTCCATATGGGCGCCAGGCCGCACACTTCTCACTCTCCAGTCTACCAGTAACACGATGGCCTGTTTAAACACGGAGTCACTGCATAGCCTTGCCGCTAGTAGTGACCGGCACTCAATACCATGCTCAACCAAAGGGTAAGGTTTCTTAAATTCTCGCCTCTGAGGTTGAAGACTTACTAAGGCTCAGCTTCATTAGCTCGGAAATTCACAGAGGACGAGAAGCCAATTCGAGGGAAATCTCAAGAGGCAACAGGTGCAGTGCGTTATTTGTATGTTCAGCAAAGCCTTGGTTTGCACCGAACAGGCTCGGATTGGCCCATCCCATGTTTTCCACCACCTGCACTTTTAGCCAGAGGCGTTGCTGGGAGGAACCGGGATGGTGCGCTATAGCCGGGGTCTTTTGGCTGTAGCACCGGATAGAAGCTCAGGGGCTACAACCAAAAGGCTAGCTAGCCCAGAGTCTCGATATTAGCATAGCCCCAGACCTTTTCCAGACCGAACACTCCTGCTTGTAGCCAGTCAATCTTCCACCTTTAACTTTTATAGCGCTACGACGCAGATTGCCCTCACTAGAAGTCCTGTTTTTAGCACAAATTCTTGCAGCACTGTACATATGCTTGCTCCTCCCCCCCCCCCAGGTGTCACTTCAGACAGAAGCAAATACTACAAACTAATGCCGAATACATTTGTTATTCTATTATTTGTAAAATTGCTACTGTGCCCATACACTAACTCGAGCTCTGTGGCGGCACCTTTATATTTTCCTGAAATTGTGCCTCTACCTATTTAAAGCATGCTTTCCCGACCAATCTTTGACCTACAAATTTAGCTTATTACCACATACCATACTTAAATTTCACTGTAAAACCCATGTATTTCACTGTAAAACCCATGTATTTCACAAACACCTGTTCCCTGAAAATATCAATGTGTGGCTCGAGTGACTCATTTAGACCAATTATTTTTGGTCTAAATGTACGTGTATGCAATCGTTTCTCCTACCCAGTGTTATTCAGGTTTCCATCACGCAATTTTGACAATATGAACATCCTTATCACCTATGATACGATATATAAGTTATAATGGCTAAGCGCGGACCCGGGGATCGAGCCTGTGTTGCTCTGTGTCGTCTTGCTTCCAAGGGGAGCACGGTGCCCCTGAGCTATCCTCCCGAGACAATGGTCCCCCTCCCTTTCAAATACAACCACTAATATACTTTTCACATAACCAAAAGGTTTATGACTTGCTAAAGCGCTTGTTGGTGTGAAACACGTCAGCAACATCAGTTCCATCTTTTGCTTCACAAAGTATTCCCATAACACCGGATTACCGAACAGCGGAACTGAATCTGAGAACCAACATTTGAACAGTGAACCATTGACAGGACTCAGTCATTGTGGGAGATGTATAGCGTGCCCACTGACTAAACGCTCAAACTATTGATCTTCTATACTTTCTATGGGTCATTAGATAGGAACAGATCTACAGCGTCTTTCAGATAGTTGGCACAACACCCCTGAAGCACTTTACACGTTCTGGGGGTGTAGCTTGGAGCATGTAGTGGTGTCTTTTATAATATGAAAAAGAAACTGAGCATGATGGGGGGGAAGACTTTTTCCTGGAAAGGGCCTTGCGGGGTAGTGAATCGGCAGATCAGTACTACAGGAGGGCCTTATCCTTTAATATACGTGAATTAAACATTACCAATAAAGTTTTACAGTAAAAATGAAGATGGTTACTCTTGAATTCCCTTAGGAATGGAAATTAGTTTTCTTCCAAATTAAAAAAAAAAAAAAAAAAAATCAAATATTCCCACTTAAATATCTTGTGGAGCCCTGCCTGTAAAACAGACCGATTACTTCGCACGGGGCAGTTCATGCCCTCTACCGTGAGCCAAAGAAGGTCCAGAGCCATATATTATCCTTTGCATGTTGACTGCATGTCATGCAAGCGCACAGCAAAGGCGTACGTCAACGTCATAGCCTCTAAAAGCAGTTTCCACTACTGCTTTTCTCCATTACTCGCACTGCTGCAACCAGAAAAGGAACATAGAATGTCACGTATCCGTTAACACACGTTTGTGAACCAACTGGCTGCCAAGTCAACGAAACTTGTTTTCATTGGTGCTCATCTTCCATGGTTCTACAGCACCCATACCCACATCTGCCCCCGGCAACTTCTTAATGAAAAACCGCACAACTTTGCTTTAACCGTGTTTAAAAGGTGATATGTTCTTGTTGAAATGAGGTTTTACTGGAAGCGGTTATCTTAATTGGTTTGGCGAGCAGTGATCTCCACTCAACTCCAGAGCTTGCTTGGTTTTATGGCGAACACTATCCATAGGCAAGCCTAGGACACTAATCCAATATAGAATTTTCGGATGGGGTGGCATGTTAGTGGCTCCAGGTCCACTCGGGTCTCCCTTAACCCGAAGGAGACAGGAATGTTGCACCGACAGCTTAATGGCTGAATTTGATCCTTCCTCATTATCCTCACATTGTAAATTGGGATTACTCAGTTGTAACCTGCTTTTCCTTTCTGCGAAACAGTAATTCATTCAGATGGGTACATTTGGATTCGCCAGACAGTCATCCCTATGATCTCTGCCCTCCGAGACAGTCCCATTTAGTGGGGAAGAGAACAAGAGGGTCTCTGGGGGTGGATGAACCCCCAGAGTCCACCCACCCCCCAAACAGAAGGGAACCACAAAACAATTCATGAAGGGGAGGTCATCCCTATACAACGGGCTATGTGTGTGGAATGGCACGATCTCCCACATTGCAGCTTCTTCAAATGTTATAGCCAGGGGTCTGGCATCCCAGCCAGCCCATTAGCAACCATGGGAAGTCAGGAGATCAGACACACATTGAAATAAGCAGGAGAGGAGGTGAAACTGTAGCACTACCCCATCTGGAAATCTGCAGACAAGGGGAAAGGGCCAAGCCAACAGCAAACTCGGACGTTTGTGCTGTTGGAAACAATAAAACGACTGTAGAAGGAAGCCATAAGGAAGTTGGGGTGGCCATCTAGATTGTTGGTGTGGTTACTGCAGAGAAGTAGGCTGGAGAAAAAGAGGTTGGCGAGTAGTCTCTCGGACTGTGACATTTCAATGGAGGCAAATGCACACAGCCTACTTGGTGATATAGCCAATACCTTAGTGAGTCGATCTAGACTCTTGGGAGGTGGAGTTAATCATACCTAGAGCCTGGTGACACCTCAAGACTTGAGAAGTCTACGTCATAGCTTGTAGCCTGTTCCAGACCAGGAGAGGAAGTGAGGGGTAAGGTATTTACCATATTATTTTGATCATCTTCCTCAGTTGTGGGTACAGAGGAGGGGGTGTGTTTGCAAGAATGATCTATACCAACACCTCCAGCGAGAAGGAAACTTTGCAATGAGCTTAGCAGCTCCAGGAAACAGCATGGTAGGATGACACGGACAATTCTTACTACTGAATTCAGAATATGGGACACTGGATCAAGAGCATGGTGCAAGCACGCAGACACAGTGTCCTGTAATGCAGCATTGTAGGGGGGACAGCTCGATGCATGCATGGAAGGTGCATCAGAAGCAACGATTGGACAGTATGGAGCCACAGAAATGTTTACCCATTGTCAGCATGGGAGTGGGATAACTGTGCTGGCCTTGTTCAAAGGGGCATGCAGGTGGCAAGGGGAGGAGGAATATGGCGTTCCAACTGTCAAGAAAGGCAGAGCAATAAAACACCCAATTACCAGACATGGAAGCAAATCGCCTTCTCTATACAGACGACAAAAAAGGTCAATGGGACAAAGTGCATTGAAATGTACACAGGGCCAGTGACCCTTAATACTTTTGGATCAAACAGCACGAATTGCAGAGTCATTTTGCTGTACCTCACCCAAACAATTCACTAGTCTTTACACCAGGGATGTGAAACCTGCGGCTACCCCGAGATTTTGGACCACGCCTCCCAAGATCCCTCATCATGGACTATGGCGTTGAGGGCTGATGGCAGTTTTAGTCCAAAACACCTGGAGGGCCAAAGATTGCAGACCCATTCCCCAGCGTTAAGACGGATTGTGGCTAATCAAAGCCCTGAATACACAGGAGCAGATAGTGTAGCTTACAAGAGCGACCCAAGCAGGTAAGACTGCACTGTTAAGCCAAGCACGAAGACTGTGGCTGCCAGTGCAAATAGTCACCTTCAGCACTTTACAGCTAAGCCACTTAACATTAAGTCAGCATTCCAAAACAAAAGACTGGTAATCCTCCGACACCAGTCTTGACCTCCAAGCAGTCCTTGATTTGAGTGTGAGAAGGGTAAAGCGGCAGGGGATTGAGGGGAAGTAGCTGCATAGATTCCAGGAAGCCCCAGTGGTTCTATAAGCTTATTATTGAGGTCGTTTTTAGATGTACATTGTATCTCATCCTATAGTATTCTCATAGATCATTTTATTTATCCTGAATTTGGGTATATTGCGTGTGTTTAATATTGTATTCTGCGGTCACAAAAGGCTTAATCAGCTGAGGGCATTGGCTCTGGCTGCAGGGTGTTAAAAATCCTGTGTCTGCGACGTGGATGTTATTCCCACCCCAGGAGACTTTATTTTTATTTTTTTTTAACGACAGGAGTTGTGCTCTGTGCGAGCAGATTTCCCATGCGAAGAAAAATAAAATAAAAAAATAAAAATAAAAAAAAGGTAGAGCAAAAAAAGTAAAGGAAGGAAGTGGCAAATGACGCTGACCCCAGACCACCAACCATAAACCAATCCACCATAAAAGATCGAAGGGTTTGGTTGCTCCACCTTTATTTCACACCGACATGATTTGTAATGCAAGGTAGAGGGAGGGATAAATTATAATGCGAGGGTGGAAGCCAAATGACGCGATTGGGATGAGTGACATTTGTGCAGGTCAGTGAGACCGCAAGACTTCTGTGCCAGTGAACATGCCAGGTGCACTGTATAATGATAGAGTAGCAAAATGTAGCTATTGTTTATTTGACCTTGGTTCCCTGGAGACAATGAGCCCAGCAGATCCCAGGTGATGAAGACAGACGGGGTCAATGGCCTGGCATCACCTATGGGGTAGGCAGACCATATATAGGGTTGCACTAACCAGCCACGTGGGATTCCACTGTATATGAATGTCCCCTTTGAGCCCAGAACGTTCCATGGCAGCAGAGTTCTTTGCTGACGCACCAATTTTGCAGAAATAAAACTTGTTATCCTTGCAAGAGTTTCTTGGGCCTTTTTCCCCTAGCATATTGTTTCTGGTGTGTGGATGTAGGGGCGTGCCTTCAACAGTTTCGGGACTAGTTAGAAAGCAATGCATCGCTAGAAATGACAAATGTGCAGGTTAATGCAAAGAAATTCTTTATGCTGGAAAATCTGACATAAGTGTGTAACACACATGTGGCTAAATTATACACTTGTACTACCTTGGAGGAAAACAAAATCTTCAAGCTAGAAAACTTTGCATTCTTTATTGAAAGCCAATTCAACCAATTACTGTGCCCAAAACAGTGAAAAGGAGAAAATATTTATGATCCAATTGTTGGTAATAAGAATGAATCAAGAAAAAAATCTAATACTAGTTAAGAAGCTAAACTTAGATTATTATCAGCTACTACATGGCTCAGAGAGTGTGCACGTTGCAGCAAGGTTATAAGAACTGGCTTAAAAGACATAGCCATACAATGGCTCAAAATGATGGTAAAGCCATACTAAGAGCTTGTGCAAGTGTAATTGCTGGATATTAGAAAACTAGACTAACTGTACTTAGGCGATTGCACAAACCAACCCCATACCATGCCACAAGTAGGATTATGCCAATTTATATAAGGCTCTCTCTAATCAAGTCTTTATCAGTTGGTGTGGAGAAGTGGGCTTTACTTTTTTTAATAGAATCTATAAGACTAATATCCAAAGCATCTGCTTCCAAAGCTCCAGGTCCAAACGGATTGAGTAATTATGTGTTCAAGAACACGCTAGATATTGGCTTCCATATTATTTATTGACATACTTGCAAAACGGAAATTGTCAAATATTATCCTCATACATGATAGACCCATCGCCCTTCTAGAAGCAGACAGTAAGCCGTTGGTTGCATTGGTGCTCAGAGATTTGGAAGATTTGTTTTGGCCAACGCCTGTGCTATTTGCCCAAGGTTTGAAAACTTCGCTGAATGGTTTTATAACATCTTGACCCAAACAGCCTTGGCCAAAGATGCGCCTTTGATTTATGTTGGCGTATTGACATGGTTAATGGGGAGAAACTCTGGAAAAAAACTAAAAAGATGAGTCATTCCGAAGAGCCTACTGAACATACTTCTCTACATCTACTAAGAGATCAAGATCAGAGTTAGTTGAATTTGCAGGGAGTCACGACGAATGATGTGGATACCTACAAAGGCCTTTGTCAAGGCTGTATACTGGCTCCTTGCTTATTCAACCTATATGTTTGCAATATGAGAGAGAGAGTCCTCAAAATCACTGCTCATTATACCACACAAAGGCTGTGAATAAATCAGCTGGTTGTCCTATGTAAATGGTATCCTTATTGACCATGCCCAGATAGGGTTGCAGCATCTGATATTTTACAATACACTGACAACGATTTAAGACCACCACAAAAATAAAAATTATAACATTCACCACAAAGAATTATGGCGATTTCTGGAAAATGGGTAACTTTCTAGCAACCACAAAAGAATTCATCCGTTTTGGCATACATCTGCAATCTAATCCTACAAATGAATCTCTTTATATGCTGAGTTAGTAGAAAAAGCAAGTGGCTTTGGGTCACAGATGAAAACCATCAATCACTGCTGTTACTCAATTCAACTTCTATTGATTTGTATAAAGGAAAGGTTGTCCATTCACTTATGTATGGGACTGAAACAAATCACTTTGTTGAATATATAGCTCTTAATAAAAGGTAGACGGAAAACTATGGAGCAAATCTTCCAAATTGTAGTCATTAGAGATGAACTGGGGCGGATTTCACAAAGAGGATGGCATCATTGGAAAGTACTACTATTTTATAGAATTTTTTTTCTTAAGACACGTTTTGAAACTGAATTGAGATATTTTAACCTCGAATGCATTACCTTTAAGATTCCTCATTGACAACCCATATGAGGCGGAAAAAAAAGATTTTTTTAAAAAGGATTGGTTGGATATGAGGGAGGGGATATCAACGTGTAAACTATATAAACATCTTTCCTGGGACATTAGGTGCCACAGCACAATTCTTAATGCGGTCTCCAAAATCTGTGATTTAGAAAGAATGAGATACCCATGTAAAGTAAAGGCTCTAATATTCCAAATACCTGTAAATACTGCGAAGCACTTAATGTCATAGAATCACCTGGTTATCGAATGCACCTCCCCGAGTAATGTAAGGTGTCAAATCTTTGAAAAATGTGTCCACAATACGTACTGGGTAAATACACAGCTTTTTGCAGCGATAAGTAGCCGGGATTGAACTCTCCATGACAATAGCATGGATTCGATTTTTTACCCTCCTAATTTAATTATGTTAAAACAAAATATGGAATCAAAATGAAACTGTTAGACATCCATTTATTTTTGACATGAGAATAATCCATGTTTAATCAATTCATAAATACTGTTTCAGTGCGCTTCTGTTTATTTATTTTTTGGGTGAGCACTGTGTGCTAAACTGGTGTGTTTTTCTAGTGTTTTTGTGGCTTCTGAGCCTGTTTTTTTCTGCTGGGCTGCATCCAGAGGGTGCAGCTGTGGGGTGTAGTCCTTTGTTCGGGTCTGGCCTTTTCCCAGTCCCACACTGCCCCTCCCGCCCTCCAACCCGGCCATATCCCGATTGGTACGTACACCTGGTCATAACTGACCTTCCCAGGGCAGCCCTCTGCAGCTAAGGGCGGCTACTACATTGGTGGCTCCAAGACGTGTCCGCAGGGGAAGCCAATGAAGCCAGCAGTCAACAGACACCAACATAAGTGTGGCATGGGTGGGGTGTAGAGCAATTACTCTACACCAGAAAGCCCCCGCCACTCTACCTTACATAACGTAGACTGCCATAGACTTACACCATGCATACTTAGAGACATTTGTGACCACCAGCCTAAATCTATTCATGGCTGGACTGTAAATGTTGCATTGCATTACACACTAACTTACTTGCCAATGTTAACTAGTGCCACACCTATAGAGAACTGAAGATTGGCCTGTGTTGCATGCAGATAGGATTGTGAAAGTTAGCATGTGCTACACTTAAATGGAATCGTGATCACTAGCCTGCCTCACATCTAGATAGGATATTGAAGATTACCAAGTGCCACACTCATTTGGAATAGTGAATGATAGCAAGCATCACACCTAGACATGATTGCAAGGACAGCAATGCCAATTAACCGATCCACTAACAATTTCACCCCTCTACATACACCTCTCAAACTCTAACCAAACCACCACAAGCCTACAACACAACAATCCGCACAAGCTTCACTACACTGCAACAACAACACAGACTCGCACAACGACTACCGTAAAACACCCAAGCCCAGCCAACGGACGCACCGGGCTGAGGCTGCCAACAGCACATCACTGCTCGCTTGCACTTTTCCAGCTTATTCCCACTAACTCACCCCCCCTTCCCTTTTTCAGAGCTGCCAGAGCACCACTCACTCCAGTGGTGATAGTTCGCGGTACAGATATCCTTTAACGTTAACACTGTATAAATGTAATTTTTAAAAATGTACTAATGTTATATTGTGTGAAGCTGTAGGGTGTGATGAATATTGCTAAAAGTATTTTGTAAAATTTTGAATATTGATGTATGGTGTGATTCATTCTTATTGTACAATGTGTGAAAAAAAAGTTTATTTGCAAACCATATAAAAAATAAAATGTACACATTTGTTCAAACGATGAAAAAAGTGCCTGTACTAGGGAAATTGAAAGTTGCAGAAGACTGTCCCACACATAATCCACCCAAAAAAGTGTCAACTGATTTACATTGTAGAGCTTTGCAACATTTACAACTAATGCAGAAGCGGAGTGAGAAAATGGCGCGTGGCTGGGCTTTGTCACTTACGTGGTTAGACGTTTCAAATTGTATTAAGCAACAACAACAAAAAACGGACTCAGGGTGGGATGGCTTCCAATCATATCAAATGAGCCATGGGACCTTAATACACCATGCAAGCAGTGCCCCCTCCTGATCACTTTAAGAGGCCCTCGGCGTGCATCCCCCTAAAAACGTATTCACGGCAGCACAGGTTAATAGAAAGACGAGACATGATCCTCATCTTATTGTGAAATTACACTCCATGGCAGCGGTTAACAAGCAGTTTAGAGTTTAAAAACAGAGTCTAGATGCGATGATCTTCACAAAAACAGCAGGTGTTCTAGACCTTGCAGCGCTTAATTATCCCAACATGCATGCGTGTGAAATCGTGCGACATGGAGACACCCCTCGAAAAATGTAACAGGATTACCAAAGTGTTTACTGCCCAGTACATAAACACTATGTATTCCACACATTGTTAGCGTGAGAGAATGCAGTTAAACCAGGGATGCTACGTGCAATACTTGCAACTAGGCGTTCATCAGTCCATTTGTGTATCTTTCTAGTGTTTTTTGCAATTTTCCTGGAATACCAAATTCATGTTGTGCTATGGACAGTGACTAGAAAGGGGAGACTGCTTATCCCGGTTCAATGAACCTGGTACGTTTTGCATAATGTCATCCTGTAGTACTCTTCATGCTAGTGTGGTAGAATCACGGTAACAGCGAAGGCCATCACTACAAGTTAAACTAAACAAGAACGTATAAAGGTGCCCCCGAAGTTGGTGGCTTATTTTGCCCGACTTGATGAGACTGCATACAGGGGGTGGGGGCTCCCTACCCATGCACTTATGTGCATTTTGGACTGCTCTGTGCCAATTTCATCATTTGCTCCAGAAGTGCGCGCACACAAAAAGAAAGTGTTAAACCTGCCAAAAACAGCCATTCTTTCCACTTCATAGTGGACAGTGTAAATGCTGCCTTTAATTTACACTTGCTCGGGGTGGGGTGGGGGGTGAACAATAGACACCACCTGCGTTTAGCAAGTGCCAACAAATATGCTTCCCTGCCCTTTGCATCCACACCAGCACGAAAATAACACGCCGTCATTCACTTTCGTTAGGTGGAGCATATGGGGTAGTAGGCATAAAAGGTTCTTATATTGTGTGCCCCTTCCTCACCTTCCAAAATAAAGAAAACGTCCCAGAGCGTGAAGGCAATGATACAAAACCTTGCCCAGGTCTATTGTGTGGAATCATATTTACCCCTCAGATCACAATCATTGTCTGAAAATAAGTCCCTTCTTATGCAGTTGTCCTACTACACATTCCGTGCCCCCTGCAGGAAAAATCAGTCAAGTCTATGTTAAATGTTCACATTGCTCGTCTGGACTTAAATTTCACTTGTAACCACTGGGCACTTTGTTTTCACTGGGTGGTCAAGTCTGGTAGTTGCTTAATGTTTCACTTAGGGCTATGTCACTGTTGAACAATATTCCTCCCAAATGACCGTCAAATTTAACAGTCCCAGAAAGTTGCTACTGTATATCGCTTCGAAAGAAACATACTCTTTGGGTACCTGGAGGCTCGTTTTCAAAACAACTTCTTTTCATTCTTGGCCACATCCTGCTCTGCCAGCTGACCCTGTGCATGGAGGTCATGGACTTTGCCTGAAAGTGTGGAAGCCATCTGGCGCACTGTGCTTGGCTCCCAAAGGGACATGTGACGCTGCCTCCATTATTCTGTCTCCCCTGTGCCTTCAGCCCAGGCATCTGCAGCTAATGGACAAAAGTAACAATGACAGCTCCCAGTTTCATCCGGTACGCTGGAAAGGGCCCAGAACAACCCCTGATCAAGCCGTGTATTCACTGAGCTCACCCGTTAGCCGACATCTGCTTCCACGCATAGGGATCCTTCCACCCATTCGATATCCATTCACTGCGGAGCTCCAGCTAGCCCAACCGACAAAGGAACATTTCTGTTTTGGGCCAGCTAACTGTCTTTTGCGCATCTACAACTCAAATCAGAAAATGCACCAGTTTTCTCTCAGCAAATCAACCACCCGTTCCCTTTCCGCTCACCCACCTACCAGATTTCTCTTGGTACGCAGCCTTTCTGGTCTTAACTTTCCAATTTCTTCTACCCTTCTTCATGCATCTGGACTTTGCTCCATTCCCCCTACTCACTTTTCGTCCCTTCTCTCACACATCCATCAGCCTGAAGGTGTAACTTCTGCATCTCTCTCCAGCATCACCCGACCCCATCTTCCTTAGTCTCCCCTGCCCCCACATGCCTCAAATAAGACACTCCCATGCACCTCTGTTAACCAACCTCATCTATCCCCTCACCTACTGCACAACACTTGCTCCTCACTCCCATCTCCCATCACTCGGCCTCTGGAATGCCCAATCCCTTTGCAACAGTCTTTCTACATCATTGACTAGCCATTACAGAAACCTGGATATCCCTTCCGGACTGCTAAACTAGTAGATCTCCACACAAACTCAGCTACCCTCTCCCCAACCTGTTGGGAAGGGGAGCTTCCTCATCAATAAGGCCCTCAACACTGCTCTGCTACCCCCTTGTCTGACAAACTCTTCCCCTTTTAAATTTGCGACTATTCAGCTTTCCCTCCTACTCAGTTCTGGCTCTCCATCAACCTGTTCTTCGTAAATCCTTTACCGATCTAGCCCTTCTCCTCGAGCCACTTCTTACCGACATCCCCAATGCCATGCTGGTCGGACTTCAACCTCCCCAAGCCCTCTGCAGCCACCTGCCTTGAACTTAACTCCCTCCTACACTCCCTCCATGATTAGCCACCCCACTCGGGTGAGGACCTCTTCCCCGTATCTTTTTCTACTTCACACACCTCAATTGACCACTCTCTCCGATCACGCCATTGTTCACTTTAACATTTTGGTCCCTCCACATTATACGCCTCGTCTCCCCTCTTCAATGACCAAGAGGAAATCTCCTTGTTGCTATTTTAAATTAACCACTACTAACAACTTCCTTTGTTTTTATTAACTTTCTTGTTCTTATTAGCTTAGAACTGCTTTTAAAAATATATTAATTTGTATATCTATCAAAATGTATTTTTAGGAGCAGACCTGTCGCTGTTAACTTGTTACGCTTGCATCAACTTTACTTTATTGATTTGATCCTGCTTTGTACGTGAAGCTCACCGCCAAACCAACTCCCAGAAGGTCTGCAGTTCCCCAGCCCCGTTTAGACGTTGACAGGCACGCCAGAGCTTCCATGCCGGTTCGCTACAGGGAGAGTGGCTTCAGACGTCTTACTCATCCTGCCCTGCCTGTACATCGCGCTAGAGTCCATCACCACTTGCCTAAAATGCCGTCACGTGAATTAATCTCTGCTATACAGAGGAACTGCAGGGCCAGACTAAGGGCTAAATCAGTGGATCTCCCCAATTCTTCTAGCAAGGTCGAGGATAAGGTACCCAACTGTAAGCTCACAGCTAATGAACCAAATTTACTAACACTACCCTTATCAGCCCATAGTTCTGATCCGCATGCCACAAGTACTAATCCACAATATAATAGATCCTGCCAACGACAAACACGGCATCATCCTCCTCACACACACTTAATGCGCTTTGTAAATATCTGTTCATTAGTGAAACATGCAGTAGAACTGGCTACCTTTAACCCTGCCCTCTCCATCCCCAATGCTTATCACCACCCCTTCAACTCTTGACTACAGCTCCCCTATCTGTTTTACTGAATTAGGACCCATCCTTCAGTGCCAACTTATCTTGCACTGCCATCGACCCCTTTTCTCCATTGATGGTCAAAGATTTATTCTCAATCCCTTGCCCTTATCCAAGTTCTTTAACCTCTCTTTCTCTCTCCCTGCTGGACTCTTCCCTACTTCCGTCAAAATCGGCAACCGTCTTTCCCCCCCATTGAGGAAACCCTCTTCTGACCCAAACAGCGCAGAAAACTATTGCCTAGTTCCTCTACTCCACCATTACTTAGACGTCCTTGAGCGGGTGGTCTCTGAGCAGATCATAAGTACCTTTAGGATAATGGCCTTTGAAATCCACTTCAATGTGGCTTCCTTAGTAAACACTCCAGAGACTGCACTCATGCATGCCTGTAAATTGCTCTAGAACGCTCACTACTCAAAACTCTTCTAAACACATTCTTCCAGTACCCTGGGTTTTGCAAATCTGCCCTTGACTGAATCACTTCTTACTTGGAAGGTCGATCCTTTAAAATCTCTTCGAACTCACAAACCTCTCCATCTTGTACAAATTATGGTGCATTGAAAATGTTTGGGATGTGCGGCGGGAAAGGAGAAGAGTACCAGCTAGGTGGTATCTGGCTGGAACTAGTATTCTATTCTCCCTCCCCCTCCATCATACTTGGTATTTGTTAAATGTTTACTATACCATAGCAAAATATGTTTTAAGTGATGAAGAGTTGATGAAAATTCAAGACAGTATTTTCAGAAACCAAATCCGTAGGCCTTTGGGAAGGAAGGGAATTTATGAACAAA
Source organism: Ambystoma mexicanum (assembly GCF_040938575.1). NCBI lineage: Eukaryota > Metazoa > Chordata > Amphibia > Caudata > Ambystomatidae > Ambystoma > Ambystoma mexicanum. Next base: position 1,277,186,043 of record NC_090931.1, on the reverse strand, counting down.
TATTAGAAGACCAGTGCTGCGACTGTATATGTATTAATGAAAATATCCAACTGACTTGGCCAAAACAAGTGTTAATTGAGCATGTAAACTAGATAGGCAGCCTAATTTGAATTTAATCCCATCTCCAAACGGAAGAATATACCTGAAATTTAAAGCGAACCAGTTGCCAACTGATAACTTTTCCCAAAGAGCAAATACTTTGGAGTCACTTAATGCAAAATGGCAACATCTATTTTGGGGCCGTTTTATAAAGCAAACAACATATTTTTTGGCTAAGTATGGAAGGAAAAACATCTCTGTAGGCAGCGTAACATTTTGGAAGTGGTTAGACACTCTTTAACAGATAAAATTTTAAAGGAGAACTATATTTTAAAAAGGGTTTTCTGCATCATCGGAGGCGTAATCTAGACATTAGCGCTACTCTAAAATAAAATTACACAATAAGATGTTGATTGCACAAAGAGCAATCTTGTCCTGACTGGTTTCCCCTTTATGGGTGATTCTTCAGGGAAATATTATAAAAATAGACACAATGAGATGCCATGCTATTTACATGCCAAATTTCCTAGTGCGTTTTCTACGCAGCTCAAAATAGCTGGATTGTTTCAGGTTTCCTCCCCGCGCTTGGTCGCTCGCACATATTCACAGAAAATGTTTACAATCCTCCCACTAAACATTTCACCAGCCCCACTATGCACAGTTTTAGAAGTAGAGTGCAGACCGGTCCTCCAGTAAAAAAGGAATACACAGAAAGACATACATAATGGGCACATGGACGCATACATCCTTCTTTGTTACTCAAACTCGCTCATGGACGCCTACTTACACAACCATACAAATACATACTTAAACACTTCTGTATTTCACGCAATTACATATTCTCCCTCCTGGCTCCTGCACAAGCCTCCTCCAGCAAAACATTCATGCAGCAGATCAGGGGTGGTTAGTCCTTTAACCCCCTCACCTTTCCTGTTGGGGAATCAGGCCATAGGAAGGTCAGCATTCTGAAACTGCCCTTGATCTGAGAAAGAGGGAGGAGTGCAGAGGTTTGATCTATTCCGTGTGCTGTATTTTCCAGCATCCATGGAAGTAAATGAGATCACAGGTTGTCCATCAATCAGTGCCTAGGGGTCTATGACAAGTTTGATGCGCAGTGATGTGTAAGGCACACCACCCTGACTTTGGATTTGCAGATTTGTTTTTATTCTGGAACAAGTGGAGAAAATAAAATCTTGTTCCATAATGCAAGTGATTTCTTTTGCGACATCACCCAGAATACTGTTGGCACCCAGAGGGTCCCAAATGTGCTTGAGGCAGCACCCTAGCACCCCCCATTGATGAGTCTCCAAGGAGGATGAAATGGATAATCTATTTTACCATCTATAAAATGTTTTGGATGTTCTTGGATTACAGGTGATGTACTTACTGCATTGCAGGTTTTGTAATCTGAGTGCAAGAAAGGAAATCTGTATCAGACAGGAACCACTCCAGAAAGGGTCAGCACTCGAAGGGAAAAAAAATCGCTACACACGTAATAACTTAAAGCACACAATGCTGTCTCTTTGACAAATATTTGGCTGCAATTTATTGGTAGTTCCAAAAAACAAAAACAAAAAAAAAACCTACGGTATTTCTCAGATGTTTATTATATATGTATAGATGGAAAACTCTACTGGTTAAATCAAAATATAACAGACCATTTTGTCAAAACGTTACATACCCGCAACTGGATCACGTTTGGGGATGTTCAACTAGGGTTTCCACCAAACCATGCACGAACTGATCCGCAAACATACAAAATATTATACTACAGACGAGTCGTAGGCTATACTAATCAAACTGTAATTAAAACGAACTTCCTTGTGTGAAAAAAATGCTTAGTAAACGAATGGCAAGCCACCAGTGCATCATGCCCCACGTTTACCAGCGCCCTGTGCTAGATTTTTCCGGTCCCCTTCCCCCTGGCAGCTCGGATGGTGATGACATGAGTTTAGGTGGGAGGGAGTGCCCGGAAAAGCACTAGCTTTCCCGGGCCAGCCCTCCATGCTCCCGCACCTGTTCGCCTGGCGCAGGGTGAGGAGCTACGCCCGTCACTCACTAGTAAGAAGTCATTGACTGACACTTTACATGATGCAGACTAGAGGGTCAATCATTTTCTATTAGTGAGTGACAGAGGTGATGGCCAAATAAAGGCGTCGCCAGCTCCCAGAATGCAAGCTGATTTTACATTGTACGAGCTGGCGGCACCCCTTTATTTGCCTCGAGCCTGCACTTGAACACCCCTGCAAGCCACTTCGAAACGTGCGCCAGTCCAGAATAATAGAGAACCTGTTATACATGGGGCAAGGTATGCTGCCATGCATTGTTCTGCCACCTCCTTTAAGCAACTGGTGCAGCCCATACTACCCGCCAGGTACATTTCTAAAGATTACATAAGACACTCCCGGACCCATAACTGAGCTCTACATAAAATAATAAAAGTGTCATTCCGTGAAGGAACGACAATTATTTTGTATGGCGCTCAGAATGGGCGCAACCCTAAATTCCCTGCATATACATCTTTCTTTGGCAGATTCGAGGTCACTTTTCCGGTGGCGTGCGGTTGCTCTCTCTCTCAAGTCACCACACTACAAAGCTAGGCAAAGGTCCTGGGTGGAAAACACACTTAGGTATGCCTGCCTGCTTAACAAAGGGCTTGGGGGCATCTACTGGAAACCCCATGCAGTGCTCGAGCACTACCATTTGCTTGACAGATGCAGAGAATGCAATGTCTCCCCCCACTGCCTGGGATAGAAGGTGGGCACCTTCATTATAAATGGGAATCTTTTTTATTTTTATGGAGACTCATCAAAGGAAACTGAAATACTCCCCCAAACCTCTGCAACTCTCTATAGCGATGTCTCCTTGCTCACTGGATTACCTGAGACATGGTGAGAATTCCGATGACAAGTCCGAGAAAATCAAAGTCACTTCTCTGTTCTGCTGCTAAAGAAAGAAGGAGACGAGCGCATGGGCGTAGAGAAAAGGCACACACCCAGCGAGACCACGCCCAAAAAGAAATAGAAAGGGGACGTCCATGGCCTGCTGACAAATTGATTAGAAACAAAAGCCATGTTACGACTGGCGATATCAAGTTGACTGCAACACAGAATAAGATAAAGTCGAGAATGGCATATTTTCTTGAAGACTTAAACACATTGAAACACTTACATAACATATTTGAAGGTGAGTTGGACTTCTAATAAAAATATTCTTAACATATTTCAATAGGTTAGTATATTTAAAAAATATTTTATTCAACGTGAGCAAATAATACACTATTTAAATGGGACTACGGTTAAATAAACTTTAATGAATGTTCCCATGTTTGCATATCTTTCCTATCCAAGATGGTCATCATTTTTACTGAGGCTGTCACCAAACCCATAGCGAAACACAGACGTCCTTTTTCTATTTTTACTTTCTGCGCGGATGATTAGATCACCTGACCGCTCAGCGAGTTCAGTGGTTGGTGCGCGGCGCGGGTGAGGATAGAAGTTAGCTTGTGCCTACTGGAGGATGAGTGGGAGGGTCATTTGGGCGAGCTATCTTTTTTTTAATTGCCATTTTACGGGGGGGGGGGGCATGTTTGCTTTGCTGTGATTTGTCACTGTCAGCACCTAGTCATGCGGCGTTTTTTCCCCCTAAGGTCAAATGATTCTTTTGCAGAGCTGTAAGTGTCGATATTTCATTTTCTAGTCAATTCGCAAGGAACATTGATACATAGTGCGAACTTGGGGTAAGTATTTAAGCATTTCTACTGTTTACTTTGAAGAAGGGTAAACAGTACCTATACTCTGATATTTACCTGGACGCCATTTAAGCAACCACGAGAAAGGCGTTGGTAACGTTTTTCCTGCGTGTCTTTTTACTTAACGTATTTTTAAGTTCCTCCGTGTTTGTCGGCATTTTTTTCTAAAACGGCCCCTTATTTCAACATTCATTTGAAAGACCCGTTATACCCAAAATCAGGGAGGCAGTAAAACAATTACACAGGTTGGAAATGTATTAGCGTCCAAGAACCAAATAGGCATCTGTAGTTTAAAACAGAAGTCACTGTTGCACACAAGCATCTTGTGAATAAAATGTTAAAGCACACGTTATTAAGACATGGGCCTCGTTATGAGTTTGGTGGAGCAGAAAAAAAAGTGGCATCCATTTCGGCACCTACGTTTTTCCTGCACTGCCAAACTTTTACTACAAAATAGTTTGCTATTATTACCGCCAGAGGAATTACAAGGTGGTAATTCCACTGCTTTTTAGAGGTTAAGTGGAGGATTCACCTCCAGCATGACACTAGAGGTAAATCCTCCACTTTTACTCCTCTAATACCACCAAAATTCCCCAATGGAGTCCCGTGGACTCAATAAAATCGGGGAGTTACACCGCCATTTGTAAATGCCGGTATTACCGCCAGATGTAAACTGCCAATGGTAATACTGTCGGACCAAGTCGGACCCTTGTATCTCAGTGGTATTACCACAGAGATACCACTAAACTCGTAATGAGCCCCACTGTTTGCATGTTATCAAAATAGACACGTCAATGACTAGTTACTATTGGTACAAAATAGATTAAATAAAGGTTCATGTGATGGAGGTATTTACTGTGGAGCATAGACAGGGTGAGGGGTGTGGAATGCAAATCGCCCTTCCCAGTGAGCTGTGAATTTAGAGGGGGGGGGCATTAGCACTCTGTTTCATACTTCTGTCTGTCCCAGCCTAATAATGAAAGAACAGACTTGAAAGACACAGACCTGGAGCTGGTGAAACCCTGCTATGATTTTACCATCATGTTATGTCAAAGCCCTTGATGGGTGTGAACCTGCAGTATACAAAAACAACAACCTTCATTAAAATTTCACAGGGGCCCTGCCCTGTGTTTTGCATTTTGCACTTCAAAAAAAGTACCCTTTTCTGCTTTTTTTTTTTTGCTTACCACACAGCAGTTTAAGTGCCACCACTCGGCTTTTTCCTCACTCTTTGTTCCCGCTTTACTGTTTAAGGGGCCATTTGCCAATCTCTTCCCTCCCTCCATTGAACAGGGAACACTCCATGCCCCTCGTACATTCGTTTTTGCTATTTGGTGGCGCTTGAGTACATCATCTAAAAAATAACACATGCAAGAGAATGTGCCAGAGCTGTCGTAAGCGGCGGACCGTGTGTACTGTGATTAGTGCGGCTTAACGCTAGTATTTATTTGTGCATTGCTAGGTCTTTTCCTTTAGCCACCGGGCCTGTTTCGGCAAGTGTTGCAGTTGCCAGTTAGCTGGGGGTGTTTTTGCCCTGGTTTTCTGCATCCGCCACGTCTCGTTACTGCCTATTTTGAGCAACGGAGCAGGAGCTCATATGGACAGAACTCCTGTACAGAGTTGGAGAGCATCTCTGTATTGGTCAGCGGTAGCAGTAAGTGCTGTGACGCTTCTGCCGCTTTGGCTTACGCGGCTGCATTGCTCCAGCATTACTCGGTGCCTCCCTCAGACTCTGTCAGGGTAATTCATAGAATTTAGCAGAAAAGTGTCGCAAGCGGCTGGCGCAGAGTGTCCGCGTGCGATTGACTGCGCCAGGCACGTGCGCTAAAACCGATTTCCGCGCACAGCGTATTCATGGATTTCAGGCTCCCAAACCAGCCGTGGCGCAGAGTATCGCAGCGACCCTGCAGCAGCGCCAGTAATGCCCCCAAGAACGCCCTCGCGCAAGGAAAAGCCATCAAAATCGCTAAATCATCGCAAAGGGCAGCGCTAACCCTGGACCAGTCCACAGGGCTGCCAAACAAGGAACGCAAAGCGGGTAACGTGCATATCAGGGGTACGCGTGAAGTTTTACACGCGATTAGCCAGGGCACGTGTATCACAGGGGTACGCAGGAATTATCACACGCGATTTGGCTGGGTACGTATATTACAGGGGTGCGCGGGAATTATCACACGCGATTTGGCTGGGTACGTGTATTCCAGGGGTGCGCGGGAATTATCACACGCGATTTGGCTAGGTACGTGTATTCCAGGGGTGCGCGGGAATTATCACACGCGATTTGGCTGGGTAGGTGTATTACAGGGGTACACGGGAAGTTCTACACGCGATTCGGCTGGGTACGTGTATTACAGGGGTGCGCGGGAATTCTCACATGCGATTTGGCCAGGTACGTGTATTACAGGGGTGCGTGGGAATTATCACACGCGATTTGGCTTGGTACGTGTATTACAGGGGTGCGTGGGAAGTTCTACACGCGATTGGCCAGGGTACGTGTATTACAGGGGTGCGCGGGAATTCTCACATGCGATTTGGCCAGGTACGTGTATTACAGGGGTGTGCGGGAATTATCACACGCAATTAGGCTGGGTGGGTCCTCACAGGTGTTCCCTGTACACCCTCCACAGCCCCTGCAGGCAGCCCACAAAACGGGACTACCCTGCACACCTGCTCATGTCCCCCTGCACCCCCACCCCCCAGCAGTGCAGGGGCAGCCTCCACCAGGCCCCCACTCATGTCACCCCCCAGCCACCAGGGACACCCTCCACCAGGCCCCCACTCATGTCTCCCACCACCCCCACCCCCCAGCAGTGCAGGGGCAGCCTCCACCAGGCCCCCACTCATGTCCCCTATCACCCCCGCCACCAGGGGCACCCTCCACCAGGCCCCCACTCATGTCTCCCACCACCCCCCAGCAGTGCAGGGTCACCCTCCACCAGGCCCCCACTCATGTCACCCACCACCCCCAGCCACCAGGGTCACCCTCCACCAGGCCCCCACTCATGTCTCCCACCACCCCCACCCCCCAGCAGTGCAGGGGCAGCCTCCACCAGGCCCCCACTCATGTCCCCTATCACCCCCACCCCCCCGCCACCAGGGGCACCCTCCACCAGGCCCCCACTCATGTCTCCCACCACCCCCACCCCCCAGCAGTGCAGGGGCAGCCTCCACCAGGCCCCCACTCATGTCTCCCACCACCCCCACCCCCCAGCAGTGCAGGGGCAGCCTCCACCAGGCCCCCACTCATGTCTCCCACCACCCCCACCCCCCAGCAATGCAGGGGCAGCCTCCACCAGGCCCCCACTAATGTCTCCCACCACCCCCACCCCCCAGCCACCAGGGTCACCCTCCACCAGGCCCCCACTCATGTCACCCACCACCCCCAGCCACCAGGGTCACCCTCCACCAGGCCCCCACTCATGTCTCCCACCACCCCCACCCCCCAGCAGTGCAGGGGCAGCCTCCACCAGGCCCCCACTCATGTCCCCTATCACCCCCACCCCCCCGCCACCAGGGGCACCCTCCACCAGGCCCCCACTCATGTCTCCCACCACCCCCAGCCACCAGGGTCACCCTCCACCAGGCCCCCACTCATGTCACCCACCACCCCCAGCCACCAGGGTCACCCTCCACCAGGCCCCCACTCATGTCTCCCACCACCCCCACCCCCCAGCAGTGCAGGGGCAGCCTCCACCAGGCCCCCAACCATGTCTCCCACCACCCCCACCCCCCAGCAGTGCAGGGGCAGCCTCCACCAGGCCCCCACTCATGTCCCCTATCACCCCCGCCACCAGGGGCACCCTCCACCAGGCCCCCACTCATGTCTCCCCCCACCCCCCAGCCACCAGGGTCACCCTCCACCAGGCCCCCACTCATGTCACCCACCACCCCCAGCCACCAGGGTCACCCTCCACCAGGCCCCCACTCATGTCTCCCACCACCCCCACCCCCCAGCAGTGCAGGGGCAGCCTCCACCAGGCCCCCACTCATGTCTCCCACCACCCCCACCCCCCAGCAGTGCAGGGGCAGCCTCCACCAGGCCCCCACTCATGTCCCCTATCACCCCCACCCCCCCGCCACCAGGGGCACCCTCCACCAGGCCCCCACTCATGTCTCCCACCCCCCAGCCACCAGGGTCACCCTCCACCAGGCCCCCACTCATGTCACCCACCACCCCCACCCCCCAGCCACCAGGGTCACCCTCCACCAGGCCCCCACTCATGTCTCCCACCACCCCCAGCCCCCAGCAGTGCAGGGGCAGCCTCCACCAGGCCCCCACTCATGTCCCCTATCACCCCCACCCCCCCGCCACCAGGGGCACCCTCCACCAGGCCCCCACTCATGTCCCCCTGCACCCCCAGCAGTGCAAGGGCAGCCTCCACCAGGCCCCCACTCATGTCTCCCACCACCCCCACCCCCCAGCCACCAGGGACACCCTCCACCAGGCCCCCACTCATGTCACCCGCCACCCCCACCCCCCAGCCACCAGGGTCACCCTCCACCAGGCCCCCACTCATGTCTCCCACCACCCCCACCCCCCAGCAGTGCAGGGGCAGCCTCCACCAGGCCCCCACTCATGTCTCTCACCACCCCCACCCCCCAGCAGTGCAGGGGCAGCCTCCACCAGGCCCCCACTCATGTCTCCCACCACCCCCACCCCCCAGCAGTGCAGGGGCAGCCTCCACCAGGCCCCCACTCATGTCCCCTATCACCCCCACCCCCCCGCCACCAGGGGCACCCTCCACCAGGCCCCCACTCATGTCTCCCACCCCCCAGCCACCAGGGTCACCCTCCACCAGGCCCCCACTCATGTCACCCACCACCCCCAGCCACCAGGGTCACCCTCCACCAAGCCCCCACTCATGTCTCCCACCACCCCCACCCCCCAGCAGTGCAGGGGCAGCCTCCACCAGGCCCCCACTCATGTCTCCCACCACCCCCACCCCCCAGCAGTGCAGGGGCAGCCTCCACCAGGCCCCCACTCATGTCCCCTATCACCCCCACCCCCCCGCCACCAGGGGCACCCTCCACCAGGCCCCCACTCATGTCTCCCACCACCCCCACCCCCCAGCCACCAGGGTCACCCTCCACCAGGCCCCCACTCATGTCACCCACCACCCCCACCCCCCAGCCACCAGGGTCACCCTCCACCAGGCCCCCACTCATGTCTCCCACCACCCCCACCCCCACCCCCCAGCAGTGCAGGGGCAGCCTCCACCAGGCCCCCACTCATGTCCCCTATCACCCCCACCCCCCGCCACCAGGGGCACCCTCCACCAGGCCCCCACTCATGTCCCCCTGCACCCCCACCCCCCAGCAGTGCAGGGGCAGCCTCCACCAGGCCCCCACTCATGTCTCCCACCACCCCCACCCCCCAGCAGTGCAGGGGCACCCTCCACCAGGCCCCCACTCATGTCTCCCACCACCCCCACCCCCCTGCCACCATGTGCAGCCCCCACCAGGTCCTCACAATGTGCGTAATGGTCAGCCTCCACAGCCAAAAAGCCCTACCAAGTAACCCATTCACCCACATGGAAATGGAAATCACATGTTACACCCCCAATGTTCATGAAGCAAATGAACCCATGTCCGTCACACACATATTTTCCAATTGAATGGGAAAACACACAACATGACATGCATGAAACCAATGAGATGAAACCACACAGTGAACAATGTAAAAAAAAATGTATTAGAAAAAAATACGAATGCTAAAGAAAGAAAACTAACTACAATGTAAATGTGAAAAAAGAAGCTGCATGTCCGCATAAAAACACAAAACTAGAAAATCTAATCCAAGAAATTTTGTCCAAAGTGAAATGTCAAAACTCTCCGTGCAACAAAGAACTATGTACAAAAATAACAAGGGTCCATCATCACAACAGAACTAAGGAAACCTCCTAAAAAACCTACCTAAATATCAACTATATACAAAAAGTGGAGCAGTGTCCGTCGACTCCAAATCATAAGAAAAAACAAAGGAAACCTAAAACTAAAGAACTATATACAAAGGCGGCGGGCAAGTCCAGCGGCTCACTCTGTGGTGTTCCGGGCCAGGGCATCATCGAACTCCTGTTCGATGTCCCGGAGGCGGTCCAGTTCCATGGCCCGAGGGTCCGCAGGGACGACGCCGTGTCCTCCTCCAACCCCCTGCGGATTGCCTCGAGGCACTCGGCCCGCCTCAGGGCCCTCCGCATGGAGTTCTCCGCCCTGACCATTGTGAGCCGCGCCTCTTCCGCCCGCCGCCGCTCCGCACCTATGGCGTGGCCCAACCGCTGCCACACGGAAGACACTCTCTGTCCTGGGTCCTCCTGCCCTCCGGCCGATGCCTGCCCCTCCGATGTCGAAGGCCCCGAGCCTTCATGGCTCCCACCATCTTGCTGCTGCTCTGCCTCTGCCCGTGCACTGCCTCCTGCTGCCTGCACATCCTCCGCCGGCTGGGGTGCAGTTGTTGATGTGGCCACCCCTGCTGGACGTCCGACTCCCGACTGTGGCAGGGATGCCTCCTCCACCAGCCTAGCCGCACTGTCAGAGGCAGCTCCACAGGGCACCCAGGTGACTGATGGGTGGGAAGATGGCACAGAGGACGACTGGCGCGTAGGGGGTCCAGTTGAGGAGGGGGTCGGAACAAGCCCCATCAGACGGAGGAATCCGGTCTGGGTGACCTGTCCCAGCAGGCTGACGTGGTCAACGAGCCATTCGAGATGACGTGCAGTCTCTCCATGAAAAGACTGCAGGTGACCTCGCATGGCCCGTTGACGCAACGCCACACCAGCCAGGACAGGCTCAACCCGGACCTGGATAGCCACGTCCGCAGGCAGAGGAAGGCCAGTTGACGTCAGCTCATCCCCTGCCTGAAAACGGGTCTGGACGTAGGCATCCCTGCTGGTGCAAGATGATGCAGGGACAGGATCGGGGACAGGATTGCACACAGGCACCTCCGCGGCCGCCTGTGCTGCCTCCTGTCCCTGGTCCTGGACTGCACCACTAGCACCAGTGGGATCCCCACCTCCAGACCCCGTCTCTGGTGCTTGCACGGCCTCCTCCTCCACCAGACCCCCCACCAACCTGGATGACTCCGTGCCATCTTCCCCTGTTGGGCCCTGTGGGGTCCCAGCTGCCCCTTCTGCTGCCGAGGAGTCCAACTGCAACCTCCGCCTCTTGGACCTCCCCCCGGCAGCTGCGGCCTGGGACGCGGCACCGGACTCCTCACTCCCCGACGAGATGACAACACGGGAGGGGAGCCGGGCCTTGCGTCTCCGGCTGGCGGTCGGATCCCCGCCGCTGTGCTCCACAGCACCTTCTCCGCCCTCTTCATCAGTTGACGCTGCAGACAGGGAGAAACAAAACACAGGCATCAGGGCACTGTACAATGGACACATACACGCATGACAGTTGCACATGAGTGGCATTGGCAAACCTCAGACATGTCATCACAATCCCCAACACACATGTCATTGCAACTGGCACACATGAGCCATACCACAGCCATATCGCAACTGCCACCACCATCCCTACACATACAACAGCATCAGCAGCCAAAGGGGAGCCATACATCACATGCAACACAGGAAGTGCACCACACATGTACACACACCACCACACTTGCATGCATGTCTACACCTCTGCCAAGTGTCGCACTGTTCAGACGGGCATCCATGTCACATCTGCCAATCAGGCTTCCACATACCGCTGTCACATGCATCCATGTAGCATCACTGTTGCACCTTTGACAAATACACACACATGCACATGTACACAGTGCTCATACATGCAGCCGAAAACAACATACATGCCTGACATCACGGACATGTCTACTTACATACACATTCATCCAAACATGTGTGCACGCACAACTGCATTTGCCATGCAAGCCCACACACACAAGCACCATCCATGTCTCACACATTACAGCCCTCGCATGTGTCAGCCCCACGGCCCTGTACACCCCCACCCATACTCCACCCCATACAAACAGATGTGCAACCGGCACAATGGGGAATGATCACCACACGCCCTGCTCACAACCAGGATGCATGTACACTCACCGCTCGACTCCAGACGGCTCTGCTTCTCTAGGACCTGGACGTGGAGCGCTGGGGATATGCGTTCCAGGACCCCCATCTGTTCTTCCGACAAGTGGCCCCGGCGCCCCTTGGCATCCGCTGCCTTCAAGAGGCGCCGGGCCTTGTTCAGGGTCCTGGACCTGAAGTCCTCCCAGCGCTTCCTGACATGTTGTAAGTCCCGGACTGCCACCCCCTCCGCGTTGATGGCAGTCACGATGTCAGTCCAGATCCGAGTCCGTCCTTCCTTGTCGGCGCGGGAACTACCAAAGAGGGCATCATACTGCCCCAGGACTTGCTCCACCAGGACACCAACTTCGGTGGCACTGAAGCTGGTGCCCCTCTGCCTCTCTGGCCGGGGGTTGTCAGTGGTCACAGATGGTGTTAGCCCCGACATGACAACCCCAGAGGCAGGAGTGGGTGGGCAACTGGGTCCTGGGGCTGGGCTGTGGAGCGATGGAATTCCAGTCGGGAGTCTTCTGTTCCAGCAGGGGTGGTCACAGCAGCAGCACCCCTGGCTGATGTGCAGGCAGCAAATGGCAGTGCACGTGGGCAGCAGGCAGTCAGGCAGCAGCAGATAGCAGGTGGGAGCGTGCTCGGGGCTCTGGGGGGCAGTAATTCGGCCTTCTGGGCAGGAGCGTGGTCTCCCGTGTGCTCACGCGTGGCCAGCTTGGTATGGAGTGAATTGGCACGTGAAAATCCTGCACGTCAGCGTGAAAACTGAGGAAAGGCCCTTAGCGCGTAAGCGCGTCAGCACGCATACGCGATTCCATTGGACCAAAGGCCCTCAGCGCGTAAGCGCGTCTGTGACGTGACCCGCACGGGTGTTTCCCACACAGCACGTGATGACAGAGCACACGTGGAAAGACTGCACGTCAGAGTCTCATTGCGTGTGATTGGTGGAAATGGCCGTACACCGGGATACAGGTGCGCTGACGTACTTGCGTGTGTAAGTGTCCGCGCACACCTCATATACACGTACATAGGCCAATCGCGTGTACACGCACTTTTGTCCAATTACACGCGATGAGACTCTGACGTGCAGTCTTTCCACGTGTGCTCTGTCATCACGTGCTGTGTGGGAAACACCCGTGCGGGTCACGTCACAGACGCGCTTACGCGCTGAGGGCCTTTGGTCCAATGGAATCGCGTATGCGTGCTGACGCGCTTACGCGCTAAGGGCCTTTCCTCGGTTTTCACGCTGACGTGCAGGATTTTCACGTGCCAATTCACTCCGTACCAAGCTGGCCACGCGTGAGCACACGGGAGACCACGCTCCTGCCCAGAAGGCCGAATTACTGCCCCCCAGAGCCCCGAGCACGCTCCCACCTGCTATCTGCTGCTGCCTGACTGCCTGCTGCCCACGTGCACTGCCATTTGCTGCCTGCACATCAGCCAGGGGTGCTGTTGCTGTGACCACCCCTGCTGGAACAGAAGACTCCCGACTGGAATTCCATCGCTCCACAGCCCAGCCCCAGGACCCAGTTGCCCACCCACTCCTGCCTCTGGGGTTGTCATGTCGGGGCTAACACCATCTGTGACCACTGACAACCCCCGGCCAGAGAGGCAGAGGGGCACCAGCTTCAGTGCCACCGAAGTTGGTGTCCTGGTGGAGCAAGTCCTGGGGCAGTATGATGCCCTCTTTGGAAGTTCCCGCGCCGACAAGGAAGGACGGACTCGGATCTGGACTGACATCGTGACTGCCATCAACGCGGAGGGGGTGGCAGTCCGGGACTTACAACATGTCAGGAAGCGCTGGGAGGACTTCAGGTCCAGGACCCTGAACAAGGCCCGGTGCCTCTTGAAGGCAGCGGATGCCAAGGGGCGCCGGGGCCACTTGTCGGAAGAACAGATGGGGGTCCTGGAACGCATATCCCCAGCGCTCCACGTCCAGGTCCTAGAGAAGCAGAGCCGTCTGGAGTCGAGCGGTGAGTGTACATGCATCCTGGTTGTGAGCAGGGCGTGTGGTGATCATTCCCCATTGTGCCGGTTGCACATCTGTTTGTATGGGGTGGAGTATGGGTGGGGGTGTACAGGGCCGTGGGGCTGACACATGCGAGGGCTGTAATGTGTGAGACATGGATGGTGCTTGTGTGTGTGGGCTTGCATGGCAAATGCAGTTGTGCGTGCACACATGTTTGGATGAATGTGTATGTAAGTAGACATGTCCGTGATGTCAGGCATGTATGTTGTTTTCGGCTGCATGTATGAGCACTGTGTACATGTGCATGTGTGTGTATTTGTCAAAGGTGCAACAGTGATGCTACATGGATGCATGTGACAGCGGTATGTGGAAGCCTGATTGGCAGATGTGACATGGATGCCCGTCTGAACAGTGCGACACTTGGCAGAGGTGTAGACATGCATGCAAGTGTGGTGGTGTGTGTACATGTGTGGTGCACTTCCTGTGATGCATGTGATGTATGGCTCCCCTTTGGCTGCTGATGCTGTTGTATGTGTAGGGATGGTGGTGGCAGTTGCGATATGGCTGTGGTATGGCTCATGTGTGCCAGTTGCAATGACATGTGTGTTGGGGATTGTGATGACATGTCTGAGGTTTGCCAATGCCACTCATGTGCAACTGTCATGCGTGTATGTGTCCATTGTACAGTGCCCTGATGCCTGTGTTTTGTTTCTCCCTGTCTGCAGCGTCAACTGATGAAGAGGGCGGAGAAGGTGCTGTGGAGCACAGCGGCGGGGATCCGACCGCCAGCCGGAGACGCAAGGCCCGGCTCCCCTCCCGTGTTGTCATCTCGTCGGGGAGTGAGGAGTCCGGTGCCGCGTCCCAGGCCGCAGCTGCTGGGGGGAGGTCCAAGAGGCGGAGGTTGCAGTTGGACTCCTCGGCAGCAGAAGGGGCAGCTGGGACCCCACAGGGCCCAACAGGGGAAGATGGCACAGAGTCATCCAGGTTGGTGGGGGGTTTGGTGGAGGAGGGGGCCGCGCAAGCACCAGAGACAGGGTCTGGAGGTGGGGATCCCACTGGTGCTAGTGGTGCAGTGCAGGACCAGGGACAGGAGGCAGCACAGGCGGCCGCGGAGGTGCCTGTGTGCAATCCTGTCCCCGATCCTGTCCCTACATCATCTTGCACCAGCAGGGATGCCTACGTCCAGACCCGTTTTCAGGCAGGGGATGAGCTGACGTCAACTGGCCTTCCTCTGCCTGCGGACGTGGCCATCCAGGTCCGGGTTGAGCCTGTCCTGGCTGGTGTGGCGTTGCGTCAACGGGCCATGCGAGGTGACCTGCAGTCTTTTCATGGAGAGACTGCACGTCATCTCGAATGGCTCGTTGACCACGTCAGCCTGCTGGGACAGGTCACCCAGGCCGGATTCCGCTGTCTGATGGGGCTTGCTCCGACCCCCTCCTCAACTGGACCCCCTACGCGCCAGTCGTCCTCTGTGCCATCTTCCCACCCATCAGTCACCTGGGTGCCCTGTGGAGCTGCCTCTGACAGTGCGGCCAGGCTGGTGGAGGAGGCATCCCTGCCACAGTCGGGAGTCGGACGTCCAGCAGGGGTGGCCACATCAACAGGTGCACCCCAGCCGGCAGAGGATGTGCAGGCAGCAGGAGGCAGTGCACGGGCAGAGGCAGAGCAGCAGCAGCAGCAAGATGGTGGGAGCCATGAAGGCTCGGGGCCTTCGACATCGGAGGGGCAGGCATCGGCCGGAGGGCAGGAGGACCCAGGACAGAGAGTGTCTTCCGTGTGGCAGCGGTTGGGCCACGCCATAGGTGCGGAGCGGCGGCGGGCGGAAGAGGCGCGGCTCACAATGGTCAGGGCGGAGAACTCCATGCGGAGGGCCCTGAGGCGGGCCGAGTGCCTCGAGGCAATCCGCAGGGGGTTGGAGGAGGACACGGCGTCGTCCCTGCGGACCCTCGGGGCCATGGAACTGGACCGCCTCCGGGACATCGAACAGGAGTTCGATGATGCCCTGGTCCGGAACACCACAGAGTGAGCCGCTGGACTTGCCCGCCGCCTTTGTATATAGTTCTTTAGTTTTAGGTTTCCTTTCGTTCTTATTATTATTTGGAGTCGACGGACACTGCTCCACTTTTTGTATATAGTTGATATTTAGGTAGGTTTTTTAGGAGGTTTCCTTAGTTCAGTTGTGATGATGGACCCTTGTTATTTTTGTACATAGTTCTTTGTTGCATGGAGAGTTTTTACATTTCACTTTGGACATAATTTTTTGGATTTGATTTTCTAGTTTTGTGTTTTTATGCGGACATGCAGCTTATTTTTTCACATTTACATTGTAGTTAGTTTTCTTTCTTTGGCATTTGTATTTTTTTCAATACATTTTTTTTCCATTGTTCACTGTGTGGTTTCATCTCATTGGTTTCATGCATGTCATGTTGTGTGTTTTCCCATTCAATTTGAAAATATGTGTGTGACGGACATGGGTTCATTTGCTTTATGTACATTGGGGGTGTAACATGTGATTTCCATTTCCATGTGGGTGAATGGGTTACTTGGTAGGGCTTTTTGGCTGTGGAGGCTGACCATTACGCACATGATTGGGGATTGTGAGGACCTGGTGGGGGCTGCACATGGTGGCAGGGGGGTGGGGGTGCAGGGGGACATGAGTGGGGGCCTGGTGGAGGTTGAGCCTGCACTGCTGGGGGGTGGGGGTGGTGGGAGACATGAGTGGGGGCCTGGTGGAGGCTGCCCCTGGTGGCTGGGGGGTGGGGGTGGTGGGTGACATGAGTGGGGGCCTGGTGGAGGGTGCCCCTGGTGGCTGGGAGGTGGGGGTGGTGGGAGACATGAGTGGGGGCCTGGTGGAGGGTGACCCTGGTGGCTGGGGGGTGGGGGTGATAGGGGACATGAGTGGGGGCCTGGTGGAGGGTGACCCTGGTGGCTGGGGGGTGGGGGTGGTGGGTGACATGAGTGGGGGCCTGGTGGAGGGTGACCCTGGTGGCTGGGGGGTGGGGGTGGTGGGAGACATGAGTGGGGGCCTGGTGGAGGGTGACCCTGGTGGCGGGGGGGTGGGGGTGATAGGGGACATGAGTGGGGGCCTGGTGGAGGGTGCCCCTGGTGGCTGGGGGTGGGGGGAGACATGAGTGGGGGCCTGGTGGAGGGTGACCCTGCACTGCTGGGGTGTGGGGGTGATGGGAGACATGAGTGGGGGCCTGGTGGAGGGTGACCCTGGTGGCTGGGGGGTGGGGGTGGTGGGAGACATGAGTTGGACATGGGTGGGGGCCTGCTGGCAGGTGCCCCACAGTGCTGGGGGGTGGGGGTGGTGGGGGACATGAGTTGGACATGGGTGGGGGCCTGCTGGCAGGTGCCCCACAGTGCTGGGGGGTGGGGGTGCAAGGGGACATGAGTTGGACATGGGTGGGGGCCTGCTGGCAGGTGCCCCACAGTGCTGGGGGGTGGGGGTGCAAGGGGACATGAGTTGGACATGGGTGGGGGCCTGCTGGCAGGTGCCCCACAGTGCTGGGGGGTGGGGGTGCAAGGGGACATGAGTTGGTGTTCATTAGTTCAAGGAGACATGTGCCTTTGCTGGGGGGCATGCCCATGGTGGGTGGGCTGTCTGCGGGACATGACCAGGGATGCATGGTAGTCCCCTGTGGTGTGGGCTGCCTGCAGGGGCCGTGGAGGGTGTACAGGGTACACCTGGGAGGACCCACACTGTCAAATCACATGTGGAACTTCCCGCGCACCCCTGAAATACACGCGCCCAGGCTATTCGCGTGTGGGACTTCCCGCGCACCCCTGAAATACACGCGCCCAGGCTATTCGCGTGTGCAACTTCCCGCGCACCCCTGAAATACACGCGCCCAGACTATTCGCGTGTGGAACTTCCCGCGCACCCCTGATATACACGCGCCCCCAGGCTATTCGCGTGTGGAACTTCCCGCGCACCCCTGAAATACACGCGCCCAGGCTATTCGCGTGTGGAACTTCCCGCGCACCCCTGATATACACGCGCCCCCAGGCTATTCGCGTGTGGAACTTCCCGCACACCCCTGAAATACACGCGCCCAGGCTATTCGCGTGTGGAACTTCCCGCGCACCCCTGAAATACACGCGCCCAGGCTATTCGCGTGTGGAACTTCCCGCGCACCCCTGAAATACACGCGCCCCCAGGCTATTCGCGTGTGGAACTTCCCGCGCACCCCTGATATACACGCGCCCAGGCTATTCGCGTGTGGAACTTCCCGCGCACCCCTGGAATACACGCGCCCCCAGGCTATTCGCGTGTGGAACTTCCCGTGCACCCCTGAAATACACGCGCCCAGGCTATTCGCGTGTGGAACTTCCCGCGCACCCCTGGAATACACGCGCCCCCAGGCTATTCGCGTGTGGAACTTCCCGCGCACCCCTGAAATACACGCGCCCAGGCTATTCGCGTGTGGAACTTCACGCGCACCCCTGAAATACACGTGCCCCCAGGCTATTCGCGTGTGGAACTTCCCGCGCACCCCTGATATACACGCGCCCAGGCTATTCGCGTGTGGAACTTCCCGCGCACCCCTGGAATACACGCGCCCCCAGGCTATTCGCGTGTGGAACTTCCCGCGCACCCCTGAAATACACGCGCCCAGGCTATTCGCGTGTGGAACTTCCCGCGCACCCCTGGAATACACGCGCCCCCAGGCTATTCGCGTGTGGAACTTCCCGCGCACCCCTGAAATACACGCGCCCAGGCTATTCGCCTGTGGAACTTCCCGCGCACCCCTGGAATACACGCGCCCCCAGGCTATTCGCGTGTGGAACTTCCCGCGCACCCCTGAAATACACGCGCCCAGGCTATTCGCCTGTGGAACTTCCCGCGCACCCCTGGAATACACGCGCCCCCAGGCTATTCGCGTGTGGAACTTCCCGCGCACCCCTGAAATACACGCGCCCCCAGGCTATTCGCGTGTGGAACTTCACGCGCACCCCTGGAATACACGTAGCCGGCTCCCCCAGGCCCGATTGCGTGAGGAACTTCACGCGAACCCCTGTAATACACGTAGCCCGCTACCCCAGGCCCGATCGCGTGAGGAACTTCACGCGAACCCCTGTAATACACGTAGCCCGCTCCCCCAGGCCCGATCGCGTGTGAAACTTCACGCGAACCCCTGAAATACACGTAGCACGCTCCCCCAGGCCCGATCGCGTGAGGAACTTCACGCGAACCCCTGTAATACACGTAGCCCGCTCCCCCAGACCCGATCGCGTGTGAAACTTCACGCGAACCCCTGAAATACACATAGCCCGCTCCCCCAGGCCCGATCGCGTGAATAACTTCACGCGAACCCCTGTGATGCACGTACCCTGCTGAAATCGCGTGTTAGACTTCCCGCGCACCCCGTAATACACGCACACGTATTTTTTGTCAGCGGGTGTCCGTGTTTGTGGGTACCCCTTTGCACGTCATTTTTCCTGGAGGGCCACAGTATGGGACATTCATCATGGCAGTATATAGGTGCTATTTGTTGGCGCACCTTTTGGCGCACATTTCTTACAGCCGCAGAGACGCTACCGCCTGCTTTCTTGTGGCGGTCGTGTTTGTGCCTGTGCGCTGGTTTGAGCGTGCGCTTTTTTGCCCTATTCTATTCCATGAATACGTGTTGTAGGCGAGCGTGTGGGCGTTCCGCGCACTTGTGCCCTGTACTTCCCCCGTGACGCCCACGTTTTGACAAGTTGTTCCCCATTCCGAGTGTTACGCCCGTGTTCCGCCTACTTTTGTTGCGTGCGCCGCGCTATGTGCGAATTTCGCTGTGCCCTGTGCGATTTTCGCTGTGACCTGGCGCACGCTGTTAGATGGCCTGTGCGCCAACGTGCGCCGCGCACTTTTTTATCGCACATCCGCTGGTTTTCTCGCGCACGGCCTTCCATGAATCGACGTGCGCTGCTTTTCGTGCGATTTTCGCAATTGCACTGCGATTTTCGCTATTCCACTGCGATTCGCACGTTTTTGCCCACTTGCGCCGCGCTAATTATTCCATGAATCGGCCTCTGTGTGTATACCAACCACTGTAGACTGTGTCCCCACTCAAATAGAGTATTGTGTGCGTATTCCTGGTTGTGTGGGCGTGGGCTGTGATTGCGCGGCTGCCTGCCTTTTGAGCCGTCCATAGCTTATTTTATCGAGGCTCTGGGGCTGAAGTACTTTGTTGTGGAATTGAGGACCTTTGAATTTCTCTGTATTTTCTGTCAGCTGCCTTCATTTTCAGTTGCTGTGCTGTTATATTTTCTTCAGTTACACGTGCTACATGCAAGCCTACAAACCATACGTGTTATAAGCCAAGTTCATGTTCTTAGCTGGAGTCCACTTAATGTAATCACTTGACACACTTAATAATTAGCCAATGCCGGCTGCTAACTATTTTAAGCCTAAAAGTAACCATTATAATAAATAATAAAATGACTACTTGTTTGGTTAATGTCGTCAAAGCTTTAACTGAGGCCAAGCAGAGGCTGCACCTGAAGGGGGATGGACAAATCACTGTATTTTATTCACCTCATGGCAGTTCAAATGCTGATTCTAGATTATGCAATGAGGTCGTTCAAGTGCCTTAAGCTGCTAAGAAGGTCATCCTCTCGGACTTTCCCCCAAAATGAACCAGAATTAGCTCCTTTCTTTAAGATGGAAGAACAGAATAGCCCTTTAAGGAATGCCAATACTGAAGGCAGTGAAGAAAGGAATAACATGGATCAGCCTTTTCGCAAGGGGTTAGCAGACGCCATTGTGCACAACGTGTAGCATGAACTGGGAAACCTCTCCCTTATGGCCGCCTGCATTAACGTGGGCGATG
This sequence comes from Ambystoma mexicanum, assembly GCF_040938575.1. Taxonomy (NCBI): domain Eukaryota; kingdom Metazoa; phylum Chordata; class Amphibia; order Caudata; family Ambystomatidae; genus Ambystoma; species Ambystoma mexicanum. The sequence goes on along the minus strand of NC_090931.1, from coordinate 1,277,165,448 downwards.
ATAACTTGGGGACTGAAGTTCCACTAACTAACCTGAGTGCCTCTCCATGTTTATTTGCCCCATCGAACTTGGGGGGCGACAACGCCTTGTCACTTGGAGATCTGTCTCACAACTTTTCGACCATAGAAAACAAAACCACAGGATGTGAATCCGAATTGATAATGAAAGATACCTCAAGCATAAGTGGGAGTGCAATCTCTTCTCTCAATCTAGTCCACCAAGCACTGATTAAACTTTACGACAACATCAGTGCTGAGATCAAAATACATTCCAATGCTTTACTGGAGATTAAAGAACGTTAATAAAGATGGAAAGACTGGGTTTATCTAAAGAGGACCCTGTTCGCCATATTAAAGCCAATAATGGAGTTGAAGATATTATAGTTCTGAGCTCCCAGACTCAAGCCAGGTATCCAGGATTCTCTATTGAAGGTTACGACCCAAGTAAACCTGAGGCAAAAACCTCTTTGAAAAAATCAACCAGGGGAGTACATTAATAAGCAACGAGGTTCACATAAGTTCCTACGTAAGATCCTGAAAGCAGCTATGCTCTGGGAGCAAACGGATTGCGTTATTTTTCCAAGATCTGAGGAACGAGACATTAGTGAACTATTACCAGTTAGGGCAGATGATCGCCAAACCGTTGACCTTGTGGAATCTATGACTGATCAAGATGTGGCGATACGTGATTCACGGAAATCAAAGAACACAATTAGGAAGAAGAAAACTACTGAAGGTGCTGCCATTAGACACTTCTTGCATCAGATAGATTACAAAGAAAATTCAGACCTACAGCAGCCTCAGGATAAGGAAAAATCGTGCCTGCAGGCCACAAATACACTGCCTTCTCAGGGACATTGGCTTGGACCCAATATTGGTAATAGACTATGGTGATGACTCAAATCAGTCTGTGAGAGTTAATTTAGGAAAAGGAAAGGGAAAATCGGTCCCAGTGGGATCTGTTCCTAATGCAAGTGCCAAGTTGTTGGAATCGTCAGATGGTTCCGGGTGTGTCGTTACACCCTTGCGTTCATCTAATAACGGCCTGTTATGTTTGAGGATCTCTAAGATTTTCAAAGATGAAGTAGAGTATCCTTTGAACAGAGGTAGAATTGTATCTATTTTTTAAAGTATTCCTGTTTTATCAAGATTATCGACCAGGGATATTGGGAAAGGATTTCTTCAGGATGTGAATTTATTCTATTCGTCACACTCTTTACACAGTTTCTTTCTCCTACTATTACTGTCAGTCTACTGATGCTTCTACTCACTAGCGCTCGCTATCCCCCTCTAGTACTGTGAGGAATCCGACCATCCTCAGGGTGGGTGTGCACTCACCTAGCTTTTTTATGAAATTGAATGATGGTAGATCAAAAGGTGGGGGACTAATCCGCACACATTTTCCAATGCTCACTGCATGACCTACACATAGACCTGTGGACACAGCTTACAGGCGCTGTGCACTCTGTCATATTTAGTTGGCATATGACAGCCAAGAAGTGGGAGAGAAAAACCTTCCTCCTGCCATGACCAGCCTAATTAACTATCAAAGGCTCCATGGATCCGCCCTGTCCTTTTGTTGAGCCCCGCAGAATGGTGACAGCGATTAACATAATTAGCAGACTAATAGAGTATGCTCCAAACAGGCCCACACTGGGCCCGGCTGCAGAGGTTAACAAAGGAGACAGGAAACAACAACATTTGATCTGTGTCAATCTGAAGCCAGATCCTGCCTCTCAGTATCAAGGGAAGTGAACGGTCATGTCTGCGGCAGCCGTTTACAGTAGTCATCCCCGCATGGGGACCCTATTCAGAAGGTATGAGAATGTGGTTTGCAGAAGCCAGAAAGTCTGGTCACGGCGCAGTTTCAAGGGAGACCTGCCGCTTTAATCAGGAACCACAGAGAGCTCAATTAACCAGAGAGACCATTTGATCCACAACAGACAGGAAGATGGGTGTGACTTAGCATTACATATTTTCACCCCTTTACCTTTTCTGTTGCAAAGCCCTCTGGTTATGACCTCATGCATAAAGAAGAATGTTGGTGGGGACCCAGGATTGTTTAATTACGGTAGGCTTAGCCTACACCAATAAATGTGGCCCATTTTGCTTTAAAAGAGGGCTGAGCCCCTCCTTTGGGAAATCATCTGAAGTCTTTGTAAGGAGTAACAAGAAGAACTCAGCATAGGACCACGGCTAAAGGTACAGTATGCCTTACATCTTCCACCAGTGAAGGAAGGCCAACACATCAAGGAGGGAAACAAGATCCCTCCCCTAAACCTCTCCCACGGAACAGAGGGAGATGTGTAAGAGACCTCAGGGTATTCTCCCAAGCTGGCATCGAGAAACTCTTATTCAGGTGGCCAGGGGAAGGCTGGCGCTCTCAGATCCCAACCCTGTGACTGGACGAGCGATGGAGGATCACCTGGGTAGGGTAGCCCAGAATTGTGCTCTTGGAAATGCCCCAGTTGAGATGCGGTACTGTACCGAGGGAAAAGGAGAGGAAGATGAAATCCCTGAGGCCTTTGTAGGTTTCAATAAATCTGCCTCACCTCTTATTACATCTATCCTATTCAGATCCAATGATCCCTCCATACAGAATCGATCCCCTAAGATCTCCAACCTGCGTGCACCCGAAGATTATCTATCCCAGAATACCTGTGTTCTTGCGTCCTGCCCGAATATTCCTGGACATTCTTATGATGTGACTCCTGCTGGAATGTGGAATGGGGCTATGGAATGTGGAGGGAACGTGAGCAGGGGAATGTTGAGTTTGTTTGCCTTCAGATAAGAGTCTGTTGGAAGTTTAGTTGCAGGCTGATGTGTGGGGGTCTTTTGCTGTGATACTTAAGGACAATTAAAGGACTTCAACTTACCTGCTGACGTGTGTGCCTTCGTCCTTTCACTGGCGATGAAGAAACAGCACACAGACCCCCACCAACAACGCTGCCGCATCTATCCCCTAACAGGAAGCAATGTCTGGATGTGTGGCGACCCATATGAGGCACCCACACTCTGCTGTGCCTCCACTGAGGGGAGAAGAGGGCCGCAGTTCCAGTTTCGAGTCTGTGGTGAGGGTGTAGAGGGACTGCAGCACCATCTCCAACCCAACGGTGAGTGCGCCTGCACCCGACTTGTACCGGCCCACAACTACTGAGGGAACGAAGAAAAGAAGTCTGCGTTAGGGCATCTGAGACGTTAGTGTGAGATCCCAATTTCCTATTTAGAGGCCTCAAAAGCTCTGCGCTGTGCCAGCATTCCAAACCTCCACATGGTTAGGCGAGTCAAGCGGAAGGGATAAGGACCAAGTGGAAGTCGGGCACCTGACGGAAGGAAGTCAGGCAACACACAGTAGGCACTGAGGTGCATTCTGCCTAGTGTTACTTCCAAAGTATCTCGTACACAAGGCAGCGAAGAAGTATACCCTCATTGCTAATGTTGTGAAGCGTGCATACAGAGAAAGCAATTCACAGAGCTACACAAAAAGAATTCTACATCTTTTCAGTGATATACCTAAATAAGTGAGGAACGGACAAACATTTTTAACCTGTGTGAACCCACGGGACTGAACAAGGCTAATGTAGCCAATGAAAATTCTGCGGGATAGAACAAGGTCTAAGCAGCAAGTGAATATTTGCAATGGAGACTGCTGAACTGAAGGGGTACTAGTGCTTGCACACACCAAACTGCACCCATTATGATTGTGTTCCCAATCAGTGCCAGGACAGTACTGCCTTAAGTAGTTAAATTAAGGATGCAACGTCTGGAGTACCAGGTCACCCGGTCTTCATGGCTAACCCAGGCCCTATCAAAATTAAGTGGGGACCATGGAGGAAGGGTTTTATGCACTATGTGAGGGCCGCCTTTGGCAACACTATATCGACTGAGTGAAAAGTGTAGCTCCTTATGCATTTCCTAGGGTACGAGGGGCAACAGATATACAAAACCTTACCTGAGATATCTGAATTGGACCAAGAGAGTAATGCAAATGAGTTTGATGCTGCTTTGCATAAGCTCGATCTCCATTTTGATGTCAAAACAAGCACCATCCTTGAAAGATATAATTTCTGCATCAGAGAACACGAAGGAGAATCCGTGGAAGAGTATTTGACGGCCCTGCGACACTTGTCTCTTAATTGTAAATTTGGAGATAATTGGACGAACATATAAGAGACCAGTTTATAAAAACAATGTTGCACCAACAAAAGAGGAACTAAAGTTTAAAGACGAGCCGAACTTGTATGAGATTGTGTTAATTGCCATGCGAGTTGAACATTCTATGGCATGTGCTGCCAAACTGAACAAAAAGGAGAGCAAGAATTTTACTAGTGAAGTATTGAAGGTAGGAGATTCAGGAAAGGAAAACTACAAAGCAAAGAAGAGGAATAAAGGAAACAATCCAAGGCCATGAGAAGTGCTGAAAAATAAAAGTGATAAGGCGAAAGGGGGCAAGATTGATGAAAAATTTCGTTTTAGGTGTGCTAGTGCCAACCACTTTGCGAGTTCACCAGTATGCCCGGGTAGGAGGATAACGTGTAGCAAATGTAAAAGGCGGTGTCACTTTGCCAACTGCTGTAAGAATTATTATTATTTTTTTTTTTTATTAATATTGATATCGTTGAAATAAATCAACTTTTCAATACAGATACTGAATGTTATATACAATTAATCAACTTTTCAATACAAAGTACAAAATGTTATATACAATTAATCATCGTACATAGAATTTAAGGGAGTAGAGAAAAATTGATAAAATTCATTGGGCTTTAGAATTAATACATTAATACCTTGTACAAATTGCCTGGACAAGACACAGTAAAAAAGACGTTATTCAATTCAAATCAATTCACATAAACACATTTAGTTAGAAATATTAAAACGAGACGCTTCAGCACGCCATTCTCAATCAGTGGATCAGGAGCTCGAATGAATAACAACAGTTGTTTAACAAGTTAAATTCACCCTGAAAAGAAATTTGACAATGGCTAGTTGAAGAGAAACGTTAGTCGTTAACAATAGTGTAGACCATCTGTCTACCGAATCTAAATTTCCTAAGTAACTACAATGCCATGTGAAGAAGGTTAAGCGTTTTTGAATTAATGCCGGGCAAAGGGAAAGTATATGCTCTAAGGTTTCTACAACTTTGGTATCACCGCAAAATCTACAAAAGGAAACCACTTCTGCATTGCCCTTCCGTCTAGCCAAGAGATAACGAGTATGCCATAAATTCAGTCGCATTCTAAGAATGGCTGAACGCATTCTTTTACAAGGAAATTTTAAAAGATAGGGTTCAACACATCCCAGTCTCTTATGACGAAATCTCTCAGGAATAGCAGATTTATATCGCAAACATTGGTTTCGAGTGTTAATCCAATCATTGCGGTAAATTAACTGTTTTACTTTATTTGGATTAGTCAAGAGCAAGTCAAGTGATGCCTCTGCTTCCACCAACGTGCGATAGATAGCCCGCAGCCACTGTTTAACAAAAGAGTGATCAGTGTGGAAAATGTAATTTGATAAAAATTGCAATAAGTTATGCTCATGGTGAGGTAAAAGAGTTTTCCGGAGTAAGGCACATGTTCTCCACTGATACTGAGCATACAGAGAAGAAAGGCCTAATTCGTATCGTATCCAGACAGTCGGAACGCATTGAGGCAGCTGAAGAACGGCTTTCCAAAATTTACCTTCAAGTTTGTTAAAAACTTTTGGTAGCCATGGCAATTGAGACTCTAAACCATATAAAATACATGGGGTGACTTTTTGTTTCCAAAAGAGGACAGTTGGATGTATAGAAAAGGCACCATACCGATGCATTATAATTTTGGTTTGGGAGATAGCAGAATTAAGTTTGCACTTGATTGCATCAAGGTGAGCATTAGAAGTGATGCTAGTATCAAAGATCATACCAAGGTAGACATAGCTCGATACTATCGTCAGATTTATATGGTTAAAGGACCAAGACGGAAGAGATCTTTTTGTATTATACGGTCTATAGACAACCACTTGTGTTTTGGTTGTGTTCACATGTAAGTCATTGGCCCGTATATAGCGATTAAAGCCATCAAGAAGTTTTTGTAATCCCACTGGGGTTTTAGAGATTAACACCAGGTCATCAGCATACATTAAGGTCTGAATTTGGCAATTGTTTAATCTGGGGGAGTCCGATGTTATTTCCTCAAAAACCTTGCGCACATCATGCATATAATAACTAAAAATTGCGGATGCTAAGAGGCAGCCTTGTTTGAGGCCACGTGCAGTTGGTATTGATCTCGATAGAAGACCTTCTAGGTTCAATCTAATACGCACGGAGGTATCCCCATGTAGCAATTGAATAATTTGTTGTAGGGTGGGCGGACACTTATCTCTCGTAAGTTTTGCAAAGAGAATTGGACGAGAAATAGAATCAAATGCCGTGTGGAGATCCAGGAAGGCAAAGTAGAGTGCTTGTTTTGTTTTTTGCGCTTGAAATTTGAGAGCATTGAGGCAAAACAAATTAATATTTGTGCCTAGCCCTGCAAGAAATCCTGTTTGAAACGGGTCTCTTGCCTGGGCTGCTTTGGTCCAGATGTTAAAATCCCTCAGAATAAGTTTTGAAAAAAGCTTGCCAGGGGCATCAAGAAGGGCAATGGGTCTGTAATTGCACGGCAAAGTGTGATCGCCCTTTTTGTGAATGGGAACTATAATAGAAGTTTTCCAAGAATTGGGGATCTCACGGGACTTAATAAGAGATTGAAAAAGATTATTTAGTATGTTTGCCCACTTTGTAGGATTTGTTTTAAACATATGATTGCTAAGGCCATCCGGGCCAGTAGCCCGAGAGGAGCTAATATGTCTAATATAGTCTTCGAGTATAAGTGGGGAACAAACAAGAGACCAGTGCTCGTTGTTGATAGGTAGTTTAGCCAAAGGCACAAAAGACGGGTCTGCATATAAGCTAGAATAGTGTTTAATCCATTGGGTCTCACTAACACTAGAGACCTCTAAAATACCTTGAGATGTGTTAGCGCATTGATTAAAGATTGCCCAAGTTTCAGCTATATTTTTATTCGCTATTAATTTTAGCATATATTCGCCATCTTGTTGTAAAATGTATGCGCGATGTTGTTTCATCCAATTACGAAATTTGCTCTTCGCCATTCGCAACTGTTGGATGAGGTTGGGCCGGTTCATTTTTATAATCATTCTTTTTTCACAATGATATTCGGTCTTTTTAGCCTTGATTAAAGGATTGAAAGTATGCTTGTGTGGACGAAGCACATGACTTTCCGTACGAGACTCAAAGGTGAGGAGAAGGTTAGTGTACTGTTTAGGACAAGTAGAGCTATTATTTAAGATGATTAAACGAGCAAAAGAGGACAGATTACTATTTGACCAGCGAAGGCGCGTTTTAGCATTATTTACTTTTAGGTTATCCATGTGGTATGACCTTTTGGGAAATGAGTAATTCCACTCAATTGTGAGCACTAGTAAATGGTGATCACTGTGCACTTGTGGAAATATTTTGAAGGTACTTATTTGTCCAGATAAGTTGGAGTGTGTATAGATGTAATCTATTGTGGTGGATATGGAACCTCTATGCCATGTGGGCTGAGCTGGAATATCACCTTGAATTACGCCATTAGTCATATGAAAATGGCGATTAGACATATAGGAGGACCAGCGCTGAACCTTTTCCATTGTTATTTTTCCTTTAGGGTTAATACAGTCCAGATTAAGATCACCCACAATGAAGGTATCCGTAATGTTTTGAGCAAGGAATACCATGTCCAAAAGTCTGGACAGACCTAAATAAAACGCGGTATCAGTCAATCCTAACGGATTACGATATATATTAATCAACGCAATATTATGTACTGGACCTGTAATCTTGACAAGTTGAATGAAGGCAGAAACGGAGTCCCAGGCTTCAATGGTGAAACCACTAGATATATTTACTCCTGTCAATAAACCTGAAGATGGTCGACCTCTATGACTTCCAATAGCTGGAAGCAAAACAAATTCGTAGTTATTCCATACAGGTGTTTGTAAGAGCCAGGTTTCCTGTAATGCTATTATGTCCATAACTGCTGGAAAGTTGGAGGTTTGTAAATGAGAATGACCTCTAGTATTCCAGCTAGCAACACGAATAAGATGGTTTTTAGGTGTTTCTAATGGTTATGACATACATGGCTCAACATAGCCACTATTCTGTACTGAAGGAAGGCATGCGCTAGATTGATGTAGTGAGTGCTTTATATTAGCGTCACCCTTTGTAAATGCGGGGTCTTGTGCTAATAGAAACCCCATTGAGAATAATTGCATTTTTGATTTCCAGATGGTATTTAAAACAATACCCGAGGGAATCTACAAGCGCACCACCGAACAGGTATTCTCAGAGATAAACTCAATCTGTTCAATATCGCTTGAGCTTATATCTTCGAGCTCTATCACTTCAGAAAAAATATTGAGTACGCTACGACGATTTAAGTCATAGATGCCATAGTTGCCTCCTCGACATTTCAAAATTAAAGAATGGCATTTACGCCGTGACGAGGGAAGAGAAATGGGTATCACAGGGTTGCTATCTCGAGAATTGTGAATTGCAGAAGAAAAAGGAGTCTTTGGATTAAGTTTCGATGGAACTGAAGTGGGAGCTGGAATGACAGGAGAGCGATTATCAATACGCAGAGAGGATCGTTGAGTAGCTATGGATGTTGGCATGGAACTAGGTAGGAGCCATTGGCTCAACGACGAATTTAGACCACTTGATTTTTGGGGCGGCTTAGAAGGAATAGGCTGGAAACCGGAGGCCAAATATGCATCTACAGCTTCGCGTATTTGTTCCGTCAAGACTCTGTTTGGAGAGTCCGTGCTCTTTTTGGTGACTACAGATATCATATTATCACCAGCAGCTAAATTTGTTTGGCTTTTACATTTGCTTGGTGGTTGGCAGCTGGAGGCTAACTCAAGTTCACGTATCAGAGCATCTAAGGGAGGATGACTAGAGGCCGTGGTGGTAGTTGACACTGAAGGCAGCACAGGGGTAGGGAACTTGATCATGGACTGGTTAGGGTTCAGATGCAGAGATGGAACAGGGAGAATCACATTTGAAGAAGATGCTTCAATATCCGCCAACGGTACTATGGGAACTCCTGAAATGGGTTTGGAAATTTGCAAACCAGAAATGGGAAGCACTAAAGAGGGAACTATTGCTGTCAATTGTGTGGGATCAGGAATTTGAACTGACTTGTCTGTCAATGAAGCAGTTACTTGGAAAGAACAGGAATTAGTACTAGTAATGGGAGGAATAGAACCAGAGACTATGGTAGGTGACAGTTGTTTAGACACTAGCGCTGGGATTACATCTTGAGAGGCTTTTGAGACTACTTGGGACTCAGAAACCGGTATTAAATTTTGGAAAAACGTTTTCATGGTTTGCTTCTGTAAAGTTAGAGTGACCAGGTTAGAAGTTTTCTTATTTTTTTTTTTTTCTCAGTATGATGGGGAATTTTTGAAGGCTTTTTTCGATTTCTTCTGCCTGGTACGACTTGGGTATCATGTTTTTCTGCAACGGTAATTGTGGAAGATACAAGGGCTGGGGAAGGTGAAGGAACTAATATTGGAGGATCAATAGGAAGAATGGTATGTGAGTCGTTTACCGGATCACTAATGATGGCAGAATTCCGCCATCCTTCGGAGGTAATGATGTCCGCAAATGCCGGTATGAACGGTGGAGGCGGAAACTTGGAAGATAAAGGACTTGTAGACCCGATGGTCATAATTGAAATATCGTCATCAAGAACGTTAGTGTTAGGACGAGAATGGCGAGGTTGCACTGCCAAGTCGTGAACTAAGGTCTTAAGTACTACTAAAGTTTCGTGAGCTTCTGCTGAATGTAAGGTAACTTTAGCATCTAAACATTCAAAAAGTTTATACAAGCCTAACAAATTTAGCTGCATCGCGGCCAAAGTGATATCAGAGGTTGAAGGACAGCCTCTAACTTCTGTAAGGCAATTGGCTACTAGAGGAAGGGAATCAACTACTACTATAGGCCGCATTGGTGGTATAATTGTAGTAGGAGATGGACTCTTAAGTGGTATGTTTATATTGTCCACCGAATTATCTAATAAGGTACTGAATGGAATTTGAGACATAGGTTTTGCCACAAAGCTTTGAAGAGAGGGTTCCTGTGGAACTTGTATTTGGACTCTACGGGGAGTAGGATAAACAAAAGAAATAGAGGGGGAATTTGGAGAACACTCCAGACATGAACTAGCTGAGATAAGGTTAATTGCACTTTGGGAATCTTGCAGTAGTGAGTTATTGGAATCAGAGTATCTGGCATGTAGTGAAAGTTCAGGTTCAAAACATGGAGAAGATGTTAAAGGTCTGTCTAAATACTTAGCGCCTCTCCTTTTTGTAGTCAAACCTGGCAAAGGAGTGTGCAGCATTGTGTTGTCTGAGAGGGGAAGAGCCGCTCTCCTAACGTCGTTTTTAGTATGTCCTATCATTAAGGATTGGGAGGGGGACAAACAACTCAGAACTGGCTGGACTTCACTAGTATTAGTATTATCAGAGATTAATGGAATCTTTGTGTAATGAGGGCTATCCAGCATGGTAGCAGAAGGAAGATGGACAATTCTACGAGAAAGGCAGGGAAGTCGGGCTGCTGGTATTGTCAAACCCTTCTGGCGCAAATTGTGAGGCATGCCAGAGGTTAATAAATAGGCCATGTAAGTCGACTTAAAAATGCCCAACAATTCAGGTAAAGGAACAATTAAAATACACAATTGAAATTTCCTTAATGATATCACAACGATCAAAAACACAATGATTAGATCAGGTTAGAATCAAGTATGAGAGCCAATAAATTCTCTAAACATGTATTAGTTCACAATTTAACCAGTCACAGGGTAAGGAACGCCCGACAGCTTAAGGAGCTGCCAGAGTCCTTCTCTCCCCCCTTACCCTTGTGGCAAATAAAGGTTTATAAGGCTCACGTGATATACCAAAGAACCTTGAGGCCAGAAGGCACACTGCACGCGGGCACCGCCAAACAGCACAACAGCGGCTCCAGCCCTTACTGCCTCCAGGGCTTAACGCCGCAAGGGTGGTTGGGCCGGCAATTTGTGGCCGGTACCAGTCACGTGATGCGTCACGTGTGCGCAGAAGTCCCCGCCTCCTCCAGGAAGCAGGGGGAGCAGCAAGAGCAGAGCTCGCAGTGCTGCAGGGAAACAAAGAAAGTGCACGCACGTTGGAACGTTTACACGTTCAATCCACAAAGCGCTCCTTCAAGTGATTTCAAAACACGCCGCTCGGGCGGTTGGGCCGGCAATTTGTGGCCGGTACCAGTCACGTGATGCGTCACGTGTGCGCAGAAGTCCCCGCCTCCTCCAGGAAGCAGGGGGAGCAGCAAGAGCAGAGCTCGCAGTGCTGCAGGGAAACAAAGAAAGTGCACGCACGTTGGAACGTTTACACGTTCAATCCACAAAGCGCTCCTTCAAGTGATTTCAAAACACGCCGCTCGGGCGGTTGGGCCGGCAATTTGTGGCCGGTACCAGTCACGTGATGCGTCACGTGTGCGCAGAAGTCCCCGCCTCCTCCAGGAAGCAGGGGGAGCAGCAAGAGCAGAGCTCGCAGTGCTGCAGGGAAACAAAGAAAGTGCACGCACGTTGGAACTTTTACACGTTCAATCCACAAAGCGCTCCTTCAAGTGATTTCAAAACACACATGTAAGAATTATTCACTAGGAGGTGGGAGAAAAGTACTTTATGTGAATGAGGAAACACACAAATCTTCAGGTGAAGAGGAAGAACCGGTTGAAGTAGTAACAGTGAATATGGTTATGTGTAGTGAGGATGACTGTGATAGCCCATGTGCTGATGTTTTATTTGGACGGGAAACCAGTGCGGATGATGGCTGATTCAGGTACAAAGTTGTCATTGATGTCACGTGAGGTTTATGAGAATGTGGTGGGTGGAAAAGTAAGTAAACTATTACTATTGGATAAGAAACCTAGAGGATACAGTCTTGGTAAAATCGATGTTATAGGATGTTTTATTGCCCACCTGCGGTTCAAAGGAAGAGAAACTCAAGAGAAAGTATATGTCACTAAAAGTGGCGAGACATTATTAGGGTGGAGCGGGCAGAAAGGTCTGAAAATAAGGCTCGATCCCAACATGGATGAAAAAGTGCTACATGTGAATGAAGGAATTAGCATGGTTGAGAGGTACCCCAAGGTGTTCTCAAGGGACGTTGGATGTGTAAAGGGGGTAGTACATAGAATAGTCCTTAAGGAGGGGAGTACTCCTGTTGCAGCAAAATTGCGTCTTGTGCCGATGGTGTTGTGAGAGTGTGTAAAGAACTAATTGAGGAAGTTAAGAGATGCTGGAATAATCGAACCTGCTGGGAGTGTTGAGTGGGACTCTCCTCTTGTGGTGGTGAAGAAGAGCAGTGGTGAGTTGAGAATGTGGATTTGAGAGAACTAAATATGTGTGTTTATTGCGGAGAGACATCCCCTCTCCAATATGACAGAGTTGTTTGCCAGGAAAAGGCGAGGCAACATTCTTTTCAAAGTTAGATATGGCATCTGCGTATCATCAGATAAGGTTAGATGACTGCTCAAGAAAATTAACAAGCTTTATCACACATGAAGGAATCTTTCAGTTCAGTAAGAACTAGAGTAAGTTTCAAGGAGAGTAGCTTGTTGGGTAGCTAGGATGCAAGGACACAAATTTGCCATGGAAGTAATCCCGGGTAAGGAGAATGTGTTAGCGGATCACGTGTCAAGATTGAATAAGAGTGGAGGAAAGTATGAGTCGGTTGAGGAGGAGGTAATTAACGACACAGTGTTTGTTACCCATGACAGGGTCATCACTCGCGAAAAGTGGTCAAGAACTTTGAGGGAGGAGGAGATTTCTGACCGTGTTATGAGGTTTGTAGAGGATTTGTGGCCATAGAAAAGGTTACTCAGTGGGGAGGTAAGGGCAAAGCTATGTGTAAGGAGAGGTGTTTTATACAGGTAGGATAGGGCGGTTGTACCCCAGTCTTTAAGGAGGAGACTGGTTCATATTGCCCATGAAGGTCACATTGGGATGACGAAAACCAAAACTGTTTTGAGAAGTGAGTATTGGTGGCCTGGTTTTGATCGGGACTTGGAAAAGATGATGGCAAGGTGTATAGAGTGTAATGTGTCAGGAAAGAATATTGTGGCAAGGATGCAGTCTATTGTAAAAGTGGACACTCCAGAGAATTTTTGCAGTGAGATAGCCTTGGCTATATTAGGACCGGTGGATATGGAGAGTGGTTGTGGTCAGGTTATCATTGTGCTAGTGGATTTGTTTTCAAGGTGGACAGTTTTTCAAATTGTACTAGATATTTCTGCCCATGCAATGGCTGAATTTCTACCGGATGTGTTTGAGAGGGAAGGAGTGCCCAATTCTGTCCTAACTGATAATGGGAGGCAGTTTATAGGAGGGTGTTTCCAAGAGTACCTTAATCACTGTGGGGTGAAGCACAATAGAACTGCGGCATATCAACCACAGATCAATGGAATGGTGGAAAGAGTGAATCGTTGCATGATGGAAGCTGTGCGGATGCGGGTGCATGTGGGAGGGATAAGAAAGTGGCTGTAAGAGATTGATTGTATGCTTTACGGTTGGCTCTGCATGCATCCACGGGGGTGAGTCCATTCGAGCTAATGAGGGGGAGGAAACCAAGTACAAGAGTGTCGCCTCCCTGGTTAGGTAGGGCATGAGAAAGGAGATGAAAATAAGGGAGAGTGGGTGAGGAAAACGAATGATAAATCTGGGAGGAGGAGAATCGAAGTGGTGGTGGGTGACTGGGTGCCTGTTAATAAAGGAATTGTAAAAAGAAAAGGAGATGTGTTGTACTCCAGTTCAGGTTGTGGAAGTCTTGAGAGGTGCGGGGAGGCCAGGTGTGGAATTTGTCAAGAGTAGCACATGTCAAGTCGATGCAGACGGTTTAAGTGCTGCCAGGTCCCTACTGTGGTGAATCCACCTTAAATGTTTGTATATATTGTCAATCCACCATATTGTCATGTTTATTATATGAAAAGTTAATTCTTGTACATAGTTACTGTCTTGGGGTTTTTCCCAAACCTTGCATATTTTGTGTGTAATATATCAAGGGAGGGAGATGTGTTATGATGTGATTCCTGCTGGAATGTGGAATGGGGCTATGGAATGTGGAGGGAACAGGAGCATGTGGAATGTTGAGTTTGTTTGGCTTCAGATAAGAGTCAGTCACAAGTTTAGTTGCAGGCTGATGTGCAGGGGTCTTTTGCTGTGATACTGAAGGACAATTAAAGGACTTCAACTTACCTGCTGACATGTGTGCCTTCTTCCTTTCAATTTTCATTCCCGTCTGTAACGCTCACCTGATTCCCACGGAGGCGCGGGTCTTGGCAGGAAGCTGTCTGTGACTCGAAAAGTGATGTGCAGGACTCGATTGGCTTCTGGGGTCGAACCTCTTCGCACTGTGTGTCGGACTCGAAGAGTGAGGTTTCTGCAGGTGAAAGAATATGGGGGTTAATGGTCTGGGTTGTTGAATGTCCCTCTCTCCCTCTCTCTCTCTCTCTCTCTCTTCCCAGCTTTTTCGTAGAGCCCCCAGGTCAACGTGCTCACCTTATATAGGTGAATGCTGGGCTCTCCATCTGCGTCTGGTGCAGGGTGCCGTTGCCAGTTCCTTCACTGGTGAAACACAGGCCTCTTGAATTCAGAGGATGGTTACCGTCGTTATCTGCACGAGCGGTGAGTTTCTGGACACCTTTTGTCTTTATAGTCCTTACATGCGTGGCACGTTTATATGCAGACTCTGTATAATGCCTTTCCCTTATGTATTGCAGGGCTCTTGAGATGAAAGATGAAGTGAAGCGCCTGGAAGTTCGTAAGTATGGCAAGCGCTCTAACTGTCTCTTTCCTTGCAGCTTAGTTCGTGTTAAAGAGACGCCGGAGAATTTGCAGGCGTTTTATTGCGACGAGCGTGATGGACGTAAGTAAATACCTGCTTAATGTCTTTTCTTTTGCCTTTCAGATGTCGGGTTGCAGGGCCGGAGTCCGCGGAATGCCAGTAAGTTGTTAACGATACTTTGTCTTCACAGGCGGCGATGCAGAACGAAGAAATCCGGAATTCACAGCGTGCCGGTAAGTATGGCAATGTTTTTCTTCTTGCAGGTGGAGATGCGGCGTGAAGAAACGGCCGCAGCCGATGGATCCGGTAAGTAAGCACTCCGTGTAAAGTTCGCCTTGCTAACCTATTGTTTCTGTTCTTTGCAGGTGCTGATGATGTCTGGATACTGAAATGGTAAGTAGGATTCTTGCAGGTCCAGGATCGGAAGAAGAAAGGCCAGAGCAGACTCGGTGAGCGTTCTGCTGCAGATGCAGAATAACGCGAAGCACACTTCATCTATCGGGTGTGGTTTAAATAGCCTTGGAGTGATGAGGCGTCTTCTTCCACGGCCCCGCCTAGGTAAGAAAAGAGTTCCAGTTTCCAGAAGAGTTCCAGGGAGTCGAGCTGCCCCACCCAGGTAAGAAAGTAGTTCCTGTTCTCAGATGGCTTCTAAGTGGCTGGTAAGTAAGCAGCATGGTCAGCTGCAGGTAAGTCCACCCAAGCATCTTCACACCTATTATGAGCCCGGCGCTTCCAGTGCCGGGACCAATGGTTTTGATGAGCCTGGTGCCACCGGTGCCAGGACAAGGTCCAAAAGGTACCAGTGGGGACCGGCTGGTGCTTATGATTAGGGGCCTGCTTCCAAGGACGTTGGGCTGGTCCTGGCTCCTTGGAAGCAGTGATCATGACACCGTCCCTCTGATTATTATTTCCCACTCCAACCTGCTCAAATAAAACACTACCTTTCCCACAATCCCTCTTGTTTGTTTCACGATCCTAGCTATTCCCGTTTGCCACACAAACCCCCATACTCATTTAGAAAACCCTCCATAATTCACCCTTCTGAAAACACCTCTTGTCACGCAGAATACTTAGAAACGCTACATCTCCCCTTTCCCAGACAGGAAAGACAACAGACTAATATAAAACCTGTTTACCTGACATGTCCCGACGCAAGGGTCAGACAGAGTCAGGCAATTGACCTAAATCACACACACCTTATGGCCCTTTCATTTCCCCACAGAGATAAAAGGTGGCGCAAGAGAGCATACGACGAGCAAGGCAGACAGCACGACGTAAGAGCGCAACTCGGCACGGCAGTTCAAAAGGAGGAGAAAGACGGCACTGACCGAGAGGGTGACAAATAGATAATCAACCTTACCCTTTCCGAACAAGGCCTGTGAAACATCTGCAAAGGGAAGGATAAGTACACAAACAATAGCCAGCTTGTCTTGCACCAGATGTCAATGGTACACAAGACCCTCCTCCGCCGATTGGCAAGCTGAGGAGAGACGCTTGTCTCTGTGGTACCAACCTTGACTCCAAGAAGAAAGAAAGTAAAGCAGTTAATCACAGCCGGTGAGTCAAGAGGAGTATTGATAAGAAACCGAACTGTGTTTAAACGAAAAGTAGCCAACGGCTAAATTGAACTTTGAAAAGCTGAAGAGGGGAAAAACCAGAAACGGAGGATGCCGGCACCACATGGGTGCTCAAGCAGGATTACTCTGTGCGATTACCAGAAGCCCTTGGGAAGAGGTGAGAAGAGGTGAAAGTGGTCATACAGGGGTCTTGTAAAATCTTCTTTGCCATCGAAAATCTTTGACTGGCAAATGATTGAGAAGCTAAGGGAAATTAATCCTGCATGGTGAAATGAGTGTATGAACAGTGTTACAAAGGTTGGCAAGAGTGAAGCTGGAATACAATTTCGGAAAGGTCTGTGCCCGGAAGAGGGAGATGCCAAGCGCAAACCCTAAACCTGAAGAATGGTTTAAAAAGACGCTAAGATCCGTCAATACAAGAAGTATTGGAAGACCAGGGTAAGTGAACTGTCCTCTTTGTTATTTGGGTCCGAACCAGGCAGTGGGAGACCCAGGGGTGGAAAATGACCTCCCATAAGTCATTGACAATGAACTGTTGAATCTATTTGTTAAATGCGGTTTTGTGAAGGGGTTACGCCCTGAAGAGGTTGACCCAGTGGTGAAACAGAACTTTGTGTTTCTTTGTTTGTTGTATACATCAGGCCTAGAAGGCAAGAGACTTTTTATTGAAAAGAGATTTGGCCCTCGAAGAACCCGATAGCGGATGTGGAACTGTCGGCTCGTGCTGGGAATGCTAGAGTGTGGGCTTTGCTCAGGAAACCCACCTTGTCCAATGCTGAAAACGTGGGGAAGGTAGACCCCTGGCAAACATATCCTGACTTATTATTTGAGAACACTTCTTCCTTTATTAAAACCCTAACCCACACTCTTTCTGTAATTAGCTGCAAGAAATTGGCAATAGTTTTTTTAGTATAGGCCTTTTTAATTTGACAACGCCACAAGGACTGCCTTATTTTTCATTTGATGGTTGATGCTTGCTCCCATCTTAGATTTAGGTTTAGCTTAGGCATTTTTCCACCCTGCATTTTCAGTTAAATAAACACCCTTGAACTGTGATAATTTGTGTCTGTCTTTACTGTTGCCACCATGAGTTCCTTACAGATATTGAATCCAGAAGACCCTCCAGCAGCTCCAGAACCCAGCCAGCACACAGCATGCCCTGCTGGGCTCTGCAGCAAACTTCCTATGTGGGAAGTGCCAGAGAGTCTCTGAACCAAACCAAGGACAAGGGAGCTACCTCCAACACTATCCTCACCTTTGGGCTGTGTAAAGACTGGAGGGGGGTGTCTGTACTTCTGCTCTCTATATGGTAGAGGAGAGGCACAGAAGACCCCAGCCAAGATTCTCTATTATGGTAGCAATGGACGAGCAATCAAGGCCTAGCTTCTCGGGAGGTGATGCGGGCTGGTTCTTAAGTACAGTGTAGTCCCCAAGCCCCCACAAAGGAATGTCCACACACTGTATTACTGAAAACACAGTCTTTATATAATTAATATTCAAAGGTATGTACACTGTCACAATAACTCACTTTGTGCTCAGGAAAATCAACAACAGTAAATATCTACAATTCTAAAGTGGTACCACCAATATTATTAGATCTCATTAAAGTGCATCCATAGCAATGTAAAAATGTCACACAGATCAATAAAGAGGAAACCAGCAATGGAGAAGAAGGAAAGCAAGATGGTTGAAACAATAGGCAGAGTACTGAGTCAGCTACTTAACTACAGTTCTGTGTGGAAATCCCCCCACCTGGGCAACCTGTAAAATAACATATATAGCACAAGCCCAGTCCGTATATTGTTCAATAGTCTTATTCCCTCCTAAAATGTTTTTACCCCCCCAATGTACCTGGTGGAGTAGAGTTCTTTGAAGAGGCGTCGACAGATTCTTCTTGAGTGACCCCCTTTAAAGGAGGAGTCACGGATCGTCGAGGAAGGCGAACTTGGCATTCGGCGTCGGGGAATCGACGACTGTTCTTGAGTGCCCTCCCTTTAAAGCAGGAGTCACGGGTCATCAAACGTCCGACAGTGAACAGGGTAGAACGGCGTCGATGAGGCGGCAGCTTCGATCCGAGCGGTGCTCGTCGACGACAGAGCGTTGGCGTCCTGCAAGGAAGAGGCGTGCGGGGCACCTTGGTGACGATGGTTCTGGACCGCAAAGAGTGTAAAGAACTGTGGCCCAGCAAGGGCGTCGAGTCGTTGAAGTCTTTGTGGTCGTGAGGTGGCGGGAAACCCACTGGCGGATTCTCCTCGGCACGTTGGTCGTCCTCGACTTTCTTCGTCAGGATAAAGTGGTCGACGGCGCGGACAAGGGAGTCCTTCAATTCGAATGTTCTCAGGCAAAGGAGCGGGCGGCTCCAGTCTTCGGCGGCACGGTGTCAAGCGGCCCCTGCGTCTGGGCAACACAACTTCGACGGGACTCCAGCGGTTACACAAACTTGCGAACCCTGGTCGACGGTAACTTTGCTTCACTTCGATCTCCTCGGCAGTCCCGTCTCCGGGTGGCAGCCTTTCGAGGGTCTGGCGTCCAGGGAGCTTCGGCAAAGGTTTAGCGATGCTCGATGGTCCCTCGGAGCACGGGAAGAGGGCGCCTTACCAGGTCCTCTCTCAGATCAGTCTTCGACGGATTCGGCAGCTTTCAGATCGGTCGAAGCAAATGCAACAGCAAGTCTTCTTCTTCCAGCTGGGCGTCGAGGATCAGCAGTTCCAGTTACTCTTAAAGTGTAGACACAGCTTCTGAACGCTTCTGAACAATTTCCAATGGTGAGAGGTCCCCAGATATACTATTCTGTCTCTCATCCACACTGCTGGGTCACTCTCATCAGCCAATCATACAGAAGGGCATTCATGCAGTCAGTCAGCCAATCAGGCACACAGTGCATTCAGGCCATCCTCCTCCCTCTCAGACACTCACAACAAGGAATGTGGATTGGGACAAGTACCCAGCCATTCAACACTACACACTGCATTCAGGCCAGTTTGGGCAGGGCTGTCTCAGTCTTTGTATCTCATGCCAGAAACCAGACAACCACAACAAGAAGTGCATATTGGTCACACACTCCATTCACCCAGGTCCCACCCACAGGAGGTACCCACAACATACAGTCACTGGGAAGGCTCCAGCTAGTCTGGCCGGGCCTTCACAACACCACCATATATGGCACTTCCACCCAACAGCCAGTCAGGGGGAAGGGACAGAGTCAGGGCTTCCCAGGACTTTGGGAAAACAAGGTAACAGGCAAAAGAAAGCAAGAGGCCACAGGGGCCATCTTGTTTCCTATCAGGAATCAACTGATTCCAATGGCAGGGTCTGGGTATCCCAAAATGGAGGACACCCAGAGAACCTGTCAAATTCAGCATGGAGCTGCCACCAGCCCATACCCTGCTCTGTGGGCCATCCACAGGTGCCCAAAAACATACACTAGAGGCACAGGGTTGTACCCCCACCCATGGGTGCCCTAAGGATATCCCATGGGTCTGTACACCAAACCAAAAACAGGAAGAGCTGCACTGCCAGGAGTCCCACATGGACTCCTGGGCAGAAAATAATACAGAACACAAATGAAAAAAGGACTACAGGACAAGGACAGGGAGGCCCTGTCCCTTCAATGCATTTCCAGCATCACAGGCTGTCTGCCTTAAAGGACGACCTGAAGCCCAATGAAGAAGGCAGGACTAGTGCATAGACAAGCATCTCCCGGCGTCCCCCTTAAAGGACATTTTCGAGCCCCTCGAGCTGCAATTGACTGCACCGCTTATTGCTGTTACACCACATTCGTTAAAGCTGTCCGAGATGCCTCATCCAGTGCTTCAGAACCACCGACCAGTACTAAGACGACGATTCCTGGCACGAGTACCAGTGCAGTACCAGCGGCCGCCTGTATGACAGCTGTCATTCGTTTGCATCAGAAGCTTAAACTTGTGCAATTGAAATCAAATGTTTGGAATTAAGTGACCTGTTATCAAAGCTAATATAGGTTGTGACTATTTAATCTCCATGGTTTAGAGACTGGAATTAGTGTTCTAGCTGCTTGTTAAAAATTGCAAGTTTTATTTTAAACCAAGAAAAATGTAAGAAATTGACAGTGAATTTAAGCTGAACTCAAAGTCACCAAGCCAGTTCTCCCCAGCTTCCCCCAACAAACGGCATCTTTCCTGTTCCCCACCAAGGCCAGGAACCTACACCTTTGTGTTGATTAAATCAGGGAAGGGGATCTTGGGCTGTTGCTGGAAGAGCACAATGGACCTTCCTTGGCTGAAAGGATATGCAGATTGTAAAGTGTCAAAGTGGCCTCTGCCAGAAGGTAGAGGGCGGAGATTGATCTTGAGCTGCAAGATGGAGATGGAGGTGGGGACAGACACTTTTGTTGATTCACAAAGCACAGAAAGCATATTTTTGAAAAAGACTGATAAATGACTGCAAATTTGTAAAAATTATAGAATTAACAGCATTGTTAATGTGATTTTTTTTGTGCACATTTTAAGAGGACTCAGAACTCTGTGCGATGTTCTGAGAAGGCGCAGTGAAAATTCTGGTTTTGTAGCTATTGTATTTATGTCAGAATCATGAAACTTCATAGGATTATGCACAGATATCATGCGCACATATGTACAAAATTTTGGACGAATTAGATATCGTGTCCTGGACCAAAAGTGTGAACATTTGTCAAATCCAGACCCAAGATCTCACAGCAACGAGGCTTGGAAGAGGGTGTGCTCCACAAAATATGTGATCTAAATATGTAACATGTAAAGATTGTACACATGTAAAGATGTATTATATCAAAAATAGATTTTATGTGCAAAAGGCAAAGGGGAGGAGGTTTTGCCTCATAAACCACATCATCATGATGACACTCTGTTTTCTCCTCCAATCAAGGGAGAGAGCAGACTTTAGCCAATAGACTACCTAGGGCACAGGTCTTCAAACTGTGGGGCGCGGCGGTGCCAGAGCCCAGCATGAAATGTAAAAAAAATTAGTTTTTTAGATTGGAGGAAATGGGAAGGGGCAGCTCACATGGTCAGACTGGACCATAAAACGGTTTTAGGCACCAATGAAAAAAATGGCCAGCAGTTGCAAATGGATATTCAGTCCTTTAGTCAGGGTGCCGTGACGGCACGCAAAAGTTCATAGCGATTTCTACATACTGTCCATCTGGCACTTTTGGGGGGCCCAGCCTGCCCAAACTTTGCTTAGGGGGGGAGGGGCCAGGCCAAAAAAGTTTGAAGACCACTGACCTAGGGGGTGCGCCTAGGATAATTCAGCTTACCCACCCCTTTATCAAACACATAATAGAGACAGCTGAGGACTCAGAAGAGACTGATCCGCCCACCATCCCGATTTTGGCAAAGCACTCTGAAGGAGATCCATTCATACTCCTTGTTCCAGACTACAGAAAGCTGTGCTGTAACTGCTTGCCTGCCAAAGAATCATCTTCATAACCAGAAGGGCAGATTATACCCCAATCCAGTGCCATGCCGTGCTATTCTGTGCAGACCAGAGAGCCATTGCAGATTCAGTCCAGTCATGCTGTGCAGTGTAGACCAGAGCGCCTTGCTGTCCAGTCCTGCAGTGCAGTGTCCAGTGCGCCTTGCTGATCGCTGACCCGTCCAGTCCGGTGTGCCCAGCAGTCTGTCCCGAAAGAAACCTTGACCTGACCAGAATCCCTGACGGTTCCATTCAAAACATTGGTAGAGAGTATCCATAGTATAGGATTGTCACTAGCCTACGTACTGTCCAGTGGTTTGGTACCCAGTGGAAATACTTTTAACCCACCCAAGATCTGATCAACCTAACAAGTTTCAGCTCTACAAGTCAATCTAGAACTACTAAACCAGTTTGAATTTTTCACTTTTCTTCTTCTTTCCAAAGACAGAATGCCTATACATGAACACACCCTTACATTTGATGAATACAAGGGGATGTATGTACAAGAATGCAGACTAATGCTTCAATATGTGCGATAATTGTCAATTTTGTGTCTTTGGTCATTTCTTTACAACAATGTGAATATGATGTAATATTTATTTCACAAAAACAATACTAACGCACCCTCGATTCATACATTGTGATGTGGTTTTAGTTCTGTGTAAAGAATCACATTAACCATATTCTGTTCGTATTATGAATATGCTAGATATAAATCCAGTCCTGGGGACTGGTTCTGCTGAATAAAAGCAATATGTTTTGAGCATGAAAGCAACGGCTCAGGGTATATTATTTTGGAACTCATATCCAGAATAAAATAACCCGATGGTTTGGATACTCAGCTTACTTTGGAAGCACTATTACAAAGCAACTCACTGATCCAGCACAGTAGAACACTCTAAGCGAGACTAGAGTGAAAAACAATCCTATGTGGCAGGAGCCCCCCTGTCCATAGTCATCCCTATCCAAATCAAATCTATCTTATATCCAGAACTGTATTGTTAGAAATTCTTTTTGTCTTGCCTGAACTCTCTCTCTTATCCTATAGTCCTTCTGTAATAATATGGTTAAAATCATCTTTGCGCTGATATATTTCATCTGAAGAAGGCAAGCGTCTCGGCGGGTAAAAACCTGATTGGAGATATCCTGGTCTGGTGGCTTTGCTGTCGTGTAGCATTGCTTCTTCATAGTCCATCCCTAGTGTAAAGAAACCTTGTTTGTATTTTAAAAGCGCATCTTTGTTTTACATTTTGCCTCTATCTGAAAAAACGACCTCCATGAAAACATCCATAACGTCTTCATATTTTATGCTACAAACAAAGTTTTGCCGCAAATTTATCCTTTGGCCAAAATCTATAACGTGTAAAATAGCTTTTCATTGCACCTGACCTCAAAATTAAGTTTTAAACTTGCTTCTTACTCTCACATCTTTGCTAGTGTGTGTCTGAAACCAGATAAAGCGGCTCCCATTAGAATGTAAACAATTTCAGTGAATTAAACCATTTTCAGTATTTTACCTATTCCATTCAAAGACAATTTTAAAACCATTTTTGACAGTTTGCCAATCACTCCTGTTTCTCTCTTGTGTTTGCTGGGGGGAAATTGGGATTGATATCTTTGCTTGAATTCTGCTTCCTGAAACCTGTTTTCTCTCTCTTTCTATCTCTTTATATTGCATATTGGGGGGGAATGAGGGTTGTGCAGGCGGAAATAGTAATCATACGGCTATTTTATTGAATAAACTCACAAAAGCATTTTCTGTGCATTGCTTTTGCTCATCATTACTCCTTGTGATTAAAGAGATTGTTTAGTGTGACATCACCCCATTGGTGATTATTGTATCCCCATTAAAAATAGTGTGATTATATTGTGAAATACATAATGAATATGTTAACTTTGCAAACCAGCCTGATTCCTGGTTCAGTGTGACCTAGGGGTAATAAGAGAGGGGCGTGATGTAAGTGGTACATCGTTCAGAATAAAAGAACTTATATACACAAATAAATAATTAAGGGTTTCAGTTGTGCATCACATGCTAGGCATTGACTTAGGTGGAGTGCCGGATTGAAATCACTTACATGGTGTACTAGAAGTGTGGGGCTGATTGATGGTTTAGAAACAGATTTTCATCCCTGGACCACTGGTGCCCTGGAAGTTAATTTGTCACAACTACCAACTGCTATTCTACCATCTGTACCCCTTATTCGCAGTTACAATACTTCTGTTATCTTCTGTTTCTACTCCCAACTCCTACTACTACCTGTGCCACTACTACTACCCATCTGCTACTTCTACTACCCATCTGCTACTTCTACTCTACCTCTACATCTCACACGGTCCACTCTCACACACAAACATTCTATAGACCCCCCCTCCTTCCAACAGCATACTCACTCATTTCACTCTCCTCTCCTCTGGTCTCTCAGATGGCCACCTCCACCTTCTCGCCTCACCCACCCAACTAACTCACTCTCAGCCACTCATGTACACTTTCTTAAATGCTGCACCCCTTCCCAGGATTGGTTACTTACCCTGGCGAATCACCTACATGTCTCCAGGGGTATGGCACGGGAAGGGTCAGGGAGGGCTGATAAGCGCATGTACGCCCTTTCCCCCTCTTTGCCGCATTTCTCACAATGGCATTGCACTGGTTAGAAGAGAACCTGCTGTTCCCTCTTTCCTAGGCCTGAGGATAGGCCATTCCCTGTTGGTTTTGTGGAGACTTTCTCGATAAGGCCATTGTTTTTAAACAATAATCCCTGGTGGGTTAGTGGTGGTGTGCAGGTTCCAATTATGGACTCTGCATCAATCTAAGAGTCGTTGTGGCGTCCCTCTCCCTTATGGCTGGTTTTGAGGTGTTTGAGGCACCCCCACGGGTTCTGCTGCATGGCCCCTGCCAGTGTTGTCACGTTAGGCGCACCCCATTGCATACGACAGTTGGCTGCTCTGCAGCCCAATATCATCCTGGCTGCAGCAGGACCTGACACATGGCCTAATAGGAGCATTCTTTTGTTTTTCGTGGGACACGTCAGGAACATGCTATTTTTATTTGAACTGTATTCAAAGCGAAGAACCTGAAAGTTCAAGAGAGACCTTCTCAATAGATACTGTTGGGGAGCGGGACACACACCAACCAGCAGATGGGTAAGAGGAACCACTTCTCGAGGCCAAGTCTATCTTTCTGTTATTTAGTGGTTGGGCCAGTTAGAGAATAATAGGTTTGGACAGAAGACTGTTTGTGTTTGTATGACATCCCGACAAGCAGTGTTTGTTGTTTTGTAGAAAAGGGAATGTGAGGGGTCAGAAATGTGAGGCAGACAACTTTGCGAAGATTTCTCAACAAATGTCATTTTATCATAATATAAGGCTGGATGAACGCCTCACTATCCCTGCCCTGACAAAGATTTCCCTGCCTACAATAAACTGAAGGAAACACTAAGAGAGGAAATGTGTCCCTCACACCTATACATACAACAAATAAACAAGTAAATAATGGCAATTCCAAACAAACAATGATTGAATTTTTAATGTCACCACAGTCTCGCTTTGTAAGCGGGGCAAATTCCCCTTCCCCAGGTTCAAACGTGATTCTGTTTCACAGTTGAAGAAAAGAAAACAAGGCAATTCCGATTTGCAACAGTGTTCAATCACAGTACGATTCCACTTCAAGTTGTCAATAGAAAGTTCTAGCTCAGAAAACAGAAGGCTCTTTTCCTTCCTTGAACAAATGCTCAGTTCATCAATAGCAACAATAATAGTTTTGGCTGGATTATTTGCCACAAATACATTTAGCACCACAATCAACATACTGGATAGGGTTAATTGTTGAAGAAGGTCAGTACACCTTGTTGTGGTTCACACTTCGATTTTTTATTGTTGATTTCTGTGACCATTATCCTAGCACGTACAGTGCTAATTGCATGTGAGAAGAGCCAACACCTGTTTCGACCGAAGTTTTTGTCAAGGCAGAAAGAAAGTTGATTGGAGGTCCTTGTATAAGGAAGGAGGAGGTCACTCTCCTCTCCTCTGGTCTCTCAGATAGCCACCTCCACCTTCTCTCCTTACCCACCGAACTAACTCACTCTCAGCCACTCATGTACACTTTCTTAAATGCTGCAGTGAACTTACTAGGAAAAATGTGCTCTTCACTTCCTCTCGCCGCTTGCAGAACTTCTCTTCACGACTCGGCAAAACTGTTCTTTCAGTCAGCCGCCACCCACCCCACCTACAATTGGAAGCCTTGTCGCTTCTGAGGTTTTCTGGTGCACACCAGAGACTTTGAGGCCCTCAGGTGCACGCCAGTAACTTGGGATGGCCTACGGGAAGGGAAAACCTCCTTCGCCTTTGCTTCCCGCTGCAGATTAGGCCGGCAGAGGGCAAGCTTCCCTCTTGAACGCTTCTTGCTGCGCGACCTCTGCAATCCCAGATTTGAGAGGCACAGACCCTCTCAGGACCGGCATTTTCTCTCTGCCATGGAATGGTCCTGGCGTCTCCTCTCTCCTCCAGCTTCTGCTTGGGCTGTGTAAGAAAGGCATGGTATCAAAGTAAGACAGACACCAGTGATCACAGTCCAAGGGTGTTTATTAAACAGTGAAGTGGGTGAGATAAATGCCTAATCTAAACCTAAATCTAAGATGGGAGCAAGCTACGACCATCAAATCATAAGAATAACGTCCAAGTGGAGTCTAGTCAAATAAAAAGGGCCTATACTAAGAAAACCTATTGCCAATCCTTACCGCTATACTACAAAATAGTGGGGGATAATGTTCACAAGAAAAGAAAGAAGAGTTCACAAAATGATAAGTCAGGATGTTATAGCTGGGGTCTCCCTACCCCACGTTATTTGCACGTGACAAGGCGGGATTCGTGAGCACAGCACACTCCTGGGCTTTCCCAGCACAAGGTTACAGTTCAATATCAGGACCTTCTGTGTCCAAGTCTCTTTTCATGCAAAGTCTCTTGTTTCAGAGGGCCTGAAGGATCATAAACAACAAAACAAAGGTTCATTCTCTTTTTCTTCACATCAGGTGATTATGGTTCACCCTTGGATCCCCACCAGCCGGGCTCCGGTCCCTCTCTGTCGTCAACCTCCCTCAAAACACTTGCCAATTTAAACAGAGACTTCCAAAGAGGGATCTTGTCTCGCTGGGTCAGTCTGTTAACCTAGGGCAAGTGCAGGCTTCACAAAATCATAGTTTGCACAGCGTTCCCCTCGGCTTGGCGCAAATGCCAGTTTCACAATTCCACAGACCATATTTCAACAAAAAAGCCATTGTAGACCCCTTAGGTTCTTCCCTTTACCTAGGTCCGGGTCTCAGCCCCAATCACGCTTTCTCTTAAGCATGAGCTGCCCCTGGACTTACCTTCTGGAGGTACAGCTCCCTCTGCAGTGCAGTCTCCTCTGGACTCACAGGCCCAGTGTCAGGGCAGTTTTCCCCTCTAGGCATCTACAGCTCCTCTGGTCTTCCTCCAGCTTCCTGCACCTTCCAGCATCTCCAACTCACTCAAAGTGTGCTTTCCTGCTCTACCTTTTATACTTCCTGGGAGTAGTGATTGGATCCAGGTGTGAGTTGTTGGAAGGGAATGCCTGACCCTGCCTGTCCTCGTTAGTGGGATAACATGGCGGTCGTCCATAGGAGTTAATGGCCCAGGGATTCCTATGAGTAATCCTTAGTCTTCCAATCTCTCTCCTCCTTGTCGCAGTGGTTCTAGGGAAAACCAGTGTGGATGGAGTATGGGACTTGTAGTTTTTCTGAAGAATACTGGAAAACCTATGTGGGGTTTCGTCAGGATGAAGGGGGTGCCTGTAGTGTTGGGTACAAATGGGTTGTTGTAGGGCACAGGGTAGCATTTTGCTTTCCTTCTCCCAGGTTCTCCTATGTTTTGCTTCTGGTTTGGTATCTGTTGGAATTGGGGGGGTAGAGTAACGGTATGGGGTATGGTAACAGCGAGAATGTCAGGTAGGGAGGTGTTAATCCATTGTCGCTCACAATGAGTTGTCTGTTGGAAAAGGGGGGCTCTGGATTCCCTACTGGGTAGGATGGGGAAAAGGTGTCATAAGGAAGGGTGCACCGCGTCTCACCATTGGGTGTCCCTATCCTACTTCTCGAGGACCCCTCACTCAGGTGATTCACCACACCGTCACAGCTTGTCTCACTGCTATTAAATTATGGATGTCTTCTCACTTTCCCACTCTTAATGCAGAGAAGACAGAGGTTCTGTTCTTCCCTGCTAACACTCTTCCTCCCCATCCCTCACCCCGTTCATATTGTCATGATCTCTGCTTCCAAAAGGTCAGGGTTTTCCCAACTCCCTTGGAAGCAGATCCATAACCCAGGTTCCGAGTGCCAACCAGTCCCAATTGGGACCTTTTGGACCCTGTCCTGGCGCCAGTGGCACCAGGCTCATAAATATACCCAGTCCCAGCGCTGGAAGCGCCGGGCTCATAATGTTTGGGTGGACTTACCTGCAGCAGACCATGCTGCTTACTTGCCTGCCAGTTGAGCCTCTGATCCTCTTCTGTTTGGAACTACTTTTCCTGTTGGGTGGGGCAGGAGCCACTCCCTAGATTCAGAACACTGGAACTCTTCTGGAAAGCAGGAACTCTTTTCTTATCTAGGCGTGGCTGTGGAAGGAGACACCTAAGCACTACAGGAGGCTATTT
Organism: Ambystoma mexicanum; assembly: GCF_040938575.1. Lineage (NCBI taxonomy): Eukaryota > Metazoa > Chordata > Amphibia > Caudata > Ambystomatidae > Ambystoma > Ambystoma mexicanum. Next base: position 1,277,136,868 of record NC_090931.1, on the reverse strand, counting down.
AAACCACACCCGATGGATGAATCTTGCTTTGCGTTATTCTGCATCCTCTGCAGCAGAACGCTCATCGTGTCTTCTGCATCTGATCCTGGGCCTAAGGAAAAAGGCTTACCATCCTGAATCCAGTCTTCAGCAACACCTATAAAGACAAGAAAGAACAGGTTAGCATTACGGTCTTCAGTGACAGTTCTTCACTTACCTGGTCCATCGGCTGTCACCAACGCCTCGCGCTGCATTCCGGCATCTGAAAGACAAAGGCTTACCTACTCTTCGTGCGCTCCGGAGGTCTTCACACTGCATTCCGGCATCTGAAAGACAAAAGCTTACCAACTCTTTGCACGCTCCGGAGGCCTTCGGCGCTGCATCCCGCATCTGAAAGACAAAACAAGGTGCGTTTAAAGACATTGGGGAACTTTAATACTCACGTGCCATTACTCCTTTCCATATCTAACCCAGTGGGTATTCCGGCACCCTGCAGCCGCTCCGAACTTGTACCTGCAAAATAAAAAGACAGTTAGAGCGCATCGTGAAGCAGGCAACAAGCGCTTACTTACGTGCTTCCAGGCGCTTCTATTCATCATACGGGCTCCATCTTCAACTCACTTCAGCCCGTCATCCGCCATCGCCGGAACCCTGCAAAACAAGAAACATCATTACTAAAGACTTTAAAGACATTAGAATTACTCGAAACTTACCGTTCGTGCAGTAAACGACGGACAGCAGTCCTCTGAAGTCAAGAGGCCTGCTCCCCTTATCCAGTGAAGAAACTGGTTACAGCACCCTGCCCCGAGGCAGATGGAGAGCACGGCGTTCACTTACCTAAGGTGAGAGTGTTAACCTTTGGGGTTCTACAGGAGAAGAGAAAGGGAAGAAGAGAGAGACATTCAATAACCCAGTTCCTTAATCCCATATTTTCTATCTGCAGACATCTTACCCTTCAAGTCAGACATACAGTGCACAGAGGTCCAGCCCAAAGAGCCAGCCGTGTGTTACACATCACCTTTGAAGATACGGTAGTCGCCCAGTCAAGACCGGCGCATCTACGGGAATCAGGTGAGCGTTACAGAACCGTTACCTTTGATCCCTGAACTCCTGGACCAAGTCAGAAAAGCATGCATATATACAAAGCTGGATCTTAGAGGAGCTTACCACTTGGTACGAGTAAAAGAGGGCGATGAATGGAAGACGGCCTTCCGCACCAAGTATGGGCTATTTGAATATCAGGTCATGCCCTTCGGACTTTGCAATGCCCCGGCCGCCTTTCAATATTTTATGAACGATGTCCTCAGAGAGCTCATAGATGTGTGTGTTGTTGTTTACATTGACGACATCCTCGTTTATTCTTCATCGGAATCTGAACATCGGAAACACGTGAAAAAGGTCCTCAAAAGATTGCGTCAACACAAACTTTTCGCTAAGTTGGAAAAATGTGTTTTCAACGTGACTGAAGTTGAATTCTTGGGATTCATATTATCACCTGGCGGAGTGCGTATGGATTCAAAGAAGGTCGATGCAGTTCTCAAATGGCCATCACCATCCTCCGTAAAAGGTGTGCAAAGCATGTTAGGCTTCGCTAACTTTTACTGCAGGTTTATCCCCGAATTCTCTCGAATAGTCCAGCCCATCACTGCCTTGTTAAAGAAAAACAAACGTTTTGAATGGTCTACCGAGGCGGAACAAGCTTTCCAGGATTTGAAGACTAAATTTATCTCTGCACCAATCTTAAAACACCCTCGCCCCGAACTCCCCTACATCGTGGAAACTGATGCTTCAAGCCTTGCCATGGGGGCAGTTCTATCACAAAAGGACCCGGTAACCAATCAGTTGCATCCTGTGGCATTTTGGTCCCGCAAATTCTCGCCTCCTGAAATCAATTACACGATTACTGACAAGGAACTTCTGGCTATCAAGTCTGCCTTTAAGGCTTGGCAGCATTATCTGCTGGGGGCCCAACACACCGTTACTGTGATTACAGATCACCGAAACCTGCAATATTTGAAAACCGCAAAAGCCCAATCCTCTAGACAACTCCGTTGGGCATTATTCTTTGCCGAGTTTGACTTCATAATTACCTATCGACCTGGTACAAAGAACGGTAAAGCTGATGCCCTTTCTCGGATGGGAGTGGAAGAACACTTGATCAACCCTAAACCTGTACCAATCATTCCCGAACAAAGAATTCTGGGTGTAATCGCCACAGAATCCATAGAGGAAGTTAAGGATAAAACCAGGCAACTTGTAACTCCAGCAGACATACAGAATTGGCATCTGCAGGGAAAGGACTTTGCAGTAAAGGACAATTTATTGTATTTCCAAGAACGATTATACCTACCCAGCACAGATTTACAGAAAAAAGTAATCTCTTGTTATCACGATTCTTTAATGGAAGGACATCCCGGTATGGCCAAGACCTCAGAAAAGATCAAGCGCTACTTCTGGTGGCCGTCTTGGAAAAAAGATATCAGAGACTTTATAATGTCCTGTGGAGTATGCGCCCAAAACAAGAGTCAAAAGGAAAGACCAGCAGGCCTCTTACGCCCTATTGACATCCCACCTCGCCCTTGGCATACGCTTTCTATGGACTTCATCACCGATCTACCTCCATGCTCCGGATACAATACGATTCTAGTAATCGTGGACTTATTCTCCAAGATGGCGCATTTCATTCCGCTCAAAGGCTTGCCAACAGCAGCAACTTTTGCCCGAGAATTTCTCGAAAACATCGTCCGACTGCACGGTTTTCCTTCGGTTCTAATTTCGGATCGAGGTAGTCAATTTATTTCTCATTTTTGGCGAAGTTGCTCAAATTGATGTGAGACTATCGACCAGTCACCACCCTCAGACCGACGGACAAACCGAGAGGACCAATCAAACTCTGGAACAGTATTTACGCTGCATGCTGCAACAAACTGAAAAAACTTGGAAAGACATCCTTTGGATAGCCGAATATGCCTACAATAACTCTGTCCATTCGGGAACTGGGAAAACCCCGTTTTTTCTTTTGTACGGCAGTCACCCTCGAACCTCGGAGTTGGATCCCCTCCAAGATCTTGAAACACCAGCAGTAGACTACCTGCATTCTACAATCACCCAAGCCTTTAAGGAAGCTGTTTCTCACCTTCAAAGGGCTAAAGAACAATACAAGAAAGGAGCAGATCAACATCGGAAGGAAGCCCCTCAATATCAAGTAGGGGATCAAGTCTGGTTATTCACCAAATATCTACCTCTAAAAGGGCCACCCACATTCAACCCAAGATACCTTGGTCCCTATTCCATCACTACCATAGTAAACCCAGTAGCGGTCAAGTTGGACTTGCCCCCGCACATGAAGATACATCCGGTCTTCCACGTCTCTCTATTAAAACCCGTGCAACCTCAAACCCGACTAACTAAATCTCCAAAACCTATCCTAGTTGATGGAGAACTCGAGTTTGAAGTCAAAAGCATTCTGGACTCCAAGATCTCCAAATCTAAACTATTTTACCTAATTGACTGGAAAGGCTACGGCCCCCAAGAGAGATCCTGGGAACCTGCTGAATATGTCCACGCTCCTCGCCTAATCAAAAGATTTCACCGAACATTTCCTGACAAGCCAAAACCCCCGGAGAAGCCCGGTTTGGGAGGGGCCTTGAGGGGGGGTACTGTCATGATCTCTGCTTCCAAAAGGTCAGGGTTTTCCCAACTCCCTTGGAAGCAGATCCATAACCCAGGTTCCGAGTGCCAACCAGTCCCAATTGGGACCTTTTGGACCCTGTCCTGGCGCCAGTGGCACCAGGCTCATAAATATACCCAGTCCCAGTGCTGGAAGCGCCGGGCTCACAATGCTTGGGTGGACTTACCTGCAGCAGACCATGCTGCTTACTTGCCTGCCAGTTGAGCCTCTGATCCTCTTCTGTTTGGAACTACTTTTCCTGTTGGGTGGGGCAGGAGCCACTCCCTAGATTCAGAACACTGGAACTCTTCTGGAAAGCAGGAACTCTTTTCTTATCTAGGCGTGGCTGTGGAAGGAGACACCTAAGCACTACAGGAGGCTATTTAAACCACACCCGATGGATGAATCTTGCTTTGCGTTATTCTGCATCCTCTGCAGCAGAACGCTCATCGTGTCTTCTGCATCTGATCCTGGGCCTAAGGAAAAAGGCGTACCATCCTGAATCCAGTCTTCAGCAACACCTATAAAGACAAGAAAGAACAGGTTAGCATTACGGTCTTCAGTGACAGCTCTTCACTTACCTGGTCCATCGGCTGTCACCAACGCCTCGCGCTGCATTCCGGCATCTGAAAGACAAAGGCTTACCTACTCTTCGTGCGCTACGGAGGTCTTCACACTGCATTCCGGCATCTGAAAGACAAAAGCTTACCAACTCTTCGCACGCTCCGGAGGCCTTCGGCGCTGCATCCCGCATCTGAAAGACAAAACAAGGTGCGTTTAAAGACATTGGGGAACTTTAATACTCACGTGCCATTACTCCTTTCCATATCTAACCCAGTGGGTATTCCGGCACCCTGCAGCCGCTCCGAACTTGTACCTGCAAAATAAAAAGACAGTTAGAGCGCATCGTGAAGCAGGCAACAAGCGCTTACTTACGTGCTTCCAGGCGCTTCTATTCATCATACGGGCTCCATCTTCAACTCACTTCAGCCCGTCATCCGCCATCGCCGGAACCCTGCAAAACAAGAAACATCATTACTAAAGACTTTAAAGACATTAGAATTACTCGAAACTTACCGTTCGTGCAGTAAACGACGGACAGCAGTCCTCTGAAGTCAAGAGGCCTGCTCCCCTTATCCAGTGAAGAAACTGGTTACAGCACCCTGCCCCGAGGCAGATGGAGAGCACGGCGTTCACTTACCTAAAGTGAGAGTGTTAACCTTTGGGGTTCTACAGGACAAGAGAAAGGGAAGAAGAGAGAGACATTCAATAACCCAGTTCCTTAATCCCATATTTTCTATCTGCAGACATCTTACCCTTCAAGTCAGACATACAGTGCACAGAGGTCCAGCCCAAAGAGCCAGCCGTGTGTTACACATCACCTTTGAAGATACGGTATACGCCCAGTCAAGACCGGCGCCTCTACGGGAATCAGGTGAGCGTTACACATATCCTTCCCTCCCTCTAATCTTCCAATCTCCACTACTGCTCGTTATTCTTTCTTCGCTCACCATATTTCTCTCACTTCCCGTTCATATCATTTCGACCTTAATATCCGTAAGGCTCGCCCCTTCCTCACTTTCCAGGCATCTAAACTCTTAATTTCTTCACTGATCTTCTCCCGACTCTTTTACTGTTCTACTACTCTCTTTGCTCTTCCAAGCTCTCATCTTGCTCCACTAAAATCAGTCTATAACTCTTCTATTAATTTACTTTGTCTTCTTCCCTATCGCAACTCTATTTCTTACTCTCTTGCTAGACTTCGTTGGCTCCCTTTCTATTCTCAAAATAAATGTCACCTTTGTCTCATCTGCCTCCTGATAATAAAATCCCTATATGGACATTCCCCTAACTACCTTGCTGTATTTGTATCTTTCTCTACCCCTACCCGTTCTCTTTGGTCTTCCTCTCTCTTCAGACTTGTGGTTCCTTGTCCTCCATGTGCCCAGTCTCGCTTTCGATCCTTTCAGCTTCTTGCTCCCCTTAACTGGAATGCTCTTCCACTCTCACTTCGATCTATCACTTCCTACTCTTTCATGCTTCCCTGAAAATTCACCTTCTTCAACATCCCTGAATGAATGCTATCTGGATTTGATTGTTTAACTGTCTTACCTTTTTTATTGTACTGTATTCTCTTTTAAAAATGTTCAGCGCTTTGGATTAAGGCGCTTCGTTAAACACAAATAAAATACAAAATACAAATCCTCCTGCACTCGTTCACCCCCAGGGTCTGGATCCAAGAGTGATGGCTGTGCCCTGGCCACCTGAGATAGGGATTCCCAGGGTTCAGACAGTGAGACACGCTCAGGTTTCTCACAGCTGCCAACCGCGCTGCTTCTGCTTCCTGCTGCTCTTCTCTCCTCTTCTCACTACTGGCCTGTACCTGAGGGGGCCTTTTAACTCTTCCTCAGGTGTGGGTCATTTGCATCAATAATCTGACCACTCCTGCAACACTGAACCTCTTTAGCCATCTTCCTTGTCCCAGTACATAAGGGATTATGGGACTTGAAGTCCCTTTTAACAAAGTTCGATTTTTGAGTGTGAATTTCACGTCTGAATCCACATTTGTTCTTTATAACTATAACATTATTTAAAGGGATATCATAAGGATAAGTCAATAAACCTAATTGAAAAGGGTACGGCAATTCTTTTAGATTTTTATTATCCGTAGATTCCCTTTCACCTTAGCTTCTGGGTGTAACAGAGGTCTTTAGTTTTCCAAGCCCTTAGGCCATTAAACTGGCTTTTATTTCTTCTAAAACCCAGGGTTTTCTGAGTGTTTTTACCCCTTTTTACCTGTATATTTTGTGACATAGCAAGATGATTTTTACAACAAGCGATTACACACTTAGGCATTATGCAGTCAGTCTCCCTAGAGGAAGACACATAATGCCTCCCATTTCGCAGAGTCCTCTAATTTCACTGAGCCTTTCTCCTCCCAGGTGATCCTCCTGCAGAACACCACCCCCCAAGGTCAGGATCAAAAGGCGTCTTGCCTTTCCCTGGCCACCTGGGAGGACTTTAGGCAGGGAATTCGTGAGGAGTCCATAGGATTCATCACAGGGACCTCTACTGCAGAGATAGGACCAGGTAAGGATTTCTTCAGGTGTAATAAAATCAAGTGTTGAACCAAAAATGGCTATTTGTGGGATATATTGACATACACAACGGCATTGCCCCACATCACTAAGCTGCATTTGCGCAGAAACAATCACAAAAGGGTTGTGATGGCTCCTGTGAGCGCCATGGCTCAAAACTGCGTTTTGCAACAACAACAAAAATGGCTGCACCATCCTGCCAAGCACACACCGGGCAGGATGGAACCAGGGGACACATTAAAGGAGATTGCCAGTGGGTTCTCACATAAACAAAAGGAAGAAAGTGGAAAAAGCAGTGTTGCTTTGCTGCAAAAGCCAAAATATCCATTGAAAAGAAACCCTTTTTCACTTTTTAAAAAAATGTGGCTTGGACGCTAAGTCCTTCTGTTCCTTATAGCCACTGTGATTAATAAGCCCTACCAAGCCCTGTGTGTTTCACTGTGCCTCAGCAAAACCAGGCATGATTCTGAATTGACAAGCCCAGTTAAACCAACTAAAGAAAATCAACCAGGAACCTTATGTTTACTCACACAGGAAACGCAGTCATTTTCTTTACAAAAGTATCCAAAACTCAGCTGTTCAGAGAGAGACTCTAACTAGCTGAGCCATGCCTGCTTCAATGTATCCGTGCTTCAGACCAACTCCAGAATCTCAAGGGATGAATTATAGCTGCAGACAGTCTGCTGGAGATGAAAAGTTGAATTTAAAAAGGAAGGTCAGTTGCACTACGTGTAAAAGAAAATGGGCTTTTGCAAACTAAAGAAAAACAAATGCCTGTGTTTTGGAACAGTACAATGGTGAATGAAAGCCTGCTAGTCTTTGGCAATATGTAGGGGTTTGTTGCTGGGGAGATTATAAAACATGGGTTATTTTATGCAACAGGCTTGCTTTAATTCTGGATCTAAGATCAGAAATCAAAGGTTAAAACAATGGTGGCTGGAGTTGCAAGTTGAAAAACAGGTTTTCTGCTTATAGCGGTGGCAGCAAAAGGAGGGCTCTCTCTCAGCAGATACTGATAGCCTCCTGATAATTATGGGGTTGAACAGACTTTTGTCTCTGCTGGGACCCTGACAAGGGAAGAAAGTTGCAGGTGTGAAGGGGCAATACAACTTCAATCAAGGGAGAAACCCCCACCCTGCTCTGAAGGAAATGACAGTTGGCAGCAGTTGAAGATAAAGAATGACCCAGGCACAAAGGAACTGCCATTTGTTCACAAAGAATATTTCAGGAATAAACTTTAAAGACCCCTATCTCTGCAGCAAGACTTTGAAAAATTGTAAAAATGTTGCAGTTTAAAAGTGATTTTTTTGTGTGCTTTCTTTTGAGACATGATATAACTAATTGACACCTTGGGGACAGAAAGGGCAAAGTATTGAGGATACATAGAAAAGTACCAATGTTGTTTTTGTACATACATCCTGTGGGAGAATGTGCATCTGTGTGTAAAGTTAGGGAATTTTAGGCCAAATCTTTCATGCTCAAAATTACCAAAATGTATCAGAAGGGCGAAACAAGGTCCCACAGACTAGAGGACTGGACGGATATGTGCTGCACAAAATATGTAACCTGTGTATATAATTTGGCAAGAGATTGCAATGGTGTAAATGTATGTTTTGGACATTGTAAAACTCACCTAATGAATCTGACATCATTACCTTGGAAATCCAACCAGTTGAGAGCAAGGCGGAGATTAGCACCCCTGTCCAATCCAAGTAGTTTAGGGGCATGCTTAGTTCACCCTGCCCAGCCTATACTTTGATGATGTTATTATGCACTATAAATAACATGACAAGACTCTACACAAACACTCTTCCTGATTTCCTGTGCTGCGTTCCTGTTCCCATCATCTTCCAGATCCAGACTCCAACAACAAGCCCAAGCATTGCTGATCCTACTCCAGGGCCCACTGCAAAACCCAAGCAGTGCTGATGCCATTCCCAGCAAGGCCTCCAATATAAAAAAACACAACATTTCTCATTAACAAGGAGAATACGGTGGTACCTTTTGGCATCCTGATCCAGCCTGGCTTGCTGCCACTCACTGCATGCTGCTGCAATCCTGTTACCCCGATGGCCTATGGTGTCCAGTGACCAGAATTGCACGTCCAGAAGTGCTACCCGGTAACCAGAACTGCCCAGCTGTTTGCCAGGCGCCCTGCTGTGTAGTGACCAGAACCGTTGACTGTCCAAAATCCAAAAACTAAAAAGTGGACTGTGAGTATCAATTGCCACCCCACCTAAACCCATAGCCTATTTTGTCTTTGTCCTCATCCCACTCTCTAAGTCACCCTATCCATATCCTGATACCTTGTTCAAACTGTCACAGTCATTCGTGCAACCCTGCCATTGATTTCTAGTACTAGCGCCATCTCTTTAGTAATTTTGTCTTGTGAAATCCTAAACTATTAATCCTATTTCGAGTAATCGGCCTGGTTCCGCCAGGGTGGGCGCTGGGGCGAGAGGGTTGAACTCGCGAATCCACCCTGGAGCTTACTGTGTCCCTCTTTGGTGGCCTAGCCTGAATACGCTAGTGTAGAGTAAAACTATTCTTGCCACAACTGATTTTCTTTCCTTTTTCGTGCCTTCATTTACTCAAAGTGCACTTTCTTAGATCTTGCATAACTCATACAATTTACGAGCTAGAGACTTACTTTCACTTACATAGTGTACCTGTGATCTGTAGCTATCCCCCAACCAATTTGCAATTTACAATATTTCACCCGTTTTTCAAAGAAACCATTTCAGCAAATGTACACGGAAATATTTGCAAAGTTCCCAACGTGTCATTTTGATTGTAAACCGTTTTAAATCTTCCATTCATTTTTTCGAACTGTATGCTCTTGCTAATCCATTCCTTGTGATTGTTTGTACCTTTACAATGTTGCTTTAGTGAGAATTGTATTTGTTTCAAGGTTTTTGCATACATTCATTATTTCATTCATCCATTTCCGAGTGTCGTTTTTAACATTGCAAGGGTTTCAAATCCGTTTTTCACTCTTATTTGGGAGGGAAGGTCAGATTTGTGGGTTGAGGGAACTTTGCAGGGGGAAATCTTAACTTGAGTGCTATCTGTCCTAAATCAAAAGTGCTTCTATTCTGTTGTGCTGTGTATATGCTCCACTAAAAAGTCAAACCCAGTGCATTACCCACATTCTCATTGTAACTATCACCACATTGGTGATTGCTGCCCCATATTAAAAAGTGTGTGATTTCTTTTGAATTTTAAATAAATAAATAAATAAATAAATAAATAAATATTGCATTTGACCAACCAGCCTGGTTCATGGTCCATTGTGACCCGGGGTGACCGGAAAGGGTTTGTGATATGAGTGGTGTATCCTCCCAAAATTGAATCCACATAAATAAGGAGAAAAACATCTCAGGTGCGAAATACTAGGCCGAGACCAAGGTGTGCGTGTCGCCTGACTGAAATCCTTAACATTGTCCATCTCTGACCTATCACACTTCAGTGTCTACAAATGTTATCTTTGCTTTCTTGGCTTGTTTGGAATATGTGGCAGTACAAGGGCAAATACCGAAAACAAACATATATTGAACTCAGACTCTGGGGTGTATAGTATTTACATAGCCATTTAGCTATAGGTTGAGCAACCAGGAGATTTTTCTGTTACTGCCATACAGTCAACTTTTCAACTATATATCTAAGAAACTGTCATTGTTGAGATTGAATGATTATTTTAATTAATGTGTGGGATTTGATTAGATAGATATAAGCATAATTGGTTTTTAGTAAAGACAATGTAGACTTTTCTAATATTTATTGTCTCTTATACCTGTGTGATTGCTGCATTGTTTGTTCATTTATTTCTATGCATATTTGGCTTCGGTGGAATTTTCTAATCCAAAAACAGTTCTAAATAAAAAAAACAGGAAGAAACAAGAGAAAGCATGCAAAGACTTCCTTCTCTTCATCTTACTCCACGTTTTCCTTGACAACATCAGCTTTGCCCTCTAATAAACCTGACACTTCCAAGAACAGTAAACAGAATGGAAACTATTTGATCAGAGATGCCATAGCAGAGGTACTAGAGAAGATGCACAGGATTTAGGCAGAGACCCGAAGCTACACCAATTCAAGCATACAGCTACAGTGGTCCTTCCAGTAATCTCTGATATTAACAGGGGGATATTTCAATGTTGTAAGGAACCAGAAAGGATCACAATGCCTAATTTTCTGTCTAAATGTGATCCTCTAAAGGGAGAGGAGAAGGCCTTATCAAAGAATATCTTGACTGATAAAATCCTTCCCAGTTATGAGGAGGTCACTCACGATGGATGATGCCCCAATTCAGGATTAAGTGGATGGGGCTAGGAAGAAAGCATATACTGGGGCTCATATAACACATATTCATGTTATACTTCAAAGGCAGTGTTCAATGGCTTTCAACACATGCACCAGGTAAAAGATGATGTAGCTGACTCAGCTCCCGTTCTTTGATGGGTAATGGCAGCAGATTCACAGTGAACGACGTGCAATTCAAATTTACAGGCCTGCCATTTAGACTCAAGATACGAGCTGAGGGTTTTCTCAAAGGTTCTGGCACTGGTCGTTTGTCTCTTCGCTTTGAAGGAATTCTGGGCTCCCCTTACATCAATTATTGATTTATCAGAGCCTCCTTCATCTCCATTTTGATCAACCTTGTGAACCAGACTTGCAAGTTAGTAGAATCCCTGGGTTAATCAACCATCAGATGTCACCTCTTCATCCCACTCTCTGAAGTATATGTGCTCTCACTTTAGAATGGATGTGGGCAAATGTCTTCCAGAAGACAGAGCAGAGAGGCTAAGGGAGCTGTTCTGATCTATTTTTCAAATCTATTCGACCAGGCACCTTCTTAAACTGAAGGAGCACATGTGTGCAAGTGGTTCCGTGGGCAAGACTTAATCTGCACTCACTGGTGGCCCATATTTGCAAACACCTGGTCCCAACCACCCAGTGGTACGAGGCTGTGATTCCGGTAGACACGGCTTTGAGAATGGCCATCTGCAGCAGGTCTGTTCAACAGGAACCTTCCTCCTTCATAGGAATGACCTTTGCTTCCTTGGGTCTTTCAAGAGATATGCTTGACGTTGGAGTCGCTCTCATTGGACCTCTTAAAATCCCAGGAGAATGCAGTACTTCTGATGTTCTGTTCCAGATTCCTATGCGAGGAAGAATGGTACCTGGAATCTATCACTGACACAGTTGACCCTCTTGTATGCTTTCCGTCTGATTTCCTTAATTTCCAAGGTCATTCCGGAAATGAAAGATTCCGGGGTGGACATAGGCCAAGGAGATCTTAGTTTCCTCTCCTGGAGATTTTGATGGCTCAGGTTTTGCAGATTCCTTCAGAGGTATAATCATTTTCAGGGCATTCAGTATGCAGACAGTATGTCCTATAGCAACAGGTGGAAATGGAGGGATGTGGAAATTGAGTGGTAGGGCCTGCGTAACAGGGGTCTCTGGGAACAGGTAGACTCGGCAGTCCAGTACGCCCGCCGTCCAGCAACCCTAAACACTTACGGCAGGTATTGGAGAAATTGTGTTGATTGGGGAGCCAGAACTAACATCTCTCATTCCTCATGTGAATTGCCAGAAGTAATGCAACTTATGCAGGAGGAATTCTCTAAGGCACTTGCCGTCTCATCCCTGAAGGCCCATTGTTTGCTTGTTAGGGTCTTCCTTGATCCTTAGGTGGATTTGGTGGAAGGGGAGGTTTGGGTAAAGCCCTTGTTAGGTAGTTTCCTTCTCTCAAGTCCTGTATCTCTGTCAGGGGTGCCTCCTTGGGACCTTCCCTTGTTACATTAAGTGTTGCTCTCTCCTCCCTTTGAGCCTAATGACACCATTGATCTGAAGTTTCTGGCCCTTAAAACTGTATTTCTGGTACCTACTATTTCATCTAGGTGACAAGAATAAATAGGAGCCAATCTAGATTTCCCCTCTTCCTGATCATCTGGAAATAATATTCAGGTTAACTACCAGTAGTTTCAATACTCATAGTCATACTCTTTCTTGTCACAGTTCTTTCGGTTCACACTTCTTGCCCTATTTGGATGGTGGAATCCCATGATCCAAGTGAGAAATGTATTGAGGGTTGGGGAATATCAGAGGCAGCATTTAACTTGAAGGGGGAAGGTGATGGGATAATCCGAAGTTGGTAAAATGGTTCCTAGAGCAGAGGTGGATACTCCAAAAGTATTGTGACGAGGAACATTAGGACTAAGAGCATTGCAGATTACTGGTAAGTCATCACAGCAGTACCTATTATATTGCTAAATAGTACAGGTGTGCTACAATTGTCCAAAACGAAGGCAAAATAGTAAACAATATCTATTGTTTAACAGGACAAAGGCAAAATAATTCAGAATTTCTACTATTAAACACTATGCCTTGGAAGCAACCACAAGAGAGTCTTAGGGGGAGCTAGTCAGCATTACTCAATGTTCTGGTAAATAGTGCAGTTTTGCTTAAAAAAAAAGTTCAGAAACTTCAATATTAATAAGGCAAACTGTAAATAGTACCAAATCTCAACTATTTACCAGCACCCCATCTTGGCACGGATCAGTTTACCTATGCCACTCTCTCTTCCCTCCCCATGGGGACCTCTCGCTTAGATGATTTGCCAACTGCTTCACCATTACTTTCCTTGCTCATTGATCTAAATCTACCAAGACATGTGTAAAATAATAAATCCCTAAAAGCAACCCTTTGCTCCACATTGCAGACTGGTGCATGATTGTGTCATCCAGAGTGTTGATCACAGACATCCTAATTTATATCCTTGACACAACTGTCTGCAAAACCCACATGTGGAACACCCTGCCCCTGTGGGATATTCCAATGTTAATTAAGGTAAAATATGGAGCATTCACCATAAGTCACTGCAATATCTAAAACCTGCTGTTTACATTTCAAATGGCACTATTATGGCATAGGGCAGCCAGAAATATCACTTCAACTTTGACTTCAGTCCTCCTGGGTAATTATTCCTTATTACTGTATATTCATTATAACCTTCACACTTCTCTGCTTTCTCCCTCTCCTAGCCCTTCCTTGGCACTCCTCCCCTCTTCCTCCCTGACATGAGCTCACACATTTCCCCAGACTCATTGTGGCCATCCCCTCCATCACACTCTTGGAGATATGGTTCTAGTAGCAGCACTTCACACTCTTAAGCCTAAATCTTACAAGATTTACTGGAACATAGCTACTTATAATGCCCGCTCTCCCATCAAGCATGCAATCAACATTCACAACCTTCTGGTGTTGGGGATCTGGTTCTCAGATACGCATACAGTACTGGTGGATATTCTACTCCCCAAGGGTAGTTAGATACAGGTATGTAATGAAACCAGTAGACCAGGAGCAGGTATTGCCCTGATTTACCACACCTCTGTCTCCACCATTGTAATGTAACCCCATTCCACCATTGAATACAAAAAAGGTAGCAGGCGCCCGTCTCTCGAAAGAACACAGCATGATAACCTGTTAATTGAATGCCTGGTTTGTAAATGCATTGTTGACCCTTTCACCTCCATTACAACCCCATTCCTAGATGAGTGGATGAACCTAATTTCAAGCAGTCAAAGTAGCTCTATTGAGATACTGGTGATGGGTGACTTTAGCATCTGACTTGACTGTCCTTCCAACAAGCAGGGACTAGCCTTCTCTAAAGTATGTGGTCAAGATATGGCCACCATTCCCCATTTACTTCAGAGGACACACCTTGGGCACTATCCCATCTTTTCCACATTTGAACCTATCCAACCTTGTAGTCACAGGACCACATTCTTGCTCTGATCATTCTCCCATCCTGTGTAGGATGGCTTGACCCAAGAATACACACCCAACACCACATGCTAGATTTGGTATGGTCTTGATACCAATGTGGAGATAATCACCCACATAATTCGCTGCAGCATTCTTTAATTCTCCAGAAGCCACTGGATCTTCTAATTCACAGATGGATAATATCCACAATGAAGAAAAATAAACGTGAGCATGCTTGCCTTTATCATCCACGAAAAACTGTAAGTCCTACATTGCTGCATTAAAAAGAATGAACAATACACTTGTACACCTCACTTGAGGACAAAAAGCCCTGCCTACGCCATCAAAAGGCCTACCCTATGACTATTCACAAGAGGAAAATAAATGCTACCTCATCAACCATTTGACCCTTGCCTAGTTCTTCTGATGAGCTGTTCCGGATCTACAAGGAACTCAGATTGCTCTCAGAATGTTCCTCCTCCATGGTAACTTGCCAAGCTTCTGCTGACTCTCTCTGCTCATTTTCTTTGAAAATATAGATCCCATCAATGTTTCTATCTCAAGTCTTCCTAGAACCCCATCTCCACCTACCTTAGACAATTGCTACCTTCCATTAGCTAATATAAGCTGATACAGAGGGTTAAGAATATGAACACTTCATCAGAGCTGGTGGAACTCTACCTGCCAAGACTATTAATGCAATAACCACGCTCTTGCATTTGAGTTATCTACCTTGGCGAACAGCTTCCTTAACACTTGCATCTTCTCTCACACTCTGAAAAAACACACATATCACTTCTGAAGAAATCCAGCATCAACTGTTGTGATTTACTGCATCAGGCTTCAGACCAACAGGACGTACTGGTCATCATGAGAGATGCGATACTAATGTCACTTGATGCTAAATGCCCCTCCATTTCAATTGTTCTGAAGCTCTCAGTGGCATTTGACACTACACCAAAACTAAATTATAGCAAGTTGGCTATAATGTGGTGTGCTATGTGGAGAATCCTGCAGATCCTCCAATGGAGGAGTCGGAAAAGGGAAGCTCTGCGCTCCAAATGAACAGAAATACCTTGCCAGTAACTGTACACATCTTTATTCGTACTCGCGTACACATAAAAGTGAGTAAAAGCTGTTCGCAGAAGCTGAACAAAGAACAAGTTTTATCCAAGCCAGTAGACCAAACCCTTTTCAAGTGAATGAATCCAGCTCATTTAAGAACGGCACACCATTATTTTGAGTCGCTTAAGCTGTTGTTAATCCAGAGTCTTCTAGTAGAAGGATGACGACGTTATCCAAAGCTAAAAGAATTGCACTACCACTTTGGGGTAACTACTGGAGGAAAAGGCATATTTGAAGTTGGGGAAGGGAGCAGGGTACTTATTAAAAAGATTATATTTAAATTCTGTAGAGCTGAGACTGTTCAAGTTGGGAAGAAATAGTCTGGAAGCTAAAGACAGATTTTGTGGTAACTTCAAGACAGAAGGAAATGCAAAGAGGCTGCCTTTTCTTGCCATCCAAGAGAGAAGAGTGCTTTGCCAACTAAAGGTCGAAGAAGTTGTGTTGAAGTTGCCTAAAATGTTAAGTTGCAGTAGCAGCAGTTGAACTGTGGTTGTCAACATTCTTGTCAGAACTGTGGTAGCTGAATGTAGTAGAATCTGAAGTCATCTCTGGGGCGAAGGAGCCTGCTTGCACAGTACCATTAGCAGAAGGGAGTTGCTGGAGAGAGAGCAAACCCTATGCAGACGCATCCTGACAAACTGTATGTAAAAGACGCCACAGATGCTGTATGCAGAAGAGTTGTGGTTAGACAGAAGTGGTACTTTTGTTGTCAAGTTCATTCTTTCCTGGAAGGAGGCTATCCATTGGTACTATTGTTTTCTTTGTGAAAATTGGAAAGGAAATCTTTTCATCAGGCGAAGAAGGAACTGTTTCCAGTGGACTTTTATTTTTGTGAACTTTTGTTTCTTTGGAACTTTTCAAGACTTTCTTTTTCCTTGGAAGAAAATGACTTTGGAACATTCCTGGGGGAGCAAGATCTGCCCAGGACAAGTAGACATCATCCAAGACCCTGGTTTTATGTTGTTTTCACGTTGCTCTGAATGTTGTTGTTTATTGTGAAGGTTAGATTTGTGTATGCTACAAGGTTTCCCCTTAGATCCTAGACTAGGTAGGGAATTCCCTGGTAGAGTAGGTTTATTTAGGGTTTATTTTATAATTTTGTTTAAAATAAAATGTTGAAACGTGAGAAAACTAAACACAGTCATAAGTCCCACATAATTGACCCCTCACAGCTCCCAGATGGTCTGTGATACAGAACTAACACAGTTGAAGGATTAGAAGTTCAATATTCAAACACATTACAATTGAGTTGTTTAATATATGGTATGTTTTCTTTAATATAAAACAAAGAGAGTCACTGGGCAGTGGCAGTGCTCCTTCTAGTCTATGTCTTCTCAATTCTACATACAATTTAAACTTTTGAATGAGATAGTGGTGCCCACACTATCCTATGTGATTTGACACTTACCCATTAAACACTCCTGACACCTCAAGACACCCTTTGGCATCTCTAGATCTGCCCTCAATTTGATGTAATCCTTCCTGCTAGGGTAATTAAGGTCAGATAAGGTCCCTTTCTATCAAACTCCATCGCTCAAACCTATGGAGTCCCACAAAGGTCTGTCTTGTGCCCATGGCTCTTCAAATGCCTACCTGAAATCACTGACTGTCATTTCTTTACTCACTGCTATCTTCCATACATATGTGGATGATATGCATATTGCCATCAGTCTTCATGGTCCTGCACCATCACGTTTTAGAATGCCTTCTGTGAGAAACCTGGGCATATTCTACCATGTAAACCCTATGATGCCTCTAGTCAGGTGGCCAGGGGAGGGTCTGGGCTTTTGGATCCCAACCCTGGGGGTGGACAAGCAAGGGAGGATCACCTGGGTAGGGGTGCAAGGGCAACGCACATGGTAAACCCTCAGGCTAGACACAGTATCCTACTGGAACAATAGGGGATGAGGAAGATATACCTGAAGCCTTCATAGGATATTCTGGTCTATATCAGTCTGATCGGAAAAGGAAGCCTAACCATAGTAGAGTGGCAAGAGCAGGGAAATGTAGAGACCAGAGGGAACTAAACCTTTTTAACCTTGACACCGACTTGCTTCCCCCTACCTCAGATCGCTGGACTAGTTGCCAAAACCAACCCATCCATTCCATGTTGCCAGTAGTAAAGGATAACCTAGGGAAAGGGGAATTATCCAGGATATATGAAAACAGAACCTGGTGTTCCCCTTCTCCCCACTTTCAATCACTCTATTATCCCTCACCCTACAAGAGTCATTATGAGTCTTGTACCGGTCCCCCTACCCATTTCCAAAATAGACTTAGATGAAGAAGAGGTGTCCGTGACTAAGAAATATTATCTATGGTAAAAGCCCCTATAGTACTTTGAGGAGTGTGAGACATCAGAAGGTATCTCACCCACCAGTTGTCGGGTAGCTGCCATCCAGGTGGCCAGGACAGTGCGGGAGGATCACCTGGGTGGGGTGTCTTCGGGGAGTGGGACACCGGATGGTGCGATGCGGTATCCCATTCCTTTTAACACCTTTACCCCATCCTACCAGGTAGGATATTTAGGAATTCTGACCCCCCACATCCTTAAGCAACACAGACACTTTCTCACAGACAGCCTGCTGTGAGAGCAAACAGACTAACACAGAGCACTATACTTGACATGTCCCAATACAATGGTCAGGCAATTACTGATCATCACACACACCTGACTTCATTACACATCCTCACATGGATAAGAGGCAGAGCACGAGAGCACACTCGGAGTGAGGCAAAGCACACGAGAAAACAGCCGTACCAAGATTGCAGTTTAACGAGAGGAGAAAGACGGCAAAACAGAAGGAAAGCTCCCTTGACCTTTTCGACAAGGAACTGTTACTTTCATGAGACCTTGAGAGAAAGTGTAAGACCAGGAAACCAGGCTGAAGAATCCTGCATTGTGTGTCGGAGGTACCCGGGGCCCTCCTCTCTCAGTAATCAAGGCAGAGAGAATCTCCAGCCACTGTGGTGCTGTCCTTGGCTTCAAGAACAAAGCTGCTTCAGTGTAAGTATCACACAGCCGGTCAAATGGGGAGACCAATACAGGAACGGTTTGTGTTGAAGCCAAGGTTGCAAGCAGCAACATTGTATAGCGAGCGCTGGAATGAACATTTTAAAACACATGTGTTAAGAGAGGCAAATTAAGTTAAACTGCTGATGAGTGATTGAACTTTAAAGCAAACTACAATAAGTTTGACAGAGTGTTCCGGAACCGTGTGGGTTCTCAATTGAAGGTCTCTATAAAGTAGCCAGCTAAGAAGTGATAAAAGTAGATAAAGCTGGTCTGAGCCTGGCAGAGGGAGATCAAATGAGAGAGAATTAATACATGTGAATCGAAGTGGTCCGGCGACAGGTCAAGTCAAACCCAGCGCACAGTCAAATGTCTTCGATTTCTATGAAGAAGATAAAGGTTTGGGAAAGTACATGGATTTGGTCCGAGCCCGGCAGAGGGAGATCCAGTGAAAGCTTTGTGTTAAAGTGGGTCTGAGCCCAGCAGAGGGGTCCCGGGGTGTGTCGGGAATCACTGAAGAAGTTGTACATGAGAATCCTGAGGAGAAAGGAACTCTTGAGTGTTTGTCGCATCATGCCCTCTGAAGTAAGAGACTTTGAATGACAAAGATGTTGACATAGAAGGCCCTGATACTGAGATCTGAACTGCATCCTTGTGCTAGAGAAGCCAGAGACTGTGCTAAGCTCAAGTGTGCTGCCAAGAACATGGGGAAGGGAGGCCAATGGCTTGAAAATCCTGACATATCATTTCTTGAACACTTTTCTTCTTGCATAACATTGTTTCCCATAGTATTTAGAAGTAAGCATTGGCAATAGGTTTATTAGTATAGGCCCGTTTTTATTTTGACAGACTCGACTAAGACTGCGTTATTATTTGAAGGTCGTAGCTTGCTCCCATCTTTAGATTTAGGATTAGATAGCTTTTCAAACCCCATTGAAGTTCAATAAACACTCTTGAACTGTGATCGCCTGTGTCTGTCTTACTGTTTGATACCAAGCTTTCCTTAGATATGGTCCAGAAGCTTAATCATAGAGCCTCAGATCCCTTTATCACCACAAAAGAATCCATAGGCTTTGATATCTGTAGCAGCAGAGAAGCTACTATCCCTACAGGGAAAAGAGGAATGATTCCTACAGACTTAATCTTAATACCCGGTCCTGGGTGTTATATAAGATTGCCCCCAAAATCTGTCCTGGCCTGGAAGAATGGTCTGCAAGTCCGAGCAGACATTACAGATCCTGACTGTCGGGGAGACATAAAGGTTCTCCGACTGAACCATAGCAAAATTCCATTTGAAGTACATTGTGGTAACAAGATTGCACAAGGAATTCTTGAAAGAGCTTTGTTTCCCCGTTTTATAGAGAATGAACCAGAAGAAACTGAGAGAGGTACTCTAGGCTTTGGGGAAGCTGATAAACCATCTACCACTGAGGCAAAAGGAGAAGAAGAACCTACCATCCTTCCCAAGCTAGCCTTCACCCAGTGAAATGATCCAGCACTCGCAGAGGCTTTCTTGCAGGTAATTCCTGAAGGGGAAGGATTAGAAAAGGGAAGCTCTTTTTTCTTCCTAAGGCAAGGATTACTGTTCAGAAGGGAGACCTTCGCCGAAGGTTTAAGTACAATTCAGTTAGTAATCCCCAAAACCCATCAGAAGATTGTGCTAGAGATTGCACATTATCATTTGACAGGGGGACACTTAGGACAATCTAAGACCGAGGCTCACATCAGTGTGAAGTTTTACTAGCCAGGTATCCATGCTAATATAAAGAACTTCATTCAGACATAGGAAATATGTTAGAAAAAAGGATGCATATTCGCTTGCCTGCTCCTCTGAACCTTTCGCCAATAATAGAAGTCCCTTTCTGCTGAATTGAGATGGATATCATTGGACCGTTGGAAACTTCTAGAATGGGTAACAAATATGTCCTCGTAATCGTTGATTATGCTACACGGTACCCAGAGGCATTCCCCATCCAGAAAAACACCACCCAACAGATTTGAAAACATCTATTGCCATATTTTTCCAGGGTTGGTTTTCCTAAGGAAATTCTAACGGATCAGGGATTGAATTTTATGAGAAAACTCATGGGTGAAGTCAAGGAATTGCTCCATATTGCCACCTTAAGAACCTCAGTTTACCACCTGCAAACGGATGGATTGGTAGAAAGATTTAACAAAACACTTAAGATGATCATAAGAAAGTTGCTAGACAAGGACGGGAAGTACTGGTATCGCATGATTCCGTGGGCCCTGTTTGCAGTAAGAAAGACCCCTCAGGCATCCACCGGATTCTCTCCTTTTGAGCTACGGATAGCCAAGAGGTGTCCTAGACATGCTCCGTGAGACCTGAGAAGGCAGAGAAGAGGCACCTATTCCACTCTCAAACAGCTGCCCGATTGCGAGAGAATATGAAACTTGTTCAAAATGTAGTCTATACTCTCATGGAATAGGCCCAAGCACAACAAAAGTCCACCTACGACAAAAGGATAACCTTAAGATCTTTTTCAATAGGACAAAACGTATTAGTCCTCTTGGCTACCTCTGAAAATAAACTTATATAAAAGTGCCATGGGCCATTTGAAGTGCTAGAGCGAACAGGAACCTGTACATATAAAATAGGCCAACCTGACAGGAAACAAAAGACGCATCTCTACCACATAAACCTCTTAAAAGAGTGGAAGGAAAATCCTTCCGCAGCCACTGCCACAATACTGTCTTGTTTGGTACCAGAGGCAAAAGATAATTTTGAATTAATTCCCCAAGAGCTATCTAGTCAACAACAAGAAGACTTAAAAGATTTAATCACAACATTCCCGATGTATTCTGTAAGAAACCAGGGAGGGTGCAACGCACTTATCATTATATCAGAACCCCAAAGGGAAAAGTGGTCTATTTAAAACCATGTAGACTCCCGGAAGCCTGTAGACAGATATTAGTTGAGGAAGTGCACAAAATGCTAAGAGCAAATATAATTGAACACTCTTAAAGCCCATGATGCTCCCCTATTGTATTGGTCACAAAACCTGAATACTGCTGGAGATTTTGCATTGACTTCCGACAGGTCAACGCCATCTCCGACTTCGATGCCTATCCCAGGTCACGCATTGACGAATTGATTGATAAACTCGGAAATGCCACATTCCTATCAACTCTAGACTTAACCAAGGGGTACTGGCAGTTCCCAATACATGGACCTGATAAAAAAAGATAGCTTTCTTGATGCCCATGGGACTATTCCAGTTCAAAGTCCTCCCTTTTGGCTTACACAGGGCCCCTGCCACTTTCCAACGGCTTATGGACAGAATATTACAGCCCTACTCCGATTTCTGTGGGGGCTTATATTGACGACATAGTCATTTATAGTAAAACTTGGGAAGACCATCTTTTCCATCTCTTTACTATCATCAGAGCCTTCAGAGAGGCCGGCTTAGCTGCCAATCCATCCAAATGTAAGCTGGCTCAATCTGCTGTGAAATACCTAGGCTTATTTGTAGGGAATGGCAGTGTCCAGCCCCAAGGAGAAAAAGTGAAAGCCGTCCTGGATACCCCCACGACTAAAACCAAGGGAGACCTCAGAGCATTCCTAGGGTTAATCAGTCATTACCCTAGGTTTATCCCTAATTTCTCAGACAGAACGCTAGGTTGACAGACAAATTAAAGAACGCCGAACCCCAGAGGATTCATTGGACTGACGAAGATAATGTATGTTACAACAGCTTAAAACAAACCCTGTGCCAGACCCCGATCCTTGCATCCTGCCAGGATCAGGAACTGTATCTGAAACCCTACAGTCCCTTTCATGCACATATCAGATACCTGTTGTCTGCGCTCTATTCTTTCTTGCTCTTGCCACCTGCTGGCCATAGTACCTGTTTGTTGTTGATCTCATGTTCATCACTTTCCACTCCTTCCCTGCCCCTTGCACTTTCCCCCTTCCCTCTTCCCTGCAATTGCGCGTTCTCAATGTCACTGGGCCTAGTAAGATCTTTGTTTGTTCCTCCCTTGTACCCCTCCCTTGCCTCGTTGCGCCCTGAAACACTTGGTATTAGCGCAATATAAATAAAATATATCATATCATAAAGGTAGTAGATTTTTCAAAAGAGTTTGTGTTACAAACTGACAAATCTTTTACAGGGTTAGGAGCAGTTTTGTCACAAGTTCGTGATGGATTAGAACACCCTATCCTGTTCACTAGTCGAAAACTCTTCCCACGTGAAGCAAAAGACTCTGTGCTGGAATTAGAAGCCCTTGCCATCAAATGGGCCATCACCCATCTAAGATACTATCACCTAGGAATGAAGTTCACGCTTGTCACAGATCATTCTCCATAAGTGTGGATAAACCAGCAAAAGAACTCTAACCCTTAAGTCATGTGATGGTCCCTAGACCTGCAACTATACTGTTTCACTGTAGACCCCCAAAAAGGTAAAGACCAGGGGAACGTTGATTTCTGTTCTCGGGTTCCCTGTGAAACAGATGCGGCTACATTGCATAGGGAAATGGCATGTGAGAAACCTGTAGGTGGCTCACATACTAGTCCCCTGGGAGCTGTCATCCAGGTGGCCAGGACATAGCCATCGCTTTTGGATCCAGTTCCTGGGGGTGGACCAGTGCGGGAGGATCACCTGGGTGAGGGGTCTTCGGGAGTGGGACACCGGATGGTGAGTCACGGTATCCCCTTCCTTGTAACACCTTTACCCCATCCTAGCTAGGATATTTAGGAACTCTAGCCCCCACCCACAACACAAACACTTTCTCATGGACAGCCCGCTATGAGAAAAAATAGACTAACACCCAAGCAGTATACCTGACGTGTCCTAATACAATGGTCAGGCGAGGTCAGGCAGTTACTGATCATCACACACACCTGACTTCGATTACACTTCCCCACCTGGATAAAAGGCGGAGCACGAGAGCACACTCTGAGCGAGACAAAGCACATAATTAAACAGCAGTTCCAAGATGGCAGTTTAACGAAAGGAGAAATACACTCAGATCACTACTTAATCAACTTCACCGCCACACTCCATCTCCTCAGCCCTAAAACCATCAGTATGATACCCCCCACCCTACTAGAAGTAAAAAAGATATTACTGCCAAAAAACTCATCCCACTCCTCCTCCCCACTATTAATGGCCTGGAGAACAACACTGACCCAGACACCTTAGTGGACACATTCAACAAAGGAGAAACATATACAATACAGATTGACCTTTCTTCAAGTCCTGTATGAAACACAGGTAAGGGTAAAGGTTACCCTGTTTGATTGTTAGACATAGGAAAAAGAAATTAGATTTTCCCTTATCAGTTATTGACTGATAAGGGAAAATCCAATTTCTTTTTCATATGTGTTGTACGCATACTTATAATAACTGTTATGCTGGAAGAATTTAGGTTATAGTACCCCTTTGTTAGAATAGGAGCATGGTGATTGAATGGTCTGATTGATGATCATTAGATAAACATGTTTGTAATGTTTTAAATGTGTTTTTATGAAAAATAATTAAAGAGATTTATATTTTGCAAAGTTGCATTGCTTCAGTAATTCTCCTAAAAAGGTGTATACCCTGACAATGAATCAAACCGGGTAACCTTTACCCTTACCTGTGTTTCATACAGGACATGCAGAGAGGGGTAGTCAATCTGTATTCTATATGTTTCTCCTTTAGACTCTCCCTTCCAACAGATTTGACCCCCCGTGAACAAAAAACTAGGGATTACCCAATCATTTAAACCACTTTCAACAAAGCCATGACCACAGCACTAGACACCATCACACCAACTAAACTGCGCAAAAGCAAACAGGAAGCACATTTGAATGCCTGGTTTACACCCCAGCTCAAGGATCTAAGAAAGCAGAAAAGAAAGCTTCAAGCTATCTGGTGCAACTCGCCCACCGATAACAACAAAATCAAATTAGCCCAACTAGCCAAACAGTATAAGAAAGAAATTATCAACACAAAAAAAAATCTATTTGATGACAGAATCACAAAAGCCAAATCAAACACTAAGGAACTCTTTTCCATCCTCCGGGAAATGGAATCCCCCCTACAACCAGTAGACATACTCCCTAAGGACAAGACATGGTGTGCCAACATACAAAACGCCCTATCGAATAAAATCTCCACCCTCCAATTTAAAATAACCTAAAAAAAGACTCTCTGCCCCTCTCTGATCAACAAACACCTCTACCCACTGAGCATAGTACTATTCCATGCTTCAGTTTCAAAACCATCTCAATCATTGATATCGAAAAGGTAATTCTCTCCCTGAAACCCTCCAACTGCAAGGGTGACAGATGTCCATAGCCGTAGTTTTAGGCGTTCCCTAAATATATGCAATGTGAAGCCTGACCCTTGTCATGTATCTGATCAGTTATACCTGCCATGCTCCTTGAATGGCAAATGTCTGTACTGTTTCATACTGTATTATACACTGTACTCACATATATGCACCGGCCTGTGACAGGCACTGTAACTAAGCTTTGAGACTTCTTGTACTGTTGCGCCCACCTGCCCAAGGGCTTGGTGCGCATTATCAAATTAATAAACAAACAACAAACACAGTGAAACAGAAGGGGATCGCAAGGAGCAAAGTTCCCTTGACCTTTTTGACAAGGAACCGTGCAAGGATGCAAGGATCGAGAGAAAGCCTAAGACCAGGAAACCATGCTGAAGAATCCTGCATTGTGTGCAGAGGTTCCCAGGGCCCTGCTGCATCAGTATTCAAGGCGGGGAGAATCTCCAGCCACAGTGCTACTGTATTTGGCTCCAAGAAAAAAGCTGTTTCACTGAAAGAAACACACCCGATGAGTTGGGGAGACCAATACAAGACTGGTCTGTGTTGAAGCCAAGGTTGCAAACAGAAACATTGTATGGCAAGCAATGGAATTAACATTGTTAAAACGCGTGTGATAAGAGACGCAAATGAAGTTAAACTGCTGATGAGTGAATGAACTTCAAAACAAACTACAATAGCTTTGACAGAGTGGTCCGGCACCGTGTGGGCCCTCAATCAAAGGTCTCTGTAAGGTAGCCAGCTAAGAAGTGATAAAAGTAGATAAAGTTGGTCCGAGCCCAGCAGAGGGAGATCAATTGAGAGAGAATGAATAAATGTGAATTGAAGTGGTCCTGCGATGGGTCAAGTCAAATTCTGCGCACAGTCGCAAGTCTTCGTTTTCGATGAAGTAGATAAAGGTTTGGAAAAGTACATTGATTTGATCCGAGCCCGACAGAGGGAGATCAAGGGAAAGCTTTGTGTTAAAGTGGCTCTGAGCCCAGCGGAGGTGGGCCGGGGTGAGTCGAGAATCACCCAAGAAGTTGTACATGAGTGTCCTGACGAGAAAGGAACTTTTGAATGTTTGTTTGTCACACCATGCCCTCTGAAGTATGAGACTTTGAATAGCAAAGAGACTTTGTCATAGAAGGCTCTGATACTGAGATCTGAACTGCATCCTCGTGCTAGAGAATCCAGAGACTGTGCTAAGCTTGAGTGTGCTGCCTTGTCCTCTGCTGAAAACATGGGAAAGGGAGGCCAACGGCTTGAATATGCTAACATATAATTTCTTGAACACTTTTCTTTTTGCATAACATTGGCCCTCATTACAAGTGTGGCGATCTGGAAACAAGGGTGCTGGTAAGCTCACCTGCACCCTTGTTTCCGGACTGGCCACTGGGGCCGCTGCACCAGGCAGTTGGGACCCTGCGGGGCGCATCGGGAGTCGTCACAGAAGCACCGGCACCATTAGCAATGGTGCCGGTGCTTTCAAGTCCCCATCCCCATGGAGTTCTATGGTACTCCATGGGAAGGGGGACTTATAAAATCCAGCACCTGACTTCCCGCGCCACCGGGAATTGTAATGTCCCGGTGGCACCAGGAAGTCAGGCACCGGATTTGGTGTTAAGGGGTTACCGCCAACCTTGTAATGAGGCCCATTGTCACAGTATTTGTATTTAGAATTAAGGATTGGCAATAGGTTTATTAGTGTAGGTCCTTTTATTTTGACAGACTCGACTAGGACTGCATTATTATTATTTGATCATCGTAGCTTGCTCCCATATTTAGATTTAGGATTAAATAGGCGGTTTTCAAACCCCATTGACGATCAATCAACACCCTTGATCTGTGGTCACAGTGGTCTTACTGTTTGATACCATGCCTTCCTTACAGGAGGAAGATGAATGGAGAGGCCTACTACACTACCTACATGTCCCTTTAATGAGGTCAGGCAGAGTCCGGCACTTGACACCAATTGTGCACAACTGACTCTTATTGAACACTGACTAAAGGATAAAAGGTGGAGTTTTTCCAGAAATGCAGAGCCCGCAGTAGGTGCTGAGCAGGCCGTGGAAGCTGGAGGCCAGGAAGCTGCAGTAGGAAAACCCTGAGGAGTCTGGAGGAGAGCGGGATGCTGAGAAGCTGACCCAGTGTATTGTAAGGGTTGAAGCACGGCGAGGGAGCTGTGTCTCAAAGGAGCCAGACTGGGGCTTATGCAGTCCTGTGGGCCGTGGCCAGGCAGTTGCTTGTTCCCCTGGGAGGAGTCCAGGTCCCAGGAGAACCTGAGTGGCTGGTGGTAAGACCCTGGGCCTCATTACAACTCACCCGGTATGGAAACAATGGTGGCAGTAAACCCGCTGTCACCTTTGTTTCCATACCGGATGATCACGACTCCTGCAGGTGGAGGCGTCAACCCCGCCAGGTCTGATCTGGCGGGTTTAACACCGCCTGCCTGCAGGCGGACGAGGAAACACCGGCACCATCACGAGATGGTGCCGGTGTTTCCATGATCCCCATTCCCATTGAGCCTTAAGGGATTCAATGGGAATGGGGATTTACTCCATTCCGCCTCCGGAATTCCCAGGTCACCGGGGTTGTAATGCCCCGGTAATTCCGGGAATCACGGAAGCGGAATGGTAATACGAGTCCAGAGGTAACCAGGTGATTTTACCACCTCGGTTACCACCAGACTCGTAATGAGGCCCCCTGACCTCAGTATTGAAGCTGTCGAGCCCTCCCGATCGCATTGCGTTAACCAGTGAGTTTCTGTATGCTGAGAAACCCGGTATGCGTGTAATGCTGAAGCGGGAGATTGAAAGGAAAGCAGTTAAAGTGCACAATCTGAATGAAAGAAAAGTAAAGAGAGAAAGCGTGCAAGCAGCACAGAAAGAAAAGGAATGGAAGAAAAGCAGAGAAAGTAAAGCGGACAAGTGGCCCGAAGGAAAAAGCAACAGAGAAATCAAAGCGTGCAAGTGGCACGGAACAAAAGAGCATAAATTAAAGAGTGCAAGTAGCACGAAAAGGAAAGGACAGAAATAAAAGCGTGCCAGCGCCGTGTGAAGAACAAATAAACCAGTAAGAGTGAAACAGAGAGCAACAAGAGACAAAGAAGTATGCAAGAAGAAAACGCTTGAAACCAGAGGGTGCCACAAACACAGGAAGAAAGAAGACCTGTGTCCTAATGGCACAGCAGTGTACATAAGACACAAATAAGAAGAAAGACAGAAGAGGAGGTGGCTAAATAGCAGAGAGGTCACACATAGGGGCAAGCAAATCTATGCATTCTCAAAGTCTCTGTTACAGACCGCATGTTCAAAGAAGGATACAAACAGCGCCACTTGAGAGGTGGTCACAAATGGGTAGCTACAGTGAAGGTGAAGTGGGAGCAAAATCCCCAAAGCCGTGGTCGAAGGGTACGAAAAGAAGTAGTGGAACTATGTTCCCTGCTGATCTGCCCCACTCCCCACAAACTCCATCCCTGCGCCCCCTCCCACACACAATCCAAACCCCCAAACAAACACACCTGCTATTTATGGGAATGTGCAGTGCAGTGCACTGAAGTGCAAGCTTCAACTTCTTCCTACACTTTTATTTTAAAACAAAACCATTCCAGAACGGTTTCTTTTTAAAATAAAAGTATAGGAACAGTGAAACTTAAAAATAAAAAGTATGGGAATACCGCTCCCGACCGTTCCCACCCACTTCGACCTCTGCCCCAAAGTGTTGTAAAAGACTGAGCTTCAGAGAAAGAATTATCTTTTAGAGTGAATTATGGAAACTAAACTTTTGTGTTTTGGTGAACTATGTGGTGAATCTTCAACCAGAGGGGCCTAAGCGTGGGGAAGAAAATGCTGAGAGGCCCAAAAGAGACTATGAGCTAAACCTTTGAAACCAGAGAGGCCTAGGCTTTGGGAAGGGAACCCGGAGAGGCCCGAGAGGGATTTTCAGTTGAACGTTTGAAAAACTAGAGGCCTAAGTTTGGGGAAGGGAACCCTGAGAGGCCTAAAGGAACTGCAAATCTTTGAAACTAGAGAGGCCTAAGCTTGGGGAGGGAACCCTGAGAGGCCGACAGAAATTGTGAGGTTTAAGAAGCTTGGGGAAGGGAGCCCCAAGAAAGTCAGTGACCTTTTGTAAATTATAGGACCAAAGGAGCTCAAGCTTGGGGAACGGAACCCTGAGAGGACAACAACCGAACTGTAAGACGTGAGAAGCTTGGGAAAGGAAAAACCTTGACGGAACTTAGGAACGTTTGTGAACTGGTTTGGTTTAAAACTGTGCCTTGAAGAGTTTAAGGCACATTTTGTGTTGACCTGGGAACTTTTGTGAACTGAGTTGTTTTGAAGCTAGAACAACCGTGCCTGTCAGGGAGCAAAGCTTGGGATTCTGTGGGCAATACCTTATTGGGGCTTTCACACATGTAAATATTTGTAAAATAAAGGCACCAACAAAAGGCAAAAAACTACAGCCTTGTAGAAGGCTTCTATGTCTTCATTGCAGGAAAAGGACCTGCAGAACTACACTACCCAAGCACCCCTGGGCCAGGAAATACTTGACTAGGCCCACGTTGGGCGAGGCATGTGCGTGCGTGTACACCAGAGCCAAAGCACGGGGCTTGTGCTCGAACACGTGACCTGAGAGGATGTGTCAGCCGGAGCTCCCACTAGGGGGACCAGAACGATGGGCCACGCCCCACAACACTTCTCCACAGGCCCCTCGCCTGCAAAAGATAAGTCGCGCTGCGCAGGGGGAGGTCCACAACGTGGGAAAAATTGCCATTAGCCGCGTTACGGAGCGGACAGCAGAGAACCACCAGAGGAGCAGAGGGGCACGCGCAGGGCGCACAGCCCGGCATCCTAGATCCCCCTGCTTCACCGAAGCTAAATCCCTGTTTAATTCTTCTTTGGTGCCATAGACGCTAGCCGGTTTATTCTGATTGCGCATATAACTACCGAACAACGGCCTGAGCAGTGCATATACTCTGCATACAATTAGAATACCTAATAAGCCACGCGGCGTACACCGCGTTCACAGCTAACTTGTGCGCCTTGGCAACTCGCAACCCGTCACGTGCGACAGATTGCACAAACGCTCGCCCTAGGAGGCAAATCTGACTAAACCCTACACCCCAAGGCATAGGTGCAGCGCAGAGCCATGTGCAGCGTAAAACCGCACAGCTAAGGCAAAACTTTAACGTTGCATGCAACTAACACGGAGGCAGGAGTCAGGAGGCAGACTCTGAAAGGGGCACTAATCTGGCGCATGTACAATGTGTTGCATATGAGTGTGTGTGTGTGTGTGAAGAAACATGCATAGTAATTCCTGCTCTCTTTGCAGCACTGATACTGCTCCATAACCGGAAATGAGAGTGTGCAGGCAGGAGGCCAGCACTCACCCCAGAGCTAAGTGCCTTTCTAGCCCTAACCTGTGTTGTATGCATGTATGTTAGTGTATGTAATGTAATTGCATTTCATTGTGTTTTCCCATGTCCCCTGTCCTACCCACTTCCCATCTCCTAACCCTTTTTCCGGTTATTCACGCGAACTGAACCCATCCAACTAATGACTCCCTAACCCTCTTTCCCCGCTGGGCGATCGGAGGCCTGTGTGGGCTTTCGCTTGCAGGCGCTGTTAAGATGGATTTCTGAACTCTGACCTGGAGGGGCAGAGGTTCACAAGGCCAGCCTAGTTTCTTGGAACAGGGTAACCTCTAGACAAGCCAGACCAATCAGGGTAGCTATGGCGGCGGTCAAGACTAAAGGCCTCATTACACGGTAGGCGGTAAGGGTTTACCGGTACCGGTATTTTACCGGTACCGGTAAACCCTTACCGCCTTACTACGAGGTCCCTTTGCGGGTTGGGGAATTTAACGCCTGCTTTTTGCAATTTGTGGTACCGTAATTAGCGCCTTCCCCATTCCCATAGGGCCCTATAGGGCAAAAATGGGAATGGGGAAGGGCAATGGTGGAAGGGGGAATTACTGCCCTGCCAACCTTGGAATAGGGCGGTAATTCCCCTTTCCACCAAAGTGGTGCCGGTATTTTACCGGCATGAACCATGGCGCTAATAGCGCCATGGTTCACCGCCATCCGTGTAATGAGGCCCTAAGTCTCAAGAGGGGTGAGGGTGACTGAAAGACCTCAATGAGCACACAAAGCAAGGACACTTACAAATTACTCCAGACAGGTGTTATATTAAAAATATAGACACATTTATTACAAGGCCTTTGTAACAGCGACCATAGCAAAGAATCACAATAATACTGAAGTAAACCAACACATCACAATCAATACAATATATATACAAGACCGAGGGGTCTAAGGAGTTAATTGCACGAAATATGTGGACCACCTAGATGGGGAGGAAAACAGGCAGTGCAAGTAATCATTAGACCCAGTTCGACATCAGAAATACACCTAACTAAAAGGCAGTCCAAGCCCTACGAAGAGAGGAGCCTTATGCTCAACAGTACATGCACGCGCTTGTGCCAATGGACAAAATAGGGTCTCTTCAAGGGTCTCTGCCAGTTCAGGAAGGTGGATGAGGTGATGAAGAACAAGTCCTCACTACTCAACCAAGACCTCCACTTGCGGGCAGAGGCAGGGTGAGAGTGCGGGACGGAGCCGCTATTTCGTAACAGCGGTAGAAAAGAAATGGATTCCTGCGCTAGGGGCCACCGGTTGGGGTATGGACTACTAACTTGTCCCCGACGCAGGCAGACCCAGATTTCTCCAGTTCAGTTCACTTTGCTGGCAGGTTCGAATGCGACAATCAGGACGTCTCGACACTGTGTAGTTTCCACGGTTGCAGGATTCAGGGTCAAGGGGGTCACAAGTGCAGCGAACTTGCACAGGTCGTTGCCACAGCAGGGCAACACGGTAACCGCCTTTACTCCGGTCCGGGCGCACTCGTCTCACTTCAGACCTGGGAATGCCAAGTGTACAGAATTCGGTGTGAGGGTGCCGGGGACACAGAGCAAGCAAGATACCAAGTTTCGAGGGCTTCCTCGAAACGGCGACGGTGACAGAGCAAACATCCCGTGTAAGCTGATCAGCCCACTGGTTGGCCCAGGGACCCTTCCGAAGAGGCTTACTTGCAGGGTTTGTTGAAGGTGCCGAGAATAGTTGGTCCCACTATTCCAATGAGTCGAAGCGCCTTCGCAGACCTTCTAGGACGATCAGATGCAGAGGGGTCTCGCATGACGACAGCGGGCTCAGGATGCCAAACCGTCCAGCGGGTCACCAGCGGTTCCTCGACTCAGCTTCTTGTTGCAGGATACTTGGCTCCTTATCCTTTGTTCGTGTGAACTCAGGAGATCGACATGGTAGTGGTGTTTTCGGCCTCCTCTTATCCAAAGTTCCCTTTGCACCAAAACGGAGAGGACCCAATGGGAGATCTGCTCACAAAAACTCACTCCATACGTGGACCAATCACGGACCACGGTGGTCCCAGGCATTCAGGACACTCCAGACTCTCTGGCACCCAGGATGTTTATTGGGAACAGACATCCCAGCCCACATCCTGGAGGCACACACACAAGGCATGCAGAAGCTTTCGCGAGAAAGAGCATGACCAAATAAGGACTGACCCAGATCGGCTCGACCTGGGGAAGGTGAAGGGGCACGGTGGCCAAAGGACAGGACAAAGAACCACGTGGCATGGCTATTTTGGAGCCAGGCCACCTATTCGTCCCACATGGAGGGAAAATTACATTAAAATATGAAATCTTTCCTAACACTCGCCCCTCCCAGACTAAGGACAGGGGGAACTAATCCACCCCGGATGAGTTTCTTGTTCAGGTCGGTTAAACATTCTGGACATTGCTATGTTGGACACCTGGCCTATGCTCAATAGTGAAGTCAAAGCCTTGCAGACTTATGGACCACCTAAGCAACTTTGGATTCTCTCCCTTCATGTTCATTAGCCACTTTAAGGGCTTATGGTCAGTTTGCACAGTGAAGTGGGTCCCATAGATGTAGGGCCTCAGCTTCCGTAGGGCCCACACAACAGAGAAACATTATTTCTCTACTGTGGACCATCTGAGCTCTCTGTCCTTAAACTGGCGACTAATGAAGCCAATAGGGTGTTCCTTACCCCTCTCATCTACTTGCAATAGTACAACTCCTACCCAGTGTCAGAGGCATCTGTCTGCACAATAAAAGGTCTTTGGTAATCAGGGGCCCTGAGCACAGGGGCCTGACACAAGGAGTCTGTTAAGCCACGGAAGGCCTTCTCACGCTCTTCAGTCCAAGTTACCTTCTTGGGTTTCTTTGGAGTAGTGAGGGCAGTCACAGGGGCAGCTATGGTGCCATAGTCTGCCATTACATTTCTCTAGTACAGAGCGAGTCCTAAGAAGGCTCTCACGTGGGTCTGTGTAGTGGGGGTAGGCCAGTCTTGTACTGCTTGTACCTTACTGGATAGAGGCTGTATCCTCCCTCCACCTACTTCATGTCCAAGGTAAACCACTGAGCCTTGTCCAATCTGGCATTTACTGGCCTTTATGGTCAAGTTGGCCTTCTGAAGAGCCTGTAACACAATCCCAAGTTGTTTCACATGGTCTTCCCAGGTGGCACTGAAAACTGCTATATCATCCAGATATGCAAGACAAAATTCGTCCAACCAATTCAACACATGATTCACAAGCCTCTGGAATGTGGCAGGTGCATTCTTCAACCCAAAAGGCATTACCCTGAACTGGTAAAGGCCCTCTGGCGTTGAGAAAGCTGTCTTCTCCTTGGCATGTTCTGCAAGGGCTATTTGCCAAAAGCCTGCAGTGAGGTCAAACGTGCTGAGGAACTTGGAGGCACCTAAGGTATCCACCAGCTCATCTGTTCCAGGCAAGGGGTGTGCATCCGTCTTGGTGACAGCATTCAGAGCCCTTTAATCCACACAGAACCTCAATTCAGAAGTACCTGCTTTTCGAACCAAAACCACAGGGCTAGACCAATGACTACTAGAGGGTTCAATCACCCCAAGATCCAACATTTTGTTGACCTCTGTCTTAATGTAAGACCGTACTTTGTCTGACATTCTGTATCCCCTAGTTTTGGTAGGTACACTGTCTCCTGTGTCTATGTTATGTTTGCACCAAGGTGTCAAACCAGGGGACTGCGAAAACAGGGGGGAAAATTGCCTAAGCAAACGTCTCACCTCGGCCTGCTGATCAGAAGTCAGGTGAGAGGCCACATGGACACCCGCACTGGAGTTATCTGAAGGAATGCTTTGGAATAGGTCAGGAAGAGGTTCAGACTCCTCTTCCTCTTCATCTGAAGCCAATAGCAGTGCTGCGATTTCAACTCTTGGGATGAAAGCATTCACCCTGTTTACATGGAAAACTTTTGGAGCCTGTTCAGGCCTTCCAAGGTCCCCTAAATAGTTGACCTCACCCAGGGACTCCACCACTGGGTAAGGGCCGGACCATTTATCCTGTAAAGCCCTAGGCCGTATGGGATTCATGATCAGGACTTTCTGACCAGGTGTAAAGTTAATGAGGGAAGCATTCTGGTCATACCAATGTTTCACCAGCGCTTGTCCTGCCTTCAACTTGTCACTAGCCAGACCCATCAGGAGTAGCATCCTTTTTCTGAGCCCTAACACATAGTTTACTACGTTGGTAGTAATGGGGGGAGTGGGCATCTCCCATCCTTCTTTGACTATGGCTAAGGGTCCCCGCACAGGGTGACCAAACAGAAGTTCAAAGGGGCTGAAGTCAACACCCTCCTGTGGTACCTCTCTGTAGGCAAACAGTAAGCATGGTAAAAGAAGATCCCATTTTCTTCTTTGAGGTTCTTCCAGAGCCCCAATTATACCTTTCAAGGTGCTGTTAAACCGTTCCACCAGACCATTGGTCTGTGGGTGGTATGCGTAAGAAAACGTATAGGTGACCCCACATTCCTTCCACATAGCCTGCATATACTTTGACATAAAGTTGCTGCTTCTGTCGGACACAACTTCTTTAGGGAAGCCAGCCCTATTAAAGATGCCAAGTAAAGCTGCTTTTGCAACTGACTTGGCAGTCACAGCTTTCAATGGAATGGCCTCAGGATACCTGGTGGCATGGTCGACCAGCACCAGGGTAAACCTATAGCCTGAGGATGTTTGGGGGTCAAGGGGGCCAACAATGTCGATCCCTACCCTCTCAAATGGTACCCCCACAACTGGGAGTGGTACCAATGGAGCTTGGATTGTTGAACCACTCTTACCAAATAACTGGCAGGAGGCACAACTCCTGCAGTGACTTTCTACTTGCACCCCCATTTTGGGCCAGTAGAAGTGCATGGATAACCTTTGCTTGGTCCTCTTAATACCAAGGTGACCAGCAAGGGGCACTTCATGTGCTAGCTGCAGGAGGAAGGGACTTACAGCAAGAGGAACCACCACCCTCCTAGGGTCTCCTTCTGTAGACTCTGTAGGCTCACTATACAGGAGCCCACCTTCCCAATAAATCTGGTGCTTCCCAGGAGGTTCACCCTCAAGTTGGGAGCAGGCCTGTCTCCTTAGGCCTTCCAGAGATGGGCACTCACGTTGGCCGTTACTGAATTCTTCCCTGTCAGCACCACCTTCCACTAACAAATCGTTTAGTTCAGGATGGTCATTGGGGTCAAATACTTCAGGCATCACCACCTCCTCATCAGGTCCGGGTGATTGACCAACTACCTCCACCTCAGTGGTAGACGAGTTAGGGGGAATATTCTCTTTCCCTCTTTTTATTTTGTTGACTCCTTTAGCCTTGGGTTTCCCCTTTGGCTGGGGCAGGGCATAGGTCTTGGCCAGTGCTGCCCTCGTTTGAGACCTTGTGCAGGGTCTGTCAGCAGTATTTCCCACAAGCCCTAAAGCTCTGAGATCATTGCCCAACAAGACCTTTCCTGGGACACTCCTCTGAATGCTCAATGGAATCCTGACTGTTGTACCATTGATAGTAAGATTTATAGGTGTTACTGGGATCATGAGAGGTGGGCCGACAGCCAATTTAGTGGGCATCAGAGTAGCTCTGGCAACTTCCACTGAGTCTACCAAGGTAGAATCAACTACAGTTCGACTGCACCCACTTTCCCTAAGAGCTGGAGTATCTGCTACATTGATCAGCACACTGTTCTTAAAGTAGTTCTTGGTGTTATCAGGAATCCTAGCATAAGCCTCTGAGATTTTAGGCTCCCAGGAACCCAGGGAAACTAAAACTACCTCAGCTTCTATCCCACTGGGAAAGGAGTCTGAGGAGAAGGATGCTCCGGTACTCTCTTCTTCCTCGTAGGAGGAGAAGGCCAGATTAGCAGAGTGGACCCCCAAGGTTTTGACCTTACATCTGGGATCCCCCTTCACGTGGTCAGTTGCTCCACAAGCAAAACAAGATCCATTGGGTTTGTTCACATAGGGAGGCTTATTATAACCAGAGTTCGGTTTCGGAGGCTGACCTCCACTACCCTGTGAGTTCTCGTGCGTCTTATCCTTATTTTTCTTTTTGTGGCCCTTTTGGGAAGAAGATTTATCCGTTTCCCCACCCTCCTTATCTTTGAACTTTTCCCCTTCCTCCTGCTTGCCAGGATGAGTCTTGTCCTTATGGGACACTTGATGTGACACCCATTAATCTGCTGCAATGGCTAGCTTCTTAGGATCTATCTCCTTGGAATCTGCCAAATGCTGCTTAAGCTCAGGGGAAGAAGATGCAAAAATATGTTCCAGCATGACAAGACTTATCATACCTTCAAAGGTAGAAACCTTATAACCTTCAACCCAGCCAGTCACGTTTTTTAAGGATTCAGTTACATAAGATACCCAAGTACCACCTTCTTTTTTCTTATACTCTCTGAACTTTCTTGAACTCTCTGAAAAGTATTGGGCAGGAGTCTTTCCAAACTTTAAGAGGAAAGTTTGCTTCAACATTGCAAAATCTGCTCTCTCAGCTTTCGACGTTTCCATAATGGCACTGCAGCCAGAATGGGGTAGTCTGCTAAGTAACCAGGCAATTATGTCAGCATTGTCAACTTGTTGAACTTCACATGCATACTCAAATGTATTCAGCCAGTCCATGATGTCATTCTTTTCCTCATACACACTGAACAGATCTTTTGGAAACCTTGGATGAGAAGAGGCCCCAGACCCATGTCTAGGACCCTTGTATCCATTGGCAACTTGGAGCTTGGCCAGTTCCAACTGGTGATCCCTGTCTTTTTGTTTTTCTGCCTGCTTTATCTTTAGTTTGGCAATGTTGAACTCAAGCTCCTTCTGCCTAAACAGCAGCTCTTGTTTCTTGAATTCAAGTATGGCCTCCCCATCAGCACTGGTAGAGGAAACATTGGACATTTCATCCTCGCTGTTCTCATGGTCGCTGTGGATCAGTGCAGCGGTAAAACCATCAGTTCTATTAGTGAGAGCGGCCCCACCTCCTTCTGCACTGTCCTCGGAAGCTATAGCTCTAAGCTGAGCTTTTTTCCAGACCATTATTCTCTGGATCATTTCTACTTTTGTGCCTTGCGAGGAAACACCTCTCTCAGCACACATCTTTCTCAATGTGTCGGATTTCGAAGCATTTAAAGTTAACAAGGTACTTGTTTCTATACTGTTAGATAGGACTATGGCCTTTTAAATATTATACTACGACAATTCACTATGTGTCCTGGTAGGAATAACTCAAAATGCCTTCGCTCATGCGCAACACTGGATTCTTTCAGTCCTATCCCACCGCTGTACACCAATTTGTTAAGATGGATTTCTGAGCTCTGGCCTAGAGGGGCAGAGGTTCAGAAGGCCAGCCTAGTTTCTTGGAACAGGGTAACTTCTGGACAAGCCAGACCAATCAGGGTAGCTATGGCAGCGGTCAAGATTAAGGGCCTCATTACACGGTAGGCGGGAAGGGTTTACCGGTACCGGTAAGGGCACCGGTACCGGTAAACCCTTACCGCCTTACTACGAGTTCCCTTTGCGGGACCCGACCTTAACGGCTGGTAAAACCAGCCTTTAAAGTAGGGTGCTGCAAAGGGACCTTGGTGCTAATTACTGTACCGCAATTTGCGGTACCGTAATTAGCGCCTTCCCCATTCCCATTATGCCCTATGGGGGCAAAAATGGGAATGGGGAAGTGCCTTGGTGAATGGGGAATTACCGCCCCCGCTCACCTTGGAGTAGGGCGGTAATTCCACCATCCACCAAGGCGGACATGGTAAAATACCGGCGGCAACCATGGCGCTAATAGCGCCATGGTTACCGCCTACCGTGTAATGAGGCCCTAAGTCTCAAGAGGGGTGAGGATAACTGAAAGACCTCAATGAGCACACAAAGCAAGGACACTTAAATATTACTCCAGACAGGTGTTATATTAAAAATATAGACACATTTATTACAAGGCCTTTGTAACATCGACCATAGCAAAGAATCACAATAATACTGAAGTAAACCAACACATCACAATCAATACAATATATATACAAGACTGAGGGGTCTAAGGAGTCAAAAGCACGAAATATGTGGACCACCTAGATGGGGAGGAAAACAGGCGGTGCAAGTAAACATTAGACCCAGTTCAACATCAGAAATACACCTAACTAAGAGGCAGTCCTAGCCCTACGTAGAGAGGAGCCTTATGCTTAATAGTACATGCACGCGCTTGTGCCAATGCACAAAATAGGGTCTCTTCAAGGGTCTCTGCCAGTTCAGGAAGGTGGATGAGGCGATGAAGAACAAGTCCCCACTACTCAAGCAAGACCTCCACTTGCGGGCAGAGGCAGGGTGAGAGTGCGGGATGGAGATGCTATTTCGCAACAGCGGTAGAAAAGAAATGGATTCCTGCGCTAGGGGCCACCAGTTGGGGTATGGACTACTCACCGGTCCCCGACGCAGGCAGACCCAGACTTCGCCAGTTCAGTTCACTTTGCTGGCAGGTTCGGATGCGACAATCAGGACGTCTCGACACCGTGTAGTTTCAGTGGTAGCAGGATTCAGGGTCAAGGGGTTCACAAGTGCAGCAAACTTGCACAGGTCATTGCTGCAGCAGGGCAACACGGTAACCGCCTTTACTCCGGTCCGGGCGCACTCGTCTCACTTCAGACCTGGGAATGCCAAGTGTATAAAATTCGGTGTGAGGGTGCCGGGGACACAGACCAAACAGGATACCAAGTTTCGAGGGCTTCCTCAAAACGGCGGCGGTGACAGAGCAAACGTCCCGTGTAAGCTGGTCAGCCCACTGGTTGGCCCAGGGACACTTCCGAAGAGGCTTACTTGCAGGGTTTGATGAAGGTGCCTAGAATAGTTGGTCCCACTATTCCAATGGGTCGAAGCGCCTTTGCAGACCTTCTAGGACGATCAGATGCAGAGGGGTCTCGCAGGACGACAGCGGTCTCAGGGTGCCTAACCGTCCAGCGGGTCACCAGCGGTTCCTCGACTTGGCTTCTTGTTGCAGGATACTTTGCTCCTTATCCTTTGTTCGTGTGAACTCAGGAGGTCGACATGGTAGTGGTGTTTTGCGGCCTCCTCTTATCCAAAGTTCCCTTTGCGCCAAAACGGAGAGGACCCAATGGGAGATCTGCTCACAAACACTCACTCCATACGTGGACCAATCATGGACCAAGGTGGTCCCAGGCATTCAGGACACTCCAGACTCTCTGGCACCCAGGATGTGTATTGGGAGCAGACATCCCAGCCCACATCCTGGAGGAACACACACAAGGCATGCAGAAGCCTGCGAAAGCTTTGGGTTTCGCGGGAAAGTGCATGACCAAATAAGGACTGACCTGGGTCGGCTCGACCTGGGGAAGGTGAAGGGGCATGGTGGCCAAACAACAGGACAAAGAACCGCGTGGCATGGCCATTTTGGAGCCAGGCCACCTATTTGTGCCAAACGCAGTAAGCGCGTATAACATGGCAAAAAAGGGTTCAAAACATAAGATAAACGATAGCTGGCACCAGTCCTGTCCGTGACACACCTGCACAGTTCATAATAAGTCCAGCGAGAGTTTCTGGGGCCTTTGGAATGACTAGAGACCCAAGGGTGCGGTAAAGTAAGTTACTTTGCACTCTTGTTACATGTTGCACTAAAGCTGCAACCTGAGGAAAGGACTAAGGGAAACGGAGTCTCCCGTACTGACTGTCTTAAGGGCATGTCAGTTTCCCCATAAGAAGTGAGCGAAAGCCCAGAGGAGTGCGGCGGAGGGCTGCGCTTCTCTGGCAAATGTTAGATTAGGGTGTAAAACAGCAGCAAAAAGTTTGGGGGTTGACACATGGAGGGAAAATTACATTCAAATATGAAATCTTTCCTAACAGGCGCCCAGACCGCAGGGGGGATGGTTGGTTCATGCCACTCCTGGACCTGAAAACCGGACACGTGACAGTAGCACAAGCCCAAGTGTGACAGGTCCCCGAGTGGTACGAATTGCCAGACCATGGAGGAGCTTACTAAAGTCCTGCAGGACTTACAGGCCGAACTCGCTGCTACAAGGCAGGACTATGCAGTATTAGTGACCCAAGTGCCTAGTTTGACCGCACAACAATCTCCCCTCCCATGTGAAGGTCCCGTTTCCACACCAGTCCGAGTACATGCCTCCCCAGAATCCGTAGTGCCATTAGCCCCACCTGAAAGATATTCAGGGGATCCGCAGAAATATCAGACCTTCCTAACGCAATGCAAACTTCATTTCTTGACGAAACCAGCGGCCTTTAAAGTAGCCCAGGCGAGAACAGCCTTTGTCATATCTTATCTCACCGGGGATTCGGTGGCCAGGGCATACCCTCTAATACAAAGGGATGACGGCGTATTATATGATTGGGAGGAGTTCCAGTCAGAATTCGGAAAGATATTCAACCGTAGGGCGGCAACCATGTGCAAAGACCGGGAACTCTTGACCCTACGGCAAGGAGGTAAGAAGTTGGTGACCTATGTCACCCAATTTAACCACTTGGTGGCTGAGGCAGAATGGCCCAGAGAGAAACAGATGTCCCTCTTTTACCAAGGCCTGAGAGATGATCTGAAAGATCTAATAGCTCAGATAGATCCCCAATCCCGAGACTGCCCAGCCATGATGGACTTGGCTTTACGCCTCGATCATCGACATGCCAAGCGTCGTGGAGACAAGTGCCGTGGTGATCCACGCCCGATAGCACGATTGGATCAATCTCGTGTCTCACAGCCCGTAGGCCCTGCCAAAAAGATGTCTGGGGATGAACCCATGCAAATTGGGTCCATTCGAGGACCACTTACTAAGGAAGAAAAAGACCGCAGGCGTAAGGAGGGGCTCTGTTTGTATTGTGGTGCCACGGGACACTTCGTGAAGGAGTGCCCCACAAAACCCAAGGCACAGGGAAACGCCTTGGCTCGACAGTTGTAGGGGTAGTACGGGCGAGCCAAGCGATGAAAATTACCCCAGTCATTGGACTCTTGAATTATGCTCTGCACATAACGATGTCTGGGATCTTAGGGTTTCTTGGCCAGGAGGTTCTTGTTACCCTTCTCTTAGATTCAGGGGCTACGGGTAATTTCATCGACATTGCCTACGCCAACAAACTCAGCACCCCTATGTTATGTTATGTTATTTTGCATTTATATAGCGCCTTATATACCATTGGTATGGTCTGAAGGCGCTGGTAGGTTGAACGCCCTTGGAAACCGAAGTTCGGATCAGTAGAGAGAGTAGAGAGAGTCAAAGGTGCGTGTGCGCACTCGGTATGTGTGCAGCTGGTGCAGTATTCGTGTAGTAACTGCTTCATAGCGGTAGGTGTGGTGGTTGAGAGATCAGGAGTATGTGTTCATTCTGCTTGGATTTATCCAGACCGAGGGTGGCTGCGTTAGGCCTGAGGAGAACGCCTGGCTGGGGGGTGTGTAACCAGCAGTGTTTGGGGAGTGAGCGGGAGATGTTGATATGAGAACAGTTATACCGAATGGTGTCATAGTATCTCTGTGTTCTAGTTGAGTGGTGGTGTAAAGAAGAGAGTAAGCATGGGGTATGGTATGATGGGATATATGCTCTTCCAAATGTTCCCTGCATTCCAAGCTATACTATGTACGTCATTCAATTCTATAAAATCAAGTCTGTTCTATGCACTTTCATTTCATGAGTCCATGTTTGCCCTACACACTCCGGTCTGCTCGACTGTCATGCGACACCTTGGAAATTGGCGTTTATGGCGCCGTTGGAGTCGCTACCACACTTCCTGATTTCCAACACACTTTCAACTACGTACATGCAGCGGTCTAGTTCTTTCACGTCGTATGTACGTAGTACTATTTAGGCACGCCTCCTCTTGACATCTGCGTGTTACAACCTTTCGGTCAGCTGTGTTTTTCCTTAGCTGCCGTTGTTGTGCTACGCTTTGTACCCGGTATCTACCGGTTTTCTTTTCTTGTATTCTTTCTCTCCCTCTCTGCCCGTACTACCACCTGTTTATGCTACTATTCTATGCGTGGACCTTGATACAGTTTTCTTTCCTAGCGGCCTCGCCGCACCTTACTTTCACTTTCTGTCCTGCTGCATATATTTTGGGTTTTCCGTGGTTGTCCGAACTCCAACTCAACCCTCTCGGATTCCTGTGCCCACATTGGGACGAACACGTTCTTCCATTTGTATCCTGCATTTTCCGTCCAGCTGCCACATTTCCCAGGGTTTTTTTGCCACGTTTGGCTTTTTCCCCTAATTCGTCCCTCCCGGGAGGGGGGTCCTCAGGGAAGTGCTCTCTAGTAGCCTTCACTGTGGCTTCCTCTCGTGTGGGACTCAAACTGCAAAACAAAAAGGAGAAGGACTACAGAACCCATCGATCCTTGAGCCCAGTGAAAGAGGACACGATTTCCTCAGGTGAGGAGGTGGAGGAGCGAAAGTGGGACATTCAGCCTCAACAAGAAAAGAAAGTTGACAGTTTGCAACGCCCTTTCAAGGAAGACTCACAACTCCAGTGCCTCCTCCGTTACTCCGGAAAGACTGTTCCCCAGGAATCGAATCATAGCAACCACCTCTACATTTCTACAACAAGTCAGAGAGGCTACATATACGCAAATTGAACAGAAAGGTTTAGCGAAGGCAGAAGGCCTTTTGTTCAGGAAGGGAAGATTGTGGATACCATCCAAAGAATTGCAAAAGAAGGTGCTTGCCTGGTGCCACGACCATAAGACAGCTGGACACAGGGGACAAGCCAACACCTTAGATCTGGTCAGCCGGGCTTTCTTTTGGCCAGGCTATTCCAAAGATGTTAAACAGTATGTGGAGACCTGTAGTGTGTGCAACCAGAGCAAATACAGCACTAAGCGGCCTATAGGTTTGTTGAAACAGGATACTGTTCCTGATCGTCCATGGAGCCATAGTACAACCGACTTTATCGTGGAGCTACCACGTTCTAAAGGTTGTTCCTGTATTATGGTAACCATTGATTCACTCACCAAGAATGCTCATTTTTCTCCCCTTCCAAGTCTACCCACGGCAGATGCTATGGCTGCGATTTTCATCAGAGACATCTTTAAACTTCATGGTCTTCCTGATAAGATTGTCTAAGACTGTGGAAGCCAATATGTTTCCAGGTTCTGGAAAGCTCTGGGGATTGAAAGTGCATTTTCATCTGGGTATCACCCCCTCGCCAATGGGCAGACTGAACGCTTAAATTCAACCTTGGAGCAGTATTTACGAAGTTACACCAACTTGGAACAGAACAACTGGATGGACTTACTACCTACAGCAGAATTTGCGTATAATAACGCCA
Organism: Ambystoma mexicanum; assembly: GCF_040938575.1. Lineage (NCBI taxonomy): Eukaryota > Metazoa > Chordata > Amphibia > Caudata > Ambystomatidae > Ambystoma > Ambystoma mexicanum. The sequence goes on along the minus strand of NC_090931.1, from coordinate 1,277,093,272 downwards.
GTCACTCTGCAAGTGGTATGTCCCCATTCTACTGTACGTATGGGTTTCATCCCCGGTCTATCATCCCTCACTTAACCTTTTCAACTTCTCTTCCGGCAGTGGATGAAGTCTTAACTCGGCTTAAAGACACCCATGAGAAGGCCAAGCAAAATTTGACAGAGAGCTTCAAGATCTATAAGAGACAAGCCGATAAACATCGACAAGAAGTTCCCGAATGGGAAGTGGGTTCCAAGGTATGGCTTTCTACTAAATACTTACCATGATGGACTCACCCATCCAAGCTTTCGCCACGCTTCATTGGACCTTATCCAATCATTGCCAAAATCAATCCTGTGGCATTCCGCCTTAAATTGCCTCCCACTTTTAGACGCATCCACCCGGTTTTTCATGCTTCATTACTCAGGAGTGCAGACCAGACTCGTATTTCTCGACCTCTCTCTGTCCCATCCTCTTCTGAAGCACCGGAATATGAGGTATCACACCTGAGAGACTCCAGATACCATAGAGGTTGCCTGGAATACTTGGTACATTGGAAAGGGTTCTCTTCTGCAGAAGACTCCTGGGAACCTCTTTCGCATATTCACCCCCCCTTGTTACTCAGGAAATTTCACAGGGCTCACCCGGGCAAACCCGGGGCTTCGAGGGGGCATACTGTCATGCGACACCTTGGGAAATGGCGTTTATGGAGCCATTGGAGTCGCTACCGCACTTCCTGATTTCCAACACGCTTTCAACTACGTACATGCAGCGGTCTAGTTCTTTCACATCGTATGTACGTAGTACTATTTAGGCACGCCTCCTCTTGACATCTGCACGTTGCAACCTTTCGGTCAGCTGTGTTTTTCCTTAGCTGCCGTTGTTGCGCTACGCTTTGTACCCGGTATCTACCGGTTTTCTTTTCTTGTATTCTTTCTCTCCCTCTCTGCCCGTACTACCACCTGTTTATGCTACTATTCTATGCGTGGACTCTGATACAATTTTCTTTCCTAGCAGCCTTGCCGCACCTTACTTTCACTTTCTGTCCTGCTGCATATATTTTGGGTTTTCCGTGGTTGTCCGAACTCCAACTCAACCCTCTCGGATTCCTGTGCCCACATTGGGACGAACACGTTCTTCCATTTGTATCCTGCATTTTCCGTCCAGCTGCCAAATTTCCGAAGGTTTTTTTGCCACGTTTGGGTTTTTCCCCTATTCGTCCCTCCCGGGAGGGGGGTCCTCAGGGAAGTGCTCTCTAGTAGCCTTCACTGTGGCTTCCACTCGTGTGAGACTCAAACTGCAAAACAAAAAGGAGAAGGACTACAGATCCCATCGATCCTTCAGCCCAGTGAAAGAGGATACGATTTCCACAGGTGAGGAGGTGGAGGAGGGAAAGTGGGACATTCAGCCTCAACAAGAAAAGAAAGTTGACATCGACACACTCACACACTCCAGACCGACTCGCGTGTTCTAGTCCACCCCTCACGCTCCAGTGTGCCCCTGTCTTCCCCACGCATGCATTCCTGTCCGCTACACGTGCTCCATTCCGTCACACACGCTCTTGTCACCACCGCATACTCGTCCCCTCTAGGCGCTAGTCTCCTCTAGACGCTAGTCCCCTCTAGGCGCTTGTCCCCTCTAGGCGCTTGTCCCTTCTAGGCGCTCGTCCCCTCTACAAACCCATCTTTTCGTATGCACTCGTTCGCCCATATGCACTCGTCTGCTCTATATGTTTGTCGGCTCTACCCAGTAGTCTGTTCTATGCAGACCTACACTCTTCCGCCCAGCTTATCAATCTCGCTCTGCTTATCCATCCGTTCCCGCACTCATCCGTTCTATGCATTCATCAGCTCTGCATGCATTCCGTACTCATCTGTTTTTCATGCTTATCCATTCTACGCACTCATACGGTCTATGTAACTCATCCGTCTTAGGTTTTTGTCTGCCTTATGTCCTCGGATGCACTACACCTTCATCTGTTCTACGCATTCGCCCACCCTACGCAGTCACCATCTCCCCGCACTCACTCGCTCTCCGCACTCACCAGTCCCGCGCTCGCCACACTCATCTGCTGGGCACACTCATCCGCTCGCCACACTCATCCGCTCGCCAAACTCATCCGCTCTCTACACACATACCCTCTCTTTACATTCATCCGTTCCCTGCACTCATCCGTTGTCCGCACTCATCCGCTCTCCACATTCATCCGCTCTCCACACTCATCGGCTCGCCACACTCATCTGCTCTCCACACTCATCTGCTCTCCACACTCATCTGCTCTCCTCACTCATCTGTTTTCCACACTCTTCCACGCTATGTACTCATCCGCTTTATGCACTCGTGTTTTCCATGCATTCAAATCATCCGCTCGCCTCACTCATCCGCTCGACTCACTCATCCGCTCGCTGCGCTCTTCCGCTCGCCGCACTCATCCGCTCTCCGCGCTCATCTGCTCTCCATAATCATCTGCTCCCCGCACACATCCGCTCTATGTAATCATCCGCTCTAAGCACTCAAACGCTCTATGCACTCGTGCTTTCCACGTAGTCAACACGTCTGCTCCCGGCACTCATCCGCTCCCCACACTCATCGGCAAAATATGCACTCATCAGCCCAAAAACATCATTCACTAATACGCAGTAATCCTGTTCTATGTATTCATCTGCTCTCTACACTCATCTGCTCTCTACACTCATCTGCTCTCTACACTCATCTGCTCTCTACAGTATTCAGCTCCCTACACTCATCCGTTATCTACACTCCTCTGTGCTCTACGCGCTCGTCCGCTCTGTGCGCTCGTCCGGTCTGTGCCCTCATCCGCTCCACACAGTCATCCGCTCTACACACCCGTCCGCTCCACACACTTGTCCGCTCTACACACTCATCCGCTCCACACACTCATCCGCTCCACACACTCATCCGCTCTACACGCTCATCCGCTCTACACGCTCAGCCGTTCTGTATAATCATCGGTTCTACGTTCTCATCAGGTCTACACGTTCATCCGTTCTGTATAATCATCAGTTCTACGCACTCCTGCGTTCTATTCGCTTCTCTGTATTTACGCACTCGTCAGCTCTACACGCTCGTCCGCTTTACACACCCAATCACTCTACACACTCATCCGCTTAACATATTCATCTATTCTATACACTCGTCCGATCTACATACTTATTCGATCTATCTAGTCATCTGTTCTTCCATTCATGCACTCTTCCACTCAGTGCATTCATCTGTTCAACATGCTTCAACCATTCTAGCTATTTCATCCACGCCATTCACTTCGTTCCCACCTCAAGCATTATGTCCATTTCAGCAGTTTAGATCTTCTTACTTTCCTATGATTTATTCATGTTTTCCATTTCACTGTTTTGATCTACTTTTCTCTATGCTTTATTCATATTATCCACTTCACTGTTTTGATCTACTTTACCCGTTTAATTCTGTTTGTCTTTGTAGTTTACATTCGGGTTTATTAGCTGTCAATTTCTCTTATCAGGTAGTTTGTTGGGTCATTGAGATGCTGTTAGTTTGGTACCGGTTGGTTTTAGGGGAAGAGCCAGGTTTTCAGTAGTTTGCAGAAAGACGTTAAATCTTCAGTTAGGCGGATGTGGGGTGGGAGCGAGTTCCACAGGGTGGGGGCCAGGGCTGAGAATGATGATCCGCCTAGCCTGACTGAGTTTGTCTTAGGTATTACTAGGAGGCTGGCTGAGCTTGATCTTAGGGTGCGAAGGGTATGATAGGGTTTTAGTTTGTTTTGAAGATATTGAGGTCCAGTTTTATGCAGTGCTCGATGAGCGATGCATAAGGTTTTGAAAGTCACCCTTCGGGCTACTGGAAGCCAATGTAGCATCTTAAGGGCTGGGGAGATGTGGTCTCTAGGGCCGAGCGCAAGTAGCGTTTTGCAAGGTGGCTTTGGGTCATCCAGAGTTCTATGTCGAGGAGGCAGGAGGCCAGGTCAGGTCAGGCATTGGGATTTGAGTTCATTAGTTTTAGAATTAGTTGAGTGTCGTCGGCATAGTTGTAACACAGGATGTTGTGTGAACGAATTATTGGAGGGAGGGTGATCAGGTAGAGATTGAACAGGAGGGCGGATAGGCATGCTCCTTATGGGACTCCCGTGTCGATTGGTCGGGTCTGGCAGGTATAGGTGGAGAGTATCGTTATTTGGTATCTATCTTTGAGGAATGAAGCTATCCATTTAAGAGCGATTCCACGGATTCCTAGGGAGTGGAGGCGGTCAAGGAGGATTGTGTGATTGATTGTGTCAAAAGCGGCAGTTAGGTCAAGAAGGATTAATGTTGCGCTTCCCGCAGAGTGTGCCGTCATTTTAAAATTATCCCAGATTGAGGTTAGGGTGGTTTCAGTTCCGTGACGGGCTCTGAAACCTGATTGTGCGGGGTCTAGGAGGTTGTTGGTTTCGACAAAGGCATGTAGTTGGGTGTAGGCTGTTCAGACAATGAGTTTGGCAAGGAATCTGGTGTTTGAGATGGGGCGGTAGTTTTTGGGTTCGAGAGGGTCGAGAGAAGGTTTTTTTATTAGCGGTTTGACGTGAACCGTTTTGAATGTTTCAGGAAAAATACCAGAGGAAAGGGAGGCATTTATGATGGATTTTGCGTGTTCTCCTGCGCAGGTGGAAGCAAGCATTTCTTTGAGGGTTGTGGCCGGGCAAGGGTCCAGCAGAGAGCCAGATGGTTTGCGAGCAGATAGAAGTTTGAGAAATTGTTCTTGTGATATTGGAGTAAAGGATTCGAACTTTGGTTGCGTAGCGGTCGCAGCTGGTGGGCTGGTCGCTATGGGGGAAGTATTTGTAAGAGAGCAAGTTTGGTGGCTAGCGTATTTGTTCTTTCAAGAGCAGTGGTGTAAAAGTGGAGAGAGAGTGAGTCGCACAGTGATTGTGAGGGGGTCGGGACGGTCGTGGTGCATGCCGGTTCGGTGAATTCAGAGATGATTTTGTGAAGTTCCTTGCTTGGGTTTTTGCAGTTTAGGATTCGGGAATCGTAGTGGGCTTTTTTTGCTTTCCGGATTTCAGCCTTGTACTGATAGAGGTATCGGGCCAAAGTGGCCCTGCTCTCCCTGGTTTTGTCTTTCTGCCATTTGCGTTCTAGCTATTTATATAGTGTTTTATTGGTCTTCAACTCAGGAGTGAACCATCTGGGGAAGAGGCCACAGCGGGTTGATGGTTTACAGGTGGGTGTGTGCCGCATCAGAGATGAGTTGAGCCATGAGTCGAAGGAGTCAGGGGTTAGTTGTTTATTGAGTTGGCAGGTAGGTGGTGGAGACTGGAGGAGTGTGTCGGCTAGGTCGGGGACGAGTATTAGTTTTTTCCAGCATTTGCCCCATGCCTCATCCCCTGTGGTGGCACCCCACTTTTTACGCCCCACCTAGCAAATCCTTTAAAGGGGTAACCAGCTACACTAACTAACCTCAAATCTCACTCTATCACACTGTTATCTGTCACCTCCTTGAAGGCAAAGTTAAAGGCCAGCGCTACACTACTTTTGACACAGGGCTACAAGATCCTGTCCAAATCCATGCCCTCTGAGCCTGGTGGCAGAGGAGCTGGCTGCTTTAATGTTTGGGAGGATTCTCATTTCTGTGCCAATTCGCTTCAACCTTAGACCCCCAGCTAATTTGCTGGACTTTAGGACTTTAATTTTAACCCATGGGTGAGCCTTTTCACTCATGGGGTTTGACCTGGTTTGGATTGAGCTTCCTTTTTTGAAGACTTGACAAACTCCATTGGCATCTACTTGCCCCATATCCTACCCACTTACATTTATGTTACCCCCCACTACCTTAAACCAGTATGATCACTCAGCGTGTTGAGCACTTGCTGCTGCGATCTGAGTATGATCTGCAGGTCACAGGTTCGAATCCCAGGAAGGCCAACTCAGCCTTTCATCCTTCCGAGGTCGATAAATGAGTACCAATTTCAGTTGTGTGATGTAAATATGTGCTCTGTAAAGTGCTTTGGATTAAGGCGCTATGAATTACACATTAAATGGCTGGTGGCAGTGGATTCATTTTCGTACCATTGTGATTTTCTACTGCAGGCTGAATGAATTCCCCAGCTGCAGTATAGCATCCATGGGCAATTGTCCGAATGGCCCATCATTCCGCAATTTTGTTTGTGAGGTCTTTCTTGGCTTTAACTACACGCAGCAAGCCAGGTTTGAGCCCTTGGTTAGTTTTGCCTTTGGCAGATTTCAGTACTGAACCCCACACCTCTGGCTCCAGTGTGTCTGGAAGGGCAGAATTGAAGGAGGTTCCCAAACTCCCCAGTCCTTTGTCTTTAGGAATGTCTGAATGCAGTCCTGATCGGCTGTCCTTTCAGTAGGGCCACCCTGCTGTTTGAGTGACAGCTAGGTTGTGCATGAAAGGGAGAAACCCACTTAAAAAAGTCAAGGGTTTTCGGACTAAAGACAGTCGACCACTGGAAACAACCCAAAGAAACTGGCAGAAGCTTGCTGCATCCTCCTGGACCTTTGAATTGCCCGGTGAAGCCCTGCTGTTGTGCTGAAACTGGTTTCTGAACGACAAGAGAAGCTCCGGAAAGTACTTCTTCCCTTGGATTAGTGGACCCAACTAACCCCGAGATGAACTCCACTGGACCATCCCCCTAGTCTACCTGTACTTTTTGCTGCTGTGAGTGCCGGGGTGGGGTCAAGAAATTGGTAGAGTGCAATGCCTGACCCGGCCAGAAGCTTCAGGAGTCTAAGGACCCACCAGAGCTTCAGTCCCCTCCATCAGAGTGCAGGAAGCCCAAACGGTAGCCAAGATCCACAATGGTGCTTTTTATCAATCGCTGAAACCGTGAAGTAAATCCTCCCTCTTGTCCCCACGACTGAGGAAAAGGAAACCAGGATCTGCATCACTGCAACCAGATAAGAAGCCAGCTTGAGCTGGACTACTCTAAACAAAGGTACTGTTCTGACTTGTGGTACTTACCTCAGGTTCTTTAGCTCAGATGAGACTTGCAGTAGCTACTTTGCTAGAGTGGATTTCAGCTCTACCCTTCACAAGTGTAACAGCTACAGTGATTTTTCTTAAACTCAACTTTGCGCAAGACTTTGCCATCCAAGCAGTGCCTCAGCTCTATAGACTGTGCTCCAAGTTACTTTGGCTGTCCTGGCTCCCTGCAGACTCTTCTGGTCCATTTGACCTTGATGCTTACTGTCCCTCATAGGTGATCTTCGTTTAACTATTATTGCTGGGAAAGGTTTTTATCTAGACTTCATGGGAAGATTTAAGTGCTCACATGCGCCAAGAACCTGTTTAACCCTTCCCCACCTCCTACAAACCCTAGAATCTACAAAGTGTACTAGTGATATAACTGCCATTACTGTCCTAGTTAAGTCACCTCACGGTGTAGGTGTTTAAGAAGCATCTCCAAAGAGCATCTGCTAGCTTTGTGTTGATTCTGGAAAGTTTAAAGTATTTGATTGTTACAATACACGCTTATTTTAAAACATCAATATTTATAACAAACCTTGAGTGCAAGTGTTACTTGGCTACATGCATTTGTGGATTTCATTGCTACCGCTCACATTTACCCCTCTTGTTAGCCTGGCTGCCCAGTCACACTACCAACTTGTGTAGTACAGGCCTATACCAAAAGGTGCGTTACCTAACACCAAGCAGACCAGTGGTGTGTAGTCTCCCACAGGGTTACTGCATCAATTCTTGCCAAACCTACTCATCCTTTGAAAGCCTATTCTGCAGGTCACCCGTCTCACCATCCTTCGCTCATACTCTCACCATCTACAGGCCCCTGGACAATCCCTCTTCCTCTCAGAATTCTTGCCTCCACCCCACAAACGCATCTTCCTTTGGGACTTTTATCCATCTAGACTCTTCAGATATGGCTACTGTAGTCTTTTGTAACTGAGTTTCCCCTCACTATCCTTTCCTCTGGTCCAAACCAATGCCACACACCTTGGATGCCCTCATAGCAGAAATCAACTCTTGAAACTACCCCCTACCCCCTGGTCTGGCCACCCTCTCCTCTTCCCACCTGGACCTCCCCTGTCCCCCAATTATGCCTCCACCCACACCACCAGTCTCCTCTTCCATTCAACTGGTGAAGGGTATCAGTGGCTGCTTTTGCCCCTTCCTTAATACCTCCCTCGACTCTGCTCTAGCTAACCTCCATCTCCCCACCCTTGACATCGTTGGCCCAGTCATGAGGATCCACATGCCTCCAAAGGTAACTCTTAGTCCGACTCTGAAGCTTTGAAAACAGCAGAGCAGAAGTGGCAGTCAACTAGCTCATCCTCTGAAACTGGCCTGCTCACTCCAAAGGCAATATCACCTTGCCATTTGAAGAGAGCTCATGTCCAAGCTTGCATCTCTGGAGCCACCAATAACACTGCTGAACTCCTTAAAATCTTTAAGAAACTTGCCAATCCAACTGGAATATATGTGATCGCCCCACCCATAATGCCAATTAAATTATGATGGTGTGGTGTGTTGATCACAGATCACTGCCCTGCACGGAACTGGCGCTGCAAGGTCCTTTTCTATTTGATGCCCACTCCCATCTAATCGAAGTGGGGACACCCGCTCACTCCCATTCGTTGGTGTAACGGGGCAGCAATTACTGCGCAAAGGTGCAACAATGAAGGGTTGAAATGTTAGTATTGTTCCTCCTCCACCCTCCCAGGTCCAATCTGACCACCAACTTCTCCAAAACTCTTGGCATCCTATCCTCTTATCGGCTCCCTCACCCCCTCTCCCATTGGACCCCAGATCTCTAGAGCTATCCGCTTTATGAAAGTCTACTCAAAACAAGTGCTCCCCCTGAAACATGGACAATATCGCCCCCGCTCACCCCAGCCTTGGTGGACCCCTGCAACCACTCCTTTGCCACAACCCCTTACGCACTCTTGTGCAACCCCTCCTTCTGCGACCCTTCTCACCATCTCAATAACCCCTTTTTTTGGGCAAACTCATGGAAAATCTGGTCATCCACCAATTGACCCTCCATACCGATATTCCTGGCTGCATACTTGACCACCAGTCCAGTTTCAGGGAATCGAGAGGCACAAAAACTTCTCAAACACCCAATCCTCCTTGTTCTCTTGTGCTTTTGACAGTCAACCACTCCATCCTCAAACAGTCTCTACGATACCCTCAGCATCAAAGATAGGGCACACGCGTGGCTGACCTTCCTTTCAGACCCTCCAACTGCAAATGTGTCTTCTCTCCACCTCTTTAACTGGCGTCCCTCAGGGCCTATCCCATTGCCCTGGTTCTTCAACATCTACCTGGCACCTTTTATCTCCACCTTCCCGCCACTTAGTGTTATGCATAGAGCTCTCCTTCATGCTGCCATCCTCTACCCCCTTCCCCTCCCTCATATCGGCTGTCATGGCCTGGGACCTCTACATCCAGCTTTCCCTACCCTAAATACTTCCCAGCCAGAGTATTTCAGACCTCTGGCTCCAACCCTGCAAGTCAAACGTTTCTCCAAGCAGAGTGGGAGGTAGATCCTCTCAATGGCTGTCTCCTCTGTCCCCTTAGATTCCCCAACCCCCATGACTGAGGCCTGGTACCATCAGAGGCTTACAGGAGTCAGACCACATTGCTGCCTTGGACCCCCTCCTTTGAGTACCCGACTCCTGCACTTAGCACCTCCTCATGCACTTGCATGATGCGATTGTTGTGTTGGCTACTTGTTTCTTTCCCATGCATGCGTCTTGTGACGCGTGGAAACATTTGCTCATTTAGGCGCCATATAAATGCCCAATACATCTTGCTCCTTGGCATTAAATTAGGTTTACTACAACTCGCAAAAAATTGAAGGTCTGAAATCCATTAGCGTCAATGGATTTCTGAATCTTGCTATAAAAAACACGACCTCATGCCAGTTGAGACCCTAGGTAACAAGGTAAGAGCAAAAGAAATGCACAGCCAGGCAGGCCATTGGTATAAAGGGAAGTAGGCATGTCGCTGTTATTGTGCAATGTATTGTTACATGTTGCAAAGAAATTGGCGTTTTAAACTGCTAGTGTATATTGTGCAATGTATTGTTACATGTTGCAAAGAAATTGGCGTTTTAAACTGCTAGTGTAAACTGACTTCCCTAGTAGGACACGGGTGTACATCCAGGATTACAGTTTCTGCACATTTTGTTAGTTTTCCTGAACCCAATTCCCCTAAAATTCACCTGGACTACCAATTCTCGATATAGTACATTATAAAACCGTTGCACTTTCAATAGTGACAGTATTGGTCTGTCCCTGCAAAACGCGAGACGCTGCCAGCCAATCTGTCAAGAGTACGCCAAGGTAAAGACGGTCAGTTTAGTCTAAGACAGCCTAAAACAGAAGCCAGAACACAGTGCAGCATAAGGAACGGCTGTAAGAAGCAAAAGCTCACATTTCAGCTATTACTAGGAAATGCAGTGACTACATACAGGTACTTTTGAAGCAGCAAAAGAATTAGGAAGTGCAGTGACCGAAGACAGCAACCGCTGTTGGCACAAAACATGTTAAAATCATTGTAATATGGTCAATAGGCATAAGCAAGAGCGCCAGCAACTCGAATATTCTGCAAAACCTTCGATATGTACAGTTAATACCAGCAAGTAAAATAGTTTTGGCTAGGCATGCATCACTGCAATATTTGAACCCTAACTCCTACATTTCCAATGCAGCTAAACCCAATGCAGCTAAACACATATCAAAGGAGGCGAGGAACCTGTTCCCAAAACACATTTAGCTAGCTAAACCCCATGTAGAGACTGGAATTTATTTTTAAATATCTTTATTGGCATTTAAAGTAGGTACAAGGGCAGTATAGGAGTGACTGCTTACTGTAATATAAGCAAATGTGGTAGCAAGCCAGAACATCAATAAACAGAAAAAGATAAAAGCAATAAATTAGAACCAAACAAAGACAGAAAACGACAACAAAAAGTCTCCAGTGTTCAAGTGAAATCTTTGAGGAGGGGGCTTACGGGAATAGTGGAGGAAAAAATGCCATAAGCGGGGGGATCGGGGGCTAAGGACTTAGTAACAGCGATGTTGTGGGATTGGTAAGGTGATCGGATCGGTAAGCAATCAGAACTTTAGGGGAGGGTTTTTCAAGGAGGTTTATCGTCGTTGGGGGGGGGGTGGAGCAGGTCCCATGTAAGGGTCTTCCAAGCTTCAAATGCTAGACTCGCGTCGTCGGGAGATCTGGCAATACCTTCTTCCCAGGCCACAGTCTCTGCCCAGATCCAACGTTGAAGCTCGTTGCGCCATACCTGAAAGCGTGGGCCATCTGGTCTCTTCCAGGCCATAGCGATAGTTCTTTTGGTGAGGATGCAAGCCAGGTCCATAAGCTTAGTCATGTGCTTGATTTTAGCTAGCCTGGGGTAAGTACCCAGGAGGCATTCTTTGGGGGTCCAATCGTATCTAGACATGCCGCGTCTCTGCAGGTTTTCTCGACATCAGCCCATAAGTGTCGGGCCTTGATACATTCCCAGAACATGTGCATTAAGTCGGCTTTATCTCTGTCGCACCACGGCAATTGTGTTGGGGCTGATCGTAGATCTTGGCAATTCTGTGAGGGGTGAGGTATGAGCGATACAGAACGTTAAGCTGGAATAGTCTGAATCTGGAGTTCCTGGAAACCTCTTTGGGGAACGATAGTGCTCTTTCCCATTCTGTGGCAGTTAATTCCTGTCCTAGATCCTTGTCCCATTTGAGTTTTAGTTCAGGGCTGCGGGGGTTGGGCCTATCCATGAGAAGTTTGTAAATTTGGGACACTGGCTTCCATCCATCGCCTAGGCTGTATAGAAGTGTCATAAAGGGGTTGGTCTCGGGTTCCTCAGGCCACGTGGCCCATTTGGTTTGCGCTATTTTCCGATCCTTAGGTACCAAAGAAATTGGCCAGTGGGTATGTCATCTGCTAGTTGTAAGGAGGTAAAGTCACGGAAGGTGCCTTCATCGTATAGGTCCCCCCAAGTGTACACTCCTAGTCGTTCCCACAGTCGGATGGTCGCTAGGTCGACGTTGTTTTGGCATAAATCAGAGAGGAGCGGGATGTCAGGGGTGTATGCGTGCTGCAAGTGGAGGAGCGACTTTGTTCTGTGCCATACTTGTATTCCCAGGATGGCCAAGAAGGGGACCTCTCCTGCAAGATGTTGGGGGGCCCAGACGATTTCCTTCAGCTGGATTGGGGCTATTAGGGGTTGCAGCAATGTCGTTTCCGAAGTGTTGCCGTCGGCCAGCCATTTGGCTACGAAGCTGAGCTGGGCAGCCAAGTAGTACTTCTCGAGATCAGGCAGTTGGATGCCACCCTGGCGGTATGGGAGGGTCAGTGTGGAAAGCGCCAATTTGTGTCTGCTCTTCCCCCAAAGAAAATCCTTAAGAAGTGTCTCCAGTAATCGAAAAAAGGAAGCCTTGATATAGTAAAACACATTTTGAAATCCGTAGAGGAATCTGGGGAGGATAATCATTTTCACGATGGACGCCCTTCTCATCATAGATAGTGGGAGTCAAGACGAGAACCCAATTGATTTGCGCAAAGGGGGCAGTGCTGCCGCTGTATTGTTTTCATGCATGAGATCGGGTGTGTGATATATATTGACTCCTAAGTAGCGGAACGTGTTGGGGTTCCAGTTCACTGCCAGCAGAGGTAGATCGTCTGGGTGTGTTCTTCTTGGGCCACCCAGGGGGAAGAGGCATGATTTGCTATTGTTGAATTGTATACCCGATACCCTAGCAAAATTATCGAGGAGGTCCAACATGGTCGGGACATTTAGGTGCGGGTCCCTTATGTAGAGGAGAACATCGTCCGCGTATAGGGATATTATGTGATCTGTACCGTCCAGACGAATGCCAGCATCAAAGAATTGCTTTTGGAAGAAGATGGCAATGGGTTCAAGTCCAAGAATATAGAGCATGGGGGAGAGAGGGCAACCCTGCCTAGTGCCCCACTGTATGTCCCATGTTGCGGATATGTGCCGCCCAGATTTCACTCAGGCTTTTGGTTTGGTCTATAGGACTTCAATCCATCTGATGAACTTTTCTCCAAAGCCGAATTTGCGAAGCGACGCAAGCAGCCATTCCCAGTAGATGGAATTGAACACCTTGATGGCGTCCAAGGAGAGCAGTGCGTAGGAGCCAGAGCCCAGGTTGGTCCGGGATAGGACATGTTGGAGCCTGCGGAGGTTAGTGGTGGTGTTGCGGCCTGGTATAAAGCCGTTCTGATCGGGATGTACCACCTCTCCTATAACCCTGGCGAGCCGCCTAGCTAGGATTGTTGTCAGGATCTTAACGTCATAGTTGAGCATAGCGAGTGGGCGGTAAGGGTTACATTCATCCGCAGGCTTGTTGGGCTTAAGCATTGGGATCACCAGTGTTTCACGCATGCTCCCCGGGAGGATACCACGCTCATAGGCTTTGTAGAGACTGGAAAGCCTCACCTGCATCATAGGGTCAGACTTTGCTAGTCGCTTCAGACCTTCTATCAGCTTGGGCAGGTCAGCAGGATTCTTTGCCTCCACAGATACACGCACCGCAGGACTCACGCTGAACTTCATTACTCTCAAGTTGTGGGCATGTTCAAAGGTGGTGATGGTACCAGTTTTCACCAGGAACTGATCAACACCAACCAGTCCCACGATGTTTCCACAAGGCACATCTTCGATGGGCTCCACATAACGTCCCATCATGAGAATGGTTCTCTGAATAGGCTTGAAGTGCCAGTATTAGTGAAAGCAGTGAAAGCAGTGGACGGGACGATGTTGTGTTCCGGTCCTATCACACACTGTACACAAGTTTTAACTTTACAGTGTCAACAGAATCATATGGAAAACATCCAGTTTGATCTGATCGCAGCCCCCCAATTTGGTGTTATCCTAGGTCTACCATGGTTTTATAAGCATAATCTGCAGGTGATCTGGTTGGAAGTCAAGGTATCGCTATCCTCCACAAAATGTCTAGCACATTACTGTAAACCCAAACAAGACCTAGGGCCTCATTACAACTCAGGCGTTAAGGGTTAATGCTGTCGTTAACCCTTAACGCCTGATTCCAATTTTAATGGCTGCTTTTAGCAGGCGTTAAAATCCATGGCGCTAAACCGCCTTGGTGCTAATTACAGCACCGTAATTTACGGTGCCGTAATTAGCGCCTTCCCCACTCCCATTATGCCCTATGGGGCAAAAATGGAAATGGGGATGGGTAAATGGGAAATGGGGATTTACCTCCCCACTCACCTTGGAATGGGGCGGTAAATCCGCCATCCACCATGGTGTAAACGTAGTTTACACCATGGTGGTAAAGTTGGTGTACTTACCGCCTGGGTCGTAATGACGTCACTAGTGTTGGCACAACCTGCCAGAGGCGCCCTGTGCAGCATATCCATGGAGGGTGTTGACCTAAGAACTCTGCCTCCAGAATACCAGGAGTACCAGGAGGTGTTTAGTAAACAGGCTGCTGAAACCTTTACACCCCACAGACCGTTTCATTTGCCGTATCGCATTAATGCGCTCACTGAAGTTGAGACGTTACATCTAAAAACCTACATTGACGCCAATCTTAAGAATGGGTTCATTAGACATTCCAACTCACCGATATCTTCACCTCTCTTTTTTATACCCAAGAAGACCGGTGATTTGAGACTACCGCGGGGTAAACCGTATTATGATTAAGAACCGATACCTATTACCTCTTATTCCTATTCCAGTGTAGTTGGATCAAGTGCGCAATGCAACGGTCTACACCAAACTGGACCTATGAGGGGCCTATCACCTGGTACGAGTACGAGGCGGTGATGAATGGAAGACGGCATTTAGGACCAAATTCTGCTTGTACGAGTATCAGGTCGTGCCCTTCGGCCTGTGTAATGCGCCAGCAGCATTCCAACACTTTCTCGACGAAGTCCTGCGCGGGTACCTGGACGTATTCGCAGTAGTATACATAGATGATATACTTATATACTCCCAGAACATGCATGATCATGTGAAACACGTTCGTGCTGTGTTACAATGCTTACGGGAACATCGTCTGTATGCTAAGATCGAGAAATGTGAATTCCACCTGTCCACGGTGGAATTCTTAGGGTATATTCTGATGCCTGCTGGAGTGCAAATGGATCAGCGAAAGGTACAAGCTGTCCTAGAATTGCCAGTTCCGTGTCGGTCAAAGAAGTGCAAGCCTTCTTGGGATTCGCCAATTTTTATTGGCGCTTTATTAAGAATTTCTCAGAGTTTGTAACGCCCATTTCAACATTGCTCAAAAAGGAAAAAATATTCCAGTGGAATGAGGCTGAGGAAAAAGGCTTTCAACAATTGAAACAGGCTTTCACCTCGGCGCCGGTATTAAAACATCCGGACCTAGCTCTACCGTTCATTGTAGAAACGGATGCCTCAAGCTACGCCCTTGGTGCTGTATTGTCACAACGGGACCCTCAGACAGGCTTACTGCATCTGGTGGTTTTCTATTCCCGGAAGCTGCTCTCAGCAGAGGCCAATTACGCTATCGCTGACCGAAAATTGTTGGCGGTAAAAGCTGCGTTCGAAGAGTGGCAACACTACCTATTAGGGGCTCGTCACACCGTAACGGTTATCACAGACCACCGGAACCTGCAATTTATTAAGACGGCAAAAACCCTCAGTCCTCGTCAATTACGTTGGGCATTGTTTTTTTCCGACTTTGATTTCTTGATCATCTATCGCCCGGGTGCCGATAACCGAAAAGCAGATATTCTGTCACGGTATTCGGAAGGGGAAAACAAGGAGGTGTTAGAACCTCATATCATAGTATCTGCTACACGTATCATCGGAGTAGTGAGCACCCAACATCTTTGAGGATGTACTCAAGGCCATGTCGGTTCAGGAGTTGCAGGGTTGGTGTTCTAAAGGGGTACAACATTCATTAGTGAATGGCATTCCCTATTAAGCCAAGGCTTTGTATTTACCCACAGTGAAATTGCAGAAAGAAGTCATGCAATGGTGTCATGATGCCCCTACAGCAGGTCATCCAGGAATAACTAAGACCCAGCAAAACGTAGCTCAACATTACTGGTGGCCCACTCTGAACCGTGACGTACTTCTATACATTTCAGAGTGTAATATCTGCGGCCGGCAAAAAGCCAGCCATCAAAAACTTGCAGGGTTATTGCAACCTCCTCCCACGCCACCAACTCCATGGCATACAGTCACCATGGGCCTAATTGTGGATTTACCGCCCATTCAGGGTTTCACTTCCATTCTGGTAGTAGTCGACTCTCTCACCAAAATGAGTCATTTCATCCCTTGTAAGGGAACTCCCACGGCAGGCGAGCTAGCAGAACTGTTCTTGCAGAACATAGTGCGGTTACATGGTTTGCTGACACGCGTTGTTACAGACCGTGGCCCTCAGTTCACTTCCGTCTTTTGGCAGGCTTTCTGCCAATTGATAGACATGGAAGTGAGTCTGTCTTCTGGTTACCATCCAGAGACCGATGGTCAAACAGAAAAGGTGAACCAGGGTCTGGAGCAACTATTTGCGCTGCTATACCACTAGCGCTGAGACATCCTGGGTGCAGTATGTCTGGCTAGTAGAAATTGCTTACAATAATACCAATCATACCTCCACCAAATGTACCCCATTTTTTGGTGCCTATGGTTTTCATCCAAGGGTATTGCCCACGGCCGCTAATTCCCCGCAAGTAGATTTGCCCACGCTGATGGGACACCGTGCCCATGCCCAGCAAATTCGGACCCACATACGAAAAAATTGGGAATTTGCAAAAGCAACCTATAAGACCTATGCTGACAAAAAACAGCGAGAAAGCCCTCCATATCAACAAGAGGATCGGGTGTGGTTGTTAACACGTAATATTAAAATGACTGGACCACATACATTACAACCCCGGTTTCTTGGTCCATTCACCATTTCTGCCATAGTCAACCGAGTAGCAGTGAGGTTGAGCCTACCCAGTCAAATGAAGATTCACCCCACCTTCCATGTCTCGTTATTAAAACCAGCCCGGCCTACCATTTGTACAGAAAAGCCACCGCCCATAATCGTCCAACGCCATCCGGAATATGAAGTGCAGGCTATCTTGAATTCCCAACAACGAAAAGATGGCCTTTATTACTTCATAGATTGGGTGGGGTACGGGCTGGACGATCGGTCTTGGGAGCCTGCCCGGAATGTTCATGCTCCAAGACTTGTTAAAAGGTTCCATTTAAATTATCCAGACAAACCCAAACCCAGATCCTTCTGTGCAGGGGGGGGGGTACTGTCAGGGAGCAAAGCTTGGGAGTCTCTGGGCAGAACCTTATTGGGGCTTTCACACATGTAAATATTTGTAAAATAAAGACAGCAACAAAAGGCAAAAAGCTACAGCCTTATAGAAGGCTTCTATGTCCTCATTGCAGGAAAAGGACCTGCAGAACTACACTACCCAAGCACCCCTGGGCCAGGAACTACTTGCCTAGGCCCATGTTGGGTGAGGCACGTGCACGCCTGTACACCAGAGCCAAAGCACAGGGCTTGTGCTCGAACACACGACCTAAAAGGACGTATCAGCCAGAGCTCCCACTACGGGGACCAGCACGAGGGGCCACGCCCCACAACACTTCTCCACAGGCCCCTCGTCTGCAAAGGATAAGTCGCGCTGCGCAGGGGGAGGTCAACAACACGGGGAAAATTGCCATTAGCCGCGTTATGGAGCGGACAGCAGAGAACCACTAGAGAAGCAGAGGGGCATGCGCAAGGGGCACAGCCCGGTATCCTAGATCCCCCTGCGTCACCGACGCTAAGTCCCTGTCTAATTCTTCTTCAGTGTCATAGACGCTAGCGGGTTTATTCTGATTGCGCGCATAACTACCGAACAACGGCCTGAGCAGTGCATATACTCTGCACACAATTAGAATACCTAATTAGCCACGCGGCGTACACCGCGTTCACAGCAAACTTTTGCGACTTGGCAAGTTGCAACCCGTCACGTGCGACAGATTGCACGAACGCTCGCCCTAGGAGGCGAATCTGACTAAACCCTATACCCCAAGGCATAGGTGCAGCGCGGAGCCACATGCGGCGTAAAACCGCACAGCTAAGGCAAAACTTTCACATTGCATGCAACTAACACGGAGGCAGGAGTCAGGAGGCAGACTCTGAAAGGGGTAATAATCTGCTGCATGTACAATGTGTTGCATATGAGTGTGTGTGTGTGTGTGAAGAAACATGCATAGTAATTCCTGCTCTCTTTGCAGCACTGATACTACTCCATAACCGGACCTGAGAGTGCGCAGACAGGAGGCCAGCACTCACCCCAGAGCTAAGTGCCTTTCTAACCCTAAACTGTGTTGTGTGCATGTATGTTAGTGTATGTAAGGTAATTGCATTTCATTGTGTTTTCCCATGTTCCCTGTCCTACCCACTTCCCCTCTCCTAACCCTTTTTCCGGTTATCCTCGCAAACTGAACCCATCCAACCAACGACTCCCTAACCCTCTTTCCCCGCTAGGGTCTCGGAGGCCTGTGTGGGCTTTCGCTTGCAGGCGCCCAGACCGCAGGGGGGATGGTTGGTTCGTGCCACTCCTGGGCCTGGAAACCAGACGTGTGACAGTGCCTGGGAGATTCCAAGGGCACTTTTGGTTTAACTGTTTTTGAACTGGCAAAGCTGACCCTGACGATAAGGCCGCCTGTATCCAGCCTTGTTTGATATTTCTTTTTGGAACACTATTTTCTTTTGAGAAAAGCCTAAACAACATGTGTTCTAAGAGTGAGGGCAAGCATAGGTTTTACAAATACAGACTTTTGTTTTGGGACCGACGGACCTCGGCTATCATTAGAAACATCAGTTGACGGGAAACCCAAAATAGAGATAGGGCAAGTTATGCATTACACCAACCCCAAGTATTTTAAATAAAGGTTTTCAAACTGCTATCTCTTGTGTCTATATCTCTCTTGATACCATGCCTGCCTCACACTTCTTAGATGCAGGAACAGATGATAGACAACTCCACTTGCCTAAACATCATAAAGATTGAGATCATCTATTTTGGCAATTCTATCTCATCAGCTGTTCCTTTCCCATTGTCTCCCCCCCTGTGAGACCCATCTTATTTGGTTCCCTCTGCAAAAAACCTAGGTGTTGTCTTTGAGGGTCTTTTGTCCTTTGTCCCTCAGATACAGAAACTGACAATGAAGTCCCACTTTCATCTCCATGTCATAAGGCACATTCTCCCACTCCTTAACATTTCCCAAAGAGTTCAGGTGATCAGATCAGTGGTTCTCTCTTGACTCGACTATTGTAATAGGCCCTCATTACGACCCTGGCGCTAAGTAACGTACATTACCGCCATGGCGTAATTAACGTTTCCGTGCTGGGTCGAAGCCGTAAAAAGCGGGACATTACGACCCATCGGGCACGAGCATTGCGCCATGGCGGTAATGTAAACAGCGCCATGGCGTTAATGCCCCCAAAACGGCACCTACCGGCATCGCATGCCGCGTAAGGTGCACTACCGCCATCCCGGCCACCGATCTTAGCACTGACTGTAATTAGCGGTCACCGTAATTAGCGGTGACCGCTAGTAAGCGGAACCGGAAGTAGCGTCATCGCGGCGGAACGGGAAAGAGCACGGCGGCCATCTTTAAAAACACAATCCATTGTAATCCTCCACTACCACTGCACATCTGACCCCTAGACCTTGCAGAAAGCTACAGCCACATCCACGCATCCCCACAATGCCAAAAGTTGTTAAAAAAGCCTGCGATCGGCAGCGGCAGGACCGCTTCAGCAGGGAGGAACTAACAATGGCTGAAACGCTACAGGAAAAGGCAGACATCGTCTTCTCCACAGAAATGACAAGGCCAGCCATAGCCCGCAAAAAGGCCATATGGGAACTCGTAGCACAACGGGTCAGCGCTGTAGGAACCACCCCACGCACCTCAAAACAGTGCCGCAAAAGGTGGGATGACCTCCGGCTCCGAGTAAGGAGCATACTGTCGGCCAACCGCAACATGGGCATGGCAACTGGCGGAGGAGCAGACTCCCCAATTAAGATGCAGCCATGGGAGGAGATATGTGCCTCGACGATCGGCATGGAGAGCATTGATGGGGTCGGTGGAATGGAGAGAGGAGCCCCGACATCAGGAGACACAGGTAGGTGCCTCTAATTTAGCCATGCGAAACCCCCTGAATTCCACTTACATGTGCATCACAATGTTGCCCTATAGGGTTAACGCAACACATCAGCAGAAGACCTACACGCTGCACACATGCAGTATGCACACTCCACAGCAGGCACCCACATTCCTGCATGTTCAACCCACACAAAAGGGAGACAACCTGTATGTCACAGCCTACAAAGTGCACCATCCATCTATCCATCAAATTCATGGCAGTCATCACAATGCCTGCTCAATGTCCGCTGACCCATCAATAACACTTTCCCTCCTCTGCTCCACCACAGAGGCAAGAGCACACCAACCCTCCACCTCTGCTGGACCCAAAGACAAACCACAGCAGCCAAAATTGCCTGTCGCAAAACAGCCCAGGGCAGCAATGATCCCCGAGGCAAGCAGCATGGCACCACCCACAGAAGACACACAACAACTGCTGCCCACTGAGGGGAATGTGTCTGCGGGGAGCAGTACAATTGGGGAGACTGCTGCCATCGCAGCCTGCTCCGACAGCGATGTGGGGAATGAGGAGGATGACACAGAAGGTCCCCCCACTGCCCACCTTCATTCCCCCCACCTGTCCCTAAGTAGCCTGCACGGAGACGGCACACAGGGGCTATCCCCTGAAGAGTCATGGCCAGCCACTCCCAGCCCAGTGGGAGGAGGGGAGGAGGGGAGTAGCCCAATTACCCCAGCAATTGCAACATCCAATGCCCCAAATTTCCAACAGTCGCTGGACCAAATAATGACGAGGCAACAACAACTGTCCTCACTACTCATGCAGCATGTGGCTGATTGTGGAGGTGCCAGTGCAGACATGGAAAGATGTGCTGAGACTGTCAAGGCAGCCATCCAATCCGCAAGCAAAGACATATGTGCGGAACTAGCCGCGGTGCGGAATGTGCTCGGTGAGCTTGTACAGACAATAAGGGACACGCGGCGTACCGAGCAGCCCAGTACCTCCTCCGCTGCCAGTTCTGCCGAAAGCAGCCCCGTCCGCAGGTCAGCCAGGAACCTGCGGAATACAGGCAGGGGGCCCCAGGGGCCGGGAGAGGGGGCTGCCAATAGTGGCCACCCAGTGGACGAATGGAAAATTACCCACTTCATCACGGGCACCGTCACACCTTTCCAGGGAGTTCAGGGGGGAGGGTGGAGGGGGGATTGGGTGTGTTGGGGAGTTCAGGGGGGAGGGGGGAGGGGAGATTGGGTGTGTTGGGGAGTTCAGGGGGGAGGAAGGTGGGGGGAGGGGGGATTGGGTGTGTCAAACCTATTCACATTCATAATACACTTTCCTTTTGCACAAATCAAATGTGTGGACATTGCTCATTTCGTATGTGTGCTTTATTGGTGTACAGTCTACAGTGTGCATGTCCCAGACACACACAGTGCCCCAAGTGCCGTCTCCATGTTACACACACCAGCCGTGTGTGCTAGAAGCATTGGTCAATGATATTTTGACGCATTTCACGCCCCTCCTGTGCATCGCTGCCTCCATGAGGTGTTGCCCCATGCACACCCTCCTCATCCTCATCGTCAGGTGGTTGCAGTTCAGCGTCAGGGGCAGGGCCACATTTCGTCTGACGCACATATTGTGTGGCATGACACATGCCATGACGATCTTTGCCACCTTCTCATGGCGGAACAGGAGTGCCCCACCAGACCTGCTGAGGCAGTGAAACCGTGCCTTCAATAGGCCAAATGCCTGCTCAATCACCACACGGGTACGTGTATGTGCACGGTTGAAGTCCTCCTCGTGCTGGCTCTGTGGGTTCCGGACTGGGGTAAGTAGCCACCTCTTCAGGGGATAGCCTGCATCACCTGTATGTGGGCGAGAATGTATGTGTCAGTCATGACGTCAAACTCAAAACTTGACGTGCCACCATGGCTTGCATCCAACTGTTACTTCGGACCACTTTGAAATGCACTAATTGATTCACACTATGTGACAGGAATATGCTCATGGCTCTTATGGACTGTTGTGCATGCCATCAACCAATGTATGCAGGGGGGTCATGTGCCTCCTTCGTGCGCAGTTATGGGGGCCAGGCCTTTCAGTTGATGGTGTTTGGTGACGTGCATGTAGGTGCATTTTGTTGAAGTCATTGTGGTCTGAATTGGTTCAATGCACTTGCAGATGGTTGTGTTATGGTTGGGACACACCTTCATTCACATGGTAGGGCTGCATACATCAGGCCTTAGGTTTACTGGTGTCAGCTGAGGTTTGTGATGCATTAGGGTATGATCTGGCTCCGTTGTCTTTGCTACTCACAGCCAGGCGGAGTATGCATTGGTACGTCGTTCGCCTACCCACTTCGCAATTCCATGGTCATGACATTAGATTCACCGAGTAGCCAGGATCTTGGGCCTGCATGTCGCTCCATGTAGCGTGGTATTGTGGAGTTCCTCAGGACCATTGAATCATGGGTTGCTCCGGGGAATCGGGTACAACAATGTGTGAAGATCCTGTTGGAGTCACAGACCATTTGCACGTTGATTGAGTGAAATAGTTTACGGTTGCGGTACGGTGCCTCCATGGCATGTGGGACCACCAATTCCACATGGGTGCAGTCGATGGCACCAATGCAACCAGGTATGCCGGCTAGTGCATGGAAACCCACTTTGGTGTTTGCAATCTCCTGGGCAGTCCGTGGTAATGAGATGTGGTCATCTGTGTGCTTGAGGAGGGCATCGAGCACTTGGATCAGTGTACGAGAGAATAATGGTTGTGAAATGCCGTGCAAGTGCCCCACTGTGTGCTGGTAGGTGCCTGTGGCCAGGAAGTGTAGTACAGACACTACCTTCAGTAGGGGTGGGATGGCGGTTGGTGTTTCTATCATGCTGACGATGTTGTTGTGTGTCATGTCTACGATGGCGGTGATGGTGTCCCGGTCCAAACGGTACAGGGTGTGGATCTGCTCAGCAGTGAGATTGAATGGACTGGCTCTGATGCGTGGGATTCTGGGCTGCCTGCGTGGTGCCACTGGCTGTGCTGGTGGGGCTTGCTGGCCCTGCCTTGCAATCCTTCTCCTCCTGCGTCTCCTCTGTGCAGCCTGTTGTTGTTGTTGTTGTTGTAGCACTTGCATTGCTATCAGGTCCTCCAGCCCCAACATTGCTAGTACTATTGGTATCATTGTGGAGTGTGACTGGGTGTGGGAAGGGGTGGGGTGTGCTCTTTTTGTACTTCCTGAATCTGTATTGCCTCCACCTGTGCTGATTCTGTGCACCTGTGGCAGCTGGATTCACTGCACATGGCCATTTACGGTTGGTTCGCGATGGCGTAATTAGCACCATGGCGGTAAGGTGCTTAACGGGCTTAGTGATGACGTTAGGTGCATGTCCACTTCGGTCGTGATCCGCGCAGCTTTGCGCCATGCCCGTATTTACGGCGTGGTGGGTCGCATGCATGCGACCTTGTTGCAGTTAGCGGCAGCGTTAACTACGATGCCGCTAATGGCATCGTAGTTAACGGTCACGGGTCATGATCGGACCTAGCGGAAAACGATGCCGGTAATCATTTACCGCCATCGTTTTTTGCTTACTGCCAGGGTCGTAATGAGGGCCATAGTCTCCATCTGAACCACTCTTACAACCTCGCGCATCAACAAGAAATACCCAGTGCAAAGCCACAAGGCACGAAACTCAAGGACCACATCACATCAGCTATATTATTTTTGCCCCAATTCCCCATCAGAGCGTGCATTGGCTCAAAGTGCTATTCCTTATCCACAGAGAGCACTGGGGCACTGGTCTCCTTTATCTCAGGCAAAACGTAAAGAAGTACCTCCCTAGCCGACATCTAAGATCATCTGGTTGTAAACCACTAGTTGTTGCTGCCTTTTAAGTAAGGGAAAGTCAGTAGCAATGTCCTGTGTAACACTGTATATACTGTCTAGAACGTCACAACTTAACATTGGTTTATCTGCTGCACATGACCAAGTATTTAATTCTTTCCCAATCTAAAGTCTTTGTGAGTAACAGTTCTAATTCCTTCCAATTCTCACAAGTGAAAGGTCACAATCAAATGTTAATTTCTAAATCTTAATTTAATTTCTCTTGGTCATTGATAAACTCCTGCATGTTTTGACCTTTCAGATCTTAGGTCTTCCCCAGGGCCAGTTTATTGCCTCTTTAACATAACATTTAAACATAACATTCCACATATAGCATTCCACAGTTCCAATGAGTATGTATGAAGACAATCAAAATTAATATTACAAAAAAGGGATTGTTTTGTCAAAGTGATTCGAATATTATGCATACTGCATAACACGTGAATCAGGGCAGGTTCCACATCAGGGGGTTAGGGCAACAGAATCAGACGTTGACATAGAAAGAAAGAAATAATCAGATACAATAACTGGGGTCAGATCTCTGCACTTCTTCCTTGGTGACTTTTATCTATTTAGTGGATATTCTATCCCATTTCCTTCATGA
This sequence comes from Ambystoma mexicanum, assembly GCF_040938575.1. NCBI lineage: Eukaryota > Metazoa > Chordata > Amphibia > Caudata > Ambystomatidae > Ambystoma > Ambystoma mexicanum. The sequence continues at coordinate 1,277,068,746 of NC_090931.1, read as the reverse complement.
AACTATAGAACACTGTGTCCCACGTGACACCTTCTTAATAAATATATACCGAATTGGTTCAGGGTTACAAAAACCTTTTTCATTTGGGTCTCTATCGTGAACCTTTATGTTGTGAGTCCTTATCGACCACATCCATGTGTCTTCCATGCAATCACACGTAACTCCCTTCAAAACCTCACCTCCTGAATACTGAATATCAATTATGACACTACACATTAATTGTCCCAATGTTCTAACACTCTGGAAATAGTCCCTTATCTTCATTCTGTATTTTTGATACACTATACTTGGGGACAGGTGTCCAACATCTCACGACCACGGTAATTGCGCCAGAAATGTGAATCCTTCAATTTCTTCCCCAAGAACTCGTAGCTGGGCGGTGCGGTAATGCGGTAGTAACACCATAACCGCCTAATTTTTACTGCACCACCCAGCTCGTGGTAAAGCCCTAAGATTCTACTGGCTCCCTCAGAACAAATCCTTGGTCTCAAACCTTAACCTCCATATTGTGGTTTATTGTCAGAAAGTCCTGTTTGCTCTTTTACTTTTCTAATGGCCCTCTCTGGACTACCCACGGTCACGAACCTGAACCTCTTTATCTTGTGGATTGTGAAGCTTTTAAACTATGTAACAGAAATTCTTGTTTGTACTTGTTCCTTTTACATGATCATCTTCCAACCCCATCCCTCTGCAACTGACCAATCTAAATGAATCCCTGGCCTTTAAAGATTGGATCTCTTTGCCCCCTCCCTATTGCTACAAAATAGCTTTATCCATGGATTGTGCTCTATAGAAATAATGAATGAATGAATACACATTGCACATTGTCTTCTATTGACAACAGTGCCATGGGTGCAGCTATGAGAGAGAGAGTCTTAGTGGGGAGCTATGCATTCATTGTTACCCACTGTCATTGAGAATAATGAGGTTTTGCTACTAATTTACAAGGACAAAGAGCAATAGTGCACATTCTCTATTATTTACCAAGACGCCATGCAAGCAGCTTGTCAACAGTGCCCATCAGCCCTATGGATAAGGGTACAAAATAAATATTTGGGAGTAACAGATATAAGGTCTCTGCCCCTTGTTAGCGAGCATTGGTGCATGCCTGTGTTCAGACCAGAACCATTAGCAAAACATGGTACACAGAATTGCTTTACTAATTGTCACAGATGGCCTGAAGAACATACCAACTCACTAATATAGTTTAAGGGTTTTCATTAAAGATATGAATATGGTCTCTCTCTCTCTCCCTCTGTCTCATCTAGTGTGCGTGGTCGCTGCCTATCCCAGGCCTCCCTCAACCTTCAGGTCGGTCTCCAGTGATCGGCAACCCCTACGATCTTAAATTCTGCCTGCCTGGTTTGAATGACCTATGGCCAAATACCCTTTCTAATTATCTTTCTCTGGGTAGAATCGAGGTGGTCCTGAACCTACATCCCCCAATGCAATTCACTGTAAGGATAGGTGCTTTCCAGACACTCAGGCCCCAGTTGAACCTTCCCTTTGACCGCTGTGTACTCCTCCTCATGATGTTCTATCCTTCCTTTCCCTTCCTTCTACACCCTACCGTTCATCCAAAGACACTCCTTTATTTCCCCCTCCGATGTTTCTCTCTCTTTCTACTTCCCATTGCTCTCTACCACTACGCTCCCCTCTTCACACTACTACTACTCTCCCTTTTCCACACTAGTAGTCTCCACTCCACCCATAACTTCTACCACAGTAATTCTTCTTTAACTGTCCCAGTCACCTTCTTATTCACTCCTTCCTCTACTAGCATGCACACTCACACCCAAGTACCATTTTCTACTGCCAACCTATAGCTCACCTTCGACATGCCTTCAGTAATCCTCCATGCTCTTCTGCACCGACCTTTTACCACTTGGTCTGTTGGTTCTCCTTCTCCTTCCTTGATCTCACCTCACCTGAACAACCTACACGTTCCTGTTTCCTGTGCTCCTTATTATCCCCCCACTTCCATTGGCTATCTACCTTACCTGTTTCCCTGGACCAATCCTTAGCATTCATGTTCACTGTAAGCAAACACATAAACGGGGTAAACCCATCTCCCTTCTCGTATGCAGGTCCGCCTGGATTTGCAAATGGTGGCCGACTGCAATCACACTCACTGTCCCAGTTCATGTTTGGGCTTGCCAGAGCGTTTGGTATGCTGGCTTGACAAGGGCACCGTTCCACAACCCTGTTTCAGGTAATGAAACTGCCTCTGTGGGTATTGTGTAGCGCATGTTTGCCCTGCAGATCACGCAGCATGATTGCTGATGGTGATGTTAATTCTCTCACGCAGGTCTGTTTTGCACGGTTTTTGATCCACTGTTCCGCTGTGCGGGTCCTCTATGTTAGGGTAACTGCGCACTGTCTCTCTCACGATCAAGCTGCTCGCTCTGGATGCTGAAGTCCTATGGAATAAGAAAGAGACTGGCCAGCAATGTGCAGTACAGGCATGGGGCAAGAAACAATGGTACGCATGTTATGCAAAAAGGCACAAATAGAAAGCCAGAGACTCAGGCTCTACGAACACCCGCACCCTGCTCTGGCGCAGCACTGGCTCTGGTGGAAACCGTGGGAAGATATGCCCAGATAAGAGGGGCTTAAGCAGAAAAAGCTTTGTCTCCAGCAATTTTTGAATAATAAGAGGAACATAATGGAGATGAGCTTGCGAAGATCTCAGGCATGGACTAGATTGACATGTTGTCATTTTATTTAATATATATTTAGGTGTTTTTGTTTGGTAGAGACATTTGTGGATTAAAGTGGCCCCATTGAATAGATTGCAAGCTTGGATTGTGAGCCAGTGAAGTCTCCAAAGAATAGATGTTTGGGAAAAAACAGGGCATTGACCACAATTTTGTTTTACTGTACCTGGAGTTGAGAGATTACTTTTTCGTATATAGCCCTTGCAGAGGGTTTTAGAATACTGGTTTTTTGGATTCCCTATCACTCTAGCTATGTGATCTAGTGCAGATTAGTAAATAAATGGACTCATTTCCCTACACTTATGTATATAGTACATAGCAGAGAAGGTAATCAGTTCACATGTGTAGTCAGGCTATGTTGGGAGTCAAAATAGACCCCCTCAGATAGAATAGGCAAGGGAGTGGTGTGAATTAGAAAAGGCTATGGCTCGTTATTCCATTTCCTGGCATTGACAGATGTGGAGATAATGGGAAGCTCAATATTGGACTACTCTAAACTGAGCCAATTTTGATTCAACCAAGACTTGATTGTGGACAATGTATTTGCCCATTGGACATTATCCTGAGTGTGAATTACAGGTACGTTAAAAATAAAGTTGGGAGCCATCTACATAACATTGACTTCTCACATCAAGAGTCTACCCTCTGACAGACTGGCCTGCAGCCTTCTTCAGAGGCAATATCGACTCCTCATAAGAACCAAAAAAATAAGTCCATATTCAAGCCCGCATCTCAGCAGCATCTAATAACACGGCCAAACTTTTCAAAGTCTGCAAGGAACTGGCCAACCCTACGGCAGCATCATCCTCTACTGCATTCTGACCACTCTCGTCTCTGCACCCATTCTTGCAACAATATTTCTGAGGCCCCCCTCGGCCACCCTGTCCCCTCCCCCTCTTCTGTCCTCCCTCTGCCCGGTCACACCTGAAGATGTCTCTAGACAAGTTCGGTCTATGAAAGCCTCTTCCAAACAGGTTACCCCTCCAAAACCATCAAGGACAACATTGACACTCTTACCCCAGCTCGGGCAGAGATCTGTAACCTCTCCTTCGCTACCGGAGTCTTCCCCACTTCTCTCAATCACTCTTTTGTGCACCCTATGTTCAAAAATCCTTCCGCCGACCCTTCCATTCTGGCAAACTACAGACCGATCTCTATCACTCCCTTGCTAGGAAAACTCCTTGAGAAGCTGGCTATCTCTCAGCTTACCCTCCACACAGAATCTGTCGGTTGTCTCCATGACCATTAGTCTGGCTTCAGAGAATCCAGAGGTACGGAACCTGCTCTTCTGAACACCCGTGAAAACCTGCTCTCAAATCCTGACTCTAACTCTCCCTCTGTCCTCATTCTTTTCGACCTCGCCTCTGCATTTGACACAGTAAACCACAACATCTTGTAATCTTGTGTCTGTGACACCCTGGGGATCACAGATCAGGCCCTGGCATTGCTTGCCTCCTTTCTCTCTGACCGTCCTTCCCAGGTGGAACTGGGATCTTTTCTCTCAGCTATCTCTCTCTCTACTTGTGGTGTCCCCCAGGGATCTAACCTATCCCCCTGGTTCTTCAATGTCTACATGGCCCCTCTGGCCCGCATAATCTCTGCCTTCACCTCCAACTTTTAGTCTTATGTGGATGACATACAGCTCTCTTTCAGGCTACCCTCGGCCTCCTCCTCCTCCTTTCTCATTCCTGAATGTCTGTCTGCAATTCAGTCCTGGTGTGCTGTGAACGATCTCTGCCTCAATGCCAGCAAGACAGAGATCGTCCTCATTGGACCCCTGCTCCCGCCTTCCCATTGTCACTATGGCCGGTCTCCCTTGGCCCTGTGCCCTCACCCAGTAGTGAGGCAAGAACTGTAGGGGTCATCTTCGATTCCACTCTCTTCTCTCACATCTCGGACATCTCTAAAAAATCCCACTATCAGCTGCACCTCCTCAGAGGTATTTGACCTTTTCTCACCTTCCCCCAGAGACTTACCATCTCTAGAGCCCTGGTTCTTTCTAGACTGGACTATTGCAACAGTCTCTTTCTCAATCTTCCCACATCAGCTCTCAAGCCTCTACAACTCATCCAGAACAGAACCGAAAGACTTATCCTTGGCCTCAAGCCCAGGGACTGCATCTCTCCAGCACTGAAATCCCTCCAGTGGCTCCCCGTGGCTGCAAGGATCAAGTTCAAGGCACTCCGTATAGTCCACAAGGCTTTCTGGGGCTCGGGCCCACTCTATCTTCAACTCTCTCTCCCTAAATACTCTCCTTCTAGAGCCCTCTGCACGTCCTCCAACTCCCTCTGAGTGAGCCGATTCTCAAAACAGAGATTTGGGGGTAGATCTCTTTCCTCTGAAGGTGCTTCCCTCTGGAACAGCCTCCTTGCCTCTCTCCATCTTGAGCCTTATCACCTTATGTTCTGGAAGCTCCTCAAGACCTACCTCTTCTCTTCCTCCTTCTCTCCACCTCTCCCTTGCTAACCCCCCCCCCTATTCCTGCCCACTGCCCTCTCTCTCTCCGTAACTCAGCTCAGTTTTCTGTCTGGTCACCTGCTGCACCTCCAGAGCCACACAGGTCTCAGGCTCCCCCAGCAGTCCTTGCACTTGCCCCAGGCCTAAGCACTCCACCCACCACTTTCTGCACTTCCTTACTCATTCCTTGAGAACGGTAACCTCTCGGCACTTAACCCACGACTTTGGACTGGGCGCACTTGTTCCCTTCCCCCCTCCCTTTCATTCCATGTCTGGCACTTACGCTACCTAGTATGCACTGGACCTAGTCCGCCAGGCTTAGTACGGTAGCTTTAGTTTCTGTATGTCCTTCTCCCCCCGCCCCCTTATCACCTTACCATCAGTCACGCACTTGCAGTATTGAAATGTCATTTGCCGAGACTGGTGGCTTAATGACTGTATGTTCTTCTCCCTCTCCTCCCCCTGTGCTCCTTCCTTGTCTTACACTGCAATTAGCTTGCTAGTTATTTTTGCAAGATCATTCGGAAATTTCAAGGCCTAAGAATGACTATGTATTCCCCTATTCCCTTCCCGCCTTGAAGTGCTTTGAAGCACTTCACCTGTGTATAAGCGCTCTATAAATAAACTATTACAATAAGTAGATAATGTAATGGTTTTAGGTAAATATTGAATATTCTGACAGAAAGTGAGGTACCCAGTGGCATCTCACATCGTATTTGTACCCTATTTATAACAAGATCTTCCAGTGCAATACAAGTGTTGCGGTTTGGGAGAAATTATGAAACCCATTGTTGTGCATCCCTCAACACCCTGTCTATTAAAACTAATCTTTGTCATGGTGCAGGGTGCCAAAGGCGGCTGATCTATCGAGCATCACAGTAAGGTATCTTGCTGCTGCTCCATGAACCATAGAACGCTATCTGTGACGTTGATCAGTTCTAATTCTGTACCACGTGTGGATGAACCTGACTATCTTGCGTTATTAAATAATCACGCAGATGGACTGTGACCACCTGCTCCACTACTTTTGGAAGAAATGGGGTGTTGGCTATAGTTTGGTTGCTCAATGTGACATATGTCTCCAGTCATGGGGCCTCATTACAAGTTTGGCGCTAGCCTTGCCGGTAAAACCAGCAGGCTGCCGCCAAACTTGCAAATTTATCCGGCCCCAGGCAATGGGGAAATACAGAGCCATTACAACCCTGGCGGACCCGGTATTTCCCCATTGCCAGGGGCCAGAAACTTTTACTCCCCATTCCCATTGAGCCCAATGGCAACGGGGAGGTCGGATGCACCGGCACCATTCAGAATGGTGCCGGTGCATCGGACATGCTATGCTTGCGGGTGCCGGTACGCCCACCAGGTCCGACCTGACGGGTGTAAAGGCACCCGCGAGCAGCACTCTTAGTTTGCCGGTCCGTAACTACGGTACCAGCAAGCTTACTGGTACTGTAGTTACTGGACCAGCACACTTGTATGGTTTGTTTAATAAAGGCATTATCCAGGAGATTTTTAGAACAACTGAAACAGAACCCTCAAAAAATGAATGATTTATTATTAACAAAATCAGTAAGGATGCGATCGAGCCCTCAAGACTTTCTTTCATGATATGGGTGAGTCACAGGCCTTTTTGTCCACAAAGAGTCCTGAATAGAAGTGAGCCAAGCAAACTGATGGGGTTAAATTAAGAGGGTCTGCTTAATGTTCTAAATGTTGAAGAATAAAAGAGAGTTTGACGCATGCTCTATTGATGAAATAAAGAATTTATTTTTTGCTACAATAGCTTCTTTGTTGTGTTTACTAATATTCACTAGATGAGCATTACCATCCAGTGTTGTAGTCTTGTGCAAAGTTGTTTTTGCTTTCCTTAGTTCTTTTAAGAAAAGCTTGAGTTTGGGAGCTATGACAAAGTCCCCTGCCTGGCCTTGATGGTGGATGGTGGGGTCACCAAGAGGACCAGGTGCTGCCACTAGGAATGTAATGCTGGGTCCAGGGGAGGCCTGGGGAGAATCACCTGGCTACCCTACCATGCCAGCACAGAGGGCAGGCGCTTGACACATTGCTTTTCCCACTTCAACACCAGAAGACATCCTCTCAGACGAGGCCCACAAGCCAATCTGTATAGTATTGACCTAAGTAAGAGGCGGGAGGTAGGCACTCCAAGATGGCGGAAACAGTTCTTAAAGCTGTGGTTCAGCAGATGATTAAGACCTGCCTTGACCCAGAAAACTACAAATACCATGTTTCCCCTACCAAGCCCACACACCTGAGTATTGTTAACCCAGGAAATGGTTGTGAGGCAGGGCCATGGTGTGGCAGGCAGAGAGAGGTCCACCCAAGGGGAGGGCCGGGTCAATCCCAAGTCTTTTCTCATGACAGTAAGCCATTACTAAGCACAGAGCTGAACAGCTACCACACCTTAATCCCCTTACACCATAAAGAGACAGGAGGGTGGGGCCTTTGACAGAAAGCTGATTGAAGTAGGAGGACATGCTCATTTGGAGCTGGATGAACAGGTGAATAGAAGGAGATGGAGACAGGGGATTGTAGGAGAACCCCAGCGGGCTGTAGAGATCAGGAGACAGTAGATTGGAGGAGAGTCCTGGGAGACTGGGGAGAACAAGAGACAGGAGATTGAAGGATAGTCCCTAGAGCCTGTGGAGAGCAGAAGATAGGAGGCTGAATGAGAGGCCTACAAGATTGGGGAAAGACAAGATCTTGAAAGTGGGGAATTGAGAGGACCAGTCAGCTGGGAGAAAGAATACATAGAGGTAGAGAAAAGTGACTTGACGGAGTTGACGGGAAAGAGAGGGAGATTGAGGCAGGTGGCTGGAAAACCAGAACCCTGGGAGAAAGGAAGGTAAGGAAGGGTGATAGAGGGAATCTGGTCCAGTCTTTAGGGCAGCCTCCTGTCACCTTGTGTCTATGATGCTTGCAGTAAGGCCATGAGCGCTGTGGACCTGGGTGATGTCTCATTCAGGTTGGCCATGTGGCAGTGTTGGCTCAGACAATAAAACTTTCAAGCCTGACAGAAAGCTGTCTTCATGCAACTGCCTTTCTTGTGTCAAAGGATCTTCGGCTTCCATATCAATAAATTGGTCAAGCAGGCCAAAGAGGACAATGTGCTATTGGAACGCAAGCAGAAGCAGACCTAGCCAAAGGTGCCATATAGATACCAGTGTAGAGCTTCCTTTCAGGCCCAAAAGGTTATATGCAGGCTTTGTGGCAGAGGACTGTTTAAGCCTATCAAGCCAAGGTTTTCTCCCCGGGCTGCCTCTGGTGCTTCCTAGCTCGGGGAGCTCAGGATCCCATATGTCATCTCCAACTGATCAGCGCTGTGTGAGAATAGGACATCGGAAATGCCTAGGTCCGGGATATAGTGGAAAGGGGATACGCCTTCAACTTCAAATCTTTGCCTCCAAAGTCAGGGTAATGGTGAACCAGGTGCCCAGTGAAGACAACTGCAAACCAGGAGGTTGTTCTGCAGCTGTTGCTGAAGGGAGCAATTCTAGCACTGCCCAGTCAGGAGCAGGGGTTTGCGGTCTACACCATCCTGTTTCTGGTGTTGAAGCCCTTAGCTGCCTTTAATAGACCTCAGGAAGGTGAAAAAGCACATCAAGAAGATCCCCTTCAAAATGGAAACTCTTCACTACATCATCCCATTTGTGTGCCTTCCTCACATCTATAGATTTCAGGAATGCGTATTTCCACATCTCGATTTGAGAATGTCGCAAAATGTAATTCCCCAGGTTTGCTGTAGTGCTACAACCATTTTCAGTTTCATGTACCTTCCTTTCACTATCCACTCACCCCAAGAGATTCACATAGGGGTTTGCCTGATTTAGGTGGCACCGGCCTGGCCAGGGAATTCTTGGTTTCCTCTCTTACTTGTCTTCTCTAGGGATTCCATGTTGCTTGGTGGACCTCCCCCCCCCCAGAGTTGGCCCGCTCTTCCAACCCCAAATACGGCTTGACTGTCTTTAAAAAGCTTTGCTTCTGAACGGATAAGCCAGGCTTGTCCAACTCCAGTCCTCGAGGGCTGCAACATGTTGGATTGTCAGTATGCCCATCATTAATATTCATGAGATAAATATGCATACAATGATTCTAAATGTATGCACATTTTTTTCTGATCAATATTAATGAGGGATATCCTGAATACCAATCAGGATTCTGGCCCTTGATGCCTGGAGTTCGACAACTCTGGGTTAGGCCTCGAGAGAGAGGGTTGTCCTCAGCCCTTGCACAAGATGTTAAGGGATGCAGGGGACCTTTGTGACGAATGGGAGGATCCAGTCACTTCTCCCGAGGCAAGAACCTTTCATTGTGAGGCTAGGGAGGTGACCCCGCTGCCCGATATTCCACCAACGGGTGGTGGTAAGCGGGGGCTCACAGGGAGAGATTACCCCCATGGCAACAAGGACTCCCTTTCCAATAAGGAACTCCCTTTTCCTAATCCTCAAACACCCAGTACAATCCTATCAGTTGAGAGACAACTAAACTCCTCTTACATATGTTATTGTAACATAATGACAGAAGAAAAGTATCAGCATGGTACTGTGAAGAGTAAGAACATAGGAGTAATAATGAATGCATGTCTGTCAATCACTGAGATGAAGAAACCTAAAGGAGTTATGAAGAATACTTATCCAACACAAAAGAAGGACTATCTTGAGAAGCCAGGGATGCCCCAGCGTTGCATAATAAAAGTGGCAGGGCAGAGATAATCAGGAAGAGAGACCCGGAAGTTTCAAACCGGCTGTCAGAGGGTAGCTGGTAACTCAATGAGAACTCTGGTTTGCAATATGGCAAACAGCAGGAGAGACAATGTGTCCGAAGTGCACTACCGGGAGAACAGAACAGAGAGAGATCGTTCAGAAGCTGATAGTCCATGGAGGGACATTCGAGCAAGACCAAAGTGAAGTCCTTACCCTGACGTGCCTGAAGTGAAGCACGCCAAGGATGGACCAGCACAGGTCTGACAACCCGAAGAGAATCCTAGGAGGGAACGAGCATGAGAGGTGGTTGCCAGGAAGGGGAGAGACTAAAGAACCCTTGCTTTGCCGATACCACACACAGACACCCATACGTGTCAAAGGAGAGAGCAGAAAAAGGCAGAGAAGCTGTCCTGATGGAAAACGGAACAGAAACAGAGATGAGCGCCGACCCAGTGATGCAGCCCCATTACACCAAGGGTAAAGGGGAGAGCAAGAGCACTAGGGAAAAGGGCATGAAAATAAATTGTACAATCATATTTATGCATGGTGGAAAACCGAATATAAAGATTGTAGTAATCCTACTCATCCCAGTGAATGGAAAGATTATAAGAGTGAGAACAATTCAGGGACTCATCATACTCGTCCCAGTGAATGGCAAGATTACAAGAAGAGCAAGAGTCAAACAAGGATTCAGCCTACTTGTTTCAGTGGGAAGATAAAAAAATAAAACAGGAAGAGAGTTGTTCAAGAACAGATTTGTTTATTCTAAAGCAGGAAGAAGGCTTATGGAGTACAATACATATTCAGAGACTCATATAAGAATCAGAGGAAGCTCAGAGAGGAATCTGAAGAGTCAAGGGAACCAATAGACAATTGCTTGGAAAAGCCCTTTAAAATAACGGAAGGACTTATTACCAGAGACAGCAAAAGGCTATCTGAAGATCCCGTATTGAGGAGAACTTTGCTGAAAAGCAATCCAGGAGAAGGGAGCCATTCTCCTGGAGTCTTGTATAGTAATAGTTGAAGGGGCAGTCTAGGTTTGTTTTTGGACTGAGGATGGACTTTTGATTGTGGACTTCACAACTGACAACAAGCACCCTATTTTAGTTGTGTTAGGTAGGAAAACCATTAGCATAGGGAAAGTTAGGTATTTTCTTTATTATTTTCCAATAAACCTTTAGAAAATGGCACCTATTGGTCTGTCACCTCTTTTAGACCTAGAACACCTTTCACACTCAATGCATGCATGATGGTTCAGGGTTTGGACTGGCCCATTCCACTCTTACATACCAGCTAGCTGTGATCAGGTTTTCAAGGCTCCATGGGTCCCCATTGCCCCAAAGAGGAATTGGCATAGTGCCTCTTTCAGGGAGTTACTTTTCCAGCCAATGGTGTGTTCCCCTTTCCCAACCTGGGACCTTCGTCTTGTACTACGGACTCTCTCTGTGAACCCCGTTGAGCATTTGGGAAAGTTCTTTTCAGCCTGCTATCTTGTTTCTGGTTCCTATGGCATCTGCATGTAAGTTGGAGGATTTGGGGGCCTTGGTCACTTATGGTCCTTATCTGTTTTTGCCAGAGGGTCTGGTCCTCCACCTTCCTCCCCTCTTTTGGCCCATGGTCATCTCATATTATTTGGTGGCTTTACTTGTGACCGTGGTCCTCCTCGGCTAAATCCTTGTATGTGGACATGGTGATAGTTTATAACTGGATAACACAGCATACTGCAGGCAATGTGATCATTTTGACCAGAACATGCCGGTAGGCAGGTGTTTATGGCTATCTTGCGTCGGTCGGTTGGAACTGTCTTTAAGATTGTTTACGAGGATACTGGCATTTCCCTTCCTGCATCTGTACAGGGTAGCTGTGCTATGTCTGCTTTCAGGGCTGCGTTCAAGGGTGTCACAGTGGGGGATATCTGTAGAGCCACAACTTGGGCTTCCTTGCTGTGAGAAACCAAAGGGTGTCTCACCCTCTAGGCTTCGGGCACTTGTCATCCAGGTGGCCAGGACATGGCCATCACTTTTGGATACAGTTCGTGGGGGTGGACCAGTGCAGGTGGATCCCCTGGGTGAGGGGTCTTCAGGGAGTGGGGGTGAGACAGCCCATGGTGAGACACGGTATGCCCCCCTTTTCTGTTCATCTAGCCCATCCTATTTTGTAGGATTTTCTGAATTCCCAACTCCCCCCCTCTTTTTTACACAAACACTGGGCCCGAGGAAGAGGGTGAATGAGAGTAATCAGACTAACTCTCTCAAATCATACTGGATATGTTGCGTTATTCGGGTCAGGCAAAGTCAGGCACTTTACACTAAGTGCATACACCAGATACCAGTTAGCTCTCCCCACAGGAATAAAAGGCAACACCTAAAGACATACACTCTGAGCAAGGCGGAACACAAGTACGAGCAAAACTTCCGGGACGAAGGCACACCTACTGGAGTAACGGATCAAGGGATGAGAGCAGTGGGCCAAAAACACCAAGGGTTCCCTACTGGAGGTCGTTGCTTCTGACAGACCATTGAAAGACATGTGGAGAAGGCCAGATCCCAGATGTGAAGATTGCATTATGTTTCAAGGATGCCAGCGACCCTCCCAGTTGAACAGCAGAGTTGGGGAGGCGATGCCAAGCCTTTGGTATGAACCTTGACTTGTGAATTGGAAATAGCAAAACAAGACAGAAGCGCACACAGCCAGTGAGTTGGCAAGCGACCTGAGAGACCAGTTTGTGTTACAGCGAATTAAGTAGCAACATTATATCACAAGGGAAGGCTGCACAGTATGGATGAGACTCGAAGAAAGACAGACCTGTGAATGAACTGTGAAGTAAAAGGCAGCAGTGAGATCAGCGATACTGAGTAACCGAATCGTCTGGTGAAATGAAGTAGCCCAGTCGAAAGTCTCTGTGAAAGGTACATTGTTTGAAACTACAAAGCGAACAAATAGCAAAAGTGAATTAAGCTAGAGTGAAAGTGAACTTTGAGTTGAAGTGGTCCTACAGTGGTCTGTAAAGAGAGCAGTGCACATTTGAAAGTTTTCGATGTCCGAAAGGGGTCTGAGCCTGGCAGAGGGAGGCCGAGAGTACTATAAGCTTGGGGAAGGGAGCCCCCTTGCAAGTTTGTGTTGAACTGTGACGTGAGACGTCTGAGCCCGACAGAGGGGGACCTGCGAGAACTGTGTGCTGCAAGGTCTAAGCCCGGCAGAGGGGAACCTTTGTGAGCTTTACGTTGGAATACAATATTGAAAGTCAAGAGAGAGACTTTAACGTGGAAGGCCAGGTGGACCTCAACCCATGGTTTGGAACTGCTTACAGTGTTAGAAACCAAGCCAGAGTGTGTAAACAGATTTTTCCTTTGCATACATTTCTCCTTAGTACACTTTTTGTACAAGAGATAGGGCAGGTATTAGGTTTTTGTTAGCATAGGCCATTTTGATTTAACAGAATCCACTAGTACTGTTTTGTTTATCAGTTGATGGTCGAGATGATGCCTATCTTAGTTACAGGGCAAAATAGGAGTTTCTCCAACCCCCACATTGTCAATGAAGGTTTTACAAATTGTACCCATTGCGTCAGTGTCATACTTGCGATACCATGCCTTCTCTACACCTGAAGACGGTTATTTCTCGCTATAACTTGTATGTGGCTCTTCCGAGGCAGTCATTTGAGTAAGCAGTCTTTTCTTCTATGAAAGGCTGAATTAATTTGCCATTACATTTTCGTGTGTTGAACTGCATCTATATTGTTGCCTTTTTGTGTGCTACAAATCCATTGTTGTTACTGGGCATGTCCTCATGTTGTTAGGACGGGGACGAGAATGTAATGTTCTTTTTACTTACCGGTAATCCCATTACTCTGAGTCCTTCCCTTTCTCATCCCAGTCCTGAAACCTCTCCCACCAGCCTTGGGTAATTGGTAAGTTCAACTGCTTGAATATTGAACAGGATGTGTGGTTGGTGGAGGTGGACCTTATCCTACCTTGTTAAACACCACCAGTTTGTACAAATGGATTCATCCAGGTTACCAACTACATCACCTGTGGAGTCCCGCAAAAATCCATCCATCCCCTGTGATCCTCCATCTTTGCATAGAATCGCTCTGAACCCTCCTGGCTGCACACACAATTCACATCCTCCAATATGCAATTGACATGCAGTTCTACCTCAAGATATCCTCCATCAAAGACATCCACAGACTCAAGGTCTGCCTCACATAGATCCAGTCCTGGATGGCCAGTACTTACCTGAAACTCAACCCCCCCAAGACCGAATTCCTATTGCTGACCAACAGCACCAAACACCTTGACATCCAGAACTGGCTCTCTACTGTGAACCTCAAGGGTTTCACACACAGGTTGCAAAAAGTCACTTGGGTTCAACATCATCGACAGACACCACTACTTCAAACAGCACACAGGGGGGAAGGTGCAAGCGTCTCCGTAGTAACTTTCTGTCATGCTGAATCTCCAGTCCTTCATCCCAGAAAACAACTGCAGATCTGCCGTCTAAGCCTTGGTCCTCTCCTACCTAGATGGTGGCAATGCCCATTTGGAAGGCTCTCTGGTGACTACCCTGACACCTGAGATATGTTCTGCATTCTGCAGCATGACTCATCAAAGGATTCCACAAATTCGACCACATAACCCTACCCCTCATCAAACTGCACTGGCTCCTTCTGCAAGCACATATCTTCAATTCCTGCTGCCCCATCTACAAGACTGTCATCCTGAAGTCCCCATGATACCTCTGCATCTCTGGAGGTCTCCGATACCTCAGCAGTAAGGACATGTGCAGACTGGAACTCTGTCGGTGCAGGAAGGAAAGAACCAGAAGACATTCGTCCTCTGTCAGTATATCAAGACTCTGGAAACTTCTCACTGTCAACATCATACACGCCCCTTTGTTTCTACATTTCAGGCAGAAGCTCAAGACCCTCCCCTTCAAGGAGTGGTTCCTCCCTAACACTGCGGTCCATACACCCTCCATTCCCCACCCAACCTGAGACTGGGGGATTTTCTCCCCCCGTTTCCTCACCTGTTTACTTTCAGATACCTTGCTGCCGAATTGCCATCCCCCCACCCCCATTGTTAGCTCCCTGCTCCCTTGTGTCACTGCTTCCCTCATTGTGTCCTTCCCACTATGATTTGGCAAGCACTCTTGCTGCTTGAAGCTAGGTAAGTTCTCAATAAAAAACCTAATAATAATTAAAATAACAGGCTGGGGTCACTTTGTCCAAGACAGCGGATTGCAGGATATTTTCAGCTGGAGATTCCTGCCTCACGAGGCTGAAGTCTCATGTTGTTAGGACTAGGACAAGGAAGCGAAGGACTCAGAGTAATGGGATTACTAGTAAGCAATCAGAACATGTCTAGCAAACTGGGTTCCAAATGCTCAACAGAGGCAGTATTATGGCACTCGTTTGTAGCAGGCACTGCGAAGAGGGGCGCCCCAGATAGTTGTGCATAGCACAGAGTGGCAGAACTGCAGAAGCAAGGTTTATATGGACATCTGTGCTTGCTTGCACAGGACGGACACTAAACCAGACCTTTACTCCTTTATATGCAGATAGTATTCTGTCTACTTCTTTGTTTAGCTATTAAAGACTGAGGGGTATCGATGAAGAGAGTCTAGCTATCTCAGTGAGTTAATCCTGAGTCGTTTTTCCAAAAGCCTTTGCATCTCATGAATTGGGATTCTCTTTTCTCATTGTTGATCAATTGCAGTTTGAAGGGAAAATTAGTATTATAAGTAAATATCACGTGGACTGTAACGCACAAGCCCTGAGTAAGGAATGCATTGGTCTGAACTTTTTACGTGTGTGCACAGGTGAGGGTGACTGCATCTGTTCAAAACATTGGGCTTTTGTTGGGGTTGTTCCCTAATTATAAATGTTTATTTCTCCTTCCCTCTTGTTCTGTGGCAATGGCTGCAAAATGCCACTGGCTGCCCGAACAGGACATATAGTTGCTTTTTTGGACACGCAGAGCTGGCTGTAGAGTATGGCACAGAGAGTGGATATGCCTGTACCTGTTTCTTTGAGTTACGTTTCTCCTCCTGTGATAAATGCACAATACAGAAACCATGGTTGGCAAAAGTATTTGCTATGCAGGTATTTAAACATGTGAGCTGGTGCTCAGTAATGTGCAAAGGTTGCTAGTGCCAGAGCATGGCTGAATTGCATTCGTTTCTCGTGCCATGCAGGGGTGTGCATTTAGGGTGCAGACGCCTCAGAACCCAGTAATCTCATTATCAAAGAGTTGATTTCCACTCTAAGCAGAAACAATAAACATTTCGGGGGGATCTCCTTAGTTTCAGGCTGGGATTAAAAGAGGAAAACATCTAACATACAGCAGCGCTTGTCTCGATCAATAATAATGAGCATGGGGTTTATCGGCCGTGTGTGTGTCAGATGGCGAGCTCACCTGTTGACTTGATCGGTCTGCAGCCGTTGGTTGTTTGGAGTCTGAATGGGGAGATTCGGGCTCAAAGCTAGGTCAGTGGTATTGCCGTAGATAGGGACGATTCTATGACAAGACTGGAGGCGAGCATTATGCTTCATCTTCATTTATTTCTACTCTTCAGCTTCATCTTCATTTATTTCTACTCTTCAGCAGTTCAACAAAACACATATAAATCATGAAAAGTGGATTCCAAGATGGCCGCCGGGATAGGGAGACGCACATAGGTCGCGCTCCGCCCGGGCCGCCGCTGAATTGAAAATAAAGCACCTCGGAATCGTGGAATCTACCACGACAACACTCCCGGGAAGTGCAGGGCAGCACTCGGCAGCGGGAGACGACCTCGCATCGGCGGAGGACACCCAGACGTGGCACGCGGGAACCGAGCGGAGCGGCCGCCCCTCCCCCTCCGGAGCCGCTCACAAGCTCCCGCAGACGAGGGGAACCATCAGGGAGACTCGGGCGGCCGCTGTGCCACCCAGCCCACGGCGCGGCACCCGGATAGAGCAAACGAGGGAGAGGGAGGGTGCCGGCGCGCCCCCCCTGCCCCCCACAAGGAGGAGACGAACAGTGGCTGGGGTGAGGGTCGGCAGAACACCGCGCGGCCCGCCTGGAAGAAGGAAGGCCAGGCACCTCGAAACTCGTCTTCGGTCGCCCGGAGGCGCACAAGGTGAGCGTGCACCCCACCCCTCCCCCCCTCCACAACACCAATAAACTCGGGGGGCAAACATCATACCAGCCCAACTCCGGGGCCGGGAGGAGAGGGGGAGCGCCGAAGAAGGGGGAAAACAAGGACAAATTAGGCTCGGCCACCCCTCCCCCCCGGAGCCGCTCACGAGCTCCTGCAGAAGAGGGGGACCAACAGGGAGACGCGGGCGGCCGCTGCGGCGCCCAGCCTACGGCCCGGCACCCGGACAGAGCACACGAATGAGAGGGGGAGCGCCGAAGGGGGAAAAAAAAAAAAAAAGGACAATTCAGGCTTGACCACAGACGAAGCCCCCTCGAGGGCACCTGCCTCCCGCAGGAAGCCCCTCAACCCCACCAACAACCCCACATAACAGGGGGGAAGCCAGCGAGGACTACAAGCAAGACACACCCCCCCGAGGCCTCTCAAAAGCACACCGCCATTCCCCATACCTGGAGGAGAAGAGGATCCCCCAAGGAAGGCATGTCTAAATAAAAGGGGAAGGGGAACACGGTACTCCCGAATTCGCAGTCCTCTAAACAAGAGGCGAACCTTGTCCAAATGTGTTCGGCTGAATCACAGATCCACACCAGGGCGAGACCCCGCGAAGACTCCCCAGAGGACCGCAACCACACCAATGCAACTCCAGCCCTTCCATCAAGGGAAGACATGCACTCCTGGTTCGCGGAGCTACAGGAAAGGTTTATGACCACCGTCCAAGACCAGTTCACCTCAATGAGAAACGAAATGAAACAGGTAGTCCAAGAAGTGAAGAGAGACATCTCCCAACTGGAAGAGAGAACCGACACAGTGGAAAAAATAATCCAAAACCTAGAAGAAGAGACAACCCAAAACAGTGAGACCCAGGAACACCTAGCACGCCTAACCCACAACCTAGAGATCCAGTGCGAGGACTTAGAGAACCGATCACGCAGATCTAACATACGGATCAAGAACATCACGGAGGCAGTACTCGACAAGGACCTCAAGAATGCAGTACAGGAAGTCTTTAGAGACATTTTGGGGGCACAGGAAACGGTCACCATAGGGATAGACAGAATCCACAGAGTGGGCCCAAAAAGAACTGGGGCGCCCGGAGAAAGACCCAGAGATGTTCTAGTAGCCCTATCTTCATACCCACAAAAAGAACTTATCTTAAGAAAGGCGCGACAACTGGACCACATCAGGATGAACGGAACGGACATACAACTGTACCAAGATCTAGCCTCGATCACACTTCAAAAAAGGAGAGATATGGCACCGCTAATCAAGGTACTGGTGTCAAAGGAAATTAGATACAAATGGACATTCCCTTTCGGCCTACTGTTCAGGTGGGAAGGCAAACAACGAAGAGTGACAACATGCGATGAGGGACTGCAAATTATGGACATACAAACAGAGGAAACGGCGGAATCGCACAACAGAACAAGGGGCGGCTTGCAGAAAAGGCCGAGAGGCTGGGAAGAGATACGGAAAAGAAAGAAGCAAAATGGGTAACCATTCAACTCAGCACTAGCCCACGGAAAACACTAATTGGCGGCCCGGGAAGGGCCCTCTTGGGATCGCAACTCAGGAAAGTCTGAGATCATGCGGGGTTTAGGACCCCCCGCGAAACTGTTACCGAGCATTTTGAGGGCCGGGAGCGATAGGCGCAACGCCCTAGCAACCATAGGTACCCGGGCCCTCCTCGGGAAGTTATACGTTTAAAAGTTGGAAGTTGGGGGGTTGGTGAGGGAGGGGGGGGGAAGATTCCGGAAGACGCACAGTTCTCACATCGTAAGGAAATGGGATTCTCCCAATCTCACAGTACGAAATGGGAAAACTTAGAATCCTAACATACAACGTACGAGGATTGAACTCCCCGATAAAGAGAAAGAAACTGGAGTCCCTGCTGAGGAGAGAAAAGGCGAACGTCCTCCTGCTACAAGAAACGCACATCAAAGCACAGGACAAGCAGAATATACGCCTCAGGGGATATCGGATATGGGCACAGTCGAATGCCACGGAAAAAAAAGCGGGAGTCCTCATAGCCATTAAAGAAGGAGCTAAGGTCACTCTAATGGACAGGCACACGGATAAAGAAGGGAGACTAGCAATGGTCAACGTCCACCTGGACGGGTCCCATCTAACTCTGGCCACAATCTACGCACCAAACACGGGACAAGACGGATTCATTCGAGAGGCTCTGGAGAAGCTAGAGGGCTTCGCAAAGGGAGAGGTGATCTTGGGAGGAGACCTAAACCTGGCATGGCAGCCACAAATTGACAGAAGCTCAGCGGGCCCCTCCACACAGGGTGCCCCCTCCAAACGACTCAAACAAAAAATGGACCAACTCGCACTCTGCGATGTGTGGAGACTGCAAAAGGGCCAGCAGAGAGGCTACACCTATTTCTCTCACGTCTACAACACAATGTCAAGAATAGACTATTTTTGGGTTTCGGTGGGCCTTATGGGGAAAATCCAAGATATTGAAACAGGGTCGTTATCCCTGTCGGACCACGCCCCACTGTGGCTGGACCTAACAACCCCAGAAAAAGGAGGAGGGCTGTGGTGCTGGAGGCTACCACAGGATATCCTACAGGATCCAGTAATGGGAGAATCAATTAGGGACAAGATATCGGAATACTTTTCACAAAACGACACAGGCGAGGCCCCACTAAGCACGGTCTGGGAGGCATTCAAAGCAGTGACCAGAGGCAACTTCATAGCCCTGAAAGCCTCCAAAGACAAGCAAAGACATTGCTGGGAAAAAGAACTCGAAAAGAAAATTTCGGACATACAGGAAGAAATTATATCCCACCCTACTAGAGCCTTAAAAAAGGCCCTAAAACACACACAGGGGCAATTGGAAATGCTTCGAACAAAAGTAGCAGAAAGATCCCTCCAATTTCTAAAACAACGGCTATACATAAAAGCCAACAAGGCGGACAGACTCTTAGCAAGACAGCTGCGAGAGAAACAAAAGTCAATAAACATAATGAGCATGCAGGACAAGCAGGGAGAACTACATACACAAACCACAAACATAGGGAGAATCTTCATGGATTTTTACCAAAATCTCTACACCTCGGAACAACCGAACGAAGCAGACCAAGACGCTTATTTGCAATCCCTCCCCTTAAAGAGAATCCCAGAGGAAGACAAAATAGCACTAGAGAACCCGATCACGGAGGAGGAAGTAAAAAAGGCAATTGTGGCACTCCCAACAGATAAGGCACCCGGACCAGACGGTTTCACCGCCCCATTCTATAAAAAATATGCAGATTTGCTTATCCCCGTCCTCACGAGACTTCTAAACACCTTTAAAGAAAAGGGCAACGTGACTCAATCAATGAATGAAGCAAAGGTCCTGGTATTCCACAAAAAAGGGAAAGACCCATCCCTCCCCAGTTCATACCGCCCCATAGCACTGATTAACATCGATGCAAAAATATACACTAAAATTCTGGCAAACAGGTTATCCCCACTTCTCCCGTCTCTAATAAACCCAGACCGATCAGGATTTATCCCAGGGAGACTCACGCATGACAACTTGAGAAGAATAATACACCTGGTTGAGAAGTCCGAGATCACCCAAACACAAGCAGCCCTGCTCTCATTAGATGCCGAGAAGGCTTTCGATCGGGTGGAATGGTCAATACTATTTAAAACACTAAAACATATGGGTTTCGGAGACCAGTACATAAAAATGGTGAAAGCCAACTATACCTCCCCGTCCATCAGGATAGCCATTAACGGGGCGGTCACGGACAAAATAGAAATAACACGAGGCACAAAACAGGGATGCCCAATGTCCCCTCTCCTATACGCCATTTTCCTGGAACCACTTCTAACTAGAATAAGGGAGACAGAAGCCATTACGGGAATAGAAATGGGAGGCTCACAACACAAAGTAATAGCATACGCAGATGACATGCTGCTAGCCCTTAAGAACCCGGGAACAGCACTTCCTCAAGCTATTAGAGAGCTAGAAACCTTTGGGGCGATATCGGGCCTCAAAATTAATAAGAACAAAATAGAACTCTTGCTCTTGTCCGGAGGGGGGCAGGAAACGGAAAGAATAGCAATCTCGCAAAACCTGAAAATAGCTGATAAAGGAATTAAATACTTAGGGGTCACACTAACTAGTAAGATAGAAACATTATACAATGAGAACTACCCCCCCCTACTGGGAAGGGTAAAGAGAGACCTGGAGCGCTGGAACCCCCTAATGGTTTCATGGTGGGGTAGAATTCAAGCCATAAAAATGGTCATCCTTCCCAAAATGCTTTACTACTTTCAGGCTCTCCCAATCAAGGTCCCCAAATCATTCTTTAGAGCATTGACCAAAGCCATCTCATCCTATATATGGAACAAAAAACCCCCTAGGATTGCCAGAGCGACCCTCACTGCCCCAACAAAGGAGAGGGGAATGGCCCTTCCACACTTTCGCAAATACTACATGGCCGCGCAACTATGGGTCCTGAGAGAATGGCTGGGGGACAATCAACAAAGAATATGGGTGTCTCATGACAGAGCGGTAGCCAGAGCCCCTTTGGAGGAAACACTATGGAAAGCAAAACAACATAGGCACCCCAACCTTCGCATAAGCAAAATCATGACGACCTCCCTCGAGGCCTGGGACGAGCATACAAGGAAGGGCATCATGACCACAGTGGAGGGGCCTTTCACACCCATCTGTCGGAACCCACTGTTCCCACCGGGAATGGAACAGGGAGCCTACGAGAAATGGGAAGCAGCAGGAGTCACAAAGATAGGTGAAATGTTCCAAGACAAAGAAATAAGGTCTTTCAAAGACTGCAGAGAACTAATAAATCTAACGGAAGCAGACAAATACAAATACGGACAGCTAAGACACTGGCTCACAACCACAGACATCAAAACAGCTGCCACAAGGGATCTCAAGCCATTCGAGAAGTTTCTAATCACCAACTCAGGAACAAGAAAATTGATCTCCTCGCTCTACACATTCATTAACACCACTGGGGAGGAACTCAAATGGTCATACATGGTCAAGTGGACGAAAACATTGGGGGAGGAAATCCACAAACGCCAGTGGGAAGACCTATGGAACTCCATACCGAAAATGACCCGATCAGTCCAAAAAAGAGAAATGTGGATAAAAATAGTAACCCAATGGCACTACACTCCAGAGAGACTACACGCCATGTACCCACAAACAACAAACACGTGTTGGAGAGGCTGCCCGGAGGTGGGCACATGGAGACACATCTGGTGGGACTGCCGGGAAATCAAAACCTTCTGGTCTGAACTGAAGGTGGAAATTGTAAAAATATTTCCAGAGGCCGAATTCCTAGGCGAAAAAGTATGGCTTTGCGGATTCAAAGATCAGGCAGCTAGGAAATTCAGGAAATCACAATGGCGGGGCTTCATGGGTCTACTAATACCCGCCTGGGCGTCAATAGCCCAAAACTGGAAGAAACAAGAGCCCCCACTTATGTTCACATGGCTCCAGAAAGTATGGACACAACTGACCATGGAGAAGCTAACACATACATTACAAGGAACGAAAGAGACCTTTACAAAGGAATGGGGAGAAATACTAGAATATCTGCAATCAGATTACATGGAGCAATGGTGCCCTCATAATATAAGAATATCGGACTTAATGAGAACATAAGCCTGCACAGAAATGAAGAACAAACGAGAACCTTCCGGGGTGGGAGGGGGGTGGGAGTTGGGGGGGAGTTGGGGAATGGTCTGGGGTTCACATTGTTGTAAGAGAAAATGTTAAATAAATCTTTTAAAAAAATAAAAAAAAATCATGAAAAGTGTAAAACAAACTTTTTTTTTTTAAATTACAACATCCATGAGTCTCTGTAGTCCATGCCCTTTCCACCAGTCACAACCCACTTCCTGTGCTTGGACTCCTCCTCTTCTTTTACTGCTCTTCAAGCAGATAAGTACCATTTCTTCCCTCTCTGTATGTCAGTGAATGTATTGACTGAGTTTGAGTGGGAGACTAATTTTAAGGCTAGTCAAGGCACGATATGTGTGTGAAAGAGAGGAGGCGCTTATACGGCTTGTAAAAAAATAAATATATATATATATATACATAATAATTGTAGCAATTTTTTCATAATGTTATGCGCGTGGTCTTATTGAGCGTTAGCATAGAAGTTTAGGTGCGCGTAACGGCACGAGGATTACGCAGGAGAATCCCCGAAGTTTCTGTCAGGCAGGAGTTTGTTTGCGAGGCTGACGCCCCAAGTCGCAATCTCGGCACGCCAGGGGTTCAGTCAGCCTCGCAGATCACACAACGCAGGCCGCACCTGCATCCGCGAGCCGGCCCCCACCCTTGCGCAGGCAGAGCCAGCTCCGGCGAGGCACGTAGTGCGGCCAGAGTGTTCCCTAGGCAGCAGCCCCCACCCGTGGATGGACGGAGCTACCGTGAGCCGAGTGGAGAGCCCAACGCTCTTAGGCGTTAGCCCCCACCCACGGGTGGGAGGAGTTAGACGCGTGTGTCACGCGTTTCAACACGCCGCATTTATGCAACGTTATCTACAGGGCACTCCGGCACCAGTACGCTCGTGCGAGCAGCACTTTGTTATTGATCTCAATTAAGAGACCCTTTCATAATACAGCGGTCATAACGATCGCGAGCGCCGTGTTTCTGAGGGAGCACATAGAGGGACAGCAGGGCTCATACACTGCTAGTTAGCAGAGGATTGGCGCTACAGAGAAGAGGGCTTCACAGGAGCCACAAAGAATCACAGTTAAGGTGCAGCCACTGAAAAAAAATAATAAAAAAAATAAAAATAAAGCGACTTTACTGACAGGTATTTCAGGCACACAGCACACCAGAAATGTCGGAATTCGAGTGGAGCGAGGAGGAGCAACCTCAGGACCTCGCTGCTAGCTTTAAGCAAGTGCTGGGAAGCTCCCTTATTGATGCAGTGGCAGAGGGCGTCAGACCCCAACAGGAGAGGCTGGAGACACTGGAGGTTATGCTTTCACAGCCTAGTAGCAGCACCAAAGACTGGAAGCGCACGCCCACGGATCCCTTGAGAGAGGGACACAAGGGGAGTACAATAGCCCTCAAGAGGAAATCCTCTGACGACCCCCGGGGCACTTTGGAAGGGGCAGCAGATAAGGCCCCAGAGGTGCCTGATGCGTTTGCGAAGCTGAAAGAGGCGTATCTGCAATGGCAGGCGGTGCCACACCTCATGACCCCCGCTCCAGGGGATGAAAATATAGGAGAAGACCCTGGCTCGGAACAGGAGCAGGTTGACGATCAGGCCTCGCAAGAAGACGAAGAGGCCGAGGAAGAAGACTGGGCGAAACCCAGTGGGGGCAAGAGAGCTCGAAAGGAGAAGCACCTCCTGGAGCCGCATGATGATATGTTTGACCCAGATACCATACGGAATCCGAGGTCCACCAAGTGGCAACCATCCCCCCAAGTAGCACAATATATGACGGCAAGATTACGCAAGCCTCTAGACAAGGAGGTGAGACAACGACTGCGAGCAGAGTGTCCGCGCCCAGATCTTCCGGGAAAAGTAGCGGAAGCCCCCGAGCTCGATCCGAAGATGCTGACATTCGTGTCAAAAACAAATAAAGATCCCCGCAAGGGCATTGATAGGTTCTGGAAAAGCTGCCAGGAAAAAGTATTTGACTTAGCAGGCCCTCTCATGAAAATCATGGACCTGGCGGAGAGGGGAAGGGACACGGGAGAAGAAGTGGACCCTGAAGCTCTCGCGGGATGGCCGCAGAGAGCAGTCTGTCTTGTTGGGAATGCAAATTGTGCCATTGCTTCGGAGAGAAGGAAGGGCCTCTTACTCAAAATAGATTCAAAGCTCAGCAATCTCTCATTGTATGAAGCGGGAGAAGGAGCCCAGGGCCTCCTGTTTGGAGAGACTTTTGGGAAGGAGATGGGCCGATTCGTCGGGACATACGCTTCTCTAGAGAAGGCCCAAGCATCGATCCGCAAGATATTCCTGAGTAGAGTTTTTAGAGGGACCGGCCGCTCCAGAGGTCGTGCAGCCGGTCGCAATCAAGGAGGGAGAAGACCTCAGAACCCCAGAGCACAATACTGGGAGAACATCCAGAGGGAGATACCCGAGAGGCCGCAGGTCCAGAGGATCAGGACAAGGTCAAGGGTTTGCACCAGGTGAGAGCAGTTCAGTATCCTCCTGTAGGTGGGAGGACGCGCATGTTTTTAGAGAGTTGACGCGAGATTTCAAGCGATTCCTGGAT
Organism: Ambystoma mexicanum; assembly: GCF_040938575.1. Lineage (NCBI taxonomy): Eukaryota > Metazoa > Chordata > Amphibia > Caudata > Ambystomatidae > Ambystoma > Ambystoma mexicanum. The sequence goes on along the minus strand of NC_090931.1, from coordinate 1,277,043,500 downwards.
ATTGCAAACCGTCAGACGTCTGCGATTAGATTTCATAGAGACCCCAGTGCAGCAGATCAGACCACAGAGTCAGAGACTAGCTCAAGCGGAACAAGCACTCCTAGACAGCGAGATAGCGCAATTAGTTCACAAGCAGGCAATAGAGAGATGCGAGACGACACCCAAGTTTGTGAGCAATATGTTTCTGGAGCACAGGAAAAAAAAGATGCGCCCAGTAATAAATCTCAAAGAGCTGAACGGATGGATCATATATCGCCACTTCAAAATGGAGGGCATACATCAGCTCAGGGGCTCCCTAAGAGAAGCAGACTGGCTGACGCGCTTAGATCTGAAGGACGCGTATCTCACAGTCCCTGTACTCAAAGAGTACAGACCATACCTGGCTTTCCGCTGGCACTGACAGTTCTGGCAATTCAAGACAATGCCATTCGGACTTGCTTCGGCACCCTGGGCATTTACGAAGCTGATGAAACCAGTAGCAGCAGCGATCAGAGAGAAAGGCGTCAGACTGATCATCTATCTGGACGACCTTTTACTCCTAGCGGAAGATCGAGAGGTGCTAGTATACCAAACAAGATGGGTACAAGACCTTCTGGTCTCACTGGGATTTCCGGTGAACACAGAGAAATCGGATACCATACCAGCTCAGAGGTTAGACTTTCTGGGGTTTGTGCTAGACACAAAGAAAGCGACTCTGGAGCTGCCAGCTCGAAAGCTGAAAGACATAAAGAGGGAGATTAGATTATGCCTAGAGAAACAACTAATATCCCTCAGGACATTGGCGAGGATTGTTGGGCTATTAGCAGCATCTATTCAGGCCATATTCCCAGGGCCCCTGCACTACAGGGCACTACAGAGGTTGAAGATAAAACATCTACAACAGGGTCTGAAGTATCACCAACAGGTACCTCTAGATCAAGACTCCATTACAGAACTAGAGTGGTGGTTAAAGAATATGGACGCTTGGAATGGGCAAGCCATATTCAGAGACAAGCTGGATCTGATAATAGAATCAGACGCCAGCCGGAATGGCTGGGGAGCCAGATGTGGGACCCTACAGACCGGGGGCAAATGGTGCGAAGAGGAGCTCCGTCTTCATATAAACTGTCTGGAGCTCCTGGCAGGATCTTTCGCGATCAAGGCCTTCACAAGAGGAACAGTGAAATCTTGTGTGCTGCTGAATATGGACAACATTTCAGCAGTAAGGTACATAAACCACCTAGGCGACACGAGATCCACGATGCTAGCGGAGCTAGCGAAGGACTTCTGGCACTTTTGTCTACAGTCAGAGACGTCAGTGACGGCAGAGTACCTGCCAAGCTCACTGAACGTAGTAGCAGACTGGAACTCTTGTTACCTGACAGACTCCAGCAATTGGAGACTGGACCCAGCAGTGTTTCAGAGGCTGGACAGGAGATGGGGACCATTACGTATGGACCTTTTCACCTCTCGGCTCAACGCTCAGACGAGCCTCTATTACAGCTGGAGGCTGGATCCGGGAGCTCAAGGAACAGATGCTTTCCTGCAAGAGTGGGCAGGAGGTCCGCATTACGCTTTTCCCCCCTTCACGATGTTGAATAGAGTTCTAGCGAAGTGTCGGAGGGAGAGAGCGGAACTGGTGTTAGTTGCACTCTTGTGGAAGTCACAAGTGTGGTTTCCAACGCTAATGGAGCTAGTACTCGACGTACCCAGAGTCCTCCCCGAAGGAGAGCGACTGATCACGGACCCAGCTGGGTCGTGTCATCCTCTGAGAGTGAGAGGGACACACCCACTAGTCGCATGCAGGATATCAGGATCACTGGGCCCTGCCAGGAATTTCGGCGCAGGCAGCTCAGCTTATCGTGGAATCCTAGGCTCCTTCCACTAGGAGGAGCTACGATGCAGCTTGGGCAAAATGGTCAAGCTGGTGCAAGAAAAGAGGTGTTCATTCCGTTTCAGCATCTGTAGTGGAAATTCTAAATTTCTTAGCAAACTTATTGCAGAACGGAAGAGCTTTCTGTACGATAGGAGTATACAGATCAGCTATATCGGCGTGACATATGCCAATAGGAGTACCAGCAGGAGAGCATCCCGCGGTAGTGAGGCTCATCAAAGGAGCGAAATTCAGAGTGCCACCAGTGCCCAGATATAATACAACATGGGATGTGGCGACAGTAATGCGATTATTATCTGATTGGCCAACAGATAAATACCTTTCTCTTAAACAGCTATCAGGTAAACTAGCTATGCTATTATGTCTGATCTCATGCAAACGAGTGTCAGACATTAAAGCTCTAGAGATTAACAGACGGTCCTTTGGACCAGAAGGAGTCACATTCTCCATAGTCAGGAGAACTAAGACAGGCACCTCCACAGTGCATTATCCTTATTTTCTGAATAATTCGAAATGGTGCGTAGCACGATGTAATAAAGAATATGAGAACAGAACAGCAGAGAATAGAGCAGCTAATACTACCCAGTTGTTAATAGCGCGTAGGAAGCCCTATCACGCAGTAGCATCAGCTACCATAGCTAGATGGGTAAAAGAGGTCATGCATGCAGTGGGTGTGAATGTGGACAGGTATGGAGCTCATTCAGTGAGAGGAGCAATGGCATCGTCAGCCGCGAGAGCGGGAGTACCCTTGAGTGAAATAATGCTAGCAGCAGACTGGTCAAGTGATCGTACATTTAAAGAGTTTTACTTTAAGCCAGCAGAGAATCTAGCTAGTACGGTGTTGGGGAAGCTTTGATCAAGCATAATGCTCGCCTCCAGTCTTGTCATAGAATGTAGATTACCCCTGCTATCTGCACAGGGAGATTTTCCTTCTATTTATTAAGATTTCAGCCTACATTATTGTGTGTGTCATGTTTTCTATTGCCATTCAGGACACTCTTGGGTTATTCTTCATGGAGTCTTTTGGCTTACTGTTTTGTTGCACCTGTCTAACAAAGGTTGGTTGTGCTCTTATAAAACTTTAATCTGGGAGTATCCTGCTTGCTATCTCGTGCCTTCGTTCAACTGTATCGATCCTCCCTTATTTCACTAGTTGCCAGCCACTGTCTGAGCGCTGCACGGATATGTATTGATGTGGATTCATCCTTTTAGGTTTTCCCAAGGATTTGAGGCCTGTGCTCATTCAGAGACATGCTATGGCTTCCATTTTTAATAAGATGGCTGCCCAAATACACTTTTGTTTCTGTGTTAGTGAGCTATATCCACATGTCGTTCATGTTGCTATTGCCTTATACATGGGTCTTGTTAGTGTTCTTCATGTCTGTGGATGCTATGTTAATTTGCCTCATGTCTAAATGCATATATTACTTAGTACGTGTTCTTCATGTGGAGTGCATATTTGCTTCGGGTCTAATGCATGCTCTATTACTGTTACAACGTTAGTCTAAATGCTCAGTTTACATTGTTCCCAAACCCTGTTGTACCTGTAGGGGACAAGGGCGGAACGGATGTCTCATGAGTAACGTCTCTCACATTTGCAGTGTTGATGCGGGGAGGGGCAGAAGCTATGGATGACATATTTACCTGCCTCTCAATACCTATAGTCTCTATCAACTGTATAGCTGCCTCCATCTGTTCCTGCAGCCTCTCCTTGTCTTGGGAAATGAGGATCATGTCGGCCAGATATATGATTAGTCTTAAGCCCTCTTCTCGCAGGACTGTCACTACCAGCTTCATCAATTTGGTGAAGAACCAGGGAGCTGACGATATCCCGAAAAGGCAGATTCGTAAACTCCCATACCTCTCTGTCCCTGATGAAACGCAGGTACTTCCTGTAGTTCTGTTCTATGGGGAACGTTAGGTATGCGTCTTTTGAATCTAGCCTTGCGTGCCAGTCCCCTTCTCTGAGAATGTCCCTCAACAAATGGATTCCCTCCAAGTTGGAATGCCAGTATAGGACCCATTCGTTGAGTTCTCTCAGGTTGATGGCCGGCCTCACTTTACCTTTCCAGTGGACTAGAAAAAGGTTTCTGATGAAACCGCCCTGTTTCCCTTGGGCCAGCTCTTTTGCGCCCTTCCTGTTGAGTTCCCTGACTTCCGCTGCCAATAATTGCCTGTCTGATTCCCATACAACTATTGGATTTGGTTTCCTTTGCTGTTCAGGCTCTGCCCAAAATTGTAGGTGGTAACCCTGCACGGTCTGCAGCACCCAGGCTCCCCCAACAGGAAGATATACCTTTGAGGCCCTTACCTGAGGTTTTAGCCAGTTATTGGCTGGTCGGTCGGCTCCTTCTCCCTCTGCCGCCTCTTCCCCGGGAAGGGAAGAAGGAATCCGTCCTGACTGTCTCCCAGTATTGGGTGGCGCCTCTTCCTTGAGGTGTTCTGTTGTAGAAAGGACTGGTCAAGTGACCTCTACCTCAACCGGCCTCTCCAAAAATTTTATTGGGAAAATGTTTCTGTATCGATAACTGGGCTTTGTCCAGTGGCAAAAAGGTAGCGACTCAAGTCTTTAGAAAAAGAGTCTCCAAACAACAGCCCCTGGGAAGCCTGCCCCGCCTCAAAGGAGGCATGATCGCCCAGTTTTCGATCAATCTTTTTCAACAGCCTTTCCTCCTTTCTGCTGCTATTGCACAAGTGGCGTTTCCAAGCAGTCCTTTTGTACCCACTTCGCCAAGACTGTAGGATCCATGGGTTCCACTGTATCCTTCGCCCTTTCCGCAAAGACCATTATCTTGGCTAGGGGCTGTGAGAAACCTGAAGCTGTCTCCCTGGCTAGTCCACAGGGATTTGTTATCCAGATGGCCAGGACACAATGCCATCTCTATTGGATCCAGTTCCCGGGGTGGACCACTGAGGGAGGATCCCCTGGATGGGGGGTCCTTGGGGTGTGGGAGTGGGACACAGACGGGTGAGACACTGTATCCCCCTTCTTTCAACACCCTTTTCCTATACTACCACATAGGATATTCCAAAACACTGCCCCCCTTTTCCGACACAAACACTTTTCGCACACCACGAAAGAAAACAGACTAACACCAGAGAGGTTTACCTGACATGTACCAATACCACGGTCAGCAAAATCAGGCAATTGCCAGAATCACACACACCTGACCACCCTTTCCCTTCCCCACAGGGATAAAAGTGGAGCACAATAGCACAGGACGAGCAATGCAGACCGCACAACGTGAGAGCTAAGTCAGCACGGCAGTTCAAGAGGAGAAAGACGGTGCATACCGAGAGGGTGACAAGGAGAGAAGCAACCTTGTCCTTTCTGATCAAGGCCCGTGAGACCTCTGCAGAAGGGATCATAAAACTGCGAATAATAGCCAGCGTGTGTTGCAGCAGATGTGAATGGTACACAAAACCCTCCTCCGCTGATTAGCAAGCTGGGGTGAGACGCTTGTCTGTGTGGTACTAACCTTGACTCCAAAGAGAAAGAAGGGCAAGCGGTTCATCACAGCCAGTGAGTCGAGGGGAGAGTCGATAAGAAACCGAACTGTGTTGAACGAAAAGTAGCCAACGGCTAATTTGAACTTTGAAAGGTTTAAAGAGACTATTGATGGAAAAGGGGGAAAGCTAACAACAGAGGAGTCTGGCACTACGTGGGTGTTCATACAGGAATCTCTGGGTGATTACCCGATGGTAGAAACTACCGCAACCAGAAGGCCTGGGGAAGAGACGTAAAGAGGTCAAAGTGGTCATAAAGGGGTCTTGTAAAATCCTCTGTACTATTGAAAGTCTTTGACCCACAGATGGTTGTGAAAGAAAGGGAGATTAATCCCACTTGGCAAAATTGTGCATGAACCGTACGTTGCAAAGTTTGGCAGAGGGATGCTAACGAAAATGGGTGAAATCTAAAGTCCCATAAAGTATGTTGACAAGCGTGAACCCGACCGAGGGATGTCCATAGTGAACTGTTTGGTAAAAGTTGGCAAGAGTGAACCCGGCGGAGGGATGCTAACAAAAAGGGGCGAGGTCTGAACTCCCTATGAATAGTGTGTTGATCTCAGTAAACCCGACCAAAGGGTGTCCACAGTGAACTGTTTTGTAAAAGTTGGCAAGAGTGAACCCGGCAGAGGGACGCCGACAAAAAGGAGAGAAGCCTGAATAACTGTTTAAAAAGACATTAAGATTTGTAAATGCAATGTCAGTAAACTAAAGAATTTGGCATATATACTTGCAAAACGTAGAATTGCAATGGGGCGGAAGGCATGCCATAGACCGAGGATAGAAGTATGGTGGAAAGACCTTCAGAAATGGGCCGAAGCCGAAATGGTGGTATGGCAGGAAGCCAGTAATGCGGAAGGGGATGAAGAGACAGAAACCTTGATAGCCTGGAAACACCTAATAGCCACTCTGTTTGGGCCCACACAAAAATGGCCGAGCGACCAGGACTCAGTAGAGAACATAGGAGACGAAACCCCACCTCAAGAAGAAGAAGCAAATCACGAAGTGGCGTAGGCTCGGAAGGGGTGGGGGAGGGAGAAGCAGTAGACATTGTGTAAGTGGTATTAATTGACTTATTGAAATATGTACTGCAAGTTTGGTTGGTTGTTGTTTGTTGTAATAAAATTAATAAAAATTGTTTTTAAAAACATTATCTGTGAATGCAAGAAGTATTGTAAGACCAGTGGAAGTCAATTGTCCCTCCAGTCATTTGGGTCCTAGCCCGACCGAGGGAGATCCAGTGGTGAAAAGTCATAACCCAAAGTCCATTTTGAAAGGAACTCTTCGTTTGTTGTTGAATACATCAGGCCCTCGAAGGCAAGAGACTTTTTATTGAAAAGAAACTTAACCATCGAAGAACCTGATAGCTGATATGAAACTTTCGGCTTGTGCTGGGAAAGCTTGAGTGTGTGCTGTGCTCAGGACATCCACCTTGTTCTGTGCTCCAAATGTGGGGAAGAGAGACCCCTGGCAATCACATCCTGACATATTATTTGTGAACACTTCTTTATTTGAGAACCTTATCCCACACTCTTTCTGTAATTAGTTCTAAGGATTTGGCAATAGTTATTTTTTTTGTTGTATAGGCCTTTTACTTTGACAAGACACCACAAGGACTGCCTTATTTTTCATTTGATGGTCGAAGCTTGCTCCCATCTTAGATTTAGGTTAGGCGTTTTTCCACCCTGCATTTACAGTTTAATACACAGCCTTGAACTGTGATCACTTGTGTCTGTCTTTACTGTTGGCACAATGAGTTCCTTACCGGGCCCTGTGATGTCTAGCAATTTATCTTGGCATGTACACCATACCCGATCGATCCCTTTCTTGGGTTTTTAGCCATAAAGGTTAGCAGCTTTGGGTCCAAATCTGGAGTCTCGCCACCTTGCCCGTCAGAAGTGGTCTTGGGCATTCTGACCGTAGCCGCTTCCTAACTTCATTTTCCAGTGGCTCCCGCATGCGGACGCTCATGTATGCCGCTACCTTTGGAGAAGTCCACGCTACCAACCTCAGATGCCTGATCAAATCAGGGTCAAACATATCATCCGGCACTGGTGTTTCTACCTGCGCCTTCCTCTCCTTCCTACGATGATAAGGACCTCCATCTTTCCCTTCTGAGGAAGTGGAGCTTCCTGCCGATCAGGACTCCGCTGCACCCATTGCAGGAGCTGAGTGGTCCTCTGTTCCCATATTCTCCTTCATTGGGTCGGGGGTCACGAGGCTGGGCACTTCACGCTTCGCCAGAACAGTCCTCCAGGTATTGGCGGTCTCCCTTGGAGCCCCTTCCATTCCTTAAATTGATCACCACTCATTCCATATAGTCCAGCTTTCTCTGGGTCAGGTGAAAACCCTCCTTTAAGGTCATTGCACTCTGCAATTTAAGGGATGAACGGAGGACCTGATAGTCAAGTTTTCCTATTGTTTGTTTACCCTTCTATTCTAGCTCCTTCTGCTTGGACTATTCAAAGCTCATGCTAGCTATTTTAAGAAATACATTATATACACCACTGAGAATTGCCCTGGATTACACTCCACATAGTGCTTGGTGTACAGGGGAGCAGAATCAGGTGAAATGTCTTTAACTGGCTCGTACAAGCATCTCTGTTACCAACCCATTCAGACCTGTCACACCTCTTAGAGACCTCGTGAGGCTTCACGTACAGTCCGTGACTGTTGTAAGTGCAATCGTTCTTTCAGGCTTTGGCATGGCATAAACCATTGATCACTATGGCTCCAGTCACAATCCTACACTGCCGCTGCTTCGAAACCGCCTGACTAAATTTGAAATAATGACCGTCCCTTCACTTGTGGCTGAGGTCACTGGTGTTGCAGAGTGGGTCCTAAAGCCTGTCTGGTGGCCGTGCCAGCTGTCTGCTGTGAGCGGAGCTCTCAGCTGCCCGGGCACTGGTTCCAAGATGTGCTAGCGCACCGAAGTACCCCGGGCTCTCTCTGCTCTGGGCTACCCTCACCGCCACAGGCGCGGAGACGGCACACCCTGCGCTGCACCTCCTGCATTACGTGACGTGAGCACTGTATAAGTAGTATTTCTGAAAGTTAAACAAATAAATAAAACTCTCACACACAATCTGATAGGGAAATAAAGTTAGTACTTATGTTTGTGAGAGCAGCAAAGAAAGAGTAAGGACTCTGTCAGGGGTGGGGCTTATGAGGCTTGGAGGAGCAGGTCTATGGTGGCCGCAGAAGGACATTTTCAGATTAGAACTACAGAACCTCATTTGGTGTTTGAAGTTGTCTGTTTGTTTTATGAGACACCTGAGGGTATTCTCCCTGTAAGACCTCGAGAAGCCCTTAATCAGGTGGCCAGGACATGGCCATTGCTGTTGGATCCAGTTCCTGGGGTGGACCAGTGGGGGTGGATCACCTGGGTAGAGGAACCGGGTTCATGCTTGGGGGAATGTCCTAGGTGAGACGTGATATTGTGCCAGAGAAGGGCAAGATATCAAAAGCTTTCATGGGCTGTATTACATCTGCCTCCCTTCCTCCTGTTGGATCTCTCAAGCCCAGATCCAACAACCCCTAAATCATCTAAGGTCCCAGACCCGGTTACACTCATAAAGCAGTACTCCTAGAATCATTTTTTCACCGATCTCCATTTAAATAGTCCCAGTCATTATTCTTTCCGTCCCTTGGACTACTATCTTCCGCACTTCCAACCTCCTCAGGTAAAATACTATAGTTCCCACAATCCCTCTTGTTTATTTAATGGACCCAGCTATTCCCGTTTGCCACACAAACCCTATCAATCCTGTCCCTCTGATTGTCATTTTCCGAATAACCAAACCACCATGACAGAACACTACCATTCCCACAAGCCCCTCTCTTCTCCTTTCCATCCTGGTCATTTTCATCCATTTAACAAACCCTCCAAAACCTACCCTTCCGAGAACACCCCAAACCCAAATATTCCATATATCATTTCTTTCCCTTCCGACTTTGTAGGATGTTTGGAAACTCTACCAACCGCTTTTTCTGATATTCCAACCCCTTCTTTTTCTGACATAAACACTGGGTTACAGTCGTGTAATAGAACTGTGTACCTGAAATGTTGCGTTAGAAGGGTCAGGCAGCGTCAGGCAATTGACTCAAATTGCACACACCTGACAGCCCTTCTTTTTCCCCACACGGATAAAAGGTGGGGCAGGAGAGTGTAGTACAAGCAAGGCGAGAAAGGCGAACACGGCAGACAGCATGCAGCCGTCGGGAAGTGAGAGAATGACGAGGAGAGAGGTGACCTTGCCCTTTTTGCCCCGGAACGTTTGTGGAGGAGAATCAAATCCCACGAACAATTGCACAAGTGTCCTGGAGCAGATGTGAGCGGTACACAATCACGCTTATGCCGATAAGATAGAGCGAGGGAAACTCCTGCGCCCATGGTGCCGGCCTTGACTCCAGAGAAGCCACAAGTTAGGCGGTTTATCACAACTGGTGAGTCGAGGGGAGAACCGATAAGAACCAGGCTGTGTTGAGTGACAATCGCAGGAGTGTCATGCTTCGAACCAAAGCTATTGAACTATAATTGAACTGTTAAAAGTATGAAGGGGAGACCAGCTGCAGAGGAAAAGCGGAACTACAAGGCTGCTAATTCGAGAAACTCCGGTCGAGCCCCATATGAGAAACACTATAAATACCAAAAGGCCGTAGGAAGGCCCGCGAAATAGGTCAAAGTGGTCAAACAGAGGGTCAAGGAAAATCCCTGTACAATCGAAAGACTTTGATCTACAAGCAGTGAGAAACCAAGGGAATTGACTCCCGTTAAAGTCAAGAGGGGTCCGAGTCAGGAGTGAAACCTTAACCCGAGAAGATAAAAAGGCAGAGAAAGGTCTGAGCCCGGACGAGGGAGATCTAGGGAGAAGCTAAACTCCACACTGGCAGTCGAGAGAGGTCCGAACCCGAACGCGGGAGATCCAGGGGGGAAGCCGTCACCCAAGGGCTGGCAGTCGAGAGAGGTCAGAGCCCGGCAGAGGGAGATCCAGGGGTTAAATCGTCCCCTGAGTAGTGACAGTCAAGAGAGGCCCGAGCCCGGCCGAGGGAGATCTGAGGGTGAAGCTTTCATCAAAACTTTATGTGGAGAAAGTTACGAGAAGGGTCAGCCCAGAAGAAGGGGACCCAGGCGTGAAGCCATCACCCTATTTGAACTTTGGAACATAATTGAAAAGCGTCAGCCCAGAAGAGGGGGACCCAGGGGTGAAACCATCACCCATAACAAGCTTTCATTCATTGAAGGAACTTTTATTTTTGATAATCTGAACACATCAGGCCCGAAGGTAAGAGTCTTTCTAAGGGAACGAGACTTGTCCATCTACGGGTCCTGAGAAATGTCATTGAAATTGATGTCTCGTGCTGGTGAAGCCCGAGACTGTACTGTGCTCCACCAACTCCACCTTTCCCCATGCTCAAAACGTGGGGAAGGGAGACACAGGTGACCGCCTCCTGACTTATCATTTGAGAACACTTCTTTCTGTCTTGAAACTTAACCCCACACCCTTTGTATTTAGTATAACAGATTGGCAATAGGTTTTCTTAGTATAGACCCTTTTATGTGACTTGACAACACTATGACTGCCTTATTTTCATTTGATGGTCCACACCTTTCCCCATCTTAGATTTAGGTTTAGATTAGGTGTTTTTCCAACCCACATACCACTTTCATTGTTCAATAAACACCCTTGAACTGTGATCACTTGTGTCTGTTTTACTTGTTGTCACCATGAGTTGTTCACAGTTTGTAGTTCTCAAAATATTCTGTTTGCTTTGCTGCTGTGGGAGCAAGTAAAGAAACTGAAGCATAATGCTCGCCTTCAGTCTTGCCATAGAATTATGATTGAGTACACATTTGGAATTTGACCCTCCTGCTTTTGCTCATTCAACTGATGGGTGATAGCAGTGACTCAATTGGTGGATAATCGACTCTGAACCTCAGCATTATGAAATTAAGCACCAGGTCAGGCTGAAACCTGCAAAAACATATACTGTGCATCCAATTCCCCACACAGGGGTAAACAATAAACTGCTGAATTGCTAAATTCTCCCATTTAAAGGATTTTGTGTTTCTGCACTAGTTTGTTAATTTGTCAGGCAGTCTAACACAGTACTATTACATGGTGTATAAAGATCCTGGAGGTAAGGGATGCATGTCTGGTTTGGTTGTATGAGCGTTGGACTCTGACATTCACTGTAAGGGTACAACAGTTGGGGTTCGAAGCCAGGCTGAGACTTGAAAAATGTATGACTCTTATGGTTTGTCACCAGACCGGTAGCAAAAACCATGGGTGTGCGGTCATGTTACCGCCATCAGTTCTTTGCTGATAAACCTACCTTGGATGCTGTCTGCTTCCAGATAAAGACTCCCAAGTGGCATCTCAGTGTACCCCTGATAGAGTGTAACAATGTGTATGGACAGGCCAGGGAAGCAGAAGGGCAGTGATTTGGGTTGGGACACATCCTGCAAATAAAGCAACAGAATGAGAGTAGTGAGTGGCGAAACTGGGGTCATGGGTGAGACAGAGAAATGGGACTGCAGACATGCAACAAGCATTGGGCATTAAGCGGGAGGGGTGACCAGAAAGTAATTTTTGGTGAGGGTGACCAACACAGAATGTGTCTGTAAGATCGGGAGAAATAACAATCGCTGTGGTAAGGTGACCCCCAAGCCAAAACAATAGTAAACATAATGCTGTATTCACAGGGATAAGTGACTTCCTTGTGTGCACAGTCAGTATCTGTAGGTGTGGACCCCTACTTACCTAAACCCAAAGTGAGCCCACCCAGTTTATTGTACTATCGACCGGGAGCAGTTAGTTGACGCTGTGGCATCAAACTAACCCAAGTCTCAATGAACCAATTCAGTTGATACATTATATACAATTTTCTAACAGTTAAAACACTCCCAGATACTTTATTATAACCCACTCCTCACACATTATTGGACAAGACATAGACAAAGAAGTTCCATCTTTCTTCATTTCTTCCCTTTTCATTGGTCATCGACAATCTTTACTACCATCTTCAGATCCTATGCATAGTACACCCTTTCTTGGGATTCGTCAGTGGTAGGTTGTGACATCATGACATAATGAAACATTCACATACAAACATAATTAATTACTAGTAACAACGGGCCTAAGTCCATTAAGCCTAACTGTGATTGCTCATGGTTTGTGCGGATACTTTAGCAACATGAGGAAAAGCTAAGCAAACAAGTTCTCTTTGAACTATCGATTGCTATCTCATCCGTCCTGGTTTACTGGCTCCATTTAAAACATTCTCATGTATACGACTAAAGCTCGAGCACGTATGGCTCAAGTTCCAACATGAGAAAACAATTCAGTACCAGACACCATGGCCTCGGGTGCCATCTCACCACTTCTTTTATTCTGGCCCAAACAAATGGCCAGATCCTTCTCCGATATTTCAATGCAATAGGTAAGATTAAATCTCTTCCCTGCAGATCTACTAAGCCATAAACCTGTGTCCTGTTCAACGGCTGACTGTCTGCCTGATTACTCATTACTTCTCCAGCAACCCCCAAGCCTGCAAATCCAGAACTTACCAATTGCCGAAATTCATTGCACAAACTGCTAGCTGCAAAGTCCAGATGCATTCATAAAAGCAGATTTATGCAGATTTATATAAACTGCCTGTGTGCATGTCTTATAAATATTGTTTATTCTTTACCGTGGATTTTCAAGACAGGCCCCTTCTTCGCATGCGCATTAAAAACCTCCTCCCAGTTTCATACGTACTTCGGGGCACCCCATGTGTGAATCGTGTTCATGTTACATTTGGTGGTTTTAACATTTTATCTTTCTGCGTGATATGCATCAATTCTAAACAAAAAGTAACTACAGTACCATCTCCCATCCATAATTAACTACACTGGATACATATGAAATTGCAGCATCGTACCTTGTTTGCTGCGCCCCTAGTCATCAATATGGCATGCTCAACATGAACCCCTCGTGTTTGTGGGGACCCTTCCTGACCACCCCAACATATCCAAAAGAAGGCAGTTGCATGCATGAGTGCCTAGTTTCACAGGTTTCTCCAGTTTCCTTCATGTTGATGATATAACATATCCTCTGCATTGTGTTAATTTCAGGCATCGAGAAGGAAGATGATTAACATTCTTCCCAGGCTGTATGACAAACATTGACCAGATTGGGCGCATATCATGCCATTGCAGGGTCTGTCGAATGGCTCCTCCTGAACACTGGCGTTTCTGGATTATAGGCGGCTACAATAAATTGCATCATGCCTCTTCCAGTTTGTTGTATTTCTGTTTACGTGTCCTTAATGCTTTCTTGCAGATTGCGAGGCTGATGAAGAAACGTGTTACCACCCAATTTACCCATTTCTTTGCTTTTGCAAGCCTTGCAGAGCTTTTGATTTCTGCCGGCATACTCAATTTGTAGTGTGCATTTGGAAGTGTTATTATTTTATAGTGCAGCACTCTTCTGTGATGGCATGCTTGATGTTGTTGGGAAGATTTCTTTTTCTGTGTGTGCCTTGCTGATTGTACCGCTTCATAGTAACTGTATTTTGCCTTTTGGGTTCTCAATACACTCTTTAGGATTTTGGAATAAATGGATCAGTTTCTTTGCAATCCTCGATCGCGATGCTTACATGTATTGCTAGTGTTTGTCAGTCATGGGCCCCTTTAGGGTGTTTCGCTAGTGTTTATGTACTTGATTATTGTATCTCTTCGCAAACAAGTTACTGCCTCTTGGCTAATGTTCCTTAGCTCTGTTAGGCAAGAATTGATGTAGTAACCCTGTGGCAGACTACACAATACTTGTCCTCTTGGTATTAGGTAACCCACCTTTTGGTATAGGCCTGTATTACACAAGTTGGTAGTGTGACTGAGCAGCCAGGCTTATCTCAAGAGGAGTAAATGTGAGCTGGAGCAATGAAATCCACAAATACAAGTAGCCAAGTAACACTTACACTCAAGGTTTGTAGTTATAAACAATTATATATTTATTTAACAATCGTTTTTAAATATGCATTCTTTAAAAAGTGCAATGTATGTAACAATCAAATATACTTTAAAATACTTTTCTAGAATCACCACAAAGCTAGTAGATACTCTTTAGAGATGTTTTTACACACTTCCTACACCCTGGGGTGACTTCACTAACTAGGACAGTAAGGGCATGTGTATATCACTGGTACACTTTGTAGATTCTGAGGTTGGTAGAAAGGAAAGGTTAAGGGAAGGAAAAAGGTTGAACAGGTTCTCAGAGCATGTGAGCACTTAAATCTTCCAATGAAGTCTAGACAAAAACCTTTACCAGCAACAATAGTTAGAAACCAAGTTATCACCTCTGAGGGACCTCTGAGGGACAGTAAATATCAAAGTCAAATGGACTGGAAGAGTCTGCAGGGAGCCAGGACGGCCAAAGTCAATTGGAGCACAGTCTATGGAGTTGGGACACTTCTTAGATAGCAAAGTTAGAGAGTTTGTTGAAGAAAAGTCACTCTAGGGTCACAAGCTGTTACACTTGTGGAGGGTAGATCTGGGATCAACTCTAGCAAAGTAGCTACTGTAAGTCTCAACTGAGAAGAGCAAAGCAACAGATACTGAGGTAAGTACCCCAAGTCAGAACAGTACCTTTGGTTAGAAGAAGAGTAGGCCAGCTGGCTTCTGTCTAGGTAGCGATGCAGATCCTGGGTTTGTGGGCCTCAGTCGTGGGGACAAGAGGGGGGACGTCTGGAGGACTCCTGCGGCAGAAATCCGGAGGTCGGCGGCAGCTACAGGCTCTTTTCAGATCAGCAGCTCTGTGTGGTTTCAGCGCTCAGTAAACAGCACAACCACGGATCTTGGACACCGTTTGGACTTCCTTCGCTCCTTGAGTCATGCACTCTGATGAGGGGACTCGAGCTCTTGTCATCCTGCTTCTGGAGGGTTCCTGGGGAGACTCCTGGAGCTTCTGGCTGGTTCGCAGACGTTGCACTCGAATACGGATTTCTCGACCCCTGGCACAAGTTTCTGCAGCAGCAAAGAAGTACAATCAGTCGGGAAGGTGGTCCAGTGGAGTTCGTCTCAGATTAGTTGGTCCCACTAACACAAAGGAAAAAGTCGTCCCTTCTGCAGCTTCTCTTGTTGATCAGAAAAAGGAGTTTCAGCACAGCAGCAGCGCTTCAACGGGCAATTCAAAGGTCCAGGAGGATGCAGCAAGCTTTTTTCATGGTTGCTTCATCATGTTGTTCTTCCCAGTGGTCGACTCTGTCTTCTGTCCCAAAGCCCTCGCCTTTTAAGCAGGTTTCTCTGATTCATGCACAAACTAGCTGTCACTCAAACAGCAGCCAGCCAATCAGGACTGGGTGCATTCAGGCATTCCTAAAGACAAAGGACAGGGGAGTTTTGGGAACATCCCTCACTTCCTGCCCTTCAAGACACACTAGAGCCAGAGGCGGGTTTCAGTACTGAAGCCCGCCAAAGGCAAAATGAACAAAAGGCTCAGCCCTGGCTTGGCACGCAGAGTAAAACCCAAGAAAGAACTCACAACCAGAAAATGGTGAAAAAAGAAGACCAGGGACATTTTGACAAAATGGTTACCCATGGATGCGATGCTGCAGCTGAGGATTCAGCCTGCAGTAGAAAAGCACAATGGTAGGAACATTAAACCACTGCCACAAGCCATTTAAAGTAGTGAGGGTAACATAAACATGAGTCGGCATGAAAAGGGGCTACTAAGTAACCTCCCAGCACTTCACATGCTGGACCTACAAAGAGAAAAGTTAAGTAGAGTCAATTTCACTTTACTATTCTTGGGAACAGTAGTTCACACAAGAAAGGGTATTTAAACATTAGGAGAAATATAAAGGATTTCTCTGTGACACTGCGAAGGTGCTGTATATCACCATACAAAAAGTAGATGCCTATGGAGTTTGGCAGACTCCAAAAACAAAGGTGTTAGGCAGAATCCTGTGCAGTTCCCTTAGGGAGCACTACAGAAGATTAAGACTACAGGTATATGCAAGAAAATCCCCTTTGTTATCAGTATGTACCACAAAGATTTAGTTGGTAGCTGTGCCTAAGCAGTCAGACTTATCTCAAGAGGGAGATGAGCAGTATTCAGGGTTTACACATTAGGACTACAGTACTACTATGGAACAAGGAAACACTGACCAAAGCTTGGTATCAAAAAGAATATATATATTTATTTTACACACTCTGATGTTCACACACCAATCACTATTATTAAAGCAAGTTAAATCAGTCAAGAAAAGTATACACAACTCCCTATTTAAATTGTAGACAAGTTTGAGCAAGAGTGAAAACTGAGCAAAACGGCACAGTGAAAACCAAGCAGAAATGGCACTCTAACAATTTCTCAAAAGGGAGGGAAAGGACAAGTTATACAGGTTTAGACTCTTTAACACACCAGCAAAACTTCCCATGTAGATTGTGAACAAGTAAGGGAAGGCAGTACTTTAGCATATGCAATACTGAAGTGAAAACCGAGCAAAATGGCACTTCACAAGTTTAAAAAGAGGGAAGGAAAAGGTGGTTATAAGAGGTAGGTGCACCAACACATTTCTAGGTGAGAATCAATCTAGAGAAGGCAGTTGTAACAGATTTAGCCAGAGTCAATAGGCCTGTCCCAGTGTCAATGGTACATGGCAATGTACCCAGGATCAAAATGTTCTAGTAGCTGCAGTCAAGTCTTTGTTTAACAATTCGAAAAGGTGGTTGCAGAGGGTGAAAGACAATGTTAGACAAGAGGGGCGGCCAACCCAGTAGGTAAGTAAAGGATTTAAAACACCTTTAGCGAAACCCAACGAAACGGGAGGCCTGGCAGAACAATTTACCTTTAAAGTAGAAGATGCTCCTGCGGTGGCTTTAGTTCCTAGCAGTTCCTGCAGTTCGGGAGATCCAGCAGAGGACGAGAGGATCTCTTCGTGGAGGAAGGTTCGAGTTACTGCACTGCCCAGGGATGAAACCAGCCGCGGTGCTGCCAAACGAATAAAAGGTACGCTCCTTTAAATCGCGGTCCGGGTGGACGGGTGCCTGGCTATCCGGTCTCCTGGTGCTTGGCACTGATGATTCGACCAAGGCAGGTCCGGGAAGGCGATTGGCAAACTGGTTGGCCCCACCAGTTTAAGGGAAGAAGACTCTTTCCGAGGAAGATCTTCTCAAGTCGTTGGAGAAAAGTGGTGAGGATCTGCAGCAGGGCCTCACCGGTGGTTCAGTCGTTGCAGATGTCTTCAGCTTCTCTCCTCTTCGGTTTCTTAGTTCCAGTGGCGACGTGTTGTCCTCCAGTCCTCAGGACCCTGCTTTTATGCAGCAAGACCCCCATTCATACAGCCTAGCTGTCACTCACACAGTGGGGTGGCTCTCCTGGCGGGAGAACCCCCCAGCCTATCAGGGCAGAGTGCGACTTGGGTTCCATAGGCAACCCTGTCCAGGGTGCCTTTTTCCCCCGCCACACATCCTGTCTACCCCAGACTCAGTGGCGCCGAGAGGAGGGCTTCTGTGCAGAAGCCCGCCAAAAGGAGAAACAAAGGATCCCTGACCTGGGCTAGGATTATAGAGAAAGACACGAGAAAGAAATATTATCAAAGTTCTGGCAATAAAAACCTACCAGAGTAAAGTTAATATCAAAATAAACCGGCAGTATGTTAGAGGCTGTCAGTAAAAGTGGTAGCCTCGAACAATGGGAAAATCCCATAGGGAAATATTTGCGGTCGAATACTATGGTAGTAACCACTGCCACCAGCCAGAAACTTTTGAGAGAGGGACTGTACGGTACCCCCTCGAAAATGAACGTTAGGGAAAAACTATTAACCCTTCCCAGTACTTCCATAGTAAGAAGGGTTGTACTGGTTTAGATCATAAGAATTGACTAGTAAAGTCAATGGGGACTTTACATGCTCTGGGAGACAGTAGTCAGTCCCAGGGTATGGAGTCTATGTTTGGGGGTCGCTTCGACACCCCTGTGGTACGGCATGGATGGTGCTGTGTACCACACATGTTAAAAATATGATTTCTATGAGGGTGAGAAAACCACATAGACCAGAAGCACACAAGATAGCCTAAAACACACACTAGCAATGTCTAGAGTGGGAAAAAAGGGTCTCACACTTAGCAGGAGAAAAAAAAAACTTCAAATACAGCAAAGCTGCTGGGGGACTCTATAGGTAAGGGAAATTAGCCTTGGGAGAGAATTCTCCCTAACAAAAGGAAACCCATAATCCAAATAAGGTCAAAATCGCATGAAAGAGTGAGAAAAAGGGCTCACTCACTCCAGGGTTAAAATTAAAAAGTGCTAAAGTCCAGTAAAAGAGCTGGGGGTCTCTAAGTTTGAATTGAATTTGCACAGAAATGAGAATTCTCCCTAATAAACTCTTTTACTAATCTGGATATTGCGTCTACTGAGCTACCTCATCAACCTACGGCCTACTCGGTCTTGCGACCATTTATCAGTATTTTTCCATTAATTGTATCTTGTGTTTTAATTTTGTTCCAGTTCCTTATTTCGGAGAGTTGCATTGATTGCTGCTCTTTCACATGCAATGTGCCTGTTTCTGTTGGAATAGGCATTCTGCATCGGTCATTATTGACGCATATCTGCTAAGGGGTGTCAGGAAAAAGACTTAGCACTGCTTGGTAAATCCTCGTACTGCTAAAACTAGTAGAAGGAAGTGGGGCAAAGAGGTAATGTCCTGATTATTTACCCATAATTAATAATGTAAAGCATGTCATTGTTAGTACCTGCATTCGTATGCTTACATTTGTAGGCAATTGAAATCGTGATGGGGTGTTAGTACTTGCATGTCATGTGAGAGAATGGGTGGGTAGGAGGGACAGGGGACAGCTAATTCTCACAGCAGCCCTTATGTGTGCGGCTCTAGGCGTGGAGAGTTAACTGTTTGTAATATTGAAGCTGCATCAGAATAGCCTCATTAGAATGTGTAAAGAAGTCAGATGGCCCTACACAAATAGGTTTGCACAATCTCTGACATCAGCCCCACTCCCAAAATGTGAAGGCTTAGCCTCCGCCGAAATGTTAGCCTAGGTGCACCCGTGATCCCTGCACACACGCCTTCTACAGCTGTAGTTCTGCTTGGATAGTACAAACAGTTTTCTGGGCAGGAGGTCACGTTGCTTATACCCACAGCACAGGAAGGTTTGAAAAATGTTGGTAACAGTTAAAAGACAAGCACTGCGAGTTTATTTAGGACTAGGACGCCTTGTTTTCAATGAAGATGATCAGTAAGTAATCGGTGCTTTTAGACTAGAGGAAGTTGTATGCACTCCAACACGAGTTTAGGACTGAATCATCAACTACCCTATAAAATAAAACAACAGACTTGAGTGCGATTATGGATAGTCGTATGAAATATCTCCTATTTCCGTATCGTTTATTTTCTTGTGGCTAGGAAGATTTCATCCATTTTGTTTCTGGAACTTCAGTTTACCATTGCCGTTTGGGACCTGTTCTGCAAACGGCGCTTTGGTTTCATGAACGCAGTTGCCGCTTGTTCCTGAACTTTCCCCTACATTGTTATTCACAGAGAGGAGCCAAGAAATCGCCCCTTGCTCTCTTCCATCTGATTGGTGGATGGACCCAGGCTACGAAGCTTCCCTTCTCTGATTGGCGCAGCGAAATGGCGAGAGCATGCCTGCGTGTGAAACAGAAAGAAAGCTAACATAGCCTCTTTTGTTTGTTTGTTCAGAGCTTAGATTACGGTTTGCACAAAAACTTTATTCAATGAAGAGAAAAGCAGCTTCTCCTTCGGGAGAATGTAATTTGTTCGCACAGTTCTTTAGGAAACGGCGTCCTTTCGCTCCCTAAATACAACAAGCACTCCTTTGAAACAGCAACATATAGGCAGTCGGGTAATGATCGCCCTGGCCCCCTCTCCTTCCAACATACCCCACAATCCTCCGAAGGCTTACTTTGCATGAATAAGTGGGCCAGACCACGCCGTTTGGTCTGAATTTAATGTCCGCCCTTCCCTTTCTTGCTCCCGTGTTTATTGAGTGTTTTCATATTGTAGTTAATGTTGTTATAACATACCAGTAATTTTCATGGGACCACCCCGGTGGTGACGGTGTGCGGCACAAATAACTTTAACATGAACATTTCTCCTAGTCCTAGTCTTCCCCCTGGCAGTACTTCCTTGTGAAGCAACATACTCAGAACCCCTTTTCTATGCGTTTTCTGCAAACTCTACCCATTCCTCCTTCTGAAGTAGAAATATGTCCTGCTCCAATGATGCGCTAGATGCACCATTTAGCCAACACCACGTGTGCCCATACAGAATCTGCAGGAGGAAAATGGGGGTTGTAAACACGGAGGCGAGGAATAATAGCATTAGGAGCAATACAGCTTACCAGTAATTCCCACATTATCTCCATATCCCCTTCCTTATTCCAGTATTTAGCTGAGGCACAGCGATGCGTCCATGTGCCAAAAATAGGCAATTTCTTCATGCTGATAGAGCACCCCACCCCTCATTTACTCACCAAATCAAACCCCACTACTTGCATTCAGCACCCCTGTGTCAAAGTCGTGGAGTTATGACCAGGACTGTTCAATCTGTAACGCTTCACAAATGTGTCGGGATTAGCCCATACATAGCTCCCAACCTTTTTTGTCACCTAGGCGGGTGAAAACACCCGATTTTCTTTTTGGCGGGTGAGAGGCCCATTGAAGTGAATGGGCGTATGAGGGACTTGGCGGGTGTTTCGTCTGCTTTGAAGGTGGGTGACACCCGCCAAAAGCGGGTGAGTTGAGAGCTATGGCCCATGTGGCGCTGGCCCTTTAAGGGCGCGCACGCGACGGGGTGACGTTCACTCCATCGCGTGCTCTGCATAAATAAAGAGGGCGTTCCCCGGTGGCGTCAGAACCACCGTGGAGCCCACACGAGCAACATCTCGGCCTCTGTGTATTTGTGTCACAGGGTGTGGGGGGCTCACGGAAGGCGGTGTCGGAACACCGCTAACAGTGGTGACGAAGACCGGATCACTCCCTGGGACAGGCGGCAAAATTCACTTAGTGCGCGGATGATCGTACGTGAGCGCATCAGTGATATTTGACCGCGGAGAGGGGAGAGACACACGCGGCCGGCGGCCATTTTGTTGAATAGGCTTCGGATGTTCACAGCCTCGTAACGAGGCATCCGTGAGCCATCCGGACCCAATTTTTGGACATTTTAGTGGCAAATAGCCACTGGATGCAGCACATGTCATTTTTCCAATGACCTATTGACAGTTTCACTGCTTTTCACCGAGTTTGTGGGTGTGACCCTTCTGGAAGACTGCTGGTTACAAATTGGGGCCTACCCTGCTCCATTTTTGGACCCTCCATTGTCTGTCGGCTGGCCAAGACTGTGCTTCCTGGATCTGCATGTGCCTGGCCACAGTGGAAAAGGGGTGCCATCGGTGTTGGCTGTGTCTGGTGGTGAGTGGCGGCCCCATCAGTTGGATACATTCGGGGTGCCTGTCCTGCCGCCAAGACCTCTGCTTAAGCCACATGGTTCCCTACAGCCAATGCCTGAGTTTGATATCTCGGGCACACTTTCAAGTCGGGGACAGAGGTGGAAGATGTGGATGGACAGACTTGAGATGTACGTCAGGGCCACGATGGAGACGAGCGACGACAGTAAGTTGGCCACCCTCCTATATTCTGCTGGCCCAGCAGTGCATGAGATATTTCTGTCCCTGCAACCTGTGGAAGGGTCGTTTGCGGCAGCGAAGGATGCGCTCTACAACCATTTTCTGCCAATGGCGAATGCAGATTATGAACGTTTCTTTATGGGCACTGCTCGGCAAAAGGATGAAGAGACTCTTGATGTCTTCTAGGTGCGGCTGCGCAGACTGGCGGCGCCGGGTGCCTGGAAAAAACGGTTTTGGAGGCTTTGGACCGCAGAACGTGTGAGGCCAGAGTGGCTCTGGAGCAACTGTGGCGGCTGCGCGAAGAAGTGACATTTTCAGAGTCGGGGCTCTTACTGAGAGGTGGAAGGATCGTGGTGCCCCAGACCAAAATCCCACAGGTTATCGCCCTGGCTCACCAAGGTCATCAAGGAGCCCCCAAGACGAAAGCTCGTCGCCGCCAGAAGTTGTGGTTCCCAGAGCTCGAACGGCGAGTGGAGGAGTTTGTGGCATCATGCGTGTGGTGCCAGGCCGCATCACCGGCCCAGAGGGAGCCGTCCATCGAGACAATGCTGAGAGGGACAAGACCATGGGAGGTGGTGCACGCGGACTCGGGTCCACATCACAGGGCACTCACTTCCTAGTGTTGGTGGACGAGTGGTCTCGATATCCTGAGGTTGAATTCATAGAGTCGGTGGCGTTTGACAACGTAGTGATAGCACTGGAGAAAATTTTCACCACTCATGGACTACCCTCTGTTCTGTGTTCCGACAACGGGGCACCATTCCAAGACGAGAGCTTCGCTGAACTCATGAGGCACTATGGCATTCAACACAGAATTGTCACCCCGCTCTGGCCTAGGGCAAACGGGGAGGCAGAGCGCATGATGCGTACACTGAACAAGGTGTTCAGGATCGCTTAAGGGAAGGGCGAGTGCCTACAGAGGGCGCTGTACGTATTTCTGCGGGGGTATCGGACCACACCCCATTCATCAACTGGTGTGACACCTGCTGAGGCCCTATTTCAACGGTGCCCAAGAGACATAATTCCTGAGGTGGGGGTTCGGGAGCCGGCTGTCATTGACAACGAACAGGTGGAGGCGGACCGACTGGCTAGAACGCAGACGGAAAACATCCGGAGAGGGCTGAGACCACCCACTATTGCCCTGGGTGATGAAGTGCTAGTGAAGAATCGCCACCCACAGGGCAAACCCTCCCTCACGTATGAACCCGTTCCCCTGGATGTCGTGGCAGTGAAGGGGTCCATGGTGACCGCCTCTGACGGGACTTCATCAGTGACCAGGAATGCCAGTTTCTTCAAGAGGTTGGGTGAGGCGAGAGTGGACAGCACTGACGACCGAGAGGGCGAAGAGGCACTGGACGAGGGTGGGGTGAGGCCCCCGCCGTGAGCTCTCCCGCCCGGAGCGGACCAGGTCAGAGCACACCGACCAGAGACGTCGGCAGGTGGTACCCCCTGAGAACAGGGCGTTGGAAACCTGCCCATCTCACTGGCTATGTGACGGACTGAGCCGTGGAAAACACCACTGAGGGATCCAGGGTGGCTGTCAATAAATGGGGGTTGTAGGTTTGTATTGTGTGCTGTGAAAGGTTTTGGTAGTTAGATTTTGTCCTTCTTAATTGTTGTTGTTATGGAAAAGGAGGCGTGTGGCGCTGGCCCTTTAAGGGCGCACACGCGACGGGGTGACCTTCACTCCGTCGCGTGCTCTGCATAAATAAAGAGGGCGTTCCCCGGTGGCATCAGAACCACCGTGGAGCCCACACGAGCAACATCTCGGCCTCTGTGTATTTGTGTCACGGGGGTTGGGGGTCTCACGGAAGGCAGTGTCGGAACACCGCTAACAGCCCATGTAGCTGCCCTACAAATATCCTATATTGGTATGCTGACATTCCCCTTGCCATCTGCCATGGTACACAGCAGGGACAGGCTGAGGTGAGGCTGTATATGCTTCCTATATAATCCGCTTGATCCATCTGCTGATGGTTGGAGCAGATGACTAGGTGCAGGGCCTTATGTGGCATTGGAAAATGAGCCAGGGCTCATCAAAGGGGCGTGGCATAACGACTGGGTGTTGCCCTCAGGCTTATTAGGCCACACCCCATTGACACGCCCTGACTTAATGGGCTACAGGCAGCTCTTTGTAGAGATCAGCAGTCCTTCCCCCTGCGCCCCCTGGCAGACAGGGTGCTGATCTCTGCATTTATTAACTAACAGCATGCCCGGCAGTGGACAGCACCTCACCTTTTCAACCTTAATGGTGGCGCTTACCTTTGCCAGTCATCATGCCTGGGGAGGGACAGCAGCACCATTAAGGCTGAAAAGGTGTGGCCGCTGGAAGCCAAAGCCTTTTTTCCAGAGGCCTGAAGCTCCTGCAAATGAGCGGGAGGTTCAGGGTTTAGGAAAAAAAGGCCTCGACTTTCAGTGACCACACCTTTTATTTCCATAATGGTGGCACCGGCTCACGGGCATATCTTGGTTGAAGGGATGCCACGCAGATGCCGGCGCCACCATTATCGATTAAAGGCATTTTTTGTGAAGCCTGGAGCTTTCGCACATGAGAAAAAAAGCCTTGTCCTCTAGCGGCCGAGACTGCCAGGGGCCATTAGTGAACCCCAGCAGGGCCCCGCCGCAGAACAATATTCTGAGCCTGCCGGAGCTCGGCTCAGGCTAGCTCCGTCCCCCTTAAAGCCCTGCCAGGGTCTTTGCTAGTATGGTTGGAAACAGGCGGTCAGATGTTCTGAATGGTTGAGTTCTATCCAAGTATGGAAACACTGCCCTTTTCCCGTCCAACATATGCCAGAGTTCTTCTTCCAGGGATTTTGGCTCCTGAAATAAGGCTGGGAGAACCACTTCTTGTGATTGGGGAAACCTGGACACCAACGTTGGCTAAAACCTTGGATCACATGTGAGTACCAAGGAGTCTGCACAAACCTGCAGATACGGATGCTTACCTAATAATGGTGCACTTTCACCTAAACATCTATTAGATGTGATTGCGGCCAGAAATACAACCTTCATTTTCAGAGAAATCAGATCTAAAGCTTTGAGAGAAGGACCTGAAGTGCTTTTAACAGCAAGGGACAAGCCCATGCTGGAAAGGCTGCTGGCACAGACGCAGGAAAGGCTGCTGGCACAGACGCTGGAAAGGCTGCTGGCACAGACAGCCTGGCCGCCGAAAAGGTTTAAAGAAGCTTAGACACCAAATGCTTTCCCTCTGAAGTCTGTCTTCAGGGTTCCCTAAATGCCCTTTTGCCGTCCACTGTGCTGTCAGGGATGATACCGCTAGATCCATCTCAAACCCATCATGCAAAAACTGGAGGATTAACAGGCTAGCCCATTGTAGCGGATGGAAGCCCTTGCCCTCACACCGGCCTGCAAAATGTTTAAAATGCGTATTATTCACACTTCGTGTAGTGAATCTTCCAGCATCTTGTACTGTTTTTGCTATTTTCAGGGATAAGCCCTGCTTTGGCAGTCCTTGTCGTCCTTGCCTCTCAACCCTCAACCCCACTTCCCCCAACTGGGAATGTGGCTACTCCTTTTGTGAGATAGGAATCTGATAGGCCTTGGACCTGACAGCAATATGAACACTGGAGCTGTGTCCAGATCTAGTTGGAGACGATACCAAGCCGTCTCGGCCATAATGGGGCCACCACCAGGACCTCTGTACCCGAGTCCCCGATCCTCAGCAAACGCTTGGCGAGAAGTGAAAGCATACAATAGCATTGGATTGACATTGCATCCACCCCCTCCCCAGGCTTTTTTCATCTGGGATCTGGATCAGAAGAGGGGTACTTGGGCATTCTATGTAGAGGCAAACAGATCCAGAACAGGAGTGCTTCCTCCAAACTTCCTGAACACTTGCTTGTACGCTCTTGTCTGTTCACATACACCACTGCCGATATCTGTGCTTACTAAGACAGCTTTGTCCCTGATCTGAGTAACAAATGCCTTGAGGGCTCTGAGTATCTCTGTAAGTTCTCCCCAATTGGAGGATCTGTTTGCCTCCTGCTGACTCCATTGCTCGAGCCACTGATCTTGTCCTACCGCGGCTCCCCACCCCAGTGCACTGGCGTCTGTAGTAAGAATGATCTTGGTGGGGGATGAATGAGGAAAGCACCTAAGGAGATTTCAGATTTCCAACTAGATGTCCTTCAACTCATGCTGGGTAGGAATCTAAACCTCAAAGTTTCTTGAAGGTAGATCTGAATGAGTGAGCAGATGCTTTATCAGGGGGTGCACATGGAGCCTGGCCTAGGAAACCAAAAATATACATTCTGCCATATGACCCTGCAACTGTAGCATTTCTTCTGGCTGATGTTCGGTTTTTCTTTCCAGTGAAGACTGCAAACTAAGAATCAGTATCCCTTATGTCTGCATTGGGGGCACTAGGCTTTTGCCAACATGTGAGGGAGGGCAAGATTTTGAATTGGGTGCTAACATATAATATCAACATTTCTCCACTATTGCCCTCTCCTTGTCCCTGGTCAGATTATTGTTTGATCTCATTTGACTTACTGCTGCCAACTTTACTGCAGCGAGTCGATACCAACACCAGAAGTAAATTGTGAGGAACTTAAAAAGGTTATGCCAGAGGCTCTTGAACGCTTGGTTACACTGAGCAGGAAAGTGAAGAGGGCTTGTAAATGCGCTTTGTGTAAACACCCATGCCCTGTCACCATAACTGCCTATAAGAAGTCAGTCCCGGGCTATAAACAAGCAATTTTGTCAGCCAAACAGGCCGATTATAAGTCCAGTATAGGGACTCCCCTACTGGGGATAAGGACAACCACCTGGGTGATAGACGGCACAACACCCGAACCCAAATGTACCCAAAACCTCTAGCACTCCTTCAAAACCTCCCTCTGACTGACACAACCATGTGTAGTCTATTGCAATATGAAGTCAGTTTCACAAAACTCAGACAAAAAAGTTAATCCAAGATGTAAAAGGAAACATCATGTCAATTTCATCAACTGAGACGAAGAAGATCGTCCGGAAAAAAAAGTCAACCCCAAGGCAAGTATTGAGAAGAGGTGGCCCAAGGAGTCATCAAGACAACCTGTTCTAGTGCTCTGTGGCGGAGTGGGCCCTAAAACAAAGTGAAAGCCTTTTAAGGACTCAGTGAAGGAGTAAATCATCCTGGATTTGAGCTAGCCAAGAAGGGAAGCAGCACAGGAGCCAGTCCAGCTAGGGAGAATTAAAGTGGAATGGAGAACGCTTCGGGGAAGCTGAAAGCAGTCATCCACTAGAGTCGAGAAGCAGACAGCGGCAATCCTTTGCCCGGTGGTGTGGAGCTGGTTGGGAACATGCCTGGAGGCTGAGAATTGGTGGCGCGATCTGAAGAAGGTGGACAGCGTGGTCCTGCAGCAGCACCTACACCGCCGGCCTTACAAGCGGGAATGAAGAATCTGGAGCAGGAGCCGCAGAGACAAGGAATGCTTGCGCAGCGCTCCTGAATTAAGCAAGACCCCAGGAAGAACTGGCAGAGCGCCCTGAAGCCAGCAGAGGCAACGGTGCAATGCGGGAACCGCTAGGGGCACAAAACCTGAAAGTAAATACAAGTTATTTGGAAAGACTGAGTGCAAGTTAACTGAACTTGATGATATGAGTCATCTTCCTTGTCAAAGTACTTGGCAGGAGAGTGAACCAAGCAGGTCTCCTCAGTCTGCTGGGACTCTCCGTGGGCGACGGTCACTCTGCTTGAGAAGCAGTGCTGCATGCAGAGTAGAAACTGCTTGACAGAAGGGATATTACAGCGATCTCATTTAATCTTCGAATTGCTTGCACAGAAGACATTTGGGAGTGTTACGCCCCATATATTGAAAGCTGCGTCGCTTGCAGAGTAGGAACTGCGACACAGTGGGGACGTTACGGCGGTCACACTTTTCTGTCTATCCCTCTTTCATTTCTACCAAGTCGGCCTCGATAAGAAACAGACGGTGCCGACATTTCATCTATACAAAGTCAAGGAGATTTATCCCTTTTTTGAGGGATGTTTGATGTTTACAAATTTACTGGAGTGTGCTTTATAACGAGGACTACCTGTATTTGACCCAGCATCTCTAATACAGAGGAGAAGCTGGTCAAGACAAGACCAGTTTACCATCCGGTGTATGGTTTTCAGAAATGTTGTTAGGTTCATCCCTATCCTGATGATGACATAGATAACTATTCAACTCGAAACTATGTATTAAGAAGCCTATTTGACTAAGAAGACTTATTTATCTTGGCATCAACAGTCTGGGCACTAATAGTCGATAACTTTTGTCTGGAATGAACCATTATCATTGAACACTGGAAGTGTTGTTGACATTTCCATTACACAGAATTTGTATCTGTTTGCTTTTGATCCCATTAATTGTTTTTTTTAGAAAGCGTAATTTTTATCCTAACAATGGAACAGTTGTTGCACTTTCTTCACATTTCCCTTTAAAAAATGTAAATGTACTATTTTTAGAGCTGTATTGAGCTGTATTAGTATGAATGAATGTATGAATGTCTGTTATATAGGATGTGTTTTACAAAATGAATTAATGAAAGACTTTTTTACAATCTATAACAAAATAAAATTAATTTTTGATGTAATACCCTTTGCCTTGTTCTTCAGTTGCTCTCGTGTTTCCGGCACCACCACCTGTTTCATATGTATTGTTTTACCTCTAGGTGCCGGGTTTGGAGGTTCTCACCATTGTTTGTTGGTTTACTGAGTGAACCAAGCAGGCCTGGTGAAAAGGGGAGGAAGAAATTGGTTGGAACCCAAGTTAGATAAGGGTCTGGGATCCAAAGCAAAACCAAACAAGCATCAGAAGGAGTCGCCCTCAAGACAGTGGCAGAGATAAGTCCACTGACCACCAGGAAAGGGTCTGGGACCCTGTCCATAATTGTAGTGGGGGAGAAGCGCTCACTGGCCACCAGGGAAGGGTCTGGGACCCTGTCCATTATCTCAGTGTGGTAGAAGCACCCACTGGCCACCCAGTAAGAGTGGCCAGTGGGTGCTGTTGGGACCCTGACTGCAATTGTAGTGGAGAAGAAGAGCCCACTGGCCGCCAGGGAAGGGTCTAGGACCTGTCCATAGCAATCAGTGGAGAAGAGGAAACCGGTTATAATAGAAGAAGGGTCTGGGACCCCAACCAGGAGACATTAAAGCAAGTTTCAAAGGCGAGATATATATGTCATCCTGAAAGCTTGGAATATCAAGGGATATAAGGAGAAGGGAGTCATTCTCCTGGTAATAAAGCAGAAGCAGAGAGATGCCTGGGGAAGGAAGTCATTCCCCCTAGCTTTGTGTATCAGGAGTAGACCAAGAGAAGGGAGGCATTCTCTTGGTCCCAAAATAGCGCGTGCTAGAGTGTTAGTTTACTCTTTAGTTTTATAGTGTGAGGGATAGAAGTAGGTTTTGACACAGGACTGCGGTTTAATCTTTGACGGACATTCTGACAGACATTTTTAGTATTAGTTTTGAGGCAGGGAAACCACTCTTATACATTAGGGATAGCAAGGACCTCTGTTCTAATTTTTATAATAAAGGTCTATAACCAAAAACTTGTAACCTTTGCGTCAATCTCCTCCTTCCACGCCCTCAAAACGCCCAGCTGTCGATGAAGAAGCTCACTGTTCACCTGCACTCAACCTGTGCATATACATCTATCTTCTGAGACATTCCAGACCATATCTTTCTGAAGAAGAGAGTGAGCATAGAATCAAGCATAAAGCCCTCACTCTGACTCATACATGTCAGACTGGCAATGACCCTCAATAATTTGGTTGAACGCCTGAAAGCTGTGCCATGTAGAAGAGTACTTAGCTCTAATGACAAGAAAATGCTTGCTCAACTCAGATTTAAATTGCAAATGTTCAGGGGAACCAGATTGGATATCGGGGCCCCCAGTGTTTTGAATGAGCTTCCAGCCCCACCATGGGATATTCCCTGTTTAAACCACTTCAAAAGAGAAATCAAAACACATTTGTTCAATGAGGGGCTGATCAGATGTTTCCCCTGATCTGGTGCTCTTGTCCTGGCTATCTTGTTTGTTCTTTCCTTCTGACATGTTTTTGTTCTATGTGCGCTCTGAGGCCTATGGGCGTTTCACGCTATACCAATATTAGATAAATAAATAAAGAACATATCCTTTCTCTGCATTCTGGCAGAAGAACTGGATTTCGTGTTGTCCAGAATCTAGCCCTGATAAATTGAAGGTCCTGACATGGCTCCAGTCGAGATTTTTGACGGTTTATCAGCAGACCCAAGGATCTCAGTAATCTGCAAGCTTCCTCTGTATGAGCCCTCACAAATTCCTCTGATGAGGCTGTGATCATTCAATTGCCCAAGTAAGGGCAAACATAATTTCCCCCTGTGATGATGCAGATAAGATCAGCACAAGGTCTGGTCCCGCCCCCACCTGTTCCTAGAAGCGAACAAAGGTACAATCTGAGAAGTGATCTGTGAACAACCAGTATAGACATTAGAGGTAATGCAACCACCATAAAGAATACAATATATTGCTCTACACAGGTAGGGTGCGAATTAGAGTGCACTGATAAGTTTAGGGAAAGGTTGCAGAATACACAGGGAAGTGATTCATTGGTGACACCAAAGTACTTCAGCTGACAAGACAGCTAAGAAAAAGGGGGTGAGCTGAGCAGCTTGAAGTATATGACGCTGAGTATTACACGTGAAATAGGAGATATTATCCACTTGGCGTTAGTTTGTGAAAGTTTATTTCCCACTCTTCATGGATCTCCGAACGTGAGATGTGGTTCGAACCTTGGAAACTTTGAAATATGACAGTGGATTAGACTTCACCACAGCAGCGAGGAGTACATGTGTGACACCACATTGTTAGGGGTGTTCTTTCCACCTTCTCCCCTGCACTGGTTCACCCACTTTTGTTGCACGGCTGCGCTACTTTGAGTGTGACGACCCTTTGAGTTGCGCTGCCAAATTTTTAACAGGTTGTGTTCACCACTCATCTATTGAACTTGAATGTTGCCCTGATGAAGGCTCGGTTCTCTGTTACTTTTTGAACCCAATAGCCAAAACACGAGTAGGGTGAAAAACAAATGGGAATCCATTATAAGAACATTGTGGTCATTAGGCCTTGAGTTATTTACATAAGCTATGAAGTGAATCATTTACAGAGCTGCATATAAGACACAGTACAATTGAATGATTTGCCCAAGATCACACACTTTGGTTAAATGGTGAAACCGGGATGTGGACAATTTAAGCAACTGAACACCTCTTCCCAGGTTTAGTTGATATATATATTTATTAAGGTTTTGCTTTGCAGTTTATGTGCTTAACTATTACTTATAGCAATGCCTTGGAAGCAAACCACATTACATAATACACTAGCCTTTCATAATAAACTGACTATACACTATATAGATCATCATGGAAATAGGTTGAGCAATTAGAGTTTGGCTTTAGTTTTATTCTCCCTATCCTGCATGCAGAGTCACAATAGCATCATACAGATTAATGTGAGCCTAACAAACCCCCCCTTGGGTTTTAAAGCCATAGTCATTATTTCATAAAGCAGGCAAAGTTATACACCCTTCTCACTTCTGATCGCTCCCTCCCATTCCCATTTCTAAAGGGTTAAAAGTCTCGGCTAATATACCCCCTCCCTCCCATCAGTCCCCAATGGCTCACATTGTAATGCTCTGTTGACACAGAGCAACTTGAGAGCCCCTCTGCTGCCAGGGGCTCATTGGGACATTGTTCTGGCAGCAGGACACCTCTCCTGTTCGTAAAGGGTAAGGTGTCCTGCTGCCAGGACAATGAGCATGCTGAGCAGGAATTGCTCGGCATACATTGCCCTGCCAGTGGGACACCTTTCCAGTTGGGCACCCTCAATGAGGTGCCGAACAGGAGGGGTGTCCCACAGGGTCGTCATTTCAAAAAAATGCCAGCGGAAGTGACATCACTGTCATCGGCTGGGGCCTCCCTCTGGAACAACCTCCCTGCCACTCTAAAATGTCAGGACAACCATCTCTGGTTCCGGAAGCACCTCAAGACCTTCCTCTTTTCTTCTGCCTTCGCTCCCCCTCTCCCGTGCTGATCTGTTCTCTCTTGGCACCGTGCACCTGGCCACCCTCTGTCCTCCGGGACCAGGTACCTGCTCACCCTACCACCCTCCCGCACTTCCTCTGGGCCACCCCTTGCAATGGGGTCTGTATCTGTACCCATACAGCCCCCCGCCCCTTTTTCTTCCTGCACTTATCAGACCTACCCTGTCTGCTCCCTTAAACCTAGCACTTGCAAATTTCTGGCTGCACTACCACTGTTTGTTGCCTTTATTATTTATTTTTTTGTTATTTATCTGTTTCTCCTCTTCTTCGTACTTTCCACTTCTCCCCCCTTCCATTCACTTTTCCCCTCCCCCTCTCCCATGCACTTGCACGTTCTCAATGTCACTGGGCCTAGTAAGATCGCTGTTTTGTTCTCCCCTGTTCCCCTCCCTTGCCTTGTCGCACTCTGAAACGCTTGTGTACGAGCGCGATAGAAATAAAATATCAATATCAATAAGTGTAACTTCAAATGCCATTGTACGCCAACTGAAAGCATTTTATTAAATTTACTGTCTCAATTGCCAAGGTACCGTGACCATAATCCTAGTGCTGCCACATATGCCAAAGTAGGATTTATCCGTTATAGCCTCAAATACCAGGTACAGCATTATATGCCCAGGTGTCTCCACTGTATGCAAATTGCAGCCTCAATGACCAGATTGTCAGTCAGTCTTTCTGTTTCCGAGCACTATTCTCCATCCAAATAAAACTTCACTTATCAAGCTCAGAAAGACAGGCATGCCTGCATCTTGCAGGCTTTCCCATAAGGTGTGGGCATGCCCCATGTTAGAGGAAAGTGCTTATCCGGATAGCTAT
The DNA here is from genome assembly GCF_040938575.1 of Ambystoma mexicanum. Lineage (NCBI taxonomy): Eukaryota > Metazoa > Chordata > Amphibia > Caudata > Ambystomatidae > Ambystoma > Ambystoma mexicanum. Next base: position 1,277,010,585 of record NC_090931.1, on the reverse strand, counting down.
GCCAGATACATTCCCATACTCCAGATGATGTAGTCATTATATACAGGGTTAAGGTTGACATGACCAGGTGTTACCATCATACGGCAAGTGCAGGATCAAATCCTCAAGTAATACTTTATATTGGCTAATGCCTAAGTCTGGTATTAACATATGCATAGTCATTTTATATGCTCAGGTGCAGCCATCATACAGCACTTGCAGTCTCATGCCCATGTAGACCTCATTCCACCATAACAGCCATATGCTTGGCCGTGCTACCATGAAAGGCATGATCTCCCGACCACAGCTGTGGACCCCTGTTTAAGTATAATCTGAATTGATCATCCAAGCGCAAATATATATATATATATATATATATATATATATATATATAAAGGGTGACAGTCGCCGCCATATAGTTAAGGTGAGTCGGACTCTCATAGCAACACCTCAAAATTCTATTGTTGGTAACTTTTGATTTGAGTAACAGATTTGACCGAAATTTCAAAAGTGATTAAGGACTCGCGGACCCCTCCCACTGCCCCGACTGAAAAGTTTCATAAAGATTTGTTAAAAAATAAAAAATGTATTAAGAAGACCAAAAAACAAATGTTCTCCAAAAGTGCGGCCTACTTCCCATTGACAAACAAGGTACATTTTTGCCAAAGCGCACAGCCCAAATTGCCGTTGGGGGTGAAAAATCACTGGCCATGACCAGTGATACAGTTGCCACCCAGGTCTCCCATCCATGCAATAACCATTACAGACCCTGCTTATCTTCAAAATTAGGTAGGGGCAAGCCTCCTCAGGCCATGTTGCCCGATAAATGAGCCAAACTTACAAGACCTCTTAGAGAAACGGGTAGGCCCTTTCCTTGCTTTGAAGCTAAGCCGGGTCAGTCCCACTTTGAAGCTAAGCAGGGTCAGTTCCGGTTACTTCATGGATGGGCAACCTAATGGGCATCCCATTTTTATTTTTTAAACCGTGCTACTGTCAGTCCTTGAAAGTGTTGCACTCAGAGACAATTGTTTGCCTTTTGCTGAATTGCATTCTGGTATTTGTAGTCTCCCAGTCAATAATTTTAAAAACAGATCTTTTTACAGCAACAGTGGGTTTCCCATCCCTGTAGTACCTGGACACACCCTGCTTAGCGTCAAAGCAAGGAGGGGGTCACCCCCGTAGGCCATGTTACCTAATAAATAAGCCCACCTTGCAAGACCACTTAGAGCAGCATGGACTAAGGGGGCCGGATCCTTTCTTGCTTTGAAGCTCCCGGTTACTGCATGGATGGGACACTATCCACAGTCCCGAATGCGGTCTGTTTTAATAGTTTTAAATATCTCATAACACACGGCATCCGCATTATTTGTTTTAAACCGTGCTACTGTCAGTCCTTGAAAGTTTTGCACTCAGACACCATTTTTTCTGCCTTTTGTTGAATTGCATTCTGGTATTTGTAGTCTCTGAGTCAAGATGGGGGTGGCATAATCCCACAATTGTACACTTTTTTCCTAACATAGTTCTATAACGATTCATATATTTGAGTGACACTATCAAATGTGTAATTGTCAAGTTCTTTTTTATAAAGCAGAGTATTGTTGAAAGCCAGTCTTTCGGTTGGTGTTCAGAAAAGCCGCAATACATACATAGATTATGGGTTCTCCGGTGCTCACATTGCTCAGGAGTCAAAGGGCCCCGCACTGCCCCTACCTGCATAGGTTCCGCAACAGAGGAAGGAAGACTGACAGAGTCAAGGGGGTGTGGAAAAGGTGCTGGTGGTTTGCGTTCTCCTTTTCTTTCGGATCTTCTGGCGTCTATCTGTAAGATCAAGTCCAATAGTTCACCGAATGCGGTAGGCATCACACGGACTGTAGCCAATATGTCTTTTAATTCCCCAGACAACCCCTTGTAAAATACAGCTGATTATTTTTCATCCAGCCAGTCCGTTTCAGCCGCCAGCTGATTGAAATGGTGAGTTAGGAAAACAAGGAAGATGTACCCTGCTGTAGATTTTAAAAAATTCCAGGTCCGTAGCCTGTGACTTGTAGCAGGTATCAAAGACCCTATTCATGGCTGTGATGAGAGCATCACAGTCGTATAATACGTAACTGTTTGACTCGAGCAAAGGGTTGGCCCAGGCCGTCGCCATCCCACCGAGATGGGAAAGGACAAAGGCCGCTTTCGTAGTGAAATTTGGGAAGGCTGTGGGACGGCAGAGGAAGTGCAGTTTGCACTGGTTGATGAAAATCTGGTATTGTTTTTGTTCTCCAGTGAAACGTTCTGGGGGAGCAAACGGGAACTGCGTAGCCATGAGAACAGGTGCTGCCCTAAACCCTGAAGCGGAGGCTGTAGAGGGTCCAGAACCAGAAGCAGCGGCACCAGAGGCATCAATACCCAGAGTCTGAGGAGTCAGAAAACTCTGCAGGTTATCAATTCTATGGTGTAGGGCATCATGTGCTGCCGTCATATCCGACCGGAGTTCGGACACCAAACGGACCAACGCAGCTAAAGGGTCCGCTTCTTCTATGGCTTCTGTTTTTGTTACTCACCAGACGGAGAGTAAGCAAGACAGGAAGCCAGGACTACTTAAACCAGGTATTTGATTGAAGAGCTCAGGTTGGAACCTCCACCCGAGCCTCCCCTCTGTGAGGGAATAAACTCTTTTCTATGATATGACTCTCTGCTGTGTATTGTACCAGACAAAGAGGCCGATCACCTAAAAGAGCAGGGAGAACACACCGCCACGGACCCAGCTGTAAAGAAAGGACAAGAGGTGAGTAACCAACTGTAGTATTCCATCTTCACATTATATGATGGTTGTCTCCTAGCTACGGCGTCCCTGCCTGCCGAGAGGTTAGGAATGTTTAGGCTTGAAAGGAGATTCTATCGGGAGGGTTAGTGAGCAGAGAGACATAGATTAGAGTGTGAGCGGGAGTGCAGGGCGCCGGATCGACACAAGTAAATAAACCCTTTTATTTACAAATACGCTGTCTCTTTGGCATACCTCATTTGGCGACGAGGATTGCCGGCGTCCTGAGGACCCACAAAGACCTCGGAGAGCAGGAACCGAGAGCGGGCGCTCCGAGCCGTCGCACAGCATTGCGTTGGCTTGTGCTGTATTGGGAGAGAGAGAGAGGATGCTCCGAATTGACGCTTGAAATCGCGTTGGTTTGTGCCGGTTTCTTTTTTGTTTCAAGCTGATCTGATTGGCTGCAGGGCCAACAATAACACAGATAAATACAGTGTTTCTGGTGTATTGAAGAAGGGGACCCGCCTCACGGACACAGATCATGTGATCCGTTCCTCCTGGAGTCAGGCAGAATGAGGAGTGAACGATAGTCTCCTCATCCTCTTCACAGTACTTTTGACACACAGTGCTTGTCTATAAAAGAAATTTAAAAAAAGGTGGAATTTGAACAATTCTAGGGAGTAGTGAACACTGAAATTGGAGCAATTTCATTGAAACCTCATCTAACACGGACATAGCTATACAGAGTAATGCAAGGCATTAGCATACAACCCCCAGCGAGTTTCCTTCCAACTGCTGGAACAACCTGTTGTCTATTGGTTGGAATGGAAGGAATTTTGGCTAAACTATGTCCAAACAGTTGACCAGGAAGGTCTAACCCCTCATAAGAAGAAATCGCTGCTGCTTCACGGTTTGGGGTTGGAAGGACAAAGAAAATACAGAGAGTTACCAGAGTTGCCAGTAGATGAAGCTGGAGATGCTGATGAACATGAAAAAGCTATAAAACAGCTAGACAAATATTATACCCCTGAGACTAATGTAGCTATAAACAGGTATAATTTCTAAACCAGGAGTCAAAAGGAGCACGAATCTATCGAAGATTATGTATCGGCTTTAAGAGTGTTGTCACGCACATGTCGCTTTAGCAATGGGATCACCCTGGATGAACTTATAAGGGATCAGATTATCAAACACGCAAAGGATAGTTTGGTCCAGGACAGACTATGGATGGTAGGAAACCCATCTTTGCCGGAAACTATGGCCATTGCCAAACGAATAGAACACAGCCATTTGTGCTCGAAAGAAATGAAAAATAAAAAACAGGAGGCTGTTCTGAATATGCAGCAACAGAATGACAAATCCTCACTAGACTCAGGAGAACAAGGCATGGTCAACGCACTGAGGACGAGAGAACGAGCAGAAAACTACGCTGTCAAGAGTAATAGGTCTAGAGGATTTGAGAACAAAGGACACTCAGTCAGAGGGAAAGGGTGGGTGAAAGCCGAACCCAAGCCGAGTACCGCACAATCTAAAGAAGGCGACAGATGCTATAATTGTGGAAGGTTAGGACATTTTGCTTATGCCAAACATTGTCCTGCAATAGGACAAAAGTGTGGGAATTGTGGAGTGAAGGGACACTTTGCTGTCACATGCAAACGTAAAAAGAGAATTTCTGTCATACAAGACGAAGATGAAGAATCGGATGAAGAAAGAGTATTCACCATCCGTGAACCACCTGAGGGAGAGTTCAAATGCCCGAGTTGTGTCATAATAATTGACAATTGGAAACTCAAAGTAAAGGTAGACAGTTGTTCACCATGGACGATCATCACAAAGAAAACCTGGAAGAATCTATTGGCATGCAGACTTAAAAGCAAACTCAATGAACCAGATATAAAAAACCCTGGTGGATTCGAAGGGTCAAAGATCATGATGATTGGCTGGTTTTCAAGTATTGTAGAATTTAAGGACAGGCGAGCAGAAGTGAAGATCTACGTTGCAGAAAAAGGAGTTAACATCATTGGCTGGAGAGATCAAGCTGGTCTGCGGATCAGGTTAGATCTCTGTGAAAATGAACAGGTCTTGGTTGTCAATACTAGTCACAAGCGGAGAGAAGAAGTTAAGATTGTGAAAGGTACACAACAGAAGAAAATGGGACTATTAACGGACTTTTCGCATAGGATTCGCTTGAAGGAAGGAGCTGTACCTGTCAGACATGTGAAGTCCAGACCCATACCTTTTGCCATAGTGGACAAGGTTGAACAGGAATTGGCGAGGTTGGAAGCAGAAGGAGTGATAGAAAAGATTGAATCGTCGGAGTGGGCAAGCCCCATTGTGGTTGTGATGAAGAAACATGGGAAACTTAGAATTTGTGTAGACCTCAGAGATGTGAATAAGAACATCATAGTTGACATTTTTCCGCTTCCTGTAATATCGGAAATGCTGAATCGCATGGGTAGTGCAAATGTGTTTTCTACTCTGGATCTCTCTAGCACATACCATCAGATATCTCTGACAGAAGACTGTAGGGACATCACAGCATTTGTGACCCCACATGGGTTATATAGATACAAGGGCATGCCGTTTGGGTTAGCGTCTGCGGCAGCCGTATTTCAAAGGGTCATGGAACAGGTGCTGAAGGGGTTGAAAGGGATATTTGTATATCAAGACAACATCATTGTATTTGGCAAAGGTCGAGAAGAACATGACATGCGGTTAAAGGATGTTTTGTTGAAGTTGGAGAGCGTGGGTTTGAAAATTGAAAAGAGTAAATGCAAGTTTGGCATGAATGAAGTTGATTATTTGGGACACACGGTTAATGGCAAGGGATATAAACCAAAGAGTGATGCTATGAAAGCAATCAGGGAATCTCCCAATCCCAGTAATAAGGATGAGTTTAGATCATTCCTAGGGCTTTGCGAATATTATAACAAGTTTGTTGAGAAATTTGCAAATGTAACAGAACCATTAAGGAAATTGTTAAAGAAGGCGGCCAAATTTGTGTGGAGTAATGAATGTGATGAAGCAGTGAATTGCATCAAGAGGCAAATCTGCAATTCCACAGAATTGGGTGGGTATGTTTTCAGGAGATTGACCAAGGTTACAGTGGATGCTAGTGGAAATGGTCTAGGAGCAGTGTTATCCCAAATTGATGAAGGCGGCAAAGAGAAGACAATCTGCTATGCCTCCAGAGCGATTTCAGACACAGAAAGCAGGGATTCTGTAATTGAAAAAGAGCTATTGGCATGCTCATGGGCTGTAAACTATTTTAGAAAGTATCTGTGGGGTTGCAAATTTATCATACAAACAGACCACAAGCCACTCATTGAGGTTTTGACTGTGAAAGGAATGTGTAAAGCATCACCTAGGTTGGCTAGATTAAGCATCAAATTACAGGATTATCATTTTGTGACAAAGTATGTTCCAGGTAAGAGAAATGTTATTGCAGACTACTTGTCACGGTTACCGTTAAAGAATATGGATTTAGAGTTAGAAAGTAATGAAGAAATGGTGGCGTTGTTCTTGAAGTGACCTCTAAGGAAAAGTGGCTGGATGAGATCACTAAAGACATAACACTACAAAAAATTGCAGATTTTACAATGTTGGGTTGGCCAGAAAAGAGATCAGTTGATGGAAAATGTATGAAGTTTTGGGAAGTGAAAGATGAATTGTCCATAGAAGAAGGATTTTTGATGAGGGGGAGTAAGTTGATACCTCCGAAGGTGTTCTATGAGGAGCTCATAGAAAAAGCACATCAAGGTCATCCGGCATTATGGGGACTAAAAGTAATGTACGGTCTGTATACTGGTGGCCAGGAATGGATCTTTTAATTGAAAGATTTGTTAGAAACTGCTGGCCTTGCCAAAACAGTGATAAAGGTTGTAAAAGTTTCAAGTCGGAGCCTGTTGTCATAGATAAAGGAGAGGCTCCCTGGATGAAGTTAGGTATTGACATTGTGGGACCATATGCAAGACTAATAGGGGAGAAAAGGTTTTTGATAGTTATGATTGATTATTACTCAAGTTGTGTGGAATTGAAAGCTGTCAAGAAAGTTGATTCGGGAGAAATTATCAAATTCCTTAAAGAAATTTTCAGGAGAGAGGGTTTTCCCAAAACCATTATCAGTGACAATGGTGTTCAATTTAAAAGCAAGGAAATTAGAGAGTTTGCCACAACATCTGGGATTGATTGGAAGTATTCTGCTTTGTACCATCCTCAAACCAACGGGTTAGTTGAGAGATGTAACAGGATGGTTGTGGAGACAGTGTTTTTGGCTTTGAGAAACAACATGCCTGTGAATGAAGCACTTATGGAAAGATTGTGGAGTATAAGAATGTCAGTCAAAAGGGGTTTGGAGTTGTCTCCCTTTGAAATGATGAGGGGCAGAGCTCCTAACACTCTGCTCACTCCAGAGTGGGTAAATTGCAAAAGGGCATCAGAACCCAAGGAAGTGAGGAATTGTAATCGCCATGAAGTTAAGAATAAGATGTCGATAGGATACAAGCGCAGGATTGAAATTTCACCAGGGATATGGTAAGGATAAAACTAGGGCACAGTGTTAGGAAGGGTGATTCCAAATACAGCAGACCAGTTAAAGTTTTGCAAGTGCTCGGTAAGGCAATAAGAGTAAGTGGTGGATCAGTATGGAATATTGACAGAGTAAGCAAATGGAATTGGGAGTTGGGGCATGGTAGGGGGAGTCATCACAGACAGGATCAAGGATTTAGTGAATGGATGAGAAATGATGTAGGATTTCAGAGGGGTAGTGAGGAGAATTTGAATATGGAGAATGACGTTAGACCTCGAAATGTGGAGGAAGATGTACATGTAAGAGAAAACTGTGATACCTTAGCTGGTACCCAAGCTTTGGGAAGTAATCATCAGGAAGGTGATCCTGGGGAAGACGGTATACTTCAGAGAAGAAATTCTAGTACAATTGATGGAAGCAGAAGTGTTGTTGACAGTCGTGACAGCCATATAGAATCTGAGATTGTGCACAACTCTAGAGAAAGGAGGTTACCGTTCTGGTCTAGAGACTATGTCATGGGGAAGTAGAGACATACAAATGTTAGTCTTGTAGATTTTTTTTTTCCCCAACTGTAAATTGTTTCAATGTTGCATGATTTGTTATGCATTTTTTCATTATATAGACATGTATTTTATGCTTGTAGTATTCCATTGTTATTTGATTCTTTATCATTTTCCTTAAAATTTTAAAAGGGGGAGGTGGTGTAGTTTACCACCTTTATATTGTTATTTGGTTCTTTATCATTTTCCTTAAAAATTAAAAAGGGGGAGGTGGTGTAGTATTCCATCTTTACATTATATGATGGTTGTCTCCTAGCTACGGTGTCTCTGCCTGCCGCGAGGTTAGGAATGTTTAGGCTTGAAAGGAGATTCTATCGGGAGGGTTAGTGAGGAGAGAGACATAGATTAGAGTGTGAGCGGCAGTGCAGGGCGCCGGATCGACACAAGTAAATAAACCCTTTTATTTACAAATACGCTGTCTCTTTGGCATACCTCACCAACAATAGTTCGAGCTACCCCCAGACATCCACTAATTAGAGCAAAACCTTAGTAAGACTCTCCCATATTTTCAATGGAGAGGATACTGGAGTCATCTACAAGTGTAGAAGGAGATTAGGTTCTACTCTGACTATAGGAATATGTATAGGAATATGAATGATTGGGATGTCTTACCACTGATCAGAGAAAAGAAGCTTGAATTGTCCAGAAAAGAACACAACGAAGGTATAAAACAATAAACAGGAAGGTTAGTGAGGATTCTATACCCGGGCGGCACGAGGAGCGCACTAAGTACGGAATGTGCACTTGCCAGCAAAGCGTCCCTGCGTGCACTTATGGACATGAGATGCAAGCTGTTCAGAGGAAAGCAAGGGTCAGTTTGCAGTAGTGGATACAGTAGCAGTTACACCTCCAGCAAGTGATCATGACCTCATTGAACATCACACTGGCACCATACCTAAAATTGTATGAGATGATAAATGACTCTGTGAAAGAGATGACTACTACTAACATACAAATTTAAGAGGCAAATATACAAACGGATTTGTCCCTGCGGAATTTGAACGTACGAATGGACAAAGAAGCCGAAAAATCCCACACATGGCAAAATCGCCTCACTGATCTGGCAAGGAGAGATGCTAATGATAAGTCCTTATTGATGGAGGCGGTTCTGGGAGATTGCAAGTGGATGCAAACTTTATGCAAACAGAAAAAAGATGAGGTAAGCATGGTTGAAAATCCACGTCGAGGGAAAGGCCCCATGAAATTGAGTCACAATAAACCAAATCAACCCATGCAAACTGAGCTAATGACCAAAGAGGTTATATTGATCTCTCCCGGTTGTAAGGGGATGGGAAGTCGTGACTCAAAAAATTCAATCAGAAAAATCCAATTTCGCTATCTTTAGTGGTGGGACATCTATGGACCTTTCCTCAGAAAAGGGAAATGAGCAGAAGAAAAAACCAAACGAAAATGGCAAAAAAACAAAAAATGAAGGCTTAAAACGGAAGGTAAATGGTTCCAGGGTATTCTTAAGGAATCTAAGAACGCCCCCAAGAAGAGAAAACCTCCAACAGGCAAAGAAGCCGAGGAGAGAACTGGCAATGGGAGACACAAATATTTTGGTGGACACAAATGCAAAGGATGTGGGAGGGGGGAAAAACCCTCCTTGGAGGATAATGGAGATGAGTCAGACCAACGAGAAGATCTAAGTGACCTGATTGACATTATGGAAGAAAATAGGGAGGACGAAGAGTGGCAAAGCATCAGCCCATCAGAATGGAAAACTATGGACAACTGGGAGATGGTGGAGGGGAGCCCTAATCCCTCTGATCGCAAGAAACCCCAACGAGATATCCTGCCGAAAACCTTAAAGGAGACAAAAAGCGGATCCGACTCATCGGAAAGGGAGGAAGTCAATGAGGCTGATGACAATCCTGCTAACTTCAAAACCTTAGAACAAAAAAGACAGGAGCTAGCTACCAAAGAAAGGAGGGTACGATTTCAACTTGAAAGCTTTCATCTAAAACAGGATGGTAAAAACAGAATTAAAGAAACAAAGAAGATCAACAAAGGAATAAAAGCGTCCGTCCCTCCTTCGAGGAAAGCCCCATCAAAAGAATGCTATTTGAAATTAGAGACGACACTCAATGGACCAAGAAGGGCTTTGCATATGCTAGGAGCTATGTAGTCTCGCTTTGTAACCAAACATCAGCTCTACGCATGATATCTACTGAGGACATTAAAGTTGTGGAATTCCCAAGAGAACAGAGAATGGACCAAGTTATATTGCATCTTAATTCAAATGACATCAAGCAGAAATTTCTGATGGTTACTGACATCCTAAGAAAAAAGGGATTTCGTCTGACGGAATTAGAGGATGACATTAAACCTGATAGTATAGATATATCACCAAAGGACAGAAGACGTGCTAATAATGAGGTCTCATCCTGCACGGAAAAAGAATCTATGGGAAAAAAGAGAGAAAAAAATGGTCATGAAAAAGAGGAAAAGAAGATGAAGACTCCAAAAGAAAACAAAAAAGAAGGAAACAAAAATCCCGAAAACCATTTATACAGCACCAAAGAAAATGTTGAAAAACTGAAATCTTTGAGGTTTACGGTAGATAATTCACAAAACCCAAGGAAGGGTAAAATAAATGAAAACAAACCTGAAAATAAACCAAATGATTGGCCCCCCATGGCAAATGATTGCAACTCAAAAAAAAAACAATAGAATAAGGAAGTTGGAAATGAATCCGTTCGCTGTGCCTCATGGAATACCAGAGGATTTCATTATCTGTTCTCGATGGAAAGCTCTTTCTTGACCAAATATGATCTCATTTGCATCCAAGAATCATGGCTGTGTGAACCTCCAATATGTGAAGGATATGAAGTCTACTTCAATCTGGCAAAAAAGGGACTGAAAGGCCGACGGTTTGCAGGCCTCTTGGTATTAAAAAAAATCGATAGCCACTTACAAATACTCAAGCACGAAGCTCCAAATCCTTACGTTCAAATATTCAAAATAACCTTTACAACAGAAAATCAGGAGGAGATGACCAATTTGCTATTGATTAATACATACTTGAGGGAAAATATGCCAAACCCAGGGTCATACTTAAAATCTATCACGAATGCCATTGACAAGTCCATGATGGAGGAAGAAGATCAGCTCATATTGCTGAATGGTGATTTAAACATCAAGCTCCTAGACAAAGGGGGCAAAATTAAAGAGATTGAAAATCTTACAGGAAAAGAAAGCCAATGGATGATGGAAATGGGCATACGGGATATGATGATGTTAAACAGCCAAACAAATGGCGACCTTATGGGGGCCGACACTTGGCATAGTGGAAAATTGAGAGCATGCTTGGACTATTGTTTTGTGGGAAGAGATACGCTTGCCTGGATAAAATCATTTCGAGTCATCAAGCAAGCTAATAGTGACCACTCTCTTCTGGAAACTGAGTTTGCATGGGATTCAAGAGCTTTCCCAAAGGGAGGAAAAGTGATGGAAACAGAGATATCGTGGGGAAGAAACAGGCTGCGACTTAAAGATCAGATCATACCAACACTGGCGAAAAATTTCCAGGAAGCCGTAGAAAAGGGCGAGGAGGTGGTCGATTATAAATGGCTGTTTAAAGCTTATGAGGTTAAGTACGATTCATCTAAACTGAAGCAGGTCAAAAGGAAACACACCTTTAATGAATTTGTAGTCGCCAGACGAAAAAGATATAGAGCCGACCTCAGGCGTATAAAAAAGTCTCATAGCCTAGACAAATGCGAATTGGAAAGAAAATGCCGACAAACCTACAAGAATTGGCTGCAATCAACCAGATACCAAAGAACTGAAAGAGACGCAGAACAAATGATGGCAGCCTTAGCAACAAATAATACAAAAAGTACCTGGGATCTAATTAACAACAGAGATTCTAATCAATCGGCCATAGGTATTAACCAAGTCTCTGAGAAAAACTGGTTCGACCACTATACTGCCCTGTTCAAAGGAAAAAATGAGGAAAAAGTAGTTGATAAAAGAAAAGGAAACGCTACCTGGTCATTGAACTTCGATAGGGAAGACATTCAAATACTGATCAAAAAATTAAGCTCTTCCAGGGCTGCTGGTCCAGACGGCGTCTCCAACAAAATGTTAAAAGAAAGCATGGAAGGCTGGTCAGACCTAATTTACGCACTTTTCAAACAAGTAGCGAGAACCAAACAAATTCCAACTACGTGGACAGAGGCCTACATCATGCCTATTTTTAAAAAAGGTGACCGCGGTAATCCTAGAAATTACAGGCCGATTGCACTACTAGACTCCATTGGCAAGCTCTTTGCCTCCATCCTCTTACGGGATTTAAAGAACTGGGCAGCTCAAGCCAGAATTCTGGACGAGAGACAAACTGCTTTCGTGAGTGGAGTGGGCACCTGCCTTAACCTGTTCCTGATCAATATATTAAAAGCAAAGGCCCTAAAAGGAAAAACAACGATCTACTTGGCCTTTATAGATCTCGAACAGGCGTTCGATGGAATAAATAGAGAACGGCTGTGGGCAAAACTGAGCAATTGGGGATGCCCTGTGGACCTATTGGAGGCAATCCAGGCACTGTATACCGATACCTCGATCCAGGTTCAAATTACTGCAAATGGAGGTCTATCAAGGTGGATCAAGACATCCCGAGGCATCAAGCAGGGATGTGCCCTCGCCCCTTTTCTCTTCATACTCTACATGGCTGATATGAAGTCTTCACAAGATCAGATCCGGGCCTTCCCACGAAGGTAAATGGCATAGAGATACCCTGGATGCTATATGCGGATGACGCAGTGTTCATAGACCAGACGCCTATAGGTCTTCAGCGCAGGATTTAGGCTTTTAATGACTATCTTAAAGCCAAGGGGCCTCATTAGGACCCAGGCGGTAAGGGGTTTACGGCGGCGTAAACAGCGCCGACCCTTACCGCCTGATTCCGAGGTCCCTTAGCGCCATGGAGGATTTAACACCTGCTTTTAGTAGGTGTTAAAATCCATGGCGCTAAGGGACCTTGTTAATTACGCCACCGTAATTTACGGTGGCGTAATTAACGCCTTCCCCACTCCCATTATGCCCTATGGGGCAAAAATGGGAATGGGGAAGGGTAAATGGGTTAATGGGGACTTACCGCCCCGCCAACCTCAGAATGGGGCGGTAAGTCCGCCAACCACCATGGCGTAAACGTAGTTTACGCCATGGTGGTAAAGGTACGACCCAGGCGGTAACTTACCGTCTGGGTCGTAATGAGGCCCAATGACATGAAAGTAAACGCAAAAAAATCTATGATTTTGACTATGAAATCAAGCCGCGGAAAGAAATTAGCAGGGAAAATACAGACTTGGTCATTGGAAAAAGAAAAACTGGCAGTAGTCGATACTACGATCTACGTCGGGATAAGAATTAATAGGAACTGTAATGAGCAGGCCCATTATACCCTGATCAGGGAAAAACTAAAAAGTCTGGTTAACCAAGGGCTACTTCTACATCGTAGATACGGGAAATTTTCTCTGTTGCCGATTACAACCTTCTATAAGCAAAAGGTAGTGGCCGTCATTACATATGGAGCCGAGGCCCTTCTAGCCCTAAGATGGGAGGTCTGGAACCTATGCGAAGCCTATTTCTGGCGAAAGATCTTGCGCCTTCCAAATTCGCTACCCTTGGAACTTATAAGATCGGAACTAAGACTGCAATCCATCACTTCAATCACGACGTGGAAATCACTATCGCTTTATAGAAAGTGTGTTTTGGACAATCCACATGTGCCATTCAGAATCCTAGCAAAGCCAGGGGTTTCCAGTAGTGATTCAATTCTCCAAGACTGGAAAATGAGATGTGAAGAAACTTTAAAATACCTGGCGATCTCTGAAGACACCCTGAAAAATAACCCAGATAAGGCTAAAAGAACAAATCGGGAAAAAGACTGGGAGGAAACTCAGGAAAAGAAATTAACACGAGACCTATGTCATAATGTCATCTGGGAACGCAAATCTCTGAACATGTTACCTCCATATTTGATGAAATTTCCCTCACAGCACTATCGAGATCTGCTTATGCGCTGTAGATTTAACATCTGGCACTCGAGAGAAATAAGGTGGCGAAGAAGGCAAATTGACAAATCACTAGCATACTGTAGATTTTGCAGAAAGAAGGACCAACTGGAAACTATAAGGCATGTGATGGGGAAGAAGAGTATTGGGAAAGGCTCATCACAGCTGAGAAAGTGGGCCGTACTTTGGATGCATTGAAATTTGTTGAATCCTTAAAACTGGAGCAGGAGGAGGGGGAGTCTGAGGTGGACGCCACCCAAACAACTGGTGATTCTGGCCTAGGGGCGATCATTTAGGGATTTTTTTAACTTGACCCTAATTTGGGGGGCCTCCACCTCTTTGAGGAGGGATTGCTAAAGGAATGTTAAAGGTTTAACTTTGTTTAACCAATAAAACAAACAAAAAAAAACAGTAGCAGTTATGACAGAGAAAGGCTAATTTCTCAGTGAGAAATGAATGTCACTCTGGAAGTTCCAACACAAGAGAATAAACCAATAAAGCCAAGAGGTTTTCAGCACATTCGAGATGCAGGCAGGTAATTGATGTATAATACGTGCGATAAGGCAATCCGTAGGCAAACTACGGGGTCCGGTAAACATACGGGCAGCAGAAGTCACATAAGCAGGAGACAAGGCAATCCGTTAGGCAGGTTATATGATCCGGTACACGAGCGGGCAGTAGAATCACATAAGCAGGTGACGAGGCAGTCCGTTAGGCAGGTTATACAGTCCGGTACATGGGCGGGCAGCAGAATCACATAAGCAGGAGACAAGGCAGTCCGTAAGGTGAAGGCAGAAATCTGATGCATGGTAGAGCGTAGAACGAGTTGAGTGGCAGGAAAGACAGAAATTTTAGAATGCCGGCTATAACTGTAAAAAGAAGCAGCGTTCTCCAAGCCACCATGGATTAAATCAACAAGGAGGCAGGATCGCATGAATGAGAGGCTCCCATGCCCTAGCCTCAGAACTACAATCAGGCGTCAGTATTATGGGTAATGTAGTTTACAGTTGACGCAACAGGTGCGGTTGCAGCTACCCTCCACGGTAGCTGCCACTTGGAAAGGAAAGGAGCTGCTAAGTGCCGTTCACAAGGCAGAGAGCTATCACTATCTTAGAAGTTACTTTTGGGTGGTCCGCCTGTCCTAATGAGAAGAGGAGGTGAGAGGGGCATGAGACGGCCGCTGATGCGGGTGCCGAAGCGTAACATTAGTGGCCTGGAAGCATTCTAAAAATCTATGGAATAACATTGAAAATTGGAGGAGAGTTCAATCCTGGCTGGCTCTACATTACAGATACAAGAATTTCTTGCTGCTACAGACTGGTACTTACCAGAGGGATTCAACCCTGAACACCTGAAACCAATCAGCCTCCTCATGATTGCTGAGGCATGAAAGCGCACTAGGAGATGATCTTTGGACTTTTGAGCGGATTGCAACTGGGGCTCAGGGTTGCACCCCTGTGACCCCTCTTTTTGCTTGTGTATATATGTATACACATCAGTGAAAAAACTTAGTTAAAGGGACGTTATGGTTAAGTTGCGCTACTAGAAACCTATCAAATTCAGTCCAAAAACCTTTTTAAAGGGACATTGTAGTTACTTTGCACTAATAACAAACTATCCATATTATGGTTACAAATTAAACGGAAAAACCCCAGACATTCAGCAGTTATGGTAAGCTAAGCAACCATAACTCGTGCCTCCACTGTGCACTGCTACGTCTAAGACCCATGACATCAAAGATGACATCACAAATGTCATTGATGACATCACTGTACCAAAGTACCAAACTAAGTATGTGTGTGCTGCCGCAGAACTTTTTCTAAAAAGAGCACCAAGACTTTAGACATAATATACAAAATAGAAGACAATGAGGAATCCCAGTGGCACATTTCAACTGTTGACACTGTTTCGGATGGACTCTACAAGCTCTGCCAAATCATACGACTATACCAGTGATAGTCTTTCACACAATTGTTTCGCAGCCCGAAAACGTTTCTACTTGTTGATGACATCTAGATCTTTTGTCAACACGTCTTTGTTATACAATTTTCCAATGCTCTTCAGCTCCTTGAGTCCTGACGAAAGTTCTTAGTTTTCTAGCCAATTGTTAAATTGTGAGAAATACTTTGTAACATACAGTCTCCAAACCAGAAATACCCAAACAGTGTCGACAGTTGAAATGTGCCATGAATATGTATGTAGAACATAAGCACTTTTTCTTACTAACCTCACTGATCTGGTATTGTTCTGAAATAATAACTGACAGTCTGGGATTCATACAGTATATGCTAACTCCCACCCATGAATTGGGTCATGCTCTTGACTGGTTAGCAATTCTTACTACTACCTGTAGCGATGTTAGCACGAGTCCCTGTGCCTGGTCTGACCATTTTTTTGTGCACTTTTTATCAAAAGTGCCGTTCCCATTGATAACAACGAAAAAACAACTTAGCCTTATCCTGCAGAATTTAAAACGCATTACGGTCGAAAATATCGAACCCATGCTTAACAACTCTGTGAAATTTCGAACAGAAATGTCCTCGCAGGACATGGCTGCCCTCCTTATTAACAATTTGGTCAGCATATCAGAGAAACTTGCTCCGCTAAAGTTAAAAAAGGTAAATAAAGAAAAGAATAAAAGTAAGGCCTGGTTCTCCGAAGAACTTAGAATTAAAAAAACTGCGTCTATTAAAGCCTTTTTTGCTTCGAAACCGGAATCTAATATGGATCTTTTAGCTAGCTATAAGAATATAGTACAACACTATAAAATGTTATTCTAGAAACTAAAAGAAATATCCATAACAATCGCATTACTAATGCTAAGTCAGATATCAGGGAAATATTTAAGATCCTGAAGGAACAGGAGATTACGCCGGCCCCCTGATGCCCCCTTGCAAAAAAAGACAAACAATGGTGCCAACTTATTCAATATGGATTACACAATAAGTTGCACAAAATTCAGACAGTAATGCTTGAAAAAAAGTTGATGCTAACTACTTCCGCCATCAAGGAATCAACTAAACACCATACTCATGATCCTGCAGTCCCTCAGTTCAATTTTCATCCAATATCAGAGAATGAACTAACTAAAATCATTGAACGGATGACATTTTCTCATTGCACCCCACTTCTTCCCAAAGCAGTGTGCCTTTTCATAAATGCCTCCTTGAAGGAGGGAAAGGTTCCTGACGAGTTAAAATTAACAATGGTTACTCCCATTCTTAAGAAACCTGAGTTGGCTAGGGATAACCCACTCAACTATCCGCCCATATCTAACACACCATTTCTACTGATCTACTGAAGATACTTGATCGGGTTGCCTATAGTCAGATTGCGGAGAAGAAGGAGAGATTGTTACTAATCTATACACTAAGCCAACTGATGTGAATAACACCCTACATTACCAGAGTTACCATCCGAGATATCTAAGGAATAATCTACCGTACAGTCAGTTCCTTCAAGCCAAAATAATTACTTCTGTACAATCCACACTTACTGTCGAGATTGACAAAATGGCCAGTAAATATTCTATGCAAGGTTATCCATAGGAAATCATACCTACAGCCAAAGAAAGATCTTTCGTTAAAACTCAAGCAGAACTCTTAAATAAAACATCAGAGTCTAAAGAAATACCCTTTCTATATACTCTTAAATATTCAAGTCAGAGCCACCATATCAACCGGCTAATAAAGACAAATTGGAGGATTATCCAGATGGATCCACACCCCCAGAAACTCTTTCCCGAACCCCCAATGATTGCCTATAAAAGAGGCAGGAACTTTAGAGACCAACTAGTGAAAGCAGAACGAGTTCAGGATCAACGACAGATGACTTTACGCACAAAGAAACTAGGCACTTTTGCTTGGCTACACTGCTCCAACTGTAACAAAATCACGAAAGGTGACTATGTGAGATACCCACGTACAGGAGCCAAAATTAAACTTAAATATTATGCCACCTGCGATACCAGGTCTGTAATTTACGCCCTTATTTGCCCTTGTGGCATTTATTATGTGGGTCAAACATCAAGGAAAATGAAAGAAAGACTCAATGAAAACAAGAGTAACATCCGGACCAACAATGAATGCTCTCCAGTGTCAAGACACTTTACTGAGAAACGTCACTCAACTACGATTCCAAATCCTTGAGGTTGTCCATAAAGCCCTCAGAGGCGGTAATCATGCAAAGAGACTGGATCAGAGAGAACTGTTTTGGATTGATAAATTGGACAGCATGAATCCTCATGGTATGAATGAAGATTTCCATTTAGGGGCCTTCTTATAGAGACTCGGTACATTACTGAGGTGGACCTATCGGTCCTCATCTTCCAACGCTAGATATGACAAAACCACTTTTCTGTTAAATTGCTTTCCCCAGTGTCTGTGAATATTACCCATGTCAACATGTTTGTACTTCTTGAACACAGCATGCTGTATAACTATTAATTTATTCTTGAGAAGAATATTTCCAATCGTCCAGTACTAATCCATGTACAAAATGTGTTTACACCCTCCACTGAGACTGTCGATCATGGGCATAGGGTTATAATGACGATAACCACTGGTATCATGATTAAGAGTGTTAAATTACCATTGATTAGAATTCTACATGATTGACCTCTAACATGAATAAATGTACCTCCAAACTGTTAGACCATACTAAACAGGAAGTAATAATATCTTCCAATAGCACATGTGATATTATGATTTGTGTTTCCCAATACGAACATTCATCTAAGACAAGATTGATAAACTCTGCAGTGTCACCATGGATGTGCACTACACTATCTACTTAGATTGTGAGCATAGGATCCTCATGTCTCAACTCTATTATTAAGGTGACTGAACTATGTGGATACTTTTAGATTCCTCTTCATTACTTTCTAATTCTAATGTACTAAGTAAGACATACCTAGTATTTGTCCCACTAAAATTCCTAATTTAAACATTTGGCGTAATCATCACGCCATCTGTTGTTGAAAAATAGCATGGAATTTCATTGGACGAATGTGTTTGTTCCCTTTTTTTTTAAATGAGAAGTTTTTTTTAAAAATTGAGAAGGTCTCTATCGCGACACGTTAACAAGTGTCCTCATTTTTAAGTATTAATGATATGCCCCTAGAGGGTGTGTACATGCACTCAGACCACACGCGTACCATTTTATGACATAGAATGTTTACATCCGACGTCATCACGCTCACGCAACTAGACGTCAGAATGTTTTATTAGCATACTTGCGCTACCAGCGTCTTTCCACATACTGGATGGCGACGCGGACCTGAAGGGTCTCTGCCACAGCTGACCTTACAGGTAAGCCCTGACTCCCCAGAACTTCCCATATTTTCACCAATGGAGACTGGGCGGCACACACCGCTAAAGTCACTTTGAACATATAAATATAGCACCGCACCACGTGAACGTTCGTTTTGAACTTGAACACTCGAGTGCTGTGTTAGATTGATTAACTACTTCACAGGGACAACTATTCTGTGTCCCTTTAAGCCTCACTTTGACGAAGAGATTTTTAAGTGCATGCGCACATTCTAATTACATGCATTTATACTTGTACAGGCTGACCGTCACACAGACTGTGAGACAGACATTCAGGACACTACGATTTGTACTTCCCGGCGACTCTCCTCAGGTAACAGTTAGTGGGTACCTACTAAGACCAGATATTATATCATAATCGTGTTCACTGTATTGACTGTAAGCACACTATAATTTGTGATAGATTTTTGTCTGCCCATCATATTGAGACCTCACACTACGAAGATGAAGCATTATACTCAATCGCTCTACACACCATTACCTAGAGATGAGGTAGGCGTTTTTACATTTCTGTGTTTCTCTGCGATATTATCTACTTAAATAGTACTATTATGAATTTGACTCCTAGCATTACTATGTATCTTTGCAGATATAGTGTATATATCGAAAACCCACATATAGGATGCGCGCTTCCTACGTCATACGTTCATGACCACTTTTCCTACGGTATCCTGTGCATCACCACTTTATGCTGGTATCCAGTTCCATAAAAAGAGGCAGGGCCTCTTTTTTCTAAATATGCCTTTTTTCCTGGCAACCTTGAAATCATTGCCATAATAACTAGATGAATGTTCCTATTTAACTTCCCAGAAGACTACTATTGGTGATCAGCCATCCCTATCAGAAAGAAATTCTCGCAATTGAGAACACATCTTTACCTAGAGAGTCTGGGGCACCTATGAGAGGTAGGGTCTCCATATTTGCTGATAGTATGATTAAAGTTCTACCTCCTACCCTTCCTTCCGCTCTTCTCTAAAATCTTATCTCTTCCATTCCCCTCCCTAACACATTTCGCTTCCTCTCCTATTTCTGACACTACCTTGTCCCTCACATTTTACTCCCTCTCTTACTTCTGTACTTCCTCACCCTCTCTTTCCTCTCTCCTCCCTCCTGCTCTTTTCTAGTCTTATTTGTTCCATTCTTCTCCCTCACACCTTCTCGTCTCCTTTCTTACTTCTGCTTCTACCTCCACTCATACCTCCCATTCCCTCTCACACCTCGGTCTCTCTCTACTCTCACCTTATCTCAGCAATAATGTAAATTGTTCCTTGTACTGTTTTCTGGTTGTGATTCAATTGCCATTTTATGCTTGTTGTATATTTACTTGTTCCTCATGTAAAGCACTTTGGATTAAAGCGCTATATAAATTCAATAAAATACAAAAAATACAAAATATTGATAGACATTTATTTGATTTATATTATGCAGTTGCCAGAGTTTGAGTTTCAGAACACATGAATTCAGCAACTACTCCTAATGAAGAAAATGTAGTTTCCGAAACGCATTGAGTTTTAATGTGACAACCCGTTTTAATGTAATATTGTAACTTCGATTGTGGATCTTGAAGGTTGTTTCTTTCATAATTAAATTGTTCTAATTTTTTTTAAATGGTACTCGAAGAATTGATTTGAAAGATGTATTTGAAAACACAGAACATTTATTACGGTTTAATTCATTTTACGTGAAAATTACTTAACCATTGTTTGTCTCTGTACAATATTCCGAGTGTGCAGGGGACGTGAGTGATCCACAGCTCGGGGACACTTTTTGTTTCTTTGTACTATGTTCATCACAACCTAGTGTCTGGGTTGTGCTACTCTCCTCTGCACCTCACCAATTTATGCAATATCCCTTAATTGTTAACACAACCAGGTGTGCACCTGTATTCCTTTTCTCCTTTTCTCTATAGTCAGATTACGAGCATCTGGATCAACATCCCATCCTCCACTCTCATCATTCGGGTTTTAGGAAACAATATGGTACAGAGTGTAAAGACTGGAGCGGGGGTCTGTACTTCTGCTCTCTATATGGTAGGGGAGAGGCACAGAGGGCCCCAGCCAAGATTCTCTATTACGGTAGCAATGGACGAACAATCAAGGCCTAGCTTCTCAGGAGGTGATGCATGCTGGTTCTTAAGTACAGTGTAGTCCCCAAGCCCTCACAAAGGAATATCCACACACTGTAGTAGTTAAAACACAGCCTTTATATAATTAAGTTCAGGGTTATGTACACAATCACAATAACTCACTTTGTGCTCAGTAAATCTACAATGGCAAATATATACAGTTCTAAGTGGTACCACAATTGTTATCCAATTTCATGAAAGTGCATCAACTGTACTCTGGTTAAATGTCACACAAATCACTTAATAAAGGTAACCAGAGTAGACATAGGAGGAAAGCAGTTGGTTAGAACAATTGGCAGAATACTGGCCCCTACCAACTAGACACAATTCTGTGTGGAGATCCCCCCACCTGGGCAACCTGTAAAGTAAAGATATATCACAAGCCCAGTCCATATATTGATCTATAAGACTTATTTCCTTCTATAATGTTTCTACCACCCCAATGTACCTGGAATAGCAGAGTTCGATGTTGGGTCGTCGACAGATCCTTCTTGAGTGGCTTCCTTTAAAGCAGGATCCACGAATTGTCGAGATCCCTCGAAGACAGTGAACTCGGTGTTGAGGCGGCAGCTTCGATCCCAGCGGTGCTCCTCGACGACAGAGCGAAGACGTCCTGCAAGGAAGAGGTGTGCGGGGCTCCTCGATGTCGATAGTTCAGGACCGCAAAGAGATTGTGAAGAACTGTGGCCCAACAAGGGCGTCGATTCGCCCGGCGTCTCTACGGTCTTTGGGCGGCGGGAAACCCATCGATGGATTCTCCTCGGTGCCTCGGCGGCCTGGCCTTCTCCAGTGGGATAAGGCCGGTGGCAGTGCGGACGAGCACGTCCGTGAATCAAAAGTCTTAGGCAAAGGAGCGTGCGGCTCCAGTCGTCGATGGCACGGCATCAAGCGGTCCCCTCTTCTGGGCAACACGGCTTCGACGGGCCTCCAGCGGTTATGCAAACCTGCAAACCCTTGTCGACGATGGTGGACGGAATGTCCAGTGCTTATCTTGGTTCTCCTTGGCGGTTCCAGTCTCTGGTCGGCAGCCTTTAAAGGGTCTGACTTCCATGGCGCTTCGGCAAAGGTTAGTGGTGCTCGATGGTCCTTCGCAACATCAATCAGGCATACAGTGCATTCAGGCCATCCTCCTCCCTCTCAGACACTCACAACAAGGAATGTATTTTGGGACAAGTACCCAGCTTTGGGCAGGGCTGTCTCAGTCATTGTGTCAAACACCAGAAACCAGACATCCACAACAAGAAGTGCATATTGGTCACACACGCCATTCACTCAGGTTCCACCCACAGGATGTACCCACAACATACAGTCACTGGGAAGGCTCCAGCCAGTCTGGCCTGGACTTCACAACAACACGATATATGGAACATCCACCCAACAGCCAGTCAGGGAGAAGGTTGCTTGAAACAAGAGGGATGGCGTCCTGCCACTTACTTTAAGTCTCTTTACATATATATTTTAGTAAAGGCTATGTTATTCAGCATGCATAATATGGCAAAATCTATTTCATTAAGCTAACTGCCATACGTATTCAAAAAGATGAGCAATTGAGCCCTTCAAGGGTGCACTGTAGCTTTTTATTTAGCCAGTGTTAGTAAATGCAGAGAGAATTTTCTGCATTTAGGTTTAACATGAAACTTTTTCATTTTCTGGTGTACATGTGGATCAAATCACAGCGTCTAGAAACGGATCGAATTATGGAGCGGGATTGGGGGAATGAAACCCTCAAAATGATATGGTCCCGTGACGTTTCGGCAGAAAGGCTTCTTAATGAGCCTCAACCTGGTCTCCCCTATGTGAGAAACAAAGGAAAAGAGAGAAAAAGAGAGGGGCTCAAATTGTTGTAGAGCTCATCTAGAAGGATTAAATCTGATGCTAGTAATACTGGCATGCAATAAAATCTAATTGGGACCATGTGGGTGAACAATGGTGTCATTGTTCACTGGCTTGCTGGCAGTTGGTTACTGACCTGGACGGAAGTCAGTGGGTAGTGTTTTCTTCCAGTCGGTGTTGGCAGGGAACTGGGAGTGGTGTGCAGCGGACCTCTTCAAACTGTAGGAGGAGGTTCCTGCAGATAGGTAGCTGGTGTGCTGGATGCGCTAAGGTACGGGGAAAATTATAAAAAACATATATGTATAGGCAAATGAGTATAACTAGAAATGGTAAAAATCACTAATGTATAGTGGTGTGCTTGACTAGAAAAAATGGCATAAAAGTACCTGTAGGCACAGTCTTGCAGCCACTTGGATATTCTTGGCTGTGCACGATTGGGAAAATCCCTTTGAAGGATGCTTGTAGATGGCGATCAGGCGGTGGCCCATGTGTTTGTGGGGCTCCCCCGTTTCTGGGGTCTGAATTTAGCCATGCCTTGGTGTGGCTACAGGACCCTAGAGTAGGAAACCAGGGCAAAGTTTAAAAGAAGTCGCTAAAAAGATTTTTTGACGCTAATAACATTTCTGAAAGCAGGGGGTGAAAGGCGCCGGCTCGTGCTGTGTTGGTCTGAACCATAGTGGAAAAGTGGAGCTATAAGCACGGATGGCTTCCATAGCGGGGGTGATTGACCCCCGGTTTCCACGTGGCTAGCCCTGCAGGGCGCTCATACCTGCGTGTCCAGAGATGAGTCGTTTGCTTTCTTGGGCTGCAGATACCGACTGCGAGAGCCGGCGCAGGTACAGTGAAAAAGCAGAGCTGCGTCTCGGGTGCGCACAGCGCAGGTATGGAGTGTCTGAGTCCCTGCGTATGCGCGATCAGTGCCGGCCCGTGGTTGGCATGGTAACCCTTCAGTTTGTACGGGACGCAATATTTCTTAAAGGAAAAGGAAAAAGAATAGACATAGAGCCTCTATCGTGTGGACTACAATTAGGGCTGTTGGACAAGGGGAGCGTGTAGGAAAAGATTGTGGAGGGCACAGATTAGCATTTCAGCAGATCAGACAGACAGCGACCGCAGATACTGTTTAGCTGAACCAAGACCCACAAACTGGACACGGGGGTAAGGTTGTTCCGCAGAACTGTATAGAAAAGTGGAGGCTAAATAATAAGGAAAAGAACTTCACACCTGAAAGAAGTAGAGAGAACAAGTTACATCGTACTCTTGAAAAAAATCATGTTTGTGCCTGATTGAATTCAAGTAAAAAGAAATAATAAAAAATAAGAAAAACGCTCACGGAGGAGTGAAGAACATGGTGATGAGGGAAGGTTACATTGTATCACCAGAGACACAGATCATTGAGCTACAGGGAGCAGCACCCCAGGAAGAGAAGGAGCTATGGATAAATAGAGGATGCTCCATGTCTCCGACAGATGCCTTATGGCAACAGAACAATACAGGGAAAGTGGTCATTCCACTAGCATTACTGAAGACAGCATTGGCACAACTGCACTATCCAACACACACAGAGAACAAGGTAAATGCTACATGCATTGGAGAAATATGGTTTTGGCCAAATTTGAATGAACATGTAGCTGATTTTATAAGTAACTGTTTGACCTGCCAGCGATTTACAGTAGGACATACGTTGGAGTTGTGAGAGGAGGCATACCAAAACCCGTAGGCCCATTACTGCATCTCCACGTGGACTACATGGACATGATTCAAGTTTGCCAAGGATACCACTACATGATAGTGCTTGTCTGCCCATTCTCTAGGTGGATAGAGGCAGGGCTGTTCACATGCCGATGCCTTAGAGCGGACAAGTTTCTGGTCAGGGAAGTTTTCCAAAGGTGGGGCGTGTGTGAGGTCCTGCGGTCGCACAATGGCCCTCACTTCGCCAATGAACTATTCCAGTACATCACAACCCTGCTAGGCATCAAACATAACTTTGCCTGTGCGTACCACCCGCAAGCAAATGGATTGTGTGAAGGCCTGAGTGGACTCCTAAATGAGTGTGTAGCCAAAACTCAGCAGAGCACCAAGAAAAACTGGCTGCATTGGTGTAGTGTGTGGGCGAAAATGAGCTAAAAAATATGGTGATGGTGCAAGGCCATTTTGGACATTCACTTCCAAACCACAATGAAAGTCTGCATTACTGTGGGATCAATAAGCAGACATGAATTCTGCAACGGTTGCAATATTATGGAATGAGGTAGTTAAGCTCACTATGGAGGATAGCTGTTGTATTGTTCGCTCTAGGGCGAGCCAAGAAGGGAGTCAGAGCGGTGCATGTGCAGTGATAAGGGGTGCTGAGAACGAGCACGAGGGAGATGAACTGGGTTTTTCCACTTCTGACTGGATTTTCCCACTCTTTGCTCCCCTATGCTTGCTGTCTGTAAATCGGCCGGCGGCAGTTTGAAACCAATGAGGGGGGGGGGATTTGTCCCCATAAGAGGAGAGGTATTCCTGACGAAAGATCAGAGAACTGGAACCCTGGGTGAAGCCTCGCTGAGAGGGAGGATGCTCCACTCCAGACCCCGTTAGCATGAGTGATCTCTCTTCCTACCTGCCTTGGGACTGGGTAGTGTAGCCGTGGCCGAGATGAAGCTTTCTCCTGCAACTGCACTAACGGTGATGTAGACCTTATGTAACTATCTTTGTCTGTGTGTCTATGTATAACCAATTGCATTCTATTTTACGGTTATTTGTGTGCTAATAACATTCGTGAATTAAGGTCCTGTAAAGAGTCATCTGTATCCTAGCCATTGGTCTAAGTGTGGTTTATTGCCTCCCTGAGTCCAAGAACTTTTGGTCCGTATAATAAAGTGAATAATCCTGAGGTCATTATACAAGTCTGAAAAGCAAAACATAGTGGCGCTGTGAGCAGGGTCTTTGTGCTGATGCCAAAGAACTCCACAAATCTGGAGCTTGGACTCAGAAAGGCAATTTTCTTTTGTGTTTAGGAGGAGAGTGGGTGTGTTTTAAGGTATTGTTGATAGGGATGTGAAATATTCATCGATACCATGAGTTCCCTATTTAGGAAAAAAGGAAGCTCCGTTTCGGGAGACTCTTTTAAAGTGACGATCCCAGGGTGGACAAAGAGTCCATATGATAAAGTGGCACAGACGTGGGCGTGTGGCACAGGTTTGAGTGAGACCTGGGATACGAATATAGGAGAGGCAAGTCCGGCCGAGGCGGCGGGTTGCTTTCAACAGGTACCTGTGAAAAAAGGAAAGGATTGTTCAGCTTTAGGTAGACGCAGTTCGATTTAGTTGCATGCGTTCAGAAGGGTGCATCAACAGAATTTAGAATTGCAGATGAGTGTCCTAAGACTGGAAAAGGAACTGGCTGCTGAGAAAAAAATGCATTGGCAATGTTGGAGGATTATTCTCAACAAGAAATAACAGAGGACTGGTGAGTCACTATTGACATGGATAGTCAGATTATTGGAGGTGCGGCAGGTCTTCGGGTGGACACAACGGACGCTTCAAGGTTCCTACCGTTGTCTCATGAAACCCATATTCAGGAGGTAATGAGTGAAGAGCCACCTCCTGATGACCAGGGAAGAGAACCACAAATATCGTTATTGCAGTTAGCGGCTCAAGAGTGTAATCGCAAGAATCCGATTACGTCCGACTGGCCAAGCGAGAAGAGATGGTACACATTGAGAGGGGCCATTCAAAGGCTTAGGGAGCATGCCATGAAAGAAGCCAACCACACTGAAGATCCTGCACATATGGGGGTAGTGGCATTATCAGTTTTAGCCAGATATACAATCATTTGAACTGCTCCTCCGGCATATAAAAAATGTCATTATGACTCTGCTGGTGGGGATGATCGGTAAAATAATGGATGAGGTGGTAGATGCGATCAGACCGTTGGCAGACCCAGGGGAATGGGAAAAGGCAGAAGGGAGACCCCGTGAGAGAGACAGAGAGAGGGGCAAAGTGATAGACGGACCCCTGGGAAGAGGTTTGATAGCCGAGACTCTTGCGTATCCAGAAAGGATATGTTTTTGGCACTACTAAAAGATGTAGTGCCACAAGAAGACATTGATGGGATTGAAACCTGAGAGATATATCAGCTATATAAAAAGTGAGGACTTGAAGGAAAAGAAGAGGTACAAACAAGTGAAAAGGCAGGATGTGAATAAGCTGAGTAGGGACAAGTTCCCTTCTGTGCTGCCTGAGGAAGAGGCGGATGAAGAGTCCATGGGAACGTCTTCACCATATCAGCCGACCTATGCCGATTTGCAGAAAGTTGTGAGCGCAATGTTGGAGACAGAGTACAAATACACGCATTCAAACTATGAATAGGATTGTGTTCAAACTCTGGTAGCGGCTGCCCAAATTAAGGACAGACAGCCTCATGTGAATGTGAAGTTATTCTGGCAATCAGGAAATACGCAGGAGGTTCCCGCCTTATTGATAACAGGGCGGAGGCCTCATTGATTCAATGGAATCCTTCAAGATTTAATGGCAGGTATTTCACCATTACTGGATTGGGAGGGAAAGAGACCCCTGCAGTCCGAACCAGAGTTGACATGAAAATAGGTATTTTTGATTTGCATGTCACAGTGCACTCGCCGTAATTCTCCTCTACATAATACAAATGTACGTTACAAATTGATACCCCGAATCCCATTACAGCCTTTTACATAAGGTGCATACGTTCGCGTATACATACAGTGTGAAATTACATTTAGCTAACAGTTTGGCATGGTGTTTTCAATGTCTGGTGAGGTTTTATCTAGGTATGCCCTAAACAGGGCCCAAATGTCTTTTGGTTTGCATGGAGCGGGCATCATACCCACATAGTTTTCTTCACATTTATTTACGTAAGTAAGAGTTGCAAGGAACTGTTCAGCTGTTGGAGCCTGACTGCTCTTCCATTTCTGAAGGATGCATTTCTTTGCTACTGCGCAGGCGACGTTAAACAGTCTCCTCGTTTTTTCCGGGACCTTACCAATGTCGCCAAACAGATATTTAGGAGGGTTGAGGTGTGCAGGGATTTGTGTTATTTCCTCCAGGATATTGGCCACTGTGCGCCAGAATACAATACATATGAAACGAATCCGCACCAGGGGCATGGCATTTCGGGCAACTGTCGGGTATGGTATTCTAGAACTTTGCCATTTTGGCAGGGGTAAAGTGTAGTTTATTCAGGATCTTGAATTGTATTAGTCTTAGGCCTGCATTAGATAGGAGACAGTATCTGGACCATTTCCCTGTCTCGATTGTGATGCCCATGTCTTTTTCCCATGATGTCTTGATTGTGTTTGTTGATTTCGTGTGAGCCTGAACTATATTGTATAATTTGGATACCCCAGTGCCCGCCTGAGAGTACAATGACTGGTAACATGCGTGTTCGGGGGGTTCATCTGGGAATGTTGGCCACCTTTCTTTGAATGCTGCTTTCATACGGTGGAATTGTAGGGTGACTAGTTGGTTTCTCCCAACTGAGTCTGCAAAATCTTCAGGAGTTACAAATTTACCATTGGGGAACATAATTTTCATTGTGAGATCATATTCTTGTAACCAGTTTTTCTGGATGGCAATGTCGTATGTCGGCTTGATGCCTGGGAAGTTCCAGAGCGGGGCTTGAGAATCATAAGGCGAGTCTATGTGGAGACGTTTGCTTATTGCGGCCCATGCAGGAGGCAGGGTCAAACTTGCAATCGTCTTTGTGTGATTTTGTAAATATGATGGATCGCAAGTCAGTTGGGCCGACCGAATGACGCTCGATGGGTATATGTGGTGTTCTATCCAAGGGGTCCTGCCAGAACTTCGCATAGTGTGCCTGTGCCACATAATAGTACAGTTCAAAATCAGGGGCAGCAAAGCCTCCCATCTCGTGGGGTTCGACCAACTTGTCCCATTTCATTCTGTTCGCGCCACCATTCCACACGAAGGTGGTGGCCATGGAACGAAGATTGTCAAAGAAGGGCTTGCCCGGCCATATAGGTACATTACAGAAGATGTATAGGAGCTTAGGGAGTACTGTCATTTTAAGGACTGCTATCCAGCCGGCGAGGGATGTGGGGAGTTTGGACCAAATTTGAAGTTTAGAGTATATGGTTTGTAGCGTGGATTCATAGTTGTCTATATAAAGAGAGTTCTTGTCGTGTCGTGAGAGACCAGGATTCCCAGGTATCGGATGTGTTCAGGAGCCCATGCCAGGCCATGAGTGTTTGTGGGGCAAGTGGTAGCTCGTGTCAACGGAAAGAAGATCTCGGAGTTAGCAGTATTGATTTTGTAGCCTGAATGTGTGGTAAATTCAGTGATCACCGCCAAAATGGGGGATAGGTTCTTTTGTGGTTCCCGAACATATAATAGTGCATCGTCTGCATATAATGAGATGGCTTGGTATACACCGGCCATTTTTATACCCCTCAGATCTTGTTCAGCCCTAACTGCAGCTGCCATCGGTTCAATTGTAAGAGCGAAAAGGATGGGGGAGAAGGGGCACCCCTGCCTGGTTCCTCTGCATAGAGTAAACTGGTTGGATAGGGTATGATTGGTTAGAACTCTGGCCTTGGGAGAGGAGTAGAAAAGTTTGACACATCCTATCAGATAGGGACCGAATCCGAATTTGTGAAGAACCTCGAACATATATAGCCATGATACCGAATCGAACGCTTTTTCGGCGTCCAGTGATATGGCTGCTGCTTGTGCCTCTGGCTTGATCTGTGCTAGGATGCTGAATAGTCTGCGCAGGTTCAGGGCTGTGGATCTCGTTGGGATAAATCTGCATTGGTCGGGATGTATTAAGGTGGTCATTTTGGGGAACAGTCTAGTGGCCAGTACCTTCGCGTAAATCTTGGCATCTGTGTTGATCAGGGACAAGGGACGGTAGGAGGAGCGTTCATATGGCGGGCGTCTGGGTTTCAATAGCACCGTGATGACTGCATCTGACAT
Organism: Ambystoma mexicanum; assembly: GCF_040938575.1. Classification (NCBI taxonomy): domain Eukaryota; kingdom Metazoa; phylum Chordata; class Amphibia; order Caudata; family Ambystomatidae; genus Ambystoma; species Ambystoma mexicanum. The sequence goes on along the minus strand of NC_090931.1, from coordinate 1,276,980,508 downwards.
TGACTCTGGGAGCGAACCAGCGCTCATAGCCTCTTCCCATACGAGAGTCAATATTGGGGCGAGTATCGGGGAGTATGTCTTGTACAGGTCGGCGTTCAGACCGTCCGGCCCTGGAGTTTTACCTGCTGCCAGTGATTTAATTGCCTCAGCGATTTCCTCGCTCATCCTGGGTTGTTCAAGGGACCAGTTGTCTTCTAATGTTAGCCTAGGGAGGGCAATCTTACTCAGGTATGTCTTTATATCGTCTCGTGTGCATCTATTGTGATTGGCATAGGGGCTAATGTAACAGTCTGTGAACTCAGAATGTATTTCATCCTCCCCGTGAACAGCCGTTCTCTCATCTGTTAGAATGCTTGTAATAGGGGTGTGGTTATGATCATTGCGAAGTATACAGGCCAGGTGGTGGCCTGCTCTATTGCCTTCCCCGTATCTGCGTGCCCTGGCCGGGATGGCAATGTATTGTTGGTCTTTGGTGGTCAGTTCATTAAAGGTTTGGAGATGTAGGCTAATGTCTGCCAGAGTGCGTTTGTCATGGGTCATACTATAGGCAGATTCAAGCGTTTGCAGGATTGATTCTGTATTGCCCAATTCGGTTCTGACGGTTCTGAGAAGGCCAGACGACTTGGACATCAGATTGCCCCATACCCATACCGTAAATGCTTCCCATATGGATGCCCAGCTGTCCACCGAGCCTTTGTTGAACTGGAAGAATTCTTCCATCTCGGCATGTAGAGTTTCTACTACATTTGGGTCCTTCAATATTTTGGGGGGCATCCTCCATCGCTGTGCAGAGCGATTGATGTCGGGGAACAATATGTCGAGAGTGACAGGGGAATGGTCCGAGAGTGTGAGTGGAAGGATGTCGCAGCATTCGATAGAGTTGATAAGAGGGGAGGAGATGAGCCAGTCATCTATTCTGGATTCGGAATCATGGAATGAAGAATAGAATGTATATTTTCTATCTGTAGGATGGATCCCTCTCCATGCATCGGACAGGGTTAGTTCCTCCTGGGCTTGGCGTATAATGTTGGCCGCTTTAGTGAGGGCTCTAGTTTACTTGAGGACCTGTCCAGTGTGGTATCGAGGATAGTGTTGATATCCCCTCCCCACAGAACCCAGGCTTCCGTTGTTGGGCCTATCTCTGCAAGGAGGCATCTGTAGAACTCTGGATCATCTAAGTTTGGACCATATGTATTAACCAGTATAAGTTTTCTGCCTGATACGGTGCCCCAGAACACAACATATCTGCCCTGTGGGTCGATTTTGCTTTTCTCGGTGGAGAACCCCAATGAGGGGTGTATTAACGTGATGACACCTCTGTTTTGGGAGGAGTGTTCCGTATAATACCTATTGTTTCCCCATTGCCGCAGGATGCTCTCGTTGGTGGATTTTAATACATGAGTCTCTTGGAGCATAGCGATATGCGGGTGATGCCTGTTAATGTATGCCCCTACTTTGCTGGCTTTCGCCCTATTGTTTAGCCCCCGGATATTCCAGGTGAGCAGTTTTAGTTTAAGCCCCCTGGGTGTACTAGTTTTCTGCGCCATTTCCGTGCATCATAAAAAAGCTTAGGACGGAGGGTTTTCACATAGAGGAGGACAGCGAGTGGAGCAGTGAGTGCAATTTTATCGGTGACTAAGCCAACTGAACATCGTGCCTGGTGCCCAACAGGGGCTTCCTGAGGCGTTAACATTGTTTTCGAACAATAGAACAGTCCCCTGTTGCCCGCACCCACCCTCACCCACACCATCGTACCCAACTTGATGATGAACCCTTTTAACTAACTTGTGGATGTTCCCAAAGAAGGGGACGAGTGCAGCAACTCCGCTTCACGTTCGAGTGCATGTCATCCGGCAGCATTCAAGGATGGGGGCAGAGGTGTTCCCCTGCTCCACACTGCTTCCAGCATTTTCAGTGGCCAAAAGAGGCCAGCCATGACTGCGGCTGGGCCCAGTGAATAGTAAGACAGGCTATATAGGTTGTTACAAATCGTACTGGTCGAGCTCCCGTCTTCTGGGTGGGAGGGGTATCGAGGTTTCCATGTAGGCCAACGCCATTGCAGGAGATTCGAAGAAGTGCGCTCTTCCACCATGCTGTATACGAAGTTTCGCCGGAAAGAGAAGGGTGTAGGGGACCTGTCTCAATCATAGCTGCCGCTTGATGGTTTCGTAGGATCGTCTTTGAGTTTGGACACCCGCGGAGAAGTCCGGATATATATGGATGTTGTCATTACCGAACCTCAGGTGTCCTTTCTCTCTTGCGCTTTAAGGACGGCGTCCCTATCTCTGTAATTCAGCAGGTTGGCTATCACAGTGCGGGGGGGGAGCCCCGGCTTGGGTGGCGGAGCGAGGGAACGATGTGCACGCTCAACAAGGAACTGAGGTGAGAGTGCGTCCACCCCAAGGAGAGATTTCAAAAGGTCTTCGATTCGGGACTCCATTGGACCTTTACAGAAGGTCTCCGAAAGGCCCACTATACGGATGTTGTTCCGTCTGGACTGAGATTCCAAATCGTCGCACTTGTCACAGAGTTTATTCAATTCCCCTCTGAGGAGTGCTATATCCTGGGTGTTTTGCCGAGTGGAGTCCTCATTTGTGCCAATTCTGCTTTCAGCTTCTGTGATTCTGGCACTTTCCTTGACTAAACAAGTTTTGAGGGAGCCTATCGTGGAAACAATGTCGTCGAGCTTGACATTGATAGCCAGGAACCCATTTTGAACCGTGGTCAGCAGGTGATCACATTTCGTGTCCTCTGTATTCAAGGATGAGGCAGGGAGTTGAAGATCCGGGCTTTCAGGGGGTGATTGTGAGCTTGTAAAGGAGTCCATGGGTCCTGTCTTCCTGTTTTTTGCCCGCGTTTTTTCCAGGCATTGTGAAGGTGAAATAACAGCGTTAGCCAGGTGATATGAGAAGGCTGTGTGATGAGTTGTAGTGGAGGACGGCTCGGGAGGGTGTGAGGTCCGCAGGGATCCCGTTGTATCTGCGCAAAAATAGCGTGTTCTGTGGCCTATGCGGGCCAATGTCCTTCAGGGCTGAAATGCACAGATTTTCACAGTATGATTGGATGATTGCAGGCTCCGAGCCAGTTGGAGGGAAGCACAGGGTGACTCGGCGGACGCCAGCCATGCCCGTCTGGGGCTGCACCTGGATACATCTGATTTGGACCAGATAGCCTTGCACTGAATGTATTGTGTCCTCCCACGTTTGTATGGGTACCAGCAATGCGCTTTTCCTGGATAGGAGCTTGTTTTCTGTGCGAACGGCTTAAGAAGAACTTACTGGTGTCTAGTTGAGGGCCATGCTGGAGTCCCGGGCTCCAGATCCCAGAAGGTGGTTAAAGGATGCATGGTCGGGTCCCCCGATGGGGATGGTCATCAGGGTCCTGTAGTGGCACACGATGTCATTAGGGGCATTCCTCCACCAGCCCTGTACACCACTGTTATCAAGGGGGGGGAGAGGCTCGACCCCCCCCAGCACTCCAAGTTGAATACGAATGTGGCGCACCACGGGAAAGCGCCAAGACCTCTGTGTGGGCCCCCGTGTTGCGCCTCGCGTCCAACCTTTGCGTTAGCCCAGACCTCCGTACCTCTCACTCCGACGATGAGGAGTAAGGTCAGGGACGTCCGACCCAGGCCGCCGGGCCGTCACCAGGGATATGCCTCAGGCTACTGTGTAGCTCAGCCGGTAAACTGTGTCCAGCCGCACGGGTGATCGTGCCAGCCTCAGGCGCGATTAAGAGGAAGACCCAGACGCCGGCAGCAAAGCTCCGGGGGAGACTGGCACGCCGCAGCCCCAGGCCGCAACAGCGAGGGGCTTGAGGAAGGATTTCATCGCGGGCACCTTTATCAATGAGGAAAACATAGCAGGGCGCTCGATGCCGGGCAGAGCGCAGTATGTCCGGAGAGTGTGTGCCGTGATGTTTCGTGGCCGCAGTCCGCCAGCCCTGCTCCGCCCACTATGAGGCCCGGTGTGGGAGGAAGCAGCAGCTCCCTCGTAGATTCCTGTGGAGCCGCGTAGCAGATCGGGTCCACAGCCTCAAGGTCCACCAGGGTTCCCAAGGTTAGGAAGTCCGATTTCGATCGGGATTTCGCCTGCGAGTCCAGGATTCTCTCTGGGACCAGCGCGGGTAGTTTACGAGACTCGATGCAGTTTAGAAGCAGGATATAAATTGAACAGGATTCATGCCGGAGAGGAGCTCTTCACTCAAGCAGCCATCTTGTTGCGCAACAGCGCCCCCTTCCAAAATAGGTAATTTTAAAACGAATAAATACAATGGGCCTTATCACGAGTTGGGTCGTATCCCAGCGGTATTACTGCTGGGGCTAATAGCCTTACTGCCAACCCCCCAGCGCTATTAGCGCCAAATCACAGGTTTGGTGGAACGGTAATTCCTCATCCCCCATTGGGCCCATTCGGGAATTCCCCATTACTCATTGGACCCAAAGGGGAATTTCCGGTGCAACTGCCGTCGGCGGTATTAGCGTGCAGTAATTGCACCAAAAATCAGCGATTTCCCAGCACATTTACCCCCAGAGCTGGGGGAAATGCAGCCAAACTTGTGATTTGGCGGACCCTTAAATAGGGCGGTAATAGCGTTACTGCAGCATTTAAGGTTTAATGCCAAACTCGTGATGAGGCTGCAAGTATTGATTGTTCCCATACCTGAATACATTATTGGTTTTTATATTTTGGAGGGGTTGACTCTAGGATTGGGAGGTAAGACTTATCAGTTCAGGGTGATTGTATTGACGTGTACCCCAGTCATTGTGGGAAAATTGAAAATGCTCCCCGTGCAGGTTCCCTTAACCACAAAACGGGTATCTATGAAACAATATTGCATTCCCTGGGGGGCAGAAGGAGATTTCAGACACCATTAAGGGATATGTTAAAGCAGGCGTGCTACGTCCTGTGACCACGGCTTGGAACAATCCGGCGTGGCCGGTTAAGAAGCTGGACGGAAGCTTTAGGATGACTGTAGACTATCGTGAGTTGAATAAGTACACTCCTCTGTTAATACCTGCAGTTCCTGATGCAGTTACCTTGATCACAAAATGTGCACAATTTCGAAGGAATTTGGTACGCAGTGATAGATTTGGCTAATTCATTTTTTACTGTACCGATTGCAGAAGAATGTCAAGAGCAGTTCGCATTTTCCTGGAATGGGAGGCAGTATACGTTTCAACGTCTGCCCATGGGATACATGCATAGTCCGACAATCTGTCACCGGCTGGTGGCAGAACATTTAGGTAAAATTCAGTCAAACCTGATGTACATATTTTGCACTATATTGATGATATTTTGATAAAGGGAAAGGATGAGCAGAGTGTGCAGTTACACCTAGATATCATTATTGAGGGACTGAAGAAAGAAGGGAGGGAAATTAATGAGACAAAAACCCAGGGTAGAGCGGAGACCGTGAATTTTTGGGGAATTCAATGGCATCATGGGCATTGTGAGATGGTGCCAAAAGCTAAACAAAAGATCCTTCAGTTTTCTACCCCTGTGAATAAAAAACAAGCTCAACAGTTCATGGGATTGTTTGGGGTCTGGAGACAATATATACCACATTTGGGGCAAATTCTTGTGCCCCTCTACAAAGTGACACAGAAGAAATCTAACTTTGAGGAGAGGAGCAAGAGAAAGCATTTCAGCTAGCAAAATATACTATACAGAGAGTGATTGACCTATGGCCATTGAGTGCAGGGGAAGTGGAATTAAATGTGTCTGTACAGGAAAACTATGCAAATTGGAGTTTGTGGCAAACACAGGACAGAAGGCATGTTCCTTTGGGATTTAGGAGTCATGGGTTGCATGAAGCTGGTGACCGATATACTCCTTTTGAAAAACATTTGTTGGCATGTTATTGGGCTCTTGCGGATACAGAGCAAATGACGGTGGGTCATGATGTATTGATCCGACCGGAAATTCCGATCATGCAGTGGGTACTGAGCTCTCCTAAAACACATCGAATAGGACATGCTCAAGAGGCTAGCATCATTAAATGAAAGTGGTACATTGAAGATCGTGCCAAAATAGGAAAGGGTGGAATTACAAAATTGCATGAGCAAGTGGCTGGTGTTCCGTTGGTTGATGTGGAACCTTCGGGGGGGACCGAAATCAGTGAGTCTCTTGTAAAAGGGGGAGTCCCATATAGAGAGTTGACCAGTGAGCAAACTGAATGTGCTTGATTCACCGATGGTTCAGCCAAATATGTGGGGACTGAACGACACTGGAAAGCAGTGGCGTATAATCCCAAAATGAAGAAAGTGCTAACTACATCAAGGAAAGGCAAGGTTGGCCAATTCGTTGAATTGTATGCAGTGTATCAGGCATTGAAGCAGGAAGCACCTGATTGTTGTTATGTATACACAGACTCATGGTCCGTTGCGAATGGACTGGCAGTTTGGCTGTCCACGTGGCAGAAGAATGGATGGAAAATTCATGCAAAAGTATTGGGAAAATAACTGTGACAAGATATTGGTGAAATGTTGATGCATAGTACAATAACCGTGTATCATGTAGACGGCCATTGTGCGACAGACTCCTTGGAACGTTGGTTCAATTCTGTTGCAGATCAACATGCAAAAATGTCAGCCATAGACACGAGGTTTGAGGAAGATGATCTGGAGGGGATTGCTAAGTAGGCACACCAGAAAAGTGGGTATCTTGGAGAAAAGGCTACTATCAAGTGGGAACAATATAGGGGAATTAGCCTTCCTTTAGAAATGGTGAAAACCGTCATTTTGCAATGTCCTGTGTGTCAGAATCAGAAGCAGAGATCTATTCCTCACCAAAGAAAAACCCTGGATACCTCAATCTGACACCTTACCCAAGATTCATAAGTCAATGCAGGATCCCCCAGGCAGACCGATAGTATCTGGAGTTAAATCAGTGCTTGAACCTCTTCCTCGGTTTGCAGATACCTTTTTTCAACCTCTGGTCCACAAAATGGCCTCCTAAATGCAGGACACAATGCAAATCATAAAGGAAGTCGAACGCGCCCCTTTTAATCCACCAACAAAAATTCTCCTGGACCTGGATGTAGTTGCATTATACACTAGCATCCCACAGAGAGCATTCATTGACATGCTGGAAGAGAAATTACTAATGGATCACACAGTTGGAACCACCCCCATCTCATTTATACTTTGGTGTGCAGAAATGTGCCTGTTAGAAAACTACTTCTATTTTAATGGAGATTTTTACCAGCAGATCCAGGGTACCGCTATGGGTTCCACCCTGGCACCCATTATTGCCAATTTGTACATGGAGCAATTTGAACGGAGTAGAATCATGACTATCCACAATCCATTTTTCAATCAAATCCGTAGCTGGAGAAGATATATTGACAATATTTTTTTCATCTGGTGGGGATCACCCACTGAGCTTCTTGAATTGGATCAACACTCAAGATCGATTCCTCAAATTCACCTCCAATTCTAGTCGAGAAACTCTCAACTTTCTGGACATTACCATTACAGTGGACACAGACTCTAAAACCATCTTTGTCAGACCCTACAATAAACCTACACACAGGAACTCTGTACTCCACTCTAGTAGGTTCTACCCTAAACACGTGAGGGATAATCTCCCGCTGGGCCAGTTCTTGAGACTGAAACGCAAGCCCGAAAAATAGAAAAACTGCTGAATCTAAGGGGTTACCCTCAAGACGTTACTAAAAAAAAAGCTCTCAAAAGATACCAAAAATAACCACTGTGAGTCCCTCTTAGAGTACAGAGACCGGTCTCTGACTAAAGATACCCCAGACAAACTTGTATTTGTTAACACCTACAGCCATACCTCAAATGCCATCAAATAATCATCTTAAAAAACTGGAAAGTGCTGGAAAAGGGCAATACCCTGGTACCCAGACCTCTGATAGCCTTTAAACGGAGTAAGAATATTAAGGATCATCTGATGAGAAATGACATCAGTCTCAAAGCCCAGAATCAAACCTTGCTGTCAGCACATTGGGGACTCACCTGGTCTCTGCGGAGGCGTTGGGGCACGGTTGCAGCCCTCCCTGAACTTGAATCATCCTTTCAGGCCCCTGCCTCAGTAGAAAAGCTGTGAGTGGTGGTACGTGGTGATACTGCTCCTGCATGGAGATAAGAGTGTGTGAGTGCGTCAATCTGTGATTGTTGTACCTCTCGAACCCTTCACCCCAAAGTACGGTTTCTGGGAGCATACGCCGGCCCATAAAGCTCACCTGTGAATTATGAAAGATAAGCTCTCCGTCCTGCTACTTCTGGCAGGGGCGCGTTGAGTGGGATCTAGTTCCTTCACTGATCCCTGATAAGGATTAGTCCAGTCCAGCTGCGACTATGCTTCTCCTTATGATTGGTAAGTCTTTCTTGAGCTCTTGTGATGCTGTTTGTTCTGTTTATTGTCTTTATATGTTGCTCCTAATTATGCCCGCAATAATGTCTCTCTTCTGTTTTCTTCCCTTAGATGGAAATGCGGCCTCAATGCAGCTGTGAGAAGCGAGACACGGCCGAATGGAAGATGGATGCACCGCAATGTTCGACAGCAGGTAAGCGATGGTTTAAGAAAAAGCGCGAAGTCTGGCGAAGCGCACCCTTAAACTGACTGTTTTTCCGATGTCTAACCTTGTCTTCTGTTTTTCCTTGCAGGCGCTGCTATCGACGATGGAGCGTGTCGTGCTGCGGTGCCAAGATGAAGATTTCGGCATTCTGGAAAGTGTAAAGATGAATACTTGGTTCGCCGAAGAGATGTATAGGTAAGAACAGCTTCCCCCATTTAGTAAGTATGCTGGCAGGAAGCAGGATGTCCAGGAAGCAGGATCTTCAGAGGTAAGTCTGACCTCAGGCGATGGTGAGTGTTACGCTGCTTGCAAGTGCAGAATAACGCGAAGCATCTGTCTTGAAGATAGGAGCAGCTTATATAGCTGAGATCGTGGGAACGCCCACTAGGGCCGGTTTACCAGCCACACCCTGCCACTCCTAGAGAGTGAGCACATTCAAAGGCAATCCATTAGCAGCCACACCCAAGAATGCACTTGGGGCTGCTTAATGGATGGAATGTTCAAAGTTAATGCATCCTCATTAATGGATGGAAGGTTCAAGGTTAATGCATCGAAAATGCTATGTCCATAATAAAAGCTTTTTGGTGTTAAATGGATGTTCTTGTTTACTTTTGTTCATGAGCCTGGCGCCAAAGGCGCCAGGACAGTGTCCAGCAAGGTCTTCTGTGCATGCGACCCCTGCATGCTTGTACCCCTGACTTCATGACCATGACAGCACTCCACCTCAAGGCCCCTCTCAAGGGTGGTTCTCCTCCCGGTCCTGGTTTTGTGGGATTATTGCGATGGAACTGTCTGATTAAACGCGGAGCATGGACGTGTTCACTGGGTTCGCAAGTTCGGTTTTGAGGTCCGTAACCTTTCCAGTAAATTAGGTAATACAATTTTGATCAAACCACCTTGCAGTCCAGGATAGATTTGACTTCATATTCTGGTTCTCTATCTATTAGTTCAGGCTTTGGCGGAGAACCAAGCCATGTATTGGATTTCATTGGTTTGAGGAGAGAGACATGAAATACGGTGTGAATTTTCATGTGAGATGGTAACTCCAATTTCATGGCAACAAGATTGATTATGGACTTTATAGTATAGGGGCCCAGGTATCTTGGGCGGAAAAATCTTGGCCCCTTCAGGGGAATATATTTCAATGCTATCCACACCTTTTCTCCGATCTGGTAGGTGGGAGCTTCCTTCCGATGTCGATCAACAAACAGTTCTGTCTTTCCTTAGCCTTGGTCAGATGCTCTGTCGCCTCCTTAAGAACCTGAGTGATGGTTTTATGCACATTTTTTATGGCTGGTATTTCCAGGGTATCAGGTGGATCAAATACTGGTGTCCTCGGATGTCTACGGTGCACAGTGTAGAATGGAGTTTGCCCTATGCTTGTGTGAAGTGAGTTGTTGTATGCATACTCAGCTATCCAGAGTATATTTTTCCAAGAATCCTCGGACTGTTGCAACATGCGCCTGAGATATTGCTTTAAAGTTTGGTTGGTTCATTCAGTTTGCCCATCAGTTTGAGGGTGATGGCTTGTGGACAACCGAAGATCGATTTTGGCAATCGTACAACACTTTCTCCAAAATCCAGAAACAAATTGAGTTCCGCTATCAGATACTAATATTGATAGAAATCCATGCAATCAAACAATTTGCTCTGGGAACACAGAAGCAAGAGTTGATGCAGTTGGGAGTCCCTTCAGAGGGATGAAATGGGCCATTTTGGAGAATAAATCCACAACGACTAATATGGTGCTGTATCCATTGCAGGGTGGAAGATCCGTGATGAAGTCCATCGACAGGGTATGCCAAGGTGCTGGTGGTACTGTTAGGGGATGTAGTAACAGACACCGCGGGTTTCAATAAATTGGGTGATGTCTTTTCGCCAGGTTTTGCAAACTGGTTCTATGGTCATCCACACACGTGGTGTCAACTATTCTGGTTTGAATCCTTTCCTCAGGAATTATGGCCACGGGGTTGGATGCTGTAAAAGCCTCTTTTTCTTCACTCATGCGTGATAGAGCGTCTGCTTTTCCATTGCGTTCTCCAGGTCTATAAGTGACAATAAAATGGTATTCCGCGAAAAAGAGAGCCCAACGAAGTTCACGCGAGGATTGTGCTTTGGTGGTTTTCAAGTATTGCAAGTTACTGTGGTCTGTGATGACAGTCACCGTGTGTCTCGCCCAAGAAGGTAATATCTCCAGGCCTTAAATTCTGCTTTAATCGCCAGTAATTCCTTATCTGTGATTGCGTAGGTTAAACTCTGGGACTGAAAACTTGCGGGACCAGAATGCGACGGGGTATAGTTGTCCTGCATCAGGGTCTGGTTGTGACAATACTGCTCCCATGGCTATTTTTTAAGCATCTGTCTCAACTATGTAAGGTAGGTCTGGTCGTGGGTGTCGAAGGACTGGTGCTGTAGTGAATGCTAGTTTCAACCTCTGGAAGGCTTCTTCAGCTTCTGTCAACCAATGGAACTTTTGATTTTTCTTTAACAAGGAGGTAATTGGATGTACAATTTGTGAAAACCCAGGTATAAACCAACTGTAAAAGTTAGCGAATCTGAGCACGCTTTGCACTCCTTTCGTGGATGTTGGTGAGGGCCATTGGAGGATTGCATCCACCTTTGGTGTACCCATATGTACGCCTTGTGGTGTGAGCATGAAACCAAGAAACTCGACCTTGGTTACATGGAAAACATATTTTTCCAACTTGGCATACAATTGGTGTCGTCGAAGCTTCTCTAAGACTGCCTGGACATGGCCTACATGTTCTTCCATGGAATTTGAGTGGTTAAAAATTTCGGCAATGTAAACAAGAGCACAAATGTCCAGTAGTTCACAGAGTACATCCTTCATAAAGAATTGGAATGCCGCGGGGGCATTGCATAGCCCGAAGGGCATAACCTGGTATTCAAAGAGGCCGTACTTCGTGCGGAAGGCCGTTTTCCACTTGTCTCCCTCTTTTACTCTAACAAGATGGAATGCTCCTCTTAAATCCAGTTTTGTGTAGATCTGAGCATGTTTCACTTAGTCCAGGAGCTCTGATATAAGTGGTAAAGGATATTGATTTTTTACTGTGATCTGATTGATGGCTCTATAGTCGATGCAAGTTCTTAAGTCCCCCTCCTTTTTAGGCATGAAGAATAAGGGCGAGTAGGCAGGTGACTTGGACGGGTGAATGAAATCGTTCGCCAGGTACTGATCTAGGTGCATTCTAAGATGCTGATTTTCCTGTTCTGTCAGAGCGTATGTTCAACTGCAAGGGATCTGGGCTCCGGGTATAAGATCTATTTGACAATCATAGGGTCTGTGCGGGAGCAGAACGTTGGCTTGCTCTTTTTTGAAGACACCCTGGTAATCTTGGTATTCAAGAGGTAAGGAGCTGATGAGGCCCAACACGATTCCTTTCTTCGGTTTCAGATTGGTGTCATCTTTTTTGTAAAATGTGTCGGCACAATCATGAGGAAATGTCAGAACTCGTTTTCGCCAGTCGATCCTAGGATTGTGGGTCTCCAGCCAGGGCATTCCCAATATCATCTGGAACTGAGGAGCACTGATGAGATCGAAAGTAATGTCCTCTTGATGCCCGTCCTGACAGAAATCCATGTAATCAAACAATTTGCTCTAGGAACACAGAAGCAAGAGTTGACGCAGTTGGGAGTCCCTTCAGAGGGATGAAATGGGCCATTTTGGAGAATAAATCCACAACTACTAATATGGTGCTGTATCCATTGCAGGGTGGAAGATCCGTGATGAAGTCCATCGACACCGCGGGTTTCAATAAATTGGGTGATGTCTTTTCGCCAGGTTTTGCAAACTGGTTCTATGGTCATCCACACACGTGGTGGCAGCTATTCTGGTTTGAATCCTTTCCTCAGGAATTATGGCCACGGGGTTGGATGCTGTAAAAGCCTCTTTTTCTTCACTCATGCGTGATAGCTGCTTTTCCATTGGGTTCTCCAGGTCTATAAGTGACAATAAAATCGTATTCCGCGAAAAAGAGAGCCCAACGAAGTTGACGCGAGGATGGTGCTTTGGTGGTTTTCAAGATAGGCAGGTTACGGTGGTCTGTGATGACAGTCACCGTATGTCTCGCCCAAGAAGGTAATATCTCCAGGCCTTGAATGCTGCTTTAATCGCCAGTAATTCCTTATCTGTGATTGCGTAGTTCAACTCTGGGACTGAAAACCTGCGGGACCAGAATGCGACGGGGTGTAGTTGTCCTGCATCAGGGTCATGTTGTGACAATACTGCTCCCATGGCTATTTTTGAAGCATCTGTCTCAACTATGTAAGGTAGGTCTGGTCGTGGGTGTCGAAGGACTGGTGCTGTAGTGAATGCTAGTTTCAACTTCTGGAAGGCTTCTTCAGCTTCTGTCAACCAATGGAACTTTTGATTTTTCTTTAACAAGGAGGTAATTGGATGTACAATTTGTGAAAACCCAGGCATAAACCAACTGTAAAAGTTAGCGAATCCGAGCACGCTTTGCACTCCTTTCGTGGACACAGAAGCTTTGCACTCCTTTTGTGACACAGAAGCTTGACTTTCTCGGTGTATTGTGTCACCGGGCCGGATGATAGCTGAGAACCATCCGCAGCAGTGATGTTTTCCAATTTCTGCTTTTGTCAGAGAGGAAGGCCTATTCGGAGAGCCAAATCTTGGTCAATGTAGTTACCCACAGCTCCACAATCAATATATACCTCCAAGGCATGTATTTTTGATGGTTGCTTGTCATTCCCCAAAATCACTGCAAGGACTAGATGTGAGGTCTGTACGGATTCTTTGCTCGACAAGCGGACCCCTACACTTGCCGGGCATTGGCGTTTCCCGAGTTCTTTTCTTCTTCTTCATCAGTTTTGTCTGTTGCCCCAACCGTTTGCTTGGGTGGTTTTACCGGAAAGTCACGGAGGAAGTGATCTGCTTGTCCACAATATAAGCAAAGCTGTTGTTGTCTTCTTTTTTCCCTTTCTGCTTTGGTAAGGGGGCTTTGTAATCCACCAATTTGCATTGGCCCAGACTGTTCATGTGGTTTAGTCTGATTCTCACAAGGTTGTACGTAAAAAGACCGTCCCTCTGTTCTGGCTCGATCCATCTGCCGATTCTGCAACCTACAAATCGAGTTGCATCGCCAGGTCTATGTAGACCGCACACCTTTCAGGGGGATTCACCACTTGCGCCAACACACCCTTAAATTCTCCGCGTAACCCTATGTAAAAGAGTGTAGTCCTCTTCTCTTTGGGCCAGTTAGTCTGGGATGGATATGAGACGATTGAAAGTTGCAATATCGGTTAGTAGATCTTGACTCCCTTGTCTGAGTAACAACAGCTCGTTGTCCAGAGCTTTGATGGCCAAACATTTTCTTCATCTTATGTTGGAAATTCCCAAATTTCCGGAGTAAAGGGTCATCTTGATTTACCGAAGGATTAGACAAGTCCGCCGCACTACCTCCTAAGTACGAGAGTACAAACGTCACTTTGGCTTGGTCATTAGGAAAGGCTCCTGGTCTGCACAAGAAATGAAGGCGACATTGGTTCATAAATACAGCAAACTTGTTTGGGTCGCTGATGAAGCATTCAGGATGGAAGATGGATGCTACCGCAATGTTCGACAGCAGGTAAGTGATGGTTTAAGGAAAAGCGCAAAGTATGCGCATCCTTAAACTGACTGTTTTTTCGATGTCTAAAGTGTAAAGTGTAAAGATGAATACTTGGTTCGCAGAAGAGATGTATAGGTAAGAACAGCTTCCCTCAGTTGGTAAGTATCCTGGCAGGAAGCAGGATGTCCAGGAAGCAGGATCTTCAAAGGTAAGTCTGACCTCAGGCGACGGTGAGTGTTACGCTGCTTGCAAGTGCAGAATAACGCAAAGCGTCTGTCTTGAGGATCGGGGCAGTTTATATAGCTGAGATCGTGGGCACGCCCATTAGGGCCGGTTTACCAGCCACACCCTGCCACTCTTAGAGAGTAAGCACATGCAAAGGCAATCCATGAGCAGCCACACCCAAGAATGCACTTGGGGCTGCTTAATGGATGGAATGTTCAAGGTTAATACATCCTGCTTAATGGATGGAATGTTCAAGGTTAATGCATCTGAAATGCTATGTCCATAATAAAAGTTTTTTGGTGTTAAATTGATGTTCTTGTTTACTTTTGTTCATGAGCCTGTCGCCAAAGGCGCCAGTACAGTGTCCACCCAGGTCTCCTGTGCATGCGACCCCTGCATGCCTTTGCCCCTGACTTCATGACCATGTCACTTCCACCCGTCAAGGGTAATTTCCCTTGCAATCACTGCCTCTACGGTCGGTTCACTTTCAAGAGCACCAAGGTGGATTTGGCCTTACGCCTTCCCTGGAAACAGAACTCACACACTAACTGCAACTCATCCATGGTTATCTATGTCATATGGTGTCCCTGCAACCGTATTTACATAGGTAAAACTGACAGAAAAACGAACTCAGAATTGGAGAGCACAAAAGCTGTCTCAAAAACCGCACCGCCAATGCTCCCATGGTTGACCACTGGATAGAGAAAATGCATGTACCTGAAGATCTTAAATTGTCAGTGATCTATAAACTTAGCCCAGGCATGGATGCCAAGAGAGACAAAATAGTCCTCTTGTGTAAAGAACAACAACTCATCTTTCTAACCAAGAGCTCAGCGACTGGCCTCAACGAGAAAATCGACTGGCAGCTTTAGGAAGCTTAGCTCTACAATGCTGGATGGCTGTGAAGAGACATACATTTCTCGCTTCATGCTAATAATATATTTTCCTGACCAGAGTTGTCTGTAATTAGCCGTGCTGATGCTAACTAAACGGGCACCAGAACATGATATCCGTTTGATTGGAACAATGCGGTCTTGACTACACCTTGGTCCCATCTCCAGGACTTCCTGTCATTCTGGGGACTAGAGACGGCATGACGGCATCCTCACGCAAGATACATTAAAATCTTATTGAAGTGCCACCATATTATTTTTCTCCCTCATCGGGTTTTGGCTAAATTATGGTCTTTGGGTGCGATATTCCGTGATGTGCCATTTGAGCGCATTGTGACTTTTGGGCATCCCTTGCCGTTTACCGGCGTACAAACACACATGGATTGCTCTTTGGATGTAGCTGGTCCCTTAATAGTTACAAATACAATGAAACAGATGGCTACCTAGAACTTAGCCGAGGGCTTGGGAATGACAGACCAATAGGATTGCACGCAAGACGCCAACTTGCATATATCAGCTACCGGTCAAATCACATGACTATATCTACCGGTTGACCATGGGACCTGAGATATAGCGAGTCAGGTGGATGGATCCTTTCCGGAATACGGTAAAGCGCTGTTCCTCCCCATGGCCCTTTGTTAACTCCGGAGGAGCCACTGCTAGAGGTTTTGTTACACCTCTGCAGCATCTCTTCATTTTTTAGCTTCAGAGCTACAGTGTGATTGTAGGCTTGTGATTGTGTCATATCCTTAATAGGACTCAACCTTCTCCTCCATTTCAGGAACAGGGACTACTAACCCGGTCATTTGGAACTCCTGCCACTGCTTTCGGGAACCCGACGCCTGTATGCTACAGGGCCTCCCTCCATTAACGGACACCTACGGCTAAACCAAACCAAGGTAATATCACGCTATTGTACTCCTGGAAGGTACTTGTTGACTCTGTTTGGCCGTGTGCATCACCTCCGGACAGCATGATTACTGCAGGTCTGTAACCACACATATACTTCGTTTGATTACACCAGGTTTTCGTGCCTACTTCCTGGACCGTTCCCCCAGCTAGCCACATTCGGCACCTTTGACACGGAGGCGCACATTCCCCAAGCAGACTACACCCAGCAGGTTACGCCGGGCACCGGACGTGAAGTATGAACACGTCTGAGCTTTTACAACTACCTTCTCTAACTATAGGCTGCGAGTAATACTACTACAGAACGTGAACTCGCTAGAACCATTTTTCATGTAAAGGGCTGTCCCTTTGATTTCTACCTGCGTCTCATGCCTTCCCTTCCAGCCCCCCATCATGTAATAAAAGCAGTGCTATCTGCAAGCCTTCACCCAGGCCCGGGCTCGGATGACGCATACTCTTTCTATGCTTGCCACTCTAAAAAATGGCATTATGCTATTAATAACACACAGCTTCGCTTCCTCTATCCGGTAAGCCGCCATTTGTATTGATGACTGTTCTTCAAACATTGGAAGTTTTCACCATTGCCTGTGTGTTATGGATCATGATTGCTTCCACCCCCAGAGGATTTATTCATTGTTCTTCCCTCGCCACCCCATTCTTGTTAGTGTTTAAATCTCTACAGTTTGTTTTCTCTCTCTAACTGTTCCACCAGTGCCGCCTAGAGAATTGTCATCTCTTATAAATGTGGTGCCCCACCTAAATAGCACAGATGGGCGTCCCGCTGATCTATTCAAAGATCTACCCTAGACATATGGACACTTACACCAATGTTTATTCTTTTGCAGGTGATGCCCTCGATCGCTGGTCTCTAGGAGGACATTTGATGGGCTTTCAACCATTGTTTCTCTTTGTCGAGTTACATCATGCCTATGTGAGATTACACAAGAAGTAATTGAGTTCATGTAAAGTTGTCATATGTGTTTGGATTGATTATTGTCTTCTCCCCCTTTTTATATCAACCCCTCCCCCTTAGTGCATTTAGTGGACTGGAGACAGTCCCTGAAGAATTTCCACACAATTTTTGTTCACATGAGGATTGGAAAGAAACATGTTGGTATAATGTGTTGCAAGAAAGAATGAGTATGTATGACCTCAGAGTAGTATGAATGGAGTTTGTGATTGTGTTTGACTGAGAAAATGTGCGAAGCACATGACACTTTTTTTGTTGGTGTCAACGCACACGGTTGGACACCAATAGCCCCTAGGACGTAACCCTGTCTGTTTCATTGTTGCACTGAACATTAGACCTATTATTCAATAATGGTCTCCTATTAATTTGTGTAGGTTTTTGTTGTTGTTGGCCATTTGATTGCATTTTTAAACTGATTTTGATAAAATAAAATTGTCTATATTTTGTATACACTGCCTCACAAGTTTGTTTGAAGCACTATGCTCTCCGAAAATACTAGCTCTCCGATTGGCAAATTTGACAATGCATTAGATTGTTTCGCCCCCTAACATTGATTTGTTTGACAGTAAAGGTTTTTTAACCTATTTGAGGGATTGCTAGGTGTGGGCCTTTGTTTCCCTTGTACCTCTCCTTGGTTGTTTTGGACGCCCATTGTGCGACAGACTCATTGAAACTTTGGTTCAATTCTGTTGCAGATCAACATGCTAAAATGTCAGTCATGGACACGAGGTGTGAGGAAGATGATCTGGAGGGGATTGCTAAGTGGGCACACCAGAAAAGTGGGCATCTTGGAGAAAAGGCTCCTATCAAGTGTGAACAAGATAGGGGAATTAGCCTTCCTTTAGAAATAGTGAAAATAGTAATTTTGCAATGTCCCTTGTGTCAGCATCAGAAGCAGAGATCTATCCCACATTTAATTTGCGGTACATTGAAATGAGGGAAATTACCTGGTCAAATCTGCCAGATCTATTATATCGGTCCGATGCAAATTAGCGAAGGATGTCAATATGCGTGTACGATTATGGTCATGTATTCTGGATACTTGATGGTGTTGCCATGCAAGAGAGACATGCAATTGAATACTATTAAGTCGCTGAATCAAATGGCCATGTATTATGGAATATCTTTACAGATTCAAACTGATAATGGGTCGCATTTTAAAGGAAAACTGATTCAGAACTATTTTCAGGAAAAGGGTGTTGAATGGATCTTTCACATCCCGTATCACCCTGAGACTTCGGGATTGATTGAGCGAATGAATGGTTTACCTCTAGCCTTGTTTCAGTTGTGCAACAAGCCAGGGTCCGACCAGCATTTATCACCCCATGAGGTGGTAACAGGACGGTGCATGCTTCTTCCTTTGGCTCCTCCCACAAGAGCATTGAAAGATTGTGAGAACAGAGCAAATGTGTTAGGACAGGAAATGTACGTTTAGATTACTTCTCTGGTTTGTAGTGCTTCTTTTTTCTCTCGCCAGATACAACGAATCCAGGGAGGCCCAGAAGACGGCGAAGAGATTGACTGAGATGACACACCACAAGACAATGAACTAAAACATTCTGTGAAAGTGGGAGACATTGTTCTCCTGCGTAATTTTGTGAGGCACTGGAATGCACCTAGATTCACTGGACCTCACGTTGTGGAGGTGGTAGCAGACCGTGCTGTTAGGCTAGTTGGTTAGACTGTATGGAATCACCTCCACCACGTCAGGCCCTACAAAGCAGCGGCCTCACCTGTCAACAGAGTCTCTGTGACCGACAGGGCCAACGTTGAGGACCTCGATGAACTACAGGTGCGTGCAGACCTCACCGAGTTAGGGAGACCCAGTTACACGATCCCAAGCAGCAGAAGCAGCAACTGGAATACTTGTCCAAATTGACTAATGATACACTGTTGTGTTTGTTATTTTTCTTTTTGCACATGCAGGTTTACGTGAATGTTGTGGGACTTGTATAGCATGTTTTCCTGATTCTACCTTCCACCCATCATCCTAAAGCTTTCTCTAACCAGTTTTTGCACTACATAAGGAGACTCAGACGATTCAGAGCACGATCCCCTGCAGTATATTATCTTGTTTTTGTAAAGTATTTGTCGCAAAATACCTACAACTTGAACAAAGTGAATTCCCAGTGTTGGCTACATTGAGAGATGCCTCAGTAAGAAAGGTCTGGGAGGAGATCTTTGCCTTCGCAATTAGTGATTATTCGGGTCGTGGGGCTTGAGGGTACTGACAAATACTAACACATTAACGCCTTCTTTTGCGAGTTTCAGGCGGACAACTTTATCACAAGGCTTCAAGGATCAAGCATCGTAAGTGGATATGAAAGAAACAATAAAGAACATTATTGTTATGTCGTGTCTATTAATTCCCAGTGGCTTGATGGGATTTGTCTTTTGGCAATTAGTGCCTAAGAAAGGAACAGCCTTTCTGAGAGAATTGCAGTGGTTGGATCTGGTGTGGTGGCACATTTATGTGGTCCCGTAGGAGTACTACTCAGGTTTTCCACGACTGAGTACTCAGTGCTTGTCACTTTTGTAGCTTTAGCCTTTGGTACATTTCCAACTGCTTGTTTGTTTGTTTGTTTGTTTGTTTGTTTGTTTGTTTGTTTGTTTGTTTGTTTATTCATTTATAAGGCGCACCAAACCCGAAGGTAACTGGGCGCAACATTCAGAAAGGTTACAGGAATACTTTAGGCTTGAGTTACAATAGGTGTGGCAGGCAAGATATACAAGAGATTACAATGTTGTCATAGTTATATACATATAGAGCTCACAGCAATATACCAGAAATTACAGTATTTATATACAAGTGCCGTTATACACAATAAACAGGTTCATACAGTGAGGTACAGATAGAGGCAGGCATTTAGATTAAGCAATGATCCTTGGCAGTGAGCCAGTTAAGGGTATTGCGCCTAAATTTTAGGAAGGTTTAGTCAGATCTCAATGGAGGTGGGAGGGAGTTCCAATACTGTGCGGCCATGACAGGGAAGCTGCTCCCACTGGCATTTTTATGTTTAAATCTAGGAACAACCAAGCAGAATGAGTTGCTGTTCTAGCGGGGCGTACTGAGGTTTTTCTGATGATTCTCTCAGAGAGTTAGATTGGGGCAGCATTGTTGAGACATTTATGGGTTAATGAGACATTTGTTCTGTCTCCTCAGCTCTGAGATATGATCTTTTCTCGGTATGCCTTGAGCCGCTCTACGGGCATTGTTTTGGAGGATTTGGAATAATCCAGTTTGGAGAGGATAAGGGCTCTAGCGAGGATAGTGCAGCTGTCCTTAGAAAGAAACGGTTTGCAGGCTCTGATCAACTTGCAGGTGTATGCTCTGGCCGAGGCCATGGCATTGACCTGTTTGCCAAGTGTGAGAGTTGAGTCTAGATAAAAACCTAGAGTTTTGACCTCTTTAACCACTTTGATGTGGTTACCGTTGATTTTGAATGAGGTATAATTAGGGTTGAGCTTGTTCAGGTTGGCTATGGTTCCGAGTATGATAATCTCAGTTTTATCATCATTCAAGCATAGCCTGTGAGTGGCCATCCATGCCTGAATGATAAGATACATTTTATTTTCAAGGGCAGTATCCTTTACATAGTCCCCGGTGAGTGGTATGAGGATCTGGGTCTCATCTGCATAATTTGTGCAGATGGTCCAGGTCATCGAACAATTGCTTTGTAAATATATTGTACAATGTTGGCGAGACGCAGTAACCCTGCGGCACGCCACATGTAATCAGGATTGGATCTGCAGCTGCTGAAGGCAAAAGACTCTCATGGTCCTGTTGTTCAGAAAGGATTGGATCCATGCTATCGCGTATTGTGAGAAGTGGGCTGCTGAGTTGAGGAGTTTACATAGCACTTTATGGTCCACCAAATCGAAGGCGGCAGAAAGATCAAGGAGAAGAAGTAGAGCTATTTTCCCCTTGTCTTTAAGTTCATCGATTTTGGTTTTTAAGATCGATCAATGCGGTTTCGGTACCATGTTGAGGCCTGAATCCAGATTGACGGACTCCCAAGAGGTGATGGTTCTCTAGGTACTTCTGTATTTGAAGGTATGCTACTTTGTCTAGGATCTTAAGTAGGAAAGGTACTGTGGTGATGGGCCTATATGTGGTGGAAGTGGAATGGTCGAGATATTATTTTTTTAGGGGGGATAGGACCCAGGACTCCTTTAGGTTACTAGGGACCATTCCGGATGAAAAGGAGGCAGTAATTCAGGTGCAGATGGGAGGCAACGCAAGCAAGATCATCACACATTGTTGTGCCTGATATCCTGGCTCAACCACAGGAATGCTGCATGTCACCATGGCATAAATCAGCGCAGAATGCCCAACATTGCAGAACCTACTGCCAACGCTCCCCATCAGAAAATCCTACAAAACACAACACATCACTAAATTGACACAAACACAGCTGTATGCGTACACAATGCATGAGCTACAAGACGGCAGAGCACGCCGTGTATCATCTTGAAGATGCAACCCACACCATTATTCCATGTACAGGACACATTGAGGGCCTAAAAATGGCGTGCATACAACCAGGGACATGTGCATGTGACCAACTGCCGGCATGTGTCACTACTACAGCTGTCCATCATCAATCGACTGACATGCACCTTTTTATGCCTCCCATGCAGGTGACAGTGGCTATCCCTTGATGCCGTGGCTCCTCACCCCTGTCTGAAACACACAGAACAGGCATGAGGAGGACTACAATCGATCCCACACCCGTACCCGTGTGGTCATTGAGCAGACCTTTGGCCTGTTGAAGGCATGGTTTCGCTGCCTTAGCCCATCAGGTGGGGCACTCCTCTACAGGCATGAGAAGGTGGCCAAGATCATCATGGCATGCCACGATGCCTCTGGGCTGTATTGTGTGCTCTACAAATACAAATAAATAAATAAATAAATAAATAAATAAATAAATAAATGCTGCACAGCATGTGTATCCGACGCAATGTGCCCCTGCCCCCTGACATCGAACTGCAACTACCTGGTGATGATGTAGGGGATGATGAAGAAGTGGCTGCACATCATTGTGGTGCCGATGCACAGGAGGGACGTGCTGTGCGTCAGACAGTGATTGCACAATATTATTGACACACATGGCTGCAGAGGGTGACATGATATTTTGACAGAGGCCACTGGGTGTGTGGGTACATGCACACTATGCACTGTATATGAATAAATGACACATGCGCAATGATGAAGGTCCACTCAGGGCTTGCTTTTGACACAACGGGTGTATTGAATTTAACAATGAAAAAGTGCAATAACCCTCCATCACCCTCACACTCCTCCCCCTCCCCCCACAACTCCCCCACACACCCTCACCTCCTCCCTCTCCCCCCACAACTCCCCCACACACCCTCACCCCGTACCCCTCCCCCCACAGCTCCCCCGCACACCCTCTCCCACCTCCCCCTCCCCCCACAACTCTCCCGCACATGTCCCATCAAGTCTCCAATGCCTACATCAGGCTGCCCAGACTATTAATTAGCACTCCCTGGACCTGGTGGAGGCATATCTGGCCGGCGCATGGTGCGTGATGACCTGCATAGCGGGCTTGTCTGGGTAGAGCTAGATGAGGATGGTGTGGCCGCCTGCTCATATTGGGTTGCCGGATGCCCTGACTCCATGGCATCGGCTATGCGGCTTAGTACCTGGCGCAGGGCGGATACCTCCTCACAGAGGTGGCTAGTGTTCTCCGCAAAGATCTTTCCCATGGAGGCGGTGTTGTCTGAGATGGTCCTGCCTAGAGAGGCAATCCTACCTTGCCTGTGCGTTGTCCTCAACGAACTGCCGCACAAGGGCAGTCAGCTGCTCAGCACGCTGCGGCCCTGCGGGTGCACCTGTGGAGGTGGACGGTTCCTGGGTGTCTTGCTCGGCCTCACTACTCGCCACTATCAGACTAAAGGGCCCTTCAATTAGCTCCCGCCTAGACTGCTCCGGGGTGGTGGCGTGGTCTGTCTCAAGGGATGAGATTTGGGGGGATGCCTATGGACTGGGCGTGCAGGGCAGTTCTGAGGAATCGTCCTCCACGGGTACCCATACCTCATCCTGTGCCTCAGGCTGTGGCTGCCACCTCCCAGCCAAACTTGTCTCCTCCGAGTGTGGTACCTCGGCTGATTTCTCTGTCTGTGCAATAGGTGTTGGCGCTTCCACCTCTATGGCCCTTGGCAGCACCGGTGCACTGGCAACTTGGGGTTTCTTGACTGGTGGTGCACGGCGGCCCTTTGGTTAGCCCTTCGAGGTGGAAGGGCGGTTGGCCTCATCCCGGGACCTCTTCCGGGGTGTGGTTTTCGTGGGGGTTGAGTCCTGGGCATCGCTGTCATGGTCAGAGCCTGTGGGGGTCGAAGAGAGGGATGGCATGGGTGATGTTTTGATAGGCCTCATACATACATTTGGACAATTGATCATCCACACAATCAAGGGTAATAGGCATTTGAGTTTGGATGATCACTTTGTTTGATACATGGGTGGGTTATGCAGAAACACATACAGGCATACATCGGGGTCACTCATGTTGGCCAAGACCTATGCTATGTGACATGCATATTTGTTGGGGCCTGCATGCTGTGTGAGTTATGGCATTTACATTTTGTGTGGTATGTGTCAGGTACGGCATTGCCTTGCTGCAGGCATCTGCATGTGTCTGTGATGCGTCCGGCTACTTTGCTGGGAGTGTGTGTGTGTTGGGCCATGGCTTGCCTCTTTGGACGGACATATTGGTTGACTTTCATCAGACTCTGCAATACAGTATTTTCTTAGGACACTCACCTCCATCGGCCGATGTTGTGGCGCCACACTCCATGTCACTGACACCTTCTATCCCCTCCATGCCAATCATGCTGGCGCAGATGTCCTCCCATGGGGTCACCTTGATGGGGGAGCTGGCACCTCCGCCTGTTGCCAGTGACTGGCTCCTGTTGAAGAGAGTATGGTCCTTACTCGGAGGCGCAAGTCGTCCCAGGGCTTTCTGCAGTCTTTTATGGTGCGTGGGGTGTTTCTGACTGCACTCACTTTCTGCACCACAAGTGCCCAGATCTCTTTTTTCTTTATGATGGCCTCCCTCTTCATGCTGTTGGCGAACACAATCTCAGCATGTTCCTGCAGTGTCCCAGCTAGCATCTCCAACTCGTCCTCGTTGAAGCGCTCCTTGCGCTGGCGGGCGGCTCCCTTCTTAAGGGCCTTGGCCATTGTGGTGTGTTGGATGAAGGTTTTCAAACAAACAGCAGAGTCCCACAGGTCCTGTGTGCTGAGAATGGCAATGGATTGTGTTTTTAAAGATGGCCGCCGTGCTCTTTCCCGTTCCTGTGTGATGACGCTACTTCCGGTTCTGCTTATTTACAGTGACCGTTATTAGCGGTGACCGCTATTAGCGGTCACTGCGAATGCCGCATTGGTTCATGCCGGTAGTGCTATCTGCGCTATGCATGATGCCGTTAAGGTAATTTTTCGTGCCTTTAACGGAATGGCGGTACTGCCCTTACCGGCATGTCGCAAAGATCGTGCCCGTGAAGTCCTAATAGCCCTCTATTAGCGGGCTATTACCGCCATGCCGGTAAGGGCCGTTACTTACCTCCAACCTCGGAATGACCCCCAAAGAGTTCCTTAGTATTTGAACTGGCTTTACTGAATCCTGCTGTAATACGTATCCTGCTTGGTACGTATAATTTCTTTTTTATATTGGGCAGAGATATTAGTGAGGTTGGTTTTGTTTTCCTCAGTCGGTAGGTGTCTCCAGAGGAGTTCAGGGTTTCTCTTTTCTGCTCTCAGCGTTTTGATTTAGGGAGTAAACCAAGTGTTCAGGAGTGCTCTGGGTTTGCTTTTCTGCAGCTTTAGTGGGGCAATTAGGTCTAAGGCTTTGGTCATAGTAGCATCTACTAAAGTGTCAGGGTCGGATGATGCTGGTAGCGAGTTGAGGGTGGGGAGAACGTGTGGTAGGATCTTATCCACAGTAATGTTCCTTTTATTCCTAGTAAAGAGCAGAGGTGCTATAGTGTTAACCTTAGTGGAAAGGGCTCTGTCCGACAAAAAATACTCTACAAATTGACCTTTCCGTTTGGTATCTTGTTCACCTGGGAAGGTAAACAGCATAGAGCTGCTACATGCTGAGAAGGCCTCTCCATTCAAGGCTTATAAGAAGATGACGTAGCACCAGTAGAGGAGTGACGGGGGCCCCCCTAGGCAGGGAAGGAAACCATGGGAATGGTCGGACCCAAGAGGGAGGAGAGGTCAGAAGCTAAATTGCCCTCCCATAAAGCTGCGAGGAGATGATAAACGCTGAAGGCGACGTATGCGGTGTAGGCAAGGCCCATGGGTAAAAACACAGTTGTACAATACGGTATGCTGGGGGGAGGGGAGATTATATATTTGAGACAAGACGGGTAGCTGCAGACTCTGCAAGTGAAGAGATTGACCTGGTCGGAGCTGAATTCCCAGACTACACCTGGGAATCATTTTGAGGGGTTAGTTCTCTCACGTTTAGTTCTGGGATTAATCATGGGCCGGTTCCCAAGTAGTATTGGGATGAGACATAGGATACCGGGCCCAGATCCAGAGGGGGAGGGGGGCGAGGTTGGGCAGGGAGGAGGATGGGAGAAAGGGGGCAGGAAGAGGAAGGGAAAATCACAGGGCTACAGCATGGGGATTTACCAGCGTAATCACACACGAAGATCACATAGACAAAACCCAATACATAGCTTAGATGGCAATAGAAATACTATCCCATAACATACGGGGATTGAATAGCCTGACCAAAAGGAAGAAACTAGAGATGCAGGTAAAAAGATGGCTAGCAGATATAATCATGCTCCAAGAAACTCACATTCGAAGGGTGGACAGATCCAGGTTCCGAATGAATAACATTTCGCAGATTTATCAAGCCAATGCAAAGGGGAAAATGGCCAGAGTCTTGATTGGTTTCAAAGATTCATTAAATGACGGTAGGGAACAAGGAGTTGATTATAGGGTCACTACACGCCCCAAATCATGGACAGGAAAAGTTCATGCACATGGCATTCGAGAAACTGGGTAAGAAAAATGGGATAGATGCCCTCTTTTTTGTTTTCTGGTGGCCTATCTCATGAGGGACAATTTTCTGAGAATGTAAAAAGACATAGGCTACTTAGACACTGGTCAGTATTTGTGGTGGTACACCTAGCAATACAGATATAATAAATGGTCTGTCGATCAGGTGCTTGTTTCAGACTGGTAAAAACTTACATTTATTAGAAATATCATCATCAGAGTAAAAATAAAAGTAAAAAAGAAATAAATCACATTGGTTATGATGTCTTCAACTCATACAATTATTTCATGGTTGGTTCATACATCAATTGTGTGAGGCTAGTAGCATTTGACTATGGTGCATTGTTTTACTGCAGTACACTCATGAAAGTTGCCACAGTTCGTGTTTCCAGCATGGGAGTAGTCTATAGACAAAATTACAGACAATATGTGTGTATTGTATCTGCCATGCTTTCTTCCGGACTGGTTCAAAGTGAAAAAACACTCCTATGGTCAGCCAGTGATTTCAAGGCGGGGACCCCCACTTATGGTATTTCTTTTAAAAACAATATAAAAACAATATAAAAATGTATTGTGAAACTAATCTGCCTGGGAAAGGTTCAAATGTAAAAAAGAACCTTGTGTCTAAGGTGTACCACGTACCTGGTGGTTGCTTGGGGTGTTTTGGGGATGTTTCTTATTTTAAGGCTGTCTTGAGTACAGCATTGCAGTGGCTTGCTAACTGGTTTGGTTCTGTTTATGAATGACAGAGAAACGCATGTGTCTTTTAGTATTGCTCTTTTGGGTCTAACTGGTTTTAGCCACCATGTACAATAACAAAACAATGCCTACGGTAGAGCCCGAAAAAAACAATCTCAGCACTGGTATCAATATTGAGAGAGCAAGAGATGATGTCATGTCTTAAAATTAACATGTCAAATTCTGAACTACTTGGACTGGGACTATTGAGGGATCAAACGACTAACATGCATACATTCTCACATTTCCGAACATCCGAAAAGCAACCTAACATATTTAGGGGTAAAGTTGACAAGCAATTTCTATCATCTTTACAAAACAAATTACCTTAATTCAATAAAGAAAATACGGGAAGACTTTAATAACTGGACCCTCTTAAGGTTTCGTAGATGGGCCGCATCACCACAGTGAAAATGGTGACTCTACCCAGACTATTATACCTGTTTCAGGCTCTCCCAATCCTGATTCCTCATATATTCTTTAAAACGATTAATAAACTTATAACGAAGTTTGTTTGGGAAAACAAATGGAGCCTCGTTTGAACTGCTGATGGCACCTAGACATAAAGGGGGTTCAGACTTACCAAGCATGAGCAGATTCTAGGAAGTGGCCCAATTGCGAGTGATACCTGAATGGGTTACAAATAGCCAAGACATAATATGGGCATGAATGCACAGAGCAGTAGCAGGAGCATCACTGGCAGGTCTACTGTGGCTATCAGAAAGGGAAAAACCCCAGAGCGCTCAACAGAGCTTGGTTATAAAGACGACATGTGACATATGGGACCAACGACTGAAGAAGGGACACTTATCGACGCTCGACTCCCCACTTACCCCTCTATATGAGAATACAAAATTCTCTCTGGAGATATTAAAAGGTACATTTAGGCAGTGGTGACAGCGAGATTGCTTGAAGTTAGAAGACATGGCATGGGGTGGGCAAAATAGCAACGTTTGAATAATGTAAACATTATATAGGCCTAAAAGAGACAGATAGATTTGAATATAGGCAGGTGAGACATTGGTTGATGCAGCCTGAAGTCAGGCAAGCAGCGGTGAGATCCCTTACACATTTCGAGACATACATAATGTCATCTGCCACCGCCGCCGCGAGTGGCGGCTTCTTCCGCATTGGAGATTGCAACACGGTAGGAAAGGGATTTAGTCCCTTCTTTGTCTCTGGTTGCAGCCCATTGGCCAGGCGCAGGACTGCCGGGAGTTATCATCCTCCCCCGCCCCGGCAGTCGCTGCCTTGAAACCTCACTGGATACGCTCCGGCACTTTCGGGTTCCCTAGCTCTGTTCTTTGCGACCGCTGGTCTTCCGCACTTTTCTCCCGGATCCAGCGGCCGGTCTCTGAGTTTACTGGTTTCACACTCCTCGTGAAACTGTTCTCCCTATTTCTCTCCCTCCGCTGTCGCTGCTCCGGCACGGCAATGTGTTGTTTTCTCTCCCTCCGCTGTCGCTGCTCTGGCGGCGGGTTGTTTTCTCTCCCTCCGCTGTCACTGCTTTGGCGACGGGTTGGTTTCTCTCCCTCTGCCGCACTCCACTCTGCAGGCGGTTCTACTATCCTGTTTTCTCCCTTTCTCCTCTTACGTTCTCCTGTTCCTGCTGCCTTTTCTCTCTGGCCCGTGCTTCTCGATCCCCATCTGAGCTACTGCAACTTTCACTGCTTAGCTGCCTGCTTCCCTACTTCCTAGGGCTAGCGGTTTTTCTGCCTGTGGACTTCCTCACATCCTCCAGCCTGCAAGTTTGCTCCGGTGCATTCTACACTCCAGCCTACTCTGCTTTGGGACTATCGGACATTCCGGAGGCTTCACATCACGAAGGGTTTTTTCCCCCTGTTTGGGGTTTTCCCTTCTTCCGGCTTGCTCCCGGGAGGGAAGTCCCGGGACGGCTGTCTATCAGTGGTCACTGTGGCTTCTCTACGTGACAGGCAAGTGCATCTAAAAAAGGAAAGAGACTACCTAAGCCGGCGGAACCTACAAGACACAGACTACTCTGAGAGTTCAGGTGAGGAGAGATTGGAGAAAGGGGAGGAAGAAGGGGTTTGACAACACAAACCTTCACAGATTGCAACGCCAAAGTGTATCAGTATGTCAGCGGAAGAACAGGTACAGGAGCTTTGGAAGGCCTTTCAGGCAATGTCCCTGGAAATGCAGGGGGTTAAGACTGAGAATGCCCTCCTCAAACAGATGGTAGCAGCCAGAGAACCCTCTCACCCACCAGAACTACCACCTATGGCTCTTTCTTCAGGAAAGATCGATGGCTCTCCCAAGAGAGTGAAAGAGTTTTTGGAGGCATGTACCATCTATTTTACTTTCAGGCCTCGCACTTTTTCGACGGACCAGGCCAGAGTGGGGTTCCTAATCTCCAATATGACTGGAAATGCATTGACCTGGGCCACTCCATTGGTGACAAGTGGCAATGCCATTCTTCAGGACTTCGCTGGGTTCCAGAACCTATTGAAACAGACCTTTGAACGTCCTGAATTATCGTTTACTGCCTGTGAGGATTTACTAGACGTAAGACAAGGTTCTTTGGATGTACTGTCTTACATCTCCTCTTTCAAGACGCTGGCTGCTGGAGCCGGTTGGCCTGAACAGGCACAATACGTGGTCTTCAGGAGAGGTTTGAGGGAGGAGATCAAGGATGAGTTGGCCACCTTTGTCTTCCGGACCCATCACACATACCACCGAGCCGCTTCCTTTGACCATTAACCGACATACAGAGGTTCTTCAATTTGACATCATTCAGGCCGCACATTTTCCCATTATCTTAGGCATTACCTGGCTTCGCAGGCACAATCCTCGAATCAATTGGACCGAGAACCAGTTGAGCGTTTGTTCTCCTTATTGTACTGCCAACTGCCTTCCGTCGGAAGAAAAGGAAGTTCATCAGTCTGTTAGGATTTTCTCAAATGACCATGTGGGAATTCACGCTCTTCCCAACTATTGTTCAGAATGTTCAGAAGTTTTCCAAGAGAGCCTTCACGCCCGACTACCGCCTCATCGGCCTGAAGATTGCACCATTGATCTCGAATCCAATGCCCTAGTTCCATTTGGGCGAATGTTTTCCCTCACACAGACGGAAAAAAAGGTGCTACGGAGCTATTTGGACACCAATCTTGAGAATGGGCTTATCCAGCCCTCGAAGTCTCCAGCCGGAGCTTACCTGTTCTTCATTAAGAAAAAAGGCACCACCGACCTCAGGCCCTGCATGGACTACCTGGGTCTGAATAAGGTTACTGTGCGGGATCGATATCCGATGCCACTCATCACCGACATCATCGAGGCGGTACAAGGAGCCCAAGTCTTTACTAAGCTTGATCTCAGGAATGCATACCATTTGCTCTGTATAGCAGAAGGGGATGAGTGGAAGACGGCCTTTCGCACCCCTTTCGGTCTATATGAGTATAGGGTGATGCCATTTGGACTGGTTAACGCGCCAGCAGCGTTCCAGAGATTTATGGATAGTATGTTCTCTGATCTGCTTTCTGTCTCAGTCATAATCTATCTTGACGACATCTTGGTATTCTCCTCTAACATGAGGGAACACGTGGAACATTTTACCCAGGTTTTGTCCCGTCTCCAAGAAAATCAATTACTGGTCAAGGCCGAGAAATGTAAATTCGCAGTTCCTTCTGTGCAATATCTCGGATACGTTCTATCAGAAGAAGGGATTGCCATGGATCAAAACAAGGTTCACGCCATCCTCGATTGGCCGGCCCCAACATCTATCCGGGAGGTCCAGAGATTTCTGGGACTTTCTAACTACTACCGAAGGTTTATTTCTAATTTCTCGGAAGTGGTGTACCCCATTACACGACTACTCAAGAAAGAGGCTTCTCCGTATCGTTGGTCGGCTGAGGCTGAGAAGAGTTTCTGTCATCTCAAAGGTCTTTTCTGCTCCGCTCCCATCCTTCAACACCCCGATCAAACACAATCATTGATCTTGGAAACGGATGCTTCAGCCATCGCAATAGGAGCCGTGCTCCTCCAGGAGATCCAGGGAGTAGAACATCCGGTGGCCTACTTGTCTAAGACTCTCTCTCCGAGTCAACTAAATTATTCTGTCCTGGAAAAGGAGCTACTTGCCATGAAGCTCGCCTGTGAAGAATGGTGACACCTACTCATGGGGGCCAGACACCAATTTCTGATCAGAACTGACCATAAAAATCTGAAGGTTCTACAAGAACTGGAGTGTTCTAACTCCAGGCAAGCCAGGTGGGCTCACCTTTTTTCACAATACGAATTTCAGATCACGTATATTCCGGGATCACAAAATCGTTTGGCAGATGCTTTGTCTCGCAAAGACTCCGCGAAGAAGGAGGCATCCAACAGGACCGAGCCCATGTTTCACCGAAATCGGATTCTGGCTCTGGTCGGTACTTTCCTTCAAGAAGTTAAGATGGCACTTGTTCAAGAAATACCTCGACTATCCTTACGCCACACCTCTCTTTATCAACAGAAAGGGGACTGGGTTTTTTTACAAGAGAAGACTATACATTCCGGAGGGTCCTCTACGTACCAAGATCTTAGAGTGGTGCCATAACTCCCGCTCTGCGGGGCATAGAGGAGCCAGTAACACTCTTGAACTCCTCCCAAGATCCTTTCTCTGGCCTAACGTGAAGAAAGAAACTTCTGAATACGTAAAAGCCTGTCCGATTTGTGACAAGGCCAAGTATCGGTTGGGGAAACCCTTGGGACTGTTGACTCAAGTGGAGTTACCTGCTCGTCCTTGGGGACTTATCTCCACCGATTTCATTGTAGACCTACCGGTTTCTGAGTCCTGTACTTGCATCATGGTGACGGTGGACGCTTTCTCCAAGTTGGCACACTTCTCTCCCATTCAAGGACTTCCCACGGCAGCCAAAATGGCAGAGGTCTTTGCTCGAGACATCTTTAAGCTACATGGGCTACCCGAAAAGATTATTTCCGATCGGGGAAGCCAGTACATTTCGAAATTCTGGACAGCCTTATGCAACCGCTTGGGCATTGAAAGGGCTCTTTCTTCAGGTTGTCACCCAGAGTCTAACGGTCAGACAGAACGTCTTAACGCTACTTTGGAGCAATATCTTCAGTGCTACATCACTCAACATCAAGACAACTGGGTCTCTTTGCTCCCTACCGCTGAGTTCTCCTATAATAACACCAGACACTCTGCCACCGGTCTCTCTCCTTTCTTTTGTACCTATGGTGTACACCCTCGTTCTGTGTTTCCGGAGGTTCCAGCTACACCAACTCCCCGGCCGCGGAAGAAGTCTTGAAAAACATCAAAGAAGCCCAGGCTTCCGCGCTTCGGAGCCTGGAAGCCAGCAGGAAACGGTCTAAATCCAGTGCCGACCAATACTGTGAGGAGTGTCCGGCTTGGGAACCCGGGGACAAGGTGTGGTTATCCACGCGGTTTTTGCCCAGATGGACGCGGCCTTCTTAACTATCTCCTCGATTTCTGGGACCTTTTCCCATTCTCTCCAAGGTTAATCCGGTAGCCTATCGCCTCCGGCTCCCTTTCTCTCTTCGCCGCATTCACCCAGTGTTTCATTCCTCTCTTCTCAAACCTCACTATCCTGACTTTCACAACAGACCCATTCCCAGGTCTCCTCCGGCGCCTCCGCTGGAGTCGGACGAATTCGAGGTCTCCCGAATCCACGAATCCAGGTTCTATCGCGGTCGGTTGGAATACCTCCTATCCTGGAAGGGCTACCCTGAGTCAGAGGACTCATGGGAACCGGCTTCTCAGGTTCACGCACCAAGATTGTTAGCTCAGTTTCACCACCTTCACCCAGGAAAGCCCGGGGCAGCTAGTGTCAGAATGCACCAAAGTATCAACTGAAAAGGATACAATATTCAAAAGGATACAGGAGGTAGGGTCTTCCGGATCCCTGTTCACCCGACTTGATAGTCGTGAAGTCAACAAAGACCTTCCAAATGATACAACCCTCTGGCTGATAAAACAGGCAGAGCGATGGATCACTGGAAAGGGCGTGGGTAAGGTATAGTAATCCAGCCTAGGACAAATTAAAGTATCATGAATAACTGCTCCAACCTGAGTATGATGAGTTAGATAATGACAGGAATGATCACACTGACCTGTATCTCTGGGTAGAACAATCCAGAAGTCTCTTGATGGATTTGAAATGAAGAACAAAACGACAGGGAAGGGAAAATTAGTAAGGGAGACTTATCCCGGACGGAACGAGGCTCACGCTAGATACGGGTTGAATTCACCACAGGATAGCGTCCAAAGTTCAGTTCAAAGTCACTTCCAATAATCCTTGAAAGGCTTCCTTCCCACTTAGGGATCAATCCTTCTGTTAATTCCACAGATGCAGGAGTTAGAAGAAAATAGCGTTTGAAGACAACGTGAGCGTGTGGATTTACACGCGGGCAGGAATCGCGCAGCCTGGGCCAGCCGCGTGTGAAGACAACGTGCGCGTGTGGATTTACACGCGGGCAGGGTTCGCGCAGCCTTGGCCAGCCGCACTTGAAGACGAAGAGCGCGTGTGGATTTTACACGCGGGCAGGATTCACGCAGCCTGGGCCGGCCGCACTTGAAGACGAAGAGCGCGTGTGGATGTTACACGCGGGCAGGATTTACGCAGCCTTGGCCAGCCGCGTATGAAGACAAAGAGCGCGTGTGGATTTTACACGCGGGCAGGATTCATGCAGCCTGGGCCGACCGCACTTGAAGACGAAGAGCGCGTGTGGATTTTACACGCGGGCAGGATTCACGCAGCCTTGGCCAGCCGCGTATGAAGACAAAGAGCGCGTGTGGATTTTACACGCGGGCAGGATTCACGCAGCCTTGGCCAGCCGCGTATGAAGACAAAGAGCGCGTGTGGATTTTACACGCGGGCAGGATTCACGCAGCCTTGGCCAGCCGCGTATGAAGACAAAGAGCGCGTGTGGATTTTACACGCGGGCAGGATTCACGCAGCCTTGGCCAGCCGCGTGTGAAGACAAGGAGCGCGTGTGGATTATCACGCGAAGGGATAGCTCCAGGAATCAGCGTGTGGCGGAACACACGCTATCGAAGGTCCAAAAGTAGCTGTAGGAATATACCAGGATGTAGATCAGAGGTTCAGCTACACGACGCCAATAGAGACGATCAGAAGCAGCGAGTGAAGTTTCTACGCTGCTTAAATACGTGATACCGTAGTTCACGTGACGAAGCAAAAGTCACGTGAAGTTAGCGACGTGAAAAGTGTAAACGTCGTTTTCCCGGTAACGTATCGAATAGCCTCCATTTGGAGTAGAACGGTCTAGCTGTTCTACGAGCGTAGCGTCCAGCATGCATGACAGTGCCATCCCCCAAAGGGACAACCTCTCCCCTTCTTGTGTGGAAGCGCTTCAATAAAGCAGGAGCATGAATGTTGGAAAGAGGTTCCCAGGACCTATCTTCGGGTCCATAGCCCTTCCAGTCCACCAGATAATATGGTCTACCAGAACGGAGTTTCATATCCAGTATGTCTTGTACCTCGTATTCATCAGACCCCCGCACAGAAATAGCAACAGGCCGTACCGGCAGTCTAGTAGTGTCAGAGAATGGCTTGATGAGCGAGACGTGGAATACAGGATGCACCCGCCATCGTTGTGGCAAAGCCAGACGTACAGCAGCAGGATTAAGAACATGGAGCACAACATACGGACCGATGAATCTAGGCAACAATTTCTTTTTGCCCGGAATTCTTAAGTTCTTAGTGGATAGCCAGACTTTCATCCCAGCCTTATAGACAGGTGCGGATACCCTATGAGCATCGGCATAGAACTTGTCACGTCGTTTGGCCTGCTCCAATTGCTGCTTCACCTTTCTTTGTAATCTCTTCAGATCACGAAGCGTACGGCCTGCGGCAGGCGTGTCCAGGGATAGACCGGAATCTAGAGGTATTGATCGGGGGTGTTGTCCATAGAGAGCATAGAACGGTGAAGTGCCTATGGCACTATGATAAGAGTTGTTATAGGCGAATTCAGCCGCCGGCAGTACCGTGAGCCAATCCGATTGGTATTGCAAACACAGACACAGCAGATATTGTTCCATAGTACAATTGACCCTTTCAGTCTGTCCGTCGGTTTGAGGATGATAAGCGCTGGACATTCTATCATCAATTAGTAATGCAGATGTCAAGGCTCTCCAAAAGCGTGACGCAAACTGCGAGCCCCTGTCAGTAATGATTACTGATGGTAGACCAAAGAAACGGAATATATGTTGGATGAATAGATCAGCCAGAACAGTAGCAGTTGGTAAACCAATACAAGGAATAAATAGGGCCAATTTAGTGAAATAATCCACTACGACCCAGAGGGTATCATATCCTTGATTTGGGGGGAGTTCCACCACAAAGTCCATAGATATCATGTCCCATGGTTTGGTAGGGACAGGCAGGGATTGGAGTAAGCCCACTGGTTTACCAGGAGTATTTTTACATTGGATACATACAGAACAAGAAGATACGTAGTTTATAACGTCTTTTGCCATGGATGGCCACCAGCACCACCTTTTGAGCAGGTCCAGTGTTTTCTTCTGTCCAGGATGGGCTGCAATCAAGGAATCATGATTCCATTTGAGGGCTTTATTCCGCATTGAAGGAGTTGATAGATAAAGCACCCCCTGTGTGAATGGTAAACCGTTATGCACGTCTAGATTCATATCCTGGACTACTTGTGGATTATTTTTTACCCACTCTTGTATTTCGGTTTTTAAGGATGGTTGAACCGAACAACCACAAATCACATGATCTGCCAACAGCTGGATCTGTACTTGTTTTTCTTCCTGCGCCTCTTTACTCATACGGGACAAAGCGTCCGACTTAACATGTTCTCGGGCAGGACGATAGGTGACCTGGAAATCGTATTGGGCAAAAAAGACATGCCATCTGGCCTGACGGGCCGTAAGGCATTTCATGGATTTGAATGCTTGGAGATTTCTATGGTCAGAGTACACCAACACCTGTTGTTTGGCCCCAAGAAGATGATGACGCCATTCTCGGAAGGCATCTTTGATAGCCAGTAGTTCCCGCTCAGTAACGGTGTAGTTCCGTTCATATGAGGTGAGTTTACGAGAGAAGAAAGCCACTGGGTGTTCCTCCTTGGTTTCTGTGCAGACTTGTGAGAGCACTGCGCCAATAGCGACACTGGATGCATCCGCTTCAACGACAAACTGGCGATCAGGATCCGGATGTTGAAGCACGGGTGCAGTGGTAAATGCTTCCTTCAGTTTTTCGAATGCTGCTTGGGCATGTTGGTTCCAACAGAAAGGTACTTTGGAACTAGTTAAAGCCGTCAAAGGAGCTACTGTTTTGGAAAAGGAATGGATGAATCTGCGATAGAAATTCGCAAAGCCCAAGAAAGACTGTAGCGACTTGACGTTATGTGGAATTGGCCAATTCAAGACGGCCTTTACCTTGGAACGACTCATTCGAGCACCTAGATTGGTAATGTCGTAACCAAGGAATTCCACTTCCTGCGAATGAAAGACACATTTTTCGGCTTTCACATAAAGGTGGTTCTCCCTAAGTCTTTGTAGGACTGTAGAAACATGTCTGACGTGTTCCGATAGAGATGAGGAGTAAATCAAAATGTCGTCCAGATAGACAACCACAAATCGGTCCATGATGTCTCTGAATATATCATTCATGAAGAATTGAAATGTGGCGGGAGCATTGCACAGACCAAAAGGCATCACCAAATATTCGTAAAGACCATACCGTGTCTTAAAAGCGGTCTTCCATTCGTCGCCTTCACGAATGCGAACCAAATTGTATGCACCTCGCAAGTCCAGTTTGGTGAAGTAACTGGAAGTGCCTAACTGATCCAACAGCACGTTTATTAGTGGTAAGGGGTATTGGTTTTTGATGGTGATATCATTAAGTGCCCTG
Source organism: Ambystoma mexicanum (assembly GCF_040938575.1). NCBI lineage: Eukaryota > Metazoa > Chordata > Amphibia > Caudata > Ambystomatidae > Ambystoma > Ambystoma mexicanum. Next base: position 1,276,943,726 of record NC_090931.1, on the reverse strand, counting down.
TAATCAATGCATGGTCTGAGGTCTCCCTCTTTCTTAGGAACAAAGAATAGAGGAGATGCAGCAGGAGATTGCGAGGGTCGTATAAAGCCCGTGGCTAGCGCCTTGTCAATGTATTCCTTTAACACGACATCTTCTTTAGGTGTTAAAGAATAAACACGGCCTGTAGGAATTTTGGCACCCGGAATCAGTTCGATAGGACAGTCGTACTGTCGATGAGGAGGTAATTGTTCTGCCTGGCCTTTATCAAAGACATCAGCATAATCAGCGTATTCGCATGGTATGATATTGTCGCATTGATGTACAACGCTGATAGTAGAATCCTCCACCACAGAGGCCAATATGTGTTGTTTATTTGACACCTCCTGACTGGTAAAGCAATGTTCGTTGCAATGAGTCGAAGGATATTGGAGCGATCCCGAAACCCAGTCAACAGTAGGATTGTGAAGGGTTAACCATGCAAGACCAAGTATGATCTCGTACTGCGGAGCAGCAATAACATCGAAGACGATTTCTTCTGAATGGTTATTTGATAACGTCATCCGAACAGGTACCGTCTCCTGGGTTACCATACCAGAAGTTAACACAGATCCGTCCACGGTATTCACCGTTTCAGGTTTTTTTTTGTTTACTAGGGGTAAGGAACGGTTCTTGGCATAGGTGATGTCTATATAATTGCTGGTGGCTCCAGAATCAACCATGGCCTTGGAAACCACTTCTCGCTCATCACAATGTAACGTCACCTGAACTATTACAGGTGCATGTTTAGGAATGGTACTGGAGTCCGATGAAACACTCGACATAGGGACTCCTGCTAATGTCGAGTTTTGGCGTTTCCCGCACGCTTGACGGGTTTTTTAGGACATGTTGCCAATAAATGCTCGGAAGAACCACAATACATACATAAGTGGTTTTTTCTTCGGTTCTCCCGTTCTGCATTGGACAATCGGCCTCTCACGGCGCCTATTTGCATGGGTTCAGGGTCGTTAGAGATGACTGCTGGTGTCTCTGACCGCCCCGAGACTGGCATGAAGGGCTTTTTCTCTCCCTTTCGAGCATTCCTTCGGGCGTCGATTTGTAGAACCAAATCGAGCAGCTCTGGGAAACCCGTAGGAACCACAGGAACAGTAGATAAGGCGTCTTTCAGTTCTTCAGAAAGACCCTTGTAAAAAACAGCCGTTTTCTTGCTGTCAGGCCATTGGGTTTCCGCCGTCAGTTGATTGAACCGGGCGACGTAAGACATAAGGGGTTGGCTGCCTTGTTGTAGGTTAAGCAACTCTAAATCTGTGGCTTGAGTAGAGTAACGCATGTCAAAGACTTTACTCATAGCAGTCAAGAGATCGTCACAATCGTACAACAAAGGGCTATTAGTTTCCAACAAAGGGTTAGCCCAAGCAGCAGCCGTGCCCCCTAAATGGGAAAGCACGAAGGCTGCTTTTGTGGTTAGGTCAGGAAAAGATGTAGGACGGCAAAGGAAATGGAGTCGGCACTGGTTTACAAAGGTTCTGTAGGTTTTGGGATCACCCGTGAACCTTTCTGGAGGGGCCAAGGGAAACTGAGTGGGCATAACCACGTTAATAGTCTCCTGTGGGGGTGCCGTAGTCCCAGATCCGGATGCGGTAGCCATCGGCGCTTGTGTTCCCTGAGGACTACCATGTAGGGCGTCTTGCATAACGTCCATACGGTGCCGTAACATGTCCTGTGCAGTAACCATTTCGTTTCTCAAATCGTGGATCAACTGTGTCAAAACAGTTAAAGGATCCGTACCCTCCATGGCTTCTGATTCTGTCAGAATGCACCAAAGTATCAACTGAAAAGGATACAATATTCAAAAGGATACAGGAGGTAGGGTCTTCCGGATCCCTGTTCACCCGACTTGATAGTCGTGAAGTCAACAAAGACCTTCCAAATGATACAACCCTCTGGCTGATAAAACAGGCAGAGCGATGGATCACTGGAAAGGGCGTGGGTAAGGTATAGTAATCCAGCCTAGGACAAATTAAAGTATCATGAATAACTGCTCCAACCTGAGTATGATGAGTTAGATAATGACAGGAATGATCACACTGACCTGTATCTCTGGGTAGAACAATCCAGAAGTCTCTTGATGGATTTGAAATGAAGAACAAAACGACAGGGAAGGGAAAATTAGTAAGGGAGACTTATCCCGGACGGAACGAGGCTCACGCTAGATACGGGTTGAATTCACCACAGGATAGCGTCCAAAGTTCAGTTCAAAGTCACTTCCAATAATCCTTGAAAGGCTTCCTTCCCACTTAGGGATCAATCCTTCTGTTAATTCCACAGATGCAGGAGTTAGAAGAAAATAGCGTTTGAAGACAACGTGAGCGTGTGGATTTACACGCGGGCAGGAATCGCGCAGCCTGGGCCAGCCGCGTGTGAAGACAACGTGCGCGTGTGGATTTACACGCGGGCAGGGTTCGCGCAGCCTTGGCCAGCCGCACTTGAAGACGAAGAGCGCGTGTGGATTTTACACGCGGGCAGGATTCACGCAGCCTGGGCCGGCCGCACTTGAAGACGAAGAGCGCGTGTGGATGTTACACGCGGGCAGGATTTACGCAGCCTTGGCCAGCCGCGTATGAAGACAAAGAGCGCGTGTGGATTTTACACGCGGGCAGGATTCATGCAGCCTGGGCCGGCCGCACTTGAAGACGAAGAGCGCGTGTGGATTTTACACGCGGGCAGGATTCACGCAGCCTTGGCCAGCCGCGTATGAAGACAAAGAGCGCGTGTGGATTTTACACGCGGGCAGGATTCACGCAGCCTTGGCCAGCCGCGTATGAAGACAAAGAGCGCGTGTGGATTTTACACGCGGGCAGGATTCACGCAGCCTTGGCCAGCCGCGTATGAAGACAAAGAGCGCGTGTGGATTTTACACGCGGGCAGGATTCACGCAGCCTTGGCCAGCCGCGTGTGAAGACAAGGAGCGCGTGTGGATTATCACGCGAAGGGATAGCTCCAGGAATCAGCGTGTGGCGGAACACACGCTATCGAAGGTCCAAAAGTAGCTGTAGGAATATACCAGGATGTAGATCAGAGGTTCAGCTACACGACGCCAATAGAGACGATCAGAAGCAGTGAGTGAAGTTTCTACGCTGCTTAAATACGTGATACCGTAGTTCACGTGACGAAGCAAAAGTCACGTGAAGTTAGCGACGTGAAAAGTGTAAACGTCGTTTTCCCGGTAACGTATCGAATAGCCTCCATTTGGAGTAGAACGGTCTAGCTGTTCTACGAGCGTAGCGTCCAGCATGCATGACAGCTAGGTGGGGAGGGGGGCATACTGTCATCCGCCACCGCCGCCGCGAATGGCGGCTTCTTCCGCGTTGGAGATTGCAACACGGTAGGAAAGGGATTTAGTCCCTTCTTTGTCTCTGGTTGCAGCCCATTGGCCAGGCACAGGACTGCCAGGAGTTATCATCCTCCCCCGCCCCGGCAGTCACTGCGTTGCAACCTCGCTGGATACGCTCCGGCACTTTCGGGTTCCCTAGCTCTGTTCTTTGCGACCGCTGGTCTTCTGCACTTTTCTCCCAGATCCAACAGCCGGTCTCCGAGTTTACTGGTTTCACACTCCTTGTGAAACTGTTCTCCCTATTTCTCTCCCTCCGCTGTCGCTGCTCCGGCAGTGTGTTGTTTTCTCTCCCTCCGCTGTTGCTGCTCTGGCGGCAGGTTGTTTTCTCTCCCTCCGCTGTCGCTGCTTTGGCGGCGGGTTGATTTTCTCCCTCTGCCGCACTCCACTCTGCAGGCGGTTCTACTATACTGTTTTCTCCCTTTCTCCTCTTACGTTCTCCTGTTCCTGCTGCCTTTTCTCTCTGGCCCGTGCTTCTCGGTCCCCATCTGAGCTACTGCAACTTTCACTGCTTAGCTGCCTGCTTCCCTACTTCCTAGGGCTAGCAGTTTGTTCTGCCTGCGGACTTCCTCACATCCTAAAGCCTGCAAGTTTGCTCCAGTGCATTCTACACTCCAGCCTACTCTGCTTTGGGACTATCGGACATTTCGGAGGCTTCACATCACGAAGGGTTTTTTCCCCCTGTTTGGGGTTTTCCCTTCTTCTGGCTTGCTCCCGGAAGGGAAGTCCCGGGACGGCTGTCTATCAGTGGTCACTGTGGCTTCTCTCCGTGACAGGCAAGTGCATCTAAAAAAGGAAAGAGACTACCTAAGCCGGCGGAACCTACAAGACACAAACTACTCTGAGAGTTCAGGTGAGGAGAGTTTGGAGAAAGGGGAGGAAGAAGGGGTTCGACAACACGAACCTTCACACATAAACACCCATACGAAGCCCAGAAGAGGGGGACCCAGGGTTGAAACTATCACCCATAGTGAACTGTGAACTGAATTTTATTTTGCTAAAGGAACTTTTCGTTTTTGTTGTTTGAACACCTCAGAACCAAAGGAAAGACACTTTCTGAGGAAACAAAACTTGGCCATCGATGGTCCTAAGAACAGCCATTTCAGCTGTTGTCTCATGCTGGAGACGCCCCAGACTGTACTGTGCTCATCAATGACATTTGTGATACCATCTTTCATGTACTGGGTGTTTATCTTACTGTATGGTAGTGGTGCGAGTTATGGTTGCTTAGCTTACCATAACTGGTGAATTTCTGGGGGTTTTTGGTTTTACTTGTAACCATGAAGTCCCTTTAACAAAGTTTTTTCATTGAATTTCATAGGTTTTATTAGTGCAACTTAGCCATAATGTCCCTTTAACAAAGCTTTTTTATTGAATAAATATATTTACATATAACTGTATAGATCACAGTGCTTGTTGAAGGTTCAATAATGAAAGGGAAGATAAAGTGAGCCTAAATGTATAGGATAGAGGATGTTAATATTTAAACACTGTGTGGGTTGTTCAGACACATAATTTTATGAAAGTTGCAATCAGAATCATGTGATTAGCAATTATGGAGTCAAAGAAACGAATAATCGAGTGGTTTATGTTTAGATATGTATTCAGATGAATTGGTAACGTGTTACTATTGCACTAAGCAATTTAAAAGGTGTGTTGTTCCATGGGATAGGCTGCTAGCACTATGCAATAAATTGGGCATAGTTGATTCAATACTGCTAATCACTATAGCACTTTAATAAGAGGAAAGAATGCTGGTTTAGATTATTGATGCATTATGCACTTTAAGGTAATTCCATTAGGGAATCTAAATGAGACATGCTGCTAATGGACTATAGTACTTTGTAGAAAATGATGCTGCTAATGCACTTTGGCACTTTATAAAGAAACATGCTGCTAATGCACTATAGCACATTATATAGAAATATGCTGCAAATCCACTATGCGTTTTTACAGAAAGACCTGTTGCTTTTGCACTATGACACCTTAAAAATGAAAAAAGCTCTATGCACTTTATGTCAACTATGCTATACCGCAGCAAACAATATGTATCCCAATCAGAGAACATGAAGTTTACATGCACGTGTATTATCTCGCACATTCTTTAGTATTTTAACAACACACATTACAAATTAAAATGATTTCCCTGTACAATCACTGAGCGTTTTAACACTGGTTGTTTAATCCATGTACTGCACAGTGTAATAATGAGCATTACAAATAATAATGTATGCTGGTGTAATGTCCTATGTTCATTGTTATTAATGTACTTGAAGGGGACAGTCCTCTCTCTATTGCAGTTACGAGTGGGCTGCGACCCACGTGGTTATGAAGGCGGGCTTACCGCCAGTTCGGCAGTTCGAGTTACATTAAAGTCCAGTCAAGACGTATTTGTCTCCGCTCCTGATTTATTGGCCTGCTTCATTTAATGAATACAGCGCGTCCTGCTTACCGCGAGGTGCCTCGCGATACCTTCAGCTTAACCTGCAACAATGGCGACGAGTTTTCTGCTGAACAGCACCGGTGCCCAGAGAGTCGTATAGCCACCAACACAGCTTTTCATGCTTGAATCAGCATCCGGAGCTGTTTCCAACCCACGCAACAGAATTTCGAACAAGTAAGAGTCACCGCCTGTATAACAGCATCCGCGCTGCGGCCTGTGCCAAGAGATTGACGTGCTACACTCTCCGCGTAACGCACGTGGAAACTGGCGTATCAATACGCGTGCGCGTGCGCCCCACGTATAAGGCCTCATTTCCATCCGTGAGCAACCAAGCATGTCGGACGACAATCCAGACAGCGGAACCCTGAGCCCTTCCTCCAGCTCCACACCTCGCCAAGCCGCTCACGTAGAAGATAGCGGTTCAGAATCATTACAACTACAAGCGGTGCCACCGTTTGACATGGCGGACACTAGTAGCCTTGCCCCTAGATGGAACAGATGGCTCAAAGAACTACACATCTACATTGACGCATCGGGGGTGAGGGAGGAACGCCGTCTGAGAGGCATCCTGCTTCATTCACTAGGCCCGGTGGTCCGGGACATCATTTTCGAAATGCCTGAATCTAACACGGACACATTCCAAGGCATCATTGACGCTCTGAACGCCTACTTTGCACCGCTGCGAAACGTGGATTACGAACGACACATTTTCCACACGTCGACACAAGAGAGCGGCGAAACCGTGGACAATTTTGTAATGCGACTAAGGAAAAGAGCAAAGTATTGTGATTTCGACAGATATTCGACGGATGAAGCCCTAAAATCTCAAACCATTGCCGGCTGCGCGTCTCATGAATTCAGGAGAAAGCTACTTCAGAAAAGCAGAACACTTGAAGAAATTCTGCAACTCGCACGTGCTGACTCCGCGCTCATGCAGCAGACAGAATCCCTAGGTAACATCAAAATTACTCAGTCTGCCTCCACTGCTTCAGTATGCCCCATCAGGACATCAAGGGACCCTCACCCTGCGGAACAAAAAAAGTGTTACAGGTGTGGCTTTAAATTTCCACATGTTGGTCCATGTCCCACCATCGGACACAACTGCGACAAGTGCGGTGGCGAAAATCACTTTAAATCAGTATGCAGAAACATCAATTTCTCCCAGTCAGGGGACAATAACAGGGACACACGGAGGCAGCAGGACCAACATCCGGTAAGGGAAAGCTCAAGATCCCGCAAGAGACATTCACCCACAGTCTCCAGACACGATTCTCGATATTCGTCAAGGGACACCCCTCGGGAGGAGAAAAGGCGGGAAGAAAGAAGAGAGTATTCAAGACACGCCAGCACCAGACATGACTCACAACGACGACACTCCCGACAAAAAATCAGATATCTAGAAGATTCGCCTCACAGAAGACGGGAGTCTCAGTCGTCCTCCTCCAGCGGAGACAGAAAAAGGGGATATGTACACGCTATTGGAAATAGCATTGCCGCAGAATATAGCCCCACTCTGCTACTACAAGTTAATGGACAAAACAGAGAATTTCTGATCGATACGGGAGCGACAGTCAATGTCATAAACGATGAAACATACAAATTACTCACCCACAAGAAGGCTCTGAAAGAAGCAGACACATTAATATACCCATACGGCTCCAACAAGCCACTCAATTGTCAAGGGATGTTTACGGCCCACTGTCAATATAAAGACAAAAGTCAAAGGATCAAAATTTACGTCATAAAAGGGGAGGTACCAGGTGGCAGCATTCTCAGTTTCAAATCAGCAATTCAAATGGGTCTCATTCAAATAATGTATCAAATAATGTCAGCATACACAACGAGCCCAAAGGACATGATGACAAAAATGTTCCCGTCCCTATTCAGAGGTTTAGGAAAACTGAAGGACAAACAAGTCAAGTTGCATATCAACCCGCAGATCCCGCCTACAGCACAACATTATAGGGGCATACCCCTCAACATACAAAAGCATGTAGAGGATGAAATTCAATCGCTGTTAAATCAGGACATCATAGAGCCAGCATTGGGACCAACTCCGTGGGTGTCCCCCATCGTGCCGGTGCCGAAAAAGGACAGCAAAGACAGCATTCGCATATGCGTTGACATGAGGGCCCCAAACATGGCCATAGAGCGGGAACGACACCTGGCCCCAAGAATGACTGATATGATGCACCTATTACACGGCTCCAAAGTATTTTCCAAGCTAGACCTGAATAAAGGGTACCACCAGCTGGAGTTACACCCCGACTCAAGATATATCACCACCTTCTCGACTCACCTAGGTCTTTTCAGATATAAAAGACTCAGCTTTGGGGTATCGTCAGCTGCAGAAATCTTTCAAAACGAAATACATCAGGTGATCAAACACATCCCCAATTGCCTAAATTACTCGGACGACATACTGGTATTTGGCACTACGCAAGACAGTCATGATGACACATTACGGAGAGTCTGCATGGCGCTAGAGAACGCCCATCTCACCCTCAATCCAGACAAATGTGAGATTAGTAAATCCACTCTCAAATTCTTCGGACATATCTTCTCAAAAGATGGACTAAAACCTGACCCGGAAAAGGTCCAAGCACTAGTAGAAACCCCTACACCCACGTCAGTATCAGCAGTACGCTCATTCTTGGGAATGGCGAGCTATTCTACCAGATATATCCAGGACTTCGCCTCCGTGAGTACGCCCCTACGTCTGCTCACTGGGAAGAACCAGGAGTTCCAATGGTCTGACACCTGCGAAGAAGCATTTCAAGAAATCAAAAGAAGGATTGCAACCGCTTCCTGCATGGCGTACTACGACCCCGAGCTGGACACGGAACTCACAGTAGATGCCAGCCCGGTTGGCTTAGGAGCCATATTAGCACAATCAAAACGTGGAGCACCACCCGACTCTCCGAAGAAAATAGTAGCCTATGCAAGCCGAAGTCTCTCTGCTACAGAATGTGCGTACTCCCAACCGGAGAAGGAAAGCCTGGCAGTAGTGTGGGCATGCGAACACTACCACTTATTCCTATATGGGCGACCATTCACCATAATCACGGACCACCAGGCCCTTACCACTATCTACGGTAAACCTACAGCCAAAATGCCACCACGCATCGCCAGATGGGGTTTAAGACTACAAGAGTACTCTTTCAAAATAATACACCGCCCTGGCAAGGACAACAATCCCGCAGATTTCCTGTCACGTTATCCTCTCCCGGCGCAAGATGAACGACAGTCACAGAAAGCAAATCAATATCTACGCTATCTGATCAACAGTGCGCTACCCAAGTCCGTCACCACAGCACAGCTTCTGGAGGCAACACAGAAAGACCACCTACTCCAAATGATACAAACATGCCTAAAATCCAACCAGTGGCAGAACAGACAAAGAGGTGCATCACTCTTGTCCGCGGAAGAGGAACAACACTTTCGCACATTTAAACTTGTCCGTGATACCTTGTCCACATCACCGGAAGGCCTACTGCTCAAAGAAAACAGAATAGTCATCCCTGCTGCCCTGCAAGACCAGATATTAGACATTGCACACGCGGGACACAGGGGAATAGTATCAACCAAAAGACAATTAAGAACAAAAGTATGGTTCCCATCCATAGACGAGCGGGTGGAACAATTACTAAAGAGATGCCTACCATGCCAGGCAGTGGCACCTCGCACATTTCCGGAACCAGTTCAAGCATCTGTGATGCCTCTACAAGTGTGGGACGAAGTTGCGGTGGACATGTTTGGGCCACTGGCAAATGGCAAATACGTGCTAGTGATCATAGATGAAATGTCAAGATTCCCAGAGATTCACCTGATTCACTCGACTAGTGCACAAGCAGTCATACCAGCACTGGACAAGACCTTCGCGGACTATGGCATTCCATCCAGAGTCAAATCAGACAATGGACCCCCCTTCACTGGACATGATTTTGCAATGTTTGCAGAACACCTAGGATTTCAGCACCACAAAGTCACACCACTGTGGCCACAGGCAAATGGAATGGTGGAACGCTTTATGGGAAACCTCAAACGCACGCTCCAGATCTGCTCCATCACAAATGGGTCCTTCATGCAAGCCATCTGCACCTTGCTGCGAGAATACCGGAACACGCCTCACAGTTCAACGGGGGAATGTCCATCAATGTTAATGTTTGGGCGTATCATCAAAACAAGACTCCCTCACTACACACGAGCCAAGGCTGAACACTTGCATACAAGGAAGGCCAGAAGCAAGGACAGAGAGAGCAAAGACAAAATGAAAAAGTATGCAGACACCAGAAGACAGGCCAGACAAAGTCAAATCGGAGTAGGGGATCAAGTCTTGGTAAGACAAAAACAAATCACGAAGGACATGCCTGCCTTCAAGCCAGACCCCCTGACAGTAACCCACATCCAGGGTTCGATGATAACGGCAGCAAATGCACGAGGTACAGTCACACGGAATTCATCTTTCTTCAGAACATTTGACAACACGGATAACCCCATCAACACTCCAACAACCCTGCCAGATGCCTCTTCAGAGACAGACTCTGAGTATCAGGAAGAGGACAGAGATGCTGACGATAGCCGCAGTGATAGTGACGGCCCGGCAGTAAACCAGGTCCCACGTTTGCGCAGCCCATCCAAACGGGTCATCCGCAAACCCACAAGATGGATTGAGGAGGCCAACTGAACACTAGTAAAGTGTGTGATAAGGGGGGGGGGGATGTAATGTCCTATGTTCATTGTTATTAATGTACTTGAAGGGGACAGTCCTCTCTCTATTGCAGTTACGAGTGGGCTGCGACCCACGTGGTTATGAAGGCGGGCTTACCGCCAGTTCGGCAGTTCGAGTTACATTAAAGTCCAGTCAAGACGTATTTGTCTCCGCTCCTGATTTATTGGCCTGCTTCATTTAATGAATACAGCGCGTCCTGCTTACCGCGAGGTGCCTCGCGATACCTTCAGCTTAACCTGCAACAGCTGGTTATAACTAAGCAAAGAGGGCTGACACGTAAAAAAGTAAAATCTAAGAGAAAGAGTAATTAGTCCCCTTTCTACCTCTAAATCCCATCATGCAATGGACAATTTCACAGGCACCTTTTGGAGTATGCATTTGTTGTGAAAAAGCAGAGAGGAAGCCGGGAAATGCATCATGCATATCCCTTGCTACACTGAATGGGAGAGATTTATCTGGATGGCTTTTTAAACTTTGTTTTTGCCTTGATTACACGGAATACAATAAAAAGGAAAGTTTTGGAAGAAAACAGTGTCATGGAATTTATTTTTCGCCATGGAGAGTGCGACCCGACTTTGTGACTGTTTGTAAATCAGTTAAATGAAAGAATATATATATATATTTATATATATAAATATATATATATATATATTACATGGCCACGGCAGTGGCCATGTAGTTATGGTTAAGTTGCTGTTTCCATAGGAAGAGCACTTTTTGGGCGGCTTATAACTTAGCTCTCCCTGGACGAATCCTCACAAAACTTTGCAAAAAAAGTAGTTGGGTCACTCTGAATTGTTTTGCAAAGTTTGGTGAGGATTCGTCTAGGGGGGAAAAGTTATAGGGGGGGGTCCCAAAACTTTTTTTTTTCCCATTGACTGAATGGGAAAAAACTTTGCGCACGGCTACAGCCCGAACCGCTGGACGGATTTACACCAAATTTGCGGCAGGAGCGGCGGCCTGGTCCCAAAAGCGTGCTTTTGTAAATTTGGTGTAAATCTGTCCAGTAGTTTCTTTTAAAAATGACCAAAATGTAAGGCAAAAAAATTAGTGATATCTGCGTTCGCTTCGTGGACGGACTTCCCTGTTCGCTCCGCGGACAGCACCCCGATTGGCCCATGGCCTTGCGTCATGTCCGCGGACATGCGACGTGTTCGCTGATTGGACGGCGAGGGGCGTGGAGCACGTCAGATTTTCTGTGGCGCCCGTCATCTTGTATTCGCAGTCGACCGCGTACAGCGCAGTGAAACGTGGATAAGAAATTGTATTTAGTGCCGTGTGTTGGTGTGTAAGAGTGTTTGGGGAGGGTGGGGGAGTACGAGATAGGTTCAATGTTTTGTTTTTTTATGTGCTAGACCTTTTTGTTGCGTTCGATTTGTCCGCGGAGAACACGGCTGTTCTGACATTTTGTAAATAAACTAAATGGTGGGGTGTTTAGAGGACGGAGTATGTGTCATTTTTGTTCCCAAGGAAGGTAAAAATGAGCTATGAACTCGCGGTGTACTTAATTGTTCGTAAATGCACAAACTGGGGGTGTCCTCAGGATGCTGTCCGTATTGTAATCTGTCTAGTTGAATGTGCTCTAAGAACACTCGCAGTGTCCCGAAATGGTTGCAATTACACAAAATGGGGGTGTTCTGAGAACGTTGTTTGTATTGTTCGTTGTCAGGGTGAAAGTGTTTTAAGAGCACTCCTTTTGTTCGCTAATAGTACAATTTCCTATGGGCGTCAACCGACTTTTTGTCCACTAAAGAAACGATAAATCCAGCTGGTGTGCGCCGACATTATGTGATAATCCTATGACTGGCGCTATTGACCTGGCTGACTTGCTTTTGCGACTCTAAATCATATCTCCCGCCCCTAAGCCTGATATTATCAAAGCATTCATATTCCCCGCCTTTCTCCGTGATGTTACAGGGTGCGTAATGAAAGGCGCCCAGTCGTCTCCAGTACTACGCGACTTTACACAGAAAACGGAAGACAACACACATTATGTCACAACACAGCGTGCCACAATTCGGAATATGAAACAGTGATTTAAAAGCAAAGAGCAAGATTGTAAATGTTGTAAAGTACATTTATTTGACATCAAATGTTTAGAGAATATTCAGCAATTTGCATTTGTCTTTGTTGTCGATCCGCAAAAGTTCATGTTGAGACACGCGATGTTCCTTTGCGGTACAGAGAGTGTTAGATCAGCTTACAACTCAGTGCGCCACAATTCGGAATATGAAACTGTGGTTTAAAAGTAAACAGCAGGATTGTACATTTGGTAAAGTACATTTATTTCACATGAAATGTTTAGTGAATATTCAGCGATTTGCTATTGTCTCTGCTGTCGATCAGCAAAAGTTTATTTGGAGCCACGCGTTGTTCCTTTGCGGTAGATAGGCTGTTGGTTTATGATAAAAGCAGTAAATGGTCGCTCTGATAATCGGAAGGTTGCTCCAACAATGAGCCATTAGACCACCCTATTGGTTGGTATGTTGTTTGTAGCCGCTAGTACTGCGTAAGGGCATATTGGTCCTTGGCGATTGTCCCATAAAATGGTGAGGGTCATGAAGTTGCATATTTGGACTTGCACCTGGCAGTTGAAGACCCCATCCGCTGGAGTCTGTAAATCGTGACATAGACAAAATGGGGCCACGTACCTGTTTTAAAAAACATAAATTAGTCTCACCAGCCGATCTTCATTAAAAATCATCATTTTATTTATTAGGGCGTGAAACTATTTGCTATCGAAGATAGTGCAACAGAGTATGTTAATAATAAAATAATAATATTTTCCCATTCATATAGCGCTAAGAACCGTGAGGTATCTAAGCGGTGCTTATTATTAACCACGGTGTGTGGTGCTCATTTATCGACCACGGAAGGATGAAAGGCTGAGTTTGGCCTTGCCGGGATTCGAACTTGCGTTAGCAAGCTGTGCACGGATGTCAAAGCGAGCGTTGTACTCGCTGTGCCACTTGACAGGCTACAGTGAAGTGGCACAGCGAGTAGAGCGCTTGACCGCCTATAGACCGGTTAAATTATTTCTATTAACCCACCCTGTGTCATCTGCCTTTTTTCAGAGCCCTCTAAACGACAGGGGATCAATTCGGCGGTGATAGATCGCGGTAGAAAACATTATGCCACTTTCAACGAACAAGTTCAACTTGAGCGGTCTTTAATGCTACGCTATTGTAATTATATTTGGTATAAAATAATCTAAAGGGTTACTTACAGTACAATTGCAATTTCTATTGTCTACGAGTAGTGCAGTCCCAAAATACGACTCCGCGTGTGCGAACGATCTTTCGCATAGTGATATAATATATAAAAGTGGTTTCGTTTCAGAAATGTCATCCTTATCGTCTCTTACGTTTTAGCAACACTCCTTCAAGAGAAGTCTTTCATCACAATCTCTGTCTGTCAAGGTCAAAACACAATTTTTTTTTTTTTTTTTATTTAATTAAAGTGTTTTTTGGTTAATTAAAACCTTATACACTACAAAAATATTATATCAACCAAACACAATTACATATTACACATAAGAAAAGCATACATCACATTACTCGCTTCCAAATATAAAAGGCTGCCCCAATAAAAACCTTAATCTCTCCATCATAAATAACTGACCAAAATTGGTCAGATTCAATCCTTCGCATATCCTCTACAAAATTTGCATACCCTTTAAAATAACATTCCCTTAATTTGGTGCATGAAGTTAAAATATGTCTTGCTGTCTCCACCTCTATATTACAGTGCCTACACAATCTTTCTGCACGGGGAGTTTTTGTTCTTGCCCCGATAATATCATTACACGGGAGAATGTTCAAACGTAGTTGCAAGATAAATCTTCTCAAAGCTCTGCTTCCCGTGTTTAACAGATATTGTCTTGGGGTGGCAGGTTTGAGGCCTTGGAGAGCATAAACAGAGTATCTGGACTTATTATAAAGATAAGATTGATTTTCACACAGATCCCAAATAAAAGCTTTATCTTTAAGACTTTTCTTAATACACATTCTGTTATCTTTTCCCATGAATTCATTATAGCCAAGGGCTTCTAGAAAAGATAATACTATTTTTTGAAGATTTAGCATATAGGAATTCTGAAATCTGCCTTCACTTTTATTTTGTCTTATACGGTCAAGCAGACTTCCTTCATCCCCGTCCCCTGAGATTATTCTAAAATAGAGTTTGCAACATTCGATTTTCCACAAAGTCAAGAGGGATATGAGCCCCAGTTCGCATCTTATAGCCTGTATTGGTACTGAATTGGGGAGTCCTAGGGCTGGTCTCCAGATCTTCCCTTCAAGTAAGTGTAGTTTACTCAGATATTTACTTTCTACTGTTTCCAGCGCATACAGAATACCAGGTATAATGCAGCTTTTGTATATCTCAAGTAAACCTTCGATGGAGTGGCCGCCTTTACTGGTCATATATTTCCTTATGACTTTCCATTTCTTTAGTACTTTTAGATTAACTGCCTCCTGGAAAAAATGTATACAGGGATTGCTCAGAATAGGCATCCCCAAATATGGATAGGCCTCAACAACCTCCAATTTAATAGAGTTTATCTGCCATCTTGAGGAAAGTTTTTTCTTTTCTAACTTTGTAGCTCCGAATACCATTACCTTAGTCTTATTTATATTAATACTAAGGTTATTCGCTTCAGAGTAAGCTAGTAGGCCATTCAACATTCTTTGCAGCCCTATCGGGGTCTTATCCAAGAGGACGGTGTCATCTGCATACATAAGGCCACATATGGGTTTCCCCGCCACTATTGGTGGGAAGTTATTTATGATGGTAAAGCTTTCCCACATATCTGAAACATACAAGTTATACAATATAGGCGATGTAACACATCCCTGCTTCAGTCCAGTATTAGTAGCGATCTCAGGTGATAACATCCCTCCTTTGCCCAGACATATGGAGACTGTAGTTTCCCTATACATTTCTTCCATAAAATGCAAAATTTTGGGGCAGATCTTTTTCTCTCTTAATTTCTTCCACAAAAGTCCCCTATTAACACTGTCAAAGGCTTTCGAATAATCAACGAAGCACACATATAGTTTCTCCCCCTTATCCTTAGCCCCTGCTATAATGTGTTTCAACATTATTATATTATCGAGGGTGCTATATCCTTTGCGGAAGCCAGTTTGGAGAGCAGACAGAAGACCCTTTTCCTCTATCCAGTTATTTAAGCTGTCAACTAACAGTGAGCAGAAGATCTTACAGCTACTGTCTGCCATGGCCAGCAATCTATAATTATCGGGCAATTTTCTGTCCCCTTTTTTAAAAATAGGGACTACTATAGCTTTCCTCCAGCTATCCGGTATGCGGCCTGTCTCCCATATACCAGTAAATAGCTGGAGCAGAGTCACTGCCCATTTCATGGGATTTTGTTTTATGACAGCATTAGCTAACCCGTCTGGGCCGGGGGCACGTGATGCTTTCATTTTAGAGATTACTTTAATAATATCCAGAATACCAAAGGGAAATGTATTATAGCTGTATGGATTTATACCAGTAGGGATAGCAGACATATCACTAATCTTGAAGTAGAGATCAGTAATATACTGCTTCCAAGCCTCCTGGCTCACATTAGTATTTTCCCTACAATTTTCCTCCATCAAGAATTGTCGATATAAGTACCAAAATCTTTTTGAGTCATGGGTTTTACATATTTTATATAAACACCTCCAATTAGCATTATTAGTACTATACTTATAATCCTTTAGCCAGTTTTTATATTGTGTCTTTATATTACTGATTCTCTTACTTCTCTCTTCGTCATCTAAGTCACATGTCTGCTTTAGTTTACGAATCTCACCCATCATTTCTTTTTTCCTGTCATAAATCACTTGATCAAATTTGTGGGAATGATTTTTTGCCTTTTTATTTTTCACAATAAGGTTGCTGTTTGTCCTCCGTATTATTCCCAACAAATTCGTTATCAAATTGAGGCCGTTACGCACAATATCCTGGCCATCAATGATCAGGCGATCAAACAGCTCATTAAAGATAATTACATTTTTATCCGACCAAGTGATCCTGTTTCCACCTGCAGAAAATTGAATATCCATCACATTGCCCACATCCCAACTTTGCTTTTTCGGGCCATTAAAAAATGTACCCCTGATGGGTGTATGGTCACTCAAAATGGTATCTATGTGTTCAAAATAGATCGTAGATTGGCTTAGTTTTTTATTTACAAACATATAGTCTAACCTATAGCCTACCTTCCCATTAGTCCAGGTTGCCCCAGTACCTGGCCCTATATTAGGTTCCAAATATTCTAACCCCCAACTAGACATAAGGTTCATCCACCGGCATCCCTGCACAAACTGGGTATTAAGCCCATCAACCAGGTTGCCCTCCTGTGTTTCCAATGATGCGGTAATGACCGTTTCGTCCCACAATTCTTTGCACCTATTCATATTACTTACAGCAGAGTCACAGTGGGCGTTAAAATCGCCCACTATACAAATTTCGGACTGAGGAGAATCCAGGGTCCAGCTTTCAATAGTATGGTTTAGAAACTCCCCAATCTCATGAACATTATCCCCCCCTGGTTGAGAGTAGATGTTAATGAGAAGGTGGTTCCCTGATAGCCTTCCCCTATCTATGATTGCACACATAACATTAGGTAGGTTCCCGTGCTTCTCATAAGGTTTAAATGAAAGATGTTTTTTTACCCCAATACATAGCCCTCCATACGGCCGGCCCTTTTCACCTTTGGAAGCAGCTTTACTCCAGATATTATATCCATCAAGTAGAATTTCCCCAGTTACCCAAGTTTCTTGTAAAGCAAAAACATCACTCTCCAACAACAATTGGATACCATCCTTGTGTAATAGGGAATTAAAGCCTCTACTATTCCAAGAGAGGAGATTGAATTCATTAATATATACCTCATCTCAATTCTGGATAGTAGTATTTCTCTCCAAATAATTTACTTCTACATTTTTATTTCTTAATTCCATAGTAGTAGGTGAAGCTCCCACCAAATCCATGTTTTTATCATTCCGATCATTATGAATTGCGGAGTGGCATATCACAATTTCATAGTTATTGCCCCATACTCCATTAGAGTATTCCCTTATGAGGTCAACAAAAACTGCAGATCTAAATTGGACAATGACCCAGTTTTCCCAGCTTCCATATTCCGGCAGGATAATAGATTCAATATCCCCTGAATTCATATTTTGTAACTGTGGAATATGTGACAGTTTATTCAGTAACCAAGCCCGATTTAAAAATGGGCTTTCATCAAGAGTGGATTTTTCTATGATTTTAATACTTTTCCCCACTATAAGTTGGGGTTCTTCATTTATTCCCACAAAATTTGCCATACTTATTTTTTGGTTACTATGCATGGCCTATCGTTCCATCTCTTTGATCTATATTTCCCTATCCCTTTTTGTGAGAGGCATAATATTGTTATTATATGGAATTTCAACATATTTAAAATTGTTTTCTATAGATACCATATCCTCACATTCACTTTCCTCTATTGTATTATCCTTACCCTTTAGCCAGTTTTCTAGTCCCTTACTTTTAATTACCACTTTTTTCCCTTCGTCCGAATTCCGCTGATGTTCGATAATTTCATAGTGGTTCCCCACTTCTACGCATTCAGAGTCTAAAGGGGCGGTATTTGCTAGAGCCAGGGATTTTTTTTTAGCAGTCTTAGTAGTTTTAGTCTTGTCCATCACCATCCTCTTACGGGTGGATTTTTTATTTTTTCTATTTCGCCTAGTACGCCTCCTAGAGCCTTGAGCTACCCTTATTTCTACCTCTCTCACACTAATACTAGTCTTATCAGCCAAGTTTTCCCTTGAATTAAGTTGTTCCGAGTGGGAAGTATTAGTCTGTACAGTGGTATTCTCATTTTCTTTTTCAACCACCAAAACCAACTCACTCAAGTCTCCTAACACCTCATTAGAGCCCACGGTATGCCTTTCCCCCTTTTTAAAATCATTTCCACAGTATTCCTCTATCATAATCCCAAGAGATCTGGTATTATCAATATTCTGCAATACCAATGATTTTGTGTCACTCTGTTCTTTAAGCAATTTAGTGCAAATGGTCAAGAGGACATCCATCATGGTAGTTAGGGCATCCAATTTCTCACCAGATTTAAGTGAGTTTTCAATTACTGTCATGATCTCTGCTTCCAAAAGGTCAGGGTTTTCCCAACTCCCTTGGAAGCAGATCCATAACCCAGGTTCCGAGTGCCAACCAGTCCCAATTGGGACCTTTTGGACCCAGTCCTGGCGCCAGTGGCACCAGGCTCATAAATATGCCCAGTCCCAGTGCTGGAAGCGCCGGGCTCATAATGCTTGGGTGGACTTACCTTCAGCAGACCATGCTGCTTACTTGCCTGCCAGTTGAGCCTCTGATCCTCTTCTGTTTGGAACTACTTTTCCTGTTGGGTGGGGCTGGAGCCACTCCCTAGATTCAGAACACTGGAACTCTTCTGGAAGGCAGGAACTCTTTTCTTACCAGGAACTCTTTTCTTACTTAGGCGTGGCTGTGGAAGGAGACACCTAAGCACTACAGGAGGCTATTTAAACCACACCCGGTGGATGAATCTTGCTTTGCGTTATTCTGCAACCTCTGCAGCAGAACGCTCATCGTGTCTTCTGCATCTGGTCCTGGGCCTAAGGAAAAAGGCTTACCATCCTGAATCCAGTCTTCAGCAACACCTATAAAGACAAGAAAGAACAGGTTAGCATTCCGGCATCTGAAAGGCAAAGGCTTACCATCCTGAATCCAGTCTTCAGCAACACCTATAAAGACAAGAAAGAACAGGTTAGCATTCCGGCATCTGAAAGGCAAAGGCTTACCTACTCTTCGTGCGCTCCGGAGGTCTTCACACTGCATTCCGGCATCTGAAAGACAAAAGTTTACCAACTCTTCGCACGCTCCGGAGGCCTTCGGCGCTGCATCCCGCATCTGAAAGACAAAACAAGGTGCGTTTAAAGACATTGGGGAACTTTAATACTCACGTGCCATTACTCCTTTCCACATCTAATCCAGTGGGTATTCCGGTACCCTGCAGCCGCTCCGAACTCGTACCTGCAAAATAAAAAGACAGTTAGAGCGCATAGTGAAGCAGGCAACAAGCGCTTACTTACGTGCTTCCAGGCGCTTCTATTCATCACACGGGCTCCATCTTCAACTCACTTCAGCCCGTCATCCGCCATCGCCGGAACCCTGCAAAACAAGAGACATCATTACTAAAGACTTTAAAGACATTTGAATGACTCGAAACTTACCGTTCGTGCAGTAAACGACGAACAGCAGTCCTCTGAAGTCAAGAGGCCTGCGCTACCTATCCAGTGAAGAAACTGGTTACAGCACCCTGCCCCGAGGCAGATGGAGAGCTCGGCATTCACTTACCTAAGGTGAGAGCGTTAACCTTTGGGGGTCTACAGGAGAGGAGAAGAGGAAAGAGATAGGGACACCCCAATAACCCCAGTTCATTAACCCCATATTTTCTATCTGCAGACATTTTACTCTACACGTCAGGCATACAGTGCACAGAGGTCCAGCCCAAAGAGCCAACCGGGTGCTACACATCACCTTTGAAGATACGGTAGTCGCCCAGTCAAGACCGGCACCTCTGCGAGAATCAGGTGAGCGTTACAGAACGCAAAGCCTACCGCAAAACTCTCGCCCAGGCGCTATGGAAACCTCGGATACTGACCCCCTAGCCCGGTTACTTGGGGAACTAAGGGCAGAAGTGCATGCAGCTCGTCAGGAAACGAATGCTCTAAGAAGGGAACTAATTATTTCCAAGGAGAGAACAGACAATCCTGCTAGACAAGTGCTACAGTCACAATCCGGACAGACCCCGTTACCCGCATCAGGGGCAAATCTTCCTTCAACATCCTCTATGAATCCAGTGCAGATCAACCTACCTGGGAATGTACCTCTGGCTCCGCCCGAACGATTTTCTGGTGACCCAAAGAGGTTTGCAGTATTTATCAATCAGTGCCGGTTGCACTTCTTATGCCGGCCAGCAGCCTTTCCAACTGATCAAGCAAAAGTAGCTTTTGTACTTTCGTACCTTAGTGGCAATGCGGCAGACTGGTCGATCCCTCTAGTTAATCAAGATGATCCGGTTCTCCATGATTTTCAAGCCTTTCAGCTTAGTATGGAAAAACTGTTCGCAAGACATTCACAGGGGCAGGCCTTGGACAATGAGCTTCTTTCGTTGCGACAGGGTAATCAAGACCTTTTGGCTTATATTGCATCTTTCAATAGACTAATAGTGGAAACTCAATGGCCTGAGGACAAAAGGATTATGCTGTTTTATAGAGGTCTACGTGGAGAGCTCAAAGACATTTTAGCCCAAGTAGTGAATCCCCCACAAGACTGTTCGGATTATATAGACTTGGTCGTTCAAATAGATCACAGGCTGCAGAACAGGAAGGCCGATCGTTCCAAGTTTGATGCTCGAGTATTTTCCAAACCGCCAACTCCTTCCAAAGGAGTAGACTCCGGGGAACCCATGCAAATAGGGGGTCTGAAAGGTCCTCTAACACAAAGGGAGCGGGAAAGGAGGAAACAGTTGCAATTATGCCTATATTACGGAAACTCAGGGCACTTTCTTCGAGTCTGTCCGGTGAAACCTGCCAAGAAGGCAGTAGGAGCTGCAGTTACCAAAGTTACAAACTCTGAGCAGGGAAACGACCTCGCCCAACAAGAATAGAGGTCCTCTTGCCAAGCGTGAAAACCAGTTCCGTGACCTCGCATTTCGTGATACCTATGGTCCTCATTAGCCCTGATAATCCGGATCGATTACATGCAATTGAAGCTTACGTCGACAGCGGTGCCATCGGCAATTATGTGGATCATGAAATGGTTTTGAGGATGAATCTAACTCTTTGTCCCAAGGCTGTAAAGGACGTCATTACTACGGTGGATGGTACGGAGATAGCCTCCGGGCCAGTAACGCATACCACTCAAGAGGTGACGCTAGTAAGTCAAGATGGACACCATGAGAAGATCGTGTTCGATGTGATCAAGGCCCCTCAGTTTCAGATTATTCTAGGAATACCTTGGTTAGAGAAACACAATCCTCTGATCGATTGGCGAGCAAGAACGGTCCAGTTTCCAGAATGTGTCTCTACTTGTCACCCTCCACCTGGTGTTGCACTGGCCGCAATTTCTTCGGAGACTCCCCAGTTACCTCCCGAATACCTAGAATACCAAGATGTTTTCCGGAAGGATCAGGCTAACTCTCTACCTCCTCATAGGTCTTATGACTGCCAGGTAGACCTGATACCTGGATCTACTCCTCCTTGTAGTAGAATTTATGCCCTCACCGAGCCTGAGAACCTTCACCTTCGACAATACCTGGATCAATACCTGGCAAATGGGTTTATTCGTCCTTCCAAGTCCCCTGCTTCTTCAGCTTTGTTCTTCGTTCCAAAAAAGGAAGGAGACCTTAGAACTTGTATCGATTATCGCGCCCTGAACCAGATCACTGTTAAGAATAGATATCCGTTACCTTTGATCCCTGAACTCCTGGACCAAGTCAGAAAAGCATGCATATATACAAAGCTGGATCTTAGAGGAGCTTACCACTTGGTACGAGTAAAAGAGGGCGATGAATGGAAGACGGCCTTCCGCACCAAGTATGGGCTATTTGAATATCAGGTCATGCCCTTCGGACTTTGCAATGCCCCGTCCGCCTTTCAATATTTTATGAACGATGTCCTCAGAGAGCTCATAGATGTATGTGTTGTTGTTTACATTGACGACATCCTCGTTTATTCTTCATCGGAATCTGAACATCGGAAACACGTGAAAATGGTCCTCGAAAGATTGCGTCAACACAAACTTTTCGCTAAGTTGGAAAAATGTGTTTTCAACGTGACTGAAGTTGAATTCTTGGGATTCATATTATCACCTGGCGGAGTGCGTATGGATTCAAAGAAGGTCGATGCAGTTCTCAAATGGCCATCACCATCCTCCGTAAAAGGTGTGCAAAGCATGTTAGGCTTTGCTAACTTTTACCGCAGGTTTATCCCCGAATTCTCTCGAATAGTCCAGCCCATCACTGCCTTGTTAAAGAAAAACAAACGTTTTGAATGGTCTACCGAGGCGGAACAAGCTTTCCAGGATTTGAAGACTAAATTTATCTCTGCACCAATCTTAAAACACCCTCGCCCCGAACTCCCCTACATCGTGGAAACTGATGCTTCAAGCCTTGCCATGGGGGCAGTTCTATCACAAAAGGACCCGGTAACCAATCAGTTGCATCCCGTGGCATTTTGGTCCCGCAAATTCTCGCCTCCTGAAATCAATTACACGATTACTGACAAGGAACTTCTGGCTATCAAGTCTGCCTTTAAGGCTTGGCGGCATTATCTGCTGGGGGCCCGACACACCGTTACTGTGATTACGGATCACCGAAACCTGCAATATTTGAAGACCGCAAAAGCCCAATCCTCTAGACAACTCCGTTGGGCATTATTCTTTGCCGAGTTTGACTTCATAATTACCTATCGACCTGGTACAAAGAACGGTAAAGCCGATGCCCTTTCTCGGATGGGAGTGGAAGAACACTTGGTCAACCCTAAACCTGTACCAATCATTCCCGAACAAAGAATTCTGGGTGTAATAGCCACAGAATCCATAGAGGAAGTTAAGGATAAAGCCAGGCAACTTGTAACTCCAGCAGACATACAGAATTGGCATCTGCAGGGAAAGGACTTTGCAGTAAAGGACAACTTATTGTATTTCCAAGAACGATTATACCTACCCAGCACAGATTTACAGAAAAAAGTAATCTCTTGTTATCACGACTCTTTAATGGAAGGTCATCCCGGTATAGCCAAGACCTCAGAAAAGATCAAGCGCTACTTCTGGTGGCCGTCTTGAAAAAAAGATATCAGAGACTTTATAATGTCCTGTGGAGTATGCGCCCAAAACAAGAGTCAAAAGGAAAGACCAGCAGGCCTCTTACGCCCTATTGACATCCCACCTCGCCCTTGGCATACGCTTTCTATGGACTTCATCACCGATCTACCTCCATGCTCCGGATACAATACGATTCTAGTAATCGTGGACTTATTCTCCAAGATGGCACATTTCATTCCACTCAAAGGCTTGCCAACAGCAGCAACTCTGGCCCGAGAATTTCTCGAAAACATCGTCCGACTGCACGGTTTTCCTTCGGTTCTAATTTCGGATCGAGGTAGTCAATTTATTTCTCATTTTTGGCGAAGTTGCTGTCGGTCGGCTCAAATTGATGTGAGACTATCGACCAGTCACCACCCTCAGACCGACGGACAAACCGAGAGGACCAATCAAACTCTGGAACAGTATTTACGCTGCATGCTGCAACAAACTGAAAAAACTTGGAAAGATATCCTTTGGATAGCCGAGTATGCCTACAATAACTCTGTCCATTCGGGAACTGGGAAAACCCCGTTTTTTCTTTTGTACGGCAGTCACCCTCGAACCTCGGAGTTGGATCCCCCTCCAAGATCTTGAAACACCAGCAGTAGACTACCTGCATTCTACAATCACCCAAGCCTTTAAGGAAGCTGTTTCTCACCTTCAAAGGGCTAAAGAACAATACAAGAAAGGAGCAGATCAACATCGGAAGGAAGCCCCTCACTATCAAGTAGGGGATCAAGTCTGGTTATCCACCAAATATCTATCTCTAAAAGGACCACGCACATTCAACCCAAGATACCTTGGTCCCTATTCCATCACTACCATAGTAAACCCAGTAGCGGTCAAGTTGGACTTGCCCCCGCACATGAAGATACATCCGGTCTTCCACGTCTCTCTATTAAAACCCGTGCAACCTCAAACCCGACTAACCAAATCTCCAAAACCTATCCTAGTGGATGGAGAACTCGAGTTTGAAGTCAAAAGCATTCTGGACTCCAAGATCTCCAAATCTAAACTATTCTACCTAATTGACTGGAAAGGCTACGGCCCCCAAGAGAGATCCTGGGAACCTGCTGAATATGTCCACGCTCCTCGCCTAATCAAAAGATTTCACCGAACATTTCCTGACAAGCCAAAACCCCCGGAGAAGCCCGGTTTGGGAGGGGCCTTGAGGGGGGGTACTGTCATGATCTCTGCTTCCAAAAGGTCAGGGTTTTCCCAACTCCCTTGGAAGCAGATCCATAACCCAGGTTCCGAGTGCCAACCAGTCCCAATTGGGACCTTTTGGACCCAGTCCTGGCGCCAGTGGCACCAGGCTCATAAATATGCCCAGTCCCAGCGCTGGAAGCGCCGGGCTCATAATGCTTGGGTGGACTTACCTTCAGCAGACCATGCTGCTTACTTGCCTGCCAGTTGAGCCTCTGATCCTCTTCTGTTTGGAACTACTTTTCCTGTTGGGTGGGGCTGGAGCCACTCCCTAGATTCAGAACACTGGAACTCTTCTGGAAGGCAGGAACTCTTTTCTTACCAGGAACTCTTTTCTTACTTAGGCGTGGCTGTGGAAGGAGACACCTAAGCACTACAGGAGGCTATTTAAACCACACCCGGTGGATGAATCTTGCTTTGCGTTATTCTGCAACCTCTGCAGCAGAACGCTCATCGTGTCTTCTGCATCCGGTCCTGGGCCTAAGGAAAAAGGCTTACCATCCTGAATCCAGTCTTCAGCAACACCTATAAAGACAAGAAAGAACAGGTTAGCATTCCGGCATCTGAAAGGCAAAGGCTTACCATCCTGAATCCAGTCTTCAGCAACACCTATAAAGACAAGAAAGAACAGGTTAGCATTCCGGCATCTGAAAGGCAAAGGCTTACCTACTCTTCGTGCGCTCCGGAGGTCTTCACACTGCATTCCGGCATCTGAAAGACAAAAGTTTACCAACTCTTCGCACGCTCCGGAGGCCTTCGGCGCTGCATCCCGCATCTGAAAGACAAAACAAGGTGCGTTTAAAGACATTGGGGAACTTTAATACTCACGTGCCATTACTCCTTTCCACATCTAATCCAGTGGGTATTCCGGCACCCTGCAGCCGCTCCGAACTCGTACCTGCAAAATAAAAAGACAGTTAGAGCGCATAGTGAAGCAGGCAACAAGCGCTTACTTACGTGCTTCCAGGCGCTTCTATTCATCACACGGGCTCCATCTTCAACTCACTTCAGCCCGTCATCCGCCATCGCCGGAACCCTGCAAAACAAGAGACATCATTACTAAAGACTTTAAAGACATTTGAATGACTCGAAACTTACCGTTCGTGCAGTAAACGACGGACAGCAGTCCTCTGAAGTCAAGAGGCCTGCGCTACCTATCCAGTGAAGAAACTGGTTACAGCACCCTGCCCCGAGGCAGATGGAGAGCTCGGCATTCACTTACCTAAGGTGAGAGCGTTAACCTTTGGGGGTCTACAGGAGAGGAAAAGAGGAAAGAGATAGGGACACCCCAATAACCCCAGTTCATTAACCCCATATTTTCTATCTGCAGACATCTTACTCTACACGTCAGGCATACAGTGCACAGAGGTCCAGCCCAAAGAGCCAACCGGGTGCTACACATCACCTTTGAAGATACGGTAGTCGCCCAGTCAAGACCGGCGCCTCTGCGAGAATCAGGTGAGCGTTACAATTACCCTACTTCTATCACTGTTAACAGAAATTTCAGAGAGGTTACCCATAGAATTATAAGACTCATCGCTCGAATTAAATTCCACTTCTCTCTGGGCAAATTTATCCAAATCTGGAGAAGCTGACAGATTTGTACCGATAATATTATTCATGTCGGTATCTTCTACTGCAGAAATTTCCAGATTTGTTCCCGTTCCCAAAGATTGACGCCTGAATTTATCTACTAATGTCAACAGCGAATTATTGTCAATCATAGAGCTATTAGAGGGAAGAGGGGGAGGTAATACATTGTCAATCCTCGAGCTATTAGAGGAGAAAGGGAGGGGGAGTACATTGTCAGGTGCCATTACTTTTTCTTTTACAGTAAGAAAGCTGAATATCTTAGGTTGTTCTAATACGCCTTTAGTCTCACAAATAGGCTCATTCTTACTTCCCTTTTTTAGTTTTTTCCCTTTACCAGGCTTCTGGGTTCCTAATTTAATATTAGATGTGGGTACACTTTTCTTCCCCTTTTTAGATCTCAAATTATGTGAGCAAGGACTTTGGGCCATGTTAGTAGAGTGTTAGGGGGGATATATATAAATAAGAAGGAATAGCTATTAATTCCTAAGAAGGCGAATCACCCAAAATTTAAATCAATCCTATCACAAGTGAGTCTATAATAAATATACCTAGGACCTAATCAATTCAGTAGTTATAGTACACTCCTTTTCTTAAAATTAACAGGGGAGAAGAAGCCTTCGCAGCCCCAGAAATGAATTAAACTAATATCAGGGATCAGCAAATAATAGAACTATAAAATGAGCAGCCAATACCATCAATTAGAATGGGAGCGAATAAAAACCAAAGTTATACAATTTCATAAAGAAAATAATTAGTTTGATTGGTTAAAATTATCGTCACAAGTCATATAATAATAAAGTTAATGAATGATTGAAGAGTAGAGTTCAAATGTCAAGAAATATAGTATCTAAGTGTCAATCCGATAGTACCACCCGGAATGGGGACACCCGACAGCTTGAGGAGCGGCCTTAGTCCGACTCTCCCCCCCAGCCAGGTGATAACAATGTATATTTCACTGAAATAACTGGTTTGCTTACTTAGGATCCTATAAATTAATCTTCCTTCGGCAGCATCGGCACAGCACACACAACAGCCGTATAACAGCCAGAGGGCTTAACTCCACAGGGCTTTACGCCGCAAGGGTGGTTTAGAGTTGGTTTTGAGGCCCGGTGGATGTCACGTGATATGTCACGTGAGGCTGCAGCGCCCCGCCTCCTCCAGGAAGCAGGCACCAGTGTAACAAGAGCAGAGAGCTGGCAATGCTACTTGAGCACAATATTAGGCAGCAAAACATTGGCGTTTAAGGAAACGCTTTTACAGAGATCAGCAGCACACACCCCTCGGCTGGTTTAGGGCTGGTTTTGAGGCCCGGTGGATGTCACGTGATACGTCACGTGAGGCTGCAGCGCCCCGCCTCCTCCAGGAAGCAGGCACCAGTGTAGCAAGAGCAGAGAGCTCGCAATGCTACTTGAGCACAATATTAGGCAGCAAAACGTTGGCGTTTAAGGAAACGCTTTTACAGAGATCAGCAGAAAACACAATACAACCTTATAGTCCGCTTCGTGAGCCTCTCCGGGGCCTGAGAAAAAAATGGAAGCAGCTGACCTTCACTGTGAACGAGCATAAATTCTTACTTTGCAACATTCTGTGTAAAGCCATCTGTAAAAAGTTGGGTTTTGCACGCCATGTTTGTATATTGTTTGCGTGATATTTACAAAAAGTTTGTTTAAGGGACGTTATGGTTCTAAGTACAGCTGAAAGACCCCTGAAAAACGCTATGGTAAGTTATGGTAAGCTATGAAAAATAACTCGCGCCACCACCGTGCACTGCTAAGACTAACACCCAGGACATCAAAGATGACATCGCAAATGTCATTGATGAAATTACTGATGACATCACATGTGTATGTACTTTTCATGGAATTTGTGTACTAGGGATTTTTATTATAATGTTGCGAAAAAAGTGTCAAGGATATTGCAATAAATATCATACCGTTATTAGTGCTTTGAACGATGCATTGATATAAATAGCATTGTATTGTGGGATTCTATCTAGTATACTGAGCTACAAATGGAGTAACATAGCATTGTGTGCAGAGTACAAGATGAAAGTATAATATTTGTAATGTTAATATGTTGAATAATGAAATGATAATTGTCGTGAAATGTTCGAAAATTCACAAAATGGGGGTGTTCTGAGGACGTTATTCGTATTGTGTGATTGCTTAGCTGTATGCAATGACGGAATGGCATAGAGAGTAAAGTGGACGCCGTCCGCGGACACCGCGGCTGTTCGTGTTCAGGGCGTGCTACATCCGGGTTTTCCAGGAAATCCAACATGGAAAGAAGACTGTACAGATCAGCCAATCAGATGTCGAGGTTGTGGATTTGTGTTGAAAGAGACTGTGTGTGGTGAAGATGGCAGAAGTAGAGAAAGTCAGGGTGTTGGTGCTTGGAGATATGTTTGTGTATGGTTTACAACAGTACGCTCAATGCAGGCATGTTGCAAAGAACTTTGATGTGAAAGGAGTGGAGGTGGTGTGGAGCACTGTGCCTGATTGCAATGTACAGGGAATTGTAAAGGTTTGTGAGGATATGGCACAGTCCGCATGTGGTAGTTTTGCACTATGGTGCTTTCCATTTGGGCAACGTCAGTGCCCCTACTTTGTTGGCTGATTTGGAACGCTTGGTTCAAGCTGTAATGAAGATCCTTCCAAATGCGAAAGTAATTTTTTCTGGATTACTACCTAGGGCAATATGGGACAATAGTTCAGTTTTTTGTCCCCAGCAAAACATTGCTAGGTGTGTCATCAACCGAGGCATGTGTGCCTTCATGCTTAGAGCTGGTATGTTCTTCTGTAATAATGAGAATATTGATGCCAGTAATGCTGTTAATTTTAAAGAAGATGGCATTTCTTTATCTTTTATGGGAAATGCCTTTCTATTTTGGAATGTAAGGGTTGCTTTGGAGAAGGTTATGTGAAGATTTTAGGAGTAAAGTAAGAAAAAAAAACAAGAAAAAAAATACAAAATAACAGGTGTCTGTCAAGCATCTGTAAAAAAAACAAAAAAAAAACGGCTCTTTTCAGAGCCAACTTCAAAGGGGAAATGGTGCACACTATTTAAATTTACATTCACCACGCTCAGATTTTCGATATGTCCGCGGACATGGCGGTAGTCCGCGGACATGAAAATCACTACGAAGGGGTAAGTATGTTCTATGTTACATGTATATGAAGTCAGGGATATTATGGTTAAGTTGTGCCACTAAAACCCTATGAAATTCAGTGAAAAAACTTTGTTAAAGGGACGTTATGGTTAAGTTGCGCTATTAAAAACTTATGACATTCAGTAAAAAAACGTTGTTAAAGGGACGTTATGGTTAAGTTGCGCTACTAAAAACCTATGAAATTCAGTGAAAAAACTTTGTTAAAGGGACGTTATGGTTCAAAGTAAAACCGAAAAACCCCTGAAATTCGGCAGTTATGGTAACATAAGCAACCATAACTCGCGCCACCGTGCACTGCTAACACTAACACCCAGGACATCAAAGATGACATCACAAATGTCATTGATGACATCACTGATGACATCACATGGCTGGCTCTCCCTTTCTATCCTTTACTGACATATCGAAGCAACATAGTTTTCTTCAGTAACAGTCAGGAAGTAAAAATTGAAAAGGTACTATATTTGTAGACTTAGGGTCAAGTCACATCATATGAAACATATACATAGTGGAAGACACTGGCTTGAAAGAGAGCAATCCTTTCTGTGCATGAAGATAATCATTAGGGTTATCAGCACTTTCTCATAGTTTTATTTTTTATTACTCTACCTTCCCTGTATATGCACATATTTGTATACATTATACTCACTCTCCTTTCCTTTGGGTGCAGTCACATCATGTGATACACATACATATGGTAAGTAGCAGCTTTGAAACAGAGCAATAGTTTCTCTGCATAAAGACAATCAGTTAGGTTATGAACTCTTTCTGCTACTACTTCTGCTTTTTTGTTTACTTCACTGTCCCTGTATATACTCATATTTGTATGTGTTGTTGTCTCTTTGTGTTTTGTCTGTAATAATTATGTATTAAGTGGGTTTTATTATCTACTTATTACATGTTTCACAGTACGCAAAACTCTAATAAGAAAGCAGTTATCATTTCAGTATTCAACATGGCAAGATTATGAATATGGCACCTTCATCATGTATGCTGCACACACTGCCTATGTTTCTACATGAGTAGCTTAGTATACTGGATAGAACTTCATAATAGAATGCTATTTATATCAATGCATTGCTTAATGCACTAATTAGCTCATGATATTTATCCCAATGATCCTTGACAGTTTTTGGTCAGCATTATAAGAATCCCTTGTACAGAGTTTTTATGAAAAGTAAATGCACATGTGATGCTCCGTTGGGCATTATTCTTTGCCGAGTTTGACTTCATAATTACCTATCGACCTGGTACAAAGAACGGTAAAGCCGATGCCCTTTCTCGGATGGGAGTGGAAGAACACTTGGTCAACCCTAAACCTGTACCAATCATTCCCGAACAAAGAATTCTGGGTGTAATAGCCACAGAATCCATAGAGGAAGTTAAGGATAAAGCCAGGCAACTTGTAACTCCAGCAGACATACAGAATTGGCATCTGCAGGGAAAGGACTTTGCAGTAAAGGACAACGTATTGTATTTCCAAGAACGATTATACCTACCCAGCACAGATTTACAGAAAAAAGTAATCTCTTGTTATCACGACTCTTTAATGGAAGGTCATCCCGGTATAGCCAAGACCTCAGAAAAGATCAAGCGCTACTTCTGGTGGCCGTCTTGGAAAAAAGATATCAGAGACTTTATAATGTCCTGTGGAGTATGCGCCCAAAACAAGAGTCAAAAGGAAAGACCAGCAGGCCTCTTACGCCCTATTGACATCCCACCTCGCCCTTGGCATACGCTTTCTATGGACTTCATCACCGATCTACCTCCATGCTCCGGATACAATACGATTCTAGTAATCGTGGACTTATTCTCCAAGATGGCGCATTTCATTCCGCTCAAAGGCTTGCCAACAGCAGCAACTCTGGCCCGAGAATTTCTCGAAAACATCGTCCGACTGCACGGTTTTCCTTCGGTTCTAATTTCGGATCGAGGTAGTCAATTTATTTCTCATTTTTGGCGAAGTTGCTGTCGGTCGGCTCAAATTGATGTGAGACTATCGACCAGTCACCACCCTCAGACCGACGGACAAACCGAGAGGACCAATCAAACTCTGGAACAGTATTTACGCTGCATGCTGCAACAAACTGAAAAAACTTGGAAAGATATCCTTTGGATAGCCGAGTATGCCTACAATAACTCTGTCCATTCGGGAACTGGGAAAACCCTGTTTTTTCTTTTGTACGGCAGTCACCCTCGAACCTCGGAGTTGGATCCCCTCCAAGATCTTGAAACACCAGCAGTAGACTACCTGCATTCTACAATCACCCAAGCCTTTAAGGAAGCTGTTTCTCACCTTCAAAGGGCTAAAGAACAATACAAGAAAGGAGCAGATCAACATCGGAAGGAAGCCCCTCACTATCAAGTAGGGGATCAAGTCTGGTTATCCACCAAATATCTATCTCTAAAAGGACCACGCACATTCAACCCAAGATACCTTGGTCCCTATTCCATCACTACCATAGTAAACCCAGTAGCGGTCAAGTTGGACTTGCCCCTGCACATGAAGATACATCCGGTCTTCTACGTCTCTCTATTAAAACCCGTGCAACCTCAAACCCGACTAACCAAATCTCCAAAACCTATCCTAGTGGATGGAGAACTCGAGTTTGAAGTCAAAAGCATTCTGGACTCCAAGATCTCCAAATCTAAACTATTCTACCTAATTGACTGGAAAGGCTACGGCCCCCAAGAGAGATCCTGGGAACCTGCTGAATATGTCCACGCTCCTCGCCTAATCAAAAGATTTCACCGAACATTTCCTGACAAGCCAAAACCCCCGGAGAAGCCCGGTTTGGGAGGGGCCTTGAGGGGGGGTACTGTCATGATCTCTGCTTCCAAAAGGTCAGGGTTTTCCCAACTCCCTTGGAAGCAGATCCATAACCCAGGTTCCGAGTGCCAACCAGTCCCAATTGGGACCTTTTGGACCCAGTCCTGGCGCCAGTGGCACCAGGCTCATAAATATGCCCAGTCCCAGCGCTGGAAGCGCCGGGCTCATAATGCTTGGGTGGACTTACCTTCAGCAGACCATGCTGCTTACTTGCCTGCCAGTTGAGCCTCTGATCCTCTTCTGTTTGGAACTACTTTTCCTGTTGGGTGGGGCTGGAGCCACTCCCTAGATTCAGAACACTGGAACTCTTCTGGAAGGCTGGAACTCTTTTCTTACCAGGAACTCTTTTCTTACTTAGGCGTGGCTGTGGAAGGAGACACCTAAGCACTACAGGAGGCTATTTAAACCACACCCGGTGGATGAATCTTGCTTTGCGTTATTCTGCAACCTCTGCAGCAGAACGCTCATCGTGTCTTCTGCATCCGGTCCTGGGCCTAAGGAAAAAGGCTTACCATCCTGAATCCAGTCTTCAGCAACACCTATAAAGACAAGAAAGAACAGGTTAGCATTCCGGCATCTGAAAGGCAAAGGCTTACCATCCTGAATCCAGTCTTCAGCAACACCTATAAAGACAAGAAAGAACAGGTTAGCATTCCGGCATCTGAAAGGCAAAGGCTTACCTACTCTTCGTGCGCTCCGGAGGTCTTCACACTGCATTCCGGCATCTGAAAGACAAAAGTTTACCAACTCTTCGCACGCTCCGGAGGCCTTCGGCGCTGCATCCCGCATCTGAAAGACAAAACAAGGTGCGTTTAAAGACATTGGGGAACTTTAATACTCACGTGCCATTACTCCTTTCCACATCTAATCCAGTGGGTATTCCGGCACCCTGCAGCCGCTCCGAACTCGTACCTGCAAAATAAAAAGACAGTTAGAGCGCATAGTGAAGCAGGCAACAAGCGCTTACTTACGTGCTTCCAGGCGCTTCTATTCATCACACGGGCTCCATCTTCAACTCACTTCAGCCCGTCATCCGCCATCGCCGGAACCCTGCAAAACAAGAGACATCATTACTAAAGACTTTAAAGACATTTGAATGACTCGAAACTTACCGTTCGTGCAGTAAACGACGGACAGCAGTCCTCTGAAGTCAAGAGGCCTGCGCTACCTATCCAGTGAAGAAACTGGTTACAGCACCCTGCCCCGAGGCAGATGGAGAGCTCGGCATTCACTTACCTAAGGTGAGAGCGTTAACCTTTGGGGGTCTACAGGAGAGGAAAAGAGGAAAGAGATAGGGACACCCCAATAACCCCAGTTCATTAACCCCATATTTTCTATCTGCAGACATCTTACTCTACACGTCAGGCATACAGTGCACAGAGGTCCAGCCCAAAGAGCCAACCGGGTGCTACACATCACCTTTGAAGATACGGTAGTCCCCAGTCAAGACCGGCGCCTCTGCGAGAATCAGGTGAGCGTTACAATTACCCTACTTCTATCACTGTTAACAGAAATTTCAGAGAGGTTACCCATAGAATTATAAGACTCATCGCTCGAATTAAATTCCACTTCTCTCTGGGCAAATTTATCCAAATCTGGAGAAGCTGACAGATTTGTACCGATAATATTATTCATGTCGGTATCTTCTACTGCAGAAATTTCCAGATTTGTTCCCGTTCCCAAAGATTGACGCCTGAATTTATCTACTAATGTCAACAGCGAATTATTGTCAATCATAGAGCTATTAGAGGGAAGAGGGGGAGGTAATACATTGTCAATCCTCGAGCTATTAGAGGAGAAAGGGAGGGGGAGTACATTGTCAGGTGCCATTACTTTTTCTTTTACAGTAAGAAAGCTGAATATCTTAGGTTGTTCTAATACGCCTTTAGTCTCACAAATAGGCTCATTCTTACTTCCCTTTTTTAGTTTTTTCCCTTTACCAGGCTTCTGGGTTCCTAATTTAATATTAGATGTGGGTACACTTTTCTTCCCCTTTTTAGATCTCAAATTATGTGAGCAAGGACTTTGGGCCATGTTAGTAGAGTGTTAGGGGGGATATATATAAATAAGAAGGAATAGCTATTAATTCCTAAGAAGGCGAATCACCCAAAATTTAAATCAATCCTATCACAAGTGAGTCTATAATAAATATACCTAGGACCTAATCAATTCAGTAGTTATAGTACACTCCTTTTCTTAAAATTAACAGGGGAGAAGAAGCCTTCGCAGCCCCAGAAATGAATTAAACTAATATCAGGGATCAGCAAATAATAGAACTATAAAATGAGCAGCCAATACCATCAATTAGAATGGGAGCGAATAAAAACCAAAGTTATACAATTTCATAAAGAAAATAATTAGTTTGATTGGTTAAAATTATCGTCACAAGTCATATAATAATAAAGTTAATGAATGATTGAAGAGTAGAGTTCAAATGTCAAGAAATATAGTATCTAAGTGTCAATCCGATAGTACCACCCGGAATGGGAACACCCGACAGCTTGAGGAGCGGCCTTAGTCCGACTCTCCCCCCCAGCCAGGTGATAACAATGTATATTTCACTGAAATAACTGGTTTGCTTACTTAGGATCCTATAAATTAATCTTCCTTCGGCAGCATCGGCACAGCACACACAACAGCCGTATAACAGCCAGAGGGCTTAACTCCACAGGGCTTTACGCCGCAAGGGTGGTTTAGAGTTGGTTTTGAGGCCCGGTGGATGTCACGTGATATGTCACGTGAGGCTGCAGCGCCCCGCCTCCTCCAGGAAGCAGGCACCAGTGTAACAAGAGCAGAGAGCTGGCAATGCTACTTGAGCACAATATTAGGCAGCAAAACATTGGCGTTTAAGGAAACGCTTTTACAGAGATCAGCAGCACACACCCCTCGGCTGGTTTAGGGCTGGTTTTGAGGCCAGGTGGATGTCACGTGATACGTCACGTGAGGCTGCAGCGCCCCGCCTCCTCCAGGAAGCAGGCACCAGTGTAGCAAGAGCAGAGAGCTCGCAATGCTACTTGAGCACAATATTAGGCAGCAAAACGTTGGCGTTTAAGGAAACGCTTTTACAGAGATCAGCAGAAAACACAATACAACCTTATAGTCCGCTTCGTGAGCCTCTCCGGGGCCTGAGAAAAAAATGGAAGCAGCTGACCTTCACTGTGAACGAGCATAAATTCTTACTTTGCAACATTCTGTGTAAAGCCATCTGTAAAAAGTTGGGTTTTGCACGCCATGTTTGTATATTGTTTGCGTGATATTAAAAAAAGTTTGTTTAAGGGACGTTATGGTTCTAAGTACAGCTGAAAGACCCCTGAAAAACGCTATGGTAAGTTATGGTAAGCTATGAAAAATAACTCGCGCCACCACCGTGCACTGCTAAGACTAACACCCAGGACATCAAAGATGACATCGCAAATGTCATTGATGAAATTACTGATGACATCACATGTGTATGTACTTTCCATGGAATTTGTGTACTAGGGATTTTTATTATAATGTTGCGAAAAAAGTGTCAAGGATATTGCAATAAATATCATACCGTTATTAGTGCTTTGAACGATGCATTGATATAAATAGCATTGTATTGTGGGATTCTATCTAGTATACTGAGCTACAAATGGAGTAACATAGCATTGTGTGCAGAGTACAAGATGAAAGTATAATATTTGTAATGTTAATATGTTGAATAATGAAATGATAATTGTCGTGAAATGTTCGAAAATTCACAAAATGGGGGTGTTCTGAGGACGTTATTCGTATTGTGTGATTGCTTAGCTGTATGCAATGTCGGAATGGCATAGAGAGTAAAGTGGACGCCGTCCGCGGACACCGCGGCTGTTCGTGGACAGGGCGTGCTACATCCGGGTTTTCCAGGAAATCCAACATGGAAAGAAGACTGTACAGATCAGCCAATCAGATGTCGAGGTTGTGGATTTGTGTTGAAAGAGACTGTGTGTGGTGAAGATGGCAGAAGTAGAGAAAGTCAGGGTGTTGGTGCTTGGAGATATGTTTGTGTATGGTTTACAACAGTACGCTCAATGCAGGCATGTTGCAAAGAACTTTGATGTGAAAGGAGTGGAGGTGGTGTGGAGCACTGTGCCTGATTGCAATGTACAGGGAATTGTAAAGGTTTGTGAGGATATGGCCACGATGAACAGTCCGCATGTGGTAGTTTTGCACTATGGTGCTTTCCATTTGGGCAACGTCAGTGCCCCTACTTTGTTGGCTGATTTGGAACGCTTGGTTCAAGCTGTAATGAAGATCCTTCCAAATGCGAAAGTAATTTTTTCTGGATTACTACCTAGGGCAATATGGGACAATAGTTCAGTTTTTTGTCCCCAGCAAAACATTGCTAGGTGTGTCATCAACCGAGGCATGTGTGCCTTCATGCTTAGAGCTGGTATGTTCTTCTGTAATAATGAGAATATTGATGCCAGTAATGCTGTTAATTTTAAAGAAGATGGCATTTCTTTATCTTTTATGGGAAATGCCTTTCTATTTTGGAATGTAAGGGTTGCTTTGGAGAAGGTTATGTGAAGATTTTAGGAGTAAAGTAAGAAAAAAAAACAAGAAAAAAAATACAAAATAACAGGTGTCTGTCAAGCATCTGTAAAAAAAACAAAAAAAAAACGGCTCTTTTCAGAGCCAACTTCAAAGGGGAAATGGGGCACACTATTTAAATTTACATTCACCACGCTCAGATTTTCGATATGTCCGCGGACATGGCGGTAGTCCGCGGACATGAAAATCACTACGAAGGGGTAAGTATGTTCTATGTTACATGTATATGAAGTCAGGGATATTATGGTTAAGTTGTGCCACTAAAACCCTATGAAATTCAGTGAAAAAACTTTGTTAAAGGGACGTTATGGTTAAGTTGCGCTATTAAAAACTTATGACATTCAGTAAAAAAACGTTGTTAAAGGGACGTTATGGTTAAGTTGCGCTACTAAAAACCTATGAAATTCAGTGAAAAAACTTTGTTAAAGGTACGTTATGGTTCAAAGTAAAACCGAAAAACCCCTGAAATTCGGCAGTTATGGTAACATAAGCAACCATAACTCGCGCCACCGTGCACTGCTAACACTAACACCCAGGACATCAAAGATGACATCACAAATGTCATTGATGACATCACTGATGACATCACATGGCTGGCTCTCCCTTTCTATCCTTTACTGACATATCGAAGCAACATAGTTTTCTTCAGTAACAGTCAGGAAGTAAAAATTGAAAAGGTACTATATTTGTAGACTTAGGGTCAAGTCACATCATATGAAACATATACATAGTGGAAGACACTGGCTTGAAAGAGAGCAATCCTTTCTGTGCATGAAGATAATCATTAGGGTTATCAGCACTTTCTCATAGTTTTATTTTTTATTACTCTACCTTCCCTGTATATGCACATATTTGTATACATTATACTCACTCTCCTTTCCTTTGGGTGCAGTCACATCATGTGATACACATACATATGGTAAGTAGCAGCTTTGAAACAGAGCAATAGTTTCTCTGCATAAAGACAATCAGTTAGGTTATGAACTCTTTCTGCTACTACTTCTGCTTTTTTGTTTACTTCACTGTCCCTGTATATACTCATATTTGTATGTGTTGTTGTCTCTTTGTGTTTTGTCTGTAATAATTATGTATTAAGTGGGTTTTATTATCTACTTATTACATGTTTCACAGTACGCAAAACTCTAATAAGAAAGCAGTTATCATTTCAGTATTCAACATGGCAAGATTATGAATATGGCACCTTCATCATGTATGCTGCACACACTGCCTATGTTTCTACATGAGTAGCTTAGTATACTGGATAGAACTTCATAATAGAATGCTATTTATATCAATGCATTGCTTAATGCACTAATTAGCTCATGATATTTATCCCAATGATCCTTGACAGTTTTTGGTCAGCATTATAAGAATCCCTTGTACAGAGTTTTTATGAAAAGTAAATGCACATGTGATGTCATCAGTGATGTCATCAATGACATTTGTGATGTCATCTTTGATGTCCTGGGTGTTAGTGTTAGCAGTGCACGGTTGCGCGAGTTATGGTTGCTTATGTTACCATAACTGCCGAATTTCAGGGGTTTTTCGGTTTTACTTTGAACCATACCGTCCCTTTAACAAAGTTTTTTCACTGAATTTCATAGGTTTTTAGTAGCGCAACTTAACCATAACGTCCCTTTAACAATGTTTTTTTACTGAATATATATATACACATACATATATATATATATAAATATACGCAAACACACAAAAAGAAACTGATTATCAACTACCAGAATTGACTGAACAGTAATGCTTGATAAAGTCTTGTATTTTAATTTGTCTTCCTGTCCTTTCTATACACCAGGACCTATTTTAAGCTGTTTGCTGTTCATCACAACATCTATATACATAAAACAAAGTCGTGTTTGTTTGTGGGTTTGTATGTGGCTTTGATCTTGGGGACGTAACTCCTCATGAACGGTGAGGTCTAGTGTCATGAATTGCACATGGATTATTCTTTATTTAACTGGCGAATTAATGCAACTATTTCTAGCTCAATAGGTCATCCCGTTCCCAAGATAACTCACTTTTTTTATATTTTTTTCGGCATTACGTTTTGTGGCGTTCCACGCGCCATCTACAGGTCATTTGAAGAAAGTGCTCATCTTCGCTTTCTGTGCTGAACTAACTGGTCTTGCATTTATTTTGTTTTGTAATTTTTTTAGAAGAGAGTGAGTATATCTTTCTTTTCATTGATTTCTTTTACAATAACCTCGATGCAGGTTCATATCTTTTTTTACTTTTATTGCTTTATTTCGACAAGATAGTCATAAAAGCAGTTCACTGAAAAGTTAAAAAACACATTAGTTACATTGTCACAATCGCTTAGGACTTGGTATTGTGGGATAACACCCCTGTCCTAGTTGTTAATTTTTACAGCAGGGGCATGCCTGGCAGAGGGGTGTCATTACTAGAGAAGATTATGAAGGAAGTTATGGCATGGGGGCAGGGGGCACTCCTCCGGACTTCCAAAAATTTGGATTATGGGGGATCTCAATGCCCAGATTGAGCCGGTGTCCACTTTGTTTGATGCCACGACAGAGGAGGATAATGTCTGGGGTGTGATTCCCCCGCTTACTAGCCCCCCAAGAAGGCAGTATGAGGCAGCGGATGAGATGGTCATCCTGTTAGCCTCGGTTAATCATAGGGCGTGTAATGGACGTTTGGCGGGTGACCGCCCTGCAGCGCATACTTTTGACAATGGTCGATCGTCTAGCAAAATTGATTATACGTTTGTCAATCTGGAGGCTTGGAGATTTATTGAGGCATTTGAAATCACCAGGAGGGAGGATAGCGACCACCACCCCCTATGTATAACAGTGGTTAAGGATTCATGGGGGGATATAGGAGGGAGTAAGGGCACCCAAGATGACATAACACTTGCCCATGATTTATTGGACCAGGCAAGAAAGAATGTGAGGAGTGGTTGCTTGGACCTGGAAGGGGTTCTCCTGCAGGTGTATGCTGCAATTTGCCCTGTTCTCGGGGACTTTGCAAGGTCAGAACCGAGAGATGCTGCAGCCTTGATTAAGTTCCATGAGGAAATCATGGGGACAGTAGGAGCCTATTGTTCTAAACCTTCAACAAACACATATACACCTAGGGAGAAAGCGACACCCAGGTATGACAGGGAGTGTCGGGAAGCCAAGGGATGCCTTATATCTGCTTCTAAGTGTAAAGGGCCCCTGAGATGCATTGTGGTTAGACAAGAAAGATCTGCTTACCATACGTTGTTGAGCGAGAAGAAAAGGGGCTGGCACGACGAGCTATGGGGGATCTCCTAGAAGCAATTACCCCTGGGGATTCTCAGGGATTTTGGTCCAAGATGGGGGGTTTACACCGGGGGAGCCAAATCCAGCTGTATGGTTTAATTCCGGAATCAGTATGGGCAGATTATTATGGTACCCTTTACCGAGAGGACCCCAGGACTTCGATGGAGTTCTGCACAGCTGGCAATTGCCCTGTGCTGGCCCCGGCTCTACCCCTATCTCCCATAATGCTCAGAGAGGCCCGGTGGAGCGTGCGTTGGCGCGCCAGAAGCTGGGCAAGGCCCCGGGCCTAGATAGAGTCCTAATAGATTTTTTCAGGAATGAGTCTTCAATATGGGTGCCCTATTCGACCAAGTTATATAACGCTGTGTTGGCCAGCACCATGGTTCCGGGGTCTTGGACTGGGGCTGACTGAAATAGTCCCAATACATAAAAAAGGTGCGTGCAATGACCCGGTCAATTTTAGACCGATTTCCTTGCTGGATGCTGCGGGGGAAACGTTTGCCAGGGCACTTTTTTTCCCCTTGGATGAGTGGGTATTGAGCTCTGGTGTAATTGATCATCGTCAGGCGGGATTTTGTGAGGGCCTGAGCACGATAGACCAAAGTCTTCAGCTGCGCTTGATCTGTGAAAGGTATTCTGTTATGCGAAGGGTCAGCGTCTATGCTGTGTTTGCGGACCTCCGGACGGCTTTTGATACGGTCCCACAGGCACGTTTGTGGAAGGTCCTGGAGGAGGTTGGGATCCCTGTGGCTCTGCTTTCAGCAATTCAGAGTGTTTACACAGAGAACTCGGCGGTGGTCCGCTGGAGCCAAGAGAGAAGCACTTCCTGTAGTATTGCTATACAAAAGGGAGTCCGCCAGGGATGTGTGTTGGCGCCGAGGCTGTTCTGCATTTTCATTAATTAAGTTTTGAAGAGCTTGTTGGCCGCCGAGACTGACGCCCCTTTGCTAGCAGGTGACAAGTTTCCTGCATTGTTGTTTGCCAATGATGCTGTGCTCCTCTCTCTCCCGCTGGCTGGTGTGTACAAACAACAGGAGATTTGTGTGTCTTTCGCAAAGAAGAATGGGCTTGCCTTGAATATCACAAAAACCAAGGCTATGATCTTCAATGCCAATACCAAGAAGAAGCACATGCCCTTATCTATCTTTGTAGAGGGGGGTGCAATTGAGCAGGTTCAGTCCTATGATTATCTAGGTCTGAGAGTTATGGCATTGTGTAGTTATAAAATGCAGGTTAAGAAGGCCAACCTCACCTTGGCTAGATATAGCGTGGCCTTCACTAGATTTGCCAACGAACATGGGAATGGGGCAGTGCGGGTCTCGCTGGTGGTCTACAGAGCACAAGCATGCCAGGCAGCATTGTTTGGGGCGGAACTCTGGGGGCACGTGGAGACCAAGTCCTTTGCAGTGGCTGAGACAACATTTGTGAAGAATATCCTTGGGTTGCCCACTGTGGCCCCAAACATCCCAGTGCTTTTGGAAACCAGACTGTAGGGGTTTGAGATGATCTATAAGCTACACCCGGTCCTTTACTGGGCTCACCTCTCGTCTAATCCTCACCTTCGTAAATACAAAAAGGCAGTTACAGATGTGTTGTCCCAGCAGGTTCCTCAAACATCACACCGGTTGCAAAGGAAGCAATCAAGAGTGCAGCAGGGGCAAAGGTGCAGGAGAACATCCAGGGAAGATCCAGGGCTTCTGAACAGCTGGCCGGATATCTTTCAATAAAGACGTGGGCAGGCTGCAAAGATTATCTGGACTATGTCTCGCCCAGGCAGGAAAGAGCATTATATTTAAAGTTCCGTATTGGAATCTTGCTGACTGCTGTATTTTGGCATAGATGGAATATTGCTGTTTCCGCGTCATGTATCCTTTGTGGTGAGTCTGAAGAGACGGTACAACACCATTTGTTACTCTGTCCGGCCACCATGCCTCTGAGGACGCGTTCCCTGAAGCCCCTGTTCTTAAGCTGTGGATGTAGGTCCCTAGTTGGTGCTATGGCAATTTGCCTGGATGCCTCGGATAAGGAGGCTTGCACCTTCCATCCTCCCTGACTGCCTATCTGCCATACAGTTTTGGTGCACTTCTAAAGAACTCTGCCTCTATGCCAGAAAAACTGAGATCCTTCCTATTGGGACCCCTGCTCCCTCCTTCTTCCCCTCACTCTGTCCTTCCTCTATGGGCTCTCCCCTGCTCTTTCATCTGAAGCCAGAAACCTTGGAGTCATCTTTGACTCCTCTGTCTCCTTCCTCCCTCACATTCAGGACATTGCCAAGAAGTCCCACTTTCAACTCTTCCTTTCCAAAGGAATTCTCCCTTTTCTAATTCTCCCCCAGAAGTTCTCTCTAGGCTTGATTATTGCAATAATCTCCTCCTCAATCTACCTACTTCCACTCTTCGACCCCTCCAGCTAATCCAGAATAGGACAGCAAGACTTATCCTTGGCCTTA
Source organism: Ambystoma mexicanum (assembly GCF_040938575.1). NCBI lineage: Eukaryota > Metazoa > Chordata > Amphibia > Caudata > Ambystomatidae > Ambystoma > Ambystoma mexicanum. The sequence continues at coordinate 1,276,901,196 of NC_090931.1, read as the reverse complement.
AGCCCAGGGACAGCATCTCCCCTGCCCTAAAAGGTCTTCACTGGCTCCTGGTTGCTGCACAGATTAAACAAAAAATCCCTCTGCATCATCCACAAGGCTGTCTAGGGCTGGGGACCACGCTATCTGCAACTCTCTCTTACTTAATACTCTCCTTCTGGACCTCTACGTTCCTCTGGCACCAACTCTTTGTGTGTAACGTGTTTTGCTAAACGGAGGGCAGGAGGCCGATCTCTTTCCTCAGCAGGCTCCCTCCTGCGTAACAGCCTTCCCCTTCCTCTGCGTCTTGAGCAGGACTTTCTCAAATTCCGGAAGCTCCTCAAAACTTTCCTCTTTACCTCCTCCTTCCCTTCTTCCCTCCTCGTGTAATCTCACAGTTGCTCTGATTGGTGTCCAGTGCCCTTATGCATCCTTGGGGTCCTTGGTCGTCTACATCCAATAACCCCAGCTTCTGTCTACTTTTCAGAACTTGTCTCAGCACCCTCCGGCCTACGTCCTGGCGGCTTGCACTTTTTCCACCTAAGGCGACTCCAGGCCATTTAGCACTTACCATGCCATGCACTTCATCTGTTGCTCACCCACGAGCACGGACAATCCAGCACCTACATCCACTCCCCTCTTCCTTGCTGCACTTGCACGCTCTGAATATTCACAAGGCATAGTAAGTTTGTCCTTTTTTCCCTCCAGTGTATTTAATGTTTCAATCCCATGTTCCCTCCCTTTTGCCCTGTGGGCTCTTTGAAACAGAATTGACTTACTGTATAAGCGCCTAACAAGCGAACAATAAATAAATAAATGGATAAACAAATAAAGTTTGTGCTTGAAGAGCCTGGCAGTGGTTTTTCAATGCAGTGTTCTGAGAGTTAATGACTTAATTGGAGCTGTGAGCACACTACTGGTGTAATAAAAATGTCAACCTGGTCTGCCTTCAGCCACTCGATTTATAAGCACTAGGTTGTCCTTCACAGAAGTCCTGTTGAAAACAAACATTGGCAAAGCCAATAGTTTTGACTTGTGTATAGGTATTTGGCATTTGTCAGGCACTGCTCTTATTTGCCCAGGTACTCACACTATATTGCAGCTGCTACCATTGATGGCCAGTTAATACCAATACAGCAGTGACTGACAACGCATTCCCAAGCCTACACACTGCCAATGCTTGCTTCAACTTCTGTTCATATTTAGATCGCATAACGGGACAACATTTTATAAATTGGTGCCTATATATTTGACACCTGGCTTTTCCAGAACACTGATAGAATAACTCTGTGATTCTAAAACTGGACGGAGTAAGCTGGCTTCCCCTTTGCATTCCTGCAATATATTTACTACTTTTCAGTAATGCACCGGTTACTCTCCAATATCGGCCTGTCTCTCCATCTAAATGTTGCAAATCTCATAACTCTGCAAAAGAAATGATATTTCACAGATTGTAATTCATTGCTGCCTTTCTAACAGGTTTATTTCATGAACTTTATATAAATTGGCCACCAGCCACAGCTTCCAATTTGCCTATGCTATCAGCCATTGCACTATTTAGCAAGCTCCTGTCTAGGGCATGGCTCCTGGGTACACACACATGTGTATTGCCCTGGTCTACTTTTAAATTGGGGCAGGGAGAACGGAGTATAAAGGTCGCTGGCAGGCCATGGTTCAGATCGCTGACATTAGTATATTTTTAGACATGACATTTGCTGCTAGGGGGGCCCTTGCTTGTAGAAAGACTTCTAGCTAAGCTGGGACTTTCCATTGTAAAATATGGATATATTGCCCAAAACATAACTATCAGCAACAACCAAAACAATGTGCAACAGCATCAAATATATCAGAAACCATACAATAATATGCTGAAGTGAGATGGGCTTTTCAGCCAGACCTTGGGTGTCTCAACCCTAGTTTTTGCTAATTTTCGAAATCCGAGTCAGCTGATTAAAATAAACCTTGAGCCTTGCGTGCTCCCCATGTCTGACACCTTCAGCCAGCTTGGGGTTTAACCACAAAAACCCTTTGCGTTGTTGTGACTTGTAGTTCTGTTTTCCCATTGGAAAGATGGGCCTACAACTTGCAGCATGGCAGTCTCATACAAAACATGGACCGCTTGACAGGTGCTTGCGTTTGGTGCGCCCTCCCCCTAAGCTGAGCAAATAGGGATTTGGGAAACGTGTGTTCGGCAATGTGGGTACGCAAGACGATTTTTGCTGCTTTTGGCAATGTGACACATCATCATCTTTATGTGTTTATACATCAGACCGCCCAGCCATTGACACTTTGCCAAGAAGCGGTGTCTCCAAACTGTTAATTGTCCAGCTGACAATTCTTTTTTCTCTGTCCATCAAATGAATAGAGTGCTAGTCCCTTTTCTATGTTTCTGAGTGTGCACAGCATTACGGTGCAGCACATCGAGGGCCTGCCTACCACACTCTGTGGAGTGTGCCGTGTGCCGTGTTAGACAACCCAGTTACGAAAATCAATGCAAGATTATTGGAACACAAGTATTAGTGAATCAGTATGCACTCCTCTGAGCCCTTGCTACATATAGGCCTGACTAGATACACATTGGCGGTGCACTCCGCCGTAGGGGGTCGTGACAGAAATGAACCCATGAATGCAGGAGACTCCTCACCATTTGAGGAGGGTGCAGGCCATGAATCTTAATGGTTTATTTATAGAGCGTTTATGCACAGGTAAAGTGCTTCAAAGCGCTTGTGGATGGCAAAGACTGGTGTGATGGAAGTAAATACACCATGTGCATCCCCATAAGGGACAAAGAAGGCAATGGAGTCCAGGTCTGTTGTGATGTCTCCCCAGTGTATGGTGAAGATGAGGACACGTCGAAAAGAGTCACACATTTTAACAATAAAGCGGGTTAGAGGGCAAGTATGGGGGGAGAAGGGAAAGGTCCTACTGTCCACTGATAGGTCTGGTGAGGGTAGAGTGATGCCTGTGGACTCTAACCTACCCAAGGGAGGGAAGCGATGATGTCGGCAAATCAAGAGGGGAGAGGGAAAGTAAGGAGGAAAGGGAAAAGGGGCTAGGGCCCCACTGTCCACTAGTAATTCTGGTGAAGTTGGTGGGGTCCGTGGACAATCTACTTTTCCCAGAGGATCGGAGGGAAGATGTCAGCAAATCAAGAGGGTCGACTGGGAGAAATGATTGCTCTTTTGGTTGTGTCTAGTTTCCTTTTTGCCTATCTAGGGGAGAAATCTCAGTCAGACACCCCGAGAGAGAGCCTTCTTTGTTTCGCTAATGGTAAACGCGTTTAATTGTCACTGTGCTCTCACCTATCGACATATATCGGTGCATGAATGAACGGGAGAACAACAGCCGCTGACCGTTCACTTCTAGGCAAAAGGGCCCAAGAAGAACAGGGACAAATGTTCTCATTGGATCTTTTGGAATGAGGGGGTCAGAGAGGCCTAGTGGTAGGCTTGTCACAAACTATTAGTCAGATCCCAATAATGAATGCTACACTACGTATTTTCTGGACTAAAAGACTGGAACACAGCACCGGTGAACGCGACCAAAGTGATTCTTCTGACCCCTAACCGATCACCCCAAATCCAAACTGTTTGGTCCAAGCCAGACAGGTGGCAACCCTTGGTAGTGAACAGTCAGACATCCATGTGGGTATGGATACCCATATACCATCAGAGAAGAATCAGACACCGCAAGGTGTCTCTGTGACGTGGCAGCTGGCCTTAGAACATCTGCAGAAACTCTTGTAATGGCCGCCAGTGAATCAAGCAGCCATGAACTAATGCAAAGGTTTTACTGTACATCCCGTGGCCGCATATTTTATTTATTTGTTTGTAGGGCACCGAAAGCCCGTGGGCATCAGGGCGCCAACATAAAGACAGGACGACAATGACAATACAAAGAAACAGGACACTTGGTCAGTGGAGGAAGACCAAACAGTGGAGTGTTCAGTATATATTACTAACTGTTTTATAGTCCAATGTATTTAATACATTATTTATTTATTTAAATACAGCCATGTATTTATCTGGGGCTTTGTAGAGTGCCGCATATCACCTTGCCGCTACTTTTAGGCTTTCCTACACCTTTTGGAGTGGTTTAAGGTGGAGTGTCAGGGAATTACACTGTTTAGCCACCCTGACTGTCTGACCTGTCCAATGGGTTATTTTATAGGCAGGTTGAGGGAGGGTGTCCAGCAGAGTGTTCTCCAATTGTAGGGGTCAGTCCCTCAGCCAAGGTTCGGGCGGTCTTGGTCCGGTCTGCTATGGGGTGGAAGCTATGGTTAGGGGTCCTTGGCTACAGAAACCTGGGCCGGTTAGACATAGCATATTTGCCAATCGAACCAGAAATAGACGGTGTTGGACCTCTCCTAATCTCGCCATGCTTTGCCATGGAGGTCACGCCAGTTCAGCTGGAAGAAAAGGGGCAGGGCGCTGGCAGTGTCCATCAGAGAGTTGAGTAAATAGTCTCCTACCCACTGTCTATGCTGTAAACGCCACTAGGGGCCCAGCTTCTATAGACAGGAAAGCTGCCACCACCAAGGACACTGTTTGAAGAGGGTGGGCTTTGATATGGTGCACCTGTGGTCCCTGCTGCTTCAAGTTTCTTGCGGCCTTTTGAATGTTATCTGAATAATTCAGTCTTTTCCTCTGCTCTCTACCTGCCCTGCAGTTCCCGGGTGATCAATGGACTGCTCTCTCTGACAACCCCTTTTGTAGCTATATTGTGCTCCCCCCTAACATGGTATAGCCCCTAATGTGCTCATTCAACTCGCACACTGCTTCTCTGTGTCTATGATAGTTTGGGAAGTGTCTGTGAAAGTGTGAAGAAGGAAGCGGCTGAGTGGCGCCATATCCTGCACGCGTGCCTCTTTGGTTGGAGCGACCTTCCTGTTGCGCAAGATTACATTCACCGCTGCCCAGGGATACCAAGAAGGAAGCGAAGGGCACATAGAACATGGTTTCACACAAACAGCAGCAGAGCACTTATTGTATGGTCACATGACAGCTTTTGCAAAGGATTTACGCCTCTGATGTGCAAATATAACCCCAAATTCGTTACATTTTAGTGAAGTGGAATATTGTGACATTGATTTACTTGCAGCAAGGATTTGGTTTTTAAAGCAATTTTGTTATAGCTAACCATGTTATGCTTGATATTAAGCTAGTGTGCAATCAGCAACCATCCACACATGATGTTGCCAAAATCCCAACAGCACAGAATACAGGAAAACAGCTATGCCAATGCAATGACTGCTTAGAGCAGCGTAGAAGTAGAAAGTGTAACGGGAGGGAAAACCCCCACCTACCATCGAAACTAGTAACGTTTGGCAGACCTGCAGACAAGTTAGCATTGATGTGTGCAGCCTTTGTGTGTGTGTGTGCATGTGCTATAAATAGGATGCATGATTACCTCAGATGTTGTTTGTCACAAGGAGAAGAAACTGCAAACTTGTCCACTTGACAACCCCGATTGGAAACAGCGTCCCACCTGCAATAGAATTAGGGTTGCAGAAGGTCCTGCACTGTGCCGTTTGCAAGTGTGGTAAAAGCATGGTGTATCCCCCTGACCTTTTTGGGAAGCTGTAGTATTAAAGACTAAATCGATATTAATTTCTTGGTTTCTTTGAGAACAAAAAGTGCAGATTTTGCGAAAGAACGACTCTGTGCTGTTCTTATTACGGTTCCAGGCTAGAGGGATGCGTACACTGCAATACAGATCAGCAGAATGATACATTAGAGAATATATTACTGCCACGTTAAGAAGGTACATTTCGGGACAAGGCATCAGCTCATCTTCAGCTATGGGGTACGGGTCCAGCGGGTGTTGGGAACAGGCTGATTATCTACCAGCTGGGATATGGCTGAAACTACTACAAGTGCAGTCACTGATGGCTGGGATTGGAATGAGGGTTATAGATTCTGTCTTCTTGGCCCGGTTGGAAGAATTATTGAATGGGGCCGTTTCAGCTGGCGTCTGAATGGGAGGGTGGAGTGGTTGGACTCAAAGTGTAGATTTGATTGTTCAGTAGTCTTGGTGCATAGCAGCAGAACACCTGTTCTCCAATTCGATCCTCTATGGCTTTCTGCACTTACATTCTGGCAGTGGTGTTGCTGCAGGCGGTTCCTTGGCATATAAAGAGGCTAGGAAGGTTCAGGAGGTAGTTCAGGTTATTGGTGTAGAGTGCTTGGACTATGGCGTAGTATGTTGTACACATCATACATGCTTTGTGGAGGAGCTGGTGGAGGTCTCGTAGGAGCAGGGTGATGTGATTGAACTTCTTCTGACCTCTGAAAATGCCTGTTTGCATGGAACAAGGCTATCAGAGGTGTGAGAGTGGTGTCTACAAGGTCAAAGAGCAGGTGGTTGTTCTCCTCATCAATGTGTGAGTGCCAACGCCTGGACTGTTTTGGAAGTGGAAGGGTAGGAGGAAGGGTGTGTTTGGAGGAGTTTCAGATGATACCAAGCAGTTTGGGCAGTTGAGGCTTTTGTTAAGTTTGACATATATGCAAAGAGGAGGGCCACTCTGTAGCCACAGTGGTCTGCCCCAGAGGTGACATACCAGTCAGGGGCACAAGAAACCTATAGTTACAACAAAATAAGGTGCTGGTACATCAAGGGTTGGCCCATGTGAAGTTTAAATGAATTAGAATCATTCACCTGGTCTGAACCCGTATAACCACACTGGTTATAAATGTTGCATCCAGTTGTGTGTATTTAAACATTCCTTCCAAGGAAACATAAGAAATGGTTGAAATTGAAAAATAGAAATTTTTATATCAAAAGAATTGGTGCATGTAATAAAATCCAACATGTAAAAACATATATAAACGATAGCGTGATTTATTCATTCAAAACATAAATATTGTGTCCTTCAAACAATGAAAGTAAGGAAAAATGCATGAAAGAGGAACATAATCATATGTCTGAACGACAATAAGACGGAGCTACTTATCCTGGGTACTTCACAACGTCTGAGCAAACTTGAGCCATCCTATCAGTCATTCAACATAGGCGGCAACTCCATACAAGTCTCGAAAGACACCAAAACACTAGGCTTTTACCTAGATTCCACCTTATCCTTGTCAAGACAAACCAATGCAGTCAGGTCCACCTCCGCCTACACGTGCAAACTCATTTCAGCCTGCAGACCATTCCTCACCACCCACAATAGCGTCACACTAGCGAGAACACTTATCATGGCAAAAATAGATTACTACAGTGCTCTATATTTAGGCACCAGCCAAGAAAACCTATCCAAACTCCAAACCACCCAGAACAATGCAATTCGAGCGGCCCTGAACATCCCTCGTAACCACCACATTTCAGAAGCCAGAACTAGCCTTAAGTGGTTACCCGTGAAGCAGAGAATTTCCCTAAAAACGCTTGCCCTCACGCACAAATGCCTAGCCAACAAGGCTCCGATCTATCTCTGCAGTCGGCTTTCGCGCCACTCCACTGCCCGTCTACTAAGAATTGCTCAGACTCACTGCCTTACTATCCCCAGGTTTAAGCTCCAAAAAGCGGGAGGCACTAGCTTCCCTGTCCTAGCCTCCAAACTTTGGAACACCCTCCCCGCTGCCATCAGAGCTGAAGACTCCTTCAACACCTTCAAGAATAAAACCAAATCTTGGCTCTTTGACCAGCAATAGTTGTGTTAGACATCTGTCCTACTTACCCAGCCCACCTGTTCCCTTACATGATTTCCGGTCTGCTACCCTCCCAACTACCTCAGGGATACTCCCTCTGCGGAGCCTAGGTATACTGTACCCTGTGTAATATTTTGTAATTATTAACATTGTATTATGCTGTTTTGTTATACTTTTATTGTAATTTATTTCCCTGTATGTTCTTTTCTTGCAACCTTGTACAAATTGCGCCCTGATGCCCCCGGGCCTGTTGCTTTGCGCGTTATAAATAAACAAATACAAATACAAAATACAAACCAAACTTTGGTTACTTAACAAAAAAACAGTTATTTATCACTTTGGTGCTTGATTTGATTGAAAAACAACAGATAAGGTTGAACTGGAAAACAATTCCAAAGAATATTAACAGTATTCTTACTGTGAATTCAAAAGTTAAGCAAGTAACTACTGTTCTTATACAATTGTGGTAAAAAGATCCCTAGATCAAGATTGTTGTGTATAGGGATTGGGTCTGCCAACGCCTCAGGGGGAATGTGTGGGAGAGAGGGTGTGGGGGGAGCTTCGGAATGAAGTATCCTAACCCAACAGTGGATTCTGCCACATAAAGATAGAAGGTCCTGAAATGGCAAATTGTTCTGTAAAGGACCTCGTGTCCCCTCTGAGTGGCACAGCGTTTCGGCGGAACAAAATCAGTAGAGGGATACTCTTCGCTGTAAAGGAAAGTACTCCGCCTTCATCAGGGCGATAAATAGCAGGACCCTGTATTAGTAAAGGGGAGAAAAGAAAATATGGAAAAAAAAGGAAGGAGTAAGTGATCATGTAGATGAAAAATAAAGGATCATCAAGGAGTGAAGAAGAAATCTGTACATTCAAATCTGCATGCAAACAAAAAATACAAATTGTCTAAGTGCGAGACTGCGACCTTGGTCATGTCTGGACTATATCTCATAGCCAAATCTAGAAGAGACACACACGGAGAGGGAGTCCTCTGGTGCACTACCGATGGACCTCCCCCCGGTGAGAAAAACAAGATAATGGCATTGTGTCCCCTTTGGAAAAGACAGCACATGGGTCCCGTGAGGGAACTCGCCGGTCCGAAACTATCTGGGTCCAAGGGAGGGAGAGGGTGGCCGGACGGGCTGGGTGAGTGGGAAATCCCTTACCTAAGGCAAATATTGTGGATGCAAGCCGTAAGTGGTTTGGCAGCTTAAAAAGTGTATGGAATATACACTCATTCCTGAAGTGGAAAAATAGGAAGGAGCTCTGTGAAGCCCTACAGTGCAGTTGTCATCATCATTGAGCTGGAAAACAGTCGGGGACCTGTGTGTGGGGAAAGTGGAAAAAGAGAGAAAGGGAATCAATTTAAGGGTGATCTGACTAAGTGCAGCGGAAAAAAGTGGTGGTTAAGATGTTACCTGAAATGTGTCCTTCCATCAAGATGCTGGGATGAGGCTGTATTAAGAATAGCCAAATCACGATGGGAAGTAGATAACTGTGGCCCCAGGGTGGGGAGTAGGAGACTGTGAGGCCCAAGAAAGGTGCGTCACGACTCAGGAGTCTCAATGCGTGTTGCTGTAAATGAAGCAAACAGAAAAATGCCGGAAGAAGTGAAAAATGTGATCTGGAAAGAAATAATGCCCGGGCCGAAATCTGTGCCCGTGTGTAGAGCGGATGGTAAATATGAGTGTTTATATTCCACAGAGGTAACTGAAACAGGGTAAAGTTACCTGTAGGTACGAAGAATACGGCTCATCGTCCGTGGCTGTGAAGGGAGGGAAGTGCGAGCTGTTCGCTATGTGTCTCCCTCGCTGGAGCCTGCAAGAATGAGTTCAGGCTGAAAACAGGGAACGGTTGTCAAGGCAACCGCATGACGCATCCAGTAGCGGCGTGTAGGGAGGTGTTTGCCGGAAGTGTGGTGGCCAATGCGGGGTCACCATGTCGAAAAGTAGGCGGGTGGGTGTGTCGTTCGGCCGACCAATGGTGCCGAAGGCAAATGGACGGAGACGAACCCGTGAACAGGCCGATACTAGAAAATGTCTAGTGGCCCGAGAAACGGGTGATAGATCACTTACCTGAATTGCCAGCCATTCCCTGTGAGGAGAGGGGAAGATCGCTGGCTGGATCATAGGGGCCAGGATACATCGCAAAGAGCCAGCGTCTGAGGCCAGCCTTCGGTAATTGTGACCAGCTCTCCCCGAATGGAAACTGTAGTTACTGTGTGCCCGGGCCTCAAGGGGTCTAAGTGAGAAGTGTAGTGTGTGTGAGGGAGTGACCGGAGGGTTGACCCCCTTCTGGTAGCATGAGGCTCATGCAGAGGGGTGTGTGGTGGGCACCTACGGTCTGAAAAAGAAGGGAGGGGGTCTAAGTGTAAGCCAGGGGAGGCCCCAATTCTGAATCTGGTGGTGAAGGAGGTCCCTGTACTGTGAAAAGAAGGAAAAGGGGCCTCAGTGTGAGTCAGGGGAGGCCCCAATTCTGAATCTAGTGGTGAAGGAGGTCCCTGTACCGAGAAAGGCACTGAGGTGCAGAGCTTGGATGGTGAAAAAGGGTTATGTGTTCATCATTGTGGGTGGCCTGAAAAGGGAGAATGTTCATTGAGGTTATGTTGCAAGGAATCAAGTCTATAGATCCATCTTCTTTCCAACTCTAAAAGTCTAATTTGTATATTCTGACCTGTATGGATTCTGTCAAGGACCCACCAGAGAATGTCATCCGGAGTGTGGTTTTTGGCCACAAAATGTGGAACCAATTGAGAGGTAATATTCTTGCATCGGATCCTGGAGCGATGCTCTGAGATACGAGTGCCTACATTGTGCATAGTTTGTCCCACGTAGCGAAGACCACATGGGCATTCAATGCAGTATATGACTTGGTTGCTCTTACAGTTGGACAAGTTGTTTAAGGTCCCCTGTTTGGTACCGATGTTAAAGGTTTGAATTTTCTTGGTGAATTTGCACACCGAGCAAGATCCACACGGGTAGTGACCTGTGATTTTACGTAAATTCCAAAGGAAGGCCTGTACGGGGTGGAGCTTTGGTAAAAGAAGAATGGACCAAGTGTTCCCTGATGTTTTTCACTCTCTTAAAGGCGAATCTGGGTATGGGTTCATCAACTAATTGTAATCTGACTATTGGCCAGTACTTTCTGATGACTTTTTTTAAATCAAAGGTGTTAGGACTATGTGTGACCACACACATGAGTCTTTCATCTCTGTTTTTTTGTGTATCTAATTTTGGCTTTGGTGTTAAGAGAAAATCTCTATTTGTGAATCTGGCCCTTTTGGTGGCGGTGTTGACCAGTCTTTTGGGATAACCGCGTGAGCATAATCTTGTCCCTAGTGCTTTGGCATTCTCATAAAAACCCTCCAGATGGGTGCAGTTCCTCCTGATCCTCAGAAACTGGCCATAAGGAAGATTTTGTTTTATGTGATGTGGATGATCGCTCTGGTAATGCAAAAGGGTGTTCCGATCTGTGGGTTTCCGGAAGAGGTTGCAGGCAAGTTTATTGTCTAAACATGAAATCTCAAGGTCCAAAAAATGAATCATTGTTGCACTGTACTCCATTGTGAATTGTATATTGTTGTTGCAAGCTTTCAGCCATGTCAGGAATCTTTTGAGGGATATATCGTCCCCTGTCCAGATAAAGATGATATCAATATACTGGTGCCAGTGGGAGATGTTTGACTCCCATTGGTTAATCTGGTTGTAGACATATTGATCCTCAAAACTAGCCATGAATAAGATGGATAGGCTTGGAGCAAAAGTTCCCCCCATAGCTGTACCTTTGATTTGAAGAAAAAACTTGTTATCAAAGGTAAAGAATTTCTTGTTGAGGGCAAACGTCAATAGTTCGATGATGAACTCAGGTGGTACTCGGTATGATCCTGGTTGGGCATATTCACGAATAAGATGTTCATAAACACAGTCTATAGCTGTGTCCTGTGGTATGGAGGTATATAATGCCTTGATGTCCATAGTCACAAGGAGTTGTTGCGAACAGTTAAATGGCTGGTTTTCAAAAACCTGAATGGTATGCATCGTATCTCTAAGGTACAATCTGGTTTTACTGCTCAAGAGTTTGAGAAAGTAATCAAAGAATTGACCCAGTGGCTCCAGAATGGAGCCACAACCTGAGACTGTAGGTCTCCCCGGTGGGTCTTGTAGATTTTTGTGAATTTTGGGGAGAGCATATAAGCATGGTGTGCGATTGACTGTTGTCGTCAGGAAGTTGGCTTCCTTGTCAGTAATCCAATCCCTATCACGGGCGTAGGTCACCATTTCAGAGATTTCAATTTTCATATCTCCGGTGGGCTCCTTCCTAAGTGTCTGATAACTGGTACTGTCATTCAGTAGAGTCATAATCATACTGGTGTATTGGTTGGTTGTCATGAGGACTATGCCTCCTCCTTTATCGGCTGGTTTAATTACCATGTCCCTGTTGTTCGATAGATCTTTGAGGGCTTGTCTCTCACCCTTAGTTAGGTTCTGCTGGAGTGTATGTTTATTGCTCCTCAACTGTTTGATGTCTCTCAAGACACATTTCTCAAAAGTGAGTAGGTCATCTGGTATTTGACTGTCTGTTGGCGTAAAAGATGATTGTGGATGTAGACCCGTATCAGGATCGGTCTCTTGTTCCATGTGATCCTGAAAGAAGACCCGGAATCTTACATTGTGGAAGAAACGGCGAATCTCCATTTCTGTTTTATACCAGTCGGTGTCACAGGTAGGAACGAAGGAGAGACCTTTGGCTAGGAGTGAAATCTGGCATGGAGTCAAATTAAAGTTACCCAGATTGTAAATGGGTAACTGATTGTTGTCAGGGATATGATCTACCGTCTCCGTCTCCTGGGTCGTCTCCATTGTCCCTGGTACGGTGCGTTCCAAGGTGGGGGGCCCCATCCTCCTCCTTGTCCTCCTCTGCCTAAAAAAGGGAACGGTGGTGGATACGGGCCTTGGTATTGCGGTTGACCAAAATGATAGGCCTGAAAAGGTGGAAAGTTCTGGTTGGAGCTTCCTCCTGAGGAGCCAGAGCTACTTGATTCCGAGAAGTTGACCCTGCTACGTCTGACACCTGGCAAAGATTGAGATCCACCTCCTTGTTTCCTAAGGGAATCAATGTAACCTTCCGCCGTACATGGGTATATGATTTCAGTCTTGAAATCTTTAATATCCTTGTTCAGTTTGTTTGTTTTCTTGGTCAATGTGTTGACCTTAAATTGTTCAAATTGCTTATTTATGTTGGAGAGTTGTACCTCTATATCGGTAAGTAGAGTGTTGCTCTTGAATTTGGTTTCCTCTGTATCTAAAGTTTTTTGTAAATCGGTACTGATCCGTTGTGCAGTGGTAATAGTTAACACCATCAGGTCTCGGCTGCACTTCGTGGCAATATAGCTAAAGCTAGTATTCTTTGTCTTCTAGAAACAATCTGGGTTCGTTACGCACGATCAATCCATTAGGTATGATGCTTTTTTTTCAAATACTCCCGGAGGAAATGCCCATGGAGTTCAGTGCGGAAGGTTTTCTTTTTAAGTTTTAGTAAATCATCAGCGGTGCTGGATGAGGTGGATGGTTGGTTGGGATCTGGGGGATCAAAGAATGAAGGGCCTCCGGTTAGCTCGATTGTTTCCTCCTCTGAATAACATAGGGTTGCATTTTCAGCCATGTCCGCCCCCCCAAAAAGACAAGGACCCGGGAGTTCAGGGACACATGCAAGTAACGGGGCCCATGCGGAGCTTGAACCAATTTTTTTATTTGAAAAAAGTGCTTGTTTAAAGGTTGCCTGAATGTGGCTATTGGAGATCATTAGATGAGACCCCAAGGCAAGAGAGAGAGTTGGGGAGCCCGACCACTAAACAACCATGGTTGTCAATTAACATATATGCAAAGAGGAGGGCCACTCTGTAGCCACAGTGGTCTGCCCCAGGGGTGACATACCAGTCAGGGGCACACAAAACCTATAGTTACAACAAAATAAGGTGCTGGTACATCTAGGGTTAGCCCATGTGAAGTTTAAATGAATTAGAATCATTCACCTGGTCTGAACCCGTATAACCACATTGGTTATAAATGTTGCATGCAGTTGTGTGTATTTAAACATTCCTTCCAAGGAAACATAAGAAATGGTTGAAATTGAAAAATTGAAATTTTTATATCAAAAGAATTGGTGCATGTAATAAAATCCAACATGTAAAAACATATATAAACGATAGCGTGATTTATACATTCAAAACATAAATATTGTGTCCTTCAAACAATGAAAGTAAGGAAAAATGCATAAAAGAGGAACATAAACCAAACTTTGGGTACTTAACAAAAAAACAGTTATTTATCACTTTGGTGCTTGATTTGATTGAAAAACAACAGATAAGGTTGAACTGGAAAACAATTCCAAATAATATTAACAGTATTCTTACTGTGAATTCAAAAGTTAAGCAAGTAACTACTGTTCTTATACAATTGTGGTAAAAAGATCCCTAGATCAAGATTGTTGTGTATAGGGATTGGGTCTGCCAACGCCTCAGGGGGAATGTGTGGGAGAGAGGGTGTGGGGGGAGCTTCGGAATGAAGTATCCTAACCCAACAGTGGATTCTGCCACATAAAGATAGAAGGTCCTGAAATGGCAAATTGTTCTGTAAAGGACCTCGTGTCCCCTCTGAGTGGCACAGCGTTTTGGCGGAACAAAATCAGTAGAGGGATACTCTTCGCTGTAAAGGAAAGTACTCCGCTTTTATCAGGGTGATAAATAGCAGGACCCTGTATTAGTAAAGGGGGAGAAAAGAAAAAATGGAAAAAAAGGAAGGAGTAAGTGATCATGTAGATGAAAAAAACGGATCATCAAGGAGTGAAGAAGAAATCTGTACATTCAAATCTGCATGCAAACAAAAAATACAAATTGTCTAAGTGCGAGACTGCGACCTTGGTCATGTCTGCACTATATCTCATAGCCAAATCTAGAAGAAACACATACGGAGAGGGAGTCCTCTGGTGCAATACCGATGGACCTCCCCCCGGTGAGAAAAACAAGATAATGGCATTGTGTCACCTTTGGAAAAGACAGTGCATGGGTCCCGTGAGGGAACTCGCCGGTTCGAAACTACCAGGGGTCCAAGGGAGGGGAGAGGGTGGCCGGACGGGCTGGGTGAGTGGGAAATCGCTTACCTAAGGCAATTATTATGGATGCAAGCCGTAAGTGGCTTGGCAGCTTTAAAAGTGTACAGAATATACATTCATTCCTGAAGTGGAGAAATAGGAAGGAGCTCTGTGAAGCCCTACAGTGCAGTTGTCATCATCATTGAGCTGGAAAACAGTCAGGGACCTGTGTGGGGGGAAAGTGGAAACAGAGAGAAAGGGAATCAATTTAAGGGTGATCTGACTGACTAAGTGCAGCGGAAAAAAGTGGTGGTTAAGATGTTACCTGAAATGTGTCCTTCCATCAAGATGCTGGGATGAGGCTGTATTAAGAATAGCCAAATCACGATGGGAAGTAGATAACTGTGGCCACAGGGTGGGGAGTAGAAGACTGTGAGGCCCAAGAAAGGTGCGTCACGACTCGGGAGTCTCAATGCGTGTTGCTGTAAATGAAGCAAACAGAAAAATGCCGGAAGAAGTGAAAAATGTGATCTGGAAAGAAATAATGCGCGGGCCGAAATCTGTGCCCATGTGTAGAGCGGATGGTAGATATAAGTGTTTATATTCCACAGAGGTAACTGAAACAGGGTAAAGTTACCTGTAGGTACGAAGAATACGGCTCATCGTCTGTGGCTGTGAAGGGAGGGAAGAGCGAGCTGTTCGCTATGTGTCTCCCTCGCTGGAGCCTGCAAGAATGAATTCAGGCTGAAAACAGGGAACGGTTGTCAAGGCAACCGCATGACGCGTCCAGTAGCGGCATGCAGGGAGGTGTTTGCCGGAAGTGTGGTGGCCAATGCGGGGTCACCATGTCGAAAAGTAGGCGGGTGGGTGTGTCGTTCGGCCGACCAATGGTGCCGAAGGCAAATGGACGGAGACAAACCCGTGAACAGGCCGATACTAGAAAATGTCTAGTGGCCCGAGAAACGGGTGATAGATCACTTACCTGAATTGCCAGCCGTTCCCCGTCAGGAGAGGGGAAGATCGCTGGCCGAATCAAGTTGTTAAGTTGTACATCATGAATATTAAAGATGAGGCACGCGGTCTGTAGTTCTGATGTATGCTTTGTTTAATAAGATATCATGATGGAGGTATAGCGGTGCAGATATAGGTAATAAGTATTAAAACAGGGAGAAGGCATCCACTGGTCTGGTAGCAAACAAAAGCAAGTCCCCAACTGATTCAAAATGAACGTTCCCTCTAAACATCAATAAACATTCTACATGAACATTCCATATGGAACCAAGCTCACCTGCATTTTATTTACATAGAACTCAACACATCTTCCCCCTTTAACCTTAGAAAGAGTAAATCATAACCATGTAAATATGTGAAATTGCATAAAATTCATCCAGTATAGTGCATCAAAATAATTAGATAATAATGCATAAAATTCATTAGATACAACAATTGTACTCCTCACAACAAAATCAATGGTCCTTCAATATCAGTCAATCCATAACCATTTTAGCTGTGGCAGGCCATTAGCACTCACCCTCACAATGTGGGAACCAGCCCCCAAAATAGTCCATACTAAACCCACAACTTAATCACGGTCAAACCCCTTGAGAAGGGACAGTCCTAACAAGAATTACCGGAGATAACCTAAGACCATCCTACCTTAAAGTGTGGAAGAAAGAAAACACGCTCTAGTGGAAGTTTAATTACAATGTAACTGTTGTGTCACCCCAAAACAACATCAACTTGCATAGATATGCTGGGGTGAGCAAGATACAAAAGTGTGATGCAAAAAATAATGCAGCACGTGCGTGCACTTACGCTGGGTTAAGTGTTCCCAACTATAACATTGTCAACATAGGTGGAATTCCATATCTAATTAAACTAAGCCGCAAGACGGCAAACACTGGGACACACAATCCCTTCAAACTTGACACCAAATTGTCTAAGCTTCTGGTAATATATCCACAAAACCTGTGGCTATACAGCCAGTAATGGAGCAAACAAACCCCAACGACCTGAACAAACCCCAACGACCTGACACAAATGTCACACCAACCACACAATAGGTGAGAACAAAATTCCACCAACTCAAAATTTCAACTAGTGCGAGACGACCACCACTAAGTGAGACCCAAAATCCCACTAGTCAAAAAATAAATGCACCCAGTGCGAGGACCATCAGACCGCCCAAATACCTCCAAATGCATGTAGTGCGAAGGATACAAGTTCACCAAAACTTGCACCTTTGACTCGGACCACACATCCCCTACTCATCAAAATGCATGTAGTGCGAAGGACAACAGTCCGCCCAAAAACTTCAGAATGCACGTAGTGCGATGGACAACAGTCCGCCCAAAAACTTCAAAATGCACATAGTGCGAAGGACAACAAGTTCAACAAAACTTGCCCCTTTTACCAGGACTAAACGTCCCACCATAATACCCAATTCATTAGTGCGAAGGCCAACAAGTTCACCAAAAACTTGCACCTTTTACCAGGACTAAACGTCACACATTCCACCAAAACACACATCTTGTAAGAAGGCACCTAGTGCGAAGGACCAAAAATCCCAACAAAATAACCAAAATGATGCAAAGGAATGGTATTAGGTGCAAAACATAATTACCATAGTGCAAATGACAAACTGGTAATATTTCATCATCAACCCCCCTTATTTTTTCGTGAGCCAGGTTAACAAAATATTTTCTTCCTCAATGGCTCCTTAAAATGCCCAAAATATTCATCAAACCACGCCAACTCTGAATAGTTGCTTTCCTCTGTGATGACAGGATACACTTGAGCACTTCCCAATAACTCATCATCAACCCGTGAACGCAGCTCTGTAAAGTTCCCAAAAATGTCATCAATCCAATTGAAATCGGATGGTGCATCGTCCAGCCGCTTTCCTGCTGGCTCTTGAGCTTTTTCAGCCTTGCAATCCTGATCAGACCATTCACATGCAGTACATAAACCTTTATTGTCACTTATTATATCTTTGTTTTCCTTAATAAAACTCCTCGGCAAACCCTTCTCTGTGTCCTCGCCTTCGCCCGACACATTCGGAAGCAAAATATGACCTCCCTTCAATTCATGCCTCATGGCAGTACCGGGCTCGTCCCTTGATGAGCTCTTAGTCACACCCTCTCTCATTTTGCTGATGGCTGTGATGTAAGGCCAACCTCCCTTAGAGAAAACAGACCGCACTCACATGGCATTTAAATGAGGCAGTGTGTTCACTTCAGGCCAACTGTCACTCGCGTGGTACAAAGGAGTTAAACTTCCTCTTAGTGACGTCACCACAACACTCTGGGAGATCCGCAGATTCGGTGATCCCAAACAGCCTCTCATGTCATCAACGCACAACAAGCTATTACTCACGCTTGTATGTCGGAACACAGTCAGGCCTCCGCTCTCAGCACACATCTGGCCCCCACAGGAAATCGAGGTGCACAATTCCAGCAATCCGCATTCTCTTACATCGGTTAGCTCTGTGTGCTGGCATCCTCTCCAGGCAATACTGTTACCTGCCGTGCAGCCCATTATTATGCCAGTATGGGCTCCATCCACCCCTTCCGGCGCAGAGACATCATCTGGATGAGGCGGTGGGTAGCAGACCCGGTGGATGCCTTCCCAAAGCGCCGGCTCCTCTCTCCATGCGCGCTTCACCTCATAGTGGTTTTCTTCCCTGTGCACACTATCACGTCACACTTGCCGTTACCTCCGAGCAAAGATGGGACACTTTGCTCGATCCCATCCTCATCCCCAATGTTAAGTTGTACATCATGAATGTTAAAGATGAGGCACACGGTCCGTAGTTCTGATGTATGCTTTATTTAATAAGATATCACGATGGAGGTATAGCGGTGCAGATATAGGTGATAAGTATTAAAACAGGGAGAAGGCATCCACCGGTCTGCTAGCAAACAAAAGCAAGCCCCCAACTGATTTAAAAAGAACGTTCCCTCTAAACATTAATAAACCTTCTAAATGAACATTCCATATGGAACCAAGCTCACCTGCAATTTATTTACATAGAACTCAACAGCTTTCTCTAATATATCATCTTTGAAGAAGAATTCTATGTCAAGACTCGGAGGCTCTGATTATGCTCAGTTCTGCTCTTTACTTCTCGATCAGCCAACAATAAAACTGAATGAACAACAAACTGACAATGAACTACACAAACCAAGATAACATGAGTGAATCTGTAGTTTGTGTTTCATAGGTTTATTCCTTCACGTGATCCTTCTGGTCCAATCACGTCCACAGTCCACCATGAACACCATCAACCTCCTTAATTCCTCCTCTTTCTCTGCTGCTCGAACAGCTGAGCAAAGTGACTTTATAATTCTTTAATAACGTGTGATTGTGAATAGGATATTAGAGTCTGAATGTGTTTGGGATTAGGAAGCGCAGCGCAATCACTGCTTGGCGGAGTTTATCCGCATTAGGGAATGCGATGGGGCGAAAAGCTCCAGCGTTCGAAACCTTGATAGGAGGCAGTGCTCCATGGAATTTCGTGCCGTGCGCGATAGGAATTCAGAGGTTCCGGCGCCATTGCAAACTTCTGTGCACAGAGTGAGAGGATTGTAATTATGCGCGGAGTGCACTGAGGGGCATATTATAACTAATTGATCAAGCGGAGAGCTCCTATTGTCAATCATACGTTTCCTCAGATCACAGAGGAAAAAAATTACATGCTCACCACCTAGTGGCCTCAAGAGCGCACCACAGCATCAACTGCAAAAGGTGCAAGGGGAGACAGGCGGGCACAGTCCCAAGAAAAACTGCAAAACAAGATCAAATAATTGTCCCAAGGAGGTGAGGCTCTATATAATATATAAATATATATATACGATGAAAAAACTTTGTTAAAGGGACATTATGGTTAAGTTTCAGTAATAAAAACCTATTACATTCAATGAAAAAACATAGTTAAGGGGACGTTATGGTTAAGGTGCACTGATAAAAACCTATGAAATTCACTGAAAAAACTTTGTTAAAGGGACGTTATGGTTAAGTTGCACTAATAAAAACCTATGAAATTAAATGAAAAACCTTTGCTAAAGTTGCACTAATAAAAACCTATGAAATTCACTGAAAACCTTTGTTAAAGGGACATTATGGTTACAAGTAACACCGAAAAACCCCAGAAATTCACCAGTTATGGTAAGCTAAGCAACCATAACTCGCGCCAGCACCGTGCACTGCTAAAACTAACACCCAGGACATCACTGATGACATCACAAATGCCACTTATGACATCACTGATGACATCACATATCTGGGCCACTTGTTTTTGTTCACTGACATATATAGGCCAGGTGGGTTTGTTCACTGAAAGTCAGAATATAAAAATTGAAAAAGGTGCTATATATCTAGACGTTAACCTTGTCATATGTTTTTAAGTACTTTCCTTAGGGTTTGGTCTCAGCTCATGGTGCACATACATGGGGAAAAGAGTAGGCCTCAACACACACAATTCATTTGTATACATGTAGATAAACTTTAATGTCATTGACATTTTCTGATGATGCTGTTTCTTTCGTCCTTAGTTTAGTTTCCCCGTATGTGCCTCTGATTTATATGCACTGTGGTTCTTCATATGTATGGTTTGTACCAGCACAAGTGTTCTAAGTCTTGAATTGTTAGCTAGTTATTACATGTTTAATATTACTCAAAATTCTGATAAGGTAGCATTCATTATTGTACTATCCAAAATTACAAGATTATAAATAGTGTACTTCTATGGTGCATGCTGCAGTTATTGCCTATGTTTATATATGATTAGGTTTCTGTATTAACAACAACACTCCATTACAATGATTTTAGATGAGTACATTCTTTAATAGATTAAGTAGTTCATGATAGGTCTCCCGATCACTCCTGACATCTTGTTACCAACAATATAAACACAACTCCTTGTAGGGACTTTTCATCAAAATGTATCTCACATGTGACGTCATCAGTGATGTCATCAATGATATTTGTGATGTCATCTTTGATGTCCTGGGTGTAAGTCTTAGCAGTAGATGGTGGTGTTGCGAGTTATGGTTGCTTAGCTTACCATAACTGGTGAATTTCTGGGGTTTTTTCGGTTTTACTTGTAACCATAACGTCCCTTTAACAAAGGTTTTTCATTGAATTTCATAGGTTTTTATTAGTGCAACTGAACCATAACATCCCTTTAACAAAGTTTTTTAATTGAATTTCATAGGTTTTTACTAGTCCAACTTAACCGTAAGATCCCTTTAACAAACTTTTTCAGTGAATTTCATAGGTTCTTATCAGTGCAACTTAACCATAATGTCCCCTTAACAAAGTTTTTTCATTGAATTTCATAGGTTTTTATTAGTGCAACTTAACCATAACGTCCCTTTAACAAAGTTTTTTCAGTGAATTTCATGGGTTTTTACCAGTGCATGCTATTTTCCTCCATTTTACTAATATCATATCTACCCAATATAGCAATATTTGTGCCCAATTTACAAAGTGTCACCTTTAAACTCTGCCATTTCCCACCTTCTAGAATCATTTTTAACACTTCTATACACTTTTTGCAACTATTTCAACTAGTTTTGCATCCGTAGACTTCTACGAACATCTGACTTCATTGAGGACCTTCCGGACAGTGCCACATGACCATACGCTGGTGCGCGGCATGATGACGTGTCCAAGAACCCGTCCAATCTTCACAATAAGATCCGTGCTTCATGGGCAGTTCTGAACTGCATTTTCTACTTATCAAGGAACTTTCAACTTCAAAATTTCCATTGTACAGCTCCAACACCTATTCCTACTCATTATCCATTAACAATCTAGTACACAGTACATACTTTTAGCAAAACTGCTATTTATCTTAAAATGGCATCAGCTAATGGCATCCCTCCTCTCCGAAAGCCACCACCGCTGCTGTAATCAAGGAGCATGAGAAACACTGCCCCCTACCTTAGAAATAACACACGCGCAACATTTTCCTCTGTCCACCTACCTCTCCATATTAGTGTTTGGTGCCTCTTCCCTCATTTCCCTCCCCACCTTTCGTTCTTAGCTCTTCTGCCCAAAAAAAAAGACATCCAAAACCAATAAAAGAAATGTTCCTTTAGGAACCACCTTTCACAGTTAAAAAATAGAACTAAAAAAAACGTATAGACTCCATCTACTTTATATTTCTCAGCAAAGTACATAGACTCAATAAGCTTTTCCAACATTTCCATTTGCATTTTGTGTTATGCTAATGGGAATATTGTGGCGTTCATCCTCCGTTCCAGGGACTGGAATGGTGGATACCGGCCCGGCAGCTTAAGTTATCAGCCCAAGCGAAGTCTCTGGACCATTATCCCCCCATTCGAGCCCCTGTAATGGGGATGAAGGCTTTTAGCACCTTAGGGTCCCAAAGCGGGAATCCGGGGTGCTAAAAAAAGGATTTTTCTTCCTACATCGGGACGCCTGCGTCCCGGTGTAGGAAGGAAAATCCTTTTCCAAGATGGCCACCATGGAAAACTAAGGGAGGGTTCCATGCAGGGCCCGTCTTCGCTTTCCATGGCAGCCTGCAGAAGGCAAAAAGAGAACTCTATGACCATATTACCACAAGCACATTTTTCTTCCTTTTCAAATCTATCAAAACTTTGAATAACTGTACCACAAAGCCAGTCCCAGGTGGACATGGCCAATTTAACACCATGTTTTGTCCCTCTTGGTCATGGCCAGTAGCCAGATTGTCCGGATCATTACCTTATTCCATGACCCACACAATCTGGCCACTGCCCATGGCCACAGGCTACACCTCAGTCACCAAAGGTATATCACTAATTTTTGTACCTACATTATGACACTTGTCAAAAAACAGAACACAGGCACATTTGCAAAACCATGCTTTCAGGTCTGTCTCAATGCTCCTTACACAAGTTTGCTGGAAATCCACCCATGTTTTATTTTTTCAAAAGTGTCAAATGTATGCACATACAATCGTCATATAACCTAGCCCCATTTGACAAAATCCATTCAGACTTTACGAAAACATTTATATCTAGATCTATAATCTTTTTGCAAACCTTTGTGTAGATTTGTCAAATGGCACCACATTTATAAGGCTTTTGCAATATTTTGGGACCCCCCCCTCTAATTCTGCCCCCTCTTGACAAAATCCCACCCAACTTTGCAAAAGCATAAACATCTGGATCTATTATCAGTTTGCCAAATTAAGTGTAGGTTTGTCAAATTGCACCTCATTTATAAGCCTTTACATTATTTTGGGAGCCCCCCTCTAATTTTGCCCCCTCTTGACAAAATCCCACCAAACTTTGCAAAAACATTTATATCCATACGTATTATCAGTTTGCCACGTTAAGTGTAGATTCGGCAAATGGCATCTCATTTATAAGCCTTTACATTATTTTTCCCCCTCTTGACAGAATCCCACCAAACTTTGAAAACCCATTCGGGATCTGGTCAGGAATATAATTGTAAAATTTCATGCAGTTCCATTAAGTGCTGCCAAGGTTATAAGCCATCCAAGAACTGCTTTTCACCAATCCTGTAATGCAGAGGTGTCCGTGAACTTCACAGGACTGTTTGCGAACATCCAGACGGTTTGTGGACTTTCGCTGCGAAAAACACCCATTTTATTGCTTCTTGCAGCCATAATCCATTCCATCCTCATCACCCCTCACCTCCCCAGAGATTATTTGATAAATTTGACAAGTGCAATGTTGTGTTTTTTAATGTGTTTTTACCGTGATGTCCATGGACACCGGCCGCTGTCCGCGAATCCAAGATGGCGGGCGTTTCCAAAAATCTGACGCAACTCACGCTTCATTCCAACCAATCATCGAACACGTTGTGTGTCTGCGGACATGACACAAACCGATCATCCAATCGGTGTCCTGTCCGCGGAGCGAACAGGGAAGTGTGTCCGTGGAGCGGACATAGATATCACACATTTTTTTAGACCTACTTTATGGTCGTTTTAAAGAAAGCTACTGGACGGATTGTCACCAAATTTACAAAAGCACGCTTTTGGGACCAAGCCGATGCTCCTGCCGCAAATGTGTTGAAAATCCGTCCAGCTGTTTGGGCTGTAGGCGCGACAGAAATTTTTTCTCCATTCAGTCTATGGGAAAAAAAGAAATTTTGAGACCCCCCCTATAACTTTGCCCCCACTGGACCAAACCTCACACAACTATGCAAAGAAATGCAGAGTGGGCCATATACTTTCTTTGCAAAGTTTGGTGAGGATTCATCCAGGGAGAGCGAAGTTATAAGCCACTTAAAAAGTGCTCTTCCTATGGGTTTAGCAACTTAACCGTCCCAAGCAATACTGAGAAAGTTGAAATTAGACCTGCCTAGCTACAAAGAAAAAGGGCATTGACGGGGTCAACCCAAGATAACTGCATAAAGACAAGGCACATGGCACAGCCTCTAATATAAGTAGATACTCAGATGAAGACTCGGAAGGCCCACATGTGAGTGGCATGAGGGTGAGTCAGGCAGTACAGAGAGTACTGAGTGCCAGCAGGGGCCCCAGAGAGAAAAGAAGGGGGAATTATGGAAGACCTGGTGACTTTCTCTCGTGGAACTGGTGAAAAGCATGTAAGGACAAAGGGGGGAGAAAAAAGAAAACCAGTAGGGCTCATAGCACCCAGAGCCCCCGGGTTCGCCACAGAAGAATAAGAGTGGCAAAAGAAAGGCGAAGTCAAGAGCCAGATATGACGATGTTAGCTCAGAGGACACCTCTGACGATGACTGCATGAGCAGTGAAAAGTCGGACGAGCACAGCTCGCCAGAATCACAAACCTCTTCCTCGAATGAAGAGCGAGAGCCCAGGGGCAAGAGAGGCAATCCTGCTAATGAGGAGCCTCGGGCGACGAGTTCGATCCGAATGTTTTGGTACACCCAAGGTCATCAGAATGGGACGCCCAGAGAATATTACAGCCTACTTGAAAAAGCGACTCAGAGCACCACTGAGTAAAGAGGCCAGGAGCAAAATGAGGGCGGAATGCACCAGACCCAGAGTGCCAGACGGGGTGGCAGAGACACCCGAAATCGACGAGCGGATGTTAACCTTCATGGGAAGGTATCGCAGGGATGTCAAGAAAAGGCATAGACCATTCATGGAGATCCTGCCAGGACAAATTACTGGACGTGGTTGGACCGATCACGAGAATATGGCGGCTGGCAGAGGAGGCTAAGCAAAAGAATTAGGCTATCAACCAGGTCTGGGGAAGAGCCAAATATTGCCTTGCCATTCCAAGCTTCCATGTGGTGATACCACCATTCTAGCTCTGTTCTCGCTTCCTGGGAAATGGGTACCCCCTGTTCATAGGATAATCCCTTCCTGATATGTTCTATCTTCAACTGTTGCAATGTCCTGTAATGCAAAGGGCCTGAAAAAAAATACATTCCGGCTGGGCCCAGAGGGCAATATGTCTTCTGGGAAACGTGAATAGCTTGATGGCCATGGAGAGAAGAAGATCTATTTTAATGAAAATATACTCCAAGCTAGGAAAGGCAAACTATTCGGGGAGACTTTCATGAAGACATGGTGAAGTTTGCCAGCACTTATGCCTCTATGGACAAGGCACAGGCCTCCCTCAAGAACATTTTTGCGAGAAAGTTTTTCGATAAGGCTGGCAGGGGCAAGGGCCGCTTGGCCAGCCGGTACCAATATCACAGGTCCTCCGGTTATAGAACACACTGGAGAGCGCAGGAAGACCAAAAGGCAGCGGCAGGCAGCAACAGCAAAATGGCACAGGTTAGAGTAAAAGGTGCGCTAGCAGAAGCGTTAGAAGCGGGGAAACCTCCAGTGGGAGGGAGAGTGGCGCTGCACACGCAAGGTTGGTTTGAAATATCCTCAGATGCATGGGTTCTGCAAACGGTTCAGGGTTTTCGCTTGGAATTCTAGCAAGAACCAATACAAGAATTCCCGCCCAAACAGATGAGGTCAAAAGAGAAGACAAAGTACTTCTAGACAGAGAGGTAGAACAGCTGAAAATAAAAAAGGTGATCAGCCCGGCCAGAGGAGACCAAAAGGGATTTGTAAGCAACTTGTTTTTAGTGAAGGGCAAACACAAAGTCAGGCCAGTGATAACCCTCAGAGCACTGAATTCATTCTTGGCATACATATTTCAAGATGGAAGGAATCTATCTACTGCGGGACATTCTACATAAAGGTGACTGGCTAGTGAGGATAGATCTCAGGGATGCTTACCTGATGATACCGATCCATCAGAGTCAGAGGAGGATATTGCAGTTCCTCTGGAAGGGACTGAAATGGGAATTCACAAGCTCATCCTTCGGTCTAGCTTCAGCCCCTTGGTGCTTCACCAAACTGATGAAGCCGGTAGTGGGGCACCTCAGAGAACAGGGAATCAGATTAATTATATACCTGGACGATATATGCATAATGTGCACGGACAAGGAAATGATAGTGGAACAGGTCCAGACAGCGACAGATTTGTTGCACCGACTAGGATTTCTGATCAACTGGGAGAAATCGGAATTAGATCCAGTCCAGTCAATGGAAATTTTGGGTTTCATTCTGGAAACAGTGCAAGACACCCTCAGTCTACTCCTATAGAAGGTGAACTCTATCAAAAGAGAGATAAAGAGCATGATGACAAGGGAAATGATTTCCCTGAGAGAGATAGCCAAACTGGGAGGCCGACTGTCATCTTCGATTCAGGAATTTTTTTTCAGGCCCTTTGCATTACAGGACATTGCAACAGTTGAAGATAGAACATATCAGGAAGGGATTATCCTATGAACAGGGGGTACCCATTTCTCAGGAAGCGAGAACAGAGCTAGAATGGTGGTATCACCACATGGAAGCTTGGAATGGCAAGGCAATATTTGGCTCTTCCCCAGACCTGGTACTAAAGTCGGAATACGCATTCCCGCCGTTTGCCATGATAGTACAAACTGTGGCGCAGGTCAGAAGACAGGGAGCGACAGTGATTTTAGTGACACCCGACTGGAGTGGTCAAGCTTGGTTCCCAGACCTACTGGATATGTCTTACGACATTCCAATTCTACTGCCACACAGACAGGACATTGTGCTAGGCCTGACAGGAGAACATCAACCACTGGTTCAATCAGGGAACCTGAACCTGATAGCATGGGCGATTTCAGGAGATCCTGGACCAAGCCGGATCTTTCGGGAACAGCTCAAGAATTCATCAGAGAATCCTGGGCCCCGGGGACCGGGAAGGCTTACAGAGTGGAATGGCTCAAATGGAGTAATTGGTGCATGGAGAGGGAAGTGTATCTCGTACGAACAGATGTGATCCACGTGGTGAATTTTTTGTCCGGTCATGCCCAGGCATATAGAACAATTAATACTTACAGCAGGGAAACCCGTGGGGGAACACCCCTTGATTTGCAGATTACTGAAGGGAGTTAGATGTATGAGACCACCGACTCCGAAATATTCCCGCCTCTGGGACGTGAGCGTGGTGTTGAGAATGTTCGAGTCCTGGCCAGAAAACGAAAACTATTCAGGAAAGCGCTCTGGGAGAAACTGACTACGTGGTTGTGCTTAATTTCTTGTAATAGCGTGTCAGAGGTCAGAGCTTTGGAGGTGGACAGGAAGTCCTTTTCACCCACAGGGGTTATATTTTATATAGAAAAGAGGATGAAGACGGGTATTAGAACTGTAGAGTATGTAGCTTTCCCAGAAAGACCCAAAGTGTGTCCGGTTAGGTGCCTAAAGGCTTACAAGGTCATGGCAGAACAAGTCAGGCCCATAGGAGAGTCTCAACGTCTAATAGCGGTGAAGAAGCTGTTCAAGGCGATGGCGTCGGCCACGTTAGCAAGATGGGTGAAATGGTGCATGGGACAAGCGGGCATTGATATGGGTCAGTTTGGGACTCACTCGACTAGTGGGGCCATGTCATCTACGCCCTTCAAGCTAGGAGCACGCCTGAAGGATATTTTGAAGGCGGCAGACTGGTCAAAGGAAACGACTTTTAAGAATGTTTATTTTAGACCAGTAGATCAGATAGCTTCATTGGTGGTAAGTAAGCTTTAAACAAGCATAATCAGAGCCTCCGGGCCTTGACATAGAATACAGATTTTCAACACATCTGTTATAGAAATGTATTATTCTATTAAAGACTGGGAGGTGGAGGATTATTCCCCCCATTCAGTCACTAGCAAATGGTATGAATGATAACAAGATGTTTGTTGATGATACTGAACATGTCACGTATTATTATTATATGCGATTGCCCACCCGTCCAGGGAGAGTCGTTTCATTGATGTTATATATGTTTGACAGAGACTAAACCAGCGGCTTTGTGAAGAATGAACAATGTGTTGGAAAGAGGAGGAATTAAGGAAGTTGATGGTGTTTATGGTGGACTGTGGACCGTGATTGGACTAGAGGGATCATGTGAAGGAAAAAACCTATGAAGCACAAACTACAGATTCACTCATGTTATCTTGGTATGTGTAGTTCATTGTCAGTTTGGTGTTCATTCAGTTTTATTGTTGGCTGCTCGAGAAGTAAAAAGTAGAACTGAGCATAATCCTTCGCCATCTGAGTCTTTAATAGAATTATGACTTTCTATAACGAATGTGTTGAAAATCTGCATTCTCTGTCAAAGAGAAGCCAAGAAACTTGGAGCATGGGGTTAGTGTGTAGTTCATTGTCAGTTTGGTGTTCATTCAGTTTTATTGTTGGCTGCTCGAGAAGTAAAAAGTAGAACTGAGCATAATCCTTCGCCATCTGAGTCTTTAATAGAATTATGACTTTCTATAACGAATGTGTTGAAAATCTGCATTCTCTGTCAAAGAGAAGCCAAGAAACTTGGAGCATGGGGTTAGTGCAAAGTCCATATCAGAAAGACAGTTCTGAATTTTATTTCTTTGCAGTTCTACATTCCTTGAATGGTTTCACATGATGTACATGTAGGATATCCATGACTGGATGAGGGTGAGAAAGGATTACAGGTGAAGGATCAATGACATTCTGCAGTATAGCTAGAGCTAGGTTTTTCTGGCATAAGCGTGGATAGCAATGACTTATTCTGCAAGCACTGGCCAGTGTTTCTTTGTGAACTTTTTAAATTATTGGGCAGAGCATGGAACCATGGTTATGGTCATCTGGGTGCCTCTGTTTAGATGATTTCCCGTTGCCTAGTTAGAAAAGAGGTTAACCTTTTGAGAACCGTTGTGTGAAGCCCTGCACATGGGGAGGTTGGGAGGCTTGGTGGCAAATGTGATTAAATATTGAGGATGGGTCCTGCAGGATGAGAAAGCTGGTTCTCCTTGGCTGGTAATAAGAAGGGTATTGCCCACTACTTTCATTGCATCATATTCCATGTTATGATTAACTATATGCATAATTATAATCATATCTTGCATCAAGTTCCTTTCAATCCCATGCAAAAGTCCAGGATGTCCTCTCATCTAGAGTACAGTCAACCATTTGTTGGCAAGCAGTGATGAAGCATGATGCTGCAAGAAGTAGAAAAAATATAAATATTTACTCTATAGGTGTATTGGCAGGCCCATGGCATGAAGAGGCCAGATCCAGTCTGCTGTGTGATGAAATAACCACCAGACTGATAGGAGACAGTGATAGAAAGAGGTTCAAAAGGGTGACACCTGTGAAAATGAAAAGTTGCTAGTCCCCACCAAGCTGTAGAGAAAATTGCTGCTTTTGGAATTAGCAAACACTGTTAATAAATAAATGTTTATCTTCCTATCAAAAAGTTGAATATTGTACCAACGATTGATATAGTGGTAGTTCACCCCTAATCCCAAAGCACTACATTCCTTTCCCTTATTGTGACCCCCCTAATGTATGGTCAGATATAGCAAATGCATTTTTTAAAGAAACACATCATTTACCAACATTTATATGTCAGGACTGTTGACTGGCTCCCCACATTTAACTCCCAGAAACCCATTGTATGAATATGTACGATTGTGAAGTTAAACATGGAGCTTATAGTTGTTTTCAAACAACATCTTGATGGGGAAGGGAGATAATCCCCCAGCAGTTGAGGAACTGTACAAGAAGCCTGAGGAAGGCTGGAGAAGGGAGATTGAACTTTTACAAACTGGCAAAGCAAGAATTGTCTTTTTGTCCAGGGGAAGGGAGTCATTCCTCTGGACTAGGAAGAATTCCCTTTTGATTTAGTTTAATATAGAGTTTGAGGGGCAAAGCTAGGATTCAGACATTGGACTGTGGACATTTGCTTGTGGACATCCTGATGCTGACACTGGTATTTTTGTTTGAGGCAGGGAATTCCCTCTTAGAGTTATGGCAAGGTAGAGTTTCCTTTCATTTACCACTTTGAATAAAGGTTTATGCCAACCACAATGACCCCTATGTGTCAGAGCCTTCAACATGCATCTTTATATATGGTGTCAGGTGTCTGATCTGGCCTGGTTGATACAAATCAGGGAACCCTAAAAATCACCAACCTTACAGACAAGTCGTCCGCTCCAACAGTAGCCACCCAGGAGGCCCTTAGGTTTGATCTCTGTAGGAGTCAAGACTTGACCATAACCCTGGGAGAAAGGCAGATATTACCAACTGGCCTGATTCTCGCTCCCCCTCTGGATACATATATCCAGCTAACGTCTAAATCCGGATGAGCCTGGAGATATGAACTGGATGTCCTAGCAAGGCTTGTGGATCCCGATTACAGAAGGTATGTGGAAGTCCTCTTGCAAAATAATGTGAAACACTCCTACCTGGGCTTTTGGAAAAGGCAGTATTCAGTGATATCCTAGAAGTCCCAGACCAAGACCACACTTAGAGAGGAACCAAAGGGATTTGGTGAGGCTGACCAAGTTCCAAGTCCAAACGCAGAAGCCCCAAGCCATAAGACCGACCATGAAGAGACAGAAATAATCTCAGATTTAGCTTTTGCTCAGCAGAACAATCCAATATTAGCTGAGGCCTTCCTCAAAGTAATATCGGAAGAGGGGGAAGGAAGAAAGAGGGTCCCTTCTTCTTTATAAAACAGGTGTTTCTGTTCAGTGGATACAGTACTAATGAGAGAGTAACACAGTCCCAGTGAGTGGTCCCGAAAAGTCTTCGCAGGATGGTTCTAGAGATTGCCCATGCCCACTTTACATCTGGACCTCCAAGACCTAAGACCAAGTAGTTAATAGGTTTTACTGGCCCGGAATATTCACAGATATCAAAAATGTTGTTTTGACATGTCCGCTGTGTCAAAAGACTGACCTGCGAAAACCTCCCCCAGCACTCTTGTAACCCCCCACCTATGATAGAGGTATGCAGCAGGGGCAGACCCCGGCACGGAGATGCTGAAGTGGCAGTCTCTACCAGACATGCTGAGTGAACCGAGATGCTAGCAGGTGAAGGTGCCCGCAGCGTAGCCTGCAGGACCACACATCAAACATGGGGAAAAATGTCGAACAGGGTCAGAAACCGGTGAGCCGCTGCGGCAATGCGGAGAAGAATGCAAGCAAATCAGAGAAAGATGCAGGGAGGCCCAACAACCGAACGGAGGGCTGCAGCCAAGACCATAAAGGTATTTCGGTGGATGAGCCTATGGCTGGGGGTCCCCAAATCGTAGAAGAAACCCTGAAACCAACAGTATATGGCAAGTGGGAGAAAGAGTATAACCCTACGGAACATTATCACAATACTGTAATGAGGGGAGGTGGGTCTGGGACCCTTGCAAGAAAAGATCATATCAAGTTTCAAGAGTACCCAATCTTCTTCGTGACAGTACTTGGAGAGAAGTCGAGACAGGGCTGTCAAATAAGAAAGAAAAAGGTCAAAAGAACTGAGACGAACAGACACCGTGCTTGGCATGAGAGTAAACCAAGTCTGCATGTGAGATCAAGAGACTCAAGAGACTATAAAGAGAACTGCAAGAGTAATATAAATGAATACAGAATTTGGCAGAAGTCTGTGTTTGGGACTAAGATATCTGAGAGAAAAGAGAATCAGATCTAACAGCCAGAGTCAAGGACGCACCAGAGTTTGGAGAAGCATCCAAACTCCTTCTCTTTATCGCAGTGCGTGGTAGAAGGAATCCAGGACTGCCAACCAAGGTCAATGATCCACCGCAGCTTGGAGGAGCATCCAAGCCACTCTTCTTCGTTGCACTGCTTGGTAAAAGGAAACCAGAACTGCCAACCAGGGTCAGACATCCACTGCAGCTTGGAGGAGCACCCAGGCCACTCTTTGTTGCAGTGCCTTTTTTAACAAAACCAGGACTGCCAACTGGAGTCAGGGACCCACCACAGCTTGGAGGAGCATCCAAGCCAAGAAACCGGAGAAAGACTGGCTGGGGAAGGGATACAATGCCCATCAGTTGAGGAAGTGTACGAGAAGCCTCAGGAAGGCTGCAGAAGGGAGCCACTTTCCCTAACACTTGAGATTGAAATTTTAGAAACTGGCACACCAAGAACTGTCTTTTTGTCCAGGGGAGGGAGTCATTCTTCTGGACTAGGAAGAATTCCCTTTTGATTTAGTTTAATATAGAGTTTGAGGGACAAAGCTAGGATTCAGACATCGGACTGTGGACTTTTGTTTTTGGACATTCTGACACTGACACTAGTATTGTTGGTTGAGGCAGGGAAACCCCTCTTAGAGTTAGGGCAAGATAGGGTTTTCATTTCATTTACCACTTTGAAATAACCTATCATAACCTATCATATCACAATGCCCCCTCCGTGTGTGGTAGAGTCTTTCTTATGCACCCTTATACTCCCCAAGTAGTTCTCATTCATCATTTGATAGAGTTACATTTTATGGTTTGGCTCAAATTTGGGTGGACTCTGTGCTTGCCTTTTAAGATCTGTGACAGGACTGACTGTGTAACTTGAGGGTTGATATTTAAACCACCCACCCTGCACCACAGTGGATTACCCAAAGTGCAAAATGTTTCTGGCATCTAAAATCTTCTTTATATTCAGATGAGAGACTCTACTATTTTTATGTCAGAGGCACACTGCAATAATTATAGAAATCTATACAATAAATAGTGTGAAGGTGGAATCAAACAAGGGTACTTAAAAATACACTTCAGGAAGCAAAACTGACCTAAAGGATTGCTTTTGAAACAAGGTAGTGAACATTCTGATTGGGTTAAATTATTGCAATATGTGTCTTCATTGTTTGATAACCAGGCCATATGTGCGATATTCTGAATTGATTCATTTTGCATCACAATTTAGGGATGATTTAGGGATTTAGGATTTTTTCCTCCTGAAAAATGGCTGCTGAGGATTCCCAACCCATCAAGATAGAAAATACCTAAAATATTCCCAACATTCAAGAATGTCAATAATCTTGTGGAACACCTGGGGGTTCAACCACGATACCAACCATAGGGATACTTCAATTAATTTAGCAAAATTTGATATTGTTCTTTTACAAGAGACATGGTTGTGTGACAAGCCAATGCTGGATGACTTTTAGGTGATTCATCAGCCTGCAGAGAGCTGCCCTATGGGTAGACTCAAGAGGGTCCATTGATTTCTATGAACTGTAAGTTGCCTGTGTTAATTGCCCACGTAGCTTTGAAGGAAAACTCTTTCCTCACAGTGAATCTGGCTAGGAGGGATAACTTGAGTGGATTGAGGTGGTACACTCTGATAATAAATATACATACAACTACATTAATATAATAAGTAAATGCACTGAAAACTGGTCTAACGAGTTTGGGGGACATATACTAGTGGCATGCGGTTTCAATGCCTCTTGCCTTTATACAAACACTTCTGGTGGTATTTTCTACCAGGAGTCTTCCAAAAAAAGGGGAAACCAATGAATTCCCTTTTTTGACACTTTTGGTCTGTCCACGGTGAATGGTAGATTCCAATCCGATATCCCTCCTGGATACACCTTGTCTAGAGAATAATCCTGTTCCATGATCGATTACATGTTTCTCTCTTCTAACCTGTTTGAGTGGCATGAGGACATTAGAGTCATCGATACCCAGGCTAGTGACCTTGGGGTGCTCCATTTGACACTTAACAGCAATTTAAGGCAAGCAATTTGTTCAGGTGCCGTGCCTATTGCAATAAACAACCAGGCCGCCAGAATCATATGGAACGCCCATAATGTGATGAAATACAACAACCTTGAATATTTCCTAAGAGAGAAAGCAGACGCACTTATGGAACCTAAAAAAATCAAGCTTGCCATAAATGCCCTGACAAAACCCTTTCTTAAAAAGACACCGCTAATTCAGAACTTCAGAAGACTTCCTAATACTCACTGCTATGTTGTGGAAGTCTGGGAATGAAAGAGACGCTTACAAGCTAAGCTTAGGCATCTCAGGAGACTAAATTCTGTTTAATCATTAAGGCGGCAAAGAATCTTGAAAAACGATCACAAAAATTGGCTAAAGTCCCACAAATTCGTCAAGTTTCAAAGAGACTCGGAAAAAATGTTGCAAATAGTCTGCACAAAAATAAAACCTTCTGGGCCCTAATTAACAACCAGCTACAATGGCAGCTATATAGCCAAACTAATGTAATTAACGAATGTACATAGAAGAGTCACTTTGCCCGGATTTCTGCACTACTAATAAATTCAAACAAATGTACTACATTGTGTAAGTATAGCTCAGTCTGGTTCCTAAAAGTTGACCAAGAGGGTATTCTACAAGTCATTCTAAAAGTAAATCTGTCTCAGGCGCCTGGTTTGGATGCCCTGACAATGGTAACCTTTAAAGGTAATCCACAATCATCGGCCGATATCTTGTACATATTGTTCTCATCCATTCTACAACAGAAATGTATTCCCAGATTTTAGAAGACTTCTTTTTTAGTGCCCATTTACAAAAAAGGGAACAGAGAGATGCCCACTAACTACAGACCCATCGCCCTCTCAGACATCTCTAGTAAAATCTTTTCCACCCACATTCTTAAAAACCTGGAGGAGTGGATGAGAATGGCCAGCATCAGAGATGTGAACCAATCAAGTTTAAGGAAGGGATTAGGGTACAAAGGCACGGGGGTAAATACTTTTGTTCTATCCTTATTCCAACAAAGGCCAAAATAAAAAGGGACACCGCTCTTTCTTGCCTTTGTTGACGTGACTAGTGCATTCTACATGGCAAACAGAGACAAGCTATGGGAAAAATTAGACAGGTTGGGCTGCCCTAATCACTTAGTAACATAATATATACTTGCATTCAGGATCAGACTGGGACAAGAAATAGGACCAGGCACCTAAAAATAAAGTGTCCCGCCCCTCACCTAAATAAAGTGGCCCACACACCCTCATCTGTGATTCATGTCAATTCACAACTTTACAGAAAATGCTACTTATGGAGGGTTCATGGTGTTTGTTGCATGGAATGTTTTGTGTTAACGCTTGAGAAAACCAGTGGTAACATTCCTTTTGTTATTTTCTTAAAAAAGTCAACGTCATCATCACATAGTTAAATCCTATACTTATTTTGCAGAACCAGAATCAAGGAATGTCTACTAGTTGCCACCAGTAATGCAAATAGATTTGGATTTAATAAGCAATACAGCCAATGAAGACACCAGAAAGTACCTTGGCAGTTGTATTTATGCTCAACATTACATTACAGCACAACTTATAAAATAAAATAACTTTGCATACTTACTAGTCCTTTTAATTCTTACAGGGTGTACCTTTAGTTCAAAGGCTCAAGAAGAAACGCGTTTTGTGTGCTCTCTCTTTCTCCTGAGCCAGTTTTAGAATCGGCTGAGGCCGGACATTCAAGCATTGCCAGTTTCCTAGGTCACAGCTAGGCAGCAGACAAACTCACACACATATAGTAGCGTCTGTGGCTCTGCAGACTGGAGGTGGTTAAATTGCCCAGGGTGCAAACCGTTATCAGTGGCAGAGCCTTTCATATGCATGATGGAACAGTTCCAACTCAAAGAGCTCGCAAAGCACCACAAATCTGTGATAGTTAAAGTGAGCAACCCAAAGCACCCATGTACAGATTTTTTTTATATCCATAATGTCTACTATCTTGACATGCAAAAAAATAAAGTTGCTTCAAGTTACTAATCAAATGTTTTGAACATCATGAATAACAATGAGCTGGAAGTTTGTGACAAATAATCTGCAGCATTTCTATCTTTGTTTATCACACACACAACCTCGTGTATTAGATGTCTGAACTCACTGAAAGTACACTGGGGTTAACTAGATTTTTCAAGTAGGCATTATCTTGCATTACCAATCAGGATGTGAAAATTAAAGCCACAATGATATTGTTTTTGTTTAACATGTTGCTAATAGGATTTACATGTTGTCATGTGCCTTTATTTACTCTTTAGACCTTGAAATCCAACAATTTGAGCCAACATGTGTGATCCTGGTCAGCACTACATCCTCCACCAACAATCTGTACGACCATCCCACTACCTCTTTTTTGGATGCCGGAAGAGTACCACTAGTTCTTTTTTTCCACTGCCCACAATGAACATGCTCAAAGGAGAAAAGGGGAAGCATTCAGTTTTTGCTTAGCCACAATGTGTCAGTGTTGAAGCTTCATCCTTCCCAGATCACCACAGCTGTTTGGACAATATGGACAGTCTTCTAATAAAATGATTTCGGCTTGAGGGTGCGATGTTTCACCAAGGCATGGCGATTGGACAGCCATACATATCCCATACCTAATGCGTTTTTAAAAGGAATAACAATTGCATTGAGCGAGCTGCAGAAAGTACATAACCATAGACATGCTGACACTGGGCCTCATTATAAGTGTGCTGGTCTGGTAAGTTTTCTGGCACTGTTGTTTCCGGACCGGCACACTACAACTCTGCCAGGCGGGTGCCATGCCGCCCAGCAGTTCAGACCTGCCGGGCGGGATGGCACTTGCCCGTCGAGTTTTCACGGAAGCACCAGCACCGTTAACAACATTCCCATAGAGTCCATTAGGACCAGTGGTCGAAGTGAGCGGCAGCGGTCGGGAGCGGTGCTCCTCTACTTCTTTTAATTAAGTTTGACTGTTCCTATACTTTTATTGTAAAAAGAAACCGTTCCGTAATGGTTTCGTTTTAAAATAAAAGTGTAGGAAGAAGTTGTAACGTGCGCTTTGAGTGCACTGTACTGAACGTTCCTCTAAACAGCAGGCGCATGTGTTTTTGGGTTTGAATTTTGCGTGGGTGGGTGCATGGCGATGGGGTTTGTGGGGAGCAGTGCAGGCCAGTAGGGAACATAGTTCCACTACTTCTTTCCATACACTTCGACCACTGGTTAGGACTCTATGGGAATGGGGACTTAAAATTTGCCGCCGCCTGACTTTCCAGTCCGCCAGGGTTGTAATCCCCTGTGTTACTGATAAGTAAGGCATGGCGGCAACCCGCCGTTATCAGCGGCACGGTTACCACCAGACCCGTACTGAGTCCCTATGACTGGAAAGCATTTTACACAAATACACAAGACCAAGATGAAGGAGCCGCTGAGAGAAGCCCCACTTAGCTGCCCTAAAACTACCTGCAACCCCCGCAGGGGTGAAGCCTGTGGGGGACAAGCCCCCGGGTGTTTACATGCTACAGGTGCTTCCAGGAAGAGGAAGGAGCTGCTGACCTGCACTTAAAACAAAACTAACTGCAGTCCCCCGTATCAGTGAAGCCCGTGGGGCACAAGGGCAAAGGGGTTTGTGCGCCACAGGTTCTACAGGAAGAGGAAGGAGCCACTGACAGAAGCCCAGCCCATCGGCCCTCATCACTACATGCAGTCCCCTGCAGTGGTGATGCCCGCAGGGGCAAGGACGCAGGTGTTTGCACGCCACAGGTGTTGCCAGGAAGAGGAAGGAGCCCCTGTCTGAAGCCCCGCCCATCTACACTTAAAACTACATACCGACCCCTCCAGCGGTTAAGCCTGGAGGACAAGGTTGTGGGTGTTTGTGCACTGCAGGGTGTTTGTGCATAGCCGATTGGACAGCTCCCCTTGTCATTCTTTACCATTTCTGTTGTTGGCGGCCGGATATGTTCACAAGAGGTTGCCCAGGATCGGAAGGCAATGGTAAGCCAGCATACAGTCTTGGCTGTAATAGGCCAGCCCTTCCTGCTCATCATTACTTGCGTGGGGAATTGATTGAAGGCCACATTTGTCCCCATTCTATTTCCTCTTTTCACTGTTGCATGCTCCTGGCCAAGCCGCCTGTGTTATATCACAATCTAGAAGGGAGCCAATTCATCCTCTTTCCCCATGGATTAGTATGGACCCAAGGGAATGTACTCTGATGTCGTTCTCGAGCCTGTCAGGTTCAAGAACGATGTGGGAGTCAGTTTACCTCTAGCTATGAAGGGAGCGCACCGACTTGGGGGCTGTCATAATAAAGTCACTCAAACGTATTAATAGTGCTGTGATAATTGATACGATAACAATTGGCGACGAAGAAACGAGAGCCTCCAGGGAGCAGACCACTGTCTAATGCCCTGGGAGCCCAGACAGAGCAAGCAAGAAGCTGCCGACCGTGGGGCGACGCAGCAGAGAAGCTGGAGCCGCTACATGGCAGAGAAAAGCACGTTTTGGGTGCACAACAGAGGCACTGGTAGGGCAACTGAAAGGCCATATTAAAAATATTTTAAAAGCTAGGGCCCAAGAGGAGACACTTAGCATACAGCGCGAGGGAGCACATCCAAATCACATGGCCTGGCGCGTGCACAAAGCTCATTTTGGCAAACCCTAGAAGAAAGGACCTAGAAACATCCCAAACAGTGACGGCCATTTTGTTAATACACTTTGTTTGATGACAAATTGCTATGGCAACACAAAACAGAGCGGAGTGATTGTTTTAACGCTGTAGAGCAGCGTCAATACAGAAACCAGCATGGCAAATTCATCTTTACTTATTTTGTTCCTACACTTTGTTTGATGACACATTGCTATGGCAACACAACACGGAGCGCAGTGATCGTTTTAACGTTGTAGAGCAGTGCCAATACAAAAACCAACATGGCAAACTCATCTTGACTTGTTACTCTCTTTACTTAGATAAGAACAGGATAACTGGACCCCAACATGCACATCAAAATATAGAAACTGTACAAATGTTTTCATGAACCTAAGTATAGCAAAGCCTCAAGACCGAATGATATCCCAATGATATCCCATGAATGCTTGCCCATAGTGTATGTTAAATAAATCACACACAATAAATAAATAAATAAATGAAACAGCAAACACAATCAGAGAAATGCAGAACACTCCTGCTCCTTGCCCCTTCCTTACAAATCCTGGCAGCCCCCTCACACCGTGGGAGCAGGGGGTAGACACATTCCAGGTGTATCTGCGAGCCATTGGTGGAACAAAATTCAATAATGATCTTAAGGAGGCCACCCTGTTAAATTGCATAGGAGTTGAAGCAATAGGATTTTCTGCATTCTACCAAATCAGAGCAATAGTGACGCGGGGGCAGGAGATTCCACTGGTGGCAGTAGCAATAGACAATGTGAAGTTGCTCTTTATAAACTCTCCAGACATTTTGGGACAAGACAAATGTGGTTCCAGAAAGATATAATTTCTTCTCCCGTAAACAGAATAAGGGAGAATCAGTAGATATTTATATTGCAGTTTTGAGAGGGTAACTGGCAACATGCAAGTTCACAGGTGTTGCAGATGAATATTTTTTAATTGATCAATTAGTGCTCCATACTGCAGATTCCCACATTCAGCAAAGGTTGTGGCAGGCTAAGGATACCACTCTTGACTAAGCAGTGGAGATTGCCAGATCAATGGAATTAGGAGATAGATGCATGAAAACTGTACAAGCCAAACAAGATACAATAGAAATCAGGAGTGTGCAAGCAGAAAGGGATGACGATGTAGAAGATGCCATAGTAGCGTTGATAAAAAAAGATGTCCACCGTGGCTTCAAAAATTAAACCTACTGAAAAACCTAGAAAGGAAAGAGATACATTTAATAGAATGCAATGGAGGTGTTACAAATGTGGTCATGGCAAGCACACCAATGTTGACAGAGTATGGCCAGCATACGCAGCAGAGGGCTTCAGATGTGGAAATATTGGACATTTTGGAAATGTTTGCAGAAATAGCAGCGGAAGGGGAAGATTTGGTTCAAGTAGCAGAATATACGAGGAAAGTAACCACCCCACTAACGCCAATATTAGAGCCTTGGAAAAATATAGGGGGCCCGAGCAGCCTATTATATATTGCAAATTCCAGAGAAGAACATGAAGTACACATTTTGACAATCACCTCTGGAGGAAAGAGAGGGCCATGGGTGTGCATGAATATTAATAAAATACCTATACAAGTGTTGGTAGACACAGGTTTGCCATATACAATAGTAGTAGACATTCTAACATTCACTAAAGAATAGAACGGGCGATATGAAGAGTTGAAAACAACTGAAATCAGAGCCAAGGGTTATGGCAAGAGTCCCTTTAACATCATAGGTTACAAATGGGTGCACCTCAACTTTGAAGGTAGAGATGTCCCTGAAAACATTAAAGAGGCCTGGATAACCACCATAATCAAGAAGGAGAATCTCGATCCCACTGTCCCTGGAAATTACAGGCCTATCACCAATATCCTGTTTATACTAAAGATAATTGACAAGACTGCTTACTTACAATATCAAAATTTTGCAGAGCAAAATGACATCTTGGCCGCTGAACAATCAGGTTTTTGCACAAACATTTGGACTGAGACTGCTCTTTTAGATTTGCAGTCCAATATTGTAGCTGTTATGGAAGAAGGTAATGCAGCTCTGCTCCTATTGCTGGACCTCTCTTCAGCGTTTGATCTGATTGACCATACTTTGTTGGGAAACAGATTAATCGAGGTTGGGAAATGTACACCTGAAGCTGCTAACTGGTTTGAGTCTTTTTTAGGACCAAGGATGACCACAGTAGCTAAAGGAAATGCTTTTTCATCAAGAACACTTCTGACATGTGGTGTGCCGCAAGGCTCTGTCACGCCGCGCGCTCGCTCGCGTGCGCCACTTACCTGCTATGGGGATCCGGGTCCTCGGCCTCGGCAGTCTCCTCCTTCATGGAGATTCTATCCGCGGTGGCATCTTTCCTCACGCCATTCCGCGGTCCGTGGGCGCAGCCATCGTACGTGTTCTGCGCATGCGCGGATCGTCAGTGTTCGACGTTCGCACATGCGCAGTAACGCGAACTTGCGTTCCGGGCCTCGTTTTGGCCCCGGACCTTAAAAGGGCTTCGCATACACGGAGACAACGCGTCTCAACGCGGTTGTTGCCGTGTATGCGCTGCTGGAGCCTGGTTTCCTGTGCTTCAGTCTCTCCAGTTACCCTTGCTAGTTTTGCCCTGCCTTGTCCTGCCCTCCTACCTTCCTCTCCTTCCAGCCCCCTGGTTCCTTCAGTTCCTGGCTTCCCAGCCCTGTTCTGTCTTTACCTACTTTCTGGTTTTGGGGTTGGAGGGGTCTTCTCTGGGTTGCCTATCTAGCCTTCTCCCTTCCTTGTCTCCTGTTCCAAGGGATTCCCTGGTCAGTCCTTCCTGTCCTTGCTGCTTGGCCTTTTCCCTTCCTCCGCCTTGTGCCCTGCCGGTACCCGTGCCTTACTGCCTTCCTGGAAGTCCCAAAGAACTGCTCATCCATCTTCTGGTGATTAAGGACTCATTCGCCTTCTCTGCCAGTGGAAACACTGTCCCGACGTCACGTTAATGCAGAGAAGTGCCACCCGTGGCGTTGGGAGTTGGTCCAGTGCTATCCTGCCATTTATTGTCAGGAGGGTGTTGGGTTAATTTCCTGCGTTACTGCTTCATCGGCATCGTCGCTCCGAAAGACTGGCTGCCTCGACTCCATGAACCCCTGGAAGAAAAGGTAACCAGCGATCCCGTGAAACCTCGTTTAACAGGCTCATGTCTGTCCCCACTGCTTTGTAATGTATTCACAAAACCCCTGTGTGATCCGCTTGCTGTTCTGGGTGTTTGGCTCGCAAACTACGCGGACGACACCCAGATAGTTTTTGAGCTCAAGACGGGGCTCTATAGTGAGGATGTAAATAGAGTCAACAGAGTGTTTCTAGCAATACGAACATGGATGGCTGTAAACTCTCTGGCCTTAAATGAATCAAAGACAGAGCTGCTTATTATAGGCACCCAACAAAAACTGAAAAAAGCTTTGACTATCAGTACAAGTGTTTCACGGTAAATGGCAACATAATTTTAGTGTCAGAAAATGTCAAAACCGTAAGAGTCTTTTTCAACTCCCACTTGTCATTTAAGAAGCATACTTCCTACTTGAAATCATCTTGCTCCTACTACACTCATTTACTCTGGCAAATTTATCCTTACCTATCAAAGGCCAACTGCTGCAATCATTAACACAAAGCTGGACTACTGTAATAGACTTTTGATGGGTACTTCTAAGGCCAACATAAAAAGGCTCCAAATGGCTCAAAATGGAGCCGTCCGAGCAGTCTTTGGACTGGGTCGGCGCTCCAAGATCTCAATTTCTAGGAGGTAGTTGCATTGGAGTCGAGCCTAGCACCGAATTAAATTCAAGGGTGCTGTTCTGGCGTACAAGGGACTTTCGGGCAATGCACCTCCTTACCTTTCCTCCAGGATAAATAGAGTTCCTGTAAGGGGGCCTCTCCGCTCAAATGCTAACTTGACATTGTACCAGCCACGTGTGGTCCTCAATAAAACTGGCACCGCCAGTTTTAATGCCTGGGCACCAGCTACCTGGAACTCTCTACCTTTTGATCTCAGGAGCTGTGGCTCCATTGCTCTTTTAAAAAAAACTGTTGAAAACAATGTTGTTTGACAGAGGGACATATTAGTTAACACTGTCCTCTGTTCCTGCTAATTATACACTGTCTGAACACTTGCCACTTTTATGTTGTATGTTTTTTCTGACTCTGTGAGTGCCCTGAGGGTGAGTGGCGCGATATAAAAATTAAATAGATAGATAGATAGATATACTGTAAGTTGTACATGGTGGAAAATTGATCGACAGTGGTAGGATGGGAGGAGCAGGCAGCTCTTCAAATAAAGATACAACCAGGAGAAGTGATTCTGATATTATATGTGTCAGATGAAGACTATAATACCAACAAAGGGCTAGTGAAGATGTTCCCTTTAGTATTCAATGAAAGCATTGGAATCCTCAAAGGTGTCAAAGATAGGATTATTCTGAAGAGAGGTGCCAAGCCCATTGCACACAGAGTGAGAAACATTCCATTAGGAACAAGAGATGCGCTACATGAAGAGTTGAAGAGACTGTGCGAACAAACGATTATAGAGCCTATCAAGTCCTCTGAGTGGTTAGCCATGATTGTAATTGTATACAAACCAGATAATTCCATAAGGATGTGTGTCGACCTTCGAGATCTCAGTGGCGACATTTGGATTGATCGGCACCCCCTATCAAACATAAGTGAGAGGCTAACAACCATGAAGCCTGCCAAGTACTTTACTACACTTGACTTGTCATCAACATGCCATCAAGTTGTTTTGGATGAAAGCTCAAAGCATTTAACCTCATTTGTCACTCCTCTAGAGGCTTACAGATATAGGCGCATGCCTTTCGGACAATCATCCGCTGCAGCAGTTATTCAGAGGCTAATGCAACAACTGTTCAGGGGCCATGACAGGGTATATTACTTCCAGGATGATATTCTTATTGCAACCATGACAGAAGAAGAACACAATGCCAAACTGTTAGGAGTTCTGCAGGTCATACAAGAAAGGGGACTCACACTCAAGATTGATAAGTGTAAGATCAAGGTGAGAGAAGTGACGTATTTGGGACACGCTATAAATTCTGAAGGGATCAGTCCAAAGAGGAATTTGGTGGAAACAATATAAAAAATGCCTGCCTCCTCAAATAAACATCAATTGCGCAGTTTCTTGGGGCTAGCAGAATACTATTCAAAATTTGTATCACATTTTACAGACAGAACACAGCATATGAGGGATCTTATGAAAAAGTCAACAAGATTTGTGTGGTCTGAGGACTGCCAAGAGGAGCTAGAGAAGATTAAGAAGAGCATAAACAGTGCACCAACACCAAGAGGCCGATTCATGGAATAATTAGCGCGGCGCAAGTGGGCAAAAACGTGCGAATCGCAGTGGAATAGCGAAAATCACAGTGCAAGTGCGTAAATCGCACCAAAAGCAGCGCACATCCATTCATGGAAGGCCGTGCGCGAGAAAACCAGCGGATGTGCGATAAAACAGTGCGCGGCGCACGTTGGCGCACAGGCCATCTAACAGCGTGCGCCAGGTCACAGCGAAAATCGCACAGGCCACAGCGAAATTCGCACATAGCGCGGCGCATGCTACAAAAGTAGGCGTAACACGGGCGTAACACTCGGAATGGGGAACAACTTGCCAAAACGTGGGCGTCACGGGGGAAGTACAGGGCACAAGTGCGCGGAACGCCCACACGCTCGCCTACAACACGTATTCATGGAATAGAATAGGGGAAAAAAGCGCACACTCAAACCAGCGCACAGGCACAAACACAACCGCCACAAGAAAGCAGGCGGGAGCGTCTCTGCGGCTGTAAGAAATGTGCGCCAAAAGGTGCGCCAACAAATAGCACCTATATACTGCCATGATGAATGTCCTACACTGTGGCCCTCCAGGACAAATGACGTACAAAGGGGTACCCACAAACACGGACACCCGCTGACAAAAAATACGTGTGCGTGTATACCGGGGTGCGCGGGAAGTCTCACACGCGATTTCAGCAGGGTACGTGTATTTCAGGGGTGCGCGGGAAGTCACACACACGATTGGCCCAGTGCGAGCAGGGTACGTGTATTTCAGGGGTGCGCGGGAAGTTACACACGCGATTCCAGCAAGGTATGTGTATTTCAGGGGTGCGCGGGAAGTCACACACGCG
Organism: Ambystoma mexicanum; assembly: GCF_040938575.1. Lineage (NCBI taxonomy): Eukaryota > Metazoa > Chordata > Amphibia > Caudata > Ambystomatidae > Ambystoma > Ambystoma mexicanum. The sequence goes on along the minus strand of NC_090931.1, from coordinate 1,276,856,712 downwards.
ATTTCAGCAGGGTACGTGTATTTCAGGGGTGCGCGGGAAGTTCCACACACGATTGGCCCAGTGCGAGCAGGGTACGTGTATTTCAGGGGTGCGCGGGAAGTTACACACGCGATTTCAGCAGGGTACGTGTATTTCAGGGGTGCGTGGGCAGTTCCACACACGATTGGGCCAGTGCGAGCAGGGTACGTGTATTTCAGGGGTGCGCGGGAAGTTACCCATGCGATTCCAGCAAGGTATGTGTATTTCAGGGGTGCGCGGGAAGTTACACACGCGATTTCAGCAGGGTACGTGTATTTCAGGGGTGCGCGGGAAGTTCCACACATGATTGGCCCAGTGCGAGCAGGGTACGTGTATTTCAGGGGTGCGCGGGAAGTCACACACGCGATTTCAGCAGGGTACGTGTATTTCAGGGGTGCACGGGAAGTTCCACACACGATTGGCCCAGTGCGAGCAGGGTACGTGTATTTCAGGGGTGCGCGGGAAGTTACCCACGCGATTTCAGCAGGGTACGTGTATTTCAGGGGTGCGCGGGAAGTTCCACATACGATTGGCCCAGTGCGAGCAGGGTACGTGTATTTCAGGGGTGCGCGGGAAGTTACACACGCGATTTCAGCAGGGTACGTGTATTTCAGGGGTACGCGGGCAGTTCCACACACGATTGGCCCAGTGCGAGCAGGGTACGTGTATTTCAGGGGTGCGCGGGAAGTTACACACGCGATTCCAGCAAGGTATGTGTATTTCAGGGGTGCGCGGGAAGTCACACACGCGATTTCAGCAGGGTACGTGTATTTCAGGGGTGCGCGGGCAGTTCCACACACGATTGGCCCAGTGCAAGCAGGGTACGTGTATTTCAGGGGTGCGCGGGAAGTTACACACGCGATTCCAGCAAGGTATGTGTATTTCAGGGGTGCCCGGGAGGTTACACACGCGATTTCAGCAGGGTACGTGTATTTCAGGGGTGCGCGGGAAGTTACACACGTGATTCCAGCAAGGTATGTGTATTTCAGGGGTGCGCGGGAAGTTACACACGCCATTTCAGCAGGGTATGTGTATTTCAGGGTTTCTGGGGAGTACCACACGTGAATTGGCCGTGTGGGCCCTCCCAGGTGTACGCTCCACAACCTCCACGGACCCTGCAGCCAGCCCACACCACGGGGGACTACCCTGCACCCCTGCCCATGTCCCGCAGGCAGCCCATTCACCATGGGCATGCCCCCCAGCCAACCCACATGTCACCTTGCACTACTGATCAACAATGCATGTCTACCACCACCCCCACCCCCCAGCAGTGCAGGGTCACCCTCCACCAGGCCCCCACTCATGTCTCCCACCACCCCCACCCCCCTGCCACCATGGGCATCATCCACCAGGCCCCCACTCATGTCTCCCACCGCCCCCACCCCCCTGCCACCATGGGCATCCTCCACCAGGCCCTCACTCATGTCTCCCACCACCCCCACCCCCCTGCCACCATGGGCAGCCTCCACCAGGCCCCCACTCATGTCCCCCTGCACCCCCACCCCCCAGCAGTGCAGGGGCAGCCTCCACCAGGCCCCCACTCATGTCCCCCTGCACCCCCACCCCCCAGCAGTGCAGGGGCAGCCTCCACCAGGCCCCCACTCATGTCTCCCACCACCCCCACCCCCCAGCCACCAGGGGCAGCCTCCAGCAGGCCCCCACTCATGTCCCCCTGCACCCCCACCCCCCAGCAGTGCAGGGGCAGCCTCCACCAGGCCCCCACTCATGTCCCCCTGCACCCCCACCCCCCAGCCACCAGGGGCAGCCTCCACCAGGCCCCCACTCATGTCTCCCACCACCCCCACCCCCCTGCCACCATGGGCAGCCTCCACCAGGCCCCCACTCATGTCTCCCACCACCCGCACCCCCCAGCAGTGCAGGGGCAGCCTCCACCAGGCCCCCACTCATGTCCCCCTGCACCCCCACCCCCCAGCAGTGCAGGGGCAGCCTCCACCAGGCCCCCACTCATGTCCCCCTGCACCCCCACCCCCCAGCCACCAGGGGCAGCCTCCACCAGGCCCCCACTCATGTCTCCCACCACCCCCACCCCCCTGCCACCATGGGCAGCCTCCACCAGGCCCCCACTCATGTCTCCCACCACCCCCACCCCCCAGCAGTGCAGGGGCAGCCTCCACCAGGCCCCCACTCACGTCCCCCTGCACCCCCACCCCCCAGCAGTGCAGGGGCAGCCTCCACCAGGCCCCCACTCATGTCCCCCTGCACCCCCACCCCCCAGCAGTGCAGGGGCAGCCTCCACCAGGCCCCCACTCATGTCCCCCTGCACCCCCACCACCCCAGCAGTGCAGGGGCAGCCTCCACCAGGCCCCCACTCATGTCCCTCTGCACCCCCACCCCCCAGGAGTGCACGGGCAGCTTCCACCAGGTGCTCACAATCCCCAATCATGTGCGTAATGGACAGCCTCCACAGCCAAAAAGCCCTACCAAGTAACCCATTCACCCACATGGAAATGGAAATCACATGTTACACCCCCAATGTTCATGAAGCTAATGAACCCATGGCCGTCACACACAATGGTTGCAATTGAATGGGAAAACACACAACATGACATGCATGAAACCAATGAGATGATACCACACAGTGAAGTATGCAAACAAAATTGTATTGAAAAAAATAAAGAATGCTAAAGAAAGAAAACAAACTACAATGTGAAAGAGAAAAAAAAAAGATGCATGTCCGTATAAAAAACTACCAAGGCTCCATGAGCCCAACTGAACAAAGGAAACCTACTTAAATACCTACCTACAAATCAACTATATACAAAAAGTGGAGCAGTGTCCGTCGACTCCAAATCATAATAATAAAGAAAGGAAACCTAAAACTAAACAACTATATACAAAGGCGGCGGGCTAGTCCAGCGGCTCACTCCGTGGTGTCCCGGGCCAGGGCATCATCAAACTCCTGTTCGATGTCCCGGAGGCGGTCCAGTTCCATGGCCCCGAGGGTCCGCAGGGACGACGCTGTGTCCTCCTCCAACCCCCTGCGGATTGCCTCGAGGCACTCGGCCCGCCTCAGGGCCCTCCTCATGGAGTTCTCAGCCCTGACCATTGTGAGCCGCGCCTCTTCCACCCGCCGCCGCTCCGCACCTATGGCGTGGCCCAACCGCTGCCACACGGAAGACACTCTCTGTCCTGGGTCCCCCTGCCCTCCGGCCGATGCCTGCCCCTCCGATGTCGAAAGCCTCGAGCCTGCATGTCTCCCACCATGTTGCTGCTGCTGCTGCTCTGCCTCTGCCCGTGCACTGCCTCCTGCTGCCTGCACATCCTCCGCCGGCTGGGGTGCACTTGTTGATGTGGCCACCCCTGCTGGACCTCCGACTCCCGACTGTGGCAGGGATGCCTCCTCCACCAGCCTGGCCGCACCGTCAGAGGCAGCTCCACAGGGCACCCAGGTGACTGATGGGTGGGAAGATGGCACAGAGGACGACTGGCGCGTAGGGGGTCCAGTTGAGGAGGGGGTCGGAGCAAGCCCCATCAGACGGAGGAATCCGGCCTGGGTGACCTGTCCCAGCAGGCTGACGTGGTCAACGAGCCATTCAAGATGACGTGCAGTCTGTCCTTGAAAAGACTGCAGGTCACCTCGCATGGCCCGTTGACGCAACGCTACACCAGCCAGGACAGGCTCAACCCGGACCTGGATGGCCACGTCCGCAGGCAGAGGAAGGCCAGTTGACGTCAGCTCATCCCCTGCCTGAAAACGGGTCTGGACGTAGGCATCCCTGCTGGTGCAAGATGATGCAGGGACAGGATCGGGGACAGGATTGCACACAGGCACCTCCGCGGCCGCCTGTGCTGCCTCCTGTCCCTGGTCCTGCACTGCACCACTAGCACCAGTGGGATCCCCACCTCCAGACCCTGTCTCTGGTGCTTGCGCAGCCCCCTCCTCCACCAAACCCCCCACCAACCTGGATGACTCCGTGCCATCTTCCCCCGTTGGGCCCTGTGGGGTCCCAGCTGCCCCTTCTGCTGCCGAGGAGTCCAACTGCAACCTCCGCCTCTTGGACCTCCCCCCGGCAGCTGCGGCCTGAGACGCGGCACCGAACTCCTCACTCCCCGACGAGATGACAACACGGGAGGGGAGCCGGGCCTTGCGTCTCCGGCTGGCGGTCGGATTCCCGCCGCTGTGCTCCACAGCACCTTCTCCGCCCTCTTCATCAGTTGACGCTGCAGACAGGGAGAAACAAAACACAGGCATCAGGGCACTGTACAATGGACACATACACGCATGACAGTTGCACAGGAGTGGCATTGGCAAACCTCAGACATGTCATCACAATCCCCAACACACATGTCATTGCAACTGGCACACATGAGCCATACCACAGCCATATCGCAACTGCAACCACCATCCCTACACATACAACAGCATCAGCAGCCAAAGGGTAGCCAGACATCACATGCAACACAGGAAGTGCACCACACATGTACACATACCACCACACTTGCATGCATGTCCACACCTCTGCCAAGTGTCGCACTGTTCAGACGGGCATCCATGTCACATCTGCCAATCAGGCTTCCACATACCGCTGTCACATGCATCCATGTTGCATCACTTTTGCACCCTTGTCAAATACACACACATGCACATGTACACAGTGCTCATACATGCAGCCGAAAACAACATACATGCCTGACATCATGGACATGTCTACTTACATACACATTCATCCAAACATGTGTGCACGCACAACTGCATTTGCCATGCAAGCCCACACACACAAGCACCATCCATGTCTCACACATTACAGCCCTCGCATGTGTCAGCCCCACGGCCCTGTACACCCCCACCCATACTCGACCCCATACAAACAGATGTGCAACCGGCACAATGGCGAATGATCACCACACGCACTGCTCACAATCAGGATGCATGTACACTCACCGCTCGACTCCAGACGGGTCTGCTTCTCTAGGACCTGGACGTGGAGCGCTGGGGATATGCGTTCCAGGACCCCCATCTGTTCTTCTGACAAGTGGCCCCGGCGCCCCTTGGCATCCGCTGCCTTCAAGAGGCGCCGGGCCTTGTTCAGGGTCCTGGACCTGAAGTCCTCCCAGCGCTTCCTGACATGTTGTAAGTCCCGGACTGCCACCCCCTCCGCGTTGATGGCAGTCACGATGTCAGTCCAGATCCGAGTCCGTCCTTCCTTGTCGGCGCGGGAACTTCTGAAGAGGACATCATACTGCCCCAGGACTTGCTCCACCAGGACACCAACTTTGGTGGCACTGAAGCTGGTGCCCCTCTGCCTCTCTGGCCGGGGGTTGTCAGTGGTCACAGATGGTGTTTGCCCCGACATGACAACCCCAGAGGCAGGAGTGGGTGTGCAACTGGGTCCTGGGGCAGGGCTGTGGGGCGATGGAATTCCAGTCGGGAGTCTTCGGTTCCAGCAGGGGTGGTCACAGCAACAGCACCCCTGGCTGATGTGCAGGCAGCAAATGACAGTGCACGTGGGCAGCAGGCAGTCAGGCAGCAGCAGATGGCAGGTGGCAGCGTGCTCGGGGTTCTGGGGGGCAGTAGTTCGGCCTTCTGGGCAGGAGCGTGGTCTTCCGTGTGCTTACGCGTGGCCAGCTTGGTACGGAGTGATTTGGCATGTGAAAATCCTGCACGTCAGCGTGTAAACCGAGGAAAGGCCCATAGCGCGTAAGCGCGTCAGCACGCATACGCGATTCTATTGGACCAAAGGCCCTCAGCGCGTAAGCGCGTCTGTGATGTGAGCCGCACGGGTGTTTCCCACACAGCACGTGATGACAGAGCACACGTGGAAAGACTGCACGTCAGAGTCTCATCGCGTGTAATTGGACAGCACGTCAGACTCTCATCGCGTGTAATTGGACAGCACGTCAGAGTCTCATCGCGTGTAATTGGACAGCACGTCAGACTCTCATCGCGTGTAATTGGACAGCACGTCAGAGTCTCATCGCGTGTAATTGGACAAAGGTGCGCGTACACGCGATTGGCCTATGTACGTGTATATCAGGTGTGCGCGGACACTTACACACGCAAGTACGTCAGCGCACCTGTATCCCGGTGTGCGGGCAATTTCCACACGCTATTGGACTGTGCACTGGATTTCAGGGGTGTGCAGGTCACACGCTCGCCTACAACACGCGCAACGCATTAATTTGCGCGCTAACAAAATAACTAGCTCAGACCCAGGATGAACATACCGTTCCTAGCAGCAGTGGCCGTGGCCTACCAAAGGAGGAGGAGGAGGATAGTCAGAGCCAGAATATTCACACCCAGAACCAGCCTTTTCGGGATGCCTGATGACCAGGTGCATGGGAGGTACAGGTTTCCACCACACATCATACTGGACCTGGTGAGTGAGTGGAAGGACGACCTCACATCACCCACCCTGTGCTCCCAAGCACTCAGCCCCCTGGAGAAGGTCCTCAATGTACTGCACTTCTTAGCCACTGGATCATTTCAGCGGACAAGTGCCATTGTGGGGGGTGTATCACAGGCCACCCAGTCACGCTGCCTACACCAGGTCTTGAACATCATCACTGCACGCCCATCAGTCCGCAGGCACATATACCTGCCCAGAACCCCTGCAGAAAGGCATGCTGCCGCCCTGGATTTTTACGCTGTGGCACGATTCCCCAAAGTGCTAGGTGCCATCGACTGCACCCATGTGGCTCTACGTCCCCCCAGGGCATCTGAGCACATCTATAGGAACCGCAAGCACTGGCATTCCATCAACGTGCAGGTAGTATGTAATGCCAAGGGAATCATCACCTCAGTATATGCCAACTATCCCGGGTCCACCCACGACAGCTTCATTTACCGAATGTCCACCCTAAGCCGGGACCTAGAAGCTGGCCGGCATGGCGATACATGGCTGCTTGGTGAGTATGAATGCCACAGCACATGCATGCATGTTGGATACTGAGCAAGGTCACAACCCCACCAATGATACCAATCACCACCTCCACAGGGGACAGTGCCTACCCTCTCAGCCCCCACATGATGACGCCAATTCGGAACCCCACCACGCCACCCCAGGTAAGATATAACGCTGCCCACATTACAACCCGGGGCATAGTGGAGCGCACATTCGGAGTGCTGAAGTCACGCTTTCGCTCCCCCAGTAGTGTGCAGGATCATAGTGGCAGCATGTGTCCTGCACAACGTTGCAACACGCCGGGGCCTGGCCGTGGACATGGTGGTGCCCCCCCAACCCCAACCACATGCACAGCCGCTGCGCATGGGAGGTGAAAGGGCACGGGGGGAGGCAGCCCGTACACAGCTAGTGGCTAATTACTTCACATAGAAATCACACCCCTGTGGAGTGCACACTGCCCTGGCACATTCCATCTGACAATCAATGATGACTCAACCTGACACTGATCCTGAAAGTCTGGAGAAAGAACCGTGAAAACCATATCAGCCTGAGATTGTTCACCTGGAAGTTTCACAATGTGTGCATCCCTACCCACACTGACACCACCAATGCAGTTTTGTGAAGTTACACATTCAAGCAGCTCAAATTAATACCCACTTGCAAAATGCAACAAGAGGACAGTGCCATGTCAGCCAACCCAACCCCAGCATCGCCACACGACACACCGTGCCATGTCATGCTATTTGCAGGTAAACAAAGTAATCCCCACAACATGACACTACTGTCACAATGTACAGTGTCCCTATTAGAAACTTGCAACACGTGAAATGCTCACAGTAATGGCGGACCAACAACAAACTTGAGCACGTACTACCATTGACTTGACATCACTAATGTTTAATATTAGTAGTCTCACCACCTGGAAATGCCTGCACTCCCACCGCTACCAACTGTGCAGTGTTGGCGCCTGTAGAGTTGTAGGTGCACTGCTGCCAACATGGACCACATCTCCAGACTAGAGGTCCTTGTGTAGACATGAGGAAGGTACCTGCAAATTGGGAGGTAGACACAGAAGATGAGTTACACATCAATGCAACATGCAGTGTACAACACAACAGCAATATGCACTAGGAATGTATACACAGTATTGACTACAGACTGCCCACACAGCTCATGGGAGTCCAACGTCACTGTGTAATTCACTGTCACTTGGGCACACCCTTTGCAAGCCCATGGAAACGGGAAGCAGGAGGGGTGTGTGTGACTCAAACCCAAGCATCTGAACCAAATACATTACAAGCCTGCATGTGCCCAGCCACAATGCAGCGTATGCCCACAGGAACCACGGAAGCCAACAAATCGTCCCAAAAAAATTGGGAATAAAAGAAATAAAAATAAAAACAAAAATAAAAATAAAAAAAAATAAAAATGGCCATTGAAGGGCCCGGGGGGGTTGGGGAGGCCACCCAGGAGGTCCGAGGACAGGATGCACACCAGAACCCACCTGCGTGGATCCTGGGAAAAAAAAACACCTCCATGGGCTCATGGCCCACACGGCTACCCTATTGTGGGAGTATCACTGCTGTCGCTATTATCACCCTGTGCAGCTGCATCGGGAGGTGGTTGCACTATGGGAGGCAGCCCACGCAAGGCCCTAGTCTGCTCCTCCATGGCTGCAAGCATGCGGGTGTGGTAGGTCTGGTTCTGGAGGATGAGTGTGCGGAGGTCCCCATGCAACAACTCACGGGATGCCCGGACCTCCGCCCTCGTTGCCTGCATCTCAGCTGAGAGCGTACGGGTGAGACGCTCCAGCTGCTGTTCTGTCCTTTGGTGTGTAGAAGCCTCAAGCTCAACAAGAGTCGTCCTGAGGTGAAGGAGCTCCTGCCTCAGGGCTTCCCTGTGGCCCTGGGACTCAATGGAGATGGCCTCCTGCAGAGTCGCCAGTGCCGCCCGCCTGTCCCTGTTGGAGCCCAACATGTCCTCCCTGTGTGACTGGCAGATGGAGTCGGTTGCCTGCTCTAGTCGCTCCATCAGCCTTTCAGGGGGGACAATGGAAGTGGCCACCCTATCCATGGCCTGAGCCATCATCTCGGATGATGCTGCCTGTTGGGTTGCCATACCGTAAATGGATTGCTCCCATGCAGTATTGCCAGGTGGCGTACGGCCACCACATCGGCGGACACCACACCTGTCTGGAGCAAGGCGAACTGCGCCTTGCTGTGCCGGCACTGCCTGAGGCTGCAGGACTGCATTCCCCCTCTGATCTGCTGGCCCAGGAACAGGATCAGATGTCACAGAGTGTGACCCTGCATCCGTAACCACCAAAGGCGTAGCTGCCAACACTGACATCCCCATTGAGGGTTCTGACCCTGGTGCAGGTGGGTGAGACAGAACACTCACCTGCGACGGCACGTAGGTCTCATCCGAATCAACACCTGAGTACAGCTCGGGGGAGGTGCAGCCAGAGACACCCCTTGAGAGCACGACCTGCAGCACTTGTGGGTTCTCACCCACCACCACACCACGTCCCTCACTGGTGGTTGGTCGGCCCTCGGACCCCTCCTGGGTCTGCACCATCTCCACAACCCCAGCAGTATCAGGTGCGTCTTCCCCTGCAAAGACATTAAAACAAAGAAATGGAAACAGGCATTAGCACCATGGCACACAATGAGGGCTGAGAAGCAAGAGAACCAGTACTTGTTTGACACATGTCCCACATGACTAAAACCCTCACATGCATGCACCCTCACTGCGTATGAAGGACAGGCAAATGGCACACACTGATGACACCAAGATTGAAGATGAACACATTTTCTGCATGCTGCCTGGCAGTGGCATCACACATTGGCCTGTGATTGGCAGGTGAAACACACATGCCATCACACAGATGGCATGTACCATTGCTATTGAGTGAAGATGGAGAGGAGGGCAGCACCTATTCATTCTGTCCAGTTCCCGCATGTAATAGCTTTTCTAATTCAAACAGGTCAGATTCTTCACCTGGAGCTGCCAGTCCGAAATGGTCCAATTACACAGGGACATGTTTGAACAAATGATATCCAGGTAACAAAGTCACTCCACTTTACCATAGCCATGTCAGACATGTGACTAGAGGACTGCGACATGCCTAGTCAAAGTGGTGGAATGTAAAAAATCTGACTAAATGAACAGTGGAAAATCTTGTAACAATGTTGTGGCAAGGTGACACTTCAAGCGCAACTGGCGTGCAGTTGGGCTAGATGTCTACTGTTGGCAGAAGGGATACAGCTATGGGCAAATGCACCTGCGCTGGATGTATTGCATGAAGCACATGGCTGACCCATACGACTCAGGCGCACACACTCTCACCTGGTACACAAACAGAAGCCCTCACACACACCATGCACATGGATGACACACACATGCATGTGCACTCACCGGACAATGCCTCGTAATCAGCCAAATCTCCCATGCCTTGGATCTGTTCCTCCGTGACGTAGGTCCCAGCGACTGACTCATGTGGAGTGAGTTCCATGTCTGCTACTGGAGACCCACCTCCAGTCACTAGAGTTGCGGCATGACTTGAGGCCAGCTTACTCTTTGCCCTGCGCTTTAGGTCATTCCAGCGCTTATAGCAATCATTGGCTGTGCGCCTCACGATTCCAAGGGCACTTACGATGTCCGCAACGGTCTGCCAGTGTGCCTGGCGTTGTGCAGGTGTGGTCTTGGATCCTGCAACAATGACCATCTCGTTGTCATGTGCGGACACATACTCGACAAGTGCATTCAGTTCGTAATCCCTGAAGCTGGGCTTCCTGGACGGGCCGGACTGTGTAGCCGTGTCTGGGGCATCAGCCTGTGCCGGACGAGCACTCTTTCTCTTCCGCTTGGAAGGTGGTGGTGATCCTGAGTGTCCTGCGCCGCTCTGGACACTAGGGGCTGGAGCCCTGGTGGACTCTGTATCAGGAGTGTGGGATTGCACACTCAGCATGGGAGTTGGTGCAGGCATTGGCTCTAGTGTGATGGTGTCAGGGGGTATATCAGCAGCATGGACTAGGACCGACACTGTCCGGGCTTGGAGTATGAGCGCTGGGGTGGATGGAGCCGCAGCTGCCCCTGCAGCCTCTCCGCCCTGCCTACTTGGTGCAGCAGATGACCTTGCTGCCCCAGATGCACGTGGCATGGTGACAACAACGTGCACCAGCGCACGTGTCATAGGCCTGATGACCTGGAAGTCAGCCATGGAGTCAGCCAGGTCTGGTGCCACAATGGGCTGGTCCAACAAGGGCTGAGCATGGATGGTGTCAGCCACATCAGCCTCAACGGGGGGGGATTATGGGTGCCCTTGACTGGTCCTCCACACATGGGGGGACAGGCTCACCCTGCAAGTAATGACCACGTCCCCTACCGGATCCACCACGGCCACCACTTGTGGCTCTTCCACCTTTGCCACCCTTACGGAATCCTCGCCTCCCAGCCATGGCACTGATGTTAATGTGCGTATGGGAGTGGCAGTAAAATATAGTCCTGGGCAATTGGGGGTCAAAGGGGTTGGGTACCAGATGGTAATTGTACCCTAGTGCTCTTGCAAGGCTGATTGTAACCCCTGGGGAAAGATGACGGCTCACGCTACGCACAGGAGCCCCAAAAAAGGGAGATGACGTGCACGCAACCCCTCCTAGACCACGTGTGCAGAAAGAAAAACCTGCACTACGCTGTGGCACCCAGTAACACAAGAATGAACGTATGCGTGTCACACGCAGCCTAGAATGACCTCTGAAGGGGTAGGCTACACACAGGGCAAGCACAGATGTTAGATACGTGCGTGACTCACCGTCTGCCTGGTAAACGAGCGTGTAAAAGGAGCGCGTTTGGTTGGCAACACCCCCGCCAAAAGAAGATTTGTACGCTGTCTGAGGAGACAGGACAACAGTAGAAGGGAACACTGTTTGAGGGAACAGGCCCAGGTAAACCAGTAAAAGAGTAAAAGGAGAAAAATCTGTCAGAGGTAACAGGGAATACGAACTTGAAACGCCATGAAGTAAATCGCGTGTGAACCGACAAGAAGTACAGAATTCACCCACTCGCTCTCCACGAAAAGCATGTACAAGCAAATGGTGTTCTACGCGTACCTTTTATACAGGCCCACACGTCCAGCGTCACTTATGCGGCGTCTACGCGCTAGGGCCATTTCCACCAATTACACGCTTTGTGACTTATGCGTGTATGGCCATTTCCACCAATTACACGCTTTGTCACTTCTGCGTGTTCGGCCATTTCCACCAATCACACGCGATGAGACTCTGACGTGCAGTCTTTCCACGTGTGCTCTGTCATCACGTGCTGTGTGGGAAACACCCGTGCGGCTCACGTCACAGACGCGCTTACGCGCTGAGGGCCTTTGGTCCAATAGAATCGCGTATGCGTGCTGACGCGCTTACGCGCTAAGGGCCTTTCCTCGGTTTTCACGCTGACGTGCAGGATTTTCACGTGCCAAATCACTCCGTACCAAGCTGGCCACGCGTAAGCACACGGAAGACCACGCTCCTGCCCAGAAGGCCGAACTACTGCCCCCCAGAGCCCCGAGCACGCTCCCACCTGCCATCTGCTGCTGCCTGACTCCCTGCTGCCCACGTGCGCTGCCATTTGCTGCCTGCACATCAGCCAGGGGTGCTGTTGCTGTGACCACCCCTGCTGGAACCGAAGACTCCCGACTGGAATTCCATCGCTCCACAGCCCAGCCCCAGGACCCAGTTGCACACCCACTCCTGCCTCTGGGGTTGTCATGTCGGGGCAAACACCATCTGTGACCACTGACAACCCCCGGCCAGAGAGGCAGAGGGGCACCAGCTTCAGTGCCACCGAAGTTGGTGTCCTGGTGGAGCAAGTCCTGGGGCAGTATAATGCCCTCTTCCGAAGTTCCCGCGCCGACAAGGAAGGACGGACTGGGATCTGGACTGACATCGTGACTGCCATCAACGCGGAGGGGGTGGCAGTCCGGGACTTACAACATGTCAGGAAGCGCTGGGAGGACTTCAGGTCCAGGACCCTGAACAAGGCCCGGCGCCTCTTGAAGGCAGCGGATGCCAAGGGGCGCCGGAGCCACTTGTCGGAAGAACAGATGGGGGTCCTGGAACGCATATCCCCAGCGCTCCACGTCCAGGTCCTAGAGAAGCAGACCCGTCTGGAGTCGAGCGGTGAGTGTACATGCATCCTGATTGTGAGCAGTGCGTGTGGTGATCATTCGCCATTGTGCCGGTTGCACATCTGTTTGTATGGGGTCGAGTATGGGTGGGGGTGTACAGGGCCGTGGGGCTGACACATGCGAGGGCTGTAATGTGTGAGACATGGATGGTGCTTGTGTGTGTGGGCTTGCATGGCAAATGCAGTTGTGCGTGCACACATGTTTGGATGAATGTGTATGTAAGTAGACATGTCCGTGATGTCAGGCATGTATGTTGTTTTCGGCTGCATGTATGAGCACTGTGTACATGTGCATGTGTGTGTATTTGACAAGGGTGCAAAAGTGATGCAACATGGATGCATGTGACAGCGGTGTGTGGAAGCCTGATTGGCAGATGTGACATGGATGCCCGTCTGAACAGTGCGACACTTGGCAGAGGTGTGGACATGCATGCAAGTGTGGTGGTGTGTGTACATGTGTGGTGCACTTCCTGTGTTGCATGTGATGTCTGGCTACCCTTTGGCTGCTGATGCTGTTGTATTTGTAGAGATGGTGGTGGCAGTTGCGATATGGCTGTGGTATGGCTCATGTGTGCCAGTTGCAATGACATGTGTGTTGGGGATTGTGATGACATGTCTGAGGTTTGCCAATGCCACTCCTGTGCAACTGTCATGCGTGTATGTGTCCATTGTACAGTGCCCTGATGCCTGTGTTTTGTTTCTCCCTGTCTGCAGCGTCAACTGATGAAGAGGGCGGAGAAGGTGCCGTGGAGCACAGCGGCGGGGATCCGACCGCCAGCCGGAGACCCAAGGCCCGGCTCCCCTCCCGTGTTGTCATCTCGTCGGGGAGTGAGGAGTCCGGTGCCGCGTCCCAGGCCGCAGGTGCCGGGGGGAGGTCCAAGAGGCGGAGGTTGCAGTTGGACTCCTCGGCAGCAGAAGGGGCAGCTGGGACCCCACAGGGCCCAACGGGGGAAGATGGCACGGAGTCATCCAGGTTGGTGGGGGGTTTGGTGGAGGAGGGGGCCGCGCAAGCACCAGAGACGGGGTCTGAAGGTGGGGATCCCACTGGTGCTAGTGGTGCAGTGCAGGACCAGGGACAGGAGGCAGCACAGGCGGCCGCGGAGGTGCCTGTGTGCAATCCTGTCCCCGATCCTGTCCCTGCATCATCTTGCACCAGCAGGGATGCCTACGTCCAGACCCGTTTTCAGGCAGGGGATGAGCTGACGTCAACTGGCCTTCCTCTGCCTGCGGACGTGGCCATCCAGGTCCGGGTTGAGCCTGTCCTGGCTGGTGTGGCGTTGCGTCAACGGGCCATGCGAGGTGACCTGCAGTCTTTTCATGGAGAGACTGCACGTCATCTCGAATGGCTCGTTGACCACGTCAGCCTGCTGGGACAGGTCACCCAGGCCGGATTCCGCTGTCTGATGGGGCTTGCTCCGACCCCCTCCTCAAATGGACCCCCTACGCGCCAGTCGTCCTCTGTGCCATCTTCCCACCCATCAGTCACCTGGGTGCCCTGAGGAGCTGCCTCTGACGGTGCGGCCAGGCTGGTGGAGGAGGCATCCCTGCCACAGTCGGGAGTCTGTGGTCCAGCAGGGGTGGCCACATCAACAAGTGCACCCCAGCCGGCGGAGGATGTGCAGGCAGCAGGAGGCAGTGCACGGGCAGAGGCAGAGCAGCAGCAGCAGCAGCAACATGGTGGGAGACATGAAGGCTCGGGGCTTTCGACATCGGAGGGGCAGGCATCGGCCGGAGGGCAGGGGGACGCAGGACAGAGAGTGTCTTCCGTGTGGCAGCGGTTACATTTGACTTTGGACAAAATCTTTTTCTATTTTTTCTATTTTGATTTTAAGTTTTTTTTTTCATACGGACATGCAGCTTATTTTTTCTCATTCACATTGTAGTTTGTTTTCTTTCTTTAGCATTCTTTATTTTTTTCATTACAATTTTGTTTGCATACTTCACTGTGTGGTATCATCTCATTGGTTTCATGCATGTCATGTTGTGTGTTTTCCCATTCAATTGCCACAATTGTGTGTGACGGACATGGCTTCATTAGCTTCATGAACATTGGGGGTGTAACATGTTATTTCCATTTCCATGTGGGTGAATGGGTTACTTGGTAGGGCTTTTTGGCTGTGGAGGCTGACCATTACGCACATGATTGGGGATTGTGAGGACCTGGTGGGGGCTGCCCATGGTGGCAGGGGGGTGGGGGTGGTGGGAGACATGAGTGGGGGCCTGGTGGAGGATGCCCATGGTGGCAGGGGGGTGGGGGTGCAGGGGGACATGAGTGGGGGCCTGCTGGAGGCTGCCCCTGGTGGCTGGAGGGTGGGGGTGGTGGGAGACATGAGTGGGAGCCTGGTGGAGGCTGCTCCTGCACTGCTGGGGGGTGGGGGTGCAGGCGGACATGAGTGGCGGCCTGGTGGAGGCTGCCCCTGCACTGCTGGGGGGTGGGGGTGCAGGGGGACATGAGTGGGGGCCTGGTGGAGGCTGCCCATGGTGGCAGGGGGGTGGGGGTGGTGGGAGACATGAGTGGGGGCCTGGTGGAGGATGCCCATGGTGGCAGTGGGGTGGGGGTGGTGGGAGACATGAGTGGGGGCCTGGTGGAGGATGCCCATGGTGGCAGGGGGGTGGGGGTGCAGGGGGACATGAGTGGGGGCCTGGTGGAGGCTGCCCATGGTGGCAGGGGGGTGGGGGTGGTGGGAGACATGAGTGGGGGCCTGGTGGAGGATGCCCCTGCACTGCTGGGGGGTGGGGGTGGTGGGAGACATGAGTGGGGGCCTGGTGGAGGATGCCCATGGTGGCAGGGGGGTGGGGGCAGTTTGAGACATGAGTGGGGGCCTGGTGGAGGATGCCCATGGTGGCAGGGGGGTGGGGGTGCAGGGGGACATGAGTGGGGGCCTGGTGGAGGCTGCCCCTGCACTGCTAGGGGGTGGGGGTGCAGGGGGACATGAGTGGGGGCCTGGTGGAGGCTGCCTCTGGTGGCTGGGGTGTGGGGGTGGTGGGGACATGAGTGGGGGCCTGGTGGAGGCTGCCCCTGCACTGCTGGGGGGTGGGGGTGCAGGGGGACATGAGTGGGGGCCTGGTGGAGGCTGCCCCTGCACTGCTAGGGGGTGGGGGTGCAGGGGGACATGAGTGGGGGCCTGGTGGAGGCTGCCCCTGGTGGCTGGGGGGTGGGGGTGGTGGGAGACATGAGTGGGGGCCTGGTGGAGGGTGCCCATGCACTGCTGGGGGGTGGGGGTGCAGGGGGACATGAGTGGGGGCCTGGTGGGGGCTGCCCATGCACTGCTGGGGGGTGGGGGTGGTGGGAGACATGAGTGGGGGCCTGGTGGAGGCTGCCCCTGGTGGCTGGGGGGTGGGGGTGGTGGGAGACATGAGTGGGGGCCTGGTGGAGGGTGCCCATGCACTGCTGGGGGGTGGGGGTGCAGGGGGACATGAGTGGGGGCCTGGTGGGGGCTGCCCATGCACTGCTGGGGGGTGGGGGTGGTGGGAGACATGAGTGGGGGCCTGGTGGAGGGTGCCCATGCACTGCTGGGGGGTGGGGGTGCAGGGGGACATGAGTGGGGGCCTGGTGGGGGCTGCCCATGCACTGCTGGGGGGTGGGGGTGGTGGGAGACATGAGTGGGGGCCTGGTGGAGGGTGCCCCTGGTGGCTGGGGGGTGGGGGTGGTGGGAGACATGAGTGGGGGCCTGGTGGAGGGTGCCCCTGGTGGCTGGGTGGTGGGGGTGGTGGGAGACATGAGTGGGGGCCTGGTGGAGGGTGCCCCTGGTGGCTGGGGGGTGGGGGTGGTGGGAGACATGAGTGGGGGCCTGGTGGAGGGTGCCCCTGCACTGCTGGGGGGTGGGGGTGGTGGGAGACATGCATTGTTGATCAGTAGTGCAAGGTGACATGTGGGTTGGCTGGGGGGCATGCCCATGGGGGATGGGCTGCCTGCGGGACATGAGCAGGGGTGCAGGGTAGTCCCCCGTGGTGTGGGCTGCCTGCAGGGGCCGTGGAGGTTGTGGAGCGTACAACTGGGAGGACCCACACGGCCAATTCACGTGTAGTACTCCCCAGAACCCCTGAAATGCACATACCCTGCTGAAATCACGTGTGGAACTTCGCTCGGAATACACGTACCCTGCTCGCACTGGGCCAATCGTGTGTGGAACTTCCCGCGCACCCCTGAAATACACGTACCCTGCTTGCACGGGGCCAATCGCGTGTGGAACTTCCCGCGCACCCCTGGAATACACGTACCCTGCTTGCACGGGGCCAATCGCGTGTGGAACTTCCCGCGCACCCCTGGAATACACGTCCCCCAGGCCCGATCGCGTGAAAAACTTCACGCGAACCCCTGTAATACACGTAGCACGCTCCCCCAGGCCCGATCGCGTGAACCCCTGTAATACACGTAGCACGCTCCCCCAGGCCCGATCGCGTGAGAAACTTCACGCGAACCCCTGAAATACACGTAGCCCGCTCCCCCAGGCCCGATCGGGTGAGAAAGTTCACGCGAACCCCTGTAATACACGTAGCCCGCTCCCCCAGGCCCGATCGCGTGAAAAACTTCACGCGAACCCCTGTAATACACGTAGCCCGCTCCCCCAGGCCCGATCGCGTGAGAAACTTCACGCGAACCCCTGAAATACACGTAGCCCGCTCCCCCAGGCCCTATCGCGTGAGAAAGTTCACGCGAACCCCTGTAATACACGTAGCCCGCTCCCCCAGGCCCGATCGCGTGAGAAAGTTCACGCGAACCCCTGTAATACACGTAACCCGCTCCCCCAGGCCCGATAGCGTGAAAAACTTCACGCGAACCCCTGTAATGCACGTAGCCCGCTCCCCCAGGCCCGATCGCGTGAGAAACTTCACGCGAACCCCTGAAATACACGTAGCCCGCTCCCCCAGGCCCGATCGCGTGAGAAACTTCACGCGAACCCCTGAAATACACGTAGCCCGCTCCCCCAGCCCCGATCGCGTGAGAAACTTCACGCGAACCCCTGTAATACACGTAGCCCGCTCCCCCAGGCCCGATCTCGTGAGAAAGTTCACGCGAACCCCTGTAATACACGTAGCCCGCTCCCCCAGGCCCGATCGCGTGAGAAAGTTCACGCGAACCCCTGTAATACACGTAGCCCGCTCCCCCAGGCCCGATCGCGTGATGAACTTCACGCGAACCCCTGTAATACATGTAGCACGCTCCCCCAGGCCGAAAGCGTGAGTAACTTCACGCGAACCCCTGAAATACACGTACCCTGCTGAAATCGCGTGTAGAACTTCCCGCGCACCCCTGAAATACACATACCTTGTTCGCATTGGGCCAATCGCGTGTGGAACTTCCCGCGCACCCCTGAAATACACATTCCCCGCTTGGCGTTTGCTGTTTGCCAGCCCGGTGAACTGGTCCAGGGTTAGCGCAGCCCTTTGCGATGATTTAGCGATTTTGATAGCTTTTCCTTGCGCGAGGGCGTTCTTCGGGGCGTTACTGGCGCTGCTGCAGGGTCGCTGCGATTCTCTGCGCCACAGCTGGTTTGGGAGCCTAAAATCCATGAATGCGCTGTGCGCGGAAATCGGTTTTAGCGCACGTGCCTGGCGCAGACAATCGCACGCGGACACTCTGCGCCAGCCGCTTGCGACACTTTTCTGCGAAATTCTATGAATTACCCTGTAAGTATGTTTAGCAGCACAGCCGCTAATATAATCACAGTTGATGCTAATAATGTTGGCCTGGGTGGAGTGTTGGAGCAAGTCCAGGAGAATGGCGTTGTACCGATTGCATTTGCTTCGCATGTACTGAAGGTGACAGAACTGAACTACTCAACCATAGAAAAGGAAGCCCTTGGAGTGAGATGGATTTAGAAAATTTTAGAGGATTGATATGGGGCCTTCCAGTAACCCTTAATACTGTTCACAAGCCATTGATACACATATTAGATTTGAAAAGTCCACATTTGGTGTCCCCTAGAATACGTAGATGGATCCTTGACATAATGCAATTCAATGTAAAGATAGTGTACACGCCTAATGAATGTCATTGCAGATTGTTTCTCCAAACTACCTTGAGATATTGGAGGACAGAACAAGGATCATATTGATGAGAAAGATATGGAATGCATTATTGCACATATCGAACCAGGAATATCAAAAGAAGATTGGGCCAGAGCATCCTCTGACGACCCAGCGCAAAAATAACTACGTAAAGCCGTATGAGAAGGATGGGACAAAGTTAACCATGCACTGAAAGGGGGGGCGTGGCTTAATGGCTGCGTGGAAGGACGTTCCTCGTAGATCCGGCATTGATTCTGAAGAAAAATGATGGTTTTCAATGGACATGCATGTCCACGGCGCACCTGAAGGAGCATGAATACTGGGGGCACATAACAAGCATGCAAACAGCCTGTGTGATAGCTAGCAGGCGAAACCGGAGCTAAAAGAAGAAACAAACTGGCCACGACGAGTAGAATCCAAGATGGCCATTGGGGAACAAAGGGCCATAAATGGTCCGCGAGGCTGCGGTGGACTAAGCTGGCCAGCACAGTGCATATCATGCCCATAACAGAGCCCTGGGTTTGAGGCATCCTGCTCGAGTGCGGCCGGGAGAACTTGGGGGAAGGAGGACCCCGCCGGGCCAGAGAGGAAAGCAGCGGCCAGCGACATAGATAGGAGCGCCGGCGGATTTCAGACCCGCAAGCGTGGAGACCGTGGTGAGGGCACATCTGAAGTGCAATCGCCTGGTGCCCATCACGGCGACGCACGGACTGGTGGCCCTGTACAGAGCAGTGGCTCCCGCAGCCCCCGTGCCTGAGGGGGGGAGTGAGGACGGAGCGGGCGGCACCGCATTGTTGTGACGGGAACTGCCGCATCGAAGCTCAATCGGGGCAGCAGAGCGCTGTGCCTCAACCGGAGGTGCCCGGGACCTGCTGTGCTGGAGCGCTTGTGGTCCCGAGGTGCCCAGCGGAGCCCTGCGGTAGCCTTGCCGGGAAACTCCCATAGATACTTTTGGCTAATGGCTCGGATGTGAGCGCAGGCCCCTTCTGTGGGGGGTCTTACACGGCGCGACGCCGTGACGAGGGCTAAAGAGGAACCGGAGATACTGAAACATTCGTCCAGGAAAGTGGGGCCCGGACTGGCCTGTGTTGAGGCCGGCGAGGGACAGCCGCGAAGAGGCTTGTGAGCGGAGGACCCCGCGAGGGGCTCCAGCTGGCTGTGCGTCGCAGGGGCGCACAGGAAGGACACATAATGCGGCCTGTGGAGACAAGAGCGAATAGACGGAGAGTATTGGAAGTTGTGCCCAGTGGAGCCCCTCGGCGGCACACACTCGCAGCAAGCGAAAATACATCTAGCCCTGAGGCGAGTGCATGGGTAGGTGCCCCCCACACAGCGGCCATCCACGGCAGCTGAGTAGCTGCAGATAGCAACATAGGTGGGTGACAACGGGAAACCGGGAGCTTGGGCCTGAAGACATGGGGAGATAACACGCCCCTATGCCATTAACCAAGGGAAGAAAAGTGACCAGCAGGCCGCTTGGAAAGGGTCCCAGCGCTGAAAGGCACTGTAGCCTGCGCAGGGAGGCTGGACATCATGGCCCACCCCGGGACACACGCAGTCTCATAGGAATACACAGAGGGTAGCGTGTGACGGCACTGGATCCTGAGCAGAGGAGAAAGAAACTGTTGTGGGTCATGCTGCCGGGGGGCCCTGTCGGGTCCCGATGTAGTGGTGTCTGGGACCGGTGAACGTACAGGACCACCGGGGGCTGGGGAGCCATAGTGAAGGCTTGTGCAATATCCCGTAGCTAGACCCGGTACGTGGGAGGACACGGCCCATTCCGGGTGTGTAGAGGGCAGTTGGCACACAACCCCGGAGTGGCCGGGGTGAGCCCCACACGCCGGGGAATGCAGCAGGGTCCGGCGGAATAAGACTGAGTGGGTGCAAGACACGGCCCACCCCAGGAGCGCAGCAGGCAGTGGGTGAGCACCCCCAACACGGTAGAAGTGGGCCCCAAGCATCGGAACTAGCCCGACACCGCACAGACCCCCATGCGAGAGGTAGCTGGGCTGGCCCATATCTAGCTAGCACAGCACAATGTCCAACAAAGTCATAAGACCGAAGAGCAAGCAGCCCACGCTGGAGGCCTATGCCAAGACACCCCCAGGGGTGTCCACCCCCAGGGGTGGAGGGGGCCAGGAGCAAGGACAAAACCACTGCTGCAGCGGCGGAGGCCCCGGGTAAAATCCAGGAGGTGCTGGCAGCAATTGCGGACTTGAAAGTGGCCTGGGAGACTAAACTGGTCCTGGCCATGAATGGTTGGAGCGGTCCAGGAATACGTGACCTTACTAAGACAAGATGTGAGAACACTGGCGGAGCGCACCAGAAACTTAGAAAAAGAGATGGCCCCAAACACAGCGGAATGCGCCGCCCACAGATCAGAACTCCATGCCCTTGTGCAGCATGTAGGCAACCTGGAAAACAGAGCTGAAGAAGCGGAAGGACACGCTAGATGCAATAATATCCGCATCGTGGAATTGCCAGAAGGCATGGAAGGACCTTCCCAACAGAATATGTGGAAACCATGTTACTACAGGAAATAACCGGAGGGGAACTGACCCAGGGGTTTGCCGTTGAAAGGGCGCATATGGCTTTGATGAGGAGGCCGCCCCCGGGAACCCCCCCCCAGGCCACTGATCGCAAATATTCTAAACTACCGAGATTGGGAAAAAATACTTGAATTCTTCCGGAAAGGTGGAACGATCGAAAGAGGGCCCGCGAAAATAACTGCATATCCCGACTATACCCTGCAGGTGCAACACAGCAGAATGAACTTCGGAGCGGTTAAAAGAAGATTGAGGGAAGCAGGTCATAGATATATGCTGCTGTATCCAGCCCGACTGAAGGTGTTCCACAAGAAAAACACTTTGTTTTTTGATACGCCGGAGGACGCTATGGGATGGCTGGATATGCAGAGCCGCCCCCAAGAATAGGGGATCTAGACAGAAGCCGTGGAAGATAAGTAACATGCTGTTGTCGCACCCTCGGTGACATAGCGTGAGACACTGGGACTAGAATATAGCTTTAAATAAAGCTCACAAGGATTGCGCTGTTGGGTATGTGCTTGTTTGCAGGATCCGTTTGAAATGAATAATTCCAATCATACAAGAGGGAGCTCCCGAGAGTCAACCCTTGAAACCCCATAGCAGTAGGCTTAGTTAGGTCACTATTAGTCTGGTGACGCCCCGCAGGGACCTATTCTTCGGCACCACGAGAAAGGACCAGACGCGGGTGGGCCTGAGATCCAGGGATGGAGCTGGGCATTTGTTGGGGTTGGGTTGGTAGGGGGGAGGGGTTGATGTAGGGGAAGTTGGGGAAGGTGGGAGGGATTTGAGCCAGAAAACAAGCCACGGGGGAAGACACAGGAGGTGGTGGGGAGTAGGGGAGGGAAGTGTAAAGGGGTGTTTGGGGTGTTTGTAGTTATGGGGAGTTTAAGCTGGGAAACAAGCCTATATAGACTGAGATGGAGGCTAGATCTGGACTGAATTAGTGGGGGGTGGCGGGGAACTCTGACAGGCCATGGGAGACCTTCAAATAATCACGTGGAATGTCAGGGTGCTTAACAGCTATTTAAAGAGGAACAAGGTCATGTTGTACCTGCGTAGACAAAAGATAGACATCGCACTGTTACAGGAAACTCACCTGACACGGGAAAAGATGGAAATGGTTGCTAAGAAATGGAAAGGGGTTGTGGCGGGTTCGTCATATTCTGCTTATGCAAGCGGAGTGCTTATCTGGGTGGCGCTGCATGTCCCGTTTCAACTGCTGCAGGAAGTAGTAGAGACGGATGGAAGGATGGTCATAATGAGGGGACTGGTAGAGAATAGGGATATAAGCATTGTGAATACGTACGCCCCGAATCAAAACACAGTGGCATATTTCAGAACGCTGTGCACCAACCTAAGCGTGTGTATGGGGAGTGCGGTAATCTGGGGAGGGGACTTTAACTGCGTGTTAAACCCGAGAGTGGATAGATCAGATGGGAAGATAGATAGGCTCACCCCAGCTGCCAAAGCATTGCAGACATTACTGGATGACTTTGGTCTGGAAGATGTGTGGAGAACGAGACACCCCCAAGAAAGGCAATACTCGCATTATTCAGCCCTGCAGCAGCTTCATACGAGGCTGGACTATGTCTTTGCTACGTCAGAGGTAATTACAGAGATGACGCAAGCAGAATACAAAGCGAGGGTCCTTTCGGACCACTCGCCTCTGGTCCTCGGATGGCAATATTGCCCCCCGAGAGCAAGGATTCCGACATGGCGCCTCCGAGCGGAGACACTCAGGGATCCCTTTTTTAGGGAGGATATGAGGGAGGAGATCATAAATTATTTTGAATTGAATACTGGTAGCGTGGATTCGGCAGTCACATTATGAGAAGCCTTCAAAGTTGTGATGAGAGGGGTAGCCATTGCAAAATCTAAAGGCCTGCAGGGGGATCTTGGCTGACCTACAAGAAACAGAAAGGGAACTGGAAAAGGCAGTGAAAAAAGGAAGTAATACTAAGGAAGACATGGAACTGATACTCAAACTGCAGCATGACAGTGAAGGGCACTGGGAAAGGCTGTGTAACCTCAACTATAAAAGATATATAGAAAGACAGCATGCGGGAGGAGATAAAACTGGCATGGTTATACAAGAGAGAAACCCCTAAACCCATGATTAGAGCAATAACAAGGGAAGGCGGTAGTGTAGCTGACACTCAAGAGGGTGTTAATCAGGAGTTTGCAGATTATTATAGGGTACTATATGGGTGTGAGGGGGGAAGTGGCCATGTGACGATAACAGAAACACTGGAGGATATAGGACTGCCCAAGATAAGCGCTGAGGAAAGAGAGGAGCTGGATGCACCAATTACTTTGGAGGAGTTAGAAGAGGTGGTGAGGCAGCTGCCCACTAGTAAGGCCACAGGGGCTGATTGACTCCCAAGTGAATTTTATAAAGTATATAAAGAAGAGGTGCTCCCCCCAATGTTGGAAATGTTAAATGAAGCCTTTGAGGTGGTAAGATTACCAGAGTCACTTAGAGAAGCAATCATAGTGCCGCTTCCCAAACCCAACAGACCTGGGCATAGCTGTGGCTACAGATCTCTGTCGATGTTGAACCAAGACGGCAAGATATTGACAGCTGTCTTGGCAAACAGATTGCAGAGAGTGATTGGCAAACTAATACACCCCGACCAGAAGGGCTATGTCCCGAATAGGAATATGACTCATAATCATAGATGACTCTAACGGGTTGTTGAATTGGGGAGCAGGAACAAGGGTGAAATGGCAATTGTGTCCTTGGACGCGGTAAAGGCTTTCGATTCGGTCAAGTGGCAATGGCTGCTGGCGGCCCTGGCGGGCTATGGAATGGGGCCTGGATACATAAGGTGGGCGAAGATGCTATATAGTGAACCGTTGACCAGGGTCAGAACAGGATCAGTGATATCCGAAAGATGGCAACTTAGTAGAGGCACCAGACAGGGATGCCCATGGTCCCCAATGCTCTATATACTAGCCTGGAGCCCCTAGCAATATACCTTAGACAACAATACGACACTACAGGTATCGAGGTGGGAGGGGAACAACACTTATCTCCTTATATGCGGATGACTTTCTGCTGTACTTGAGGCACCCGGAGGAAAATCTCCAGTACATCCTGGAAGTGATGGAGAGATATGCGGGGCTATCTGGTATAGCGGTGAATCATCAAAAATCTAGTATTTTCCCGTTAGGCAGTTATAAGGGAATCCCTGTGGGACGGTTACCGGTGTTACAAATACCATGGGCGGTTAGTACTTTCCGGTATCTTGGGATAGACGTGTACCACACAGTGGAAGAGGAGCATAGACACAATACCGAGGTAGACGTTGAGAAAATCGAGAAGTGTATGAAATTCTGGGTGAAGTTGGCCCTAGCAATGATGGGACGAGGGGAAATGCTTAAGATGGTGGTCCTACCTAGGCTCCTGCATTATTTTGGGAATATTCCATACCTGATACCCAAGAAGTTTTTCACTAAACTGAACAGCATGTGTAGGGATTTTCTGTGATATGGTACCCGGAATAGGGTGGCACTATGGAAGCTGCAGAACTTTTATGAAAGAAGGGGGATAAAACTGCCTAATTATGAGGTCTATTATGTAGCGAGCCAACTGCAGTATATCGCCAAATGGCTCTCAGATGAAGTGACCCCCGAATCCAGGTTGTTTGGACATGACTGTGCCCCATTTTATTTAAGAGAGATGATCTGGCTGCCCAAGACAGAAATGGAAGAGCGCTTTACGATGATGATGCTTGGGTGGAAGATGTGGCACCGGACATGCCAGATGATGGAGAACCCATTCCCATGCTCCCCGCAGGTGCCACTAGTGGCACTAGCAGTGGGAGAAGAGCAGCTAAGGATGACAATCAGGAACCACTGGGAACCGGTTGGGCTAGTAACAATGGGAGATATATGGCGAGAGGGGACCATCATAGATGTTGAAGCGCTTGGGGAGGAAATGGGGATACATACGGGCCAGTACATTACGTATCACAGAATGGTGCAGAGAATTAGGAAAACATGGCCCGAAACAGTACTGGAAGAAGAACCAGACAAAGCCATAACTACAATTTATGATATAACGGAGGGGAGCACGTGATCTCTAGACTATATGAGATGATGATGTCTAAGGTGGGGAAGGAATTAACACAACTGAGACTAGACTGGGAAGCGCAGGTGGGAGCCCAGATGGAAGACGGGATGTGGGAACGTGCCCAGGGGTACCATAAAAAAGTGTCAAGAAATGCAAGATTGAAACAGATACAATTGTATGTTAAGCATAGGGCATATATGACACCCGAGAGAATATCTAGGTTTGAGAATGCAGGACGACAAGCGTGTCCTAAATGCAATGAGGAAAAGGCTGGCATGGTACACATGTTTTGGTCAGGCCCGGTTATTGAGCGTTTCTGGGGGGAAGTAGCGCAGAAACTAGAGGAGAGGGGGGTCAAGATTGTGGTGGATACAGTGTGGGCCTGTTTGTTGGGGGGGTTCCCCAGATCGCAGATACTCAAGCATGTGAGTAAATTGAAAGATGTAGCATATGTGCTCGCAAAAAGGAGGATTGCCATGGGGTGGAAGACATGCCACAGACTGTGGGTGGAGGTGTGGTGGAAAGAGCTACAGAAATGGGTGGATGCAGAAACCATGGTATGGCAAGAAGCGAGCAATGTAGGGGGAGAGGAGGAGTCGGAGACCCTGATGGCCTGGAAATCATTAATAGCGGAGTTGTTTGGGCCAGTACAAGGCCCGGCAGAACCCATGGAAGGAGAGACCCTACCACAAGATGCAGGAACGGAATGAGGACAGTAATAGGCTCGGTATGGGGGGGTGGGATAAGGGGAGCAGTGACCGGAATTAAGCGATGTATAAGTGAGATAAATGGATTTGTAAGGAATATAATACAACTGACTGTGGCAAATTTGTTACCATGGAGAGATACAATCAAGGAGGCACTAAATGCGTATAGAATGACTCTTCTACTCTACAACTGAATAAGAACCGTTTATTATGATGGGAGGGAGAGTAGTATCTAACAGGTTGAGACCACCATCTTTACCAACATAAAACTGTAAAAGAATAGACATTATAGATATTATAAGGAGAGTGAAAGAGAAACAAAAGAAATACAAAGCATATTATGACCATAACAGGCATGCAAGGAAGAGTGAGTTTAAGGATGGATATTGG
The DNA here is from genome assembly GCF_040938575.1 of Ambystoma mexicanum. Classification (NCBI taxonomy): domain Eukaryota; kingdom Metazoa; phylum Chordata; class Amphibia; order Caudata; family Ambystomatidae; genus Ambystoma; species Ambystoma mexicanum. The sequence continues at coordinate 1,276,829,918 of NC_090931.1, read as the reverse complement.
GTAAAAGAACCTAGGGAAGGTTTGTCCAAATTCAGAGAGGGACGCAGAGTGGTGAAAGCTTCAGAGAAATCCGTGATTTTGGAAGATGGAAAAAGGTGGTTGTGTGATGATGTTGTACATTCCAGAGAACAGAACAGACCAAGTGAGCTGCCACATGCTTTTAAAGGTCAAGAACAATTTGACAACCAAGGACTGTCGACGACATTGTGACAGAGAGCAGTGGGGGGGGTTGTTTTCCTGTCAAAAGGATGTTGCTGAGGAACAGGAGAGTTACTCCAAATTTCAAGAGTGACTATGTTTACTACTAACTGTACACTTTTACCTATACATTTAACCTCCTTTTTCTTTATTCAGTTCCCCTCCATTTTCATTCCTGTTCATCCCTGGAAGGGAGATGTTGTGATATGAACTCCAACGTCTTTCTCGAGCATGTCAGGTTCGAGAACGACGTGGGAGTCAGTTTTACCTGGAGCTATGAAGGGAGCGCACCCACCTGGGGGCTCTCATAATAAAGACACCCAAACTTATTAATAATGTTGTGATAATTGATACCATAACACTTCTTGGACAGCTCCCCTTGTCATTCTTTGCCATTTCTGTTGCTGGTGGCCGGTTATGTTTACAAGAGGTCACCCAGGATCGGAAGGCAATGGTAAGTGAGCACACAGTCTCGGCTGTAATAGGCCAGCCCTTACTGCTCGTCATTACTTGCGTGGGTAATTGATTGAAGGCCTCATTGTCCCCATTCTATTTTCTCTTTTGATTGGTGCATGCTCCTGGCCAAGCCGCCTGAGATATATCACAACCTAGAAGGGAGCCAATTCCTCCTCTTTCCCCATGGATTAGTATGGACCGAAGGCCGCAATATATTGTGTACTGTAGCAGGGAAGGGGAGACATACTATGGATGCCCCTTAGCAGTCGAGCATCCCCCACTCTCCATATTCTTTTAGGTCCACCCTTTAAGTGGTGGTATTTTGTTGACAGTGGACAAAAGGTCTTTTGGGTAGCGTATCATGCAGTGGATGGGAAGCAGAGTAACTCTCACACCAGATAATGGAACCAACTCAGGGAGATGGCAAGTTTTTCTGTTTTATTATCAATTGTCTAAAACAGGGAGTTACAACAGACATCAACAGATGTGACACAGATTTCTCTCAAAGCATGTCATACTACATGGCAAATAAGAGAAACCTATGGGGGTTGTGATACACTCAAGGAGAACATCTAAGTATACTTTCTATAAGGGGTTGGAATGTGATTGGACATCTACTGTCAGGTGGACAACACATGCCCATCCCTAGTGCAAGTCATCTTCATTAATTATTAGATACTGTAAGAACTCGAACCTTTGGTACCCCTTTTTTCCAACTCCTCCTCACCTGAATCTCCGGTGGAGTCCTTCCGTCTAGGCTTCCTAGGTTCCTTGCTCTTATTTTGATGCAAATACGGACGTGACTCCCTGGAGGCCACCGTGACCGGATGGGAACCAAGCCCCAGGAGCCTCCTGGGAGTCAGCCCCCGATTTCAGGGAAAAAGCTGTGAGGCTAGAAAAAACCCTGTTCAGACGGAGTCCTTCCTTCAGAATCTGGCAGTGAGTTCGTAGGTAAGCTAGTTCAATGAAGCTGACACTCTGTTCCGAAATTTCTGGGAAGGGAGTCCATTTAGAAGTTCAGCTCCGTAAGCCGGAGGCGCTGGCAATGCAAGGAACAGAGAAGATACAAAACTGCTATCCAAAAGTAATGGTAGACTTTACAGAGAAGCCCGAAGGCGTCCGGTTGGCTTGACAGAGGAGCCCGAAGGTAGGTAGAGGGGAATCCTGAGATTTGAGAATAACGAGGGAGTACAGGGGAAAGAAGGGGAGTCGAGAGAGTACTGAGGAGGGAAACAGGAATAGAGGACAGAGAAGGGAAGTACAGAGACAGAAAAGGGAACGGAACCGGAGCAACTGCCAAGGAGGGACATATACAGAGGAGTTTAAGGCTTACCTCTCGGTGAACTTAACAGGGAAACAATACCACAAGAAATAAACCCAAAAATACTCGAACCGCGGTGAGAAAAGGGAGTAACTGCAAGGGAATACAGGAAACGGAAAGATAATTAGAATAACACGAGAGCTAGGAGACAAGCGTTGGGGACTTTACAAAGTAAAGAGATATAACGCACCGAAGCCTCGGTGCGTCACATGTAAATACGTGCCAGCGGCCATCTTGGAGGAGGCATAGACCGCTGAAGACGTTCCTAGTCGCCATATTAAGTATGTCTCCAGCGACTCCAGATCTTCCACGGGCGATGCATTACAGTATGCCCCCTTCTATATCCGGACCCATCTGGCTTACTCGGGGTCAATCTGTGGAATCTCTGAACCAGCCTTGGTGCACTGATATGAGCCTTGGGCTCCCAGGTCCTCTCGGAGCTGGGATATCCCTTCCAATGCACCAGGTACTGTAAGGTTCCTCGTTGATAACGAGAATCAACCAGTCTAGCGACCTCGTATTCCTGGGATTCCTCTGGTACAGTTACCTGTGTCTTGCTGATACACCTCCGGTAAGGATCTTCCACATGGCCCTTTAGAAGGGACAAATGAAAGACTGGATGTACCCTCTTGAATTGAGAAGGCAACTTCAATTTGTAGGCAATGGGATTGATCCTTGCCTGAACTCTGTATGGTCCTATGTGTCTAGGTGAGAACTTGCCCATTCGTGCCCAGCGAGGTAAATACCGGGTGGATAGCCAGACCATTGAACCAGGACCCCATTGAGGATTAGGTCTTCTTTTAGCATCAGCGTACTTCTTGTATGTCTTACGACATTCCTCCAAAGTCTGCAGTGCTAATTTATGAATTTGTTGGATCCTGGAGACAACCTCGTCAACTGCAGGTGCTTTGTTACCGCCAGAGGGCATTGCCGGTAGAGAGTGAGGGTGATAACCGTAGGTGCATTGAAACAGACTCATTCCAATAGCAGTGTGAACGGTGTTGTTGTACGTGAATTCTGCCATAGATAACAGAGATGCCCAATTGCCCTGCTCCTTATTGCAGAAGCACCGTAGATATTCTTCCAGGGTGGCATTGAGTCTTTCAGTTTGTCCATCAGACTGAGGGTGATATCCCGATGATAATGCCCTGTGAATTCCCAGCTCCTTGCACAAAATGGACCAAAATCTTGAGGTGAATTGTACTCCTCGGTCGGAAACAATGACGCATGGTAGTCCATGCAGCTTCACGATGTCCCTGAGAAACACAGAAGCAGTCTCAGTAGCAGAGGGTACCCCAACAAGGGGGGAAAAATGGGCCAGTTTGGAAAAGGAGTCAACTGTGACCATTATAGCGGTCTTTCCCTGGGAAGGAGGTAATTCCTAAAGTCCATAGACAGATTCTCCCAAGGGCGAGAAGGCAAGTCTGCCTGTTGTAACAAGCCAAGTGGCATCTGCCTAGAGACCTTGGAGCTGACACATACTGAACACGTCTTGACGTATGTGTTCACATCTGTTCGTACAGAAGGCCACCAAAAGCTTCTGGTGAGCAGATCAAAGGTGGCCTTTTGCCCTTTATGACCAGCTAGGGGGAGGTCATGGCAGAGACGAAGGGCGTGTTCTTGGAGGTTCTTAGTGGGAAGAAAGAGGGCTGATTCAAGAAACCATAACCCTTCTCTTTCTTGGAGGCCCATAGACAATAGCCATTGTCTATACCAAGTTCTGTACTCACACTGCACACTCTGAAGAAAGCTGTTGATGGCTGTTATGATCTTAGGGTTAGGTAGTATTCTATCCCTTACTGTAGGTGTAGCTCCAGTCTCTTGTTCTGTATCGGGCCAGCTTCGGGAGAGCGCGTCTGCTACCCCGTTCTGTGTACCTGGGATATAGGAGATCAGGAAATCAAAGTTGGAAAAATAATAAGCCCATCTGGCATGACGTGCATTTCGGCATTCCATCTGCTGGAGGACCCGCAGATTCCTGTGGTCTGATCGTATAAGGAATGGATTAGTGGCTCCTTGTAGCAAGTGTCTCCACTCCTCGCATGCTCGTCGCATAGCTAACAGTTCACGCTCGAGTACGGAATAGTTTCTTTCACTGGCCGTCAGAGTACGTGAGTAATAGGCTGTAGGACATTCTGAGCCTTTATTATCTTCTTGTAGTAGGACTGCTCCTATGGCTCCACCTGATGCATCTGTCTCCACTATGAACGGTTTAGACTGGTCCAGTTGTATAAGCACTGGAGCTGTGGTGAACAGTCTTTTTAGTTCGGAAAAGGTGGATTGAGCCGCAGGGTTCCAGTCAAAGGTGCTGTCTTTCTTTAGGAGTGATGTCAGAGGAAGTACCATCTCAGAAAAGTGTGGAATGAAGCGGCGATAGGAATTTGCCAGACCGAGAAATCGTTGGATCTCTTTTACGGAAGTAGGTTCTGGCCATCTGAGAATGGCCTTTATCTTGTCGGGATCCATCCAGATTCCTTTGGAGGACAGGATAAAACCAAGGTATGGTATCTCGGTGGCCTCAAAGGTACATTTCTCGGCCTTGGCGTACAAATGGTTTTCCTGAAGCCTTCATAACACCTCCTTCACTTGGTTCCGATGATCCTGAAGAGTAGTTGAATAGATCAAAATGTCATCTAGGTATACCACAACTGAAGTACCTAGCATGTCAGAAAAAATGTGATCCATGAATCTTTGGAACACCGCTCGGGCGTTGACGAGTCCGAACGGCATCACGCAATATTCGAACAACCCCAACGGTGTTCGAAAAGCAGTCTTCCACTCGTCCCCTGGGTGGATTCGGAGAAGATGATAGGCCCCACGTAGATCGATCTTAGTGAAGATCTGAGAGTCCTTTACTGCTTCGATGATGTCTCTTATGAGAGGCATTGGATAACGGTCATGTACCGTAATCCTGTTTAATTCCCTGTAGTCAATGCAGGGGCGCAACTCCTTGGTCTCCTTCTTGGCAACGAAAAACAAAGATGCCCCTCCGGAAGATCGTGACTTCCTTATCAAACCGTTCTCGAGATTGGAATCCAAGTATTCCTTCAAGACTGACCTCTCCTGTTGGGATAACGGATACATTCTTCCAAATGGTAAGGGCACTTCCTCTTTGAGATCTATTCTGCAATCTTCGGGACGGTGAGGCGGGAGGAGTTTGGGTACCACATCTTTGAAGACTTCTTCGTATTCCTTGTACTGGTTAGGTATAGCAGATATGGAAATGGCCGACTGGGTTGCAGGGAAGCCAGTTACCACTACCTGCTGTTCCTTAATGCAGTTCTTACCACAATATTCCGAATTAAAACTCAAGCGATTTGCACTCCAGTAAATATCAGGGTTGTGCTGTCTTAACCAGGAGATTCCCAGTATGACAGGGCAGTGTGCCGCCTTAATGACATCAAAGATGATCACTTCTGTGTGGTCTTCCATAGTGACCTGTAGAGGCAAAGTTTCTGTAGTAACTGGTCCTGAAGATAAAGGACGTCCGTCTACCCCTTCCACTGGAACGGTTCTGCTCTTGGACTTGAGCGGAATGCTCTTGTTCTGTGCCCATGAAGAGTCAATGAAGTTGCCCGCAGCCCCGCGGTCCAGCATGGCCAATACTGGAATAGAGATTCCAGCAGAAGGGCTTAGGGATACCTGGAGTATCATCAATCGGTTGTCCTCTCCTGTTTTAGTGGTGTTGCAAGGGTTTGTGCCAACTTCCCCGTGGTCTCCCTTGCATAGACTCGGGGCAGTGCGTTTCCTGAAAGCCGAGATGGGATCTCTGTGCAGTCCTTCAACTGGTGTTCAGATGAGCCACAATACATACACAGACTAAGTTCCCTTCTGCGTCTTCTTTCGTTTACAGACAAGGGGCCTCTTGTGGCACCTCTTTGCATTGGTTCCTCAGGTGAAGTATGATCCTTGGCCTGTGGAGCCGTTTGGTAGTTCCATTGAAGTCGTCGGCCCTTCTTTCTCTCGTTTCGTCTCTCATTCAATCGGAATTCTATCCGGAGGACCAAGGTTGTTAATTCAGAAAAGGTCTCTGGTCTTGCCACTCGTGCCAATTCGTCCTTTATGTCGTCGTGCAACCCTCGACGGAAGATAGTCTGCTGAGCGGTATCAGGCCAACCTGCCAAGCCAGCCAACCCCTGAAAGTGTGAAATATACGACTGGACATCTTGGTAGCCTTGCCTGACGTCCAATAGGGCTTCATATGTTGAGTACTGGACTTCAGGTCTTTCGAACCTAGCCTTGAAGTCACGAACGAATAGATCATAGTCATTCACGGAAGGGTCATCCGCTGTAACAAGGGGAGTGGCCCATTTCAAGGCACTACCTGTCAGATTAGAAATTAGAAAACCAACCTGAGACCTTCCGGACTTGAAGTTCCTCCTTCTGAATGAGAAGTAGACAGTACATGCATCAAGGAAATCCTTCATTCCCTTGGGGTTGCCGTCATACTTGTTCATGGAAAAAGGCATCGGGGGTAGTTCACCTCTACCTTCGTCTCTGATAGCCACCTGTTGCCGAAGGGTCTGATTCTCTGCCTCTAGATTCTGCATGTCGACCCGCAGAGCTTGGATCGCATTACACATCTCCTGGACCTGTTCAGGAGTGTCCATAGTCTTTCTTTTTGGGCGTTGTATACTGTAAGAACTCGAACCTTTGGTACCCCTTTTTTCCAACTCCTCCTCACCTGAATCTCCGGTGGAGTCCTTCCGTCTAGGCTTCCTAGGTTCCTTGCTCTTCTTTTGAAGCAAATACGGACGTGACTCCGCGGAGGCCACCGTGACCGGATGGGAACCAAGCCCCAGGAGCCTCCCAGGGGTCAGCCCCCAATTTCAGGGAAAAAGCCGTGAGGCTAGAAAAAACCCTATTCAGACGGAGTCCTTCCTTCAGAATCTGGCAGTGAGTTCGTAGGTAAGATAGTTCAATGAAGCTGACACTCTGTTCTGAAATTTGCGGGAAGGGAGTCCATTTAGAAGTTCAGCTCCGTAAACCGGAGGCGGCGGCAATGCAAGGAACAGAGAAGATACGAAACTGCTATCCAAAAGTAACGGTAGACTTTACAGAGAAGCCCAAAGGCGTCCGGTTGGCTTGACAGAGGAGCCCGAAGGTAGGTAGACGGGAATCCTGAGATTTGAGAATAACGAGGGAGTACAGGGAAAAGAAGGGGAGTCGAGAGAGTACTGAGGGGGGAAACAAGAATAGAGGACAGAGAAGGGAAGTACAGAGACAGAAAAGGGAACGGAAAGGGAGAAACTGCCAAGGAGGGACAAATACAGAGGAGTTTAAGGCTTACCTCTCGGTGAACTTAACAGGGAAAAAAATACCACAAGAAATAAACCCACAAAGACTCGAACCGCGGTGAGAAAAGGGAGTAACTGCAAGGGAAAACAGGAAACAGAAAGATAAGTAGAATAGCACGAGAGCTAGGAGACAAGCGTTGGGGACCTTACAAAGTAAACAGATACAGCGCACCGAAGCCTCGGTGCGTCACACGTAAATACGTGCCTGTGGCCATCTTGAAGGAGGCATAGACCCCTGAAGATGTTCCTAGTCGCCATATTAAGTATGTCTCCAGCGACTCCAGATCTTCCACGGGCGATGCATTACAGATACACAGTACATCATTGGCTTTCAAACTATAAGGCCCTTCGTTATATGGCCCTCTACAATTGGTTGGCATGCTCATGCCAGTCTGGAACATTCGCTCACTAGCAGCACGTAAGCTCATACCCCAGGTGTCAGGAGGTGGACTGGACTGTACCTCCCCACCTAATTAGCCCAACATCTCTCATCACCCATGCCTTCTATCTTGAAGATTGTCTTTGAACTTGGACTTGCAAGTATCCTTTCCTTTGAGAAAATAGGGGAGTGCGGGCATGCGCTATCATAGTTCTGGAACTGCATGCCCAACTTGATTTTCATCCTTGGCTCACGTGACAGGAGATCGCAATTCGGCCCATTTTGCAGCATTTAATTGTCTTAAATGAAAACAATGTGGCACTCATGTTGTTCTTTCTTTGCACCTTACCAAGGGATGATTCAGTGCCTCACGTTCACTGCCTTCAAGAATACATAACCAGTCTTGGCTGCTTCAGCCTTGACACCAGGCCAGACAGCTATTCCAGACCGATCCACGGTCTTGGCTAATTCTTTGCTGCGACACAGCCCTCGATTCTTCTCTCCATGGGTTTGAACTTACTAAAGTTGTGACACTGATGTCCAGCTTCTATATAATGGCGGCTCCGCCTGCAGTCTATTCACTAAGTATAGCCAGCTTCTATGATCAATTAGTCTACCTGAATTACTGCATATGTACAGTTAATGAACGATTTGCATTTTCTGCTGGCTCTTTACACGTGCAATCTTTGTTTCGCATATGAAAGTTTACTTGATTTTTTACTTTGTCACCAGTTTCTATAAGGTCCATACACTCTCTTCTTCAGCCAGTCTTCTCTCTGCATTTCTTCAGGAACTTCCTCCATGAGATTGTCATCTCTTTGGGAATACATCTGATAGGGTTTTCTTAGTGTATACCTTCTTTCAAAGATTTGCTGCGGAATGGTCACACCCACTGGTGTCAAGCATGGCACACTTTCAGGCTTCCAGCACACAGGTGGGAGGTGGGCCGGAACTTCCTGCAGGGGCAGTTGGCTGCTCCTCTACAACAGCTTTCCTTTTTTACTACCCAGCTTTGTTTCATTATTTGATCATTGCTTTTTAACACATTTTATATTTCTAACAGGTTTTAAAGAAGTGTTCTACTTGTGTTGCTTAAGCAGAAATCAGCAAATTGTGTGTTGTCCATATTGTTCTTAAACCATTTCAAGATTACTACAAACTGTCATAGATTGCTACACCAGGGAGCTTTTATTGTGGGGTTCTATTGTGGGCTATATTTACTTTTATTATTTGTTTAGTATTAGTGCTTTTAACTGGTCTTGGCTTACCCTTCTTGCTGGGATGTCGAATCAGAAAGTCAACACTACTATTTTGTCTGGGTTAGGATCTATGAGGGGTTATAAGCTCTTTGAGCCGATCAAGGAGGTTAATGTCCTCATTTCAGAGATCAAGGGCCTCTTACATGAATTTGATGCAGGGCCCTTGGGGGAATTAAGTACAAATATAGCTGCTGATGGGGATATTGGAATAATAAGGCTACTGAGGGAATAGGTACAACAGAGATGTGCAAGCCTGCCAGCATATAAAATTATACAGGTCTATTCACAACCTAGTATAGATCAAACTACATTTGCCATTCCGCAGAAAGGCCCATCCCCCCTGCTTCCCCTAGGAGGGACTATATTTAACCTAGCCTCATCAGATTGATCACACTCCCTAGATTTACCAGCTTCACTTGTACAAAACCAGCCCAACTATTGAAATTGCTCCAGATGTCCCTCTTTTAAACATGTTCTCTCTGTTAACAGAAGAATGTGGTGGGAGAGGGGGCACAATGCGGGAACCTATTATTATTAGGCCTGGTGGAAACTGTGAAGTCTACGAAGATACTTAGAGAACTACCACGAATCCCACTAGAGGGGATTATGTTGTAGCGACTCCATCCACACCAATACTGAGAACTCAAAGTATGCAGAGCTGCCAAGATCTGTCAAGGACCTGATTGATGCAAACCCCAGTCACTACGTTACGGTGACTGAGGTATCCTTACACAGGGAGACTTTACCCTCAAGAGCGCAGCCTGCAGAGCTTATGTTAACCTGTCAGGCCAGGGGCTCAGGTGAAAAGGCAGGAGCAACCGGTAATGCTTGAGGGAGAAAACAGACATGAACAAGGTCAGCTAGATGATTGATAACAACACCGCCACCCTTCACCTATGCACTCACTTCCCACCTGGAATCTGACAATGGTAGCGTGTTCATCCTAACAGGATGTAGCAGACAACTACCGGCAGTGAAGTGTGGTACAGACAAGTTCCCACCAGAACTGTAGACAGTTGATGTTAGTGCCCTTAGAGGGAAGGCCTGACCCATACAGCACAAGGGTGCCAACTAGGGGGAAAAATGCAAACATGCAGAGATGTGAGTGTTCAGTTCTCAGTGGAGGTACCAATGTCCGAGATGTAAGACCCACCCAGAAGTGGTTCAAGTAAAAGTCCAGATCCTGCAGTAGAAAAAGCAAACAAAACCAAAAGCACAGTTCCAGGGGAAAGAATTAGGGACGGCACTAGACAAAAAGGAAAACCAGCAGTCCAATGTCAATCACTCCAGGAAAGCAAAAAACAAATCTCCAAAAAGTGCCCAAGAACGAGATTTCAAAGAGTCCGATATTTCAGGCATCAAAGCAGCAGGACAGGTACAAATCAATCCAGGAAACGTAGCAGAGGATCGCAAGCCAGGAGATCAATTCACGGGAAAGAAAGCCAAGCTGTCACAGGACAATAGAACAAAAGCATAAAATGGCCCAGAAACGGGAAGTAGTTCTTAGGTAGAAACGGAATCGCAGTAACATTGTTCGCTGTGATTGCACAATTAAGGAGCACTGCACGGGTTTCCTTGGGTGGTTAAACGCAGGTATCAGTGAAGGGCAGCCGGCTTCCACGTAGCGTCAGATGACACGACCGTAGCTGAGTTATGTGCCTGTATCTCCGAATACCTGGGAACTGTAGGCCTGCCACCAGTCGTACGTCACTTACTTTGCACGAAAACCTGCCCTGCTCTCTGCGTGAGATGCCACAGAACATGCCATGGCTGAAGGCGTCTAGAATTTTGATGCGCAGTTAGGAAACCAGCTGGAAACGAGCGAGCCATCACAAGAGCGAACCCCTATGTATGACATCTACAGAACCACATAGTTGTAACGGCAAGTACAATCTAGGTATTATAAGGAAGGATCTTAGGGAGGAACTGGGGAAAGTAAGAGAAATTGTGGCCAATTTAGTCGACAAAGTTATAATATTAGGCAATTACATTTCTGACATGCGCAAGAAATCTGCATCTCCTAATTAGCCTGCCCCTGCTGTGAATGAGAGACCACATGTTGTTGTGGAGATGCCCATTCCAATTCAATCACTCAATCCACCTGGACCAGATACCGTCACTGGAATGGGCCCGTGGCACTGACTAAGTGATAAAAGGTTCAAGATCATGTTAAGTGGGTCTAGAGTATCTCTGTTATTATAACTGAGCATGTGATCTCCCACCCGAGATGCCCTTGTAAAGACTGGAGGGGGGTGTCTGTACTGCTGCTCTCTATATGGTAGAGGAGGGGGCACAGAGGACCCCAGCCAAGATTCTCTATTGTGGGTAGCAATGGACGAGCAATCAAGGCCTAGCTTCTCAGGAGGTGATGCGGGTTGGTTCTTAAGTACAGTGTAGTCCCCAAGCACCCACAAAGGAATGTCCGCACACTGTATTAGTGAAAACACAGTCTTTATATAATTAAGGATCAAGGTTATATACACAATCACAATAACTCACTTTGTGCTCAGTTAATCTACAATGGCAAATATATGCAGTTCTAAGTGGTACCACAATTATTATCAGATTTCATTAAAGTGCATCAACTGTAAAATGTCACACAAATCAAATAATAAAGGTAGCCAACATAGGAGCAAAGCAGTTGGTTAGAACAATTGGCAAAATACTGGCCCTACCACTAGACATAGTTCTGTGTGGAGATCCCCCCACCTGGGCAACCAGGGCGCGGAGTCAAGGAGCTGTGTCCCAGTCTGCCTCAGTCTCTACGATCTGCTGAGAGGAGCTGCACGTCTTGTCCTGTTTCTACCTCCATTGGCTTAAAAACACCTACAGAGCGCGGAGCGTGGCGCGGAGTCAAGGAGCTGAGTCCCAGTCTGCCCCAGTCTCTACGTTCTGCTGAGAGGAGCTGCACGTCTTGTCCTGTTTCTACCTCCATTGGCTTAAAAACACCTACACAGCGCGAGCGCGGCGAGGAGTCAAGGAGCTGAGTCCCAGTCTGCCTCAGTCCGCTCCTAGCCCGCTCCTCCGCTCTCCCGCTTTCTCCACCTGACCGCGCACCCTTTTGGACGGCGGCGGTGTGAGCAATGACTCTGTCTGCAGACGGCCCATTGACCCGGAAAAAATCTTCACAGCAGGGGCGCACGCTTAACCCTTGGTTCATGATGAAAGCAGCCGCTGGCCCCAAGGTAAGCAAAGTGACCGGATGCGCACTTTTGGCTGCGAATGACTCTTCAACGATTGTGGCTACTAGCTCTTTACCGCATCCAGTTTCGTCGTTTCTCAACGAGCGATGCTCGTTATCGGTTGTTCTAATTCGACCCGCTCTGCCTACCTTTCATTCTGCTGCCTCAGCAGTCCAGTCTGAAAATCCATGTTCCTCGAGTGCCTCTGCCACCAATCTCGACTGTATTCAAGCCGCCAATGGCGAACAGCCCTCGCGCATGCTCGACGGCGAAACTGACTTGTTAGTATGCAGAGCGGCTAAGGTGGACTCATTGAGCATGTCTAGCGCTCCGATCCTCATTCCGGCTCCTCGGACTGATGACCGGGCCCCTACTATAGAACAATTGATGCAACCAGTCTTTTTGGCTACTGCGTTCTCAAAGTCCAAACACTTTACGAATGCTGTTGGCTCCTCTTTAGACAAAAGTCCTTTGTCCCATCTAGTGACGGATGCAGAACTCTTAAAGATCTCTAATCTTGATGTGGAAAATCATTTGGCTCCTTTACTGATTCCTAAACAACCTTTGAAGGCTCAATGGCTACCCATGCCTACTGCTGTTTCCACTCGCAACTTTACTGCCAAAAACATCTTGTTACAGGAGAAAACCTCTTGTTGTCCTCCTGCTCATTTGTGCTGTCCACAGACTTATTCAGCTGACGGCAAAAAATAAATGAGGCCTTCTGTTCCTATTCCATGCTTTCTGCCTACAACCAATCCAATTTGTTCCTTAATCGATCCTAGCGGACCAAAAACAGCAGGTCGAGCTGCTCTAGGAGCAGTTCTTGAAAATACTGACCCTGACAACGACAGTGCTTTAGCGTGCCAAGCACCCGATGCCGGTCGATTTTCCACGTCAATCGCTAATGAACAGTCCATAGACGCTCATCCACCAGGCACCCCTTGGTCTCTGGTGCATGAATCCAATTCACCTCCTATTCATCGCGACCAGAGTGTGATTGCTCGAGCCAGTTGCCTGCAAAGAGTCGCCGAGCTCAAGGCAAAACGCACCTCCACCATACCTCCTTTGTGTGACAACTCCATGGCGAATGCTAGTACCCCGCATCCCACGCTGCTGCAGTTCGGTGAAGAAATTCAATCGACAAACTATGCTAAAAATGTCTCTACTTTCCATCCGCACTACAATTTGGATTACTCAGTTTGCTCTTCGTCAGTCCATGATTTTGCACCTCAACCGCCTGGCATTTCAATGTCCTAGCTGCTTCTGCTGTTGCCCTAGCCCCGTTTACAAAAATCTTTGAATCTCTAATAGGGACTATAAGCGATCAAGGCGTGGCAACCTCTAACCTAACAACAAAAATCGACAAACTTGAACATTTCTCAAGTTTCCTGCAAGTTCAAATGGTGTCCATTGCTGAAAATGTGGCGAGATGGCAAGATAGGCTGAGCGATCTAGCTGCACGTCATCACTGCCAAAATGACTCCTTAATGGAGGGCTTGCTGGACTCAGTGAAATGGATGCGACAAAAATGCAACTATCTCCCCGCGGGGTTTCTCTAATACACGAGATAATTCACTTGGAACTGAACATCCTCAAGCTTTGGTTGCTCCTGCCACAGCTGCCAAATTGTCGGTCCAGCCTGACCCAATATTGAGCCCCATGGCTTCCTCTCATGAGGATTTCGATCCTAACTTGAACGATCATGGTCTAGTGCCGCAAGCGAGTAGGCTGCATTCATATGAGATCCCGACTCAAGAAAGTGTACCTTTTCCAATCTCTACGTCAGTGAACTCTTTCAATATATTTAAAGGTCCGGAAAAAACTCTCTCTACAAGTCTTGAAATTAATTTGAAAAAAACATCTGGAAAACAAGCACAGCAATCCAAAAAAAAAGTATCCCCACGAAACAAACACAACAAAAGGTAAAAAAATTCATAAGAAATATAACGACTCCAAAGAAGACAGGTTTGTTTATTCGACCAGTTCACACAACTTCTGCGACAATCATTGCCACCAACGCATCATTGAGGACAACAGGGGCTCCATTGAGACCTTCAAGGATTTCAGCAAAACGTCGGCGCATAGCATCGAACAACACCTCCACTGGAAATGTCACCTCAGATTCTTCCATTGATTTATGCAATCTATGGACCTACTCGGTTGACCTCAACAGCTCCACCAATGCTCTCTTTGAAGCACAAGCTGTTAAATCAAGCAGATCACCGATGATGAGGAGCTTAGAGGCAAGCAAAAGCCTCAAGATACCGCAATCAGGTCCCAATGCACGACAATTTTCTCCTCCAATCAAGAAGGATCCTCAGCAACCTCTGAGCTCAAAGCTAAATCCTAAACACACGTTGAATCAGTTAAAATCGCGTTTGCCTCAAGCTCAGCGAGTTTCCGGACCTGTCAACCTTGAGAATCCATCCTGCAAGTGGAAACTTCGTCTTCAAAACATTCATTCGGATGGCAACAAAGTTAATTTAAATCGAGCAAATATTCTAAAATTATTTGCTTGTATTCCACCATTGCAAGCTATTTCATCAGACGACATCAAAATTGTGGAATACTTAACTGAAATGTCTTTCGATCAAGTTCTTCTTCACATTTCATCGGCTGCGGTGAAAAATATGCTACTCCATGCAAACGAGGATCTCTTGCTTTATGGTTTTGATCTCACTCTCGAACCGTCTGCCACGCGATCCGTTCCATCCTTCAAGGCAAATCTTGATCAAGATGAAAGACACAGAGCCGCTCAGCGTTCAGCACTGCGCCAATTTCTAGCTTCATCACCTGACAATCTGGATGCTGCCACACATCAGTTATTTGAAAGAAGGGCTAACAACATGAGAAGATTCCCAAATGGACCACGAAAATAACAATGAGCCAACGCCATACAACAAGACTTAATCCTACTGTCATAGAACACGAGAGGATTTATGCATCTGTTCAATACATTTCAAGAACCTCTGGAGAACGTGTTTGTCATATGCTTACAAGAAACGTGGCTATGGGACCCCCTACCCGCGATGGATTCACTATTCTGATAAACCCGGCTGGAAAAAACCCTAAGGGCCGAACTTTTGCAGGTCTGATAACACTTTTGAAAATCCAGAACTGGTGGTCGTTAGTAGCCTCTTCGAATCCAAATCCTTTTGTGCAAAGTACTTTGATCAAACTTTCGCTCAGATCCACCTTTTCAAACCTCTTAATAATTAATGTATACTGGAATCCCGCTATGATTTCATCAACATCCTTCATCCAGTCAGTATTGAATGAAATCGATCATACCTTTCTAGGCTATGACAATGTCTCCGTGATCATCTGTGGCGACCTTAATTGCAGTTGGTTTAAATTGGATCCATCTACCAAGTTAAACGTTCGGCAACTGTCAGATGTTAAATGGATCAATAAAAGGTGACCTTCCAGCTAACCCTACGTGGCATAGTATGTCGCGAACAAGTACTCTTGACTATATCTGGACCTCTATGGACCTTTTTGACAAAGCCTTTTCTCCCAACGTGCAGCCAATGTCATTTAGCGATCACGACATGCTGCGGCTTGTTTGGCGTGAAGAGCATTGCAACATGTCAGCAAACTACTCTTCCCAACTACAAACGAATGCTGCAGGCAACCGATTGGTAACCAATGGATCTGCAATTGCTTTTTCAAGCCACAGCTTAAATTCACTCCAGATAGTAGAATATACGCCTTTGCTGACGGACCACACCCTGAAAATTTCTAACTCAAGAATTTTTGGCTCATCGCCGAAACGCCTATATAGTGCTGAAATAGCATCGGCAAAAAAACTACTAAGGAAAGACCTTCGACAAATCAAAAGAGAGCTGAGCGATCCATGCTGTAAGGCAAGGAAAGTCAAGGATCGGCGGCAAACATATCGAAATTGGCTAAGATCACACTCGACCATTATTGATCAAAGACGAGCAGAAACAATGCTAAAGCTACTAGCACTGAAAAATACACGCGAAATCTGAGACATTTTGAATAAGGGCCGATCCAAATCCATTCCAGCAATCTCTAATGAAATTACAAGTAATAAATGGCGAGAATACTTTACTTCAATTTATGAAAAACCTGCATGCGAAGATTTCACGCCGTTTGATGTGACAACTTGTACTTGGGATATTACGCCTTCCTGCAAAGAGCTTGAATATGCAATCTCCAAGCTGAAGAATTCAAGTGCTGCTGGACCAGACCAAACTTCAAATCTCATGCTCAAAAAGCATAGTGTACACTGGGCCAAATTTATCCATGAGCTGTTTTCCCAGATTACAAATAGTAAGAAGCTTCCTTCCTCTTGGTTCAAAGCAATTGTAGTCCCTATATACAAGAAGGCCAGTCGGGCTGATCCTGCGAACTATCGCCCGATTGCCCTTCTCCATCGGAAATTTTTTGGATCCTTCCTGCGCCAACAGCTGGTGAATTGGGCACTCTCAGCTGGTAAATTTGATTGCCGTCAAACAGGCTTTACTAAACTTGTAGAGCCTGATGTGAATCTCACAATCTTGTCAATTCTAAAGTTGTCAGCAATGGATGCAAAAAAAAGAATCTTCTTTGCATTTGTCGATCTTCGACAAGCATTCGACGCCATCAACCGGAGCAAACTATGGGTCAAAATTACGCTCTTGGCAATGTCCAGATCACCTGTTAGAACCCATCATTGCCCTGCACTCTAACACTTCCATTCAAATAAGAGTAAACTCACAAGGCGACCTCACGGACTCAATACAAACATTCAAAGGCGTCAAACAAGGCTGTCC
The DNA here is from genome assembly GCF_040938575.1 of Ambystoma mexicanum. Classification (NCBI taxonomy): domain Eukaryota; kingdom Metazoa; phylum Chordata; class Amphibia; order Caudata; family Ambystomatidae; genus Ambystoma; species Ambystoma mexicanum. The sequence goes on along the minus strand of NC_090931.1, from coordinate 1,276,813,045 downwards.
CCTTGCAGCAGATCTTTTAAAACTTTTTATAGCTGATTTACCGGAGTGGCTAAAGTCTGTCCATTGCTTTCCTCCCAAGCTAAACGGATCTTTTGTTAACCACCTGGTCTATGCAGACGACATAGTGTTGGTTGATCAAACACAAATTGGCCTCCAACATCTTCTTTCCCGCCTGCATGAGTTTCTAACTGCTAATGAATTGTGTCTAAATGCAGAGAAAACAAAAATCATGTGCATCGGACAAATCGTGTCAAAGAAGGACAGGTCCTTCCGATGGTGCATAGAAAAAAAGGCCCTAAATGTCGTCAAGTCAATCCGTTACCTAGGTGTAATGGTTAACGACTCGATCTGCGAAGCTGCCTGGACTAGCGATTTGGTGGACAAAACAAAAATTCTGAGTCTCCAAGCTGCCAAAATTAATAAGGACTGTGGGAAATTTTCCATCTCTCCCGTAGTAATGTTTTACCTTCAAAAAGTAATTCCAACACTTACTTTTGGCGGCGAAGCAGCCTTGAATGTCAATCACAACCTATGGCATAAACTGGAAGGAAAATTCTGGAGGCCTGTTTTGGGCCTTCCTAACTACATATCTATGTCAGCCTTGAGATATGAGCTAGCCTTGAACTCAATCTACATGACAATTGTCTGGAAATCTCTGTCTACCTTACGCAAAATGCGACTCGGTTCTTCCATCCCGGCATACAACATCTTCGAGACGGGAAAATAATCTGTCGATAATTCCCTTATCCATGTATGGAAACTCAAACTAAAAGCAATTATGGATGAAGCAAGTATATCGGAAGAAGAGCTAATCCTTCGCCCACAACACGCTAAAAAGAAGCTAGCAATATGGAATTGGATTACAATTTATAACTGCCATTTAGCTCTTAAATCTACCTTGCCTACTTCCAGAAGTTTGGTCAAACTACATTGTCAACCAAAATATCTCACGAATTGTCCATCTCGTCATCATAGGGCACAGTTTCTAAGATTCCGATTGAACGCTCTAAACACAAATGAAATGCTTTGGCTGCGTAAGAATAAAGAAACAGTCAACAACAATTGCCGATTTTGCAAATCAACAGAAGTCGAGACCTTAAAGCACCTAGCGACTGCATGCCCAATTTTGACTGATCTTCGTGAAGTGCATCTAAGTGAATTTAAACAACAAATATATATGTCCGACGATTGGTGGGAACACGTTGTAGCAGGTCACAACATCAAGCTCTCCTGTAATTTAATCAACTTCCTTGACGAAGTCTTAAAGTCAGTCCCTAAATGAACTTCATGAGTAACCGAAGGACATGTCAAAACAGCTTGTGTTTTCTCTCTTTGACCTTGTATCATCATAGTCCAACTTTGTCTGTCAAAACTGATTTTGGCTCTTTTTAGGAAAGAGAAGAGAATTTATTTTCGAAATGTAACAAAAGCTTGGTATAACATATCAAGTTGAAGTTTTACAATAAAATAAAATAAAATATAAAAAATAAAGATATACTACAAGCCTAGTCCATATAATGTTCAATGAGTCTTATTTGCTTCTAAAGTGTTTCTACCACCTGAATGTACCTGGAATAGCAGAGTTCCTTGAGGAGGCGTCTATGGAACCTTCTTGAGTGACTCCCTTTAAAGCAGGAGCCACGGATCGGCGATGGGCCTTGAAGAAAGTGAACTTGGTGTTGATGATCGTCAATGGAAAGTTTGGTGGCATTGAGGCAGCAGCTTTGATCCTGATGGTGCTCGTTGACGAGTTGAAGACGTCCTGCAAGGATGAGGAGTGCGTGGCACCTCAATGTCGATAGTTCAGGACCGCAAAGAGTTTGTGAAGAACTGTGGCCCAGCAAGGGCGTCAAGTCGTCCGGCATCTCTATGGTCTTTGGGTGGCGGGAAACCCACCTGCGGAGGCTCCTGGGTGCGTCGACGGCCTGGCCTTCACTGGCGGGATAAGGCAGTCGGCGGTGCGGAAGAGCGTGTCCGAGAATCAAATGTCTTAGGCGAAGGAGCGTTGCGGCTCCAGTTGTTGACGGCACGGGGTCAAACAGTCCCCTCTTCTGGGAAACTAACTTCGACGGGCCTCCAGCGGTTATAGCAAACCTGCGAACCCTGGTCGACGACGATGGACGGCTGTCCAGTGCTTCTCTTCGTTTCTCATCGGCGGTTCCCGTCTCCGGCTGCCAGTCTTTCGTAGGCTGACTTCCAGGGCGCTTCGGCGAAGATTAGTGGTGCAGGATGGTCTCTCGTAGCTCGGGAAGAGGGCACCTAACCAGGTCCTCTCTGGATCAGTTCTTGAAGACACAGGAGCGTTCAGATCGGTGAAGTAGAGCAACAGCACTACTTCTCTTCCAGCAGGGCTTCAAGGTTAATCTCCAGTTTCAATGTCAGTTTCAACTCCAGCTTCTGAACAAATTTTAGCAGTGAGAGGCCCCCAGATATACTGTTGATCTCCCGTTCACTCTGCTGGGTCACACTCAGGCAACCAATCACTCAGAAGGGCATTCAGGCAGTCAGTCAGCCAATCAGGCGCACAGTGCATTCAGGCCATTCTTCTCCATCCAGATACTCACAACACAGAATGTGGATTTGGACAAGTATCACGCCATGCAACACTACACACTGCATTCATACCAGATTCGGTCAGGGCAGTCTCAGTCATTGTGTCAAACACCAGATACTAGACATCCACAGCATAGAATGTGTATTCGTCACACACTCCATTCACCCAGGTCCCACCCCCAGGCGTACCCACAACATGCGGTCGTTGGAAAGGCTCCACACAGTTTGGTCGACACTTCCCCACACTACCATATATGGAACTTCCACCCAACAGCCATTCAGGGGGAAGGGACAGAGTCAAGGCTTCCCGGGACTTCGGGAAAACCAAGGTAACAGGCGATGGAAGGCAAGAGGCCACGGGGCCATCTTGTTTTCATCAGGAATCTACTGATTCCAATGACAGGGCCTGGGCATCCCAAAATAGAGGATGCTCAGAGCACCTGTCAAATTCAGCATGGAGCTGCCACCAGCTCACACCCTGCTCTGTGGGCCACACACAGGTGCCCAAAAACATACACTAGGGGCACATGGTTGTACCCCAACCCATGGGTCCCATAAGGGTATCCCATGGGTCTGTACACCAAACCAAAAGAGAGAGCTGCACCGCCAGGAGTCACACATGAACTCCTGCCTCGGAAAACACGACAGAACACACAATAAAAAGCAATAAAGGACAAGGATACGGAGGCCCTGTCCCTCCGATGCATTTCAGCATCACAGTCACCCCCTCCCAGACTGAGGTTAGGGTGCCTAATCTCCCACAAGATAGACACCCTCATCCAGACGGTCAACATACCTTCTGGAAAGGCCATATGCCTCTTCCCTGGTCTATGCTCTATGGTGAAGTCTAACCCTTGCAGGCTAATGGACCACCTGAGCAGTGGAAAACACGACAGACCGCACGATATAAAGCAACAAAGGACAAGGATACAGAGGCCCTGTCCCTCTGATGCATTTCCAGCATCACAGCCCTCCCAGAACCTTCCCCAGACAAGACCACCCTGGGATGATTCTTGCCGCTCTGATAGGACAAGAAGGGATATCATTACATTGGGACAAGCTAGCAGAATTTAGGAAAATTACATCTGTTTACTTAAGTAATGTCCTGGGTTTTATGAAAGCCAGGAGAGACTGATCAACAAGAGCATACACTGGATTCGTTTTGGCCGGGGGTGCCTCTTCGTTGTAAGAGTGGATATAGTCACCTGCATAAGAGAAAGTATGGCGGAGCACCCCAGAGACTTCATCTAGATGATTCTGAAGGACAAAGCCATTGTTGAAGGGCTATTGCCCATTGAAGTTAGTAATTACCCACTGTGAAGGCATCATGAAGCAAGACACAGACAACAGATTCAAAGTTCAAACAAAATATGTTTAATAACTTAAATGTCAGGATGGTGTAAAACCTAATTTGCCCTATGCTAAATTGGTATTTGCCAACCTAACGAAACTAAGGACAGTCAGTTAGTTCAAGATCTGTTTGTGTTCAAAACCTATACTTGCCCTCACAACTAAAGCTAAACAATGTGTAGGGATGTCAACAACAAACAAAATAGTGTTCCAAATAAAGTTCTGTGCATCGTCCTGCTCTAGTCTTACTTTCCTGCTCCCCTTCCCCAACTTCAAAGCAGTTCCAAAAAATAAAGCCTTGGGGCTCCCTTCCCAAGTAGACAACAAAGTTCCAAAAAGGCCTTAGGGTTCCCTTCCCCAAGGCTACAACAGTTCCAAAAGACTTAGGGTTTACTTCCCCATGAAATCAGCTATTCTGGCTTGCCAATGTACAATCAGTTCAAGTCTCTTAATTCTCTCGACCAGTTTCAGGTCACCTTTGTAAACCTTCAGGTTCAGTTGATACAGAATGCTATCTTTCATATTCACTTCAGCAATCTTAGTTACAAGTGAAGATTCTTTACCTGGACTTTCCATGGCTTTCGCACACAGGGTATCCTTGGTATCCTTGGTCTAGGCACAGTTGTCAGACCACACGGTCCACCCATTACAGGTCACGCAACCGATAACCCTAGGTTTCTTGCCAACACAGGTTTCTCTTTCACCACAGTTGTGCTTTAGTTTGCATTCAGTCTGAATTCTCCTTGCCAGTCTTTTGGCTGTGCCACAGTGTGTTCTTCTATACAACTTACTCTGTGGTGCTCACTTTCTTACACCACATTGCCTTCACAAACTTCATAAGTGTTCATCACTTGCTTTTCACTTTATTGATTACGTTTCATTCTTTGCCTTTAAAATGTTCATCACGTCTGTTTCACACCTGTTCTCATTTCATTCATGGACTTTTGCTTCAGTTCGATATTCAATAATGCTTTTAAAGCATTCCTTTAATTCAGTATTCAATAATATATTCTTCTCTGTTAAGTTCCTTCACTTTAAAGTTCATCGTTTGTTCGTAGGATCAAAAAAATGCCCCTTTCTGTGGGTTCACTGACACTTGCACATTCGTTTCCATTCAATCAGCATCACCATATGCCTTGCATCCCGGAACGAGTGTTCCCTCTGATTCACTCTCTCTCTCCTCAGCTCCGCATACACGTCTCTGTGTGTCTGCAAGCAGCACTCTCCTGCTATGAATCCCACTGTGGGTTGACGGTAGCTCCGCCTCTCACTCGCAGACGCTACCGGTAGCCTGCAGAACCTGTGAGTCCTCCGTGCCCCATAGCTCTGGCTGCGGGCAGCAGGCAGAGGGGACTCTGTCAGCCTTGCTCCTTTCAGGGCGTGCTCAGGTCCTGCTGTCACAGTTTATGTCTGGCAAAAACTGGCGTCCTGGCCTCAATGCAGGACCCTCCTTGTCAGCCTCCTTCTTTGTAGGAATTCACCCCTTTCAGGCCCGTCTCTCCTGGCCTGGCACCTCTCCTACTGGTTTCCCCTTCCTTGTTGTCGGCTCCACCTGTTGTGCACCTGTGACCTATTAACATGTTGCAGGTGCAAGCCCTGGTGTTCTCTGGACATCCTTGATGCTCACAATAGTTTGCAGGCCTCTTCCTTGTCTGAGTACCAGAGTGATGTAACTACATGTTAGCGTGTACAACTCCAAGAAGCCTCTTCTTCATCCCAGCATTAGAGTGGTATGACTGAGGGGAAATGAAAGGAAGTGATTGGCAGCAACCTTTAAAGATAGGGGGAGGGTAAGGTTTGCTCTCACAAGGCAAAGAGGGATACCATGACTCGCCTAAAGACAACCTCTCCCCAATTCCCAAGGACTCTCCACCCAGGTGATCCTCCTTCACAGCTCCACCTTAAGGCTCAGGATCCAAGTATGATGGCCTTTCCCTGGCCACCTGAGAAGAGGATCCGAGGTGAGTAGGTGTGAGGATGCCCTCAAGTTTCTCACATCACTGTAAGCAAGTCATGGCATCAACAGTAAGACAGATACAAGTGACCATAGTTCAAGGGTGTTTATTGAACTTCAAAAAGGGTATGATAAACACATATATAAACCTAAATCTACAGATGTGAGCAAGCTACGACCATCAAATAATAAAAATGCAGTCCTAGTGGTGTCTTGTCAAAATAAAAGGGCCTATACTAAAAAACCTATTGCCAATCCTTACCTCTAAATAGAAATAGATTGGTGAATAATGTTGTGAAAGAAAGAAGTGCTCAAAATTATATTTAAGTTTTTCCTCACTGTTGGCCTCCCTTCCCGACATTTTCAGCATGGGATAAGGCGGCTCACTCGAGCGTAGCACAGTCTCTGGCTTCTTTAGCATGAGGTTACAGTTCAATCAGCATCAGGGCCTTCGGAGAGTAAGTCTCCTTGCTTTCTCAAAGTTTCTTCACTCTTCACACATTGGGTGACTCACTCTCCACCCCAGATCTCACTCAGCCGGGCTCAGGTCCTTTTAGCATAAGGTTATGCACAGGCTTCCCTCTGCCGTGCTCGAGCCTGTTTTTCACCTTTCACTTTATCACACAATGTTCGTAAGTTATTCTTTTTCGGGTGACTCACGGTTCACCCCGGATCACCCTCAGCCGGGCTCAGATCCCTTCAATACAGTTAGTCTCCCTCAGCCGGGCTTGGACCAATGTTAATTTTACATCAAGAATCGAAGACTTTTGAATGTGCACAGGGTTTTGCAGGACCACTTCGATTTCACAATTCTCTTTCTTTTAACGTTCGCACCCTTTTGGTCGGATACCTAACAGAGACTTTCGAATGAGCATCCACGTGATGCCGGGCCACTCGGTCTACTGTATCATATTTTAGCTTCAAAGTTCATTCACTCATCTGCTGTTTTAATAATCTTCTTCATAGAATTGTGCTGCTCGCAGCCTTGGTTTCCACACAGACCGGTCTGGTATCAGTCTCCTCAACTCACCGGCTGTGCTGAATTCACTGGTGCTGCTTTGTTGTAGGAGCCAAGGACAGAACCACAGCGCAAACAGTTCCCCTCCCCTTGACTATCTACGCAGGAGAGCCCTGGGTACCGCCAACACACAATGCAGGACTGTTGAGCTTTTATTCCAGGTCTTACGTTTCCTATTCTCGAAGGCTCATGGAAGAGGCAGTCTTTCGGTGAAATGGTCAAGGGCACCTACCTTCTTGCAATCCTCTGAGGGTCTTGCTGTCATCTGCCTCATATTAAACTGCCATCTTGGAACTGCTGCTTCCTTGTGTGCTTTTCCTCGCTCAGAGTGTGCTTTTATGCTCCACCTTTTATCCGTGTGGGGAAGTGTGATGGAAGTCAGGTATGTGTAATGATCAGTAATTGCCTGACCATTGTATTGGGACATGTCAGGTATATGGCATGAGTGTTAGTCCGTTTCTGCTCACAGTGAGTTGTCTACGGGAAAGTGTTTGCGTCGGAAAAGGGGGGGTGGGTTGAGTCCCTACTTATCCTACCTGGTAGAGTGGGGTAAAGGTGTTACAGGGAAGGGGATACCGCGTCTCGCCATTCGGTGTCCCACTTCCACTCCCCAAATACCCTTTATCCAGGTGATCCTCCCGCACTGGTCCACCCCCAAGAACTGTATCCAAAAGCGATGGCCGTGTCCTGGCCACCTGGATGACAGATCCCCAGGGACTAGCGGGTGAGACACCTTCAGGTTTCTCACATCACCCTCCACTACATCAATCTCCTTATGGCCCTGTGCACGAAAGGGCCATGCACTGGGGTTTCTAAGGACAGGGCACATTGGCGGCGGTAAGGAGGCGATGCCAATGACAGAAGGATTGGAAAGTGTAGATTATTGCCCCGTGCATTATAACCAATAGATCAGTACCTGGTGGTTATAAAGTGCTGTCTTGGAATGTGTCGGGCATCGAGAAGCACTTGACAAATTCCGACTGGAGATCATTTATTCAGAACTACAATTTCATGTACATGCAAGAGACCTGGGCTCTGTCACCAAATGATTTGCAAGATTTTAGGACATTCAATACCCCAGCAACTAAGGGTACGAGGGGTAGACCATTGGGGGGGAGCTATTAACTTTGGTAGAGACAGAGTTTGACGGGGAGACTGAGTTTAGTGAATCGAGCTCACAGGACTTTCATTTAATAATCACCAGGAACAAGAATGGGCATATCCTACTTGTTTTTAATGTGTATAACCGTCCATATGGGGGAAACCCATTGAAGACCTTGCTTCTCATGCATGAGCTTATTTCCATCTGGGACCATTGGAAGGCCAATAAACTCCATCTATTGGTCTCAGGAGATTTTAACTTACAATTCAAACCCCTTAAAGAACTAGAGGGGCTGTGGGATGAGCAAGACTTGCTTTGGGAGATCCCAAGTTGGAAAGCACATCACCCCTCCCGGGTACATACATTTGCTATGGACTGGGCCCGCATCTTGCAAGGGCTTAATCTAAGGGCCTGTAATGGTCGATTTAGTACAGATCAACCGGCCCAGAATACCTTCTTTGGCCATGAGAGATAATCCAGAATTGATTATATCCTAATATCGGTTAGTGATTGGGGACTGGCTGATACATTTTCAATCCTGGATAAAAGGGAAAGCGACTACAAGCCTTTAACTGTAACTCGTCACTTATGCAAGGTTTATGTGGACCACTTAACCCTGTCTTCATCTATTAGAGTAACAGGTCACGCTCGCCGTACAGTTAAGTGGGATAGTTTGATCTCTAGTGGGGCCAAACATTTGTATTGATATAACTAGTGAGGATGAACTGTTGGTGGAATTTGACAGCTTGGTTTCGAGTCTATTCCCCATGTTCACTCGGCCAGCCATTGAGATCATGAGAAGGACACTAAAATATGATGGGTGGTTTGATAAAGACTGTCGGGCAGCCAAGAGGGAGCATATGCAATGTTTGGCAGCTGATGCATCATTGCAGAGCTAAATAAGTCTAAAGTCAATAACCAAGGCAAAGAAAGAGGCTTATCATAAACCTAAATGGGTAGACTTGTTAGAGGCAGATAGAGAGGGCAATGCCAAGGCTTTTTGGTGTCTGGTTGTGGATAAAAAAGGAACTGATGTTAATACACTTTCTTGTGGCATCACCCCAGACAATTGGCTTAAATATTGTTTAGGTCTTTACGGAGCCATTGATGAAAACGAGTGTTACATACCTGGGGGGGGGAGACAGCAGGTGGGGCTTTGGGGTGGTGCAAAGGTGGGAGCCTAGTAACCACAATTAATTAAAGAGGTTCAAGAAGCTATTAGTAGCTCTAGAGGCAATAAAGCACCAGACCCAGAAAGAGTGCCTATTGACTTATTGAGGGACAAGTCCGATATTTGGGCTCCTATTCTGTGGAAGGTATTCACAGCAGTGATACAATTCAATAGGGTGCCTGAATATTGGTGCACTGCAGAGATCATGCCTATCTATAAGAAGAGTGAAAGAGATACAATGGCTAATTATAGGCCAATTTCATTATTAGATGCCTTTGGGAAAATCTATGCAACAGTAATTCTCTACGAACCTGCTGGCCTGGCTATCCACCAACAATCCTATTAGTCATCTTCAGGTGCGATTCCAGCAGCGGACCAGCACCATCGACAAATGCCTCTGATTATCCCTAATTCCAAAAAAGCATACAATCCTGAAACAAATGAGAATATACACTGTGTTTATAGACTTGCGGACTGCGATCGATTGTGTACCGCAAATCCAGCTATGGAAAGGGCTAGTAGATGGGGGGTGTCTGAAACTCTCATCATGGCTCTCTCCCAGCTTTACACAGATTACACAGCTGTAGTGCGGTGGGGAATCGCTAGGGAGGCCACCAGGGGTGTTGCTAGGTCTGGAAAAGATCAGGGGCAGAGCTAATCTCGGGACTGGCGGGACTCGGGGCTAGCTAGCCTTTTGGTTGGAGCCCCTGAGCTTCTATCCGGGGCTACAAACAAAAGACACTGGGCTATAGCCCCCCCAGATCACACTAGCAACGCCTCTGGAGGCCACTGGTCCATTCAGGATTGAAAGGGATGTGCAGCAAGGATGTGCCCTTGCCCCATTACTGTTTGGTTTATACATAAATACAAGTACAGTTAAATTACTTAGCAAATGCTCTGTGGAGAGGTTTGATTCCCCAAGGCTGGGTGTTGATCTGTATTCAGCGTTAGTCTTCGTGGACAACACTGTTCTGCTGGCTAATTCTTCGATGGGAATGAAAGGCAACCTTTGCTGCTGTGTTAACAAATGTCAAGTTAATGCTATCTTTAAATAAAGACAAGACTAAGGTAATGTTGTTTAGTCCCAAAAGTTTGAAACCCTGTATTTGCCCACTAGAGGTAGAAGGCACGAAATTGCAGCAGGTCGACTTTTATGACTATCTTGGGGTAAGGTTTTTAGATACTGGCTCTTGGTCTGCCCAGATTTAAAAAATCCTGCACAATTTTGGAGAAAAACAGAATTATGGAGAAGGTGCGGTCTCATCAGCAATTAATATATACAAAGTGCAAACTGCCTCAGCCGCTTTATATGGTGTGGAGCTATAGGGTTAATTATGAAAACAACAAATGTGTAACTATTGAAAATAAATTCTTGAAGTCGCTCCTCCCGACCGGACCATTGCACATGGAGTGTGGACTGACACCAATTTCAAGCTTGATAGCCCTGAGGCCGATTTTATACTGGATTGGGTTTGGGTGACCCCAGAGCTTACTAAATACTGGGAGAACCTGAGTTACATATCGGGTTCTGTGGGCGGGAAATCTTTGCCCTGGGTGAAACATATTGAGCAGCAAGCGAGAAACCTTAACCTAAGTAACATATGGGCAAACCCGAAGCCCCTAACCAAAAGCAGTACGTGTGAGGTGAAAATTGCAGCCCAACGAGTAACATTAGAGAATCTAGATAATTCCTGTTTAAGCTTGAAGGTTGGAGTGCAGTATTTATCTTTGAAGAATGACCTCAGCCAAGAGAAATATCTGGATTGTACAACACTGGCTTATGCATAAGCACTTTTCATGGAGTTCAGAACTGCCTCTCTCAAGGGCGCAACATTCTAGCACTGATACCTGTCCGCTGTGCGGTATCGATACAGAAACCATTATGCATTTTATATTATTGTGTGAGCCTCTTAAAGACCTGAGGACTAGGCATCTGATCCCGCTGCTCAAGAATGCTCGAGTTTGTAGAGCAAGGGATACATTAGTGTTGTGTCAAACGACAACTGAGTCAAAAGTTGTATTACAGGTGGCGACATGTATTCTTTATGCGTGGAGTCGTAGGAACTACCTGATTAGTCGGTCGTTGGACAGTTGATGATCTAGTAACTTCTTCTAATCTATATTACATTTCTATTGCATTTTATCTATGGCACCTACTGTAATATCTTACCATTTTAACTGTAAACTCTTATTTTATGTATTTTTAATAACTGAACTGTGGTTTGTATAATGTGTATGCTGAAAACCGTGTGTTGAATAAATCTTGATGAAATGAATGAATGCTATCGGACCATGGAACCCCCCCCCAACCCCCAAAAAAGAATAATATATAAATAATGACTGTGCTCATGCGCTTTTTAGCTTTGTAAGTAGTTCTGATTTGCTTGTTCTGCATTCAGTCCTTTCTAGATTCATATTGTTTCCATTTTCTTAAAATACATTTGCGGATCTGTTTTCTCCCTGATTTCTTTTCAGACTTTTTCAATAAAAAAAACGAAATCTTTTGTAAAGGTTTCTTTGTGCCACGGTTTTCAGGGGGAAAATGTTCAATGGTTTAGTGATGGGGATTCCCACATATATTCTTTGCCATGCCAATTATTATTATTTTTTACGTCTAAAAGTCAGGTGTTACAAACATCCACAGATAATATGATTTATAAACCAATATCCAGCTTCTATTTTCAAGCATTATTTAAAGGAGCAATTGGTTGTACGAGCTTAATCCTATATGTACCCTCACCTGACAAACAAAATGCAAACTCAACCCCCAAGGCCCTAAACTATACCATTGCACCATCTCTGCCGTGGACCTCTTCAATCATTCTCTCCACCACCCAGTGTCGCAGGGACCTGCACTCAACCTCCAAGGCCCTATACCATTGCACCATCTCTGCCGTGGACCACTTCAATCACCAGGTCAAAGGCCTTAAAACCTCATCCAAGACTCTCTTGGAGTCAGTCCTGGCGCCTCTGGCGCCAGGCTCATAACCATCATAAAGACCTACATTAGAATGGGACTATTTACTTGGGACTATTTAACTTGGTGGGGGTTCAGCCAACATGGAGGCACACACATAGCTAAGTTACAAGGAACTGAGCTATGCAGTCTAGTCTTTTGGGTGTGGCAGGCCTGGGACTACTTTACCTGGACTACTTTGTGTGTGGCAGGCATGGGACTATTTTACCTGGACTACTTTACCTGAGACTATTTAAACTGCACCCAAACAGCAGAATATGCTTTGCGCTATTCTGCTATGGGCAGCGTAACGCTCACCGTGTCCAGTTCTTTGATTCCAGCTTACCTCAAACCAAGGACCTGCAGAGAGAGAAAGAACACTATGAAACTTACCTGGAACAGTATCCTGTCTTCAATCCATCGCTGACTTCAGTTCCACTCACCTGAAAGTACGAACTCCATCATCCGGCACCGCATGCATCCTGGAATACCATAACGTGGAAAGAGGAGAAAGAAAGACAGCATTAGTAAGCGTTTACTCACGTTTTCTCCCCAATGAAGAAGGCCACACAATCCTTACCTAGGTAGTCATCTCCTGGTCAGTATCATTGCTGGAACATTACGGTGCTCGGCCAAGAACATTGCAACCTGCAAGGAGAGAAAAGACACAGGTTAGCAATATAAAAGGCGAAACAGTGCCACGCATCGTGCATTACTCACAGCACAGCATCACGCACACCGCACTTTCGCCTACCAACCCATGCTAATCTTCAAACTGCAAGACAACACCAAAATACCTTTCCATACCTAAAAGGAAAGAAGCAAGACATTATTATTTGAACTAAGAGGAACATAAGAACTGCATATAAAGACTGTAAAGCAGCAAACCTACGGAGTCGCAGCAGGCCTGGATTCCCACAGGGGGCTTGCACCAGTGAAGTAACTTGGTCACTGCTCGCCCCCCACATCTACATGCCCCTGCCACGAGGAGCAGGACGGAGAATCCACCTTTTACAATATTAAGGTGAGGAGAAGGTCCAAGGGGGAGGAAGGAGTTGAGGCCAAGGGGAGTGGGAAAACATAAAGACAATCTGGTATTGAATCCAGCTCTTCTATATTGCAGACCCATCTTTAACCATGGGCCTTACCAAGGGACCAGAAGAGGGTTTGAGAGTGCAAATCATCCAACCAGGGCTGGGTGGCATCCCCGTGGATACCAGGTGAGCGTAACAGAACACAAAGCCTCAATAATATTGTCCAACTGGGCGTCATGGAAACTCCAGAGACTGACCAGTTAGTTCAATTGTTGGTACAATTACGTGCTGAAGTACATTCAGCCAGGCAAGAAACCAACACTCTTAGGAGGGATTTGATTGTTACTAAGGATCGTACCGATGAAATAAGTAAACAATTGCTCCAATCACAGGCAGGACAGACCCCATTGCCTGGTAACATTCCGCCAGCACCAGTACCAACATTCTTCCACCAATCCAGTACAAATAGCCCTTCCTGGGGCAGTTCCTTTAGCTCCACCTGAACGATTTACAGGGGACCCCAAGAAGTATGCAACGTTCATGAACCACTGTCGTCTTCATTTCCTTTGCAGACCTGGCTCTTTTCACCAATCGCGGGTTGCTTTTGTCTTGTCATATCTGAGTGGCAGTGCTGCGGATTGGTCGGTACCCTTGGTAAGTCAGGATAACCTGTTGTTACATGACTTTGGGGGTTTCCAGATGGAAATGGAAAAACTCTTTGCTCGTCATACGCAAGGCCAGGCATTAGACAACAAACTTTTGTCACTCCGTCAAGGAAGTCAAGACTTGCTTACATATATAGCAACATTTAACAGACTAGTCGTTGAAGCTGGGTGGCCTGAGGAAAAAAGGACCACACTATTTCATCGGTGTCTATGAGGGGAACTAAAGGATGTCCTTGCTCAAGTGGTTAACCCACCTAAAGATTGTGGAGAATCAACCTTGTGGTGCAATTAGATAACAGATTACAAGACCGAAAAGTGGCACGGATAAGGTTAGACACTCGAGCTGTGTATGTCCGGTCAAAGGATAATGTTCCACGTACATTGGAAAACACGGTAGAACCCATGCAAATTGGAGATGTACGGCCCCCTTTAACTAAAACTGAAAGAGACAAGAGAAGGCAACAGCAATTATGCTTATATTGCGGAAAATCAGGCCACTTCCTCAAAGAATGTCCAGTGAAACCACCAAGGAGAATTGTTGGAGCCACAGAGAAGGAAGATAATAACAAGGAGTCGGAAAACTACCAAGCCTGGCAAGCGTAGAGGTCCGCTTGTTGAGCGAGAAGGATGAGCCACAGACCTCACACTTTGCATTACCAGTAATTTTGATCAATCACCAACAACTATCTCAGATGCATGCTGTTGAAGCATACATAGACAGCGGAGCAGTTGGGCATTATGTAGACCCAGATCTGGCAGCAGAGATGGGTCTTCCCTTATGCTCTAAGTCAACTACTGAAAAAGTTACTACTGTTAAAGGGACATAAATAGCTTCCGGACCAGTAAGTCAATGTACAGAAGCACTAACCCTACTGTGCCAGGATGGACCCCGAGAATCTATTGCATTCGATCTTATCAAAGTTCCTCAGTTTCGACTAATCTTAGGGATGCCATGCTTGGTAGCTCATAACCCTCTAATAGATTGGCGTGCCAAGAAGTTGGCCTTTTCCGATGATTGTGCTTGCACCTTTTATTATCAAGAAAAGGGGAAAACAGACTTATGTACATCTGCTACTCCCAGTAGGGCGGCGATTGTACTAGGTGTAACTAGTACTCTACCAAATGAATACCAAGATTTTGAACACGTGTTGCAGAAAGAACAAGCCAATACTCTACCACTGCACAGGCCCTACGATTGTCAGATCGACCTCATACCTGGTGCACAAATTCCTTGTGGTCAAATCTATGCACTTACTGAACCAGAAAACCTCCATTTGAAATCTTATCTTGAACAGTACCTGGCAAATGGATTTAACCGCTCATCTAATTCACCGGCAGCCAGTCCCTTATTCTTCGTACCAAAGAAGGAAGGAGATTTAAGGACTTGCATCGACTATCGCGCATTAAACCAGATCACAGTAAAAAACGTTATCCACTGCCCCTTATTCCCGAATTATTCGATCAAGTCAAAGACGCCCAAATCTATACCAAACTGGACCTTGGGGGGGGGGGGTACCATCTTGTTCGAGTGAAGAAAGGAGACAAATGGAAAACCGCCTTTCGTACCAAATATGGCTTGTATGAATACCAGGTAATGCCTTTTGGACTTTGCAACGCTCCTGCCGCATTCCAGTACTTTATGAATGATGTTTTGTGGGAGTTAATCGACGTTTGCACCCTGGTTTACATTGATGACATCTTAGTGTATTCTGCTGCAAAAGAAGACCATGTCAGGCATGTCCGCTCCGTCCTTCCTAAACTCTGCCAACACAAACTGGATGCTAAACTCGAAAAATGCTCTTTTCTTGTCACCGAAGTGGAGTTCCTCGGTTTTATCCTCACACCAAAAGGTATCAGAATGGATAGGCACAAGGAAGATGCCATTCTTGATTGGCCTTCACCAACTTCATTTAAAGGAATCCAGAGTATGTTGGGCTTTGCAAACTTTTAGCGCCGATTCATCACAGATTTTTCCCAAGTAGTGCATCCAATTACATCACTGTTGAGAAAAAACAATAAAAAGTTCCATTGGACTGAAGAAGCAGAGAAGGGCTTTCAAGAAAAATTCACTTCTGCTCCAGTTCTACGGCATCCTCGCCCACACCTCCCTTATATAGTTGAAACAGATGCCTCTAGCATGGCTATGGAAGCTGTTCTCTCACAAAGGGACCCAGGAATTGGCTGGTTACACCCTGTGGCCTTCTGGTCACAAAAACTATCACCTCCCGAACTCAACTATGCTATCACAGACAAGGAACTCTTGGCTATAAAATCAGCTTTCAAGGCATGGCGACACTATCTCCTTGATGCTAGACATACTGTCACGGTCATAACTAATCATCGAAACCTGCAATACCTAAAAACAGCAAAGGCTCATTCATCCCGTCAACTACGGTGGGCTCTTTTCTTCGCTGAATATGACTATGTGATCACCTACCGGCCAGGCGTCCGAAACGGAAAGGCTGTCACCTTTTCCTGCATGAGTGTTGATGAAAAGGTATACATAACTACAGATCCAGTAGCCATCCTTCCAGAAGACAAACTCCTGGGTCTTACGACAACATTGACACAGGGTGAACTTCAAAACAAGATCCAACTCTTAATAGATCCCACTTTCTCACAAGAATGGTGTACTCAAGGAGAACATTACACCATTAAAGACCAGTTACCATATTTTAGGAACCATCTATACTTGCCAAGTAAAGATTTACAAGAGCAGGTTATTTCGGATTATCACGACTCCCTGTTTGAAGGTCATCCTGGAATTGCCAAAACTCTAGCTAAAGTAAAACAAAACTATTGGTGGCCCACATGGCTTAAAGACATCATACAATGTATCCAATCTTGCGGTGTATGTGCACAAAACAAGTCCCAAAAGCAGAAACCAGCTGGTCTTCTCCAACCATTGGAAATTCCTCCCGCACCATGGCACACAGTGTCCCTTGATTTCATTACAGATCTACCTCCCAGTCAAGGATTCAACACCATCTTAGTAGTTGTAGACTTGTTCTCTAAAATGGCACATTCTATTCCTTTTAAGGGTCTTCCAAATGCATCCAATTTAGCAAAAGTATTCCTGGAGGAAATTGTACGGCTACATGGCTTTCCATCGGTCTTGATCTCAGATTGAGGTAGTCAGATCGTATCCAACTTCTGGAGGAAATGCTGTTCAATGGCCCAAATTGACATTTGACTATCCACAAGTCTCCATCCTCAAACAGATGGCCAAACAGAAAGAACAAACCAAACCCTCGAGCAATACTTACGTTGCATGTTACATCAAGTGGAAAGAAATTGGAAGGACTTGTTATGGATAGCTGAATATGCCTATAATAATTCATTACACACCAGCACTGGACAAACCCCTTTCTATACTATATATGGTAGACATCCACGTACTTCAGAATTTGATCCCCCAACCCCTTTGGATATTCCAGTGGTTAGAACCCTACATACAACTATTTCCCAGGCCTTCAAAGAAGCAGCAGAACATTTACTCCAAGCCAAGAACAGACAAAAGAAATTTGCTGACCAACATCGTAGTAAAGCCCCTGACTATCAAATTGGAGACAAGGTCTGGTTAGCATCAAAATATGTGCCCAAAAAAGGGACTCGGACCTTTCGCCCCCGATATCTGGGACCTTATTCTATTGAATCCATAATAAATCAAGTGGCAGTTACATTAGCCCTACCACCCACTATGCAGATTCAACTCCGTCCACCACAGGTACTCGGGTTACAACACCACCAAAACCAGTATTAGTTGACGGAGAACCAGAGTTTGAAGTAAAGGATATCCTAGACTCAAAATACACTAGATCCAAACTATACTACTTAGTTGATTGGAAGGGATATGGCCCTCAAGACAGATCATCGGAACCTAGTGAATAAATCCATGCACCTCGCTTAATTAAAAAGTTCCATCAGAATTACCCAGCCAAACCAGGACCAGGCAGCAGTGCCGCTGTGAGAGGGGCCTTTGGGGGAGTGCTGTCATGGCCCTTGCCCCTGGCCCTCACTGGCAAGTCAGCCTTCCAGTTAGGGCCAGGTCAAAGGCCTTAAAACCTCATCCAAGACTCTCTTGGAGTCAGTCCTGGCTCATAACCATCATAAAGACCAACATCAGAATGGGACTATTTACTTGGGACTATTTAACTTGGGGGGGGGGTTCAGCCAACATGGAGGCACACACACAGCTCAGTTACAAGGACCTGAGCTATGTGGTCTAGTCTTTTGGGTGTGGCAGGCCTGGGACTACTTTACCTGGACTACTTTGGGTGGGGCAGGCCTGGGACTATTTTACCTGGACTACTTTACCTGAGACTATTTAAACCGCACCCAAACAGCAGAACATGCTTTGCGTTATTCTGCTGTGGGCAGCGTAAATCTCACCGTGTCCAGTTCTTTGATGCCAGCTTACCTGAAACCCAGGACCTGCAGAGAGAAAAAGAACACTACGAAACTTAGGATAATTAGTTAAACATACACAACTCTCAGTAGGGCAATCATTGCAGGAAGACAGCAAACACAATTCAGCACTGACGATGCCAATGGTTTTCACTTTTACATAGGCACCGTATAAGCATCTGTCAGGCAATAACATCATTTGCCCAGGTACTCATACATTTTGTAAGTGCTATCTTCATCACCAAGGAATATAACCAAATGTACTGGTACACACACCATTGCTAGGAACTGCCATAAAATGCCTAGATACATGCACCTTTGGCATGGATTGCCATAACGTGCTCAAGTACTCACAACATTGCTACGTACTGCGATCAACATTCCAAGTACTCAAAACATGGCTATGCAGTGTCAGAAAATACCCTGGTGCTCATATCAGCACACCGATTGATAGCAAATGTCAGATATTAACACAATGGCTGGGTATTATCATGAAATACCCACACACTCACACCATTGGCATATATTGCCATTAAATGTGTAGGGACTCACCCTATTGACAGAGATTGTCATCAAATGGTCAGGTATGATCCCTACAAAGTTCTGCTTACTTTTGTATGCCATTTTGGGAAGTCTTCTCCCGCACACTGTTGATATGGAAGAGCAAGATAATGTGAACTTTCTATGAAATAGAAACTTATTGCTTCGATTCTTTGCCTCTTTTTTTGCAAAACATATTTGCACATATCAAACTGTAGTTGGTGGCTGCCCTTTGTTCCTCTGGCCATGTGGACCACTGCTTCTTGGAATGGTTAGTAAGCCTCATGTTCCCCAGGATGTGTACCTTGTTTATCCTATACTCATCAACCACCTCAGACAAGGGCAAATCACACCTGTCCCTGCATAGGCTTGCAGATAAAGTAATATATTCAGGGAGTATGCGTACCTTAACCCCAGGACACTTCTCATTCTATGCCAAATCATCCTCCCCAGGTCTAACATGTATGGCCTATGTGGTAAACAGCCCTCTGCGCTCCGCAGAGCCTCCTTCAGAAGAACCGGCTTCATAGCACCACACATCATATGACATCTATATGACATCATTCATTGTCTAAATAGTCCTGCAAGACTATTCTAAGAGACCGAAGAGAAACAGAATTGGAGAAGGCAGTTCTGCTCTATGGATTGTAAGAGATCCCTCTCTCACCATAGAATTCTTGCTCCTGTGCTATTGACCAAGGAGGGTATTCCTGATCCCGCTGAGTAGAGCTGAGTAGTGCTCCAGCTCCTGCCGTGGGGAGCCCTAAATATCCTGTCTTTCACAGACCAGGCTTCACTCATACACCCCACTTCTCTTTAAGTGCCACTAGCAGATAAGGGTTTAATGAGGGCTGTGGAAGACGAGGGATTTGAGTCTGCTGCCTCTTCCTCCCCCTGGGCCACTACCTACACAATGCACCTCACTCCATATGCCCTTGGGACTTGGCTGTTTCACTGATGTTCTGGGGGGGTTGGGGATGGGAGATTTTGTTCCCGCATTTTTCTTCAAAGTAGATTTCATTGAGTTTCTTCCAACAAATGTGTCTGAAAATATATGTGAGGGGTGGGTTTAGGTTAATAATAAATGTAGGAGGGTAAAAGGGTGGGACGCATATATTGTCAGCAAAATCACCCATTCCAAAACAGAAAGAAAACGTATGAAATCTACTTCAGAAAAAAAAAACTCGACAAAATTACATAGAGCAGTTCTGGGGCATTTATAAGGAGGGTGACCAAGTCAGCTTCCATCTAATACGTATTCTCTCCAGATCAGGGTCCTGTACCTGCTTCCCTGGAGCTCCTGTATCCAAACCAGAGTGTCTTTATTATCATCTATTGTTGTTCAAACGTTTCTGGTATATATGTTAGCAGGTGCCACACTCAGATGGAAGTGTGAATGTTGGCAAATGCCACACTTATATGGAATTGTGAAGATTACCAAGTGCAACACTTAAATGGAATTGGGAATGTTGGAATGTCCCGCACTTAGAATTGTAAACACTGGCCTGAGTCACATCTAGATAGGATAGTGAAGGTTAGCAAGTGCCACATTAAATGCAATTGTGAATGTTACCATGTGCCACACTTAGATGGAATTGTGAAGATTAGCATGTGCCACGCTTAAACCAAATTGTGAACATTAGCCTGTGCCGCACCTAAATAGGATTGTGAAGGTTAGCAAGTGCCACAAGTAGATGGAATTGTGAATGTTAGCATGTGCCACACTTAGATGGAATTGTGAAGATTAGCAAGTGCCACACTTAGCATGTGCCACGTTTAAACCGAATTGTGAACATTAGCCCGTGCCGCACCTAGATAGGATTGTGAAGGTTAGCAAGTGCCACAAGTAGATGGAATTATGAAGGTTAGCAAGTGCCACACTTAGACAGAACTGTGAAAGTTAACATGTTCAATGTCATATAACCCACCGGCCAAAAAAGCTCAAACTTTCTGCATACCTATCTCACTCAAAAAACTCACACAACCATCTCTCACACAACAAGCCGCACACGCTTCACCACACCGCAACAACACAAACCACACCAACAGCACACGAGGACTGACACCGATCTGATACTCGCACCAAAGCTCAGCACCCGGTGTATACCGAGTTCAAGCTGCTGAACACCACTGCTCTCACTATCCTGCTCCCTCTTCACCCTACTAACCCATCCCACGTTCTCGTTTACAGATGAACCAGAGCGCCTGCGTACCAATTCCGTTGGTGAAGGTGCGCGGTACAAATACCTTTAACATAACATAACATATAGCATGACAACCACTCGTCCCCCATCCTCGAAGTGCCTGTGATTGCTATACCACAGCATTGGCCCTAAGGTTCCCTTTCAATTTATATTTACCAATTGTTCATTGACTCAAGGTATATCCCCCCTACCCCACTAACAACACTATAGGAAGAGGCATTTTGCACATCCCTCATGGAGCTCCAGCAACACATTTGTTTTAGATATTACAGGGGAATTCTTTGGGAACTCAAAAGGGAGGGCGAAGGTAGCAGGAGGAAGATTACTGGCTTATACATTGAAGGGTGAGACCACCCAGAAAGACACCAGACTCTCCTCTCTTTTCTGGGTCAGAAAAGGTTTGGACAGATAAAGGGATAATTGGTCATTCTGGCCCAGGAAGGATATCTGCTAGTCTTGTTCATACATGAATAATGGGCCCCTAATCCACAGGCTTTATACTGATTCCAGTCTTACTGCCCTTCCTTCCTCTGTTAGCAGGAGGTTTCTGTTGCAGTGCTGGGGGCAGCAGGGCACCTCCAACACCAGGTCTGGCCTCAGGTCTAGTTGCCATATGTGGGGGAGCAGTGCTCTAACTTCTGGGCGAGCCCAGGGGCTCTGTGATTGCTGCAGTCTTGGTCCTGGTGCACTGTTAAGGCTTCTTATCATATTATAGAATAACCTAAATCAATCCCCTATCATGCCCATCCCTCAGAGAGGGATCCTTACATGTTTTGCCCAGTTTTACAATCTCTTTTCTCTCAAGAGAGATTTCTGATGCCTGGTCTCGGGCAGTGGTCCGAGAAAGACTGGCCCCTGAGTTCACCCGAGCTACTCTAGACTGGCCAAATGATTCACAGAGTAAACAAACATTGCAGAAGGGGATCATCTTCATCCACCAGAAGCAGGACATTGGTTCTCTCATGCAAAGAGAGGGAGGGGTGTAAATTGTGTTTTCTTGCTGGTGCCAAAGTCCCCAGGTCTGTTCCACGCCACCATTAAGATTAAGGGGCCAATGGGATATCTCCAGGGGAGTCCAGATGTTTACTGGCCCAGGAGGAGGCTAATCTCCACATCCCTATTAGGGAACTAGTTTAGCAGTTCCTGCGGTCCACCACTATAGAGGGTCAGCATCAAATAAAAACCTCTGAGTTGGACCCTCTGCGGTATCGTGGATGTTCTTAGGGGTATAGATCCTGGAAATAGGGATATCGCATGGCATGGGCTTATTTCTGTACCTCTACATTGATGTCTGGCTGAGGCTTTACGGAAGGCCCAGGGTATTACAACATCTTCCGAACACTGCCCAGGTTCGGACAGATCCTTAATGTTTTCACTCGGTGCCTCTCTCCCCAGTTGCATCTGGACCCCATCAGCCCAGGGAGGGCAGGGTCTCCAAACTCTAGAGTTAGCTTGACTCCCTCTTTGGGCCCACCTCCAGTACTCCAATGGCTCCAGAGACCTGTAGACAGGCTTGAAAGGGCCCCTTGCCCAGAGTTCACATATGTCTACTGATATACTACCTATTGCACCCCTTGGATCCTGCTTTCTGATCTTCTTTGCTTGTCCTTTTTTCCCTGTGGATCATCACAGTTCTTGAGCGGGGTCACCAGAGGTAATCCTCCTCATGGAATCCCTCGCTCCTCACAGCTCCCCTGTCTGATTAAGACTCCAGCACCAAGGAGTGGGGAACCTGTCATTATAGGAATAAGGATAGGGTTTGTGGTCCCTGCAGGTGCCTGAGGTTTCCTCTGACTGGGGGAATCTGCTAGCGATACACCAAGCTTTCCTTCATTTCACTTTGGGGTAAAGCAGTCCTAGTTTGGACAAACAGCGTTGTGATGAGTTCTACCTAAATCCTCAGGGGGAGGGACAAGTCCAGAGTTCTGGCTCTAGTAGCAGTAGCTATGATGGTGTGGAGGGAATTAAATTCAATTTTTATTTCCTTGGTCTCATCCAAACTGGGAGTTCTACGCAGGATATACCCCTCCTCAGAGGAAATGATCCAGACAAAGAAAACCTATAGGACAATATGTCAGATGTTTGGTCTCCTGATCATAGACCTCTTTGCTCACAGGACTGACTATAACCCTCATGATGGTGCTCTGGGGCTTGGAACTCCCAGTCCAGGGGCAGGAGGCTATTTTTCCCATGATCTACAGGCCTCCTGTTCACCTTCCCTTCTTTTGTCCCTCTCTTGAATTGTATCCTCACTGGGGGCGTTCCTCTGGGATAGCAGCTCCTGCCTTATGGAGGAGGTCCTGTACCCCCTTTCCTATGTCACCATCCAACCCCTGGCTGTTGCCATTTTCTCCTACCCGTTGAGAGCTGTTCCTGCCAACCTGTCCTCGAGGAGGTTCTACTTAGCGCCATGGCCACTGAACAGGGATGTCTGATTCTCCAGAGTATTTCACCACTACTGGCCACGGCCATTCGGCCAACTAGGAAATATGCTACCCGAAAAGACTAGGATTAGCATGGACATTCTCTTTACTTTACTTTACTTTATTACATTTGTAATGCGCACAATAGACCCATAGGTGTGATGGCGCGAAACAGAAACAAACACACATAAAAAATACATAAATGGAGCATATCATAACAATTAAAATTCAGCATGGCAAGCAAAAAATCAGCTGTGGTAATGAGAACAATGTCACCACCAAGGCAACTAATAAACCTCTGTGAACATCGTGTGAGCTATAATAAATGGGGGAAAGGGCGCAGTGTTTGGCCCCGCTGGTCCTGGTCCCTGGAGGAACGCTCCACTTCCTGCCCTGAGGCCACGCCCCCTGGGCTTAAGCAGCAGCCACAAGCCCCGCAGCGGTGAAGCCCGTGGCGGGGCAAGGGCGCGGTGTTTGGCACTGCTGGTCCTGGTCCGTGGAAGGACGCTCCACTTCCTGCCCTGAGGCCCCGCCCCCTGGGCTTAAGCAGCAGCCACAAGCCCCGCAGCGGTGAAGCCCGCGCGGGGCAAGGGCGCGGTGTTTGGCACCGCTGGTCCTGGTCCCTGGAGGGACGCTCCACTTCCTGCCCTGAGGCCACACCCCCTGGGCTTAAGCAGCAGCCACAAGCCCCGCAGCGGTGAAGCCCGCGGCGGGGCAAGGGCGCAGTGTTTGGCACCGCTGGTCCTGGTCCCTGGAGGGACGCTCCACTTCCTTCCCTGAGGCCATGCCCCCTGGGCTTAAGCAGCAGCCACAAGCCCCGCAGAGGTGAAGCCCGCGGCGGGGCAAGGGCGCGGTGTTTGGCGCCGCTGGTGTTCGGCGCCTGAGGTGGGAGGCTCGCCTGGTCCGGACCGTGGTCTAGAAGATTGAAGGTCACGTAAGTGCCCGCATGAGGGACTGCTACTGAATCATTAACTGCTTTGCCAAGGAGGAGTAGCAAAAGTAAACGTTAGCGTGGTCATCTCGTCATGTCACTTCTAAAGTCTTTAAGGTCCCTAAATACCCACGCTGTACCAAGAAAAGCCCCCCCTATTTTGCCCCTCCCCCCGCCTCTCTTCTGCCCCGAGCCTGCTCCCCATGCTCCCTATGACAATGACAATGACAATGGTCCCAAACTGGAACGTAAGGTCCTGGCTGTCAAGAGGCGGCAACAGCAGTGTCAACAAGATGAACCATCTGAAGTCCCTGCTTTGGTCGTTGGGAGCAGCGTTCTAATACATGGGGGGGGTTCTCTCGAGGTCCCTCGTCCCCCAAGCGCCGGAAGCAGGGACCCACCAACTTGGAGAGTGCAACAAAGATGCCTGTGGAGTACTTTACGAAGGAACAATATCCACCAATCAGGGGGGTCCGTCTGGCCCTCAGAGGGGAGGAGGCTGCATTGCAAAGCCCCAGGAGGTTTTAGATTCCAGAGGAGTATCAAAAGGAGAAGTGCCTACTCGGGGAGGGTTTTTAGAGTCAGCTCAAGGCCAGGCTGGTCCGCTGGCCAGCTGCCCACACAGTGCAGTTGAGCTCTCTGCCCTTCCTCCTTATCCGACACCCTGCACCTCCATTGGGTTCCCCGCAGCCGGTCATTTGTGTCTCGACCCGGAGGGGGAAGCTCCTGGGACAGTAGGATCAGATAGTAGCCGTTCGTCATCAAACCACATCTCTAAAATCCCCAGCATGGTTTCTATCTCAGCCTCTGGCTCCTTCCATGGCTCCTGTACGGAGGTGGCCCCATCCAGCTCCACCCCTGACTGCTCGCTCACCGAGGGCAATCCACACCGTGACGTCCCTATGCTCAATCTCCCCTCTGGCTCCGGAAGTCCCTGGAATGAGCACTTGTCGTCGACAAGCCAATTGGCCAGTTCGTATCTTCATCTATCTTCACTCAGGGCTCCCAAGCAACATTGTAAAGACCCCATCTCTGCTGTAGGTCTAGCCATCTGAAGTGGGAGAATGGAAGAACAAGCTCCCGCCAATCCCCTCTCGCGCTTGGCCTAGAGGATCACGGCCTAGACACCCGCCACGAGAGGAGTTTGCCTATCTACCAGACGACCAAATACCCTGGTACAGGAACATACGGATGTGCCCACCCACCTGCCCAGCAGCCCGACCTGCCCATGCCGACACCTGCGGCATAGACCAACTCGACTAAACCAACACATCGTTAGAGATGCCATGACGACCTAGCCAACGGTCAGCACGCCTGTACAAAACATACACACCGGACACTCCCACACCAATCCACACGAAGAACATACTCAGTGCTATGACATAGGTGACGGACACACCCACGGACGTGCATCTTTATTATTTTCCACATAGGCTCTCAAAATGCAGAAACGCAAGACGCATAATGAACTTATCTAAAAAGGCTTGCTCACGCTTCTTCTAAAACCATGTACCATAATGAAGAATATAACGAAGACACGATACTGGGGATAGAGCAATATGATACCGTAACCTAAAGCGCAGTGCACCAACGGTTCCACCTATGCACCAGGCCCAAGTAGGCCGCAAGCAAAAGCTCCCATGAACATCAAATGAGCAAGAGCTCAGTTGCTAACCCTGCAGAATGAGCCCGGCGAAAGCACACAGCCAAGGGTACAATGTTGCAATCTCGCACGCCGCAAGCCGACGTCAAGGTCGCACCTGCAAACTAAACCAGGCACACAGTGGGAAAAACAATATTAATTGTGCAGAATTCTGCCTCAAACACGGTCCCACCTCACGTGACCAAGCCAAACCTGACAGGATGCCAAGCCCAGGAGGAAGAAGGCGCCTGAATCCCACGTTTCAAGACACAGGCAGATACAATTAAAAGACTCAATGGACATCTGCGACAGTGGGAGTAGTCGGCCTTCCAGCATATGAATAAATCCTCACATTGTCTGCACCTACCCATAGTGAAACATTGTTGCAAATGACAGGTACACCGCGAGCTGGGAACAGCGATGGTCCCAGACTGGGAGGCTCGCGAGCGGACCAATCAGAACATGGGGCTCTTATCACTGATGCCATTAGCATTGACCAATCTTCAGGGGTCTTCATGTAACAATTTTCATGTATCAAACTGAAGGGACAACCCAAGTATATCACCTGACTAACCCTCAACCACTAACACCGTTCTCTATACGTATGCTATACTAACCCTACCACTCGAGTAACCAATCCAGAGTGGAGATAGGTTTTTTGCTAAACTTTCTAAGGTGACTCAAGTAGCGCGTCATACTAAGGTAAAAAGGGCCTGCGAGCCCCACGATTGTGTGTGTGTCAGGACGGACGCGTACGATCCTTGACCCATCCCTGCCGTTTTGTCTAATAAACAGCAGAATCACCTTGCTTCTTGCGTGTGTCTCATACTCTATCTCTTTTGGGATATACGGGAGGAGTTGGGGCCTCCCTGCCCGGAGGTCTGCGGACGGCCCGGCCGACCCCGGCAGAATTTCCCCCCGACAAGTTGGAGGCACTGCTGAGATCTGTTTAAGATCTGCTTTTTATTTTATTTTTCCAAGTACTCCCGTTGCGAGGAGGCCCGGCAGGCGCGGCCCCCTTTGCCGCTGCCCCCTTCTGAGGACTACAGGACCATCGCGGAACTGCGAGAAGACCGGACAGCGCAATCCGGAGATTGGCCTTCGGGAGCCGGTTGAGAAGTATCCCGCCCGCGGTTGGCGAGTGTCCAGACGTGGTCCAGACGAGGGGAGGTGGCGAGCCGCTTGGAGGGGTGCACGCAGTCGAGCGGCCCCGCATCAAGAGAACTTGGTGAGCATGCCACGCACAACAAGCAATGTGAAATTGTGAGGGAGGGGGGAGGAATTAAATACGGGAGGTGGGAGGTGTTGCACAGGTGCGCGGCGAAGGTTTGACAATTTAGTGTTGGCAATGAAATGAATGGTAGCCGAACGAGTGCGAGAGCAGTCGGCTACGTTACGCGAGAGAGGGGGGCGGAGCACGAAAACATCACGTGCGGCCGCTCGTAGACACTGATTGGCCTAGACCACGACTACGTGTAAGGGTGTGTGTGTGGTTTCCTACGATTTGGCATTTATTGATCAATGAGTAGATGAGGATCCCTATTGTTCGAGCAAGAAACTCGATAGGTAGATGACGTTTCCCTGTAGGCGGTAGCTAGCTAGTTGCCCAATACGGAAGATAATTGGCTGGTTAAGCCCTCCTGTCGAGGGGCGTATCACACGCGAGGCGACGCAGCGTGCGCTGTCCGATTATATATTGTTGATTACCTTGTTCCAGGCGTGACAGGAAGACAGTTGTGGGGTTAACGGGGATAGAGTGCAAGTGTATTAAGAACTTACTAGTAATTTGAAGAGATCGGTGACGTCACCAGTAGGGCTTTCATAGGATATCCCGAGCACAAGGCATCTTTCTTTCTGAGAGTGGTGGGGAAGAGAATTGTGGTAAGGGAGTGGAAACGGAGATAAACGGTAATGAGTTGATCGGGGGAAGGCGAAACGGGGGACGTGGCTGCGCACGGAGAACGCCGGCCACGGCAAGTGTAGAAGAGGGAGGAGGAGCAAATGAAAATAGGACAGCTATATAAGAACGTCACAAGGGGTACGCAGCCGCAGGGGGCTACGTGTGCCTCGGCCGCAGGGGGCCGTAAGGGTGTTCTGTAAAGGAAGAAAAGAAAGAAAAGAATATACAAATGTAAATACTATATTTTAATAATTTTCCTCAGCGGACTATCGTAAGTCCCCAAACTTACGGGGCCAGGTAAAGGTATAAGGCTGTGTATCGTAAGTGTTAGTAAAGTAATAGCTACCAGATAGGGGAAAGATAACAAGTGGAGCGCTACTATGTCATACGGGGCAGGATCGGGAGGGTGGGGGAACACCCTCACTACCCCACTACCACACATATGTAAAACACTGTCACCCCATAGGGAGAAACTGATCAAATATAGCATAGAATGGACACAAGGGACGGATAACAAAATGATAACATCATGGCCGCCTAATGGTAGCTTCGATCCATATACCCAACATTCACTATTGGACCATCTGCATAACACATACAAGGGGAAGAAGTTGACATACCACGTGGAGGTGTTTAACTTATGGAGGATGTTCCAGGGGTCCCGACCAGGACCAAATGGAATGTTCACTGTGGGGGAAACACCGGAAGGAAAAGAGATCAAGGAGGAAGGAGAGAATGGGGAAAAGGAGAGTGAAAGCCCAAAGAACACGGGGAACGGACAAGAGGGAGGAGAAAAGAATAACAACCCAAAAGAAAATGAAATAAAAAAGGAACCGAGCGACGATATAACCCTAGCAAAGGTAGTGAAAACAGAGGGAGGGGGGTTGTACCCTTTAAGAGAACTAGGAGAAATAGGAAGAGAACAACTAAGGGTGGCTGAGGGGTACTCGAACCCGACATACAGCCCGCCACCATATGCAGTGACAGGTGCCCACAAGGGAGGGGAGCGGACTAGTACGACGGAATCAGCCTATAGGAAGATGCCAGAGGGGGAGGGGAGGACTGGAGAAGAAGAAACTGAGGAAATAGGACATGATGAGTGGGTAGCTGCGCAGATACTATTAAAATTACGAGGTACGTTAACAGGAGAAGAAGAGGGTTTAGGAGAGCTGACGGCACTCCAGTGCAACATGCTCTCTTATTGGCTGAACTAATTGAAGTTATAAATGACCCCCAAGAATTAGCTTTGGTCAAATGTACCGCACACACTAATGGTGAAGACCACATTCGAGAGGCAATGCAGCAGCAGACGCACATGCGATGTATGCTGCATATTTTGGTGAGATATGGAACCCCCCAGAGTCAGAGAGAGGGAGAGGGAGAGGAAGGGGAATGGCTAAGGAGATGTTGATGAGAGAAGGGTACACCCATCTCCCAGCCACACAGATAATGGAGCTACAAGCGGCTGCACCAATGGCAGAAAAAGAAACATGGGTAAAAAGAGGATGCACAATGTCACCAACTGACGCACTATGGCGCCAGGGTAACACTGGAAAGATTGTAATGCCACTGGCACTATTGAACACCGCCCTGAGCCAACTACACCACCCAGCCCACACAGGCAAGGAAGTAATTGCAGCACGAATTAGAGAAGATTGGTTCTGCCCCGAATTAAATTCCCATGTGTCAAATTTTATCAGCAATTGTCTCACATGCCAACAGTTCACGGCCGGCCACACGCTGAAGGTGATAAAAGGTACTATACCCCGACCAGAAGAGGGACCCTTCCAACATCTCCATATTGACTATGTTGATATGATCAACGTATGTCAAGGAAATAGGTATATGATTGTAGTAGTATGCCCATTCTCAAGGTGGATTGAAGCAGGGCCCTGTTCACACCCAGATGCTTTCAGAGCAGCTAAATTCCTAGTGAGGGAGGTCTTCCCCAGGTGGGGAGTGTGCGAGGTACTGCGGTCCGATAATGGCCCTCATTTCGCAAACGAAATGTTCCAGCACATCACATCCTTACTGAACATCAAACATAAATTTGCATGTGCATATCACCCACAGGCCAACGGTCTATGCGAACGCCTGAATGGCCTACTAAAGGAGGCAATTGCAAAAATACAGCAAACAACAAAGAAGAGTTGGTTGTATTGCCTCCCGCTAGCCCTATTTGAGCTAAGGAATAGACCAGGTTCCGACCACCACCTCACTCCTCACGAGGTGATTACCGGACATCAAATGCGCCTTCCCCTAACGCCAACATCAAGAGCATTCACAGATCACGAGAATACTGCAACTGTTCTTGGTGATGAAATGTACCAATATGTGTCTTCTTTGATTACTAGTGTAGTGTTTGTGTCTCAACAGCTCGAGCGCACGCGGGGCGGGTCTAACAGCGATCAACAGGCAGACGCGGACAAAGAACTGGAAAAGGAAAGACTGTGCAAAATTGCTAAAGGTGACCACGTAGTACTACGCAATTTCAACAGAAAGTGGAACAGCCCACGCTTCACTGGCCCTCATCTGATAGAGGAGGTATCAACAAGAGCAGTAAAGCTACAAGACAAACGTGCCTGGAATCACCTACATGACGTAAAGATCTACAAATCCCAGACCCGCCCCAGCGCCACCGACAGGGCCACTGGAAGAACAACAACAGCGTCACCAACGGAGGAAGAGACTTCTAGCACAACTAACGGCCAAAGTGTCCCCATACCCTGCCACCCCCCAGATTCCCCAGAGACAACTACCAGAAAAGAAAGGGGTGATCCCCATACCGCCCACCCCATGGTCACACGATCAAAGAGTAAAGAGACTTCCGCCATTTGAGCCCAAACCCTCTGCCCATTGACCCCCTACCCACTGGAGTAATAACTGAACTGAAGGACACTGTCTTGCACATATACACATGTAAACACTTGAATGTTCTCTTTCTTTTCTCTCGCACATGCAGGTACAGCATATTATTGTACTGCTAAGAAAGTAGATAAATAACAAATTCACTGCCCAGGAGTAGATGGTACCCTCAGATGATAACTACCCAGAAGAATTGTCACACCAATTTGTATATGAAATAAAAAGGCCAACGTACCTGAAAAGAAGGAGGGTACGTGTCTACTACACAACATTCCTCTTGGCCATAGAACATTCAATGCCCCACCTCCAACTATACTTGCCTGCCCTAAGAGATAGATCGCTTAGATTGGCGTGGGAACAGCTCTTCGCCTGGGCACTGAATGACTATTTGATAGGGAGAGCTTAATAAACAACAACTAACAATAATAACAAGCATATTGAGAATTTTCAGGCGGGCAACTTTAACGTCGCAAGAATAAGCTGCCGGACTGCAGCAAGGTAAGAGCAAAATGCCGGTGAAATTAGCATATGTAATAAAGTTGATAGGGATTTTAATGATCACCGGTTTCTTGGCTGCCTCTGTATGGCAGTACAGCTATGCTATCAATATTATTGCTGTACCCAAACCTAATGCACCCCCACCCCCAGCTGCAACAGGTGTTACGTCAGGTGGTACTAGTAAAATCCCACACAAGGGAAATAGAGTTAAACGCAGCACATACTCAGATAATAAAGGTATTGACAACTACATACAAGACTCAGCACACATCTCAAACAACATATGGTACCAACACATGACCCACATAGGTAAGCAGACAACAGAAGACAGCTGCTACGTTTGCTCATTGATCCCATACGCCATGAGCGCTTCTCGAACATTTGTTGCCACGGAAATAGATGAAAAGGTAGCACGATGTATAATATACCTGGCACTGTTCCAGACGAAAGGAAGATTTCAAGGAACAGTGGTTCAGCTGGTGTGGAAAACACGAGATAAATATCCATATGAAAACAACTTCCTCAAGACTTATTTGAGTTACCACAAGAGCAGTTTACATGCTGAAGCATTCAGATACATAACAAGTGGTCCTGAAAAAGGAGAAACAAAGAAAGTAACACTGCAGTACCTACCATGTGATTGGCACGCCACTGAAGTTCCTGGTAAACAAGGATGTTGGGAAAGACCAGTGGTGACAATAACAGGGAAGGTGTACATGAACAACAAATGGGACATAGGAGTGGTTGGCAGCAACATGGTAACAAGAGAAAATATTTCAACTATTGATAGACACAACCATAGGTGTTGGATGACTTGGGTCAAGTACGTACCCATGCTCACGTGGATAGAGAAGGATGAAGACCCAATAACAATACTGCCGCTAACTGCGCCTAAGGTATGCTACCAACATAAAGGAGAGGTGGACGTAGGATACAACACCAACTGTGCAAGCGTGATGGAGTTACCTGAGGGGGGAGCAGGAACAGCAGTAATAATGGACCATTACTGGGCCTGTGGAGAAAAAGCATACCACACGCTGCCCCCTCTGTGGAATGGTATATGCACAATGGTGCATATTAATGTACCATCACTAGTGGTACCCAAGAAACATGTCAATGTGGCGAACTTCCCCAAAATGGATGAAGGGAACAAGAGGAAGAAGAGATCTGTACAACCTCAGAAGGGGCCAGAGAACAAAAACAACGGCAATGATACTGTCCTGAATAGAAAGAAAAGACAAGGAGAACCTCTGACAGGAAATTACCTATGGGGAAGGTCGGAAACAGCACTCACTTCAATTCCGCCAGAACACAGACTATTCAGCAGAGCAGCAATGTTCTTCTCCTCAATAATACATCCAGGACTGCAGGCTTACGCAAACGCAAAGTGGCTCCAGATAACTCGATGGGAACTAATGATGACTATTAATTCTACAGTAAATGGATTCAACGCAATAAAAGAGGAACTGCGAGCTGTGAGGATGGTAGCACTTCAGAACAGATATGTACTGGACCTCCTAACAGCAATGGAAGGAGGAGTTTGCGCAAAGATAGGACAATCATGCTGCACATTCATCCCTGCCAACGATGCTGACAATGGTACACTGACAGAAGCAGTTTCACAATTGGTCCAGATGCACTCCAAAATGATGGATGAAAGTAAAGGTGTGAAAAAGGATGAGAGCTGGTTTTCAATATTATGGTCATGGATGCCATCTTGGCTGTCGGATGGACTGAAGATTATAGTTGGATGTACTATTTTGGCTGGAGCTACACTGATCATAATAAGATTTTGGAAGGCCCGGAAAGCACGCACCACAGACGAGATGATCGAAATGCTTGGTATGCACCCTTTGATGCCAACAGATGACGGCCAACACACAGGCACAATCATAAAAGAGAGAGAGAAGTTGCGCAACCAGATAATCACCAACCATCTGGACCCACCATCTGTGAAGCTCGAAAACCCAAGAAACCCAAAGAGCTACATAGGGAAGTGGGTATACTGCACTCCTGGAGGAACCTGTGCATATATGTATTGGTCATTTGAAGACCATGTTAACCACTATGGACATTTGGGAGGAATAACTAAAATATGGAGAGTGAGAGGAGATAAAGAAAAGGATATGTTTGTGGTCGACAAGTCGACCAGCGGGGGGACTGAAGTGGGAGAATGGAAGAACAAGCTCCGCCAATCCCCTCTCGCGCTTGGCCTAGAGGATCACGGCCTAGACACCCGCCACGAGAGGAGTTTGCCTATCTACCAGACGACCAAATACCCTGGTACAGGAACATACGGATGTGCCCACCCACCTGCCCAGCACCCCGACCTGCCCATGCCGACACCTGCGGCATAGACCAACTCGACTAAACCAACACATCGTTAGAGATGCCATGACGACCTAGCCAACGGTCAGCACGCCTGTACAAAACATACACACCGGACACTCCCACACCAATCCACACGAAGAACATACTCAGTGCTATGACGTAGGCGACGGACACACCCACGGACGTGCATCTTTATTATTTTCCACATAGGCTCTCAAAATGCAGAAACGCAAGACGCATAATGAACTTATCTAAAAAGGCTTGCTCACGCTTCTTCTAAAAACCATGTACCATAATGAAGAATATAACGAAGACACGATACTGGGGATAGAGCAATATGATACCGTAACCTAAAGCGCAGTGCAGCAACGGTTCCACCGATGCACCAGGCCCAAGTAGGCCGCAAGCAAAAGCTCCCATGAACATCAAATGAGCAAGAGCTCAGTTGCTGACCCTGCAGAATGAGCCCGGCGAAAGCACACAGCCAAGGGTACAATGTTGCAATCTCGCACGCCGCAAGCCGACGTCAAGGTCGCACCTGCAAACTAAACCAGGCACACAGTGGGAAAAACAATATTAATTGTGCAGAATTCTGCCTCAAACACGGTCCCACCTCACATGATCAAGCCAAACCTGACAGGATGCCAAGCCCAGGAGGAAGAAGGCGCCTGAATCCCACGTTTCAAGACACAGGCAGATACAATTAAAAGACTCAATGGACATCTGCGACAGTGGGAGTAGTCGGCCTTCCAGCATATGAATAAATCCTCACATTGTCTGCACCTACCCATAGTGAAACATTGTTGCAAATGAACGGTACACCGCGAGCTGGGAACAGCGATGGTCCCAGACTGGGAGGCTCGCGAGCGGACCAATCAGAACATGGGGCTCTTATCACTGACGCCATTAGCATTGACCAATCCTCAGGGGTCTTCATGTAACAATTTTCATGTATCAAACTGAAGGGACAACCCAAGTATATCACCTGACTAACCCTCAACCACTAACACCGTTCTCTATACGTATGCTATAGTAACCCTACCACTCGAGTAACCAATCAAGAGTGGAGATAGGTTTTTTGCTAAACTTTCTAAGGTGACGCAAGTAGCGCGTCATACTAAGGTAAAAAGGGCCTGCGAGCCCCACGATTGTGTGTGTGTCAGGACGGACGCGTACGATCCTTGACCCATCCCTGCCGTTTTGTCTAATAAACAGCAGAATCACCTTGCTTCTTGCGTGTGTCTCATACTCTATCTCTTTTGGGATATACGCGAGGAGTTGGGGCCTCCCTGCCCGGAGGTCTGCGGACGGTACGGCCGACCCCGGCAAAATTTCCCCCCGACACATCGACTCCTTAATTGGGGGTGATCATAAATCCAGGGGGCGCAAATGTGAATGTAGCCAAGTGTTGGCCGAGCTGGCAGTCATTAAAAATCTGCTCTCAGTACTCATAGAAATCCAGAGGAAAGAACAGTGGGAGGGGGAGCCTTACAATATTCCAACTGCCTGCAAGGGGCCCATTGTTTCACTATTGGCTAACCCCACGGTACACCTCCCGGAAAAGGCCCCTGTGAGATGTACGTCCATAGAACCTTGTCCTAGCAGAGGGTTTGGGAACATATAAGCAGTCAAGGTAAAAAACCCCAGTACAGGGGGGGCCGAGTCCAGAGTGCCCAAGGGGGTGCCCGAATCTAAGGCAATGCCTACTTCTCTGGTGGTTACTGTACCAAGCAAAATGGACTTAAAATGCCCCAGTACTGGAGAGTGTCATGATCCATAGAACGCGTCCCTTTTGGACTTCCTAGTCTCTGTCACAACGGGGCTTGCACTCCTTGGTACTTCCAACATGGCCGTCTAACGTGGTACGCTCTCCACCAGCCTCCACGTCAGACGTAGCTCATTCTACAAAGAGACCACGCCCGCGGCCCCGCGCGTCTCAACGCTACCGCATGCAGTGGCTAGAGTGTGGTCCGTAGTTCGCTGTAACTAATCTCTTGTTTCCTGGTTCCCGGACCCTCAATTTCCCCCTCTTCCCTTCCTCCTTCCTTACTCTGCCTTGATTCCCGGATCTACCCCATTTTGGCCTTGGTGGATAGTGGGGCCATGGGGATATTCATAGATCAAGATTGGGTCTTTAGCCACCACATTCCATATGAAACTCGAGGCATCATGCAACCTGTAGAGGCGATCGACGGAAGACCTCTTTCTTCAGGACCCATAACCTTACAGACCAAAGAGATCCAACTCTCGATAAACCATCATCAAGAGGTGATCAAATTTGACATCATAAAGTCAGCTCATTACCCAATGGTAATGGGTATGCCCTGGTTACAGAAGCACAACCCATATATCAACTGGGCAGCAGGATACTTGTTTCTTGGTTCTGAGCATTGCATGTCTCACTGTCTATTCCTGGATTCCTCCTCGACATCTTCTGAAGGCACGCCAACAGACCAGCAAGGCCCATTCATGGTTTCAAATATCATGCAGGTTCCTAAGGCCTATCAGGAATACTCTGACGTGTTTTCAACTGTTATAGTCCAGGCCCTACCCCCTCACAGACCTGAAGACTGCGCTATTGATACAGAACCTTCAGCAGTGATTCCCTGTGGAAGGATGTTCATTTGATCCGAACCAGAAAAAAGGGCCCTCCAGCTGAAGCTTCGTTGTTTTTTGTTCCCAAGAAAGACACTAAAGATCTTAGGCCTTGTCTTGATTATCGTGGATTAAATCAATGCACCCTCAAGGACCGCTACCCATTGCCCTTAATCTCAGATATCCTGGAAGCGGTGAGAGGAGCTGTAGTATTCACGAAATTGGATCTCAGGGGTGCGTACCATCTGATCTGTATCAGGGAAGGAGACAAATAGAAAACAGCCTTTAGAACACCCTTTGGTCACTTTGAATACCTGGTCCTGCCCTTTGGACTCGCTAATGCCCCAGCGGTCTTCCAACGTTTCATGGATCGGTGTTTTCTGACATGCTGTTCCTCTTCATCATAGTTTACCTGGACCATACCTTGATTTACTCCAAGGACCATCTAAAGCATGAAGAACATGTTAAGGCAGTCTTACAACGGCTACGTGAACACAAACTCCTAGCTAAACCCGAGAAATGCCTTTTTCATGTCTCTACTGTTCACTATCTAGGATTTGTCCTTAGTCCAGAAGGAATTGGAATGGACCACTCAAAGGTAAAAGCCATTCTATCTTGGCCTGTTCCCACTACCGTGAAACAGATTCAATCCTTCCTGGGGCTTGCCAACTTTTACCGGAAATTCATACCGTCCTTTTCTGAGATAGTTCAACCGATCATTGTATTGCTGAAGAAAAATACTCCCTTTCTCTGGACTTCAGCTCAAGATAAGGCATTCCAATGATTAAAAGCAGAGTTTACTCAAGCCCCCATCCTAGCTCAACCTGATATTAATCGACCATTTCTAGTGGAGACGGATGCCTCTAACTATGGCATAGGTGCAGTGCTAAAACAGGAATTCGAGGACAAATTAGAGCATCCCATTGCTTACCTTTCACGAACCCTGACTCCCAGCGAGACTCATTATTCCGTCTTGGAAAAGGAGCTGTTAGCCATCCATCAAGCCTTCACAGAATGGCGTCATCTACGTCTGGGAGCTAAACATCCTGTTCAGGTCCGTACGGTCCATCGAAATCTTCAAGTTCTACAATCTTCGGAATGTAGGAATAGTCGTCAAGCCCGTTGGGCCTTCTTCATTGTCCAGTACCAGTTCCACATCCATCATGTCCCCAGATCACAGAACATAATTGCTGACGCCTTATCCTGACGTCCGACTACGAAACTCTTGAAGATCGGTCCTTCCCAAAGATGTTACCCCACACAATTTTTGTAGCCCAAGCAATCAGTCTCCTGGAAGACATTTGGATGCAAACCCAGTCCTCTGAGATCTGGAAGGAATTCACAGGGAAGAATCAGTGGAATCTTAGAACAAGAGACGGGTACCTGTTTAAGGATAATGGCCTGGTCATTCCCACACAGAGACTACAACAACGGATTATTAACCTCTGTCACGATACCCTTCACCCAGGACATTGTGGTCTCACCAACACCCTCCGTCTCATACAAAGACAATTTTGGTGGCCTAAAATGAAGATCAACGTTCAACGGTACATTCAAGCCTGTGCAGTCTGCAATCAAAACAAGCATGATAACAAGAAACTGGCAGGTCTTCTACTTCAGCCTACGCTACCGTCTAGGCCCTGGGAATTCATCGCTACGGACTTTATTGTGGAATTACCACCATCCAGAGGTTACACGACTATCATGGTCACCATTGATTTATTCACCCACATGGCTCATTTTACACCATTGTACAAATTGCCATTTTCCTCAGAACTCGCTGGCATCTTCCTGGAACACATATTTCGAATTCATGGACTCCCTTCCAAGATCATATCAGACAGGGGACCTCAATACATCTCAATTCTGGAAACACTTATGCTATATTCTAGGAATCCAACATGCCCTCTCTTCAACAGAGCTACCAAACGTGTGAACCAGACCCTGGAGCAATACCTTCATTGTTTCGCCACCAAGGCACAGGACGACTGGTCACTCTTAATACCTGTGACTGAATTCGCCTACAACAATTCTGATCACTCGGCAGTCAAGACCAGCTCTTTTTTTTTGCAGCCAAGGATTCGACCCTTCGGTTATACCTTCCATTCTCCCACATCCCACACCAGTACCAACAGTCGACTCCTGGATTGAAACTCTCATCAACGTACACAAGGAAGCTAAAGAACACTTAGAAAAGGCCTGAACTGACACCAAGCGTTATGCGGACTCCAAAAAAAGACCAGGACCTTCTTATGCAGTCGGCGATAAGGTCTGATTGTCCTCGAAACTACTGCCTCGACATTTACGACCAAACAAACTGGCTCCCCGGTACTATGGCCCTTTTTCCATAAAGGAAATCATAAACCCATTGACATTCCGGCTCAAATTGCCAGACTCCAGGAAGAAGACTCATCCAGTTTTTCACACTTCTTTATTAAAACCTTACGTCCAGTCCTCTTGGAAGTCCTTCAGACCCAACCCCGTGGTTGTGGATGACCAGCTGGAATATGAAGTATCCAGAATATGCGACTCCAGGTATAAACGGGGTCAACTTCAATACCTAGTTGAGTGGAAAGGATATCCTCCTAGTGAAAGAACCTGGGAACCATTGTCAAATCTGAATACCCCTCGATTGCTCAGAAGATATCATCTCATACACCCGGGCAAACCTGGTGGGATAGGTTTTCGGAGGAGGCATGCTGTCATGATCCATAGAACGCGTCCCTTTTAGACTTCCTGGTCTCTGTCACAACGGGGCTTGCACTCCTTGGTACTTCCAACATGGCCGTCTAACGTGGTACGCTCTCCACCAGCCTCCACGTCAGACGTAGCTCATTCTACAAAGAGACCACGCCCCCGTGGCCCGACGCCTCTCAACGCTACCGCTTGCAGTGGCTGGACGTGTGGTCCGTAGTTCGCTGTAACTAATCTCTTGTTTCCTGGTTCCCGGACCCTCGATTTCCCCCTCTTCCCTTCCTCCTTCCTTACTCTGCCTTGATTCCCGGATCTCATGTACCGCCTCCGAGTACACCTCCCTCGTTTCCGGG
Organism: Ambystoma mexicanum; assembly: GCF_040938575.1. Taxonomy (NCBI): domain Eukaryota; kingdom Metazoa; phylum Chordata; class Amphibia; order Caudata; family Ambystomatidae; genus Ambystoma; species Ambystoma mexicanum. The sequence continues at coordinate 1,276,773,859 of NC_090931.1, read as the reverse complement.
ACTTCCCGGAGACTCCGAGTACCCCTGGATGCTGAACGCTGAACGCACGCTGGACCCAGAAGAGGCTCAGGCGGGCTTGTACAAAACCTGATCCGTACGCAAGAAGACTCCTTCCAAGAACTCCTGCAAGGATCGAACTCAGGTGAGAAAGGGGGAAATCCGTGACAGAGAGAAGAGAGCCTATGGCTCGTGGTGCAGAGAGAGATCAGCCCCATCCTTTGTCCAAGGTCGGACCGGTCGTGTTACCTTGTACCTTCACGGCGTACCCAGACTGGCATGGGTTATGAAGGAATCAAGGGACGCCCTCCTAAATAAAAGCTTACATTGGTTACGGTCCGTAAGAGGATGTTCCTTTGTGTCCAGGGAAACCTTGGCGGGGTGTCGCAGAGTGCCAAGACTGGGTGATCAGTCGGGTGACATTGTGGAACTGCCATTTTGGAACTGGGGAGTGGTAAAGGGGGTTCTGGGAAAATGTGGGGGGTCCATGTGGTCGCCAAGGAGCGGAATTCGAATGAGCACACATTTCCACTTAGACTCTGAATGCCTTACGAGGCCAACTATGAGGCCCTCTCCACTGTCTGGCGCTAACCTTACCCCTTTGGGATATGATATGGCATTTATAACGCGCCTATACACAAGTGTTTCAAGGCGTGACGAGGCAAGGGGGGGAACAAAGGGAGGACAGACAACGATCCTACTAGGCCAGGTGTCATTCAGTTAGGCCCCTTGGGGGAGTGGCCTTTGCAGTGGGGGTCATCTTGAAGATAATGGGGCTTTCAGGTTTACTTACTTTCTTTTTCCCTCAGTGTCTTTTGAACGGGTGTATTTTGGTATTATGTTTTGGACTATTGATTTGTATTGCCTTTGTATAATTTTTTTTGTGTTTGATGGATTTTTTGAATCCGAATAAACTTGTTTGACTGACTGACTATAATGAATGAGAGCAAAAAAGGAAGGATTCCATTGAGAGAAATGTAGTCATTAGAGAATCAGATTACATTTTGAAACACCTTTGGGCAAATATGTACAACGTCTAAGAAAGGAAGGAAGGGTGCTGGCCCCACAACCCACTATAATACAATCTCAGTTAGGAAGCAAGCACCAATTGCTCTGATCAATCCTACGAATGATGATTAAGTCTGTGCGTCTGACCACTCCTGGACCTGTTCTCTGACACAGCCAGGCTAGAACCTTGTTGCACAAGGCTTCTTTGGATTCATTTCCTTTGCTTTTTTGAATATTAGTTATGATGAAATTTCTTTGGTCCATTACAAAGTCATAAGTGTTCATGTCCTTTATTTTTGGCATTTGTGACTTTTTTATTCGTAAGTTCTGTGATAGTGCTCTCTTCAATTTAGTGTTCAGAATTAAGGGCTGATTGGCATCTTTATGTGCAAGGTTCGAAGCTCTTGGCAGAGCCAGTGGAAAGGATTTCTGTGGACCAGCTATGTTGGAAATAAAACCCTTTTTCTTGCAGTCCAGGGCTGCCACCATGGGCACCAGTGAAGCGTTACTACAACAGTCAGTTTGGGTCCCTTGATCTATTGTTACCCTTTGGATGAGGGTTTGGTAGGCCGCATTCACTCTGGAATCCTGTGGCAGGACGCCTAGTTCGATAAGCTCATGTGTCTGAGAAGCAGTATTCACATTAAGTGGCGTAGGCTCGATGCCCAATTATTCAAGGCCTCAGCCAGCAAGCCAATGTCAAATGGATCTTTGCATGCAAGTAGTTCTTTAGCAATATTAGCCACAAGCTCGGACCACTGGGGAGGACCAAAGGGCTCGCCTTGGCTTAAGCTAGGCACAACCCTCCTTTGGCAGGCAGGGGTTAGCGGGTTTATGAATATCTCAGACCTTACCGGGAGAGCGACATCAATGGTCGAAAGTGGCATCATATGGTCCATAGACCCGTTTTTTTTTAAGACTGACCAGGGGTATTTGTACTATGGGATCAGGCGTCACTAGATCATATGAAGAGTTTGAAGCTTTATGCGGGGCAACATGATCTTCAAAAGGGGAGATTTTTGTAGCACAGAGTTTACTCTGTTTGCTGTACACTCTCAGTCTCCTACGCTCGCTAAGGGCTACAACCTCCAGTACACGGTCTCTGTTAGTGACTGGAGAAGAGGCTATCGAGTCTGCTACGACCCCCAAAGCCGAATTAGGAGTAGGGTTGATCCCAATCTTCTATGTGCAGTCATCCTGCTACTCTGAAAGTAATAGCCTGCTACTGGAGTTAGGCTAAGACCATAGCCATCGTACCAATGGAATTAATGAAAACAAATTAAGCAGAGCCAGAACAGAGCCCGAGGCTCTCCTCCTTCTGCCACCCGGTTGATGTGAATAGCGGAATTCATACCATCTCGGGGCGAGCCACGCAATACGGTCCTGGCGGTCCCAGCCAGCCCCACGTGTTCCGCTTTTCCTCCCGGAGAATCCACAGGACTGCCGATACAGAGGCAGCCTGTAGTGCCTGGGGAGTGCGGTGGGAGTGGCGGCGAGGGAACCGCTCTAAGCAGATGTGGCGGCCAGGCTTCCTCACGGAGAGACGAGCAGCAGACGCCAGCAGTGCACGGCTCTCTCCTCTTGGTGCACTCCTGGGGTTCAGCACCTCTTCTTTCCTGCCTCCTCTGTTCCTAAACATTCTAAAGTATCCAACAGTATATCTACTTTTTGATTGTCTGGACACCATTAGTGATATCAAAGCCCTATGGCACACTAACCCCCTCCATGCATGATATTGAGGTTCTGCCCCTTATCTCCCATCAGTTCCCTCTTCATGGACAGGGCAGTCCGGACCTATCTGGATCGCACCAACTCAATGAGGTCTTCAGCTTCCTGTTTGTCTCCTTTGGGCAGGTCATGCAGGAAAGACATATTCCTCCTCACCACTATCCACTGAAGCTGATTGACCTGCTCTATGGGCTGTTTCCTGGCGAGCTCCTTTCTGCCACAGGGCATCCAGGATAGTTTCACCAGGGAGACTGCCTTGTCCTTGGAGGTCTTCTAAGGACTCCTTCTCCCGATCATGTGCTGGGCAATCTCCTTTGCCAACGCAGCCATGGTTATTAACTGCTGCCTACGTGCTGATAACGTCTTGGGTCCTTAGCACATCATTACTAATTGCACCACACAAGGACTGTGATTGTGCCTTTGTTGCATCTTTATTGCTCTACGGGGGTGCCCCGCCCAGCTTGGTAAATCCTCCTTCTGTGAGGAATAGAACAAGGGAAGACAAGTGCTTAGTGTTCATATTACTCAACAGTGATCTTCATTACATGGAGCCCTACTCTTCCTCTTCCCAGTCCCAGTCCCAGTCCCACTTCCACTTCCATTTACTCCCACCCAGGAGGGATACCTCAAAATAAAACAAATATTATAGCAACAAGGGTTTCCTATCTGGGGGGTGGAATCGCCTAGTTCCATTAAAACGAAACATTTTTAATTGACCTAAAAACTATATGCCTCGCCTACAAAGCCTTAAACCACCTAGCCCCACCTTATCTCACCAAAAAATTCACCTTAAAATCGTCTACTAGGGTTACCAGAACGGCCAACGGGCTATGCCTCACAGTGCCCAGATTTACTTTAAAAAGAGCTGGAGGTTCTAGCTTCACGGTCCTGGACTCTCAACTGTGGAATACCTTATCACTTAACATTAAATCAACCATCATTGGCTGGTTACTGGAGAAAAATTAACTCTACCATTTCCTTCTCTTACACCTGACGACACTGCCCCACTCTAACTATAACAATGCAAACTGTATATACTGGACATATGGCACAAATATATAACTGCTAATTATATATATATTGTTTTTTTAACTTGTCTAAAATTGCACAAATGTACAACTGTATAATATATTCGTATTGTTTCTGTAACCTGTCAAAAAGCGCCCTCTTACCTCTGGGTCTGGAGCGCTATATAAATAAAACAAACAAACAAACAAAATTGTGACAAGAAGTGCAATGAGGATCTCTGGTAAGCAATCCGGGCATTTTCATTGTGTTTTCCTTTGGGTATTGCATTTTTCCAGTACCTTTCACAACTGTCTGTCCAGCTTCTTATTTGCAGGATCAGATGGTATAATATTAAGTGAAAATAGATGTGTACAAAGGGACTAGTTTGCATTCAGGATTATGTTTGTCATTTGTAATAATTTGGATTAACTTGTCCTTTGCTTATGGGCCAACTTCTTGTACCATGTAACCTCCCTCTCTCTACCGCCCACCCCACTCCCTATCGCCCCCCCAACCCCTATCCCTTACCCTTCACCTGTCATTCCAATACGCGCCCTGATGCCCATCGGTTTGGGTGCTTAACAAATACAAAAATCAATAAATGAATGTTGTATTATGGCCATGACCACACGTATTGTTTAACTTTGAAGTAACCCTATTATTTTCAATCCCCTTCCCGGTTTTTAAATGAACTAACGTGCTTTTATTGTGATTTTAAGGCAGATGGATTCCAGAGCAGAAATTGGCAAGAGTCGGGTTTTTAGGATGGTACAACCACGAAGATTTCATACAATGCAGTTGCCAGTTGTTCTCTGGGTGTGGTGAACGTGCTTTTAATGAAGTTGGAATTATCTAGTTGTGTGCAAAGGAGAAAGTTCAACTTTAATACTCTGTTATCTTACCGCTCGCGGATTAGAGCATGACTCTGGCCCTTTCCCAGAGTGAATGTTTGCCCCACAAAGCAAAAGGGCAGTGCCATCTTGTGACATCTCAGGCTCTGCAAAAGGGAGGAGTTTGGAGGAAGCAGCGAGCTGAAAGTTAAAGCTATAATACAATCACCTACGGTTCTTTCAGTGCTTTCTGTAATGTGTATATCTATTACTAATATTACGTTTTGAGTAAAATGTGTTCTGTACCGAAAAAAACGAGAAATTTTGCCCTACGGAACAGACGCTACCATTCAGAATATATGAGAACTTGACTGTTTGTTCATAATTTGTAACCATGCTCTTTAATCTGAGTCACGTACGTCAGGCAACGTTTAATTATATTTAGTATTTGTCATACACAATGTTTACATTTTCAGTATAAAATCATGTTACCCCTTCAACAATGTATTTGAGGAATAGCAGCATTCTCTTAACACTGCAATGGGAAATGGTACACATCTAGGGCCTCATGAAAGTTCCTGTGGACCTTTCTTTTAAGATTACCCCCGGGCTTAATGCTGTCAGCTAAATGCCTGGGGTAAGTGACGATTTGAACACTGTTTTTCAAGCTCAATGTAAGCAAGAGCGAATTATATCTGCGTAACTAATATAAATATGTTCATATAAGACAATCTTTGCAACAGCGCCTCGATGCCTGCGGGCTGCTTGTGCGCTTTACAAATACAAATAAATAAATAAATAATGTTGTCACTGCTTCCCTGGGGGAGAACCTCCCCTCATGTGGCCAGGGAAAGGTAGAAGCTACTCGACCCTGACCCTGGCGGTGGTTGTCTGGGGGAGGACCACATGAGGGTAGACCAACCCCAGGAGAATGGAGTAGATGTCATGCGTTTCCAGGGAGCTGGATCGTGATGGTCCCTATGGCACTGGTGATAGCATTGCCACACGCAACATGGCGTCCGCAATCCTCTGCGTTTTGTTTCCTCTTCCAGAAACACTCCAGCAGCATAACCAATATCAGGGCAGGAGTCCCAACGCCTACTGCATCACAACATCAGGTATTCCTGCAGCTGACTCTTGTCCATAATCCTTCTGCATCCTTGTTTCCCACTATTTGCTTGTGTCCTATTCTCTGTAGTTGCCGCTCTGCTTCCCACCCCTCTTGTGACATCTCCAGTTGCTGCTCTGCTTTCCAACACTCTAGTCTCTTCCCCAGTTACCGCTCTGCTTCTTAGCCTAAGTTGCCTCCCTACTTCTATCATTATTTCCTTCTGCATTGCCTTCTTCTACTGTAGTCCCCAAGAGGGTTACCCTTCCGAAGGTTTCCCAAAGGATCTCTCCCACACTGGTTCCACACACACAGGAGGGGCTGAGGCTCTCAGTGGAGGTCGTCCACAGTTCAGCTAGACAAGAAACGAAGGCAAGATCTAGGTATGCACAATTGCTGACAGATTGCGATGCACCTACATAAAGAAAACATTGGTCAAATGCATCAGTTAGTTGCTGCAGTACAGTCCCTCACTACTGAGGTCCAGACATTGAAAACAGAGAACACTACTTTGCGGAAAATAGTCGCTATCCGTGATGCACAACCATTAGAGTTGCCTCTAGCTGCCTTGTCTACAGGCAAATTTGATGGGTCCCCAAAACGCCTCCAAGATTTCCTGCATGCATGTACTATTCAGTACACCTTCAAACCTCATTGCTTCCCAACGGATCGTGGCAGTATTGGCAGTGCTCTTGCATGGGCAACACCTCTAGTTACGTGCAACAATCTCCACCTGGCTGATTTCCAGGGTTTCATATTTGATTTACGTGCCATGTTTGGTCATCTGGACCTGGCTTACACCTCTCACGAAACCCTTTTGGATTTCAAGCAAGGGTCGTTGGACTTCCTTCATTACGTGACTCGCTTCAAGCAGTTGGCAGCTGGTACTGCCTGTCCTGAAGCCGCTCTCATCACTTTATTTCATTGTGGCGTGACTGAACCAAGGATCCTGTCCAAGGATTCTGGGACATGTAGTTTGTTTAATCAAAGTTAGGTTTTCCCATTCTTTAGTTTGACAAAAAGCCATCAAAAGGGTGGGGTTACGGGGAAAATTAGGGTTTATGCCAGTTTTCCTGGTCTGTTCCCACACCCATGTGATACTCCCACAGTACACCACACACAAGTTCAGGATCAGGAAGCGCCTGCCTTTACCTGGCCACATAAGGAGGGTCCCAGACCAGGTTTCCTGGGAGAATCCTATCAGATTCTTCACACATATCTTGGTTTTATCATCTCAGTCGAAGGCATTTCGATGGATCCACGTAAGGTTACTGCTATTCTGGACTTGCCTTCTCCTCAATCTCTGAAATACCTTCAATGGTTCTTGGGTCTTTCCAATTTTTATCATGAATTCATTTTTGGTTTTGCTGTTAACATCCTACCCTTTACCAAGCTTTTTGAAGAAAAACACTCTGTTTATTTGGTATCAAGAAGCCACGGCCATCGTTCAAAGTCTTAAAGTTGCCTTTATCTCAGCCCATATTCTCAGACAACCAATCACTTATTGTCTGTTTATTATTGAAACTGACACGTCTGATGGGGCAATCAGAGCAGTACTAAAACAAATACAGGAAGATGACTTAGAACATCCTATTGCATACTTGTCAAGAAGTCTTATGCATTCAAAAAGTAACTAATCTGATCTAGAAAAGGGGCTACTAGCGATTATGCAAGCTTGCATCGATTGGAGACCTCTATTGTTGGGCGCAAAATTTCCTGTGGAGATCCAGACTGATCACCGTAACCTCCAGCTCCTATAAAGCCATAAATGCCTTAACAATTGTCAAGCACAGTGGGCCCATTTCTTTTCTCGATTCGACTTGGTGTTCACCTATTTTCCTGGCTCCTTAAATATCCTAGCTGATTCATTGTCATGCCCGTCTTCTGAAGCCATGCAAAGAGTGTATCCTGACAAGCTCCTCCCTGCAGCTACAATTCTGTTTTCACTGTCCACATTTTTGCGGAACGTGTGGTCTGCTACTCCTCCCACACCTGATGCTGATCTACAACGTCACCAGGATCTGGAGTTTTGTGATTCCTGGCTTTATAATCCAGCCTGTGACCTGCAACTTCAAGTTCTACAGATTTGGCATGATAGTATGATAGCTGGACATAAAGGCATGAAGGCATCCCAATCCATGGTTCCACAACACTTCTGGTGGCCTGTTTTGGAGAAGATGTCTGCAATTGCGTCCTTTCCTGCATGCCGTGTTTGCAATTACAAAATGCCTAAACATTTGCCTTTTGGTCAACTCGTGCAACCCGACCTGTCCACTCTTCCTTGGCAGAGGATATTGACAGATTTTATTATTGATACCACTCTATCAGATGATAATATGGCCACCATGGTTACTGTGAACTCCCTGACAAAACTGGCACAATGTATACCCATGAATTGAGTACCCTCAGCCCCGCAAATGGCCAAGTATTTTCTTCATCACATTTTCCATCTCCATTCACTCTCACTCTCAATACTCTCTGACAGGGGATCTCTGTTCTTTTCCTGCTTCTGGGCCCATCTCTGCAAAATGTTAGATGTACAACGGCGTCTTTCTTCTGGATACCATTCTCAGACCAAGGGACACATGGAGCGCTTAAATCAGACTCTTGAGCAATATCTCAGCTGTTTTGCCTCTGCCTCCCAAGATAACTGGAGTCAACTAATGCCTACTGAGGAGGTTGCCTACAACATCGCTACACCTCAACCACGGGTCTTAGTCCTTTCTTCTGTTCTTATGCCTTTCACTCTGTTATGTTTCCCACTGCAGAACCTCCAGATGCCAATCACCCTACTGTTCATGATCTTGTTTTACGGATCCAGGCAGGTCATCAACCGGCCCTAGACAGCCTTACAGACTATTGTGCAAAAATCGAATTTATTGCTGACCGGAAACGATTTCCTGGCTCGGTTGTGCAGCCTGGCGATCTGGTTTGGCTTTGTCTCATGATTTGCCCTCTCATCTTGCTCCTACCAAGCTGGCTCCTTGTTATTTTGGGCCTTTCAAGATCCTCAATCAGGTCAATCATGTGTACTTTGTATTGAAACTCCTTTGCTCTTGGTCTCGGAGTCAGCCAGTATTTCACGTTTCTCAGTTGAAGCTGCGAGTGGCCCATCGTTTTGCCTATTCGCCAACCTCACCACCTACTCCCATTCCCATGGATTCTGGTACTGAGTATGAAGTGTCTGACATTTGTGACTCCCGCTTATACTGAGGTTGCCTTCAGTATATGGTTGATTGGAAGGGTTACAGCCCTATGATACCTGATCTGCTGTCAATATACAGATGATGGATTAAAAATCGATTAAAAATAGGTACTAATCTGTTACTCATATCCGCCGTCACAGGCATTGTATTCTGTCATCTGGGTTCTGAAAATCCCTGGGATCCCTGGGTGGGGTACCCTTGGGGAAAAGGATCTTGTCGCTAAACTTGGGCCATTACTGTCCCTCTCAGAGCACTGTTCGTCCATTGAGGAGTCACTGTCTGATGATTCTGAAAATGTAACCCATTTTCACGGTTTGTACACTTTAACCTGGGTGAAATTACTCAATAGTTTGTGTCTCACTTTGGTACTAAATAGTCTATGCTAGATATAAGTAGATTAATTCTCTTTTAAACTTCCATCCATTGTTACACAATTTGTTAGATTTTGTTTATATATAGTCAAAGATTTAAACTCATCTACCCGTTTTTGAGGAATTCAAGTGTATCCTTAATGTTGCAAGAGTGACATTCTCTAAGAATGTGCATTGTTCCTTATTTAGTTCTTTTTGAATTTTCAGACTTTTCTTTTGAGCTATTGTAATGGTCAAAACCATTCTGTCTTGACTACCTCAAAAATATAAGCCAAAGCAATAGCCTTTCGGCTTAGGCTATCTCCCGCCAGTTATTCTCTTTATATCTCGCTCTAGAGATGGTGTTCAGTTCATACAAAAATAGTTCAGAAAATAAGTGTTCTCACCTCTCCTGTTAGCCTCTTCAGATAGACTTGTCAAATCACATGTTTCAAGTTCGCTACATGCAGGAATGTTTCCCTTGTTCCTTTTCAACCACCCTGATCACTTTCTCTCTATTGGTTCTATATCTTGAACAGGTTGATTGGACCTTCCAGGTTCCCTTCTCCTTATGATTGTACCAATGTCACTTATTTCTTGCGGACTCTCCAGGCTCCTCTGGCTTTCAAATGTCCTTAACCTCTCTGGTTGTATATCTGTTTCTTGCCAAGATTCAATACTTTGGTTTCTAGGGTTCCCATGACCCTCATTGTCAGTTTCTTTCTCTCCATTTGTTTCCGCTCTCCTCCCAGGGGAATCCTAGTACTTTCTATGCCTTCGGGAGTGGCATCCTAGCAGGGATGTTGTTGTTCGCCCTTCTCAATGGCGTCACTGGTACGTATGCTTCAGCTTCTCTTCTTCTGCTGGATTCGGCAGTCTCTGCTGTCCTCGCATTAAAAGCGGAGGATTCATCCCTCTGGTCTGTCTTGGCCTCGGCGTAGTTTCCCGGGTCCCAGACCCGCCAAGGCTGCAGCGTGGTCACACCACCAGGTAAAACGGTCCTTCTGTCCCCGTCTCTTACTGCTCTGCTTCTGCCCTATTAAGCAGTCCCTGTGACCCTTGTGTTCCAATGGGAGAAGTAATTCCTCCATTCTGTCCTGGCCTCGGTATAGTTTCCCAGGTCCCACCATGGCTACAGCGCGGTCACCAGGCAAGACAGTCCTTTTGTCCCCGTTTTTTACTTGGCTGTATCGCCTTTCTTGGTGACGATCTTCTGGTGTCTCAGCCTTCCCTTCACATTTCTCCATTCTACCACTGGCTCCGCAGTCTAGCACGGCTCTGCTCCTCCAGGATGTCTGTATGATAGAGGCTTGTCTCTGCGTAGGATTCTTCCTCGTCCCTTCAAGTTTCCTCATCCCTCTATTCATTTCTTGCTGCCGTACTTCAAAGGGGAGTGTTGCTGTTTGTCAGTTTCTGAGTTCAAGGGAATGCCAGTATTATCTTGAGCCAATGATGTAAAAGCAATCTCAGTATTTGTTGGATACAAAACAGAAGTAACATCAGTCTCTTGTATTCCTATATTTGCGGATAGAGTATTCTTGATAGGGAGTTCCTTGTAGGAATGGGAGTTCTTTTTCCCCAGAAGGGAGTCACTCCCAGTGAGGTCCAGCTTTCCTTGACCCCTGGGGAGGGTCTTGCTTAGAGGGCTCACCTCCCTAGCTTCAAAGGGTGTGGCTCCCCACCTGGAAAGAAAGGGATGAATTGTCCATATTCAACACATACCCCTCCCATTAAGTGAGAGGCTTCCACATGAGCGGGAAGAGGGAAGCGACTTAAAAAGTCTGCGTTTCCTTGTTCTTTACCTTTTCTGTGTTACACAGAGAAACAAAACGGTTATAGATCTCGAAAGCATCTCATGATCCGCCTCCCGAAGACTCATCCAGAAAAGGGGTGAGTGGTCTGTTACAAGTCTGAATCTTGTTTCTTTCAGGTAGTAATGCAGTTGCAATATCACCCATTTTATCACTAATTGTTCTAATTTAACTACTGTATATGCCCGTTTTTGAGGGAGCATCTTCCGTCTTATACATAAGATTGGGTGTTCCATCCCATCATGTTCTTGGGACAATACTGCTCCCAACCCAAAGAGGCATCGGTCTGGAGGATAAACTCTTTTTTAAAGTCTGGCATTTTCAAGACAGGTTCCTGGCACAATATTTGTTTTAAACCCGCAAAGCTTTGTTGATCTTCTTTGCTCTAGAAAATGTGAGGAAACTAAGTGTGTCCTCACTCCTTTTTCCCCGGGATCCTCCTCTCAGGTGGCCAGGGAAAGGCCATTGCTTTTGGATCCTGACCATGGGAGTGGATATGCGATAGAGGATCACCTAGGTGAAGGGAACTTGGGGAGTGGGGAGAAGACATCTTCAGGTGAGACACAGTATCCCGCTTTCCCTTTTCCCAATGAGCCCTCTACCCCTAAAGCCTTTGTGGGATATTGTCAACCCTTTCCCTTTTCCTTCTTCCAAACTGTCCCCCAGAAAAAACACCTTAGTACTGGGAAGAGGAAGAGAACAACTAGGAGGACACATCCTCATTTTACTGATACACAAACATATAAAAGACAACACAGAGGTATAAATTCTCCTTTTATTACATCAGATAATTTCAAACACCACTCTGGTACTGAGATGAGGAAGAGAGCTATGGAGGCGTACCAGTGCAACAACCAGGCATATCTGCCTAATCGAGTTCTCCATAGTCAGGCAAGAGAACTCAATGACTCACACCTGGGAACACCTGGTGAATATAAAAAGGCCTGCCATTTTCAGAGGAGGCGAACAGGCTGGAGGAAAGGAATCTGGAGACCCAGGTGGCCGGAGCAGTGTTGTGCAGGAGACAGGGATGCCGGTGTTCATCTGTGCAAGAGTGCGGAGGTCCTCTTACCTGCCGGAATGTGTCTGCTTTACAGAAGCTGTGGAACTCCCCTTTTCCCCAGCTGCTGCCGTGGGAAGCCGTGAGAGCGTGTGGTATGCTCAGCGGAGACTGTGAGGAAGAGGCAGAAACTGGGGAAGCCGGGAGCTAAATAAGCCTGGAGAAGTCTGTCGCCAAGGACGCCAAGAAAAGGAGCGATGCTGTATTTGACCGGTGAATGTCTAGCAAATAAAGACTGATTTCGGGGCACTCCGGTCTCGCATACCAAATTCCTTTGCAGATGCCTAACATATTAAAAGTACTTTTGAATGCAGAAGCAAGTACTTTGATGATATTGAATGAACTGAAACTAAGTGAAAGCAGTTTTAAATGCTGTATAGAGTAGAGTGCCAATTGAATACTCATAAATGTAGTGAAAGCAAATTATTGTATGAGACAGACATCGAGGAATGTGTTGCATGAAACATGAAATGACAAAGTCAAGAGGATACTGAGTGTTCCAGAGTAAATATGCCGCCTTTTGCGTGTTATGCGGCTCCCAAAATGGCTGCCCAGGTTGCCATGACTACAACCGCAACAAAGAGGGCTGTGGAAATCACAGCCTCAGGCCCATTTGCTGATTCGATGCCCCATCCTGCCTGCCACTCCCCTCCTGCTTTAAATGGAGGGGGAGAGGGCTGACTGGAGAAGTCTGTGGTAAAAGGCCACCGGTGCTCTTCGCAGCTCTGCTGCGAGCATGACCTCAACTGGAGCAGCTAGAGTCCAGATCAGCTGTTCTCATGATTTTTGGAACAACTTGAGTGTTCCAGGGTAAATATGCTGCCTGCCACGTGTTGTGCGGCTCCCAAAATGGCGGCCCAGGTTGGATGACTACGAGCGGAACAAAGAGGGCAGTGGAAATCACTGCTGCAGGCCCGTGTGCTAATTCGATGCCCCGTCCTGCCTGCCCCTCCCCTCCTGCTTTAAATGGAGGGGGAGAGGGCTGTTGGAAAAGACCACTGGTGCTCTTCAAAGTACCCCATCTATTGTTATAGCCACTAGGCTAACACGGCTAGGCTCCTGTACCCACAAAGCCCCACCTACATCTCACCCGCTGTCTACGCATTCCAGAAATATGTTACTGCAAGCACGGTTTCATGTCCCATCCAACTCCTGCAGCTCACAATGGCCTAAGCTTGCTAGGCTGACATCCAAATCTGCCACTTTCAGACCCACACCGGTGACCTGCACACTTGCTAAAACAGCTCCCCACTACCCTCACCCAGAGTCCACATGTGTCTCTATCTTACCTGAAAGTCTGCTCTATAATCTGGCACAAAGTGCAGACACATCAACACCGGACCACAAACGGACTCCGGAATGCCTTCCTACTACCGTGCACGAGACAATTACGCCGGCCAAGGACACGCTTTATGATGAACAGAATTTTGCCTCCTCTTATGCTCATAACGTTAAGCTGCTTGTTGCTGCTGTTGATGTTGTAATCACCAGGCTGCCACACCTACATATAGCCAATTCTGCTGGCAAATGATTTAACCATACATGATGCTAAAAATACCAATCCCACCGTTACTATCCCAAATGCCATCCTGACACATGTAACTACCGCCAGTTCCGCCTGTACTAAATTGAATGCCACTGCCAGTGATGCCCATACTTCTGAAAACACCATTGCAAATGCTATTGTTACAAATGTCATGTTGCCACATTTAACTACCGCCAATCCTGCCTGTACTGAATTGAATGCCACTGCCAGTGATGCCCATACTTCTAAAAACACCATTGCAAATGCTACTGTTACAAATGTCATGTTGCCACATTTAACTACCGCCAGTTCTGCCTGTACTGAATTGAATGCCACTACTAATGATGCCCATACTACTGACAAGGATATTCCCAACGCTACTGATGCAAATACTACCGTACCCACCACCAGAAACTGCCCCCAATCCGGTCTATCTAAGCCACCGCCCACAGCCACCGTCGCCCACCATGAGCCCCACCTCAATTGCTGTTAAGGATTTCAATCTGGCAATACACACCTTGGTCTCGGCCTATTATGTAGCGCACGACTGAGATGCCTTTCTCCTTATTTTATGCAGATTTAATTTGAGATGATACACAACTCATATCACACACCCTTTTTCAAATACCCCGGGTCACAATGGACCATGAACCAGGCTGGTTGGTGAAATGCAATATTTATTTATTTATTTTAAAATTTAAAAGAAATAATACCATTTTTAATATGGGGAAGCAATCACCAATGGGGTGATAATTACAATGAAATGTAAGTAATGCACTGGTTAACCTTCTCCTAAAACAAATATACAGCCCGGTTCAATAGGAGCACTTTTTGATTTAGGAAAGATAGCTCCCAAGTTAGGATTTCCCCTGACAATGTTCCCTCAACCCACCAATAATCGAATTCTGAGTGGATAGAAAGAAGCAGCAGGTAGTCAAACATAGAAGGCAGAAGACAGAACAAAACTCCGACCTTCGCTCACAGAATAAGAGGCAAAAACTGACTTTAAACCCTTAGCAAAGGCCTAAAATAACACTCGAATTTTACAAATAATTAATTAATGTGTGGTTAAATTATAATATATATATATGTTTTATCACAATAGCATGCATGCTATATCACTGGCAATCACAAGGCATTGGATCAGGAAAAGGCAGACAATTTGAAAATGAGTGGAAAGTTTAGAGCAGGCTGCAGCCAAATGATACGTGGGAAAACTTACAATTTTCTCAATTCCTGCTTGAAATTACCCAAACGGCTTTTAATAAACACAGGTGAAATACTCTGATTTGGGGTCCGGTTATGGGGCTGGGGGATAGATATATATCACAGGTACAATATAGAGGTAAATATAGGTCTCTAGCTATGAAACTGGATGAGTTATGCAAGATATAAAAAGGGTCGATTTGAGTAAAATGAAGTTGTGAAATAGTAAAGGAAATCAGTTGTGACAAGAATGGTTTTACCTTAACATAGAGTATTCAGACTAGACCACCAAAGATGGAGACAGTAAGATCTAAGGTTCATTCGCAAGTTGAACCCTGTCACCCCAGCACCCAACCCTGGCGGAAGCCAGTCAGATCACTCGAAATATAACTGATGGTTTAGGATTACACAAGACAAAATTGAAAAGAGATGGCGCTAGCACTTAAAAATTAATGACAGGATACAAGGATAATTCTAATAGTTTCAACAAGTTACCAGGGTAAAAATAGGATTGCTTAGGTAGTGGGATAGAGACAAAGGCAAGACAATGTCCAGCCCAAATTATAAAAGACGCTGCCCGTGAACTTTCTCCCTTCATTACTAAACTCATTAACGCTTCATTCACATCAGGCTCCATACCTAGTAACCTGAAACATTCCTGGGACCTCCCTCGCTTTAAAAAACAAACCCTCGACCCCTCCATCCCAACTAATTACCGCCCCATAACCAGCGCCATTCCTACTAAAAATCCTGGATAAAGTAGCATACCTACAAATTCAGCACCACCTGGAACAAAACCACCTCTTAGGAGTTTGTCTGTCTGGCTTCAGACCTCAGCATAATACTGAGGCTGCACTCTTAGACCTCAAGGTACAAATAGACACACTAAGAGACAAAGGTAAGACGGCACTCCTACTACTCCTCGACCATTCAGCCGCGTTCGATCTGGTGGACCACTCAATACTTTGCAACCACCTTGTCTCCGCGGCCTGCTTCTCTCAGGAGGCAGTCGCTTGGATCCAGTCTTTCCTTGATAATAGAACAATGCGAGTATTCTCTCCTCTAGCAGCTGCGGACCCCACGCCTATATCATGTGGTGTACCCCAAGGCTCCTGCGTCTCGCCCACTCTGTAAAATATTTTCACAAAGCCCCTTTTCAATGATCTAGATGGTCTAGGTAACACCTACACAAATTATGCAGATGATACACAGATCCTCATCCCGCTGACGGGAGATTATGACAAGGATTTGGCCTTTGTGAACAGAGTTTACCTCATCATCCAGGCATGGATGGCCTCTCACGGTCTATGCCTGAATGATGAGAAAACAGAACTCCTCATTTTAGGTACTCCCGCCAACATTATAAAACTGGACCCTAACTACGCCTCCCTCATAATCGACAACAACATCATTACTGTGGCCAAGGTAGTCAAAACTCTTGGCTTCTACATAGATTCCACGCTCACCTTTGGTAAACAAGTAAATGCTATGGCATCAGCCACATCCTACACTTGCAAGCTAATCAGAGTAGCCAAGCCCTTCCTTTCACCCAACAACTGCATCACTTTAGCGAGAGCCCTAATCTTATCCAAACTGGATTCTTGCAACGCCTTATACATAGGCAGCAACAAATTCATTACATCCAAAATTCAAACTCTTCAAAACAATGCCCTGAGAGCTGCTCTAAGTCTACCCAAAAACACCCATATATCTGATTTTAGGAGATCCGTCAATTGGCCCTCTACAAAAGATAAAATCCTCCTCAAAACTGCATCCTTGACACATAAATGCCTTAACCACGCAGCCCCACAATACCTCACAGACAGATTCACTAGACAAACAGCCTCCCACCCCCTAAGAAGAGCTAACTCTAACCTGCTACTAGTACCGAGATTTAAGCTGACTAAATCCGGTGGGAGCAGTTTCCCTGTTAAAGCAGTACAATATTGGAACTCCCTTCCCCCTGATTTAAGGGAAGATTTACCCTACTTACAATTTAGATCTAGCCTCATTCAGTGGCTAAAGGAACATGACGTCTGACCCTACCTGACCTGCATCCTTCCTAGGATCTATTGTATATACGAGACCTTACTGCTGGTGCTATATTTATGTGCCTCATACTGATTCCTGTTACTTATTGTATATACCTACGTGCTTTGCCTATTGTTTTATACATACAGCATTGTAACCTTAGCTGTATTTTTCCTGTCCACTATGTAACTTAAGCTTAACAACCCTCTTTATGCTTTTGCGCCCAAATACCTCCGGGTCTGGTGTGCAATATAAATAATAAAACAAACAAACAAACAAGGTAGGCTATGTATTTCTATGGGGCAGGGATTATACTCACAGTCCACTTCTGAGTTTTGGGATTTGTGGACAGTCAACAAGGTCTGGCCACCACACGGCTGGCGCGCCTGTCAGGAGACAGCTGGGCAAAAGACAGCTGGGCAAGGTTTGGTCACCGGGTAGCGAACAGCTGGTCAATTCAGGTCACTGGATGGTATTTCTCCTGGCAAAGGACAGCTGAATGGCAGGATTGCAGTGGGCATGTATGTAATGGGCAGCAAGCCAGGCTGGTTCAGGATGCTTCCCAAAAGAATACCACAGCATTCCCCTTTGGTTATTTGGGATTTTAGTGGGATTTCAGAATTGAGGCCTTGCTGGAAGGGTCAGCAATGCTTAGGCCTTGTAGTTGGGATCAGCAAGATGGATGGAGCAGATCAGGAACGCAGCGCAGGAACTTCAGGAAGAGTGTGTGTTAGTGACATCATCAAAGTATATGGCTGGGCAATTTTAACTAAGCCCACCTCTAACCGACTGGATTGGTCAGGGGTGCTAGTCCCCGCCTGTTACGCTCACCTGGTCTCTGCGGAGGCGTTGGGGCACAGTTGCAGCCCTCCCTGAACTTGAATCACCCCCTTCAGGCCTCTCCCTCAGTAGAAAAACTGTGAGCGGTAGTACGTGGTGATACTGCTCGAGCGTGGAGATAACAGTGTGTGAGTGAGCCAATCTGTGATTGTTGTACCTCTCGAACCCTTCATCCCAAAGTACGGTTTCTGTGAGCATACGCCGGCGCATAAAGCTCACCTATGAATTATGGAAGATAAGCTCTACGTCCTGCTACTTCTGACAGGGGCGTGTCGAATGGGATCTAGTTCCTTCACTGATCCCTGATAAGGATTAGTCCAGACCAGCTGCAACTATGCTTCTCCTTATGATTGCTAAGTCTTTCTTGAGCTCTTGTGATGCTGTTCATTCTGTTTAATGTCTTTATATGTTGCTCCTATTTATGCCCGCAATAATGTCTCTCTTCTGTTTTCTTCCCTTAGATGGAAAAGCGGCCTCAGTGTAGCTGTGAGACGCGAGACGCGGCCGGATGGAAGATGGATGCTACCGAAATGTTCGACAGCAGGTAAGGGATGGTTTGAGGAAAAGCGTGAAGCATGGGGAAGTGTGACCTTAAACTGACTCTTTTTTCGATGTCTAACCTTGTCTTCTGTTTTTCCTTGCAGGCTCTGCTGTTGACGATGGAGCGTGTCCCGCTGAGGTGCCAAGATGAAGATTTCGGCGTTCCAGAAAGTGTTAAAATGAATACTTGGTTCGCCGAAGAGATGTACAAGTAAGAACAGCTTCCCCCAGTTGGTAAGTATGCTGGCAGGAAGCAGGATGTCCAGGAAGGAGGATCTTCAAAGGTAAGTCTGACCTCAGGGGACGGTTAGCGTTATGCTGCTTGCAAGTGCAGAGTAACGCGAAGCATCTGTCTTGAGGATCGGGGCAGCTTATATAGCTGAGATCGTAGGCACGCCCATTAGGGCCGGTTTACCAGCTACACCCTGCCACTCCTAGAGAGTGAGCACGTGCGAAGGCAATCCATTAGCAGCCACACCCAAGAATACACTTGGGGCTGCTTAATGGATGGAATGTTCAAGGTTAATGCATCCAGCTTAATGGATGGAATGTTCAATGCATGCAGGATGGGGAGAATAAAACTAAAGCCATCCTCTTATTGCTCAATATATTTCTGTAATGATGTATATTTTGTAAAGTTAATTATGAAAGAGTAGTTTTTTATATTTAATGTGCTTTGCTTCCAAGGCATTACTATAAATAAAGTATTACTTAAGCACATGAAATGCAAAGGGAAACCTTAATAAATATCTATATAAACTAAACCTTTAACTAAAGTGTGTGGTCCTGGGCAGATCATGTAATCACACTGTGTCTTATCTGAAGCTTGTGTGTTAATATATCATGGTGTTATTAAAAAAAAGCCTATAGGGTTGCTCCATATATAAGAAGTCAATTTAGGTATTTTGCACCACAAAATGATTTGCCACATGGCTTATTTATGGCAACTTATTCTAAAGTCACTTCCATGGTTCCTCCAAGTATCAAAGACTAATGATGCTCCTTACAATGTCCTTTTGTCTGAAGTCTCTGGAAGATAGCTCAGCAGCAACGTGCTGCCTTGGAAGCAAGACGACACGAAGCAACACAGGTTCGATCATAAATAATCTATCATATCAAGTAATTTCTGTTGGCGCAATTCATATGCCAATTAAGTTTGTATGTATTTTGCCCATTGCACCTGGATAGAGCTCTAATAGATGATTCTGCAGTTTTATTTTTTGGTTGTATTAAAATGCCATATGCCACTAGTAATGTTACCAAAAAAGTAGATTGGGGCAGGGTTGGGCGGTTTGTGGGCTCAACTGAGACCATATCTCAACATGCCCACCCTCCTGATTTAGGCGGGAGACTCCTGATTTTGCAACTAAAAATTGCACAATTTTTTACTGTCTCCCGCCTAAAATAACTATATTGTCAATGTAATCCTATGGAAAAATGACCTTCTCCCGATTTCTGTGGGGGTAATCTCCCTCTCAGGGGCTTAAGAAGGTTGGCATGTCTGCATATGGAATTGCACGCACCGCATTTGGGGGGAAAGTAGCAGGGCTTTTATTGTGGCTCAAACACACACTCTTGCAATGCAGGAGACTCCTCTGACTGGACATTAGGATATTTTTCAGCAGCAGGAGAGAATCAATAGGGAGCCCTACGACCAGTGCCTTAAATTGGACTACAAAATGAGATGGGGCTCAATAAGGGGTCGTGGCCTAAGGGGGGGTCACCTGCTGGCTCATTAGGCCACACCCCTTGAAGAGCCCCGGCTCAATGGGCTACTGGCACCCCTGCCAGGTAACCTTTTGTAGAGCTGATCTCTGCTTTTATTTTCTATAGGCTTGCCTGGTAGGTGACAGCGCATAGCTCTCAACCATTTCTGTTGCAAAGGCGGGTGAAATCACCCGATTTTGTTTTTGGCGGGTGAGACGCCCATTGAAACGAATGGGCGTGCAGGAGGCTTGGCGGGTGAGTCAGCCCTTTACAAGGCGGGTGACACCCACCAAAAGCGTGTGAGTTGAGAGCTATGACAGCGTTGTGCCTATTGAGCCTTAGTGGTGGCGCTGCCCCTCCAGCAGCAGCATCACTATTAAGGCTGAAAGGGTGAGGCATAGCTCTCAACTCACACGCTTTTGGCGGGTGTCACCCGCCAAGCCTCCTGCACGCCCATTCATTTCAATGGTCCTCTCACCCGCCAAAAACACAATCGGGTGTTTTCACCCGCCTTTGCTACACAAATGGTTGAGAGCTATGGGTGAGGCTACTGGAAGCAGAGACCCTTTTCCTAAATACTGAAACCCCAGCGAATGCGCGGGAGCTTCAGGATTTAGAAAACAAGGCCTCCGTTTCTGGCATTTTATAAGATGTAACTTGTCTTTACCTCGACTGGAGCACAGCTCGACATTTCATGAACTGTAACGAGCGGCTTCCTCAGTCGAAGCCTCGTATTTCAATGACCAGTTAAAGTTTATGAAATGCTGAGCTTCGTTCCGTTGTGGGTATAGATTAAAAACTGTTTATTATTCTGAGAGAACGCATTACAATCTACAGCAAACACCGCAGGCAACTCGTTCTGTGCTCTGCTGCTTTTGAGCTCCGAAGAGGGGCTCATGGAGGCGGTGCTAAGGCTTAATGCAGCCATGTATTACATAACACCGTATTGCGTTATTTCTGTTGAGATGGAGCACAAGCACCAGCCCACACTGAAAGGACCACTAAGTCACTATGGAAAGGTTGTTTTCAGTCACACGTGCTTAGCAACGGGTTCCGTTAAACTACATCTCCCGGTGATATTGGTCGACTCAACCCGGAAGTATATTGCGGTCACAGACTCACCCAGCCAATAGCCCGTAAAGAAGAGAGCAGAGGTGTACGCGTGAACTTCGTGTTAAATTTGTCCTGCAGTGCGAGCCGTACATTGCCGTCTGTTACGTTTAGAGGTAGGGATGTAGATTGCCGAAAGGAAGTTACAGCTGTGTCATATGTAGTGTGTTTGGAGATGTTTCTTCTGTTGCTTTCTCCCAGTAAATGGACACCTTCCTCTGTACTTGTCTGCACGAGATTACAATGCTTGTATGCAGCTTGCTTCGATCAGCGCCATTTGGGTGTCGCTGTGTGTTTTTATTATGGCTACTGGAATAAAAGATAAAACTGGTCACTTTAGTATACTGCCCGGTGGATCACACGCCTCCGTTGTTTGTCTGAGGGGGTACACGTCGGGGGCTGTGCGTTAAAAGCGTCTGAAGCCGGTGGGACCTGCTGTGCGGGTTAACATAAATTTAAAGTCGTATTGCTACCACTCGCCGTGCGAATGATTTGATAGCCATGGGATTATTCTTGATCTACATTCTGGAAAAATAAGCGCATTGACTAAACTAATAGTTTTCTGTTCATTGCATTTATAGGCATTAGGTAGGGAAGGAGAGGGATGCAACAATAAATTAGAGACGTGCGTGTCCACGGGTGCAAGGGAGGATGCTCTGATTACTTACTGGTAATCCTCAGTACTTTTAGTCCTTTTCTTCTTCGTCCCAGTACCTAACTATGAGGAACCCTTCTTACTTTCCCCTGCATCCCGCTGCCTCACTTCTGGGCATTAGGCATCCCCGACCTGATGCCCACCAGTTTCTTAGCAATAACAGAAGGGCCCATTCACTCATCAGTCGTGAGGGAGAGGGGGGGACTAGAGTACTGGGACGAGGAAGAGCAGGAGTAATAAGGCTTTCCAGTAAGTAATCCGAGCATTAACTCATGTCCCTCTTTCTCGTCCCAGTACTTAATTATGAAGTATTCCAATTCTCTGTATAGAATGGGCTTAGATGAAAAATACCAGAATAACCAAGGTGCCTGCTCACCCACCATCACCAATGTATTAAGGACAAAATCATTCAACCAAACATGTCCATAATCGTAACAGAGCCACTGCCAACACCTCTGCCGAAAATCCTTACTTTGTGACTGTGGAGATTGAGGCGATCATGTTTAATGAAGGTGTTGGGATCCACCCAGGTAGCGCCCAAGCAAATGTCCTGTATGGATGCTACCCTTGCCTCAGCCTAAGAAGTTTCCATGCCTCTGGTGGAACAGCTCTGAAACCCGGGAGGGGGACGGGACCCCGAAGCCTGATAGGCGGATGGTATCCCGCAACGAGCGACTGACCGCAGAGACAGCCACCTTCTTCCCCAGAGAAGAGCCATCAAAAGTCACCCACAGACTACTAGAGGTCCTGGAGGCTCGATTCCTCTCCATATAAATTAAGGCAGCCTTTTAACATCTAGGAGATTTATGAGGAAGATGGGCAAGGCATACATTCGTTTTCCAAAATTGATTAGCGTTTGCTAATTAAAACTGTCTTGATAAGCAAACAAACTCATTTGATTAGCAATTTTGTACTAATATTTTTGGAATGTCACCAGAAATTATTTGTACCCAAGACATAAGAGGACCAATACATTTTTATGTACCCTTTGAAGTAAGATTGTCTGTAAAGGTTAGCAGCATGAATGGACACAATTAAAAACCAAACACGAAAAAAAAGCTCTGAAAACAGTTCAAGGCTCTGTGAAGCTGGGTGAAGTCAGTGTTTTTTGTATAGGGCAGTGTGATACTGGAAATGCATCGGAGGTACACGGCCTCCGTATCCTTGTCCTTTGCTGTTTTATCGTGTGTTCTGTCGTGTTTTCCGCGCAGGAGTTCATCTGGGACTCCTGGCGGTGCAGCTCTCTCTCCTTTGGTTTGGTGAACAGACCCGTGGGATACCCTTATGGCACCCATGGGTAGGGGTACAACCCTGTGCCCCTAGTGTATGTTTTTGGGCACCTGTGTGTGACCAACAGAGCAGGGTACGGGCTGGTGGCAGCTCCGTGCTGAAATGACTGGTGCCCTGAGCGTCCTCCATTTTGGGATGCCCAGGTCCTGTCATTGGAATCGGTAGATTCCTGATGGAGACAAAATGGCCCCCATGGCCTCTTGCCTTCCATCACCTGTTACCCCGATCTTCCCGAAGTCCCGGGAAGCCCTGCCTCTGTCCCTTCCCCCTGACTGGCTGTTGGGTGGAAGTTCCGTATATGGTAGTGTGGGGAAGTGCCGACCAGACTGGCTGGAGCCTTCTCAACAACCGTATGTTGTGGGTACGCCTGTGGGTGGGAACTGGGTGAGACCTGGGTGAATGGAGTGTGTGACGAATATACATTCTATTTTGTGACTGTCTAGAATCTGGTGTTTGACACAATGGTTGAGACAGCCCTGCCCGAAACCTGTATGAATGCAGCTTGGAGTTTTGAATGGCTCGGTACTTGTCCCAATACACATAACTTGTTGTGAGTGTCTGGAGAGAAGTGAATGGCCTGAATACCTCGTGTGCCTGATTGGCTGCCAGCCTGCATGAATGCCCGTAGTTGTGATTGGATGCCTGAGTATGACCCAGCGGAATGAATGGGAGATCAATAGTATATCTGGGGACCTCTCACTGCTAGGAATCGTGTTCAGAAGCTGGAGTCCACTACGACGAGTAACTGGAGTGAAGCTTAACCTTGAGCCCTGCTGGACGAGAAGAATTGCTGTTGCTCTCCTTTGCAATATGAAAGCTACTGTGCTTCAAGAACTGACCCAGAGAGGACCTGGTAAGGCACCCTCTTCCCGAGCTACGAGGGACCATCGTGCACAGCTGATCTTTGCCTAAGATCCCTGGTAGACAGACTTTCGACAGGCTGCCGACCCGATATGGGGACTGCTGTGGAACTCCAAGGAGAAGCGCCCAGACTGTTGTCTGCCACTGTCACCGACCGCCGTCGCCGACTGGAGCCGCCGTGCTCCCGTTGCCTACGAACTTCATTGATCCACGGACGCTCTCGTCTGCATCGTCGCCGCTGTATCCTTCTGGAGAAGGCTTGACCGTCTATGCGCCGAGGAGCATCCACCGGTGGGTTACCCGCCACCCAAAGACCACCGAGATGCCGACAACTCAACGCCCTTGCTGGGCCACAGTTCTTCAACTCTTTGCGGTCCAGAACTATCGACACCGAGGTGCCCCGGACGCCTCTTCCCTGGCAGGACGTTTGCGCTTCCCCGTCAACGAGCACCGCTAGGAACGACGCAGCCACTTCACCGTCGTAGCTCGACCTGTTCTCCGTCGGACGTTAGACCCGTGACTCCTGCCTGAAAGGGAGGACACTCAAGAAGGGTTGTCGATTTCCCTGACACGGAACGCTACAACACCAAGGTACTTTGGGGTTGCAGAACTATTGGGAAGTCTAAGGGTGAACAATATAAGGACTGGGCTTGTATCTTTCTTCTACAGGTTGCCCAGGTGGGGGGATCTCCACACAGAGCTGCGTTTAACGGTAGTTACCAGTATTCTGCCTATTGCTCAACCATCCTGCTTTCCTTCCTCTCTCTACTGCTGGTTTCCTCTTTATTTTGATCTGTGTGTCATTCTGACCATATGCACTTTAATAAGATCTAATAACGTTAGTGGTCCGACTTTAGAATTGTACCTATTTACCATTGTTGATTTTCGGAATACAAAGTGAGTTATCGTGTATATGACCTTGAATATTAATTATATAAAGACTGTGTTTTAACTGATCCAGTGTGTGGACATTCCTTCGTGGGTGCTTGGGGACTACACTGAAAGAGCCAGCTCGCATCGCCGCACGAGAAGCTAGGCCTTGATTGCTCGAATACGTTACCATAATAGAGAATCTTGGCAGGGGTCTCTGTGCCTCCCTTCTATCATATAGAGAGCCGAAGTGCAGATCCCCCCTCTGGTCTTCACAGGCAGTGCCTCATGTACTGTATGCTTGCCCCATCATTTGCTGTGTAAGGAGAAGTTAAGAAGTTTCACAAATCAAAATGTTAAAGGAAAGTCATAGCCAGAGACTAAGTACGTAGTATGGTGTTGAGGCAGGCAGGGCAATTGTCAACTTCAGGTGGACAAGATGGCCTTTTCCGGTGTTGATATCAACTGTTTTCAATATAGCATAAATACCACTTTCAGAGGTTGAATCACTCCTGGGCCAGGTACACCCAAGAAAAGCATTGCAGCCCTTTGCTCCCATAAAGCAGTATTTATTGCTATTCGCACTCAGAGCCACCATCTGGGGTGCTTGTACTTTTTTATTTGTTTCTAAGGGAAACAGGCTTTGCGACATCCATGCTTCCTTTGAAAAGAAATTACACATATTTCTCCAGTTGAAAATAGCTAGTTCCTGGACTTGGAGGTGGGCCAAGAGGTGCGCAGGTAAGGGGACCTGGCTGGGGGCTCTGATGAGGCAGAGGGGAGGGAGACCATTGGTACATAGCACATGGAGATCACCAGAGCCAATTGGTATGCTCATAATGCAGCCAATTACTACCTGAATACCCCACATGCTGAGCATTCTGACTGATTCTGGTTCGCCATGGTATAGGATTATAACCAAGCACCTTTTCCTCGCTAGGGTATATATTTTGCTGGGTATTCTTGCTTCTCAACACTCACATGAAATTGCATTATGAGGCAAGAGGAACTGGACAAACTAAGAAAGTTGCATCCTAAACAATTAATGAAAGTAGTATATTAAGACAGAAGGTCTCAACCATACAGGTCACAGCAGAATAATTTCCTTGAGGTTCTTCCACTCTTCCTGTATACCGTTTCCAAGCCATCTTCGTCGCTGTGCGTCAATTCAAATCCTGACGTTCATCGCACTTCATCCCATTAAAACACTGATAGCACGCAGCACCAAAAACCTCTCTTCAGCCTGACAGAAGAGTGCATAGCTGGTGATAAGTATTGAAGCACTTCCCACCCCTCCAGATTTGACCTCGCACCATAAGAGTAACCGCACCAGTCGACTTGCCAATGGAGGGAGATGACCAAAATGATCCGGAGGCCATCAAGACCATTGCCTAGCAAAGCGAATGGGTATCCAGTGATAAAGTCACCTGGGAAAAGGTCTTTCAAACACTTTCCCCAAATATTCCAGGACAGGAGTATATAATGATAAATAATACCCATCTTAGAATATGTTGGGGAAGGCTTTTAGGGGTGCAGGATAAAAAGTCACCTACCGGGGGCGCATGTAGTAAGTCAGAACCAGGAGATGGACCGCTCAATGTGGTTTAATGCAGTAGCTTTATTATATTCCCAATACCCCACACTAGCCCTATTACTTTGGTCCCTGTGCTAAGAAAGAAAGGAAGGTAAAAAGGGTGCACGTAAAGATGTCGTACCAAACAATGTCTGTCCACCTCCAAGAAAACCTGATGCTGGTCCTACCACTCCAAAGGAAAACAAATCTTAAGTGCAGTGTTTGGTCTGTTGGGTTGGTGGCTGGCAGAAGCCCACTACGATCTGCTCATCACTTCTATATAGAAGGCCTGCTGACAGTGATGTTTTGAGGTATTTTGTGTTTGGCCTGAGCATTTTACACAGAAAAAATTAATGTTAAACTACCATCCATTGTGAAAGCTTTCTATCTTATGTGGTTCAGCATATGAATTGGGCTTATCAGAAGAAACTGCGGCTACTCTATTGAGCGGTGCTTGATAGGCACCTTTTAACATTTTCAAACTGCAAGTTGTTAAAGGCATGGCCTAGTAAAAAATGTTATTTAAAAAATAGATAGGCAACATAAAAAAAAATACTAGCATTCTCTTTTTTAAAACTTCCTATGTAAAATTTTGAGCTATTCAAGCTCAAAATTCGCAAAAGCAAGCACATGGGCGCATCCATTTTGTGAAATGGATGCCCTCCTGTGCTGGCTTTTGCTTTTGCGGCATTAATGAAGGAAAAGCCAGCCAGCTGTAGTAAAGAAAAGCTACCGCTGGGTGGCTTTCCCTTCATTAGTGCTGTACGCGGAGGACGGGGACCGGAGACCAGAGCAGGAAAGCTGCAGCTGAATCTCGGTAAGTGCTATTTTTTTTTTTAAAAAAATAAGCACTAGCTGGGGTTTTTTTTTCTAAGTTTTCCGGGCTGGAGGAGCCCGGAAAACGTAGAAATAAAACTGCAGCTTTAAAAACATTGTATTTATGTTTGCGGTCGCTTTTGAAGCGACCGCAAACATAAATACAACGTTATTGTGTTGGAAAACGCTGCAGTTTTTCTTTCCAAGTTTCTCAGGCTCCTCCGGCTCGGAGGAGCCTGAGAAACTCGGAAAGAAAAACCGCAGCGTTTTCCAACACAACCGCGTTGTTTCTGCCTGAATCTGCTTTCCAATTTGGAGCTCTCGGGCTCTAGAGCCCGAGAGCCCCAAATGGGAAAACAGATTCAGGCAGAAACAACGCAGCATTGCGGAAAACAACTGCGTTGTTCCCCAAGGGGAGCCCGAGAGCCCCAAATGGGAAAGCAGATTCAGGCAGAAACAACGCAGCATTTAGCATTTCCCATTTGGGGATCTGAGACCCCCAAATGGGAAATCAGCTGTAGGCAGAAACACTACGCGGCATGTAAACACAACCGCGTTGTGTTTCTGCCTGTTGTGGCTTTCACTTTGGGTCTCCGGTGCTCCCCTGGAGTTTATTAGACGATTAGCAGCAAAGATGCCAGTACGTCCACGTAAAAATACGCAGTTGATGTGGTTCTTTTTAATAGCGGTATGGACTCTCATGGTGAGCTCATTAACAATTTACATACGCCCATCCCTCAAGCTCTACAATCTATGTCTATACAGGAAGAAGATTTAGATTCTGTGGAAAAATTGTGCTCGCAAGTGTGCGCCTTATACTGTTAATCCTATTGATGTCTCATGTTTTTTGACTATTGCCTCGCCAGAAAGAATGGAAACAGTAGCTCATAAACGTAAGAGATTAAAGAAATGATTCCAACGAAAAAGGAAAAGGCTGCAGTAGAGTCTATCCTTTAAATCAAACATAAAATGCTCAAATAACGTGGGCCCTTCAATTTACAGTGGAGCTGTTAGGGAAGTTAATAGGACTGAATCTCAGATTAAAAATGGAGAAGAAAGCAATGAAGGGGGCATGAGTGAGATGGGCACCCGCGTTCCAGTAGAAACTTTAGACTTGATAAGAGGCCCCACGGATCTGTGGTTAAATAAAACGAATTCTACTGTGAGCTTGAAACCCAAGATTGGCAGTGAATTATCGAAAACTGTTCAAGCACGCGCATGAGCCGCCTCCACTCCAACTAGGTTCTAATAGATACAAACCATGCCAATCCAGTGGCGGAAACGCATGGCCAGCTGCAAGTGTTACTAATGTGTCTAGCCCTGGCCAACTGCCGTGTTTAAACAAAAACAATGTTTCTAAAATTAAGATATTAGATATTGGCTACAAATGACAGCCTATTGTTAATTAGGAGCAGATGGTGGTATGCCGCCTTTGCAAGTCATCACTTTGAAAGACATTTTTGCCATTGAATTACCTGAAGTAGATAGCTCCACTAACTGGGTGATCGTAAAACCCCCCCTCCCCCTTGTTTATTGACTTCCTGCTATTGTATTCCCCTAATTTCGAAAATATGGGCTTTGAGCTATCGTCCATTAAAACAATTGAGGAGGAGCTGGGAGCTCACCCGTCTTGGTATCTTAAGTGGCTGAATAATCGTAAAATAGCCAGCACTGACATCTGCAGTCAAATGTTGAGAACTATAAGCTTCATACAAGGACAGATGATTGGAGTTGACCACCTGCGACTTTAAATAATAAAAAATGAAAGTTAGAGTACCGCGGTGGCTCTGCTCTGGACAGATCTATTTCGTTACTGCCCTGGAATTCTCGGGGCTTTGATTCATTTTTAAGTTGTCAAGAAGATTTTTCTGAGAGCTAATATATTTTGCTTACAAGAAACATGGCTCACTTGGCCTTGTTGTATAGACAGCTACTCTTTAATTTTTCGACCAGCTATTAAAAAGAAGATTGGTAGACCCATAGGTTGCCTTCTAATTGGTGCTAGCTCTGAGTTTTGTATAGTCGAATATCTACCTCAGCTACAAAATTTGATGTTATGGCGGTATCCATCTCCGGTTTTAAGAATTCTGATCTCTATAAATGACTACTTATTCATTTATATGACCCTGCAGGTGGGGTTACTACTTCAACTATCCAAGAATATATCAACAAAACCTTAACTTCTTGGTCACAGACAGAGATGGGGCAGCCTTTTATAATTGTTGGTAAGTTTAACACGAGTTGCCAAACTCTTGATGATAGTTGTTATCCGGAGCATACAAACATAGGTTTGAGCCTTTGGTCGACCTTTTTGGAGGGTTGAAACTGCACATGGCTGGATCCAATAAAAAAAGAAGTCTGCGGATAAGGTATGGCCAACCTATACATGGTTCAGAAATGTGCAATCCTCTCTTATTGATTGATTATCTGTGCGTTTCTCACTCTTTGAAGATGATTGTTGAAGGATATATTCCTGTTCTCACTAATTTAAGTAGACCTATCATATTGCTTTTCAAACTCAAATGAATGAATTGTCCTAGACATAACGTATTGTTGAAAGCAGTCGAACAGAATTCGAAGAAAACGGGCGGCTGTTCTAGTGAGATTACGGTTTCACATCACACAGAGCATGATTGCTCTACGCCCGCGCCAGGACATCAATGCTGGTTCTCTTGAAAATCGGTCATGATTTTGTTTGTACTCTGTTTTTGTATCTTTGTTTTGAAGTTTGTTTTTCTTTACTCTTCTGACTATAAATGTACATATGTTCTAATGGTAAAGGTTTGGTTTCAAACTAATTGCCAAATAAATAAATAAAAACAATCCAGGTTTCAGACCTGGAAGCCAGTGGACTAAAAAAGCCAAGAGGAGAGAGATAACTGCACGTCTTCTCAGGGCTATAATTCAGACACTGGCAGAGACCATAATCCAGAGAAAGGGAAAGAAAAAGGCAAACATGCTGAGGGCTAAAATCTCTGACAGGCAGGAGCCAGAAAAGGGCTGATGGCGGAGAATATCCCAGTCTGACAGAAATCCTAAGCAGGGGGTTATTGTTAGGAGTTTCCATAGAAGTGAGCTGGACACGATATCCTTGAGATCAGTGTTTTGAATGGGCCAGTCCTCTGAGGGATGGCAATTCAAATGTCTTCCAGTATTGAGTACCAACACTTCTCCGAGTTGAAGGAGAGTACTG
Organism: Ambystoma mexicanum; assembly: GCF_040938575.1. Taxonomy (NCBI): domain Eukaryota; kingdom Metazoa; phylum Chordata; class Amphibia; order Caudata; family Ambystomatidae; genus Ambystoma; species Ambystoma mexicanum. The sequence goes on along the minus strand of NC_090931.1, from coordinate 1,276,743,536 downwards.
GTACTCAAATACAGTAAATTCCTAAACTGTAAGCATTTGCTGTGAAGCTGTGCTCCTTCCTGCCTCTACTTGCATCCGCCCTCTTTGTCCCATTCCATCATGACTCCCAGCCGCCTCAGCAGCCGAGAGCTCTGTCTGTCTTCTTAACAGGCTATCTGCACAAGTTAAAACAAGCATTGGCAATACGAACCATTTGGGCTTTTGTGTAGGCATGGGAAAGGCACTTGCCAAGCACGGCCGTAGTGGTATTAACTGGCTATTCATGGTAGCAGGTGCAAAATGGTGGGAGTACCTGGGCATCTAATATCGGCACCTGCCAAATGCTTAATACCTATACACAAGCCAAATCTGTTGGCTTTGCCAATGCTTGTTTTAACACGACTTTAGTGAAGGACACGCAGAGTGCTTGTAATCGAGTGGCTGAAGGCAGACCTGGTAAAGACATTTTTATTACACCAGTAGCTGGTTTACAACTCATTAACCCTTGGAAGACTGCTTTGAAAAAACACTGGCAGTCACTTCGTGTACAGTTTGATGTTAAGGCTTTATCCAAGCAAGCTCAAAGAGTTCCCATGAGGTGTTTTGGGCAGAGAGAGGACCAAACTGGGTGGGAATGGCAATAGGGATTAGTATGGTAATGGCCAGTCAATGGGTGGGCACATAACCAAACACCACCTACAGGCTCTGTGACACTCCTCATATGCTATTATTCCCTATATGAGAAACCAAAGGGTGTCTCACGTGCTAGTCCCCGGGGATCTCTCTCTCTCAGGTAGCCAGGGCACGGCCATTGCCTTTGGATCCAGACCAGACCCTGGGGGTGGACCGGGAGGGATCTTCTGGGAGTGCGGGTGAGGCAACCGATGGTGAGGGCAGTATTTCCCCATTTCCCGTGCTCATATCCCATCCTATTACATAGGATTCTCCAACGTCCCAACTCCGCCCCCCCCTTTCTACACAAACACTGGGCTGAGGAAGAGGACGACTGAGAGTAAAGAGGCTAACACTTACCTCATTGGACATGTCCCGTTAATCAGGTCAGGCAAAGCCAGGCACTTGAGCTTAATCACATACATCTGATACCCATTAGCTCCCCTCACACGGATAAAAGGTGGAACATAGAGACACACTCTTGAGCAAGGTGAGACCCGAGAAGGGGCAGTTCTTCCGGGGCAAAGGTGAACCCACTGGAGCAGGACGAGCGATCGAGCGACTAGAGCAGGGGTGCACAACTGATTTTGACAGAGGGACGAAAGTACCTTACATGAGGGTTATAGTGGGCCGAAAAGTAAATGTGGACGGGGCGGTAGGCGGGGCGTGGCAGGAGGCTTTTTAAACCCCCAATTTGTACTAAACACATGGAAAAAGAATGTTTTTGAGGGGTAACGATTTTTATTTGCATTTCAAACTTACATTTTGTACTACACATTTTCCATTGTTATAATTTATTTCTATTTAGTTATTGTATCTCGCCTGTTTAATTAACTTATATATATTTTATTGACCCTAGATACACTATGCCCCATGGCCCCCTCACCCCCAACCAAACACTATGCCCCATGGCCCCCTCACCCCCAACCAAACACTATGCCCCATGGCCCCCTCGCCCCCAACCAAACACTATGCCCCATATGTCCCTCACCCCCAACCAAACACTATGCCCCATGGCCTCCTCACCCCCAACCAAACCCCCCAACTCAGCACACACACAAACATGCACCAATACAGACCCGAACCCCCACCTCCCAACTCAGCACACACACAAACATGCACCCATAAAGACCCAAACCCCCACCCCCCCAACTCCAAACCCCCCAACTCAGCACACACACTCTCAAGCATGCACCCATACAGACCTGAACCCCCCACGCCCCAACTCAGCACACACAAACATGCACCCATACAGACCCAAACCCCCCACCCCCCAACTCAGCACACACACAAAATTGCACCCATACAGACCCGAACCCCCACCCCCCAACTCAGCACACAAACATGCACCCATACAGACCCGAACCCCCCACCCCCCAACTCAGCACACACACAAACATGCACCCATACAGACCCGAACCCCCCCGCCCCCCAAATCAGCAAACTCTCAAACAAGCACCCATACAGACCCGAACCCCCACCCCCCAACTCAGCACACACACACAAACATGCACCCATACAGACCCGAACCCCCACCCCCCAACTCAGCACACAAAAAACATTCAAATCAAAACATTCATACACCCCCCCACATCTCAACATACACACAAAATACATTCAAATACAAACATTCATACACATCCGACACCCTCCCACCCCCGCATCTCAACATACACACAAAACACATTCAAATACAAACATTCATACACATCCGACACCCCCCCACCCCCGCATCTCAACATACACACAAAATACAAACATTCACACACCCCCCCACATCTCAACATACACACAAAATACATTCAAATACAAACATTCATACACATCCGACACCCTCCCACCCCCGCATCTCAACATACACACAAAACACATTCAAATACAAACATTCATACACATCCGACACCCCCCCACCCCCGCATCTCAACAAACACACAAAATACATTCAAATACAAACCTTCATACACATCCGACAACCCCCCCCGCAACATACACACACAGCAAAACAAACCCGACACACAAACACAAACAGACCACTTACCGGAGACGTGCTGGAAGGCAGGTAAGCGGCAGGTAAGCTGGAACGCTGGAATCGTACTATGGCTGGCGTGGTCCAAGGCTGAAATGCCTTCTGGCATCAAGCCTTATGGACCACGCCAGCCGTAGTGCTGGCCCTCCATTGGTGCAGCACACACGCATTACGTGGCTCGTAGGAGCGACGTGATGCGTGTGTGTGCTGAGCCAATGAGGGCCAGTGTTTTCACCGGCCCGGAAGACAACAAAGACTTTCCTAATGGAGGGTGGCCGCGGGCCGCCCTCCATTAGGAAAGTCTTTGTGCCTCGCGGGCCGGTCAAAAGGGCATGGCAGGCCGCAACTGGCCCGCGGGCCGTATGTTGTGCACCCATGGACTAGAGCGAGGGATAGAGAGACCCTGAAGATCCCTGCAGGAGGTTGTTGTCTGTGGGAAACAGTGAAGGTTTGGTGGAGAAAGGCAAATCCCAGACGAGAAGAAGCCTGCATTGTGTTTCAAGGATGCCAGCGTCCCTCCCGGGTGAACGGCAGAGTTGGGGAGGCGATGCCAAGATTGTAGTATCAACCTTGACTCGTGAATCAAAGCCGCAGAGAAAAGAAAGGAAGGCACACAACCAGTGAGTTAGTGAAAGACATGAAAGGCTGGTTTGGTCAAGGAAAGATTGAAGCTGCAACAGTGTATTTTACAATTGAAGGCTGCGCGCAAGCTGATGAGACGCGGAAGAAAGCAAATCAGTAATTAACTTTAAAGATTCTGATAACTGTGATGCCATTGCTACAGAGTAGCGGAGTGGTCCGGTGAAATGAAGTAGCCCACTCGGAAGTCTCAGCAAAATGTTTGATGTCTTGTTAAAAAGTGGCAAGTGAACGAGCCTTGAAGTTGGCAATGGTCAAGATTAATCCCATCGAGAGGGGAAGTTAAAAGGTGATTGCTTTAAGAGAAGGATTTCTTTGAACTTTTCTGATTGTGTTTTGGAACTACCAAGACCAAGAGACACTGGGGCAAATACGATAAGGGAGAGATGAGTCAAAGTGGTCCTGCATCAGTCAATGGACAAAGCATTGCACATTCAAAAGTCTTGGACATCAGTGGAAGGTCCGAGCCCGACTGAGGAAGATCTGGAATATGAAATAAGTTAGGGGAAGCGAACCCCTAACAAATGTGAATAAAGCTTGGGGGAGGGAGCCCCTGCAAGTGCTGTGATTGCGAGGTCGGAGCCCGACTGAGTGAAACCTACGTGAACATTTGTTGAACTGTGAAAGAACTTTTGGAAAACTGGAATAAGCGACTTTAACATGGAAGGCCAAGCAGGCCTCGGCCCACGTTCTGAACTGCCTTTTTTTTGATAACCTGTGCCAGAGTGTGTCATCCTGTCTACAGGGGCTGCCTTACTCCGTGCCATCCAACGTAGGGAGGAGGGCTGACTCGGCCACCTTGATCCATTTTGTTAAAACACTGACTTTCCTTTGCATACACATTCCCCTTTGCACACTTTTTGTATAAGAGACAGGGAAGGCATTAGGTTTTGTTTGTATAGGCCATTTTGATTTGACATAGACTGAGTAGGGCTGTGTCTTCTTTATTATTTGATGGTAGAGACTACTCCCATCATAGCTATAGGGCAAAGTAGGAGTATTTCCAAACCGCAAGAATTTAGTAAAGGTTTTGAAACGTTTAGCTTCTGTGTCAGTGTCATATTTGTGATACCATGCCTCCCTTACACCTAGCAGTACTGTAATGCACAAGTGTCAGCTTCTAGTTGTCGCAAGCAACTCCTACTAGACCAGACTAACAAAAGCAATGCCAGCCACACCATTAACAGAACTGCATCGCTCAAGCCATGGACTAGGAGGATCCCTGCTCAGACTTCTTGCCATGCCCCTTTGTCCTTCTTATCTCTTATGACACTGCAACAAATCGACTTCCGGGGCACCAGTGGTGCAGGGATGAATATCTGTTTCTAAACCATCAATCAGCCCCACAGCTCTAGTACACCAGTAGGGATCCGAACAGATTGGAATACAACCGAATTATAAGACCTTGTTGTCCAATTTTGGTAACATGGACGGAATGGCAGGCTTATCTCCGCAAGGTCATGGATTGTTGGTTAGTTGCAACACAGCGAAAATAGAATTATTATCCAATGATAAAAGGGACTGTCCAGTCAAGGTTGTATAAAAATATCTACTTTACTACTACAACAGACAGTTCTAGCACACTACAAAATACAACCCACCCTGTGAAGGAACACAGAGGACAGACAGTTTCACGAAGGAAAGGGATGCACTCTGGATACTGACAGGAGGATAGTTGGTAAAGTAATCAGTCTTATTGTCAAGGATATTCTGTTCCACCACCAAGGGGTCAAAGGTTCGTAACTGTCTCTAGGGGCCTCCGGTAGAACGACCAGGGGAGCAGAACCACAATGTACCTGGTGCTGAAGAAGTTCTTGGTGCTCGACAGCGACTAGGCGATTCCAGTGCACTTCGCAGCCCTTCAGACAAAGTTGGTGGTAGGAGACAGCTGCGGGCACCAGGCGGCAGGCACTTCGGCAAGCGAGGCTGGACGGATGTCTGCAGGCCGTCCGGTGTGGCGGCTCGCGGCCAAGAATCGTCATCTCTGTGCTCGTTGGTGGATCTGGAATGCTGGTTGAGTCGGCTTGGACGGCTCTTGTGACTGCTGCGTGACAACAGTCAGCAGTGCAGCCGGATGCGGTACGATGTCTTTTCGTGTCCTTTCGAGGCGGACAGCCCAAAGCTCAGGAGAGTGATTGCAGGAAACTGCCTTGCCCTTTGTCCAGAGACTCTCTCAGCACTTCCCAACTAGGAAGCTTGCTGGCAGAACCTATTAGGGCACGCTGCATGCTGGCTAGGTACCGGTTCTGGAGCTGCTGGACAGGTCCAGTATCTCCCTCTGTTCCCTAGGAGATATTTAGGGGAAGATCTTGCTTCCCTCTTGGAACTCCTGGCCTTCCTTCACTGGCAAAAGATGTAAAGGAGACTGTACCTTCAGGTTGGGTCCAAAATGAGTCCTTCTTGTTACTCCTTGCAAAGTCCTCGGATGATCTGCTAAGTGATGGGTTCAGCCCTCTTTTAAAGTCAAATGGGCCCCAGTGATTGGTGCAGGCAAAGCCTACCTTTAATTCACCAATCCTGGGTCCTCACCAACAATCTTCTGTTATGTATGAGGTCAGGACCAGAGTGCTCTGCAACAGGACAGACAAGGGGCGACAACATATACCTAAAGTCCCACCCATATTCCTGTCTGTTGTAGATCAAAGTGTTTCTCTGGTTAACGGAGCCCTCTGTGACTCTTGGATAAAGCGCAGATTTCCCTTGAAGTCTGTGCTGGTAGCAGACTTCTCCTCTCCCCCAAATAACATACTTCTCCCCTCTGAAGGGGTCTGATCTGCAGGGACACCTGTGGTAACTGCTGGACCCAGACAGGCCATTCACTGCCTTTCATACAGAGAGGTGGGAAATAGCTTCAAGTTGACACATTGCATACAAAGGATTTTTAGTCCTGCCTTCCTATTGTCTTATTCGGCAACCAAGCCCCTTCAGGCCTGCCTCAATTATCGCGTTAGTATGCACTGCCACCAGCCGAATTTAGACAAAAGGAATGCAGATCCATCGAGCCTTTGATATTTAAATTAGGCTGCTCATGGCTGGAGGAAGGTGTGCCTTCCCCCTTCTTGGAATGCTTTGATGTACCAGGGTCTGTCATATTCCTGCTGAATATGACTGGGGAAGACCGCGCCTGTAGGCTGTGTCTTCCCGGAGTACATGTGACTGTGTTTTGTGCGGGAAGCAGATGAAATGTTTGCGCGGAATGGCCTCGCACATTTCTCTGAGGCTGATCTCCCATCATTCATTTTCATTATTAAAAAAATCAAAAAAGCCCATGCGAGTGCACACTCCTGTTGCGGATGGTCGAATTCCTCATAGGCACTCTCGCCCTCTTGAGAGAGAATCTGTGTAAGAAAAGGTACAAACAGCACAGCTACAAGCTTAAATGCAGTAGAGACGCTCCAGTTTAACAGATCTTCCACAAAACGTACTCATTGTTTTGTTAATAGACGCATCCCCTAACCAAACACTAAATAAATACAATTAATGCGTTTTTGTATTTTGATCTCCCTACTACAGTAAGGGCTGGCTTCATTTTGATTTTCAAACACATGCATTTCCTCTGCTTTTCTGCGAGTTACCGCTCTACCATGAGCACATTGCGCCCTAAACAGAAGTTGCAAGACTGTTTATAATCACACCTGGTTGACCCTGTGTAGGTCCCTTTTAGGTCTGTGGAAATGCAGAGGGATATCTTACTGGTCATGCATTGGAATGCCTAATCCACAGTTTATGTGGTAAAAGATGCACACCCTATTGTGTTTGTGAGTAAAACTATGTCTTCTATTGAAAAATAGAGGGCAATGATTGTGAGCCTAGAAGTGCACATGCTTTGTCTGCTCGCACGTAAAAGCAATGCACATTTCAAGCAGTTGTTGCAATGCCTCAAATGCAGATTGTCTTTTGTGTTTTTGTCTTTTTTATTTTGTAACTGTCGGTACCCAACGCATACAATTATTTAGCAAAGAATTCTAATGGAGCTTACCGCGGATTACCAGGTCACCTTTCAGCTTTGCCATGCTGGGCCACATTAGCCTCACTAAGAAAGCTGCCATGCCAAACTACTTGTAATCCCCTAGTGGAATTGTCTGGCTGCATTACATCATGTGTGTTTGAAGTGTCACTGGGCTGAATGAACATCATGTCTCATACTGCCTCCAGCATGCTGCATCCTATTATGACCAATAGGAGCTCTGCTCACCTAGAGTATAAACATTTTCACCACATCACCAAAGACTTTATCAATGTTACCAGCTATGAGCCAATGCTGTCATTTCACATCGCTGAATTCCCAATGTTTTTTGCCCACTGATCGGTGCATATCTGTGCAATCCAGATATCTGGCTAATAAATATTTGGTAGGTTGTGGATTTGCAACCCATTGCACAAGTGTGCAAGACTATGCACACTGTCCATCACAGGCTCATTCTTCATTCTATTGATTTTTATTGGACAGCACGAGCTGTCCTGATCCTTCATCCTCAAATGGACAGGTGTCACCATGGGTGCAGCTGTTTGACAGTGTGATGCATGGATCAGAGGAGCAGTCCGCAGAACCCAGGTGACCTACAAACTACTACCCCTCGTCTCTGGTGACTCAACAAGTGTTGCCAAAGCAGTACATTGTGTCTTCTTTCACTTGGCAAATGGTTTGTGCCTGTGCATGCACCCAGAAACATGTATACTCCACGTTTTAAATATGCAAGCTGAAGCCATCAGCCCAATATGCTTGAATGCAGCCGATTTACAACATCTGTAGACGCTTTGGCAGATGGTCTTTGGTATCAAGAAAAGGGACCAGAAGGGCCACTATTTTATCAAGCCCGAATCATTTACAACAAATTGGCACAGAATTGTGACAATCACATGAACAGGAAGTTTGACGAGCTCATTGAGTGGGAGGTTGGGACAGGATCACTGTTAATTCAAGGCATTAGAAGATGGCATAGGAGTCAACTTGTTCATCACAATACTTTATTGGGATTGTAAAGGTGTCCTTCAGCCTGATGGCAAAGTCCAAAAGGTCCAACAAGGGTTAAGATATACTACCAAGTAGCCCATGGAAGCTCAGGCAGGGATCCCAGGAAACCCCATGGACAGAATGGACTAGGCCAGAGCAAACAAAATCTTTGGATGATGTGAAACATGTAGAAGAGAATTTGAAATGGAGCAACAAGGGCAATTTCATGCATGGTATATTTAATTTTTGGGGTTGTTCAGAACATGGCCATTTTCAAAGAGAGTGGATGTTCAGTATTTGCATATTTTCAGGATAGGCTATATTTTCAAATCGAGCCCCGTTTTTTCAGTATGGAGCTTGATTTCAACATGGGTGACATTTTGAGCATGTTGTCATATTCTTTTTAGAGCCATTTTCATTTTGGCACCAAGTAATCAGAACGTGTGTAGGAGTGCAGCTGCATGAACGTCAGGCAAAATACCATAGAGGGATCCTCAAACAGTGATAAGAATGAGCAGAAAAAAGAGAAACACAATACAAAAGAACTCTGTACACACAAATTAAGTTGGGTGGTGAACCTTAATTTAAGGACATTAAGCAGGAGTAAATGTAAGGTCGTCACCGAGCAGAGGATCACATACAAGTGAAGTGGATCTGGGGCAGTCCGCGTCAGACTTGATCTTGCGTAGAGACATTTTGATATGGTCGTCTGTGCGCTTTCAGCCAGCCCTGCGTGCGAAACCCTTTTGATTTAGAAGAACTGCTGATTTAGAAGAACTGCTTATCTTACACACCTATCTGCTCCTTGTTTCATGGACCTGATTGAGCTGTTTCAGCGTGTCGTTCTCCCTGAGTAAAAGAGAGGGTGCGAACGTAGGGTGTAACAGAAAGACAAATAGAAAGGGACACTGTGAGAATCACGAGGAGTGAGACAAAATAAGTGAGGCCCACATCGAAAGTGAGTCAAATGGAGAATCTCACAAATAGAGAGGGACACTCAGTGAGAAAATTAGAAATGGGGGGTAGCACATGTCAGTTGTCGACCCTGCTGGTGCTTAGCCCCCACCCACTTGAACCTGAATTTACGAGCGCCTGCACTTCTTTTTTCCATTTCAAGCACTGTCTGAGATTGTGTTATAGATTGGGGAATTCAGACAAAGACAGGTGGTTCTTTAGGTACGCTGTGAGAAACCTTATTGTATCCTCACACCTACTCCCCTTGGATCCTCTTCTCAGGTGGCCAGGGAAAGGCATTGCTTTTGGATCCTGACCCTGGCGGCTGAGAAGTGAGGGAGGTTCACATGGGCTGAGGGTCCCTGGAGATTGAGGGGAGGATATCCGCAGTTGAGGCATGGTATCCCCCTTTCCCTTGTGAAGATCAACATAGCCCTCCCCCAGCCTTTATGGGATATTGTAACACGTTTCCACACATTTTCCATAATTTAAAAAACTATGGTACTGGGGTGAGGAAGAGGCAACAAAGAGTGATAAACAATGGAAGTCATTTCACCACTCTAGTACTGAGACGAGGAAGAGGCATGCAAAGTATTGTGAGGATCACACATGTCCCTTTGACTATGGTCTGGTAATTGAACTAAATAACCCACACCTGAGGTTATTTAACAATACTCATGAATATTAGAGCTCTGGCAGTGCAAGAAGAGAGGAGGGAGAAACCTGTTGTCTGGAAGCTGGAGCTGGGGCGAGCTGCGTGAAGGGAACCGGCATGCAACCTGGAGGCTGCAACACTCGACGAGACAGAGTGGAGAGGGGTGTAGGCGGCAAGATGGCAGACCAGAGCAGATGGGGCCGCGAGAGGACCGGAAGCGAAGCAACCACTTCAGAGGGTCGGGCCGCTCACCTGCCCAGAGGGCGCTGCACCACCCGCGGATAGAAGGCTGGCAAGTGGATGGAAAGCCGTGTAACAGGTGGGAGAGGCAGCTGGATCTCCCCAGCGAACAAGCAGCTGAAGTTGCATTAAGAGGAAGGTCGCGTACCGATAAAGGAACGCCGAAAGGATTGGTGGGCCTGCTGGACACCAGAGAAGAAAACGGGTGGTCTAGAAAGGACAGAGCTCTATGCTAAGAATCTAATACATGAACGCAGCATACAGAAATACTTTTGATGTGTCTTCAGAGACCCGAAATCGAATGAAGCAAAAGTGCAAGAGCGAACCTTCAGTTAACGTGTGTTCGTTCCAATGGCATTCTTTTGAATACCGAATGAATTGAGAGCATTATTGAAAACTGTACAGAAATGAAGCAACATGAAAGTTTTATTGACTAAGCTTTTCTGAATTCCACACAGAGATAAAGTAAACAAAGAGAATGCTTTGAATGGAACAAAAGCAACGTGGTACAGGTGGCAAATACCACAAAGCAAGTTGAATGAAATACAAGTTTTGGTAAAGCAAGTAGAATCCCAAGAAGGGTGTCGGAAGAGAAACCAGTATCAACAGCATAACCAAGTGAAGGGTGAGCAAGCTTCTGATATAAAAAGTATGTTTCACTGTCAAGGGAAAGCAGTGGACAGTTGTTGCAAAAGCTGATGAAAAGGGGTATTGGTTGCGTGATGTTTGATGGGTGAACCGTATGGTCTGTTAACTGCGCCTAGACCGAGGGGAAACCCCTGCATGGGAGCAATATTAAAGAACAACATTCAAGAACGGGTTATCAGGTGTGTGACCTGTGATGGGTGGACCGTGTGGTCGGTCAACTGCGCCTAGACCAAGGGCCTGGCATGGAAGGCAAATGAAAGGAGGAATCAAGAGTGTAAACCTTGCATTGGTGTACCAGACAAACTACCCTTGGCAAGAGTGTTGGGGAGGATCAAAATCCTAGGAGAATTGTTTTGTTTGAACTTTCTGTCTTGAACTTGGGCAAGAGAACCCGGACACTTTGTGGAACTGTCTTGAACTTGGGGAAGGGAACCCTGATAGGTTTGTGGAACTGTTTTGGAACCTGGAAAGGGGAGGGAAATTAAAGGAATAGTGTGCTCAGAAATATTATTGTCCCGAGGGTTCGGGCAAGTGTTTTTAAGCATACGTTGATCGATAGTACAAACATTTCCTATGCACCTTACTGTCGTTTTTCACTTTTGTACACGTGCAAAATCAGGCAGCAGGGCATGGCCATTTTGTGATATTCTTACCCGTTGCCGAATCACCCGAGCAGGACTGCCCTGGCGGCACTAAATCATATCCCCCGCCCCTGAGCCTGACATCACCAAACCTAGTGATATACTCCGCCTTTCTCCTTGACGTTACTGGGCAGCGTAGCCAAACGCGCCCAGTCATCACCTATTTGACGTGACGCAGAACTCAGAAATAAACACATATCGTCTCACAACACAACGCGTCACAATTCGGAATATAAAACTGTATTTGAAAAGGAAACAGTAAGACTCTACAATTTGTGAAGTACGTTTATTTCACAATAAACGCTGCGTGACCATCCAGCGATTGCCATATTCAATCAAATTGGATTTTTTTTTTCTTTGCTCTCGATCCGGAAATGTTGATCGTGAGTCACGCGGTATTCCTTTTGGGTACACAAGGTGTTCGTTTTGGGTAAAAGAAGCGCTTTGGTCACACGGTGAATTGCAAGGCTTGTGCATAAACTTGGCGCTAGACCACCATAAAGGATGTTATGTTGCTCCTAATCACTGGTCCCGCGTAAGGGCATATCGGCCCTTGGTGATCGTCCCAAAAAAGAGTCAAATATATCCAACTATTGACGTGTATCCGCAGCTGCCTGTTGAAAAAGCCATCAGTTGGTATCTGGAAACGATGACAATCGCAGAATGGCAGGATATACCTGTTTGGAAAATATAATAGAAATGTGTCTCAGTAGCAGATCTTATTAATTCGGCATCGTGTTAAAACTAACGATTGGCACAGACGTGAAACAATCTGAACAGAGAGAAAACAACGTGGAAAGTACTCCACAATTTGCTTCGGAGGATAGTGCTATGGAGTAGGTTCAGCTCTAAACAGGATGCGGAAGCTGACGCTACAATTCGAGGTGCACATAGATGGCATTTTAATGAAATATTAGCCTTGAACCTGGGGAACCGAGTGGTGATCTACAAGCATCTTGATGCTGTACTGCCCATGTGCATGTTAGAAAGACCAGTACACACAAAGGTTGTACTTGAGTTTCAGTGCAATATGCCACACAGAACAAATGAGTACAATGTAACCCAGCAATAACGGTCAGCTAATGATAAGTTAACTCGTTCGGGTATAAAAAACTTTCATTATATTTGCCATTTCCATTCTCTTGGTTTAAAGCAGACTGTAACGCAAACTCTGTTCGGATCAACGATTTTTCATAAACTGAATTAACATGTTCCTCAGTCCAGTTTTGGAATGGAGAAGCTTATCATATCTTACGTTATTACACTCCTCCTTTAATTCAATTGCTTTCGGAATGGTCCCTTTCTTTCAAGGTCAAAAACAATGGAACCTTATACTATGTGTGCGATGTGTGGGCTTCCTCAGCTCGGAAGCAAAAATTCAAAGCTGTTGACCTTCGCTCATAATGAAGATACATTCTTAGTTTGCAACATCTTGTCTCACCGCATCCACGAGAACTGGAATTGTGAAGCACGGGCACAGGAGGAAAGATGTGGGGGCTGTCATTGCTCGCTGTTCGTGGCACTGCTGAGGGGTAAGGGAAACTTTGCAATGACAGAATGCGCCATACTCCATAATTGGAGTAGGGCGCATTCTGTCGAGGCTACACAAAATGGAGTCAAAGTGTGTCTAGCAATAGCCCCACCTCTGCTTATGTCACGGCCTCCTTCCGCAAGGCAGTAGATTGGCAAAGGAGGTACCCACTGCGAGTGCAATATCAGGATGCCACTTACGTATAATGTATGTCGGCCAGGCTCTCAACCGACCCAACCCTTCCTTATATTAGAAACGACCCCCAACACATGCCCCCATCAATATATTGCTCAGATTGCTTCCATTTCTCACCAACAACGCACTTTGATGCGCTGTTTTGTTCACAGTCAGTACGTCTTGCGTGCCGAGTATCTTATGTAGCCTAGGTCTCATCCCCTTTGTGGGACGAGAAGTTATTCAGCTATTTGGGCAACTGTATGGTAAGGCAACTGCCAAACCCCAAAGTTTCTTTCACACTGTTATCCATCTGGCCCTCCCACGATCAGTGAAGGTCCCACAGTAGCTCGACAAAACTGTGAAAGCAAAGCGTTACATTTTATGGGATTGTACAAAAGGCACTAGTTTAAAAAAAAATTAACAAAGAGGATACATTTTAAAAGACAAATTGGATGTTTTATTTGGACACTTCATAAAAACATTGTTGATCAAAAAAACGGATGGCAATCATTGTACCTGGATTTGAACTGCTCCACAAGCTCAGCTTTAGGTGGACAGGATACGTTGGCAATGTTTTGTGGCAATGTATGTCTACTCGGAACAAAATCACGCGCAATTCAGTGATTATGCATCTCCAAAACATTAATAATAAGATCTTTCACAAAATCTAATTCCATTTCCTCATATACTGGCTTGACCACCAATTTTTTGCTTCTTTTCGTGAAGGCCATAGTGTAGCGAAGCATCCCAAGGTTTCCCGCAGTCCTCAATTGTTCACGGCCTACATTCTCGTTATGCGCTAATACCGCTAGTAATGTCCTATATTTCATCCCTTCAATGCCGAAATGCAATCTCTTTTGCCTGTACTTTGGGCACATATTGTGGAACACCTCCAAATCTCCCATGTGACAGAATTCTGTGAGTCCCTTCAGATCTCTTGATAGAGTTTTATCAAACACAATCTTCTCAAGGGCTTTGTGTGGAGGTGAAGATGGAATCAACCACTTCTTCTTCCGTTCCTGCTCCGGCGACAAAGGGCCATGTTGACATTGGTGGAAATGTTGGTTTTCTGTCCAAGAGTAAACGTTGGAACAGTGGTGCAATAGTGACCGCCATTTTTGTAGTAGAATTTCCACAGACCCATCGCAAGTTTTGGAGCTCCACCAAAGATGGTTGCTGAAAGACTGGGACCACTGTGAAATACTTTCAGAACCTTTTTTTTTTCCCTGCAGCTGAAATTTGATTTGGCAATGTGCCATACATCAAATAGATGGTGAATATTTGGAAACTGCTCTCTCATTGTCTTGGCTATTGAAACGTGTCTATCCGTGGCTGTGAGGTCGATTTGCGTTCCCCTCGTTTGTAGATCTTCCAGTGATTTTATAAAACCAAGTTTCTCCATGGCCACTGAGGATTTAAATCCGGACACCTGCACAACCACTCCCAATTTTTTTACTTTCCATGTCCTGAAAGTGGTATGTGCAGTACTTTGCTGAAAATCCGGGGCTGTCATACTGTCCACCGCCAGCTAGCCTGAACAGTTTTTCAGAGAATGTTCTTTGAATAGACAATTGTTCAATTTTCCATGCTTCACTAATGGCAGGGAATAGCTATTGACGTTGATATTTGTAGTACTGCATTTCAGAAATGAAATGGAGTCCTGCAAATTGACAGAAACTGGACAACTTAATGAAACTAGAGCCACTGAAAAGTAAAGCTGCTGCACGCAGTAGATTGCCAAAGGCAGTTTCCCAAGCATTGGTTGAGCGGACCATGAACATTTGTCGTGGAACATTTCGCAGGGGGCATGTATTTTGAGGTTACTGCCTTGTGGTACACGAGCCACATTCACCAATGGCTTCCCACATATTTCCCCTCTCACTGAATGCACACATTTCAGCATCTTTATAATCTCCATCAAGCTGCTGTCGAATACTATGTATTTGGCCTCCTTTATTAGACTGTCATCCTGCATTAATGTTGTTTCTGACTGAACTGTGGTTGACATATCAGCCAAACTGGATCTTTCTCTAGTTCCTCGGTTAATTGTATTGATGCTTCAGTCTTTGTCATTTCAGCGTCTTTTACTTGAACGTGAATCGGAGAAATCAATGTCGATTGATTTTTTTGGGTCGCCCTTTTTTGGCGGGTGTCGATTGTGCCAAGTGCTCTGCGACTAATTCAAAAGCATCTTCAATACATTAATTTTCATCTTCATCTGGTGGAGCAGTCGCATTGTAGCAATGGTCCAAAAACACTTTGCTGGCATCGCCAGTCACTTTAAATTCATTTTCTGCCCATTAGGCAAATGCATCTCGAGTCTGAACACGCTGCGCCTCAATTAATAGTTGCTCCATGGTGTAATCAGTTTGGCAAGCAGCAGCTCTCATTTGTGTCGCTGCCTGTGTCTGCGTAGTCCGTACACCACCAGGCAACTAGAAGACAGGTTGGAAAAAGATGTTCAATGTAAATATAACATACAGTATTGGACAATTTACATTAAAAAAAGCAGATTATGAAGGCCCCAGCATAAAACGCTGTTTAAAAATTGAAATTGTTTATAAATTACCTTATCTTTCTTGCTTTTCGTTGAAACCTTCTTTACTGTAACGTCGGCAACAGCAAGCTGGTCCACCGACTCAGATCCACGTGCTTCCTCTTCTATATCTAGATCCTGTTAACATCCCTAGAAAAGAGTATCCATTTAAAATAAGTAATTTGTATTAGAAATCAAATTATTCCTTCGCACACATGGCTTACACAGATAAACTCGTACATCGTGTACGTCATTTAGTCAAAATATACATTTTGAATTTCACCTGATTGATGGCTAGTTTACTCGATCAAAGTTGACTGTGCAAAGCACACTCTTCGAAATTTTGCACTCAAGCAATTTGCAAAAACTGCTTGTTTCTAATATTGTCACTGTCCAATAGTATCGGATCTAGGACCGACTTTCTTTCATGCGAGGGAACTGTCACTACGCATACCTCTGGCTCTGGATCAACTACAAGGGATGATGTAATTGTAGTCAAAGCTTCAGCATCTACCTGTAACACAGTACTTGTATAAATATGGATGAAAACATTTGAAATTTAACACACACAATGTGACAGACAATGGAAGATTTATATAAAAAACACAAATGAAACATTGTGTAAAGGAACGACATGATATGTAAATATGATGAGATTATCTCATTCGAGGGAACTGTCAGTACGCATACATCTAGCTCTGGATCAACTAAAAGGGATGATATAATTGTAGTCGAAGCTTCAGCATCTCCCTGAAACACAGTACTTGTATTAGTATGGATGAAGAAAATTGAAATTGAACACACACATTGTGACGCAAACATTGGTACATATCAATAGCAAACCACTAATGAAACATTGTTTAAACGAATGACATGATATGTAAATATGATCAGATTATCTCAAATTCCATGCATAAAACAACTCCGGAATTTAATAGCTAAGTAAGACTACCTGATACGCGCTTGAAGTGGTTGTTGACTCCAGGCAAGACATGGATGCTGAATCTTGCTCCTTCATATTCAGTGCATAGTCATGAATTTGCAATAGGAAAATATTAGTTGATTTAGAAATGTTAATCTTAAAAATTGGCATGGAAGGAGACAGATTACAAAAACATTATGCTTATTTCAAAGGACACTATAGCATAGTTATCTGTGCCCATAAAACAATTTTCTATGAGGCTTCTAAAACCAAGGACAGATGTATAGCAAAATGGTCTTCATTTAAAAAGCAATACAATCTTGTAAATATGAAAAGTATTATAAGGGACATTTACACCTAAAACACCAATCCGTCCATTTAGTTACCTTTTCACTACCCCAAGGGCTACAGCTAAATCTAGAACCGTGACTCACCTGAGGCGGCATGTGAACGAATAGAGTCAGAATTACATTTGGGAGACATTTTCGAGTCGTTCTGAGTTGATTCTTTTTTGTGTACATGGATGGGTCGTCCATATTCTGGGTAAAGTGCAGGCTGCAGATGCAGAATCGATCACCACTCTTGTCCTGCAAGACTTGTTTGACTCTACTTTCAAGCTCTGCCGGCACATATCCGCAATATCTGACCCATTCTCTTATTCGATCTATAGTCTTTAGGAATACATGCATTGTAGTGCCTTCAGATTTCTCATGGATCTTAGAAGGACAACCGCAAATTGCACTTGCACACATTGTTGCAAATTCTCCAAAAAAAGTCAACATTATTTGAAAATTACTTTGCATTAAAACGTGAGAAAGAAGGAATTATACCATACATTCTTCTAAGCAAGTATGTTTTGGTCACCACCGCAAAACCAGTGTAGCGTGGCCATCTGTATTATAGGATAGCTTTCATAAACAATTCATTGATGTGACGAAAATCAGAACATGTTACCCGTTCCTTGAATGTACTGTCGTGCATCAAAAGGAAACCTGCTTATATTATAGACACGGTCGGCAAAGGATGCAATTTGATGACAAATGACACTGATGACCATTGTTATTTCGATAACATAACAAATTAAACTAAAGTCAATGGCAATGAGACGAATGAACATAACACTACTGGGTACGTTCGTTCGAAATATATCGTAATTTAGAGATCAAAGAGATATGATTAGGTGACATGCCCTTACCTTCACCAACAAACAGTTAGATTCAGCAAGCAGGGTAGTTAGTGGCAGGAGAACAGGTAGATGTTCACAGGTAGCACGACGACGAGCTGACTCGCAGTGGTCACAGAAGTTATCCGGTAGCATGAAGACGAGCAGATTCGCAGTGGTCACCGAGTTTCTCAGGTAGCACGTTCACGAGTTGACTTGTAGTGCTCAAAGATGTTCTCATAATAAATATCAAGTGGTTTATAATGAATTAGAAAAGAGGGTATGCATGTGAATGAATGATGTGTATATGTCGTGGTCTTATGTGGATTGCAGGGGCACGGCCTGCTTCAGGGGATCCTGCCTAGAGACACAGGGTCTGTGGAGGGCATGTGTACAATGGCCCCTGGGCGTAAGATAACTTTGAAGTGTACATGGTGTTTGGCACCTTGGCTGTTCGCGCCCCTGCCAGTCCCCTTTGGCAGCGCACATCCACTGGTGCCAACTGCCTTTGATAATGGAGGGGGGATGGATGGGCCTGTGGCATGCAGACAAGGCCCGGAACACTGCTGAATGGAGACCCACTTGATTCACTGAAAAACTGAAACAACCATTGATTCTGTTGTGCTTTATTTTGTTTCTTAATTTTATGGCACAAATGTACTACACATTGTAAAGTTCAGGTTGCAGCACAGTGAGGGAAAATCCTCTGTATTGACCGCTGTCACTGTGGAATGTGTCTCTAAAGGCACCTACGACACAGGCGGGTATTACTCGTCGCAACGTGGTGTCCAAGCCTCCCATGAAGCCACTATGTGTACGAATGATAGGCCACCAGCCTGTACCACCTGTGAAAGAGAAAGATACAAACTGTTTTTAAATGACTAAAATAAGTGTATTGACCCTTAGTTGCCAATGACAATTCTTGTATCCAATGGCATTGTTGCCAGTACAAATGCTACCTAGACACTGTACAATATTCAACAACTATTATACGACTATTACTAGAGAATTGCAAGACTAAATTGGTTTGACAATGATATATTGAAGTTACGACAATATAGGAGACAACCATGAAGTAGTAGTGGCGTAAGTGACATCACAAACCGAGTATACTTACTCGTTACTTGGATTCCGAGGGTGAACTGTTGCGCGAAGTTTGTGCATAACACCATCATAATCCTCAACATGGACTGTGTGAGGCAGGCTGCCCTGAAGTCTGGCAGCTTGGTAACGCATAGCGGCCGTGTCTTGCCTTGAGATATGTAGGACAAGCATCCAGAGTTTTCTCGGCAGCAGCAGTTCTCCTCCTCGGTTGGCATTAGCGCGCACCAATTGCAGGTGCACCAGGTGGAAACGCTGTCCATGCGACTAGGCTCAGGCTCTTGATCTGTTGAATCGTCCTCCCAACTGTCCCAACTGTCCGAAGCCCCATCGTTTCCCGCTCTTTCTCTTTCGAGTAATTCCTCCTCGGAATACTCTGGCTGGCTCGTACTGGTAGGGCTGTATTGTTGCCATTGTGGGGGAAACAAAAATAATTTATAGTAATGGTACTGGTATCTGTTCGCACGGGCTACAAGCAACGAAGGTAGCTGACCAGAGCACAGAAACGAGGCACATAATAATCAAAGAAAGACAGTGAGAGGAATGGAAAAGAAAATCTGATGTTGTCTGTTGTGGAGCGGTCTGTTTATACTTATTGAGGAAAGAGGCGTCCTGTTTCCATGGCGACGCATCATTAGCTGAAGCACAGAGAACGTTGACACGAGATGTGCTTTGACATTGTGAAATGGGCGGTACGCGTCTAGTGATGTCAGGCTCAGGGGTGGGGGATATGATTTAGGGCCGCCAGGGCAGCCCTGCTTGGGCGATGTGGCAACGGATAAGAATATCACAAAATGGCTGCACCCTGCTGCCTGATTTCGCATGTGTACAAAAGTAAAAAAACTACGGTAAGGTGCATAGGAAATGTTTGTGCGATCGATGAACGTATGTTTAAAAACGCATGCACGAACCCTCGCAATATTTCTGAGCGCACTATTCCTTTAAGTCAGTAGCTGGAAGAAGTTTAGTACTGTTTGGAAAACTAATTATTTTATTGTTGACACCCCTACACATTGTTCAGATTTAGTTGTGAGGGCAAGTATAGGTTGTGTACACAGACAGACCTTTAAGTTGAACTCTTTGACACAGACTGTCCTTAGTTTCTTTAGGTGGGGGAAGTCCCACCTTAGCTTAGAGTAAGTTAGGCCTTCATCCATCCTGACATTTAAGTTAAATAAAGTAAGTTTGTTTGAATTTTGAATCTGTTCTGTGTCTTGATTCATGGTGCCTTCACAGCGCCCATACACTATTGTCTAGAATCAGTCCTGACACATTAGTATAGATGTACCCTTGTGTGTTTCAGTTGAAATCCCTGGGTCCTCTAAGCATTCTAACACCCTGATTTTGCTTGATTGTTATTTAGATTTGACTGTTTGCAGGATCTATACTGTTCAGCAGCAGATTATTTGAGAGAAGAGAAAAGCACTGCCAATGTTCCCTAGCGTGGAGATTGCTTTAGACAAAATCTGCAGGTAGATACGAGGGGCAAGGGAAGAGTGAGTCAGTGAGTGAGTGAATCCAAAATCTGGAAGGAACTGCATATTTTGGATTTGAGTTAGTTAGAGGGGTCGCCATAGTAGGATGGTTCACTGGTTTCTTTATCTGGTTGTAGAAGGGACCTCAGTCGTAATGTGATAGATCAAAGTGTTTAGTATGCTGGTCCGTCTGATGGTATAAATCTTGTCATATAAAAAGATGGGCAAACTTTTAGATTTCCTAACTTGATGAAGAATAATTACAGATCATGAAAATAAAAGTTTTCTTCCATAAATGTTGAATGTCCACAAAGACAACAATAGTGCGAACGTCTGCAAACAAAAAAAAGGGTACATGGCACAAATGGCATAAACAGGTTTACAATTCTGGGCTTACATGCAGCCCTACAGATACGGGGTGTATCAGCCACTTTTACCCCCTATAAATTGGCAAATACTCTACCTAGCATCTTCTATTTGAATTTCAAATTGCAGATGTATGAATGGTATAGCCTCTCCCTCCACCTCATCAACACCCATAGTTAACCAGCTCTTTTGATATTTGCAATTCAGAACTTTTATTGCTGCATTTCCCAACAATGAGTGGTCCTGCAGCAATTAGTAGTCATGCATACCGTCCTTCCAATCTTTTACTGAGCCCAGAATTGTTTGGATGATTTCTTCATACCTTAGACTCCACAAAACAGTTGTTTATGAACCAGAAATACCCATTCTGGTTCATCTCACACTTTAAACTTTATTCTAAGAGTCTTGACTTCGCCTTTGGAGATGTTACTCTAGAGAGCATGCCAAGCAAGTGTTGCTCTTTCCTCTCTTACCTCACTCCCAGAGGAAGAGGCCTAGAGCTTTATGGATTAGCATAACATTTTTCATGACAATGGCACAGCTACAATATTACAAAAATGAAACAGTTTAGACTGTAATTTGTGTTGTATAATTCTTTTCCCCATAATTTCGCTTCAGTGGGCACTAGTTTTTCACTCCCTCCATAATGTCTCATACTATTCTCGGCCCTAAGAATTGACCTGACCTGCCCACTTGAATGTTGTTTTGAAAGTAACTTTGTGTAGTCACTATTAGATAGGTGGGTCGGGAGGTACTGGGGGGGGGTCAGCGAATCTTCTTCCACCATACTGCCTGTCCAGTACTTTCTTAAGAAATCAAAAAGGGATTCTAAAGTTTTGTCTTGATCTGTAATTAATACAACCATATAATCCATGTATGATATTGTCTTAAATTATCTCATGCTAGTTCTTACAACTTAATGTTAGGACTTTGACAAATGGTAGCAAATAATGGTTACAACAATAAATTGAACCACAAGAGAGTCGAGGTGCAGCCCCATCTAGCCCCCTTCAAAACAAACTCATTGAATTTGTAGGCCATTATTACACGTTTGTGTTGGCGTTCAATTATAGGGTCTAAAAGGGTTCAGAAATGTTTCTCCAAATGTCCTAAGTGTGCATTCAGTAAGGAACAGTTAAAACTTGGTCAACTGCCTTTTCTGTATCTGTTGCCCATAATTCAACATTAAACCCATAGACGAGGAGTAAATTCAGTCGATTACTTAACATTGTTAGCTCTTAAATTGTATCACCCTTTAAAAACTTCTAGGTCTGCCTTGGTGCTAAAACAGATGTGCACTTTTTCCCTTCCTTGGTTTTTAAACCAATTTCCAGTACTTTCTTTTTTTTTTTCATAGCATCTGTGCAACTCACTTTTCTATGATCCGTTCTCACTACCTTTATCCATCTCTCTATTTTACCATGAACTTGTAAGGGTAACAAGTTTCATCTTTACAAATGAGGATGGTAGCAAAGGACTCTGCTGCCTGAACAGTCTTCTCCTGTCCCTCTTCTTGTTCCTTCCTGCCAAAGTGGTATCAAGCAGAGGTTTATATAGGTCCGGCTTGCCATAGTGATGTCACTGGAGCTGCATCATGACTTCAGCCAAATCTGTCCTCCTTCCATAAATGGGTGCTCCAAAGCCTTCTTTCTTCATTGTCAGCAGTTTTGTCAGGGCATGATAGCTATGCTCCTGCTTTCCTCCATTTTGCTAACTATGCAAAAACACACTGCAGCTCTGCAGACCTTTACAAACCTTGAGGCCTAGCCCAAAGAAAATGAAACATTGTTATTTGTGTTGAGACATTTCCATGATTTCACTCACCCTGCTCATGTTATCTGGGTCCTGTAGTTTCCTCCACACTTTATACTTGTAATTTATCTCATTCTGCATTTTGCCACCAAACCATGCTAGTCCTATTTTTTTTAACCCACATGGACTCTTGACGGGCAGGAGACACCTGGTGAGTCAGTTTGCTCTGGCCATAGTGAAGAACACTGCACACTAAGCCTGTGGTCAATTTCGAATCCCACAGGCCACATTCCTTCTGGGAAGGAGGGGCCGGGAGGGGGGTATGACTCATCTACAGCACCAGCTAAGCTTTTAAAATGCCTGGGAACTGACATTGCAAATCTATCCAACTAATAGTTAATTGCACCTTTATATTAGACAATAACTGCCTTCTTCAGTGCTTGCCTATGTCTGTGTGTTTGATCATGCTTGCACGAGAGAGCCTTCCCAGTGTCCCTCCTCTGCCCCCTAGTCCATTATAGTGCCGTAAATAGGTCTTGCCTAACTCTAAAGCGCTTGGGGGTTCGGGAGGACCCTGGTTCCTTCCCAACAGCAGTAATAGTCTTGTTATTTTTTAAATGTATTTATTGGCATTTTGGTTTAAAGAAAGAACAAACCTTTTTGCCCAATCACATTACTATCAATAGAAACAAACCCAAACAAAAAAAACCATTCCTTACAATATGTTATTCACAAAAATAATCATCCTCAAAGTAACAATATAAACAAAACATTACAAGGGGAAGATTATTAATCTTCTCTTAAAGAAAAGAAGTGTTCATCTTGGGAAAGTGAAAGGAATACATTTGTACATTAGACTTAGTTTGCGGCCTGATTTTTACTTAGAATCACAGGATTAACTTTATTTATCAGAAAGCCATTGTTCACTCTGTTGGCTTATCCATCCTAGTTTCAACACGTCTGTAACGAGGTGAAGAGATCTTTCAGGAAGTCTAGGAGAGACGTTCTCCCAACATCAATTTTGACCACCAATCTTCAACTGTCAATGTTGTGGATTGTGGAAAAAAAAACTTCCAAAAAGTTTTCTCTCAAGAGTTTCTGTACTAGAACATAACAGAGTTAGATGGTATGAAGTCTTTCTTTTGCAGTCGCACAATCAGCATTAAAAGTTCTTCTCCGGTTTGGCTTTTTTTATTTCCATAAATTCTTTTGTAGGGAACAAGTTTAGCCTGAAGAGCATGAATTGACTACGCCGGGATCTACAAGAAATGTACTCAAATACTTGGGCACCGAGCCCCTTGCTTTAATGTCTGGACATTTACTTCCATAAAGTTTGGAGCTCCGCCGTGCCTCTATGGTCCGAATCGAATCTAGGTCGTAGAGTTTTCGCTTATTATTGAGTAGTGTAATTTCAGTCTTGTTCACGAGACCTTTTCTCAACTCTACTTCACCCCCTCTTTCTTCTCCCCCTTTCCTTCTCTTTCCTTCTTTCTCCAAGTCAGTTTCAAGCATACATCCCACAACCAATGTGTTTTTTTCCATACCTACCTTTTCCCCCTTCACCAACCGTTGAAGCAATGTTTTTATTGCTATTTGCCATCTTCTTACACACCAAAAATGTTTAACAAATGGAGAAAATAGCCAATGATGCTTGCATCCAATTTTCCTAGGGCCCTGGTATATAACCTTTTCAACCAAGGGAAGAAAACAGCACGCAAACAGATTTTTCCTTTGTTTTCTGTTTATGCCATAAGGGAGCACAATTTTGCTTCATTTAGCCAATGTAAAAAAAAAAAGATTTTGAGGCAAAATGGGTTTCCTTTCATATCCTGCTGCAAACCAAATACACAAATTTGACTGCTTCGTTTTTTCCCTAGTGCAAAACTATTAATGTAATGTGGATTGTGGCAAAACCGTTGAGCACCAGTGTTGCTGTTTGTGCAATACGATATGGAGCAAACTGCATTTGGTCAATTTAGATAATCTGACCCAGGTCATTTTATCCATCTGTAGCCCCACATAATGCATCTTATCAAATAACCATGACATTGTATAAAGAGCAATTTAGAGTGGCAAGATGAAACTATTACTTCTATAAATCGGGATGCAGGAAGTGCTATGATTTAGAGATTTGCAGGGATGCAGGCCCCCAACTAATGCACATCTTCCGTCACTTACCTGCACAAGGGTTACCTTTCGGCCACCAGAATTTTTAATGATACAAAGTGTGACAAGATTAAATTTCCTCCTCCTATCGTTTTGCATTTACTTCTTTTGTATTTTAATTCTTTAGATGCTGTGAACGTTGTATTTGTATTGGGTCCAAACTATAAATTGGTGCTATTTGTACTATGTAGTAGGTCAGATATAGGAGACGGATATAATTAAACAAATCTTTATTTGTGAACACAAGAAAGAAAAGAACCTACTCTAGTCCCTTCGCAAAGGTTTTCCCTAAACTATAAAATAATAAGCTGGTGTTCGTCATGATGTCTCAACACAAAATTCCGTCCTCCGTCCCAAACCTACTCTAATCGATCACTAGCCTTGCTCTATAAATAGAAAAAGAAATTAAGGACTCTGAGCTGGTGCTTACATGAAGGTTAGTCCACCCAAAGGAAGTGGTGGGGGGCGGGGGGGATTGTGACCTTTCTCCAAAAGGTTCATATGTATTTGGTAATTCCAAAACAAAAAGAAACAGTTCCTTCAACAAATATTGTCTTTGCAAACATTTCTCCGAGTCCAAGCAACAAACTCATCTATTTCTTGAGGTTCATAATTTCTCCAGGGTTAAATCGATTTGACCCAACTGGGCCTGTACTGGCCATTCAGATCTTTTCCGGCACTTAGCCTTACTTCTGGCGAGGTTGTCCTCATTTCAATCTCGGGTGGACTCTGGCATCTTCCGCCCGGGGGCTTTCTCGGTTTCATTCTCCCTAGTTTCTACAATTTGTGCTGTACCTCCTTTGTGGTGTTCTCACTCGGATAGCACCTTCGCAGCTTGTGGGTTACTTGGACCTTTGTGACACCCCTGCGTGGGCTTCTCTCCTTTATGACCTCTCATGTGCTGTGGGCTTCTTGGCTCCATGTGGTACCAGCTCATGGAGGTCTCTCTCATAGCCCCTCGCTGCCTCTGGGTTTCTCGAGTACGTGCAGCTATCTCTCTATCTCTCTATCTCTCTATCTCTCTATCTCTCTATCTCTCTATCTCTCTATCTCATTTATCTCTCTTATCTCTCTCTCTCTCTCTCTCTCTCAATCTCTCTTATCTCTTTCGTAGCCCCTCCTGGCTTGTGCACCTGAGGCACCCTCACGTGGGGTATTCCCTCTCGTAGCACCTCGTGGGCTGTGGGCTTCTCTGGCGCTGGTAGGTCCATAACTCTTTGGGTTGATGCAGTCTGCTGACCCAAATGGCTTGCTCACTTGGGCATTCTCGGCATATGATCGGTAGGATGCTGGTACCTTTTGCCTGTGGTGGTGGTGCTTCCTGTACTTCTGTGTCTGGGGACTCCACCTTCGTAGAATCCCATACGCTGCTTCCTCCATCCACCCACCAAAGTGTTACTCTGGATCTTGGCTTCTCCTCTGCGTGGCTCTGCTACTTCTCGTTCGCCCCCCCTCTGGCAGCAGATCTCTCTCACACTCATACTCTCTCTCTCTTTAACACTCTTTCTCACTCTTTCTCTTTAACACTCTTTCTCTCTCACTCTTTCTCTCTCTCTCTCACTCGCACTCTTTCTCACTCTCTCTCTCACTCTTACTTTCTCTCTCACTCTCTCTCTCACTCTTTCTCTCTCTCTCACTCTTTCTCTCTCTCACTCGCACTCTTTCTCACTCTTTCTTTCGCACTCTTTCTTTCACACTCTTTTGCACTCTTTCTCTCTCACACACACTCATTTACTGTCCTTTAACTCTGTTCTGGAAGTAGGGTGGAGAGTCCATTGCTTAGCATGCTACTCGGCGGCCATGATGTATACAGGTCTGTTCTCCAGCCATCCCCCTTAAAGGGCCTGTGAGTATTATTCATATGTGTTGTCCCTTTGTAACCAACAAACACTGGGTTTAAATGAACAGGAAGTGAGTTGGGAGTGTCCACTTGATATACATTGTTCCCATAAGGGTGTCATCCCTGATGGGATCCCTCTTGCCCTGTCCCCCTAGGGATGATGTTGCCTATCAGGCTCACCTACTAGTCCCACAGGGAGGGGGCTCCCCCTTGAAAAAGGAGCGAATTGGATTGGTCACATTAGTTTGTTAAAATAAAAAAACATACATAAACCAAGTAGATTTTCCAGACGTTATTTAAGTAATTGAGAAATGAGAATAAAGCTGCACAGAATATAGGTTTATCCTTCTTCTAGAGGCGACTGGCTTGCTGTATTTTCCACTTATGGCTCTGCAATGTGTATGTCTAGTCCTCTCTTAAGATGCATTTATGTTTTATTCCAATGCCCCCAGTGAAGTGTGGCCACTTTACTCTGGAAAGCTGCCTTTTTCTGATTGCTGAAACATTAGTTATTTTCGCTTTCAAATAACTGTTAGATTGTATGATTGTAAGGCAGTAGCAACTACATAATTGCCTTCAACCATTTCTTCTAGGTGCTCAAGATCCTTGTTAACATGTCATCAGAAGAGGTGACCATTACGGTTCGTCTTGTTCGCTCCTTTGAGCATCGAAACTTCAAGCCCGTTATATATCGCAATGTTAACTTAAATCAAACTGTAAAAGAATTCGTCGCACTTGTACAGAACGGTATGTTTCACACTTATGGCATTTATTTTAATTGCTGTTCTGTTTCTCTGGGATGGTTTCATGTTGGTGATGTTTTGGGACTGACCTATCACACTGCAATGTATGGTGCATCCAACAGACACGTGACGAGGAAGCACGTTTTAAGTTTGTCAGGATGGGATTGGGGTAAACTCCCACAATATGAGGCAAAGGGTCTTTCAAAACCCAACACTCTTTTCTTCTTTGAGAACAATCTAGGCAAACGTATTTAGGATGGGGTAACCCATAAAGTGGGAGCGTTCCTAATCAGGATACTGGTCTTCTCCTTGTTCTCTAGTAATTCCCTGGATAGAGCACAGAGCATGTGTTTGGGTCCAGTGGGCACATATAGGAAGCGGTTGGTGTAAACGCCTACAGGTTATATTGGTAAATTAGCTTAGAAATAATAAAGGTCATGTTGAAAAAGTGAGACTGGAACAGCTCCAAGTGTTTCGAGGGCCTTACTATGGACATCCTGAATTCTCCCCACCAAGGTTCCCCAATTAAAGACCCTTAACCATCTCAGCTCTAGTTATATAGCACACTGTTCACTTCCTACACTCCTGACGGCAAGATTCCACCCTTTCCTGTGTGGAGATTTATCAGGCCTAGATATGCGCCCCTTGCTTAGGTTCATTGTCTGTCTAAGATTTTCTCACCTTCCAGCTATGGATCTCTCAACTCTGCGGTTTCCCAGCTAACTCCAGTCGCCCTCTAGCTATGATATGATAGGTTATTTATAACGTGCTTAATACCCAGAGGTTTCCAAGCGCCGACCATGGGATCGAACCTGTGTTGCTCCGTGTTGTCTTGCTTTCAATTCGAGCACGTTGCCGCTGAGCTATCCTCCCAAGACTATGGCCTCACTGCTCTTGAACCAACGTCTGCACTTCTGCTTCCTTTCTCCAAAACTATGTAAACAGTATGCATTTTATAGTGCCTGAGCAAATGAGACTTACTAGTTCAGAATTAGATGTGGTGTGTTTAAAAAGAGCTGGTAACCATCTTGGATGTGTGCTGTGCGCTTCCGTTTGTTTGGTGCAGAGCCTGTTCTTCTCTTAGGCCTGCTGCTTTGTTTCTAGGTAAAGCGGTTGGGGGCTGGGTACATTTTGGATTTCTCCACTAGTACTAGTCAGCTGTTCTCTCGTGTCTAATTAGTGTATCCTGAAGAAAGCTCTGTTACAACATGCCATTTTGTAGGCACAAGAGCAACTCTTTCAGTTGGTAAGAAATGTGCTCAATTTTGCTTTAAATGTCTTCTTTTGTTTACTGTTGCTTGATGTATTGATATATATATTGCAATTGTGTTCTGCATTTCATTTCCTTCCTTATGGTCTCTGTTCCTGCATTTGCTCACATAATATAATACCTTAGACCTAGTAACCAGACTTCCCTTCCATCCGCCACGTGGATGCAAGTCTCTTTTCTAGATCTAGTATCAGTGCGCTAGGTTTGTAAACCATAGTTTGCACATATTTCTGTAAATTAAAAATGAATTACCCGGCATATAGAGCATATATGAGGATTTATCCTGACTTCATAACGTGCTGTGAAATATTGACATAGGAACTCAATTGCTCTGTCAAGTGAGTATACTGATTTACATTGAACCTCCATACCTGGTAATGCCATTGAAGCTTTGAAACGTACGTTTGCAAACATGGCAACCCTGAAACGTTTAAGTCTATACAATGTCTCAACACAGTCACAACTATGCACAAACACAACTTCTGCACAAACCAACACCACAACAGCAACCAACATCATTCACACACAGACAGAAAATAAACATTAGCAGACTTCAATGTGATTTCCATACCAACTTTCCAGATGCATACCCCGCAGGTGTACACATGCTCCCGCAGATCACAATACAAAGTCCTTCTCACAAAGACACCTCATATGTGTGCATCCTAATGGCTGGCACATTCAAAGTCTGTATGTTCTAACACATGCCAATTCTGCTCGAGCCAGGCCAAGGGGCTTATGATCCCCTCACATTGCCCTGTGACACAGACTGCTTTTAAAAATGTCAACATAAACAATTCATCCCCACGTTCATATGAATACCACGCCAGACACACATCTCTAGTTGCCAATACATGATGCATTACACGTATTTGGGCTCCGGTACCAATTAGTTGAGCATCCTCTTCAGTATGCAGTCTCCTTCTGAAACTTCGTATTCTGTGCTAAGGAAGGGACGAGGGGCCGAGGACCCAGAGGTTGTTGTGGTGCTAATTGCCATTCATGTATAGGAGCCTTGTTTCATTGACTGGCTTTAGTACAGACTTGTATTTGTCCAAAACACATCTACACCAATCCATATATTCACCTATTCAACCATGTTGATCCACCCATTCTTCAATATAAAGATATTCACACTCTGCTAAATTCACTATTAATCCACAGACCCAGGAAAACGTACAAATACTGCACCTTTATAAGGCAGACTGCACGTTTACTGCGCAGTCGGCATTATAAAAAATTCTGACTCCCATTACTGCGACCAAGCGGAGCAGGGTTGTCCTCCGCTCCTCTTGGTCGCTGTAATGGGAGTCAGGGTCCACGGGGGTCTACCACTGTGTGAAGTGTAAAAAAAGATAATGGACCCTATGGCGTCAGTGCAGACCCAAGAGAGTGGGAGGAACTGACGCCCCAGGGATGGTGGGGAGTCAGCGGCACACACAGAAGTGTGCCACCGTAAAGGCGAGTGGGGGTGGGAGCAGGTAGGGCAATGTGGGCCGGGGTATGCGGGCAAAAGTGATCTATCTGATCACTGCGCTGCGCCGTAATTGAGTCTGACATTTCCGTCGGCAGAATTACGGGTGGCGCAGTGATCACATAGATTCCTGACTCAGCCACCTTTTATAGCCTTTTCAGCACTTCTCCAACACCCATAGAACCATTTCCACTCACTTATTCATCTATCTACTCCCCCATGAAACAGCTTTCTGCCATCCATATTGACCCACTCACCTAGTCAGTCCTGTTTACTCCCATTTAAGAAGAACTATTTGCTTTCCCAATGCTCCATCATGTCTGAAATGTATCGGTGGCATATTACTTAGGCCCCCCCCCCCCCCTGAGCAATCTGCGCTAACGTTATTAAATAACGTGAATGCAGTGAGTTTGATGAAGGTTGGTCAGTGGGGCCGTAGTTATACATGTTTGTGTGGATTTGAAAGTAAAAATGCTACACATTTGATCACCAGATTCATCATGCCTTTATGGTTGGCCTAAAAGGCAACAGATTTGTTTTAATATGATCACTCAGTTTAGTGTTCTTTTAGATAGCAGCAATGTATACATCTATGCATGTTTGGGATTTGTGGATTTCTAATTCCTATCCTAAAATTGGCATCTGCTTGTCTCAAGAAGGCTCAACATGTTAAACGGGGTTGCCTGGCTAGAGTCACAGATGTACATTTGTTTCAGCAGACCCAGTAGTGAAAAAGGTAGTTTTAGTGGTTTGTTGGGCACAAGGATTTCCAATTCTTAAACCGTGGAGTGATAAGGCATGACTCGGAGGTGTATGAAGCGGAATTGGACAACATCTAATGCAAATAAAGGATTAAAGGATCTGAACACAGATCTGCAAATCGCAATGGTTGAAATTATGCGAATATTACATGACTCTGACACTGATGTTGATATGAATGTGGCTCATAGCCTTAGAATGAGCTGCAAATGCAAGTGGGATGATTGCATGCAATTTTGTTGTGGCTGATGAGGAGGCTGAGGGTTGATCTGCTGTTGAGTTGTATTCTTTTCAACTAAAGAGATTTCACTTTTGACAGAAATGACTGACGAATCATGGAAATTCCTTCTCTCCTCAGGGGGCTTCCCACCCCTGTGAGTCTACGGAAGTGAGCCCACTCCACAACACCCTCCATATGGGCTGAGGCAAGTGGGGCCTCACCGGGATTTACTCCCCTTCTGGGGACAAGGCCCCCCGTTTCTGTGAGGAACAATACCTCTTTGAACGCACCATATGAAAGCTTGTATGATGAAAAGGCCAGTGTGTGTTGATGTCAACAGGAAACTGGAAAGGTTGCTTTAAATGAAAAATCCCATTTAACTGGGACGAAGAGGATGATATGGAGAGCAGGAGAGAAGCCGCCTGATACAGAGAGGGATGGACTCGGGACGTACCCTGGGGAGGTCCTACAGCTACGTCGCACGTGAGAGGGGACGAGATTGGAGAAGAGAGAAAACCTGCAAGATACAAATGGGCTCATAGGCTGCTACTGAACAGAAGCTGGACCTGCAGTGTCCTGTAACCGAAGGGGAGCGAGAAGCAAAGTTACACGCACTGCTTTTTATCGGGATACCGAAGGAAGTAAAATCGGACGTGCTGCATCCTGAAGCTCAGAGAGAGAGACTTAAAGTGCTGGCGTGACGATGCCAAGCTCACAAGCTCTTTGGAGACCAGGGTCCCATACACAACCAGACTGGAACGGAAGACGCAAAACCTAATGGTATTGGGAATACTGTACGACCATCCTATGATGCCAAGAAGGAAGAAGCATTGAAGGAAAGAGCAAGGGCAATATAGAGGAAGAGGGCCGACCCTGAGCGAGTAGAATCCCCAGTGACGTACTCCCTAAAAGCAGCAGGTAATGGGCAAAGTCGAAGGATAAGGCTGGGTCAGAAAACAGATGTCAGAAAGGGATCAAATATTGTGAACTGTCTAAAAAGGAAAAACATACAGAAATGGAGCGATATAAGTATTGGATAACTTTGTCATGGGAGGAGAGAAGAACAACTCTATAGAGAGGAGACTAATAAAATAAGTGAACATTAACCAAAGAGGGAAGAAGCAAAAGCACAATGAAGTATTGAACAAATTGTATGAACTGATCAAAACAGTCACCAGTCACCGGAGACCTTCTGAAAATCAAGTATTGAATATGCGTTTGCGAGAAGTAAACAACCTAGAAGAAGGGAGTCGTTCTCCTGTATTGGTAGGGCCAGTTGGGATTAGTTTGGATGCTGGAACCAGTTCGGACTGGACCATAAAATTGTCTCGGGCACCAACGAAAAAAGTGGCCCACAGTTGCAAATGGCTATTCATTCCCTTTGTGGCACTGTTTGAATAGTAACCAAGGGGAGTTGTTCAATGAAGTGTGATGCAAATCGTGCGTGTATTTTAAAGGTTATTTATTCAGCAACACTGGTCAAAACTACTAGCCGCGGAACAGAGTGAATTAATTCGCCAAATTGGCCAAAAGTGTGTCCCGTTTTGGCCAAATAACTGCCCCACACCAGCATTTTGTATTTTCTGGTTTGGCTATGGACCTATTGCCCTATAAACCAGACCGAGCCTGTGCGGACATATTCTGTTAAGACATTCACTGACGATTGACGGGCACTGTAGCTAGTTTTTATCAGGTACGGATGCCTTATAGCATAGGGAGATGGAGGCATTTTTCCTTTTGTTAATAAAGATAACAGTGATATGGCTTATCAGAGTCTGCATCCTTCGGACCTGCCACAGTTTGCTCTGGCCTGTGCCCAGGAAGGCCTGCTATTCCAGGTCAGGAGACCACCCATGAGGCCTCTGACCCTGTCGCACACAGTTGAGTACAGGATTCTGTTGAAGTGCATACAAGGTACAGCTGATGGCCCTGTCTTGTCTAGACTAAACACATGGTTGTGAAAGGACCACAGACCTAGACCTTGTACGGTATATAATATGAATGAGCTCTTTAACTGTGTAGAGAGCATAGACCTGGGATATGTCCTCTCTTATGTGTGCTGCTTAGAGAGTCTAGATGTTGGTGAGCTTGCCTTTTATGCAAGATATTGTCATTGGCTGCCCTTTTCTCCACTTTTGAAACTGTGCACAGCCTCCAGCCTTGCCCTGCTTGAAGTGTGGGCTCTGAACGGATGCTGCCCTTATACTGTGTTAAGTGTGTTGAGGACACGACCCAAGGCTGTGTGTTATATGTAATGTGCACAGGACACACAACAGTAGATCAGGGGTCTGCAACCTTTGGTTCACCAGGTATTTTGTACTACTACTTCGCTAGTCCTTGACCATTGACTATGGTGGCTAGGGATGATGGGAGTTGTAGTGCAAAACATCTGGAGAAGCAAAGGTTGCAGACCACTGCAGATGATGGTGCTCCCATAGCCATAAATACAAGGTACAAAGTCAAATACTATGCATAACACTCTTTCACCACCCTTATTCCCCCCCCTGACCTCCTGCACATCCACCCTCTGCCCGCTCATCCTCGAAACAAATCCCCTACCTGGCTTCCTGTCTCAACTCTACTCCACTCCAACTGTGCTATCAAGATTGAAAGAAACACAGTGAAAGAAGTTGCATCTTAAGATCAGCATTACTTTCAAACATGGTCCCCCATATCGGGGTGCACAGCTGCAGAAAAGTAGCTCTGATATTGCATGCGGCTTACACAGTACATGCCCTACGGCCATGCTCTGTGTGGACCATGCACATTAATAAATGTGCCCCAGTGCCAAAAGTTGCAGCCATGCAATGCAAGCATGTTGTAAAGGTAGTGGCCGTTCACATACAGTCTGTGAGCAATCTATGCAGCTGAAGAACTCAAGCTGTGTTTGAGCTGTGACCGTAGATTCTGTTATGTGCGTGACCACTGGTCCTGTGTGTACCACTTGTGTAACGCCAAAGACCAGCCGCAGTGGTTGATCAGTGAGATGGTGTGAGCAACTAATGTACACGTCTTACTTCAAACTGATTGGGTGCTACATTTTCTATTGGCACTTTAAAAGTAAAATTGAGCAGTTTATTATTCACCCTTCATTTATAGTAATCATATTCTACATGAGAGATCATTCTTTCTAGTGTCTAAAAGTTGGCAAGTAATGTGATGTGCTTTCCTTGTGCCACACTGTCATAGTAGCACTGTTCATCAATTCTCAAAGAAGTATATTTCTATAGAAAGTGAATTTCTTTTGGTACTCGGCGCTCGTCAGTGTACCCTGATGCATTCTTTACTCTGCTCCACCAACTTAAACTCTTTTGCCAACAATTTAACCATACTTATTAGGACTAACAACATGATTTTATGTGTGTATAAAATTAATTAGAAAAGAATGATGGTGAACCCTAAACAATTAAAATAAGAACACAGTAGTGCCACACACAGCAGGGTGGCTGTCCTTTGAGGACGGTTAGCCGGCCAATCAGGACTGGTTTCGTTCAGGTACACCTAGAGACAAAGGACAGGGGAGTTTCGGGATCCTCCCTCACTTCCTGCCCTTCAATACACACTGGAGCCAGAAGTGGGCTTCGGGGCTGAAGCCCGCCAAAGGCAAAGCACAAAAAGGCTCAAATCTGTCAACGCACAGAGTAAAAGCCAAGAAAGAACTAACAAACGGAAAATGGCGAAAAAAGATGACCGGGCCATTTTGACAAAATGGACACCCATGGGTGCTGTAATCCAGCTAAGGGTTTAGCTTAGCCTGCGGTAAAAAAGCACACTGGTTTTAAACATTAAACCACTGCCACCAGCCATTTAAAGTAGTGAGGGTAACCAAAAATGTTACATGAGAACGTAGGTTAAGGGGCTACTAGGTAACTCCCAGCACTCCACATAAGATGGTGTATGCTGGACCTACAAAAAAGGTAAGTAAGATCAGTTTCATCTTACTATTCTTGGGAACAGTAGTTCACCCAAAAAAAGGTATTTTAATCTTAAGAGAAATCCAAAGGATTTCCCAGTAGCACTACACTGAGTGTGCTGTGTGTCATATAAAAAGCAGATGCCTATGGAGTTTGTCAGACTCCAAAAACAGCAAAAACATAATATCCAAAATCCATCGGGTGAAAACACATGAGGGTGAGAAGAAGCTCCCACTCACTCAGGAGTTAAACATAAAAAGTCCTAAATCCAGCAAAAGAGCTGAGGGTCTCTTAAGGTTGAAGGGAATTAGCACAGAAATGAAAATTCTCCCTAACAAGGAGTCCAAAACTCTGCAGCCCTTTGTCTTCCAACCTGCCTGCGAGAATCCAGTGCAAAGTGAGAGGCTGGCTGTCCGGAAAGGACTGCCAACCCCCCAAGTTTGAATGTTTCATGTATGTTTGATTTGCTGGGTTCCTGCATTAAAGTCTGATCCTGGAAGCTGAAGAGGTAGTCGACCACGGGACCCGAATCCGAAGAGGAAGATGAAGAAACCGTGGCTGAGAGAGCCTGCTGTGTAACCGGGCCTGCTGTTACCCTTCCTACGACCTGGGGACTCTGAAACTGACGTCAGAGAGCATGGTGAGATACATTAGAAAAACGAAGACATGCATTTTGAGCCATGTCACGTTGTGCTGTGATCTTGCAGGGCTGCAATACCCTGGGACCCTGAGCCATTGTGCGGTACATGGTCTTCCGAATCGAGCTGAAACTTTGGTGGCATCCTGCTGGACCTCCATAGACGTGATTCCAGTCCTTGAAGTCCCCTCACTAGAGTGCTGGACCAGATTAGCGATGTGAATCTTATCAGCGGTATTCTGTCTTCTTCTGGCTCCTGAAAAAGGCGCCAAAACCGCAGAGCCACATCCAGCCACGAAGAAACTCTTGCTTGGAGCCTTTTCTGTTGATCCCTGCTGCAAAATCCCTTCTAAAGTCCTGTCTTCCATCTTCATTGTAATGTATTCGTCATTTATATAGCGCATTTTCCCCATTTGTATGGCCTCAAGGCGCTTTGTGGTTGGAACGCCCTCTGTGACTGCAGTCCATGTGCAGGAGGATCTTAGAGTTTGAATTGAAGATGTTTGTGTGCATTTTTGCTGGCTTAGGACTTAGGTGGTCTGGCAAGACTCGAGTAAGCAGCCCGGTGGTCCGGCACGTGGGTGGGTGCTGCTGTTTTAGGATAGGGTCCTAGTGCTCAAGATTCGATGTGTGGCTAGCTAAACCGAATCTATTTTCGTTGTTTGTCGCTGAATACTAATGGCAGAGGTATTCAGGTAAGTCAGGGGTTTCAGTGTGGATGGTTGTGTGCGGCTAGGCAGGAATAACGTAGCCGTAGCTGCATTCTAGGGTGCATGGATGGGTGGCCGTGCCTGTGGCCTGTTCCCACAGACGTGGTGTTGTGTATACGTACCATCGTCTTGCATGTAGTTTGGCTGCTTTTTTCTTCTTCTTGGTCAAGTGCGATTGGCTGGTGTCCCTATTCATGGTTTCCCTGGAACAAAAGTCTGAGCAGTGGGAGAGGGGTGGTGTGCCAGGGTTGAGGGAGGGCAATATTTTTATACAGTGTGCCTCTGAACGCTGCCGGCATCCGTGGGGTGTGTTAGGCCAGTTTTTCTGAAGTCCAACCTAGGGCTTAGTAAAAACAACTGTGGCAGTACAAGACTCAACTCTTAGTCTAAGGCGGTACCACTTGAGTTCAGGTTAGCGTAGACCAAGGAGCCAGGCTTATTTTAGGAGGGTGAGAGGGCTGTAGAATCAGTACAAATGAAATTGTAATATAAATGGTCCAAATAAACACTATGTATAGTAAAAATAAATGGTTTATTTAAATACAAGTAGGCCCAGATAAATCTTGGGGGGAAATGAGTACTATCTCATTGTATATAACCACAATTATAAAAACACAACACTACGTTTGAAGGTGCATAGACCAAAGCATGTAACCTTATTTGGAACACGTAACAGGAGTTCTAGGTAAGTCAAAACCAATAGTTACTTTTAGATTACTTTCAATAATACCAGGTGTTTTTTTTTTTTTAGATCTAGTGAAACACAGATACTAGGAACAGTATACGCCTATAACTCTGATTCAGGATAACAGTTATTCTACGGGAGTTGGAACCTGGGGTGTAATATTCAGTTACACTTGCTTTTCAGTTCACAGGGAAGCAATAACTCTTAACTTATTTTAGGATAACACAGTTGTACTCAAGGTAAGTAAAATTGATACACTTTTTACAGGAGCTATCGGCAATCTAAAGGCAGTTATAAACCTAAGACTGTTTTTGTATCTGTCTAAAACAGACTAGGGAAAGCAAAACCCAGTGCTACACTTTATGAATGACTCGGTTATTGTAGGTAGTTCAAACCAAATTGTTGGGTACGATTTTTAAGGTAATGATAAATCTTCCTGACCTGTGTCAAACCCAGAACATTTTGATTTTACTGCTAGATTATTTGTCCTTATACCTCCTGTGAGTGGGAACCTTTCCCACACTCACAGAATCGTTTACTCTTTTTATGGGAGTCATTTTTAAGACTCTCCATAATGTCTTTTAAATGTTTTCCTCTTTGAAAGCTTTTTGGCAATACGTGCCTATTGTTACTGGATTGCCATAGGGCTCCCCTTTTAACTTTCTCTGGCTAACCTTGAGAGAACTACAGTTCCCAAGGGTAGAAAGGATCTTTGGATCCCTTTTACATGTTATTTGGTGAAACCAGCACACCCCACCTTTTGTGGAGTGCTGGGGAGATGCAATGTTTCCCCTTTCACACTAAAACTGCTACAACTATGTTACAAGGACAAACATGGATGGTGGTAGTTATAGCTTTTAATAATTTGGTGCACCTTTGCCGCGGGGCTGTGTACACAGCCCCAATAAAGGCACACGAGTGCTCATTTTACCAAAATGGCCCATGTCTTGTTTTTTTTGCCATTTTAGTGCTCCTTGTCTTTTCTTGTTCCTTTTCCTGACATCCAGGGTGGGAAATTCCTTTGTGTGATTTTTATCTTCGGCGGAAGTCCTGTGCACTTAACGCCCAGGCTTCAGAGTGTCTGTGAAGGCAGGAAGCCAGAGAGGAGTCCAAAACTCTGTAGCCCTTTGTCTTCAGCCTTAGTGCGAGATTCCTGTTCAAACTGGAAGGCTAGCTGTCCTTAAAGGATTGCCAACCCCCCCGCCCCATGTTAGAATGTTGCAAGGCTGTTTGGCTGGATTCTTTTGTAAAAGTCAGATCCTGGAGGCTGAAGAGGTAGTCGACCACTGGAACCAAATCTGAAGAGCAATATGAAGAATTTGCAGCTGAAAAGATTTCCAGTGACTCCAGATCCTGCTGTGTAACCGGAGCCTGCTGTAGCCCTTTCTTTCAACTGCCCTGGGTACTCTGAAAGCGATGACCCCGAACCAGTGCCTGGTGAGACCCACTAGACTCAAGAAGAACTGCTTTCTTGAGCCATCCCATGCCGTGCTGTGACCTGGCAGGCTGCAATACCCCAATACTCTAGGACCTCAAGCCATTGTGCAGTGCACAGTCTTCCGAATCTCGCTGAAACTTCGTGGGCATCCTGCTGGATCTCCAGAGACACCAATCAAGTTCAAAACGTGCCCTCACCAGAGTGCTGGACCGTTGTAACAACGAAAATCCAACTGGCAAAATTCAGTCTTCTTCTGTGCTGCTGAAACTGTGCCAAAACCACATATCCAGCTGCAAGGAAACCCTTGCCTAGACCCTGCCCCGGTGATCCCTGCTGCAAAATCCCTTTTAAGGTCCTGTTTTCAGTCACCACAACAAGGAATCCACTGAACGGGTTTTTAGCTGCAGATGCTGAAGTCCTCCTGCTGAAAAATTGTCTGTGCTGAGGTACTGTGCTGGCTTGGGTATTTACATACCTTAAGTCTCTTGTGATTCCTGTGTAGTTTTGGGGTGTTTACTGTGATTGGGAGGCCTCTCATCCAGTGCTCCTAGGCGCCTGCTGGAATCCTCCTAGGGCGTCTTCTGTGAAGCCCGTGGACCCTCAACTAACTCTAAAGTAAAATACTCACCTGTTTGAACAGTCTTCCTTGGGAACTCTGACCTTTGCTACTTAAATATTCATCCTGACACTGCCTGTTGGACACTAGACCCTAGTGACCCCCCTTCTGCCACTGAGAACACTCATGCTCCAAGAATAAGGAAAGACTTTTAAAGGATTGGGCGTTTTGCCTAGAAAACAGAGTATGTGTTTAAAAGTTACTTGCTTGCAAAAGAAGTTGGTTGGTAACTGTAACTCTGAGAGTGAACAGTTAATAAAGTTATTACTTACCTTTGAAATGTTCTGCCATTCTGAAAAGTAGATGTAAGGTTATTTTACCTGTGAATTGGTTGTGCCTCTAAGCCAAAAGTAATGCTGTTGGTTTCACTTCACTATTCCTGTTAGGATTCCTGTTGGTTTCACTTCACTATTCCGGATAACCTACTGAAAATATTTGCTAGTTATGTTTGTGCACAATTCACTAAGTGCTCTGCACACGCTGTAGTCTCCTTCCCAGTGCGGCTTCCTGATCCGGCCCTTCTTAGCCCCCCCCCCCCCCCTCTGCCTTCTCCCTCTCCTGATTGGGTAATCATGTAAATTGTGCGAGGCTCTAGACCCTGCAAGTTCGCAGGCCCAGCACTCACCTCGTGTTTTCTTGAGGCAAGCCAGTGCCTGATAACCTACTGAAAGTATTTGCCAGTTTTGTTTGTGCAACATTCACTGAGTGCTCTGTGCGCGGTGTAGTCCCCCTCTCTGCCCCCCTCACCTGACTGGGCAACCAACACTCTTAACACATCCTCCCAAGGCAGCCCCTCTGCCTGTGCAGCCCCAGAGGCTAAGGGACCCAAGGCAAAGGGCAGCTCATCCAGACTGTATCTGCAGTGTCAGCAGGGGAAGCAGCCACCCACTGACATAAACCAAGCCTAAACTACCAACTATCCCCTCTATCCCTCAGTGATAAATAACCAAACAGGCGCATTGTACCCCATCACCTAGCTCAATCACCGCACTGAAAAGGACCAGCAGTGCTCCAACCCGAGTCCCCGGGTGCAGCGTCGAACTCCAACCATGCCCCTAACATCAGCCAACACTTCCCTGCTGCAACTGCAATCAACGAGGTGGTTCCAAAGGCATAATTCCACCCTCAGACCAGCAGTAGCAGCCGGCTGCAGCGTCCAGATGCGCCAAACGAGGAACAGACTGCCGGCAACCAGCATCAATGGATAAGGTAGGCACAATTTCACTTATACTAATAACCACTTTAGCATTCACCCCACCATACAACACCATCACCGGGAAAAAAGTACGCCAACCACTCAATCCATCACAATCACTAGGAAATCCATTGTGAACACACATTTGTTTTAATACATATCATATTGTGAAACCTAGGCCTCTCTCACACTATACAAGACTCTCAAATCTAGGTGTGCCCCCCCGCCACCCATAGCTGCCTATTACAGTGTGAAACCAACTATATTGTGAAAAATAGTCCTTTCTCCCACTATACAAGATTCTCAAATCTAGGTATCTGTCCCCATATCTGCCTACTATATAGTGTACCCTATTGTATTGTGAAACCTAGGCCTCTCTCCCACTATGCAGGATTCTCAAATCTAGGTGTGCTCTTCCCATATCTGCTGGTTGTATTTTGAAACCTATTTTATTGTTAAACCCAGGTCTCTATCCCACTACACAGGATTACCGCATCTAGGTGTGTTCTCCTGCACCTAATCATTGTATTGGGAAACCTAGGCCTATCTCCCACTATACAGGAACCGGACATCTGGGTGTGACTCACCCATATCGGCCTATAGTACTGTGAAACTTAGGCCTTCATACCAATCAACAAAAACCCCAAGTCTAGGTCTGTGCTCCCAATATGCCTATATATCGTGAAACCTAGGCCTTCTCCCACTAGACACGAATGCCAAGCTAGGTTTACCTCTGATACCTGCCTATTGTATTGTGAGACCTAGCTGCCGTCCCAGTAGACAGGAACCTCAAATCTAGGTGTGCTCCCCAGCACATGCCCTTTGCCTAACCCCAGGACCTCGCCACCTTCTGGGAACTCCCAGCTAGCCACATAAGGCAAGAGCCAACCCACAGTCTAATTTCAGGAGCTAGTTAGTCCCATAGTGTGTGGCCCCCATTGAAAAGCCCTTAGTTACCAGACCGTGCCATGCATATAAACTCGGCCATTGGAAGATAGAAGTCCGGTACAATAAATAAATCACTACCCAGCCAACCACCGTTGAAAACCGTACAGGCGGGCTGCAGCCCCTGCAACCAAGGTCTGAACTATCGCACCACCAACAACGCTAAGATGCCCCGTCAAAGAGCAGGATGCTGCTTAAGAGAAATGGAAAATAGAACAAACCAACCGGATACACGCCCGACTCCAGCAGAAACTTTTAACAGAACACAAGCCGAAAAACACCCCAGCAAGCGAAACAAATATCACAAGAAGAGATAAATCCCTATATATATATATATATATATATATATATATATATGTATATAATTATTATTTTTTTATCAGTAACGATTACAGTTTTAGTTACAAAACTTTTTTCATTTGATAATAAAAATAAAACTTAGCATAGAGGAAAGGAAAAATGCATGAGCAGAAAAAAAACAGGAAGAGCCAAAAATGGAAATGTTAAAACCAAAGTGTTTTGGCAAGTAATTCAGTATTTCTCTTGATCTTAGTTCAATTTCTGTAAAGTCTCTGCCTCCCTACAGTTCCCTTTGTGATTTAGTAGCGATCAGTGTAATCAATTAGGTTTTTCCAAACATGTGAAACCAAATTTGCACTATTCTGAAAGTGAACTTCCCTATATCTAACTCTGTATCTCGCAACCACCTCACCGCCTCGACAACTCATCTCATCAGCGCCAATACGTCCAAGCACGCAGAGAACCGACCGGACCCGCGCAGGAGGAGAGATGAGAAGGGG
Source organism: Ambystoma mexicanum (assembly GCF_040938575.1). Lineage (NCBI taxonomy): Eukaryota > Metazoa > Chordata > Amphibia > Caudata > Ambystomatidae > Ambystoma > Ambystoma mexicanum. The sequence goes on along the minus strand of NC_090931.1, from coordinate 1,276,701,694 downwards.
AAGGCATAAAACCAACACCCTCACCCCTTACATCACAAAAACACAAGGGCACTGCAAGCAACCACAGCAAAACATAGAGGGTGAAGAAGCAGAAGAAATTATCATCAACCTAACAGATTGTTTCTGCAAGGACTCAGAATAAATGGAGCACCAACCATATTGTGACCTAAACAAAGAAGAAGCCCAACAGAACAACCACAAGACAAAGCAAGGATTAAAAAACAATTCTAACTGCATCAAAAAGATCCACTGCAACCTTATCAACGCCAGATCAATGTCCAAACATGCCAGAGAGATTTTCGACCTCCTATGTGAAGGTGGTATTGACATCCAATTCATAACCAAAACATGACTAGACAACTACAAAACCACATTACATAACTGCATCCCTGACAACTTCAAGTATTCACAAGTAAACAGGAAAAATAGAGGTGGAGGACTGGCGATGGCATACAAGAAACACCTCAAAATTAAAACTTATAAGCCACTAAACATAATAAAACTGCTAATCCATGATACTTCACCTGACCGCAAATCCCAAAACAAACCTCAAATTCGTCCTGGTATACAGACCATCAACATACGGTGCAAGCTTTGCTGACGTATTCTCTGACGCCATCACCAACCTAGCAATGGAGCAGGAACACCTGATAACCCTCTGAGGCTTTAACATCTGGTTTGACAAAGAATCCGCTAACTCGCAGAAATCACTAGCCGAACAACTGAAGACAATGAAACTACATCAGCTAGTCAAAATAGCAGCCCGCACTGCGGGACATACTGCCAACAAAAATCTCACCACCACAACGCCACCACTACAGATCCTCTGGAGCAACCACCTCGTCATTCTATTCGTGATCACACTTGAGCATAAGGTCCTTAATTTAGTAACATATGCACAAATGGGATGCAGAATAACTCTTAGACCAAATAATAAGCCAGACTCAGGAAGTTTGGTAAACTTCTCCTCGGACTGTTTTAATATCCATTGTCTAAAACGGAGTTGAAACGGACATCAATGGATGTTCGTTTAAGGGCTCTCAAACATTTCACATAAAAAAACACTGCTTTATACAAAAAATGTGTCGTACGTGATTTCATACTACGTGGCAAATAAGAAAAACCTACGGGGTGTTGTAATTGGATTAAGGGGAACATCTAAGTATACTTTCTATAAGGGATCGGATTGTGATTGGGTCTCTACAGTCAGGTGAACAACTTATGCCAACTCCTAGTGCGTCATCTTCATCACTTATTAGATAAACGGTATAGATCGTTGGCTCTCAAAATATAAGGCTCTTCGTTATATGGGTCTTTTATAATTGGTTGGCATGCTTGTACCCTTCTGGAACATTCGGCTCACTAGCGGAACGTAAACTGGTACCCCAGGTGTCACTGGGAGGACTTGACTTTTGCTTCCCACCCAATTAGCCCAACATCTCTCATCGCTCATGCCTTCTGCCATTCAGATTGTCTTTGAACTTGGCCTTGCAAAGTATCCTTGCTCCTGAGACTATATCAAAGTACAGGCACACTCTTATCGCAGTTCTGGTCTGCATGCCCAACACCTTTTCCATCATTGGCTCACGTGACAGGAGACAGTATTTTGGCCTGTTTTGCAGCATTTAATTAATAAACTTGGCACTCATTGTGTTCTTTCCTTATACCTTAACATGAGACAATTCAAGGTCTCACGGTTCCTGTTCTTTTTGGATAGATAACCAGTTCTTGGTTACATCCTTTGACACCAAGCCAAACAGTTCTTCCAGGCCTTTCCATGCTCTTAGCTTCATGTTGCTGCAATACATCTTTCCGATCATTCTTCCTCCGTGGGTCTGAGCCTACTAAATATGTGACACCAATGTCCAGCTTCTGTATAATGGTGGCACCGCCGGCTGTCTATTCACTACGTATAGCCAGCCTTTATGATTACTTAGTCTACTTGCGTTGCTGCATCTGGACACTTATTAAACGGCTTGCATTTTCTGCAGTGCTCTTCATACGTGCAATCTTCATTCGCATATGAAAGTTTACTCAATTCTTTATTTTGTCATCAGATTCTTTCCATAACCCTTTTTCTTCAGCCACTTTTCTCAGTGCATCACGCTCGCTTCTTGTGACATCACCAACTTCTCCTTTCTTTTTCATATTCCTTTGGGGGATCTCCTCCAAGAGATTGTCATCTCTATGGGGATACATCAAATAGGGTCTTCTTAATGGATATCTTTTCTCGAAGGCTCTCCACAGAATAGGCACAATCACTGGTGTCATGCATGGCACGACTTCTGGTTTCCAGCATATAGGAAGTATGGGGTGGGACTTCCTGAAGAGGCGTTCAGCTGCTCCTCTACACTCCCCCCTCTGGTTTATTCATCAACCACTCCTTCATCACTCTTCACATCTTGGTATCCTCCCTTGAAGAAATGGTTTTTCGGGGTCCATATTTTCATCTCTCCTTTCAGGGATCCTTCTGATTTTACATGATCATCAACACTCCAGTTCATGTAACTGCACTGTTCATTTGGATTACAGTAGATCCATCAACCCACATACTTCTTATGGTTCTTTGGATACAGGAACTTTGTTCCCTCAGGTGCTAGATTGCTGGCCTTTATGCATTCTCTGATTTCTTAATCAGTCAACTCCTTCGTCCCAAATCCTGATTCGACGTTGATCTTTATCTTCATGCCTACTGTTTTCTTGGCTGTCTTCTTGCACTGTGTGATTATTATCCTGATCACACAGAATCCAAACATTATCATCACCAGTACTGCTCCAGGAAGCTTGAAGATGTTCGCCATCCACTGTGGAACCCATGAGAAGATAGATGCAAACCAACTGTCATCTGCAATATCTTCTGCCTCATCTTCCATTTTGTGGTGCAGGCGTGTCAGCAACGTTATGGCCTCTGTCAAGGTCCCATTCTCGTCATTGTGAGAAGGTATGAACATGCAACATGATGGCCCGATCATATCAAGGACATATCTGTTCTGGTGGGTCATCCGTCGTATGGCCCTCAATTATTTCCTGATAGCATTGAATCCCTTTGTGGTTGTGTTGATCGTCTGCAGGAGCTCCCAGCGAGTGATTTGCAACCACTTAACATTGGCCATCGTCTGGATCCCATGCATAAAGATAGTAGTGAAGATTGAAGCAGTTTTGCTGAACTGCCTATGTTCAAAGAGAATATTGATTTAGCTGAGAAATAGTTCTCCCTCCTTGTTCAATTGAGGAATTCAAGTGAATTTCTCTTTCTCAAATGGGCATCTGCTTTTGGAAATTCACCAATGTTCAGGTCACTCTGAGGAATCATTAACGCTGGAACATGGATCAATACCAAGGAATATATTCCTCCCCAATTCTTGGGAAGCTTCATATAGGCTCTGAACCCGCAAGCCCAATAATGATCCATCAGGACGACTGTCCCTTCCTACATGCCTGGTACATCAAATATTCGGCCACACTGGTGATTCTGTCCAACCTTCCTTGTACCATTTATTTCTGAACCGCAAGGATGCACTCTTTAGAGATAGTATCTGTAATCGTCCTCCTTTGTCGTCGACCCATGTCAGCAATTTCGTAATTTTCTACCATTGATCCTTGCATTCTTTTTCTGCAGTTTCTATAACTGGCTCGTACTGTCCAGTCCATGCTGCTGCACACAATCAGGCCATCATCCCATCCTTTGGGATTCAGCACTGTTCCTTTGATTTGCAATTGACCTCTTTCCCAGCATCTCTGTATCTCTTCTCTTCTTTATTCTTGCCTTGACAATTTAGCATCTTATTTTCTTCAACCTTTATTCCAGCTCCATTTATTCCAGGCCGTTGATATCTGATTATCTGATGCCTTGTTTCTGGCTTCTCTCGTCTTTAAATCTTGCACATAATTATCTTCTCTTTGAGATGTCTCTTTATTTATCTATACCAAGGATGCTGTTCTGCCTTGGAACTGTCCTCGTGTCTGGCAAAGTTCAAGATGCCTCAGGCCATGGGCTTTTTGCACTGGTACTTCCATAGCTATGAATATCTTGAAGGTTCCCATAGCTTACAGCATCAGGGAACACACATAGCAACTAACTCTCCTTAGATTATTATTACTCACGTGTATTGAATTGTCTAGATATGCATTTATCCCATCATTATCTTCTTCTGCACTTCTGTATCTCCCTCTCAAAATGTTACCAGCTCATGGAAACAATTCTAAAGCAGCTTTACTCTGGGGAGATAACACAAAGGGTTTTGGCTCTTTAGTAATGGGCGAAACAACATTCGTTCCTGGAGTAGGGAGGATCAAAGGGACATCTGTCATACTTGGACCAATGAAATAAAGAGTGTGTATTGAGAGAAATAGAAAGACAAACATAGAAATTGAGCATGCATACATTTTACACCCGATTATTAGCCCACAACATTTGTGGCATTCTGGAATTTCTTGGAATTATTCATCTCCTGAAATTAACATTCCTGATTTTTACTGCAATTTCAAGGAAGGAAAAACACTTCTGGTAACTGTAATACATTTGGTAACTGTAGAAATTCCTCTACAAGCAGCCTTCTGATTACCAGGCCATTATCAGGATCCTGTAAAAAAGTGTGGATATCCATGTTTCTTCTGACCAGAGCAGGATAAGCTTGAAGGATAAATACAAAAACAGCAAGCACAAGGCAATGCACATTCCCGTCGGTTAACGCCATAGATTCAGCCAAACATATATTCAGTGAGAAACGAGTCGGGGTATTGCTTTCGCTTCCAATTGTCAAACTCAAAATCCAAATCCGGCATATTCGTGATACATCAATGTTTTTCTAAATTCATTTTTGAAAGATTCCTATGAGTCCTGGCAAAGAACCACACGCCTGCTATAATATCTATAAGGAGTGTCCAAGGGGGGAGTCCTAGTCCAAATGCAATATGCGTTTATCAACCAGTTAATTTATCGTCCTCCTTCTTTTTCATCGATCGAGTCTGCACACACTGTAATTCTTCTTCTTGTCTTGCTTCTGAATCAATGGCTGGGGGTGCTGCGGTCTCGCCCTTTATAGCTTGACGTCGTTCAGGTGTATCCACGCTCGTCTGCCTTGACTGCTGAGGGAGTAACATTTTCTACAAAAAAAGGGCCTGCTAAATCTCGGCATGTGCCACTTCCTACTTAAGTTTCTTATTAGCACGGTACCACCAACAAATAGTCTTGGTGGTGATAATAATTCAGAATATACAGTTGCTGGATGGTTTTCATCTGTGTTCCGAGTCCGACCCGACCCACCCCTCACAGTGCTTGAGTTGATCTGATATGAGACAGATACCGGTCATACATGTCAAATATGCACATAACTCATTTATGCTGTACTCTGGATATCACTTCTACGAGGCAATCTCATTCAACTCTCAGTCACTAGTTCATGGGGTGTGCGGTGGTGGTGGTCCGAACCTGGTGATTCCTTGGGGCATATAAAGCTAAGGGCAGGCAATATAGCCATCCCTTTTTCCACATACAATATAACAGGGGGGGTTGTGCACTGTGTTACTGAGGTGCTACAGCAAAATTGCTATGCTATGAGACAAACAAACAAACCAAACACTAGAAAAGACACAAAATGAGACAACATCAAACACAATGAAAACAAACACAAATCGGTTCAATTCATAACAAATATATTTTATTCATGCCTTACATTGCATGATAAAATCACTACAAAATACTACATTTGCCCCATGAGATGGGTTCCTAAACTACATTAGCAAACAAATCTGCAACCCCTAACATGGGTCACTAGTTACTGCAACCTACCCAGCCCTTCTGGCTTCTGTGCTAACAGCCTAATACCCAGTCCTGCTGACTCTAAAAGCAAATAGCAAAGCATTTCTAATCATCAGCATTTCTCTCTTTCACACCACACACTAGCACCTTCTAATGAGACAGTACCCCAGACAAACAAGTCAGACTCAACTCCCCTTTAGTCTAATGAATGGCGATCTCCCCTTCTGTCAGCCTCAAAACCCCTGCGAGTGTGCGTGCCAATTGCCATGCACATGTCTTAACAAAACAGATTCTAATCAGCAGGCCTCATTCAAAATACTCCCCTCTGTGTGTGAACAATCTCACAGGCAGGCCTCGCCCTGCTCCCATCTCGAACTGGGCATCTCTCACCAAGATCAAGCGTGTGCTAACGGGCATCTCCCTCTCATCTCAGCCAGGCCTCACTGCTCTCCCCAAATGTGTCTCATCCCTCTCAGGCAGGTCTGCTCCCAGCAAGGCTCGAACCAGGCCTCTGTCTCTGCTCCCTGCAAGCCCCCACCGATATTCTCTCCCTGTGCATCAAGCCTCTCTGCCAACTGTTCTCAAACTCAAACTGCTCCCTCAATTGCTCTGCCAAACCGATCTCTCCCAAACTGCTCATACTGACTGCAAAACCTCACTCATGGATATACTGCGCAATGACATAAGCCATCACTAAGGTTACATGTCAAAATACAGCATATTTCTACTAGCTAAGCATTCTCTAAAAGCAAGCGCCACTGTGTCTGGTTGCGTATGTGGACATAAATTCACTGTGACATAAAGGACAGGACTGCATGTCGTGTCTTTCTGTTCATGGCATGGAGACGTCTCATTTCGCTAAATCATAACACTTCTCCGCATACAGCTAAGGACCTTCTACCAAAAAGCTGTGTAAAGCACTCCTTCCATATACCTACCACCTTCTTGCTCAGACAAGGCAAGGCCAGATAAGGCAGGCCGTCTTCCTGCCTTCTACTCGGACAGAGGGCAAGCTAATCTGTTTACATTCTCAGACTCACAGTGTACCATAAACAAAGTCGCGGATAGCAAAGGCTCTCAGTGTGGCTCAGAATGGCTCAGAGCAGTTTTATTTCTCTAGTGCCAAGCAAGCATTTCAAGCACTACATAAAATGGACAATAACATTCTAAATGCATGCAAATACATGGCTTCTGCAAATATGGAACCATCATAGCATTGCAAACCCTTCAGCATGACAGGGCCTGTTTCTCTAGCAAAATGCATGGTCAAAATGGCAGAATAATGTTGATAATGTGAACGTATCTAAAGTGGATGAATTATACATATAACAACATAACAACAAACATAATATCTAGCTTTACACTTTCCTTAAGGAGGCCATTGAGTCTCTAACATATTCCGTTTGCTTGCGGGTGATAAGCAGAAGAAAACGCGTGCTTTATGCTCAGTAAAAGCCCTATCTGTTCAAATACTTCATTGACAAAATGTGGCCCATTATCGGATCTCAGCACTTCACACACAGCCATCTTGGAAAGACTGCGCACTAGAAACTTTGCTGCGCAAGTGGCGTCAGGATGTGTACACGTACCTGCTTCGATCCACCTATGGAAGGGACACACCACCACTATCAGATGCCTGTATCCACTACACACCTGCAGCATATAAACACAGTCAATATGTAAATGCTGAAAAGGACCATTCGGTCGAGGAATAACCCCTCTAATTGTTCGTAGTGTATGCCCAGCGGTAAATATTTGACATACAGTGCAGTTTACTACATACAATGCAACGTGTTCTAACATATTTGGGACAAACCAGTCTTCTGCAATTGTTGCAGCAAGGCTTTCCCTAGTTACTTGTGCAGGGTACTGCAGCTGTTCAAGCGGTGCCTTTTAACAATGTTAATGGCATCAGCAGCTTTCCGGTGCTATCCTGTCGCCATAAAGCTTCTGAGGAGGATAAAGAACACCCCCTTTGTTTCCATAATTCCTGCTCGTCCTGCAGTGCACTCCCTTGAATCTCCATTAGTTGTGTGTTCAGCAAAAGATGAAATCCTTCTTTCACTACCATATTCATGACTATCTTCTCCTTGACATTCGGAGTGTCAAAATGTAAAATATCTGGATAATATGCAATTCTCTTGGCTTCAGCGTCTGCGGCTCAGTTTCCGCAAGAAATAAAGTCTGTGCGCTTAGTATGAGCAGCGCATTTAATGACTGCTATGCCTACTGGGAGTTGCAGTGCCTTAATAAGCCTGTCCCATAAGGATGCCTGCTGCAATGGAGTGCCGTCCGCGCGGAGGTAGCCCCCTCCTTTTCCAACTAGCTAGCCCTGCGTGTATGGTTGACGTCACATAGGCTGAGTCACTGTACACCGTCACTTCCTGCCCTTTGTGTTTCTCAAGCGCTACAATAAGCGCTACCAATTCTGCTGCTTGCGTCGAAAAGTGAGATGTTATTCTGGCACTTACTACAGTTTCAAACTCGCCATTTGCCCTATGCCTTATTACAGCTGCGCCAGAATGCTTTTCTCCACTAGTCTGATCAATTTTCAAAGAACCATCAATAAAGAGAATTTCACCTCCCACTAATGCGTTTTCCCTTACGCGCGGTATATCATCATAGAATTCAATGTAATTTGCACAGTCGCGCAAATGGTCATTCTCTGCCACTGGCTCAGCTACAAATGTGGCTGGGATCACTATTTTACATCTGACAATTTTGATGGTTGCGTTCGAAATCATCACTTCATAAGCAGAAGTTCTCTGAGATGTCAATTTGCCCTTGGGTTTCTCTAAAATAGCAAACAAAGCATGCTCCACGAAAAGAGCCATAGAACAACCTATCACAATACTTGTAGACTTGTCAATTGTGAACTTGGTGGCTGCTAATGACTGTTTGCAAGGAAAGTGTCCTTTCATAACTGGGTCTACCAGCCCACTGTACTACGCAAGGGGTTTGTACCCCAATGTGGTCCTCTGTGTAGGCACTGCTGTCATAACTGTCCCATTCGTGTGCGAGAATAAGAAAAACTCCTCAGCATAATTGGGGATTCCCAAGACAGGAATGTACAAATTGGATTTTTCAACTCCTTCCTCCATCTCCTCAGTCCATTCTATTGTGACCTTATTCACTTGGGCCTTTTTTAAAGCTTGCAAAAAGGGTCTTGTGTGAACTATAATCAAATACCCAGGCTCTAACATAATTACATAATCCCCAAAACCTTTGCATCTGCTTTACTGTATATGTTTTGCAGTTTTCATGATCGCCTCAGCTCTTTCAGGTGTCACCTTTTGTCCCTCATGTGAATTCAACTGTCTTATGTATAACATCTCTTCTTGACAATACAGTAGCTTCTCTTCGTCTACTTTGTATCCCTTGTCTGCTAAAATAATCAACTGAATCGAATCTTGCCTGCATTCATCATCTGTCGTGCTACACATTAAAATGTCATCTACATACTGTATCACAGCACTTTTCAAATCAATATTGCCTAGGTCCATCTGTAGGACTCTATTAAAGATTGATGGATATGATATGATAGTTTATTTATATAGCGCCTATACACAAAGTGTTTCAAAGTGTTTCAAGAGGCAAAGGAGGGAACAAGGGAAAATACATTGACATTCTTACAGGCCATGAACAGTAAGGATGTGAAATTAACTTTCGTAATAGGCCTGACAACATTTCAGATAGTGCAAGAGCTAAGACATAGATAAGGAAGGGAGGGGGAGAGTGGGAAGGAAATGGAAACAGACGGGTGACTACCATACTAGGCCTGATGACATTTCTGGTAGAGCCGGAGAAAAACAAAAGGTGAGAGAGAGGGGTGCAGAAAGGGAGGGGAGGAACAAAACAAGCGACTATCGTACTAGGCCCAACGACATTTCAGTTAGTGCTGGAGGAGTGTGTGGAGCACGTAAGCGGAGGGGGGAAGAGACAGACGAGGTTGCTATCATACTAGGTCCACTGACAATTCTGATAGAGTAAGTGCATAGAAGAAAGTGAGGGGTGGAGATGGGAAGAGGGAGAAAGGGAGAGGGGGAGAGAACAGAGAGTAAGCGGACAAAAAGAGTGGAGAAGCAAGAGGGGAGAGTGAATACAATTGCAGAAGTCAGTTGTAACGCATAATGTTGCAAGCCAGGATACAAGATGAAGATGGGAACAGCATGATTCAGGGCCCCATGAGTACAAGATGCAAACGAAGTCCAGCATGAGAGTTGAGAAAGGGTTACGCACCGTGAATCAATAAAGTCCATAAAAGTCAAATCCGGCATTGGCCACAAGATGGTGATGCTGAAACCAGAATGTATCGGGACAGACTCCTGCAGAAGTAGGCTGGAGAGGGGAGGGGGAGCAGGGTTTAAGAATCAAGCAAAACGGGCAATACCTGTGTGCAAGAAGGGTGGGGGGCACAAAGGAACGTCACAGGGGGACCATGGGGGGGGATTGGGGATGGCCTGTGGGGACAGAGGGAGTAAACACATGTTGGTGCATGCTTAGCTGCATTCTGAGCAGGGGGTCGGGCCCTGATCCTCCTGGTCTGAACAGGTCCGAGTTGCCCTTTTCTTTGCCTGCCCTTCACTTCGGACACCCGGGCGAAAGAAGCCCTTGATCTAAGAGTTAAGAGCAGGAAGGAAGAGGCAGGGCTAAGAAGGTGGGTGATGCTTAGGCCAGGTGACCTAGATCCACTTGCACCTGCTCCCCATCTGCAAAGGAAAAGAGGCTGGAGGGCTCCTTAAGTAGAGAAAAAGAACAGAAGCCTAGAAGGCACAAGGTGGGCTGGGCTTGCTAAGTGGGGAAAAAGAGCGGTTCTCCTGGAAGGCACTAGTTGGACGGGGCCAGGTGACTTCGATCCACTTGCACCTGCTACCCATCTGCAAAGGAAAAGAGGCTGGAGGGGCTTCTTAAGCACGCAAAAAGAGAGGCAACCAAGTCTTGCGAGTTCTTGTGCAACAGGACTTTAAAAAACTAATTTTTCAAATTAATCACCATGAAATATCGAGCTTCCACCGGGATACTGCATAGTATCATCGCCGGGTTAGGAAATAAAGGAAACTCTGCCTCTGCAATCTGGTTAATCGGTCTCATGTCCTGTATGAATCTCCACGACCCTCCCTTTGATTTTTTTCACAGGGTACACCGCAGTGTTGTACAATGATTCTGCGGTACTAGAATACCTTGTTCCATCAGTGCTGAATTGGTCTTGAATATACACTCATCAGCCTCTCGAGACGTCGGATACTGTTTTGCTCGAGGTCAAATTGCTCCTGGATTCAGCTTTTTTTTTTTACCTTCCCTACCCCCTTTAACAGACCTACATCATAAGGGCGTGCAATCCATAGAACACTTGGCACTTGCTGGACGCTTGCAAAGTATCGTCATTCGCTGTGGGACTTCCCTTTTCTCTATTTTATTCCAATATCAAATGCTCCTGTAAAACACTACTTCATCATCTGTTGGGTCATCTCTAAACATGTCATTGTCATTAATATCAGTCAATCTCTACCCTTCTTCAATGGCTATCACTGTTCTCCGTGGTCTACCTTCGTCATCTGTTCCTTCGAGCATTGCCATTTCCCCTCGTACTATGACTGCATCTAATTCTATAGGTATAGTCTGCCCCCCCTTTCGTCCATAAGTGTCAGTGGTCTGAACACGAATTCATCAGGTATTCTCAAAGTCTTCCCCACTAAGCCAGGAAACCATGTTAATAGAAGGCTCAATCCATAAAGGAAAACCTCTGGCTGAATACCTCGTAGAGTCACTTGTCCTGTGAATGCCAGTATAAATTCACCCACATTTAAATAGTGTATGCCAGGAGTGGAACACACAATACCTTTGTCAGTAAATGAAATCGTCATGTTAGGTTTTGTCATGAAATCTCTTCCCAGAATATTAACTGGTGTCTGCTGTGAATACAATAATGGAACAGACATATCACACTCTCCTATAGAGACTGGTAATTCATCAGTAAAAGGAACATGACTTGTAGCTCCAGAGAACCCTTAAGCATTCATGGCATTGGATATTTTACCTCTCGTATACATGAACAAGTAGCCCCAGTGTCTACTAAAAATGAAAAAGATTTGCCTCCTATTGTCACATCGACCCTTGGTTCCTCTTGTGGGTCTGGTGTCACGGATAGTACTGAACACATCAAGTTGCCCTGTGAGCTGTCCTATTGTGGATACATGCATACCCCTGTACCAGTGAAAGGATTCCATCCCACTACTGTGACACCGCTTTTCCTAGGTGTCAACAATTGTCCCCTGTTTGCATACTGCTGTGTTTGCATGGGTGCGTGCTGCGACTGCCCTTGTGGCAGATTCATTTGCGATTGCTGTGGTTGCTGTGCTTGTTGCATTTGCGGCTCTTGTCTGTGATACACTGTCTGATCTTGGGCAAACCCTTCCCTAGCTTGTGAGCTGTAAGATGGAGGATAAGCTGTCCCTGTACATTCCCTTGGTTCCCACACATGCGCGCAATGTGCCCTGTTATCCCACAAGTCGAACATACAGAGGGATGTCGCCGAAGTAATCCCTCTTGGTTAAGCCCTCCTTACGCATTTTGATTCTCATTCTGCGCATTATGAAATCCACCTTGATTGTTTTGAAATCCACCCCTCCCTCTGTAACCCATGCCTCTGCCTCATGGCATGAACTCATAAAAACCTGGGTCCACCGGGGTGCAGGTTATTCGACCTGTGATGCACCCACTGCTTGCTATATTCCCAGTCCTTCGCTGCTTGTCAATACCCCCTTCTATGGCATACTTTGACGATTCTTTCTGAACTAATTTGGCTTCCTCAAGTTTCCATCCTCATCTTTCTTCTGATTTTTCTCTTGTAATAGCCGGCAGTGATGCATTATCATCAGCTGTATCTCAGGCCACGGTTTGGCGTACATCCCCACTTGCTTTTTCATTTGCCTCTGTACTTGCTCAGGCAACCTCTGACATAGAATGTGGTAAAATAGTGCCAGTGTCTTTTCCCATGCCTCTTTCGTTTCACGCTCTTGAATATCCTGAATGTAAGCAATACGATTGTCATCTTCCTTGTCATAATTGTGCCCTTGTCTGATGTGTCAGGATACTGAACCCTGAGAGCCCTCCATACATCTGCTCTACAATGATTAAACAGCACTGCATTGTGCACTGTTTTGTGCTGTCGCACCTGAATAGCCTGCTCTCCTCCATATGTCATCAGCTCTTTGTCCAATGATAGCTGCCAAGAGACCCTTAATGTCTCCTATGGCCAACATAGTTTCTCCTGTCATTTTATTGTGATGCGTAAATCCATTTCCCCACACCCGATGTCAAACTTGGGAGTTTGCATTTCAAATTGTCCTTATCTATCTGTGGCCATGGAATGTGCTGCAGTCTTGCTCGCCCTTTTTTAATAAGGGAAACTGCATAAACCCTAATCCGCAGTCGGCTCCTGTTGTCTGCCTATCCATGGCAGGGACAGTCATTCCTGACTGTTTTCTCGCTGGTACCCATCTTAACCTACTCACATATGGCGCTGCCTCTCCCCTTTCACTATGAGATTGTCCTCGGGGATGCTCTAGATTTGCTATGGGATCTGGCGTCCTATCCATAGGTTGCTCTAATTCGGACCATCTTACTTCCTTGTCTGTCTGCAGGCTTCCCTCGGGAGCACATGTACCTCCTCTCTCTTCTCCATGGAAGGATTCTCTTTTGTCATCTGACGTATCTAGTCCCCAACTAGTATGGCTCTCGTCCCCTTCACCCTTATCTAAGGTCAGTCTGCTTAAGGATAAGGCTTGATGTTCTAGGCTGAATGGATTTTCTTCACTTTGTGATTGGAAGACTAGGTGATTGACCCCCCCTTCCCTCAGCTTGCTGATTTGCCACCTCCCTTTTAATTCTTGATAGGCTTTATTGAACCCATCTCCAGTACTTCCTATATCGAAGTTGTCTTCATCTAGTGTTATTCTAGATGTCCCTGACATTGCTTCCTTTAACGGAAGGAACTCTTCCATTCTGTCTCATTGTATTGACGGACTTGGTTCCACCAGCTCCTTTTGAATGCAATTAATATCAAGCTCCTGTTGTCTCCTCTTGTGTTCTAATTCTTCATCTAATTCTCTTTGCTTTCTCGCTTCCCATCTAACTCTCTCCTCTTCTCGTCTTATCTCTTCTCTCCTTATCCCTGTTCTTCATTCTTACTCTTCCCTCCGTCTCTATATCCTTTTGTCTCTTAATTTCTGGGCTTCCTCCTCCTCTCTTCTTTTCTCTTCTTTCACTGTCTTCAATTTTTTTTTCTTTATTTTGATTTAGCTGCAAAATACAGCCTTTCAAAAATAAAAAAAGAATAAAATTATACATTAAACCTTTAGATTACAATATAGAGAAATATTTGATGTACTCAATCGTAATTAAGAAAACTACATATGATAACATTAGATAATAGTAGAAAATGCAATTTAGCAGCAAAACAACAAAGCATGTCCACATCAATCCATTTCATTGTGTAATACCACAGATTGGAACAGAATGTTAGACCACTTGTGTCATTTAAAAGTTCAAGTTAAAATTGTATCGCTTTGGAATTGAGATTAATAGTGTCACTTTGATCCGACAAGGCTAGTGATTCAATGAACACAACACTTGCAATGTTCAATTTGGCAGATTGACTATTAAACAAGATATTCCAAAACATATCTTCATTCAAGCTGAACTCACTCTCAAACAAATGTTTGAATATTTTACATCTTTGTTGTAATAAGGCGGGACATTCCGATAATAAGTGTTTTAGTGTCTCCATTACTGTTGGTGCAAGACAAAATCTACAATTGGCATTGGATGTTTTCTTTCTCATGAATCGCACTTGATTCGTATGACAAATATTCAATCGTAATCTCATATATGTATACCTGGATTTGGCATCTGGAAACTTTAAGTAGTTTTCCATTACATGAAGTTTTTTAGCTGCGAAAGCTTGTTGTTTAAACACTCTTAGTTTTATGCATGCCTCTCGAGTTCTTATCCAATCAAACAATTCATGTTTCATTTTTGCCCTCTTTGGGTTATTAATGAGTAACTCAAGATCAATACTAGATATATTCATTAGTTCTTTTACCCACTTTCTCCATTTCTCAATTTTGGGGTTCACTGATTCTAGCATATGTCCTCTCATTGTATGCATTATTCCATTTTCTCTAGTAGCCATGTTATATTTACGATACAGCATCAAGATCTTCCATGTATAAATTGCATACAATGATACTAGACCGAGTTCATGTCGTATTAAGCACATTGATGTAGACATTGGAAGGCCACACATTTTTTTCCAAAAACGACCCTCAAATTTCAGCCACACATTCTCTGGAACGATCTCTCTTGTTTCGGCACCATAGGTTATTATCGGTGTGACCATTTGCTTGTGCCTTGTATTATCTTAGACTGTGCTATACCAGTGTTAACCTTGGTTTCGACTTCACAGAAATATGGTTGTGTCCTGTTGGTTATTGCTAATTGTCACTCCCAAGTACTTGTATTCAGAGATGACACCTATATTCACATTCTGAATTTGCCACTTTCTGGTTTTGGAGATTTTTTTTTTTTGGCTCAAGTATCATGATTTTGCACTTGTCTTGGTTAATTGTAAGCAAGTTTGCGTCAACATAATTGCTCAGGGTGCCTAAGAGTGCTTGCAAGCCCCCTGGCGTCTTCGCTAGCAACACTAAATCGTCAGCATAGAATAGCCAGGGGACTGTATGCCCACCCAAACGGGGAGCATCAGATGTTATTTTCAAAAGATCATATTGCACTGCCGACATAAAGAAATTAAACAAGGTGCTTGCCAAGATGCATCCTTGCTTTAGTCCCCGAAATGTTTCAATTGGATCTGATAGGGTGTCATCTAAGGCTAATCTGATCTGGACTGCAGTTTTAGAGTGTAGTTCATTGATCCAGTATGTAATATAGTTCGGACACTTTGCTTCCTGGAGCCTGTTGATTAGCCTTTTTCTACATACTGAGTCAAAGGCAGCCTGAAAGTCAATAAAAGCCATATATGTTGCCTGCCCTCTCTGATACTCTTGTTTCTTTAGTACTTCCAAAATGTGCAGATTAATGGCTGTCCCCATTCCTGGCATACAGCCAGTTTGGTTTGGGTCTCTAATTCCCGCACCATTCAACCATTTATTGATATCTCTCAATAATAAGCGGGCAAACATTTTACCCGGTATATCCATGAGAGATATAGGTCTATAATTCTTGGGTTGTTGATTATCCCCTTTTTTATGGATAGGAATAGTTATGGATTTCCTCCATGAATCTAGAATGGAGTGGGTTGAAACAGTTTGACTAAAGATGGTTATTAGAATTTGTGCCCATGCAGTTGGATTTTTTTTTAGCATGAAGTTTGACAGACCATCTGGGCCCGGAGCACGAGATGTGGACAATTTTGCAATGAACAATAAGATGTCGTCAATATCAAAGACAAGATTCTCTGTCTTACTTGGTTCACAATTATCTTGATGTCTAGTAGTGATAGTGTCAGCATATAAAGTGTTATAAAAGGTAGACCATACTTCTTGGGGAATGGGGTTCATTTGGTTCACTATTTGAACTTTTGTCTGTGTTTGTTTTAGAAGTGACCATATTTTAGCTGAATTTTTCTCTTGTAGATATTTTAACATAACCTCTGCATCATGTTGATACATAAGAGCTTTCCTTGCTCTTATCCAATTCTTATGTTTACATTTTAGTGTATTCAGTTGTCGTGAGCAGTCAAGAGAATTTTCTTTTATAATTTTTCTTCTATCAGCCCTATATCGAGATTTATGAGTAGCTACCTCAAGGTCATAAGAATGCAGATTTCTAGGCTTGCTACTATAGTGATCATGTGTCTTGGTCCTGAAGATCTGCATTTCTTCGACATAAGACGGACAAGTATTAGAACCATGAACTGTGTTATTATACTGAGACCAATCTAATGTTTCACATACAAGTTGTAAAGATGCTGGAGTCCAATGAAATCTATTTTGAGCTGAATTAGTCATTAGGTTACAAGCTAGAGATGAATCATATAATTGTCATCAATTACCCAGTTCCATTTTATGGATTGAATGTCGTGATCACTTATTTTCTGGGATATGATTCGAAATTCAGTTATATAATTAAACAGGTCTCGGTTTACAAAGGTGTAATCAATTGTTGCCGTTTGTGAACCTCTATGCCACGTACTGCTAGATGGCATATCACCTTTTTTAGCTCCATTTAGCATTACAAACAGTCGTTCCGCCATATAGGAGTTCCATCTTTTAGCTATCGGCGTCCGAGTTGATCCCATTTGGGTTAGGCATGTTAAATTCAAATCACCAGTTATTATTACATGATTACAAATCGGATTTAGGATTGTTAGATTTAATGTTTCATCCATAGCTTCAAAGAAATCAGATTCGGATATTGCAGAATGATTCCAGTAGATGTTTAACAACCCAATATCTTCAGTCTTAAATTTGATCCTTACCAGTTGTATAAAGCTGTTAGAAGAGAACCAATGTTCAATTTGCATATTGGGGGATGTTTTTATAGCTACAATTAAACCTGCCTAGGTCTACCTCTGACTGGCATGATAGCAGGATTCAAGATTAACACATGATTATCCCACACTGGAGCCTTTGCAAGCCAAATTTCCTGGAAAGCCAAAATGTCATAATTCAACAATAAGCTATCTTTAGATTTGGTAAGATGCTTGAAGCCTCTTGTATTCCAAGAGGCTAACGCTAGAGTTTTTAGATTTTGGACTAGTTAGTTGCTATTCATTCTCAGCTCTCTCTCCTCTATCATTTGTCCATTTGAACTTGAGGCATTTGTTTGTGAATTACGACTTTGGCCTTTCTGGTATACATTTACTTTGGGCACAAACTGGTTTCTGGAGCTAGGGGGTTGTTGTTGTTCCCACAAGGCAGGGTTTATCAGAATAAAACCCAATTCATAGAGATCATCTCGCGCTTCCCATACTGCATTTTTGACAAAGCTGGATTTCATCCATAGCTTTATCATGGACAGATCGTTTCGGTGAGGGAATTCTATCTGGTCTATATCACATGAACTTATCCCTTCAAGAACCTGAACCTCAGCAAATATATACAACACAGGTTGCCTATTCAGGTCAAAACTTTGACAAGGCTGAGGTCGACACTGCATCATGAGACAATTTGTATTAACATCTTTGCCAGGCGTTCGATACCCAGCTTTGGTTGTATAGTGTGTTTTAGGCTGAGGTTGATTGTGTCTTATCGTGTTATTCACAGGTGTATGAACTCCCCGACCCAAGTCAGTTCCCATTAGATTCTCATTCATATTTACTTGAGCAATAATTGTTTTTTAAGGATTGCTCTATTTCTGATTTCCATTCTTACATAAGTATCAGCTTATCCTGCTGCTGTTTTGTAGAGTCATTACATTCGACACCATTGCTAGCCTTTTCCTGTTTCTCTCTTATAGGCTGGTTCTCAGTGTTAGTCAGGCCATCATTTACCTGATTCGATGGTCTATTTGGTACATCACTTACTTCACTACTACTCGCCCCACATGGTAACTCCTTAGTGGCATTGCAAATTTCCGCTTTCTTTTGCTGATCAGCCATTTGAATTAAATTATTTAGAGGTTCATATTCTGAGGGCGTATTTTGGGTCAGTCGTCTTTGGCTAGCTTTTTGGGATATCGCTTTACGATATTTATTTGCGATAGCCGTGCGAGCTACAGCTGCCGCTGATTTAGGCAAAGTTAGGGTTACGGATAAATTGCTTTGTTCCTGTGATTTTAGAGTTAGCAACGGTGGGAACATTCTTAGATTTTTTTGTAGTAGTTTTGACACTCACATTTGGTTCTTTCTTTCTTGTGTCAAAAATGTTGTAAATCGGCATATTTTCATTTTCTGCTACCCCTGTAATAGGTTGAACATCGTTTTTTTCTTTCTGTATTAGGGGTTGCTTATCTGGAATTTCCAGGTTTTTTGCCTTGTCTTTCTTCTTTTTGGAGCAGGATTGCCCAACTATACACTCTTCTGTTTTTTCTTCCATACTACTTCTCAGAGAGCTTTCCTGCTCGCCCACATTGATTAGTTTATCAATTTTGTTTTCCTGCACTAGTTCTGTTAAATTTCTTAACTTTTATTTTTATTTTTTACCCCCAATTGTAATGCAGACAATTGATCTTGAGTACAATCGATTAAAAGTATATCATCAGCCTGTAATTTTGTATCTTCAGTTCTTGATTCTACACTTATAATTCGATGGTTGTGTCTGTTATTTTCCTTCTCGCAGCAGCCACAACCAGACTCTTTTACTCAAGTTTTTTGCAGTAATTTAATTAGGAGGGAGTGTTGGTCGTTAATTTTCGTATCAAGTGTATCATAGAGGCGTGTAAGTGAAAAAAGAGCTGCATTCATGGTTTGCAAAGAGGTTTCAAGTCCTATAACAAAGCTTCCCGGTATTGCCTGAATCTTTTCATTTGGGGCAGAGTGATTTCGCCGCGGGGTTGGTTGAACAAAGGAACAGGAGGAGACAGATGAGGCATTATTTGTTGGAGAAAACATCATAGGTGACTGGTATAGCTCCTGCCTGTCTATACTGTCATTTAAGTTCCGTTTGAAGTCAGAGGACTGGTTTATATCTGGTGAGCTAACTTTTTTCTGTTAAGTTTGTCATCCATTCTCACCACTTCAACATTTCCATCATTAATATTACCAATAGAAATATCCTGTTCTTTTTCATCCTTACTTAAGTCTGCAGTGATTTGTAAGTCCTGCATGCTTTCTGTCGCCTTGATTTGGGGTTCCACCCTCCCCTCTCCTTGTTGGTCAATTACATCCAGTAAACCTGCCAATATTAACGAGTCAGGTGGGGGCAATTGAATTTCCCTACAACTCTCCTGGGTATCTTTGTCTGCTGAATCCAGTTTAGTTGGCAGTTCAGCAAGCCCAACTGATTGAGCACGCTCCGTATTACTTCCACTTTTACTCCCTATAGCACAGTATTTTCTAATATCGGCTACTGCCGAACAGGCTCTCATACTAGATGTTGATTAACCCGTGCAATATTTATCGTTCTTGAGGACGTTTTAGGAGTAGAAATGGCATCAAGCACACACATGGTAATGACTTCATTTGGCGGCATCCCAGTGCGCAGCGTCATCACCATTTTGTGATCAATGTATTATCTTGTGACAATATTAGCTTAGTATTAGCTTATACCAATTGCTTATTTATGTCTCTTTTTTTTTTCACAAGTGTACAATTCAATTCCACAGATATTCAAATATACCATTCAATGCACGTTTTTACCTTGAAAATGACAAATTATAATTGTCTATGGCCCCCAGCCCTGAGACCCTCAGCCAGCCGACAGCACTTCACAAATGCACTTCCTCCAAATGCGCACGTGCCAAATGCGCGTGGCCCGCTGTTTAAGAGGATTTTGGGGAAAAGGGGTGGGGCTTAGGCTCGTTACAAGTCAAAGTTTGTAGTTTCTTGTCCACAGAAAAAACGGGCATTCGGGCTCCTCCAAGGCCGACAGCACTTCACAAATGCACTTCCTCCAAATGCGCGCGCCACTGTCTTCAATTGCTCTTTCTTTTGTCATACTTTCTTTGCTCCTCTGCCCTTTCTTCTTTCTTTTGTTGTTCCTCTTGATACATCTGCTCTCGCCGTCTGCTCTTTCTTTTATACTCTTCTTCCTTTTTCCTTACTTCCTCAATGCTTTTCCCATCGAGCTTGAGTAATATCTGTCCTCCCATCCATTCATTCTGTACGAGCGTTACCTCGTCAGCTTTATCCTTTTCTTCTTTCCATCTCTTAATTTCCCTTTCTATTTCTGTCGATATGTTCGATCGCTCACTCTTCTTCTCTTTATTTCGTATATTCTTAAGTCTCCTCTCTTTTCTTACTCTCTTCTGTACTATCATCAGTGCTATATGCAGGCAGTTCGTATATCAGATTACTTTAACCTGCCGCCGCTTTTAGTTCCCTTAACGGGTATGCCCCTTCATCTTTCCTATTAGTACCTTTCACTTAAAGTAAGGTAAGGGGAGCAGAAGGCTTGACACCTTCCTCCTTATTCTGATTAAGCATCCACTCCTCGGATGGTGGATCCTCTCTCTCTTCCTGGTACATTTTCCAGAGCTCAGAAATAGCAAACATGTTCTCTAATTTCTTCCCTGTGTACACAGCGTGCAAATATGTGGTCATGTGTTGCAATACCGCTTTTGACAGCGATCCCCCTTTTGGCCATGGCATGAACATCTCATCTGCCGTGCCTTTCACCCATTCTGCACTATACTGTTTGAGCTTGGGCATATGCTTTGGCAGTGTCTTACATAAATGCATCAAAGGGGTGATATCTCCCATTGTGACGAAGTACCTTCACCAAAAACAACAAATATGAGCGTAGTCCAACAATCGCCACTCAGGCCTCTTATCTTTTCACTGATCTCTGTCTACCTCTGGATTGGTACCAACCACTTCCCTAGATAGACAATATAACTTCTTAACTTATCAACTTTTTTACAACTTGTCGCTCGTCGACGCCTTAATGCAACGCAAACGCATAAACAGACAGACTAGCCGACTCTTCACATTTAAATAACAGTGATCACCCTCCATTTCTTCTCTGCCCCTAATCAATACTCTGATCTCAGAGTTTAGGTTCTCTCCTTATGTGGACCTCTCCTGCATGTAGCCTAGTTTACTCTGACTGGAGTGTGAGACAATCTCTTCTGAACTCCTTGAGTCAGGTTTCTCGGGCGCTATACCTCTCTTTATACAATATTTCCCATTACCTCATTACTTGTGTTACTTTTAAAATTACCACAACTCCGTTCCCTTAATTTTCCATTCCCCCCCACTACTCACCATTCGATCGTCTTGGCTCAAGGCCTTCGGTATGCTCTCCTCCTCTTATCCGACCACTTTCGACTTCTGTCCGCAAAGCGCCTGTGGAAACCAGGTAGGGATTTTGTCAAAGAGGGACCCTGCCCACGTCTCGATTTTCTTGCAAGTTTTTCTATTTCAGCCGTTCTCCGAAGGAAACCATGCGATCTTCCATCTAAATGGTGGAGTATGCCCTATTGTCCAAAACTCTAGAGTTTTAACATATCGATGGGTCTTTTTCTAACCATCCGACAATGCTACCATGTGAACATAAGGTCCTTAATTTAGTAACATATCATGCACAAATGGGATGCAGAATAACTCTTACACCAAATAATAAGACAGACTCAGGAAGTATGGCAAAAGTCTCCTCCTACTGTTTTAATATCAATTGTCTAAAACAGGGAGTTAAAATGGACATCAACCGACGTTTGCTTAAGTTCTCTCAAACATTTCATATAAAAAACACAGCTTTATACTAAACGTGTGTCATACGTGATGTCGTACTATGTGGCAAATAAGAAAACCTTATGGGGAGTTGTGCTTGGACTAAGGAGAACATCTAAGTATACTTTCTATAAGGGATTGGGTTTCTACAGTCAGGTGGACAATTTATGCTCTGCCCTAGTGCAAGTCATCTTCATCACTTATTAGATACACGGTATATAATTGGCTCTCAAAATATAAGGCCCTTCATTATATGGCCCTTTATAATTGGTTGCCACAATTGTACCCTTCTTGAACATTCGGCTCACTAGCAGCACGTGAACTGGTACCCCATGTGTCAGTGGGTGGACTTGACTTTTGCTTCCCACCCAATTAGCCCAACATCTCATCATTCATGCCTTCCGCCATTCAAATTGTCTTTGAACTTGGTCTTGCAAAGTATACTTGCTCCTGAGAATATATGGGAGTACAGGCACACTCTTTTGATAGTTCTGGTCTGCATGCCCAACTCCTATTTCCATGCTTGGCTCACGTGACAGGAGACAGTATTTTGTCCTGTTTTGCAGCATTTAATTCTTTAATAAATAAACTTGGAACCCATTGTGTTCTTTCCTTGTACCTTAACAGGAGACGATTCAACGTCTCATGGTATCTGTTCTTTTCAGATAACCAGTTCTTGGATACTTCATCCTTTGACACCAAGCCAAACAGTTCTTGCAGGCCTTTCCATGCTCTTAGCTTCATGTTGCTGGGACACAGCTTTCCTATCCTTCTTCCTCCGTGGGTCTGAGCTTACTAAATATGTGACACCGATGTCCAGCTTCTATATAATGGTAAACCTGCTTGCAGTCTACTCACTACGTATAGCCAGCCTTTATGATTAGTCTACTTGTGTTGCTGCGTCTGTACAGTTATTAAACGGCCTGCATTGTCTACAGTGCTCTTCACACGTGCAATCTTCATTCGCATTTGGAAGTTTACTCAATTCTTTATTTCATCATCAGATTCTATACAGTCCATACATCCTTTTCTTCAGCCACTTTTCTCAGTGCGTCACGCTCGCTTCTTGTGCCGTCACCAACTTCTCCTTTCTTTCTTTTCCATATTCCTTTGGGGACCTCCTCCAAGAGACTGTCATCTGTACGGGGATATATCATATAGGGTCTTCTTAATGGATATGTTTTCTTGAAGACTCTTTGCGGAATAGGCACAATCACTGGTGTTATGCATGGCACAACTTCTGGTTTCCAGCACATAGGAAGTATGGGAGCGGGACTGCATGAAGAGGCGTTCAGCTGCCCCTCTACACACTCGCCACGACAACGGCAAAAAAAACAAACTGCCAACTATCAAGAAAAGAAACTGGAGAGCCGTTGGAGCTACCAACCCTAGCAGAACAATTAGAAATCAACAAACCACCGACCACGACCCTGGACGAAGGGGACATTGAAATAAAAACAGAACTTCTCCATACATTGATTGCTGGACGGGCTCTCAAAGGAAAAACCTTTCACCCCATCACGCAAAAGGGCGACAGCAAAATGGTTTACCCCCACTACTCTGCACCATGAAAAGGAAAACAGTAAACTTGAATTGGAATGGAGGAAAAAAACAATCGGGTGAAGAAACTACAACTCCAGCGATAAATCCACTCATAAAAGAAAGAAATCCATAAGGCCAAAAAGAAATACTACAAAATACTATGACAACAGAATCACCAAACCTACAAACACCCAAAAGGAATTGTTTAAAATAGTACACGAAATAAGCTACCCTCCTGGCTGCTACAACGCTCCGATACCTTCACTGAAGCTATGCAATGACCTTGCAGACCACTTCAAAGACAAAATCATCATCATCACCATCCAACAAATCGTACAAAGCAGACCAATCAGCTACAACATGCAACCCATCCAGCCATCCTAGGATCACCAGAACAAACTCTGAAGCTTCCCCCAATTATCAGCGGAGACATTCGTCAAGCTGATAAGCAACAAAACAAGCTTGCCCATGGAATACTATAGAAACCTTTTCAATCATTCACTTTCAACAGGGAAAGTACCACAATCATTCAAAGTGGCATACATCAAGCCACTCCTAAAGGACACAGAAGGAAACGTGGAAGACCTCTCCAACCTCAGACCCATATTCAACATCCCCAGCTAAACAACTTGAGACGTATGTCTACAGAATAACACAAGAATTCATAGAGGAGCACCAACTGTTGGACCAAGCGCAAGTAGGCTTCAGACCAGTGAGGGGAACGGAAACGGCATTGCTCTCAATCTGCGACAATCTAAAGACTAATGCAGACTCAGACAAAAGCACAGCTATTCTGGACCTCTCCATAGCATTTGACACTGTCAACCATGAAATGCTCACTGATACAGCTCTAGTATGTATTAAATCCTTCCTAACAAACAGAACAGTAACCGTCTGGATCAAAACTTTCAAATCTACTACAAGGGAATCCAACTGCGGTGTACCGCAAGGATCATCCTTCTCCCCATTGCTCTTCAATATATACCTGATGCCATTAATAAAACTCATCAGAAAACACGGCCTCACATTCTACACCTATGAATAAGACACTCGGATCCTCTACAAAACACAAGATACACAGGAAGAACACAAAAAGCTGAACAACTGTCTGCAAGAACCCTACAGCTGGATGAACACAAACAGCCTCAAACTCAACCTGGGCAAAACTGAAATAATGATCATAGCTAAAAGCGACGAAAACAACCACTACATCACATGGCCAACGAAACTGGGTACAGCACCGACTCCATCAACGATAGTAAAAAACCTGAGAGTCTTGATGGACAACGAACTAACACTTGAACCACAAGTAAACGCCATAATCAAGAAATGTTTCTTACTGCTACATGCAGTAAAAAGGATTCTACCATTCCTCTCCACCCATAAAACACTCGCCATCATCAAACTCATCGTTTCCAGAGTAGACTACGCCAAGAGCCTATACCTAGGAATGCCAGAACGAATGTTAAAAAAACATCACTGCATCCAGACCTCTGCGGCACGACTCCTGCTCAGACTACCACGAAGAGAACGGATCACCCCAGCGCTGAAAAGGCTACACTGGCTGTCAATAAAAGGGAGAATAAAGGTCAAAACGATGTGCATAATGCACAGAGCAGTCCACGGCCAGTGAGCAGCGTTCCTAAAGAAAAAAATTACTATCTACCACCCGAAAAGATCACTCCGATCAAGCAACGACATGCGCCTAGTAACAAAATGTTACAACTCCAAGGATCATCTTTCACCTGGCAACCTCTACCTGGAATAACCTACCAAAAAAGATATGCAACACAAGGGGTCATTTGGAGTTCCGAAAACGACTCAAAATGTGGCGCTTTGCTCCAGATTCAGGAAGAATCAACTAGGAAGAAAGGTCCACAACGAAACCTGTGAATACCCCTCTAGGAAAACATAAACCCTAACCTACCCCCATTATAAAAGCAGGGGTGGGCGCGTACCACCCAGCCAGCCCCACACGCCACCATCTAGCGGCATTGCTAATAAACATTAGATAAGTATCTTCGTAGTGTCTTGATATTCCTCAACTGGTCACCACTCTTTCAAATCTCACCTGATGCAGTACATATAAAGTATATTGTTGCAAATTGACAAGGTTTTCTGGTGGCATATGTGTGAATTTGATCTGCCATTATAGCTGTCAAACATGTGTTGGAACTACCAGCTGTTCAGTGCACTGAATTTTAAACGTTGTCCCTCAATAGCCCAAAGGTTTTCCCACTCTAGCCAGATGTTCCACCACTTTAGTATCCAACAGCCAGTATGTGCGCATGCTCAGCATGTCGTTGCTTCGATCGCCAGCAAGCCTGACTCAGCCTTTTGTCCTCCTTGGTTAATAAACGGAGTTCATTACATGCACCACATCAAGTAACGCTGCTGCTTGTGGAAATACATTGGTCCATTATAAAAAAATATAGTGGGAACCAACTCAAAGCATAAATGGGTTTTACAAATTTGATAAGTGTAGATTGCTAAATAAACATATTTTGATTAGCAATTGTTTGATCATTATTTTCAATGTAATGGGAAGTTATTTCAATCGGTGGACTGTATTACAGTTGGTTTATTAGACAATACTTTCAGCTCATGTCATTTCGAAATCTGTTGTGCACTTTATCGTGCGTTTTCCCTTTTTAAATAAGCGATGGCTTGCTGTACAAGTTACAGACAGGCAATCGACAGTTTAGATCTTCAAACGCTTCTACTGCTTTAGCGACTTAATTAAGACCCAGTCATAAAGGCAAACCATTTTAATCCTTTGACACTGGGTGACCGCTTGCTGTAGAGCAATGCAACTGCAGTTCAACTAAACAAATTATTTTGTATGTGACCAACAAGTAGTCCACATGGAGATGGGCTAGACAGCTCATTCTTTTTTTCAGATTAGATTTTTTTTAATTAAAGGCAAACATCAAGTAGCCAACTAAGCTGTGGGAGGTTTTCACTTTGGAAAGCGGTACAGATAACAAACGGAAATAAAAAAATCGGAGCAATCCGAAGGGCCCCAGATGTTAACCAATACCCTTGCCCCGACCAACCCTGTCACCTGAGGTGAACTTGGGAGTTGAAAGCAATTCACAAACGGAGAATATGGGCATATCCAGCATGGAGGCCAGCTGGGCAGGCCCAGGCAGTATGCTATCCACATCCATTCACACATGATTATGCCACCAAACTAGCATACTTGTATAGAAAATAAAGCTGAAGTTTACTTTTAAGAATAACCATGGTTTTAATTGTAAATTATACAGTGTCTTTGTGCGTTTTTATATATTTCTTTTTAAAAATGCTTGTTGCACCGTGAAGTACATCGAAGTACTGTTGACTGGTGCAGGGTGCTGCTGGACGTTCCTTTGATTTGGAAGCGTTGTGCCACTGCCTTACCCATCAGGAAGTCTTTAACGGTTGCACACCCACCCTGCCTGACTCTTACTAAAGGAAACGACAGTCATTTCAACTAAATGACACCTCTGACTTTAAGAGAGGCGCGCTACGTTATGCACGTTGCGGTCTGCACGTTATATTTGGGGACTATCCATTCATCTTCTCCTTGAACTCACGTTGTATTTGAGGGATGTGGCTTAGCCTTTCGATTCGCTAAGACACGCCTCCTCCCTTGCCTGCAACAAATGTAGTAAATGCCCAATTTAGGACGTTTTGTCTAAAATATCTTTTTCTTTTTTTTTCCTTTGAAAGTGTTCCTCTGCAACGTTTCCCCACCCTCTGTTCTGGTGACGCCCCTTGGCTCGCATAAAGTACGAGCATCCAGCGTGCGCGCGCACCGTGAAGTACATCGAAGTACTGTTGACTGTTCGCGGTGTGCGGTGGCGCTGGATGCTCATACGGGCCTACTGTTAATCCATACTGGAAGCCACGTAATCAATCTGCTAACTTGTGCTCGCAATCTAATTGGCTTACTACTTTGAACCCGAGGGGGTTTAATTATAGTTTTTAGGGCAAAAGGCTGTGCACACTAATTAACATAGCTTATTATCCCTGAAGGGGCTTTTGTTCATTTATGTATTGCTGCAACTTTGATCAACTTAACATCCACTTAACTTGGTGCTATTGAGGTTGTATTACAACTCTAGCAGATATATGGTAAATTTCTCATTAATGGATGGATTATACAATGTATTGCCCTAGATTTTGCTCTAATATTGAAAACAACTTTCCACCCAACAAAAGTGCTTCACTAATGTGTAACAAATGTTGAAGGGTACTGGGTTCTTTATGGTACTGGCCCTATGGTTTACTCTTTACGTAGTGGTCGCCCTCCCTGCAAACTTGCAGCCAAAAACAAAAATTCTAAAAAACAAAAAAAAAACAGTCTCCTCTAATCTTTCTCTAATTGTTGAGATAGTAAATATGGAGACACTGCATGGCGAACAAAGCATTCCGTCCGCCTTGACTAATGTTGCAGCAAAGGATATAACATGTCATGAAGTAGCCTTTGCATATGCACGCTCACAGGAAGAATTAGCAATGCTACCTCTGTCCAATCAGTCAATTGCTTCAAAGGGAGGGG
Source organism: Ambystoma mexicanum (assembly GCF_040938575.1). Classification (NCBI taxonomy): domain Eukaryota; kingdom Metazoa; phylum Chordata; class Amphibia; order Caudata; family Ambystomatidae; genus Ambystoma; species Ambystoma mexicanum. The sequence goes on along the minus strand of NC_090931.1, from coordinate 1,276,673,494 downwards.
CGTTAGCACGCCCTGCCTCAGCTAGGAGGAGTTTCTTTATGAGAATGGACGAGTCACCACTCATGGGAGAGGTAAATAATGATCCAGCGACTACCTCGCCCTCTGATAATTCCATTCTTGCCCCAGCAGTCCTTGCAGCTCTTGAAAGACGGGTTCACTTGTGAAATGGGCCTTCCACCTCGGTTACTTTGCCGAGCTGCAAAAGAGCAGATGTCCATCTACACTGCAAGAAAAGTGCGATGCTAGATATATCTAATATTTCCTCCTGTTCAATAACGTCTAACAACCCTCCCATCTTAACGCATTTGCCCAAAGACTTGTCCTTGCCGCCCAAAACAGATCAAACGCCTTCGCTAACTGCGGCTGCCTCATCTCCATCTTTCGTGCCCCCTACTCCTCCTTTGGGCTTTGACTTATTAGATCCTTCCGACGACCTGCAGTGCCTAGAGGCTTCATATCCAGTTCTAACACGCATCCCGAACCTTCGTGATAAAGGTCACGAATACACTCACTATGAACTTAGGGACTGTAAGTCGTCATTGAACCAAATATTATTCAAACTCAATAAATTGGAAGGTTTTATTTTTGCTGACTCTATCCGCCTGGAAGGTATAAATCTTCTGACTGGGCTGAGCACCTGGACTAACAAAAAATCTAGAAAAGGTAGAATGTGTGAATATTGCTACGCAAACTCAACTGAGCGAACAGGTGGTTGTGCCAGCTAAGTTGCCTTCAACGCAGCTGAACACCTACTCATTGGCGAAATCGTTTGCACAAACGGTTGCTGCTCCTCAGGCTCCCTCCCACCATCATATATTCACCCATGCCCAAATGCCGAATGGTCAACACAAACAAAGAGAAAATTGACCAAATACTGTTTTTTGTTCAAAAAAACCTGATTGCTTGCCAAACTGAGTGAAGAAGCCCAAGAGGATTTAGAGGTGGATACAATTTTCCACCCGGACAGTCCATCTGCCCATACTAACCTCTTTTTGGAGTCTAATAGCGAACCAATGGACACAGATGGCAAAGCTCAGGTTATGTATGGCGATTCAGCTAGTGCTGGACAATTCTTCTCTTCTCGTAAAGAAAAGCACCTCTTCATTAGAGCTCTGAAAAGGAAAGAGGATAGACAGCTCCAGCCTCCTGTGGTAAAATTACCTAACTCAAAAACAAATAAAATAAATAAAAATGACAACAAAAAAATAAAAATCCCGACTCTTTGCGAACTGACAATACTGCACAGGATGAAAATCGGTCTTCACTCCATGAAACAGGTCCATCTCCACATGCTTCATGCAGTGCAGGAAAAAAAATGTGTCAGTCTGCTTTAGAAAGTAAACACACGGGAGTGACTTCTTTAAAATAAAAAGAAAAGATCCTTGGAAAAATCCACAAAGAAACAAAAGGGCCGACTCCTAGTGGACCCCCTGTGCACAATGATAAAACACCCGATTACTGCCCAAACTCAGTTATCAGCCTTCTTTAAGCCTATCAAGACTAAAGTGGCACAGTCTGGGGGGGGCACTACATGAATCTCCCGCTTGTCATGAAGGGCTACAAACATCAAATGAGCAGCACAACGTAACAATTGGCTGTTCACAATCCAATTTACCCTTGACAAGGGATACAAACTCTGATCAGATTGATCATACACATATGCAGAATGGCTTCCAAATGGAAGGGCAACCAGATGTAAAGATGTCACTTGAACGCATAGCTCCTTCAAAACCCCTTAACACAACTACTACATCTTTTCCCACCATACTTGGCTGGGAGTCCGATCTGGACATTTATGATAATAGACGTCTAAATCGCTCTGCCTTATTGAAGACTTTTAGGCAAATTCCAGCACTTGGGACGCTCTACTCAGATGATATTGAATGGATCTCGCTTCCGCAGACTCAAAACAATAGGATGGTATGCAAGGTGCAAACCACCATCATATCTGATTTGATATGGCAACATAGGAGTGAACTGCAAATGATCGGCCTCCTGCTGATACCATTTGAAATTCTTGACGAGGCTATAGCCTTCAATGAGACTCCACTTAAACAACTGGCTCCAACACCAGAAATTGTAGTCCCCCCTAAAGATCATGGTGGGATCCATCCAGAAGTTATTTCTCAAATGGTTGCCCTTTCAAATGCCAGTAAGGATTGGTCATGGCTATCCTCCTTAGCTTCCACATTAAACCCTGCAATGGACAATACTCCCACCTAATAAGTTTCACAAGATCTCCATTGTTTCTTGGAATTCTTGTGGCTTTACAAATCTTTACTCCTGGGTTAACAAGAAGCTCGATGTTTTAAATTATGACATTTTACTTTGCCAAGAAACTATGGCTATGCATGATATTATACTGCCTGGCTACCTGGTTTTTCAAAAACCGGATGAGCGTGGTCTAAGTGGACGCCCGCATGGTGGAATTGCTATTTGTATAAGTACCAATGTGCATTTCACCACCCATGAGGTGTACAAATCCCCATTGTTTGTAGCTGTTGTTATAGCCCTCCAGCACCCTTCAGTGGACTACTTTCTATGTGTATCCTTATATCACAACCCCAATCGTCTTAAAACTAACAGTGCTTTTGAGTACATAGATTCACTTCTAGATAAAGTACTCACTAAATATGCTGGCTGCCGTATAATTATCGGCGGCGATTTCAACGCGGAATGTTGGATGCAATCCTCAACCAATATGGCCAACGAATTTCCGCTATCCTCCTATGGTAGAGGTGTAATGTGGAATCGGCACTTAGAACAATGGGATCTAACATTTCTCTCTAATCAACATCCAGGCCTAGATTACACCTGGAAGAGAGGACTACTTAGATTCTACATAGACCATTTTGCTATATCTGAGAACTTACAAGAGTGCAGCACTGATATATTAATTACAGATCCGGAACTTGGCGATCATATGTTAATCTCGCTGACTATACATATCAATATCATACTTTTACCCCAGGATCCAAAACAGGGATTACTGGAAGTTGACAGGCCTCACCATTCAATAAGATGGAACAACCGTCTATGTGATAGAATAAACGATCACGTTGACAAGTGTCTTGAGGGACTCCAGGATAGATCAGGAAAATGTCAACCAACTGATAAAGATCCAACCAAATATCTGTAGATGCGAAGACATACGATGGCGAGGATCCAAAATGAAACACACAATCGTAATGCAATAACTAAACCAAATGGCTGCCCTGATCTCCTTTTAGCAAAACAAAACAAAAATGCAGAACTGCGCAAATTAAAAAAAAAAAAAAATCAATTGCTCGCCAGATAAATATTTCAAGTTGAAAACAATTTGTACCACATATCGAAACAGATGCAAAAATATTAAATATCATACACACAATCTTGACAATCAAAAGATAATAAACTCATAGTGTCGAAACGATCGGAGAACAACATGGGCAATCCTGAGGTCCGATGTTGGCAGACTGGATAAGAACCAGGCTTCCATGATAACTGCTGCAACATGGGTGAACTGCTATGAGAACAAATATATGGTTGCCCCATGCTTTGCCAATGTAAATGCAACTATTCCTCCCATTCCACAACTGCCAATAACCCCATGGTCACTCAAAGATATTGTGTGTGCCATCAATGCTCTTAACTACTCAAAGGCAGCAGGCCCTGATGGGATTCCACCCTGTGTTCTGAAACGTCAGCCTTTACTCTGGGCCAAAGTATTAAAACCCCAATTCGACAATGTGTTCTCAACTTTAGTTATTCCATCTTCATGGTTGGGCTCTATCATCGTGCCCATTTACAAAAAAGGGGAAAGGACAAATCCCGATAATTACCGGCCTATCGCATTGATAGATGCGTCTGCCAAAGTTTTTGCCATCTTAATTCTGCGGGAACTCCAACTATTCTTGTAAACTAACAATACTTTATCTCGCTTCCAGATTGGTTTCAGAGCACGGATGGGAACTTCCCTCAATGCCACGCTTATGGCACACTTGCTCGCTAAATCGAAGATTCCAGATTCAGGGCCAATATATCTGGCTTCAGTGGATCTATCTGCTGCCTTTGACTGTGTTGTACGCGGCCTGCTTTGGAACAAAATGCGGGAGATGGGCACACCCGATCATCTTACATATCTAATTGCCAAACTACACACTAACACCGTGTATTTTATTAGAGTTAATTTGGCAGGAGCTACCACGGGTCCAATTGCGATTGCTCTAGGGGTTAAATAGGGCTGCAACTTGGCTGCTAGCCTGTTTAACTTATATCTGTGCAGTATTAATGATATATGGGCGCAACAAATTAGCTATCCAGTTCGTCTAGGCCACTTAAAAATCCAATGGCTAGCATTTTTCCGACGATATTGTCATCTTTGACCGAACCCCATCAGGCTTGCAGAAGAAATTATCATTATTTGCGGAATATTGCTTATCTCATAATTTGCAGTTTAACGCAGCCAAATCAAACATTTTTTTTATTTGACAATTTAAAGAAACGTATTTGTCCAAGGACCTGGACCATTGGTTCGACTGCCATCCCACGGACTACAATAATACGATATTTGGGTTACTTAATATCTGACTCAAACGCAATATCAATGTGGAAGAATATTTTGAACCAAAAAGTGAAAACTCTAACTACACAAATGCGTATGATATTAGTAAAGTACTGTAAATTCTCATTGCTTCCATTACAGGAATTTTACATCCTTAAAGTCGAGGCGATTTTATTATACCCGCTTGACATGTGCTTGGCTAATATAAATCCCTTTTTGGATCAAATACAGGGCCGCATTTGGAAGGATGTCTTGCGATTAGCTAGCTCACTCCCAAATGCGGTTCTAAGACAGGAATTGGGATTGATATCATTGTCTGCCCGTTACAACTGGCGAAAGTTAACAAATTTAGCAAAAATGCTTTATCCACTACAAAATTCGCTATATGAAGATTTGGAAAAGATGACCAAGAATCTGAATCCTCCTTCCATTAAAAAATATTATAGGAAAATGGAAGATATCCTGGATGAGATATCATTAACTCCCTCCGACCTTGAATTTTGCCTAGCACATGTCAAGAACCGACTATTCGCTCACGACTAGTGTAAAACTCTAACCGCTATGGAAAAATTTAAGTTCTACAAGGAAGCTGCTAAATTTGCTACAGCTCGATTTCCAGGTAAACAATACCTGCAGCAATTTCCTAGTTCTATACCTAGAGACTTGTACTTAAGGTTTAAACTCAACCAATTGCCAACCTTGTAGAAAACAAAAATCTGGAGTAAACTAAATGAAATTGGGTCTGGAGACACGTGCAGATTTTGTAAAATGGCCGATTCACATGAAACACTCAAGCATTTGACTATTTACTGTACCTATTTCGAAGTGCAGCGTTACAAAATATTCAAAAATCAATATGTGAATGAATCAGTCGAATGTAGGGAATGGCTATGGCTAGTTTGCATGTGGGGCTCAACAACTAAAGCCATTTTACGGCTTACACGTTTTCTAACAGTAGTGAATGCTGAATTGGAAAAATACACAGCAGCACTTACGATTTGCTGATGAATCTGAAGTGAAAATTACGAAAAGCATTGTTCCTAGTGACTCAAGGGTAAAATTATAATCTGTTGTGAATCCGAAAATTAACAATGGGTATACATGTATGGGGTGATCTTGGCATAGCAAAAACTGAAGGGGCATGAATGGGGAACTGTCATCTTCATATTATACTTATTTTTATGTATTGGGATGAAGCTGAAGCGTACTTTTTTTAGTTTGATATTGTATCGTATCAGTAACTCTGAAGCCATCAAAATTTTATATATGAAAATTGAAAATGAAACATGTGTAATGTAAAAAGTATGTTGTAAAAGTTTGTTAAACTATAGACAACGGTTTGAATAAAAAATGTTTTAAAAAATGCTGCCGTCGATATATGTTGCAATCCCACACTACAGCATTTAGTGGCCTGGTAATCTGCAAAACTTCAAGCCTGTCTTTCTTCTTTTTTTGGGGCGTTAACATCAATCAGCTTAACACGACAGTGGCAAAAACCAGAGCAGCCCCCACACTCATATGGCTGTTGGAGCAATAAGGCACTGTACCCCTGTCCTCCAACTCCTTATACTTACAAGTCATTTGGAAAATTACAAAACAGCAGGTGCAGTGGACAGAGTCTGGGCTCCGTTGTATCCCTCTGCCCATGAAATTACTTCGAGGAATACGACAAGCCACGTGCATGTCGGGCAATTGCAATTATGTTGAAGAGACCGGCCTAAGTGTCTCACCTTGCCTGTGGGTCCAGGCACAGGATACACTCTTTCAACGGCCGTCTTCTTAAGCCCTCATTAGCAGACCATTATAGGCCTAAAAGTTGTGTCGCAGTTACTGCAACACATTCAATGAAATGAAAAGCAATTTCGAGGTTTTGCATCACAAATTGCGATACCACTTATTTTATGCCTTGCAACTTAAAAATGCACCCTCTACCTATTCTGGGCAGTAGACGAACCTTGGTGATAAGAACAGGCAGCACTGGCAAATGCAACTGCTGGAAAAAAGCTTTAGTTGGTTGGCAATGGCCCAGTCTTTAGTGTCAAATACTGCACTTATCATTTTCAGGATTTAGACATGGGAAGAATTGCTGCGGTGGTTCTCCAAGTTACAGAATGTACTTACTCTGTTGCGATGGAGAACCATGTTTTTTTCAAAACCGATTACATATCGTCAATCTAGAGGTTTATTGGTTGATCTGGTAGCAACTGACAGACATGTGAGAATAGCCAAAGTCATGCAAGGGAGGTTCCCACCGATCAGGCATCAATTTCACGTTTGGCATGTGTCTACATCAGTGGCCAAGAAAATCGATGCTCTAGGAGAAAAAAGGGTTGTGAAGAACAATTAAATTGGCCCCAGTCAATAAATAATCCTCTCTGGTGTAATCTCGAAATTGTGGTCAATCGGAACAAATGCTGCTAAAAAGGGGCAATCACTTTCGCACCATACGGATAAAAAACATGCAAGGGATGTAACCAGATGCCACCATGCTTGCATACATCCACCACCGAGTGAGAAATAGAAGAGGTGCAAGAAATACCTGGAGCCTTGGTCACCACCTCATATAGCCCTGTAAAGATTGTATGTGAAAAGGGATTGACTAGAGGATTGAAGGGCCTGAGCAAATGTTGCCAGAGAGTGGATTTAGAGGTTTTCCACACAATGTGTCTGTAAAACTGTCCCAAAATATTCCCTGTTCATATTAATGGAATGGAAGTGCAGAAAAGGTTCAATCTTGGCTCACAATGAAAATGTGGGTAGCGAGTAGGCTGGTTCTGGTAGAATGGGTAACGGAGATAATGGTGACTAGAACAAGCCTATTTATGAACAACGGAATTTTGAATGCATATAGGACCTTCCAATACACGTTATGGCAATGGAGAGCCATGGAACTGAAACTGGTGGTGATCACCTGTTGCCTTATAGCCTTACACGCAAAGAATGTCCTACTGACTCTGCCATTATTATCGCCCAACATGTTCGCTGGTTTAGGTAAACACCATGAGGCTGATTCATGGAATTTGTGCGCCGAAAAGCGGGAATTTGTGCGCCATTCTGCCCACAAATCCCTGTTTAACAAATGGGGATTTGCGGGCAGAATGGCGCACAATTTCCATGAATCGGGCCCCATGTGTGCTCTTCCTTAGATTATGCTTTTGTAAATGGAAACAATTAAAGCAGTATCTGATGAACTAATCCTATAATGCCTTCTGTGTACACCATAAAAAATAAAGTTAGTGCCGTCACTAAACCGAACTTGTGTAGCATGTTTACGTACAATTGTGCAATATATCGAACATGTCGTAAAACAACAATTTTAATGTGTGTTACTGATAAATGGGTGCAAAGATGTTTCGGAAGATAACTCGCTGGGTGAAGCACTTTTTGAGGGGATCTTGGGTCTCCTGCCAGCATAGTGGTGTATCCGCAAATTCTTAACAGGGTGGACTAGCAACATATAGAGTAGTGGCCCGAGGATGTGGACCCTGTAAACTAAAGTAGAACACATTTATTTTTGTTAAAGAATTTTATTTAGCACATGTGGCCAAGGCAGAATTTTGAGCTTTTTACATGTATTTTATAATTCTAAATACAATTTAAATCTGAGCAATATGCCCCTATTCATTGTTCCAAAACCCAAAATGACAACACGTTATCTACTATAAGTTTTCAAGGCGCATGCAACAAAAGAAAATGTGCAATTTGTGCTCCATCTTGTAATACATGTCTTGTCAGGCAAATTGTTGTGCAATGTGTCACAAATGGAACTGATGGAAAAAGTAACTTTTTAAAATATATAACACGCAGTCGTTAGTGAAATAAAATAAGCAGTTTAAAAAGTATTTGTCGTTACCTTGTGATTCAGTGTGTTCACTTGGAAGATAATATTGCTGTGGGGGGCAGCGTGTGGAGTAAGAGGGTATTACAACTTTCAGGACACTTGTTTCAAAAGCTATGCTCTCCCGAAGCTCAGAAATCATGTTCTTTCCTTGGGAGCAAATGATGTTCTAGATTTGAGAACACATTCTGAATGTGACTTAACTTATCATAATGCTATTTTACTTAAAATACAAAACCTTATATGTTGAAAGCTGAGATGGCACAACTTGTGTTCTATACAAAGTACCCCATGTTTGGGCGAATACCACAAATGTACCATGATGTTTGTTGTGCACTTAGCGTTTTTGGAACACATTCTTTGGTACATTGCACACTGGGCACAAACTATAACAATATGCAAATACATACTTTAAAAGACATTTAAACACATTCCAGTTAGTGCAGGGTTGGCCATATTCAATGTTTTAAACGACATTTGTTATTTTTCTTGAGGCGGACATAGTTATTGACGTGCACAGTGCTCTGTGTGTAAACGTTTAGGCGTCTACTTGCATACATGGATAGTGAAAGTATGCAGTCAGAGAAGGGAAGTACTTCCCTATTTAATATGTCTCTTTAATCCTATGTGCGGCTTCTTTTTCCATCCAGGAAAGACTCTGAACTATGTAATGGAGGAAAGAGCCTTGCGGCTGATGTTGGTTTTGTGTCTTCTTTGCCAGCTGTTGTACAATGTTCTGGCTAACAAGTTTTAAATTACCTGCTAAACTGCATAGCAGCAGTGACCTGCAAAACAAGCCTCTCTCTCCAGCATGTAAATGTGACGGGTTGGTCATAGGCAAAAGAGGGAGAGCTGTGTTTCCTATAATAGCCCTGTTTACACCAATTGAAAAGCAATAAGCTGTTTGTAGCGGCAGTGGCTAGATGGGCTAATGCCATGCCTGGTTCAGTAGGAATAGAGCGTGGACTAGGGTTCGATGTGTTGTTCACCTCAAGAACTATTCAAATTCCTAATGAATTCTTCAGACTCCACGAGTTAAGAGGGTCGCAGGAATCCTAATGCCCACCGTTGCTACTTTTTTCGGTTAGATTTATTCTACTTAAATGCACATCTGTTTTCTGCTCACTAGGGGAGAAAAACAGTTGCACCATCCCAGATGTGCTGTCTATCTGCTAAAAGTAAATTGTTATTCACATTGAGGTCTTTACACTTGTGCCCTTGTTAAAGATGTGAGGTTTGACTTCAAAGGGAGTCTAGTCTTTTAGGCTAAATATTGATATAATGTAGTTTTCGATGCATAAGTGAGGCGTACATTATTTTAAGACGATGGTGCAAGGTGTCATATTTTAAGGGTAACACCTGTGATGGATGGTGCTTTACATCGTTAATAGTTAGTAGAGGATTTGTACAGCCCCTTCTGCAAAGAAGAGATAAGTCGTGACATTTAATTAGGTTGTAATTTCTCTGATGCCAGTGGTGTCGCACTCTTGTGAAGCTCAATTCAAAGTTATTGATGAGCTTTCTTTACACTTTATTTTCAGTATTGTGATTATTAAAAACATTCTGTTGTCTATGACAGGTACTGCCTGCAGGCATTCTTGTTTCACAGCATGACTTTACCAAACGTAGGCTTCTTTCCATATCTATCAGAATCGGTACTTCCAAATGTTCAAATGCTGATCGTGATAACGCTCTACCAGAGGTTTGTCCACTCGGTCCAGTGATTTTCAGCAATACCACACAAATCATTTGTGGCAAGACCATAAACTACTGGCAAACATTCAAAGAAGAAATTGTGAAACATCCCATCGCAGATCTCTGAGTAAGGACTAAAATAGTTTTCTCATTCTGCTTTTTTGCATAATACCAGTTTGGTCTTGCACCGAATTGACATGAAGCATACCTCGAAGAACACTCTTGTTTGGACTGTGAACTGCCATTGACTCATTCACACCCATTCCTACCACCACACAAAGGACTTGTTTTCCCTGGGCTTCAATAGAACAGTAAGAAAAGCCACTGCAGAACTCATCTTCATTTTAACGTGGACACGCACAAAAAGTGACAGATTCAATCCACCTTTAAAACTATGGTAGATATTTAATCTCTTTTTTTACTGTCCAAAGTGAACTGTTACTGATCTCTAATGCTGCCTATTAAATAACTGTGACCTATTTCCACAATTACATATTAATACAAATAACTACATTCTCCAGCATGGGGTCTGGCATGGATTCACATCCTTGTGAATATTCCCTGTCAGGCTGGGGATTCTCAGTAAAAGAAAAAACAGTTTCACTTTCACTTTAAAACTGTACGAGCTGGGGTACCCGGCGTTGCCCGTGTGCTGATTGAGTGGTATCTTCTGTGCCCTGGAGGATGTTGCTCTTGTCCTTGTGTCAGCAAGTCTTTCTTGAGTTTGCTCTGGCATCTCATTTGCCCTGGAGAAAGTTGCTCTTGTCCTCTGGTCGGCAAGTCATGCTGCTGTTTGTTTCAGAAGCTCTTGATAATGTTTTTCGCTTTGCATCAGATGGAGCTTTTCCAAGTGATGTTTGTTTTTTGTGCGGCATGTTTCAGTCACTCAGTGGCTTCAGCACATTTGAGAAAATGTCCAAGAAAGATTGATTGATTGATTGTGCTCCCTTCTTGTGAATGAACTTGAGTAATTTTCTGCTGATTGGAAGGAGCGTTTCATTTCTCCTACGAACGCTCGTGCTTGCAAGGTCCATCCCTCACAGCTGCACTGCGAGCAGAGCTCTTGCAGCCCATTCTGCTTCCTGGAGGGGGCGGACCCCTTCCTGAACACGTGACACAGCACGTGACTGCCACCCTGCACAAGTTGCCGGCACAGCCGCCCTTGCGGCGTATTTTCTGCTGATTGGAAGGAGCGTTTCATTTCTCCTACGAACGCTCGTGCTTGCAAGGTCCATCCCTCACAGCTGCACTGCGAGCAGAGCTCTTGCAGCCCATTCTGCTTCCTGGAGGGGGCGGACCCCTTCCTGAACACGTGACACAGCACGTGACTGCCACCCTGCACAAGTTGCCGGCACAGCCGCCCTTGCGGCGTATTTTCTGCTGATTGGAAGGAGCGTTTCATTTCTCCTACGAACGCTCGTGCTTGCAAGGTCCATCCCTCACAGCTGCACTGCGAGCAGAGCTCTTGCAGCCCATTCTGCTTCCTGGAGGGGGCGGACCCCTTCCTGAACACGTGACACAGCACGTGACTGCCACCCTGCACAAGTTGCCGGCACAGCCGCCCTTGCGGCGTTAAGCCCTGGAGACTGTAAGGGCTGGAGATACTGTTTTGCTGTTTGGCTGTGATCTGTGAGTACACTGTTCTGGGCCTTCCCAAGCCAACCCAATTGAAGTTGTATTCTTACTACGAGGGTTTGGGGTGGAGAGTCGGACTCTGGCAGCTCCACAAGCCGTCGGGCGTTCCCTTCCCAGAAAATGACTATTACGCTGACACAACTCATTTACTAAAACTTTTATTTAATTGAGTGTGTAACATTGCTTTTTATTTTAATTCGCTCTTAATGCTAGGTTACATATATACTTCATAGGGTTTTTAGACAATGTACTGGTTTTTCAGAGTTTGATTTTCGCTATTTGTGCCATACTCTAACACTTGCATTTTTAAAATTTAAAAATTGCCTAGTATTTTTTTGCTGTGTGTCTCTATGTCTAACTTCCCCTGACATCTAGGCTTATTTCCAGTGTATTTCTGGGTACCTTCTCTGGCATAACTCTTATTTTCTTTCTCATTCTGCCTACTGTCAGGCTGAGGTTTTATCTGAATGACACGTAAGGGACTTAGAAGTCAGACTGCTATGGAGGTCTCACCTCCTTTGTCCCCTTCGCCCATTGTCAGTATGCCCTCCATGCCATCTACAGTTATTGTGCCAGAAACCCCCATTTCTATTGCTATGGGGAGTTCTGATGATGCTCCACTTCAGGCCCATTATAACCCTCTCCTTTTAAGGGACATAGCCCAGGCCCAAATTCATTTGAGAGAGAGGTCTGAGGTTTGCAATGCTATGGGTATCACTTTACGTAATACAGCTCATAATAACTGTATTTTCAATGGAATACATGACATTTCTATAGATACTCAGGAAGAACGTCTAGCTGCTACTCTTGCCTCCAATCTTTTGGTCGGGGTCAGTTTCTCAAAGACAAAAAGTAACATGGCATATGACAACAACCCTTTGCCTAATATCCCTCTTCCAATGATTGCCTCACTGAATCCTAGTATGCCCATACCCCCAGTCATGGTGGATGAATCAGAAGTTACTGTATCACAACTATTAGAGAAGAAGGACAGTGGGAGCGTTGTTATCTCTCACACTCAACCCTCTTTAGGATCCAAAGCATTACTCAGTGATATTAAGCACACATCTTCTTCTCACGTTAACCTTTCTACTAGTGTGGTGGGAACTCCCTTCTCCCCTAATGGGATCTCTTTGCCGTTCAAAACCCCTCTCAACAAGCCCCGTAACTCAATATCAAAAATAAAAATTAATCTAGGTACCCAGGGTAATCCAATCCAGGGGAAAAACATCTCACATTTTTTTGGTAAGAAATCTGTTTCTAGCACTCTGGCTAAATCTCCTCACCCTCTTCCTCCAGTACATACCCCGGCCCACACTAACTTAATTAACGTAGCTAAGAAACTGGATATTGAAGATCTCTCAGTCCAGGATATTGACGATATCAGTATCATAGAATGTGCAGATAAGGCAATTGCTGATAGCCACTTGGACTCCCATCTTAACAAAACAAATAATGTAACACAACAAATTTGTGATGAATCATGGGCAGGTTCCCCTTCAGATCTCACTAACTTTATTGACGAGTATACTGAAAAACAAAACTGGTTAAAAGAAAGAGGTCTTCTTCCGGACTTCAAAACTGATCCGCCCAGTGAGTCTATTCTACATCATACCCTTAAAGATGTTGATGATAGAATTAAACTCTCCCACCCAACTATCTCTGCGTTGAATATGGTTCTGAGTTCCTTTGTGAGTCTCTATGATAACATCTGGTCAGAGGTTACATCCCATTCACGTATACTTTCTGAAATATATTCTAGGCTGGAGGGCCTAGATAGATTTGAAGATTTAGTAAAAATTATAAAAGAAGAAAATCAATTTTTGAACACTCAAGGCCTTGACCCTACCTCCTTCAATCCACCTTTGGCCCCTATACACGATTTTCATCAGGGGCCTACGGGGACCACGGCAACTACTTTAGGGGTGGTCCCCAATGCGGCCCCGGGTCTTCTGGTTCTCCAACCACTAGATCTTGATTCCCGGGGCTCTTCCTCTATGACTCCCCGAGCTGCCTTTGATGGTTTGCGAGAGGCTGACGACCCTACAGATATACTTCCCAGTGTCCCGACTGTATTCTCTATGGAAAGAGGAGAGGACAAAGTACAGGAGGATCTGCCAAGGGTATCCCTCAAACCCTCTATACAAGATCGTTCATGTGCAGGTGGGACTGCAGAGTCGGCCGTCCGTTCTAAAGGTGACCATATCGCATCCTTAGGAGAAAACATGATTATCCTAACTCCAGAGATCGCAGCAATTTCCTCTGAGCCCCCAGAGGAAAATTCCTGTCCAAAAGTCCTCCCCTGTCTAGGAAAGAAAAGGAAAATGAGCCAACAAATGAAGAAAACAAAAAATCAGAAGAATGTCAAAAAGATTACTTCGTATACTAATCAATTTTTCAAAAACCTCTTTATGGCAAACTCTTTAGTCCCTTCAACCACTGTTGCAGTTCCACAGGGGACTGATAACTCTGTTGAACCAATCCCCTCTTCCATCCATGTGACCACTCCAGATACCACCAATGCTCCACCTATTTTACCACCTGCATCTGTTTTAACGGATGCGGTGGGTATGCTGATTAACACCTCTGCTTCTATAGATGCGGGGCCAAGGACTGTTGGTACTGGTGAAATTGCAGTTTCTAGCATTCGGATAACACCTCTTACCGTACCAGCATCCACTAGTACCAACCCTGTAGCACTGCCAACTGATATTGTTGCAGCGGAGGCTATGGACTCTGCCCCAGAAGCAATTCTCCCTTCTACTTCTCTGGAGTCTATTTCTGGAAAAAGCCTGAATCATCCGGACACTTCTCTAACTACGCCGACTGTTAATATGGTTAACATTGATATGGTTAAACATTTATTTCAGTCACTACTTGTTCCCAAGATCAGCAAGGTGACAGTGTCTAATTCCAACGTAAGCTTGTCACAGGACGAGGTTCCTACTACTCGGCTCTCTCCTTCTGACCCGGCATTCTTGTCTGCTCCTGAGGAGCCCCCTGTTAATATGGACTGCATTAAGAGGGATGGAGATATGACAGATCGATCAGACAATGTCTTATCGACTCTCCCCCCTTTTAACCATGCTTCTCTTAGCATCTCAAATATGTGCATGTCTGCGGCTCGAGAAGCGGTCCCCTCTGGGTTTGACTTTGCCCATAATAAGAACGTTTCCAAATCTTGGGAAAGATTTCCACTGGGGCCAAATGTCAACCATAATAGGACTATACTAAGAGGGGCAAGGGGTTGTGATCTGGCGGCTGACCCCCTTGGTCACTTTACCAAAAAAATTACTGAGTCCTTACCTGTCTCTGCAACAACAAAAGTTTCTGGTGATGTTATACAGCTTTCCAGTCTTTGGGGCGAAGATATGCCAATCTGTTTAAATCGTGGTAACATACTTAAAATCTTTCACCAACTTCCTTCGCTTTCGCTTATCTCTAGCTATGACATAGATTGCATTTTATTCCCTTTCCATGATCGGGTAGATGTTAGTAATATTATTCTTAGATCGAAGGTAGTTTTAAACTTGATCATGGGGCATATGGAAGGGTTGAAGCAACTAGGATTTGAAGCAAAAATAGTGGACTCTTCTCAATTTGCCAAAAATAAAGGAGAGGGGGCTGAATATAGAGGTAATCTTACAATGGTCTACCATCCAGAAAGAACTCCCCCACCCCAACGGAGGCATTTTTTGCCCAAATCTAATGGAGACTCCGCGAGCTGGGCACATGTCACCGCAGGCTTATGGAAATGATTTAATTCCCGCTAAATCAGAATCCTCTTCGAAGGCCCGCCCTCTAAATAGCTTCAGTTTCTTTTCTTGGAACTCTAGAGGTAATTCCCATTTGCTCACGAACCTAGAAACGGTTGCCGTGATTAAGGCTTCGCATTGTTTTTTTCTCCAAGAAACTTGGCTACTTTCAACTCCAGTTCTTGATGGATTCGATATTTTCTCTCAATGTGCCAAACCTAGCCTGGGAGGCCGCGCATCGGGGGGACTCATTATAGGGGTAAGAACCTCCTTCGGCTCTGTTGCTAAGGAGCTTTCGGATACACCTTTTGGCTTTATGGCCTTAGAGGTGCTTTTTCCGGATTCTAATTGTTACTTTCTCTTGGTCAATGTTTACTGGCATATGGGAATCTCTCCTCTCGAATTGTTTCTGGAGAAGTTAACTGATACAATCCTTGCCTGGAGATATCTGCACCCCATGGGCAAACTCATTCTGGCGGGCGATCTAAATTCAGACTGTACTCGCTGTCTGGAATCCAATTATGATGACCTGGGCTTGGTTATGGAAGACGATCCACGTACAGGACTAAAACTTACATGGGGCCGATCTTGGAATCTGGCTTTGGATTCAATTGGCCTAACTTGTCTTAACAGCCATTATGATGCTACTAATTCTTCCTGCCCAACTTGGCGTAGATCGTCCTCATCTTCCACCTTAGACTACGTCTTTGTCGACCATTCCCTGATTCCATTTTCTTCTAATGTCGAGGTGTCCTTCAACTCATGGAGCGACCATGGTATTCTCCGGGTTCAATTTCTATGCCCCTTTTTCACCAAGCTTCTGCCGGAGGGTGGACCCACTCAGCTTTATACTGTTAGTCAAGGGACAGGGATAAGGTGGTCTCCTTTTAACATCAGTGTTCTTAATAACAAACTGATCTCTTCCCTTAACCACACCTCGCTCTGCTGGAAAATAGCAGTCTTTAACACCTCTTCTTTTGATAGTTTTCTCAATGTCTTACAGAGTAGTATTTATGGCCAGCTAAGGAAAGGAGTCTTCAAAAAATTTCACAACCATAGCTTCGACCAACAATTGGCCAATGCTAAGGCCCTTACTAAGAAACTTATTAGGGATGTTCAAGCCCTAGATATGGATTGGGCAGATAAAACAACAAAAATTAAAACCATTCGTCAAAAATACAAAAACTACTGTAAGCATAGAAAAATTACTATGATTCAAAATGACGCACAGTATATGCTTGCAGTACTAATAAAACGAGATGTGAGGGCTTTCTGGGCTTCGGTTTCCAGCCTTGATAACACATTGATGGCTGATCAGCTTAATGCAATCCCAGAGGCCAAATGGTTTGACTATTACTCTAAACTTTTTGATATTGGGGAGGAAGACTTGGCTTCGGATGCATTGATGATTTACCCATCGAAAGACGCATGGAAACCAGTTTTTGATCTGGAGACAGTGTTCTGTCTTATTTCTAAGGCTAAGAAATCTAGGGCGCCAGGCCCAAATGGCCTTACGAACAATACATTCAAAGCCGAGCCCGAGATTTGGGCCAATCTACTCTTCCTGCTTTTTCAGGACGTAGTAAATTCCGGGAAGGTCCCTATGAGTTGGCATACGGCCCATATTGTCCCAATCTTTAAGAGAGGCTTACGCTCTGAGGTAAAGAATTATAGACCGATCTCTCTTATAGACGCGGACTGTAAGCTTTTTGCTTCTCTGCTCCTCTCCCATCTTAACATATGGATTAGGGACAATCATATTCTCCCCAAATACCAAACTGGCTTCAGGGCCGGCCACTCTACCAATCTCAATGGTCTTATTATAACTGCCCTTCAGACCTCTTCTTGGGGAAAATCTGATGGTCCTTTGTATGTCGCCTCTATTGATTTATCCAATGCATTTGATCTGGTCATTAGATCCAGATTATGGGAAAAATTAACTAAATGGGGCATCCCGGCGGGCCTCCTTTCTCTCATTATGGCCCTCTATGAAAACTCGGGGGTACACATCAGGCTCGATTTGGCTGGTACTCTCTCTAGGAGGATTAGGACGCGTATCGGGGTGAGACAGGGTTGCTCGTTAGCTCCCTGTCTATTTATCCTCTATTTGGCTGATGTGGATAACTTCCTGAAAAATGCAGGCATGGTGAGTGCTAAACTTGGGGACCTGAGATTCTCATGGTTGGCATATGCCGATGACTTTCTCTTGTTCGACCAGACCAAAGTGGGCCTGCAGAGGCTCCTGTGTAAATTTGAACAGTACGCACTGCTAAATGGGCTGAAGATCAATCCTGGTAAAACACGTATCATGGAATTCTCAAAGGGGAGAACCCGAAACAACAAAGTATGGAAAATGGGGGGAACAAACATTTCTCGAGTTAACAAAATCGTCTATTTGGGCTTTTTGATCTTGGCCCAACCATCGGTGATAGAACTGAGACGATTTCTTAGACAGAAACTGCTCCCTCTCATCTCCCAATCACGTACTTTGGAGAATAAATATTGTATGTTTTCCCTCAAACCCGTGGTAGACTTTTTCAAGGGTAAGGTGACTCCAAAGTTATTGTATGGTATGGAACTCCATTATTTTACACTTTTGCCCTTCTGGGACTCTCTTGAAGGTATTTACTGGAGGAAAGTTTTAAAACTGCCCAATTCAATTCCTACTGTTGCCATTAGATATGAGTTGGGTCTGGTTTCTCTACGAGCTAGGATTCTTTGGAGGGTTCTCTCATTGTTCTCAGCCTTGCTTTCCCCTAGACCTGATACTTTATATGTTGATGTGGGCCACATGATTTTTTCCCAGACACACTCGGGCCACAACATATATCTCCATCTTTTCTCCACTCTCTGCGATAAGACCCTGATGGACATATCCTCCGACAGGGATACATTACTTACAAACCCTAACAAGGTAAAGGAGTCTCTGTTCAGCCATGATTGGAGCAACACTATCGAAAAACTTCATGGTTATTCCTCACTGAGTGATCTTCAATTTGATCATAAGAAGAGAGGTGTGATGTCCTTTATTTTGATCCAATTTCCTAATAGACACTACCGCTCTCTTCTTATAAAACTCAGATGGAACCTTCTTCCCACTCGGGAAGTCCTACGCAAAAGGAAGAAGTTTTCTGATTTGGATCCCACCTGTCGTTTCTGCAAACTTTTGGGGGTCACTGAAACTTCTCGGCATCTCATTCTTGACTGCAAGGCTTTGACCTTTTTAAGGGACAAATATCTAGGCATTTTTAATGTTATGGGGCGACTGGGGGTAGACAATTGGATTTGGTCACAATGTCTCTCAATCTCGAACATCAAGGTTGGTCTGGCTGTGGCGGGCTTTATCAGAGCCCTTGACCTATATGCCCCTTTGGTCTGATTTCTGCTCCTATTCTTGGAACTATGAATTTTTTACTATATGAGCACAGTGTTTTTAATATGAGCAATGTATTTCATATTTTATACCTTGCATTTATTCTATCTGTTATTCTCTGTAACTAGTACTTTATATTGACTTG
The DNA here is from genome assembly GCF_040938575.1 of Ambystoma mexicanum. Taxonomy (NCBI): domain Eukaryota; kingdom Metazoa; phylum Chordata; class Amphibia; order Caudata; family Ambystomatidae; genus Ambystoma; species Ambystoma mexicanum. The sequence continues at coordinate 1,276,654,510 of NC_090931.1, read as the reverse complement.
ACTAATCTTAGACAATCAAATTTCAAATCTGAAACCGGTTGATTATCTATTGTCTGTCCCTTTTCTGTAAAATTTGCAAACTTTTGCAACTTATGTAAATCTGTAATTTCGTATTTCTTTAGCGGGCATTTTCTTTTTCTTCTTTTTTCAAATGCAAATGCAAAGCAATGAATGTTTATCTTTTTTTTTTACTATTTTGTTTTTAATTATAAAGTTTGTTCTATTTGTAAAGGTTTTTTGTAAACCATATACAATAAAAAAAAAAAAAAAAAGAACTTGAGTAAACTGTAACCTTGCCATTTCCTATATTTGCAGTGGCGTGATAAAAACAAATTCTATTTTTTTAAATTCCCTTTTAAAAAATGCTTTTTATAAACACTTTTGAACTGTATACAGTAGTAATACATTTCAAAGGAATAACCAACACATCGAAAAATTTAGCTTCAGGCACTTTTCCAAATGTTGCCTCCTTCTAGTACCTATTGTAGTGAATCAGTAAATGAGAGTATCTGCGGAATTAATTTTTTGCATCCAAACATAGACTACAATCTTGCCCCAGACAAATTGAGAAATCCATGCAAAAGTTGGTAGCAGTGGGTTCAACGGTGTGGATTTGTATGGCCGGACAAACATGCACACATTTATTTGTTTTTATTTATATTATTGATACCGCGCTTGGAGACGAGCCCGGGGGCATGGTAGCGCCAACATGACCAACCAACACATAACAAAGAATACATAGATTCCGCTATATATAAATAGTTCTCCTCTAAACCACTCACTGTCCTCTTGGTCAAACTGCCCCATTCAAAGACAGTCCTCTCCCTAAGCTCCACCCCTGGTGGCCATCTTCAGATTTTTACCGCATGCTTTAGTGTTGGGAGTCCTCCAGTTCACATTTTTGACCGATTTTTGCTTGATAGTCTTCGACAAAGGACAGCTACAGGCGAAGATCTTTATCCGCCGTCAGATAGTCACCAAAGTTTCGAGAAGGCCCAGCCTTCAGCCTTCTTCGTGCCTTTCAGCCATAACTGAAGAGAAGAAGGAAAGTCAAAGCCTCTTCAAATTCTGTGCGAAGTTGGATTAAGAAACGTCTTTGTGGAAGATTGGCATCATAAATGTTTATATTGCCTGCATCCGGACCACGATGAGGAGGGATGTGAGGTGCGCCGTGGCTTCTCAAAGAAAACCAAGAAAGACTGCTACATCAGACTGTCAGCGTGGCTAAAGTCGTGCAAGGCCACTGACTCAGCCTCGGGGCAGGGTCAAGCTTCATCCAGGACCAGCCGATCTGAGGAGCAAACTCCCTCCGGGGCAGGGTCAAGCTTCATCCAGGACCAGCCGATCTGAGGAGCAAACTCCCTCCGGTGGAGGTCGAGATCCTTTGAATATGCCCTGCTCTGGGGATCCAAGAGAAGACCAAGCTCCGCTCCGCTGGGTTTCCACTGATGCGGATCCTGAGTGGGCAAAAGGCTATCGCCATCACCGTCGACTTCGATGGTGAGCCTACCAAAGAAAGGGGCCGTTGATGAAAGCAGCAACTAACACATCAGCGACAAAGTCAATGACTTTTACTACAGCAGCGCTGAAGGAGAGTGGGCCCACAAAGGAAGTGTCGACCACACCATGGGTGTCCTTACCACTGAGGCGAGATACGGCTGTGGAGGCAACGATGAGAGAATGATCTACAGGAGGGTTACCACATAGATCACGAAGGGGGAGGATCTTGGGGCGGTGGGCCGGAGTCCCCTGCTCGCAAGAGAAGATGCATCTGCTCAGACCCCACCCCACTCCACTGTTGCTGGACATTCTAACGACCCTGTACATGCTGGTCACCTACATCCAGCAGAGGATGCTGCCACCATGACCGAAGCCTCCACGCGAGATGCCAGAGCCTCTGAAGTTGAGCTCACCCTGTAGAAGAGGAAGTCCAAAGGGGGTGCTGGTCCTCCGCGCCATCCGACTCCTCCTCCACCACAACCTTGTCATGAGAAGACCCCACCTGAAGCCCCGGCTCGCACACAGGCACAGATGAGGACAACTGTTTAATCGCGGCTGATGAGGGAAACGCCACATGTGGATGAGCCCCATCGGGCCACCCCACTGGACAGAGTTGGATCCTTTCATTATATCATATCAAGGGCCTCTGAACTGTTTCAGTTGGTTCCAGAGGAGACGAAGAAAGAAGGTTTCCTGTACCCACGAGTCAAGAAGAAAGCCCACCATGTCCGTTCCATTCCGGGACGACATCTGGGAGGAAGGCCTAGCTCTAATGAGAAACCCAAGCACGGCCCGACCAAGCAGGACGGATTGGAGGAAAAGTACAGGGTTCCAGATTCAGTTCCCAGATGCTTAAGGTCTCAACGCTCGCCTGATTCGGTTGTCTCAACCGCAGCTAGGAAGCGTTCTGCGAACCTGTCGTCAGCAGCCATGGTACTTCAGGACCAGGAGGGGAAGAAGCTGGATGCAATGGGAAAGAGGATAATTTATACAGCAGCCTCTACCATCAAGGCAGCTAACACCCCAGCCATTTTGCCCCGATATGACCAGGAACTATGGTTCAAGCTGGGTCCTATTCTGGGCTTCCTGCCCGAAGACAAGGGCAAGGCACTAGAACTCTTTCAGGAAGGGGAAGTGGATTTGGATCATGCCATCTCGGTGGCAGTGAACATCGAGGGCACAAGTTTCAGCCAGAATGGGGATCTGGGTGTCCCTGTGTCGTCAAGGTTGGTTGACGGCAACAAACCTCCGCCAGACTGAGGTGCTGGATATGCCTTTCAACGGGGAGAACCTCTTTGCAAAGGCAGTCGACAATAAAGACCGACACAGAGACGGCATGCTCCCTGGGAACTTTGCAGCAGCGAGGGCTGTCGTCCTCTCGCTGTTCCAAAGGAAAACCAGGAAGATCTTCCAAGGGTTATAACACCCTGTCCTGGCCCCCTTCACGCTCCTCCACTCAAGCGTACAGGGGTTGCTCTCAAGGCAGCAGAGGATAGCAGTAGCGGAACCCGCAAGGCATAGCTCTGACCCCAAGCAGGGCTGAACGGGTTGTGTCCTCGGGGCCCCCCTCATCTACCACAGTGGAATGCCGGCTGGTGAAGTTCATCAGCATGTGGGAAAAGATCACCATGGACAGATGGGGGCTGGATGCTCTCGGACAGGTGCACAGCTTGTAGTTTCATCGCAGGTGTCCTTGTATCCCGCCATTCCAGCGACAGGAACAACACAGACCGCAGCTTCTGCAAAGGTGTGGGCAATAGAACCCGTCCCCCAGTGCCTCCGGGGCTCTGGAGTATATTCCAGATTTTTCTAGTTTGAAAGAAAACAGGAGAGTGGGGGGGTTGCAGGCCGATCCTGGATCTACGTCACCTCAACAAGTACTTAATGTCCCAAAAGTTCTGCATGGTCACATTGCAACACATGCTTGGCTAACTCGAGCCAGGAGATTTGCTGATGTCATTGCATCTGGAGGATGCCTACTTCCATATCCCCATTGACCAGAAACACTGCAAGTTCCTACGATTCGTAGTTCAACGCCAGCACTACCAGTTCAAGGGTCTGCCCTTAGGACTGAAGTCGGCCACAAGGGTTTTTTACGAAGTGCCTGGCCCCGATGGTGGCACATCTTCATCTACAAGACATCCATGTATACCCTTACCTGGACGACTGGCTGGTACATTTCCGCTCACACGCTGACAAAGCGAGCATAGATCAAAAACTGTATGTTTGCTGACATAGTTGGGGTTCTCCATAAACTATCCCAAGTCTTGCTCTGTCATCTCAGCACGTGCTGTTCCTAGGTGCCAGACTCAACACAGTGACGTGTTTGGCGTCACCCTCAGAAGGGGAGGGTGAGAGCAATACAGGGCAAAGTGCAGCACTTGTCGTCGGCTCAGAGGTTGACGATTTGGTCCCTCAAGTCGCTACTGGGCATGGTGTCCTCCTGCATCAGCTTTGTTTGCCTCTGCAGACTTCACATGTGCCCTCTCCAGGAGTTCCTGGATGTGAGGTGGATGCAAGTATTGGATAAGCTCACTGAAGTGGGAGAATGGAACAAAAGGCTCCCACCTATCCCCTCTCACCCCTGGCCTAGAGGATCACAGCCCAGGCACCCGCCACGAGAGGAGTTTGCCCATTTACCAGACGACCAAATACCCTGGTACAGGAACATACGGATGTGCCCACCCGCCTGCCCACCAGCCTGCCCTGCCCATGCCGACACCTGCGGCATGGATGGACTCGACTGAACCATCCAGCACTAAATCAACACATCGTTAGAGATGCCATGACGACCTAGCCAACGGTCAGCACACCCGTGCAAACATGCACACTGGACACTCCTACACCAATCCACACGAAGAACATACTGCTATGATGTAGGTGACGGACACACCCACGGACGCGCATCTTTATTATTTTTCACATAGGCTTTTCAAAATGCAGAAACGCAAGACGCACAATGAACTCATCTAAAAAGCTTGCTCACGCTTCTCCTAAACCATGCGCCATAATGAGAAATATAACGAAGACACGATACTGGGGATAAAGCAATATGATACCATAACCTAAAGCGCCTGTGTATCAAACGGCTTCACCTATGCACCAGGCCCAAGTAGGCCGCAAGCAAGAGCTTCCATGAACATTGAATGAGCAAGAGTTCAGTTGCTGACCCTGCAGAATGAGCCCGGCGAAAGCAGACAGTCAAGGGCATAATGTTGCAAACTCGCATGCCACAAGCCGACGCCAAGGTCACACCTGCAAATTAAGCCAGGCACACAGTGGAAAATGCAATATTAATTGTGCAGAATTCTGCCTCAACCACGGTCCCACCTCACGTGACCAAGCCGAACCTGACGGGGTGCCAGGCCCAGGAGGAGGGAGGCGCCTGGATCCCCCGTTTCAAGACACAGGCAGATACAATTAAGCGACTCAATGGACATCTGCGGCAGTGGGAGTAGTCGGCCTTCCAGCATATGAATAAATCCTCACATTGTCTGCACATACCCATAGTGAAACATTGTTGCAAATGACAGGTGCACCGCAAGCTGGGAACAGCGATGGTCCCAGACTGGGGGGCTCGCGAGTGGACCAATCAGAACATGGGGCTCTTATCACTGATGCCATAACATTGACCAATCCTCAGGGGTCTTCATGTAACAATTTTCATGTATCAAATTGAAGGGACAACCCAAGTATACCACCTGACTAACCCTCGACCACTAATAATGCTCTCTATACGTATGCTATACTAACCCTACCACTCGAGGAGCCAATCCAGAGTGGCGATAGGTTTTTTGCTAACTTTCCCAGGTGACGCAAGTAGCGCGTCATACTAAGGTAAAAAGGGCCTGCGAGCCCCACGATTGGGAGAGAGTGTCAGGACGGACGCGTACGATCCTTGACCCATCCCTGCCGTTTTGTTTAATAAACAGCAGAACCACCTTGCTTCTTGCGTGTGTCTCATACTCAATTTTTTGGGATATACGGGAGGAGTTGGGGCCTCCCTGCCCGGAGGTCCGCGGACGGCCCAGCCGACCCTGGGAGAATTTCCCCCCAACATCTCTCTCAACGTGGAGTTCAGTTGGGCGATACAGTGGTGTGGTGTACGGCCGTATCTCGTCCAGGGAACTCTGTTTCAGGTTCCTTACCAGGAGATGGTCTCCACAGAAGCCTCTCTAGAGGGATGGGGATCCACACCAGACAGTTGCATGCCAGAGGCCTCTAGCAACTGGAAGAGAAAGACCTCCACATCAACGTCCCGGAACCTTGTGTCGTATTCTGGGCCCTCAAGTCTTTTCTACCATCGTTGAAGGGCAAGGTGGTGAGGATCTTCACAGACAACGCACCACCATTTTCTATATTCGATAACCAGGAGAAACCACTCACCAGCACTTTCCAGGAGACCCTGGACCTGTGGTGCTAGGACATTTGTCCAGGCATGTTCCTTGTCCTGTTTCATCCAGCGAGAGTCAAGAACACCATTGCGGACTCACTCAGCAGGGAACTGCGTTTTTGCCACAAGTGGGAATTTCACCAGGACAGGTGTAGTTTGTGTTCGGCAAATGGGAGCAGCCCCAGATCAAGCTCTTCTCGACAGCGGTGAACGCCAAGTGCCAGAGGTTCGCCAGCAGGCTCCCTCAACCGAGGATCATGGGGAACTCGTTCTCATTCTCGTGGAAGGGAAGGTTCCTGTATGCTTTTCCTCCATTTCCACTACTCTTACTTGTGATCAACACACTCAGACAGTGCCACTGCAGGATAATACTCATCGCCCCAGCGTGGCAGAGACAAATCTGTTATCAGGACCTGCTGCATCTGTCAGTGACCCCGTCCATCTCGCCATAGAAGGGGGGGTGATTCTGCATCACGACCCGTAGTCTCTGAACCTCAGGGCATGGCTCCTACAGCACTAGAGTTTGGTGTTTATGCTTTACCCACAGAATGTAAGAACATCCTGGCTAGAGACAGTTCCTCGTCCACGTTTAAGTGCTATAAGCATAAATGGAAACATTTCTCCGTATGGTGCCGGACTCAGAATATTACCACGTTGCATGTCATGGCCCTGCAACTTCGACCATACCCTTTTCTCAAAAAAAAGCAGGATTCGCTCACGCCTCTATCAAGCTGCATCTCGCTGCCATATCAGGTGTACCTGGACTCCTGGCAGAACTTAACTGTGAACTCACAGACTCGTCAAGGGGTTGCTCAGAGGGCTCTTCAGGACTTTCCCGCTGGTGAAGGCTTCTGCCCTGATTTGGGAGCTTGATATAGTGCTAACTAAGCTTATGGGAGCTCCTTTCGAACATATGCATCAGGTCCCACTCAAGTTTCTCCTGTGGAAGACAGCTTTTCGTGTGGCTACCACCTTGGCCAGGTGGGTCTGTCATGCAAGCATCCTTACTTGTGCTGGACAATCTGCTTATTTGAGGGGAGTCTGTACCAGAGGTCAGTGCTTATTGCTTCTGTTGAGCCTTGCCACCTCCCGTGGTTGTGTATATGTACTGCTGTGTAATCCTTATTCCTGAGCATATGAATCCCTGCCACACCCTATGCTGGAGAAAGTTTAAGTTACTTGCCTGTGTGAGAAATCTGAAGGTGTTTCACTGACTAGTCCCTGGGGATCTGTCATCCAAGTGGCCAGGACACGCCCATCGCTATTGTATCCAGTTTCTGGGGGTGGACTAGTGAGGGAGAACCACCTGATGAGGTTCCCTCGGGGAGTGGAGTAGGGACACCGAATGGTGAGACGCGATATCCCCTTCCTTATGATACCTTTTCCCCATACTGCCTGGTAGGATACTCAGAAACTCTACCCCCCCCTTTTCCGACACAAACACTTTCTCACAGCATGAACGACAATGGACCAATGCCTGAGCCGTTTACCAGCCATGTCCCAACCAAGGGTCAGGCAGAGTCAGGCAATCACCGACAACTACACACACCTGACTACCTTTCCCTTCCCCATTGGGATAAAAGGCAGAGCACATAAGCACACTCCGAGCAGGCCGAACGCACGAGAAAGCAGCCATTCCAGGGCAGCAGTTTAAACGTTGGAGAAAGGCGGCCAGAGCTGAAAGGACGTCAAGGAGGGAGTTGCCCTTGCCCTTTTGAAACCAGACCCACAAAACCTTTGATGAAAGAAGCATAAGACTGGGAATTGCAGCAAGCGCATGGTTTGTCGGATGTCAGTGGTACATGGAACCCTGCCACATTGATTGCCAGGACGGGGAGAAGTGGTTGCCATCGTGGTACCGTCCTTGACTTACGCCAACGGGTTCAGCACAGCCGGGGAGTTGGAAGAAGTTGATAGTTGACCAGACTGTGTTAAGCTCAAGGTTGCAGTGGCAACATTGTATGTGAACAAAGAAGATAATAGACAGAGGTCTTTTGTGAGTGAAATCGGTACCAGAAATGGAGTGGTCCAGCACCACGTTAGTGTTCATTCGAAAGACTGTAGCTGTTACCCCTACCCTGAAAGAAAGAGAAAGTATTGAACTAAGGACTTTTTTTGGTTAGCGAAACTACAAAGAAAAGCGTGAAGTGTCAAAGTGGTCATACAAGGGTCTAGCCAAACCCCTTATGCAGTCGAAAGTCTTTGACACATTGTGGAAGTGTGCACGAAATGAACAGAACTGGGAAAGTGACGTTTGTGCCCAGAAGAGGGGAACGCCATGTGATTTTGTGAAACCAATATTTGTCATAAAGTAACCGAGTGATCCAGCGAGATGTAAATTGGCAACCGTAAGTTGCATAATTGTTTAAAAAGACATTAAGACTCTTGAATATTACAAGCTGAGGATCTTTAGTCTAAATGGCAGTATGAACCCGACAGAGGGAAGCCAGGAGAAAGCTAACAGAAGTGAATTCCACATTGTGAAAACTAGGTGAACTGTGAGAAATTGGCAAACGTGAACCTGACTGAGGGATGGCTGCAAATTCGTTAAATAGTAAGATACCCGGGAAACATTGTGATGACAAGCATGAACCCGACTGAGGGATGTCCACAGTGGGTTGATGGACTGAGCCCGATCGAGGGAGGCTATCGTATAGGAAAGGATCCGAGCCTGGCTGAGGGGGATCCAAGGGTGAAGAGTAATCACCCACCGTATTGAGTCACCAAAGGAACTATTGTTGTTTCAATGTTTTGGTGTATCAGGCCGTCTGACACAAGAGATTTTGCATGAGAAGAGACTTAACCACAGAAGGCCCTGATGCTGGAAGAGCACAACTGTACCGTTGTGCTGGAGAAGCCCAGGAGTGTGCTGTGCTCGAGATTCCTGCCTTGTCCCATGCTAAAAACGTGGGGAAGGGAGTCCCTGGTCATAACATTCTGACTTATCATTTTGTGAACACTTCTTTCTTTTCTTGTGAACATTATCCCACACTATTTTGTAAATGTACCGGTAAGGATTGGCAATAGTTTTGTTTCAAGTATAGGCCTTTTTATTTGACTAAATGCCACTAGGAGTGTATTATTATTTTTTGATGGCCGTAGCTTGCTCCCATCTTAGATTTAGGTTTAGATTAGGCATTTCTCACCCACTTTACAGTTCAATAAACACCCTTGAACTGTGATCACTTGTGTGTGTCTTACTTTGATACTATGCCTTCCATACACCTGTAACTATTGTTCTCCAGCATGAGTCTGGCATGGATTCACGTGCAAATCGTCCCTCCTTCCACTCTGTGGCTCATAGTGCCACTTTACGTGCTTACCAAATCTGAAGATGGCCACCAGGGGTGTAGCTTAGCAAGAGGACTGTAATTGGATGGGGACAGTATGACCCAGATAACAGTGATTGGTTTAGAGGAGAAATACCGTTTTAAAGTGAAAGTGAAACAGTTTTTTCTTTTACCACGGATTCCCAGCCTGACTGGGAATATTCATGAGCATGTGAATCCATGCCAGACCCATGCTGGTGAACAATAGTTACAGGTCAGTAAATAAAACCTTATTGTGCAGACGTCTTACATTATTTCTTCGAGAAATGATCTTTGATTCCATAGGGAAGCGAAAAAGGCTGTGCTGATCTGCACTGCACATGAGTTTCCCCCCTGCCCCTTTTCCTGGTGACACATAACATGGATAAAGATGTTGAGAGTGGTGTTCTCCTCCGAGAGCATACAGCAACAGCATCGGTGTGTGCTACAGTTTGTGCCACAAGAGCATTTGAAGTTAACTTGCTTCAGAGTAACTTTCTGTTACCACCATATAGCCTTGGCAACGAGGCTCGGTTGCAGTGAGATGCTCCATAGAAAACCTGCTTACAATTCATCACTATTAAGTGTGGAGCGGGTGTACTGATGATTGATTGAGGAGCAGTGAGTGGGGTGACTATTTACTTAATTTTCATAAAGGACTGGTTTCCATTGTATATTTGTGTCCTGTGGGTTGTCTCATTTGTAGTGAATGCCCAACAATAGAGTTAATTATGGTCTATGTTTTACAGGTAGGCAATTTGGTTAATATCTGATAATTCGTCCCTTATTTTTCAGGCGTCTTTTTCCCTATCTTGAATTTTCAACTCTCTGCAAATGTAAAGGTGTAAGTTAGTTCAGTGCCAGTTCTAATAATTCCAAGTTCCTGGTGTTTAGGAGTAGCAATTTGTTAATGTTCGAAATATGCATTTCCCTTGTTGGTCGTAAATTGGGCAACAATTCTGGAGACATTTCTGCGGACAATGGTTCTCCCAAAAGGCAATCTCTCTGCTTGTCTCCATTCCTCTGCTGTCAGACTGATGTTTAAAGTAGGTTCAAAAGAGAGGAACATAAACGCATCCATGAATAAAGTGCATTGTAATTATACACAGTAGGTGTGAGGGACCGCGCATGCTATTTGTCTGATGTTTAAATCCTGCTTTCTGTTGCATTAATTAGTATTCTGGGGTAGATGGCGAAATGAGCTTTGGGGGGTTTGCAGAGCACCGATTTGGACATCAACTGTAGCCCTAATGGAAGTTGAAGGCCCTATGTGGCACTCTAAAAGAAAAACCAGTAGAATGGTACTAACGTTAGGATGCTTCATTATCAATCTCTTGCATTTAAACAATTTACGGTTTATAGCGATTGCACCGAAAGCCAAAGCATCGAATGCCTAAGCATCTAAAAAAAAAAAGCAAAGAAAAAAAAGCATAGAATGTGTGTGTTTTTCATTTTATTTTAATGGGGGGATTCCCCCCAACCCTCGTTTTTTATTTTACCCCTTAAAACCCATTCCAATTAAAATAAAACCTTTTACGCTTGACACAAATGCATTCAATGTTTTTTTCGATGCATTTTTTCGATGCTTTTGTCATTCAATGCTTTATATTCGATGCAATGACTGGATACTCAATTTACTCCTTGTAAGCAGGGTTCAACACAACTTACCTGATTACAAATATTTGCGCTTAGTTAATGTGAAGGTGTATTAACCAAAATTGTGTATTAGCAAAGATTGTTTGCTGATTTTCTCTTTGTGCCTGCCTTTTACAGATGTTCCTTTGAGACCAGGACTTCCACCCCCATTTAAAAAACATCCATACGGTATGTAAAACTCTCCAGCTTTTTTTTTCAGGCATTGATTCACGCTATTTTGTGCTTTGTATGGCTTGGTCGTGGGTGGATTTTAGCTTACAAAGCCCTTTTCTGCATGTCAGCTTGGCTCACCAGGAACATCTTGCAATGTTTGATTTAGGAGGAGCTATACTGGCAATGAGTGTGATACTGAAAATGCATTGGAGGGACAGGGCCTCCATGTACTTGTCCTGTAGTCCTTTTAGCGTGTGTTCTGTGTTATTTTCTAGACAGGAGTCATTTGGTCATGGTGAACAGACCCTTGGGATGCCCTTATGGCACCCATGGGTTGGGGACGTACAACCCTGTACTCCTAGTGTATGTTTCGGGGCACCTGTGTGTGGCCTACAGAGCAGGGTATGGGCTGGTAGCAGCGCCATGCTGAATTGACAGGTGCTCTGAGTATCCTCCATTTTGGGATTCCCATGCCCTGCCATTGGAATCAGTTGATTCCTGATAGAAGGCAAGATGGCCCCTGTGGCCTCTTGCTTTCTATTGCCTGTTGTCTTGTTTTCCCAAAGTCCTTGGAAGCCCTGACTCTGTCCCTTCCCCTGACTGGCTGTTGGGTGGAAGTTCCATATATGGTGTTGTGGGGAAGTCCAGGCCAGACTGGCTGGAGCCTTCCCAGTGATTGTATCTTGTGGGTACACCCGTGGGGTGGGACCTGGGTGAAAGGAGTGTGTGACCAATATACATTTCATGTTATGGGTGTCTAGTTTCTGGTGTTTGACACAATGACTTGAGACCGTCCTGCCCGAAACTGGTATGAATGCAGTGTGGAGCACTGAATGGCTGCGTGCTTGTCAGAATCCACATTCCATGTTGTGAGTGTCTGGATGGAGAAGAATGGCCTGAATGTACTGTGAGCCTGATTGGCTGCCTGCATGAATGCCCCTTTCAATGATTGGTTGCCTGAGTGTGACCCAGCAGAGTGAATGAGAGATCAAACAGTATATCCGGGGACCTCTCGCTGATGGAAATCGTTCAGAAGCTGAAGTTGAAACTTGATGCTTACCTTGAAGCCCAGCTGGAAGAAGAAGGTTTTGCTGCTGCTTTCCTTCGACGCAATCTGAAAGCTATTGTGTCTACAAGAACTGATCCAAGAGAGGACCTGGCTAGGAGACCTCTTCCCGAGCTACGAGGGACCATTGTGCACCAGCTAACCTTCACCAAGGCTCCCTGGAAGTCAGTCATCGAAAAGGCTGCCGACCGGAGGCGGGGACCACCGAGGAATCTGAAGCGAAGCACCCAGACTTTGCAGTCCATTAACGTCAATGACCAACATCGTCAACCGGAGCCGCAACTCTCCGTTGCCGAAGACCTTTGAATCAAGGACTCCCTTGCTCATCCCCGTCGACCACTGAGTCCCACCAGAGAAAGTTAAGGTCGCAGACGAACTGAGGAGAATCTGCCGGTGGGTTTCCCGCCACCCGAAGTACACAAAGACGCAGACGAAGATCCCAAAGCCAGCCATGGTCGAGTCCCGATCACCGGCGCCAAACGCTGATGACCCGACGCCCTTGCTGGGCCTATGTTCTTCATTGACTCTTTGCGGCAAAAAACTATCGTCGAGGTGCACCGCACGCCTCATCTTCGCAGGACGACCACGACCGATCGTCGACGAGCACTGCCAGGACCGAAGCTGCTGCCTCGATGCCATTGTTCATCCTTTTCTTCGAGGGATCTCGACGATCCGTGGCTCCTGCCTTAAAGGGAGTTTGCTCAAGAAGGATACGTCGATGACCAGTCATTGAACTCTACTCAACCAGGTACATTGGGGTAGTAGAACATTTGTAGAAGGAAATAAGACTCTGCTGAACAATATATGGACTGGGCCTGCCAATATATCTTATTTACAGGTTGCCCAGGTGGGAGGCGGGGGGGGGGGAGGTCATCACACAGAACTGTGTCTAGGTAACAAGACCAGTATTCTGCCAATTGTTTAACCAACTTGTTTTCCTCCCAAGTGTATGGTTGATACTTTTTGCTATTGATTTGTATGTCATTTGAAACTGTCAGCAGTTAGTGCATTTTAAAGGAGTCCAAGAGTAATTGTGGTACCACATAGAAATTGTACATTTATCATTATAGTATTGCCTGAGCACAAAGTGTGTTATTGTCTGTGTCTATAACTTGAACATTATTTATACAAAATAACTGTGTTATCAATAACATAGTGTGTGGACATTCCTTTGTGGGGGCTTGAGGACTACTCTGTACTTAAGAACCAGCCTGCATCACCTAGTGAGAGCTTAAGCCTTGATTGCTCGTCCATGTTTACCAAATAGAGAATGTTGGCTGGGGTACTCTGTGCTTCTACTCTGCCATATAGAGGGCAGAAGTACAGATAACCCCCTCCAGTCTTTACAATGAGGCACTTCTGTTATGTGCTCAGCTGAAAGCAGTACATCTGGAATGAGCGATTATCAGACCAAATTGGTTTGCTCGTTCGACTTGTTGCATCAAGTTTTTATTGTGTTAGAAGGCCAGAAGGAGACAGAGCAATCGATAGCTTGCCTGCAATAATGGTTGTCGGATTGGAGCTAGACACTGTAGAAGGGGGGTGGTAGTGTTGGAAGGCAGTGCAGCACTCAGAGGGGGAAGAGAGGGCTGATCCAGTTTAGCTTGAATGAAAGCTGAAAAAGACCTTCAACTGCCATCCCCGAAACCGGAAGAAAGAAGTTGTTTCTTGAGTTCCCTGTAGCACTACCTGGGTCCGGTCGAACCTTGTCTGAAGAGCAGGTTAGCGTATGTGAATAGATGAATAGGAGAGAAGGGGGCATGGCATGAATATGAGGTTTAGCTCACTAAGATCAGAGGGTGCAAAATACACTGAAAAGCATAGGAGGTTCATGGAGGTGATATGAGAATACGTGTATTTTAATCCTGGTGACCTTCTGACCTCTTGCTTTAAGAATAATGACTCACAGTGTGAAGATTATATATTTTTAAAAAAATGTATTTACCAGTGGCTTCTCATTGTGACTTTAACCTTATCTGATCTCTGAAAGCTTCTCAAGGGTAAAAGCCAAAATTCAGTTCTATGTCATTTCATCACCAGTCATTTTTACGACTGGTATTTTTACGAATACATTTTGCCAAAATAAGTCATCAAAATGTTTTCCCTCCCAAACCCCCTCACTTATTTTTAACTATTACTGACACCCCCAGTCCCTTATCTGCCCTTTCCCACCGCCCCCAAAATTTCAATGAATTATTTTGGCAAAGTGTACTCGTAAAAAAATAAAAAACTGTCATAAAAACGACCGTCGGTGAAACGACGGTATACCCAAAATTCTTCTAATCCACTTATCAAAAAAGAGAGAAATTTAGTTGGTGATCAATTGTTCTAACCACTCCCATCTCAATGCAAGCTATGTATCTAATGTACCAAGAACTTGCCCTCACACCAACCCCTTTAAGCAGGGCTCTTAATCCGTCTTTAAGTATTAGCACACTGAGTATGTTATTTGTGAGCAATGACATTCACGTTTTCTTTTCCAGCCACTCGACCAGGATGGTTTCAAGAATTATGAATTGGTATTTTTAAAATATTTATTTAAACAGTTTGGTTCAACTTAGAGGTTCTTAATATTACCATTCACTACAAAAGGAATGCAAGCATTCATTAGTGCTTTGATGTTCTTCCCAATTATGTGATAACCATTCTTGCACCGTATATATATCTTAAGGAAGGCCTGGTATCAAACAGTAAGACAGACACAAGTGATCACAGTTCAAGGGTGTTTATTGAACTTCAATTGGGTTTGAAAAACGCCTATCTAATCCTAAATCTAAAGATGGGAGCAAGCTACAACCATCAAATTAATAATAACGCAGTCCTAATCGAGTGTCAAAATAAAAGGGCCTATACTAATAAACCTAGTTCCAATCCTTATTTCTAAATACAAATAGTGTGGGAAACAATGTTATGCAAAAGAAGTGTTCAAGAAATGATATGTCACGATAGTCAAGCTGTTGGCTTCCCTTCCCCACGATTTCAGCATGGGACAAGGCGACACACTCCAGCTTAGTACACTCTCTGGCTATTCTAGCACGAGGATGCAGTTCAAAACCTCAATATCAGGGCCTTCTGTGTCGGTCTCTTTGCCATTCAAAGTCTCTTATTCCAGAGGGCCTGATGCAACCCCGACAAACATTAAAGTTCCTTTCTTCTTAGGATTTCACTTTTACAACTTCTCGGGTGATTTACTGTTCCTCCCAACCCCCTCTACAGCCCCCCTCCCCCGGGTCCTCCTGCGCCGGGCTCAGGCCCACTTTAACACAAACCCTTCAATTGGTCTCCCTCCACCGTGCTCAGACCAAATTCATCTACTTTTCCAAACTTTCTCCACTTCATCAAAATCGAAGACCTACGCATGTATTCTGTGCACCCCAAATAGAACTATATCATTTTTTATTTGGGTATCGCCCACCAGGTCCTGGGAGGGCTTTCTTGGATGATTTAGAGTTGCTCTTAGTAGATACAGGTAGTAAGTACAAAGAGATGCTCTGCCCGGGCGACTTTAATATCTGGGCAGAGGATATGACCATCATGGATGTAAAGGAATTGAGGGGGATCCTGGAAGCTCATGAGATGGAATTACTGGTAACTTTTTCCTTACATTGCCAGGGTCACTGCCTCGATGTACTGATTTATAGAGAGGTCATTATACGTTTTGTAGACACTGTCCTTGTATCATGGACAGACCATTATGCTAGAGTATTTGAAATGGTACTGCCTGAGAAAATACTGGAGGTGCATGATGATTGTATAACTGGTCAGTTCCGTAAGCCGAAAGACTAAAGATTTTAGGGGATCAATTAAAGCAAGCCTTGGCCCAAATCGATAATGCCTTGTCATGCGAAGAGTTTTTTAACAAAGGCACAGGGATCATGAACAGGCTGTGTAAAGAACACGCTCCTTTTCGACAAAATAGAGCTAGGAAGGTGGCAAGCTCTTGGTTTTCGCAAGACCTTTCCAAAAAAAAGAAGATAGTTGAGATCACTGGAAAGAATATGGAGGAAAAGCCGCACAGAGACTAACTTAGAGCTGGTTAAGAGTACCCAAAGAGAATATATAAAGGCTATTGTTTAGGCTAAATCTAAATTCACGATAGGGAAAATTGAGAAAGCAATTGATGGGCCCCGTGAATTATACGCAGTGATCTCGCATTTAGCAGACCTTAGGTGTGCATCTGCCAGGCCCGAAACCTCACAAACACAGGTGGATGGATGCCTTTAACAATCATTTTGTGAATAAAATAGAGCTTATTCGGGTAAAGATTGTTCAAGCCATATCGATAGACCCTCAGGAACATCTGGAGGTTAACAGTCCAGAGGTCGAGGTGGCTCAGACACTATCTGCGTTGACTAAGGAATATTTGGAGGAGGTTGAGGCTATTAATCCAGATAAAGTGGTAGGTCAGAACCCTTTTATATTTATGGATTTGCAGAGTAGAGGGATTTGCTCTCTAATTTGAAGGCCACGAACGATGTGCTTTTTGCTATTCCTTCTTCAGTGGCCAAATGAATAGCTACGGATATTGCCCCTTTTAACACAAAGTTTGTGAACAAATCCTTAACATCAGTTATAGTACCAGAAACTTTGAAGAAAGCTGTGGTTACCCCACTGCTAAAAAAAAAGCTAATTTAGACCCTAAGGATCTCCAGAATTATAGACCAGTGGCAGGATTACCATGGCCGGCAAGGATCCTGGAGAAAATTGTGACCGCTCAGCTGCAGGAACACGTGGAATGGGAGATTCTATTGGATCCTCTACAATCTGGATTCTGACCAGGGTTTGGGACGGAGACTGCGCTTTTGACTGTATGGGATGATCTATTGGAAATGGCAGATCAGGGAGACATGTCTTTGTTGTTCATGTTGGACCAATGTGCCGCATTCAACACGGTAGACCATGGGATATTGCTAAAACGGTTGTGGGGAGGGTATTGGAACAGGCCCTTCAGTGGTTTGAGTCATTCTTAATCAGAAGGGAACAAAGGGTCCAACTTGGAGATTTTCTATCAGATTCCTTTTTGCTAATGTGTGGGGTCCCACGGAGTTCTTTACTTTCTCCTCTGCTGTTTAACTTATATGTTAAACCCCTTATGGACATCCTGAGGAAGTACTGCATTAAGTTTCATTCGTATGCAGATGATACTCTGGTGTTCCGGAAAGTTGAAAGATCAGAGGAGACCTTTGAGCTAGTGGAACAGTGTCTACAAGAGGGGCAGGCCTGGATGTGTGCCAACCAGCTACTACTGAATGGCAATGAGAATAAGACTGAGGTGTCACTATATGTATCAAAATACCATCTGCAACATACTGAGCAGGTATTTTCACCATGCTTCCTTGGTGCAAAGTTGAATATTGTCCAAGAAAATCAAAAACTTGGGTTGTGTGTGGGAAGATAACATGGGAAGTGGAGCGCAGGTTAGCACAAAGGTGCAGTCAACGTTTTATACCTTGCGTATGAAACAAATTATGCTATTTATAGCGAATGAGGACAGGGCAATGGTGGTGGGGACACGTGTTAATTTGTGATTGGATTATGGCAATGCTCTGCTGTCAGGAATACCAGCATTCCAGTTGCAAAGATCGCAAGTGGCCCAAAATGCTGCAATGCAGCTGGTGTTTAGTGTAACAAAATCTGCCCCCATTTCCAACCTAAGAAGATGCCTACATTGGCTGGCAGTGAGACAGCGAATTGATTTTAAAATCCTCTGCTTGGTCTTTAAATGTGTGAACAAAGCAGCTCCAAGGTACCTATCGGACAAAATCAGGAGCTATATTACAAGCCGGCAGCTGCGGTCAGGTGATAAGAATCTGCTTCAGGTAACGCGGTCCAAATATGTGAGTAAAAGGGAACGAAGATTTGGGGTCTATGGACCAAGACTTTGGAATAAGCTCCCTGGATTTATTCAAGAGATTAAAACGCTCACTGCATTCTGTAAGGCAGTGAAGACCTACCTGTTCTGCTAGATACTGCAGAGGGTTAGGACTGGTGCATGTAATGAATTAACAAATTGGATAAGAGCAGCTTTTCATTGTGTATTGTGGACTTAAATCGAAGTGATCAAAATGTGAAAACTGTATGACACTGGGTTTAAAATCTGACACACAGCTATCAAAATAATTGTATACGCCATATAAATGTTCACTCCAAGATGGCAACCAAGTTTACTAGGTAGCACTGAATGTTCTGTGTGAGTTAATGTGATGGAGGGACTAAATAATCACATTTTTGTATCTAATGTGTTAGCTGAGGAAGCCTGTGTGGGTGAAACACCTCAGTTCTGTCTGTCAGTCTATTACGTATGTAATAAAGAGAAAATGGAGTGGAGAAACACAGAGTGATGGCTAATTGTTTTGAAAGTGTTAGTGAATTAGCCCTGACGAGTGCAGTGCCAAGTAGGGGCTTCCATACGGAGTGTGGCAAAATAAATGTTTTATGTTATCTCATTGTCTTGTGCAGTTTGGACTGGACACTGTTTCAAGAAAACACGAGGGAGAGTCCTGTCTATGGAGTCAAAGCTAATTGCAATTTGATTATATGCAAAAGAAATTTGAGGTGTATCTGATCCTCTATTGTAGCCTTCTTTATGCATATCCAAAGGATAGGTGTACAAACAAAGGAGTTTTAATACACATGCACTCGTGTAAAGTAAATTAAACCTGAGAGTGGTTTTTATTTTCTCTCCTCAGTCATTAAACCACTTTTTTAAAAAAAGGAAACAAAAATTGGATTTGTCAATTCCAATATGAAAGACAAAAATTGCATTTATACATTGATACAATTGTTCCGCATATTCAAAAACATGAAGCATGGAGACTTTTGCGGCATGCATAAAACAGAACCTGATTGAATGGATACATGACTATGCCGTATGCTGACATTCTTTGAGAAGGACCCATGTACAGGCAGATTTTTCTTGTATTTAGTACATTACTTGTTCTTCTCATAATTCACCTAATATCAACACCAGCTAAGTTACACATTTACCTCAAACGGATAGAAACAACATAAACAATTATTGCTCTAAACACAAGACCTTGGATAGGTCTGACAAAAGCCAGGCTAGAGGGTGACCAAAGTGGATCGACGTCCCTGACATAAATCGAACCCAAGATTGTAAAGGGGGAGGGGGGACCTAACAACAGAAGGTGGAAGGGTCCCGGGACGTTTCGGCTAAACAGTGGGTCACAGCCTTCTTCATGGAGCCAAGGTATGAGATCCCCTGTGAAAGATGAAGGGGAACTATGGTTAATACACCATATGTGATGTCAGGGTGCAGTGTATAATACAATCAAATATTCCAAAGATACGATACTAAAGGACAAACAAATTACAAAGGCTCTGGTAAACTCATATTATTGGTCAAGAACTGACCTTACACAGGACTGGAACCTGGGTGCTAGCCAGATGGCTGACTTTAAAGAATTCCGACGGAAAACATTCATGGAAGTAAGTTGAAAGCTTCTCACAACATGTAGCTGGAAGAAACAGGAAAGTGCAGTAAGGCACAAGTGGGTAAATGTTATGTGGAAAATAGGTGAAAGCCAATTGTGTAACACATCAGGGAATGCAGGAGCTGGTTACCTTAGTATGAGAGCTGTTTTCCCAACAGGTAGGTGACTTGAGGTTACAAATGGAAATGAAAAGTGGGCTGAAATGGCCAGTGTAAGACCGGAATAACTCGAGTCTATATATATAAATATATTATATAAGATCACACATATACGCTTTATGTAAATCTAACCCCTTCAAGGTACTCTCTATAACTCTTGTTCTTCAAATGCGGTTCGTAGGGGAATCGATGGTTTGTTTTCACTGAGAAAATGACTGTCAGTGGATGCACTGATGGAGATGGTGTCACCAAAACTAGAGAACTAGAGAAGGCACACAGTTGGTGATGGTAAGTGGTTCCCAAAATGTTAGGACTGCACCCTAAGAAGGCCGTCTAGAAGGTGAAAGGGGAGCATCCCGGGTCGAAAACCACAAGACAAAATTGAAATAATTATTTGTCATGCTTGGGGAGAATTTATAAGACTAGTTTAGTTTTATGAGCCATTTATATGGCCAGGAATTTATGTGGCAAAAATGTCTCGATACCTACCACACTTCCTAAAGCAAAACAAAATAGTGAAACATTGTGTGTAGCATCTGATTGGCACCAGAGCAGCTATATCTACAGCTGAAACAGTCCTGGCAGAGACATGAAACTCTTAAGCCACACCTAACCAGATTGCAAACTATTTAGGAGCACACATGCCTAGGGCTTGAATGTATTTGTGAAGAATTGACTTCTGTCCTGCAGGAGTACAAGGATGACTAGAGGCTAAAGTGCCTGCTCAGCACTCACAGTTTTACAAAGCAAGAGCCAACACAATCATAAAGGTAAGTGTGAGAAACCGGAGGGTATTCTCCCAAGCAGATCAGGGGAATCCCTTATTCAGGTGACCAGAGTAGAACTAGCCCTCTCAGACCCCAACCCTAGGGGTAGACGAGCGAGGGAGGATCACCTGGATAAGGGAACTCTGGGTTATGCTCATGGGGAATGCCCCATGGCAGGTGTGGTATTATATCGGGGAAGAAGGTGGGGAAAACGAAGTCCCTGAAGCTTTTGTAGGCTGTTCCAGATCTACCCCCCTCCTCCCAATGAATCTCCCTTATCCAAATCCAACAAACCCTCTGCCTATGGTAAGCTCTTTAGGAACCCAAACCCCAATACCGTGGGAAACTACATCTCTTAGGATCCCTGTTTTTCTGTTGCATACCCGGATACGCCCAGTCATTCTTCTCCCTGTCTCTATGATTATTTTTTCACAAATTATCAGTCTGCTTTAACCAAACACCGTCCCACCTATTCATCTCACCTTTTTTAATTAATCAAAACCCCAAGGACAAAGAATATCATTTCTTGCAACACCTTGTCCCCATCCTATCGTGTAGAACCCTTAGAAACTCTACCAACCTTTCCAACAACCTTTCCAACGCGAACACTTTCACACACCATGAAAGACAGCGGACTAACACCAAAACCGTTTACCTGACATGTCCCAACACAAGGGTCAGGCAGAGTCAGGCAATTGACCAGAACCACACACCAACAAGTCGCAGCTGCAGGAGCAGCTAGACCTCTGATCCTCTTCGACGCTCGCTATACAATCAGCTGTTATTGAAGTGAGCTATCCTGACTGTGAGGCCGTGGCCCCAACCTGCTTTGGTTACTACTACCACCACCACCACCTTACCCCTTGTGGCACCCCACGTGGGTCTATGCAGCAGACCCTTTCATCAGGAACCCTAAGACGGCCGCTGCAACACTGAATGCTTTTTGTGTTCATTTGGTTGCCTAGCAACCTTTAGCTGATGCCCTTGTAGGCCTGTGGAGGAACTGGAAGGCGGAAGCCAGCCCCGCGCCCAAGGCTCATAGCCTAATGCCAAATCCTGTCTGGGCCTCATTCCCTATCCCCCATCCACCAGGACAGGAGCCCCGACCACCCACCAGCTGCAGGAGCAACTGAGCCTCTTCCTGACGAGTCGCAGCTGCAGGCGCTGCTAGACTTCTGATCATCTTCGACACTCGCTATACAATCGGCTGTTATTGAAGGTATTAAAGTGAGCTATCCTCACTTTGAGGTCGTGGCCCCAACCTAGGCCCATAGCCTAAGGCCAAATCCTGACTGGGCCGACCCCCGGCCGCAGGACGCCACACCCAGCTCTTCGCACGATCACCTGGCCCTCGACCTGCTCACCACAAACATTTCCATTACAGGGTATGCAAATTCCGAAACTGCTTCCCTAACCTATAAATGCCTCAACAACGCTGCCCCACAATACCTTGTTAAGAAATTCACCATGAAAAAATCTTCATGACCTACCAGATCTTCTAACTCCAATTGCCTGAGCGTACCCAGGTTTAAGTTGAAAAGAGCAGCGGGCAGCAGCTTCTCTGTCCTGGTGGCCCAACTGTGGAATTCCCTACCCACTACCTTAAGAGTTGACCAATCCTACTACAAATTTAGGAAAACACTAAACTCTGGCTCACTTCCAAAGACCCTCCACCCTGCTAGATATGTGTAATTATGCAATAGCTATACTATAATGTATCATGTTCTTGTCCGGTACTGTAAATAAGAAATCGCATATTCTTGCAATGTTATCATATTCTTTCCTGTACTGTATCTATGTCTCTGCTTATCCTTGTAATACACACAGAAACCCATAGGTAACTGTAATGTATTATAATGTATCATGTAATATATCATGTTCTTGTCCTGCACTGTAAATTAGAAAATGCATATTTTTGTAATGTTATCATGTCCTTTTCCTGTACTGTAACTAAGAAACTGCATATTCTTGTAATGCGCCCAGATACCTATGGGTGAGGGGTGCTTTATAAATAAATAAACAAACAAACCTGACTGCACTTTCCCTTCCCCATGGGAATAAAAGGTGGAGCACAAGAGCACATGACGAGCAAGGCAGACCACACAACGAGACAGCTACCCAAGCTGAGCAGTTCAAGAGGAAGAGAAAGGTGGCGAGAATCGAAAGTGCGACAAGGAGAGAAGCAACCTTGCCCTTTCCGTCACAGACCTGCGAAGCCTCAGTGGAAGGAATCGTAAGACCGCGAACAATAGCTAGCATGTGTTGCAGCATATGTCAACAATACACAGAGCATGCCTACACTGATAAGCAGGACAGATAGAGACGCATGGTACCGTCCTTGACTCCGGATACAAGAAAAGCCAAGCGGTTCATCACAGCCGGTGAGTCGAGGGGAGAACTGATAAGAAACCGAACTGTGTTGAACGAAAGTCGCTAAGTGGCAGAATAAGGAAAGTTCAAAGAGGGGTCCGGCACCACGTGGGTGCTCACTCAAGAGACTCTGGTTGACCCGTGTGTGTTGAAACCGGTACCAGAAGGCCCTAGGAGAGCTGCAAGGAAAAGGTCAAAGTGGTCATATAGGAGTCTAGCAAAACCCCCTTTACAGTCTCAAGTCTTTGAGCTGCACGGAATTGGAAAGCTAAGGAAGATGAATCCCACGTAGTAAGTTCAAGAGAATGAACTGAGTAATTGGCAAGAGTGAACCAGACGGAGGGATGCCGATAGAACGGAGCTAAGCCTGAAGTCCCAAGGAATAGTGTGTTGACAAGAGTGAACCCGACAGAGGGATGTCCACAGTGAACTGTTTAAAAAGACATTAAGACTTGAGTGCCACAGGTGACATTGTTGTGAGGAAAAGCCTTAGTGGACCCGACCGAGGGATGCTAACATTCGAGATGTGTCTGAGCCCGGAAGAGGTGGATCGAGGGGTGAAGAATTCTCACCCAACGTATATACAGAAAGGAACTTTTGTTTGTTATTTTGAATGTATCTAGCCCCAGAAGCAGGAGACTAAACCACCAACAGTCGTGATATTGCTAAGAACTTTGTGTAGATCTGAGACCGGAAGAGGGTGATCCAGGGGTGAAAAGTCAAAGGAACTTTTTGTTTGTTATTTTTTAACACATCGGGTCCCCAGAGGCAAGAGGCTTTTTGTAGAAAAGGGACTTAACCACTGATGGTCCTGATACCTGAGAATGGAACTGTCGTCTCGTGATGGGAAAGCTTGAGAGTGTGCTGTGCTCAGGAGTCCCGCCCTGTCCCGTGCTCAAAACGTGAAAGGGAGACTCCCGGCTACCACATCCTGACTTATCATTTGTGAACACTTCTTTCTTATGAACACTATCCCACACTCTTTTTGTACTTAGTTGTAAGGATTGGCAATAGTTTTTTTTTTTTTATAGGCCCTTTAATTTGACAAGACACCACTAGGACTGCCTTATTATTATTTGATGGTCGTAGCTTGCTCCAATCTTAAATTTAGGTTTGGATTAGGCGTTTTTCCAATCTGCTTATACATTTTAATAAACACCCTTGAACTGTGATCACTTGTGTCTGTAGTTACTGCTGCCAACATGAGTCCTTACATAAGACAGGCACAGTTAAGAAATGTACCTCCTTTGCCTTTTGTGGTAACGTAGACTGAGGGAAGGCTATACTCTCAAGAGAGGTGGATATGTGGTTCAGTAGCAACACAAACAGTGAAGTATAACAGTCCAAAGCGATAGAATGTCCAGTCAAGTTTCTATAAAAATATAGATTTTTTATTAGTACCCAGCAAGGGGGTGTGGCAGCCTTCCAGCCAATGACGAGGCTCAGAACGGGGGCATTACCAGGCAATAATCCTGCTGATCCAAGCCTCCTCAGGACTGGAGGCCACCATCTTCCCTGCCGGGAAACAAGGTAAGTGCTCCGCCCCGTCCTCCCTCACCTCCTGCCCCCACTTAGCTGCAGCTTTTTGTTGCTTTTCAGGAGGAGAAGCGCCTGGTATACTTCTGTCCCCGGTGCGTCCGCTCCCGAGCTGCACCGAGGCGCCGCCATGGAAAAGGAGAAGGGACGACGTGTAGTACCTTCTCCCTTTCCATGGCAGCGATATGGTTTACATTTTTTTGTGCTTCTTTTTCTTTTTTCAGTTGCAAAACAGAGCATCTCGCAATTGAAGAAATTGAAAAAAGTTGTTTTTAGAACCCTGGTCACAACGGGCCCGGGTACTAATAGCAAAAGGCCCCTTGCTGAGGGAGCATTTCTGTGTCCAGTAAAGCCCCTCGGCCTTCGTTAAAGCCCCCGCCTCACTGTTGGCTGCAAGTATGGGCCCGGGGCATTACTGGACGCTGCGATGTCCACCCGGCTCAGGGCTTATTGCTTAAATCAAACACACCATGTATAGTATTAACTAACTAGAAAATACTACAAAAAACCCTCCCTTGTAGAAGATATACAGTATTTGCAAAGATAGGAGATACACAACTTTGGATAATGAGTCAGGGGGCGAAAAGGCAATCAAATACCATGGCAGCCCTACAGATAAGGGGTGTATAGATTCTCCCTAAAAAAATTGGCAAATACTCCCAAAAATAAAAATTGGGAGTAAAATACTCCCCCAAATAAATAGGAAACTGATATGTAAAACCTTGTGTGCCTGCTTTCACTCACACAGCTGCATGGATGCGTTTGGTCCATTAGTGCACATAGTCCCACAGGAGGAAACTACTGTTATTACTACTTGATAGATAGCAGTAAACATGTATGTTTAAATGTGCATGAATAACTTGGTGCAAAAAAATAATTACTAAAACATTTTCATTTTCTAGTTAAACATGTTTACATGCTAATGAAAAAATACTGCCATTGGGAATTGGATGTACACTTTTACTCCCTACAAAATCATTTTAATCCCAACTTTTAAAAAATAGGGAGTAAAATACTCTCACTCCCAAATCTTATCTGGAGTACTGGACCACAGTGTTCAAAAAAGAATAAATTGTGAGTACAAAAGGGATAAAAGTGACCCAATCATTATCTAGGGTCCAGAAACGGATCAAAGGTGGCAGTTAGCAGTCAATAATATCTTTTTGCAGTTCTTGGTAGTCCAGCAACGCCTTATTGCACTTCTTGGCAGTGTGCATTGTAAGGGTGTTGAAGAAGGAAGCCGGCACAAAGGTAGCATGGCTTTGGTTATAGATTTTATTTATTGTACTGAAAACATAACTGTCCCTATCTCTAAGAGGGGTTTCCCTGCCTTGAAACTAATAAAAAAGGGTCTTTCCGAATATATCCGTCAAATTAAAGTTTCACTGTCCTGTGTCAAAATCCTACTCTAACCCTTGCACTACAACTAAAGGATAACTAACGGAAAGTTCCTTCTTCAGGAGAATGGCTCCCTTCTGCTTCTTGAACTGTGTCCAAAAGAGTGTTCTCTCACAGTAGAAAGGCAACAAGGTCAGGGGGAATGATTTGAATCTGCCGCGTTGGAGCACCTGCTTCCTCTGACGGCAGAGTTTGGCTCCGTGGCTGGGCTTGACACATTGCTCCTTTTTATACACTGTATCCAGTTCCTCCCATGCAGATTGCAAAAGTCCTTCATCTCTCGTAATGAGTGTTGGCACAGTCAATGATCTTCATGTCTCCTGTGCTCTTCCTTATCCCAGTACTTTTGACTTCCTCTCCTATGTTAAAACAATACAAAGTTTTGCTCTCATTGTAGTGGTTCTGGACCTTCGGGAATCGCAGGGAGTAATAACATTTAATGGTCTGTACTCCAGGGGATCATCCTCATCCCCAGAGGGGGAGAGTCCCTCCCCATGAGGTCTTCCCCCAATAAACCACCCCTAGGGGGACTATTTGGTTGCGTCTGCACATCCCTAGCCTCATGAGAAAGGACCCCCCAATGGGAAGAAGTGGTAACACCTTGTGAATCGTCACAGCGTGCAATTCGAAGATTGGGAGCATGCAAAAGGCAGCACTGAGGGGTTCTGGTGGTTCAAAGGGGTTGAACGGTTCTTGAAGCACGGGTCTAAGTAGTTGAAACGTGAAAAACACTAGGCTCCCAGATGTCTTGGCACTCTGGGTGCTGTGAGTCCTGTGATGAATCGGAGGTAATCATCCCAGAAACCCTGGCCTGGACCCCTTCTCATGTGGCCATGGAAAGGCAGCCACTACCTGAGCCTGACCTTGGGGGTGGTATGTGGTAGGATCACATTGGAGGTAATTCAGGTCAGGAAGAATGGGAGAACACACTGAATAATTTCCCTAATGGTCATACTGTTTAATGACTTGTTGTAGAATGGAACATTCTGAGGTTAAAATAACTAAGAACATTATGAACTTCAAGTCTCATAATGCTCTTAGTACTGAGACGAGGAAGAGGGATGCAGAGTTGCTAAACCGTAGTGAGCGGTATAGTTGTTACAACCCACACCTGACCGTGAGCCCTTCAGCTGTAGGTAAGTAGAGAGCAGTGTGAGCAGCAGAAGCAGCAGCAGGACGAAGTAGAGGCTGGGACTAGCACCTTTCCATTAGCGGGATGCTGCGCTGAGAAAGAGGCGAAGGTCGGTGACCCAGGCATATGCAGAGGACACCCAGCAGGAAGCGGTGTGGAGGCCGGCTGTCCCAAAGGAGAGATTAGGGTCTCTGTGTCCTGCATCGTGCTCTGATGAGAAGTTTCCGTGTGGAGCAACGGGTGCTCTATTGATAGTCAACGAGAGCAGAGGAAGGTGACGCAAAGCTGTCAAACATTGGTGAGGACCCGATGTGTGAAGAAGCAGCGAGTCCGCAGGAGCCGTCGGACATAGCAGTGAGTAGGACTGTTGGAGATGACTCTGGGGCGCTCCAACGTAGACAGCTGGGCAGAAGTACATCTTTTGAATATCGACCATTTAAACTAAAGGGGGCAGGAGGGTATTATAACCAGAATTGCCAAACTCAAGAGGGGGCAATAAATAAGCAAAGTGAATGTAACCCTTTAAAAGTGAGAGGTCAAATAAGAGAATACTATAACCCACATTGCCAAGAGGGGGCAATAACTGAGTGAAGCGAAAAGGGAGACGTCGAATGAAAGAATACTGTAATCCACATTACCAAAGCCAAAACGACACAATAAAAGAGCAAAAAGGATATGCCTGGCCTAAATAAATATCCACCTCCTTATAGAAAGGATCGGGGGGAGAGTGATAACCTGCATTGCCCAAGACAAACAGATCCATACAAGAAACATTGTCCTTTTGCACAGTATACATGTAAAAGAAGTTGTGAATCAATTGTGTTGAAAGTCAAGCGACTGAATCAAGAAGCAGTTGTTGATTTCTCTTTTCACATTGAGGATTTAAGTGTGGAAAGATTGGAACAAACATCACCACAGACCACAAATAGTGGTAGGAGTTTTTATCCTGGCAGGCGAGTCCACCAAGAATGGGACAATTAGAGGTTAATCCTGGCAGGCGAGTGGACCAGGAAGAAGGTGATTTCAAGTACTGCAAAGTGGTAGAAGGTTGTGGTGGAAAGGAAGTGGCAATTCCACTAATGTGTTTTGATGAACTGTTAGATGGACCATCCTGACAAAACAACGTAAATGAAGAAGAAATGTGATATGATAAAAAGTGATTTGCTTTCAGAGTGGAGAATATTTACATTGACATTTGGTTTGACATATAAAGAGAGAAACCTTTTTGGTTTTCCAAGCAGCGATTGTGGAAGCTGTGATAATTGTTTTCAAGAACAAATCTCTTGTTGGAACTGAATTAGTAAACTTAGCCAAGACAAAGGACACTTTGGAACTGTGCGTTTTACCTGGCCAATGAAATTGTACTTTGTTTGAAAACACCCTGTATTGATCCAGGGGATAGGGATCCAACCCTGATCACAAGGATCCTTTTTTATTGTGTTTCTGAATTTCTATGTTTTTGTATGAAGCTCACATTGCAACGACATTTCTTGTATGTTTTGTTGTGTGTATATTAGTATGAGGGACAGCTACTTTTTGGACATTAGGTCACGTTCTTTTAGCCTTAGTTTGTTAGGTAGAGAAATCCTTTTTAGGCTAGGGAAAGATAAGCGCTCATCTCACTTTTTTATTTAATAAAATGGCTTCCCATGAGAACTCTTTCTACTGGTCCATCTCACATTTCTGACCCCTCACAGCCCCAATACAGGCAGAGTCCTTTTCTCGTTCTCCCAAACGCAGGCGGGGCTGGCACACAACTGAGGGGCCCTTCAATATGGCGTGTTCCTTGGTACCACTGTGGCTGGCAGAGAGACAGGTCTTACTCCAGCAGCAGGTTCACCCCGAATTGTCCCAGGGGATAGTTGGGGGCAGAGCTCACCTCTGCCTTGGACAATCTGATTTCACCTCACACAGGTGGATTCTGGAAAGGACTGCTCTCCAGCAGGGTCCAAACAGTCTTCTTCATAGGTTGGAGTCCAAAGGATGATTCAAAGATGATTCCAAGAAGTGGTGTGAGACCCCTTCTTTTAAAGGTAAAAGCCCACAGGTGATTCGACTAAAGCTAGTCTGCCTTATTGGTCCAATCCCTGCTCTTAAAATTAGCGGACTTTTGCTGTTGCACCCAAAAAGTGCTTTGCTCTCAAGGAAGTGGACCGGACAGGAAGGACAGAGAGAGGTAGAGAGAAACAAGATGGTGGAAGACTTCACTCTACTGTACAGAGATCTCCTGTCTACACTACCCCCCCCCCTCCTTTCTCACTAGGATCAAAGGCCTTTAGAAATGTAGCACCACTGGTGTGAGGCTACTGTGAAGATTCCTACGGATCCCTCACTGAAACCCTGCCTAAAGTCTCCTACCAGGTGACCAGGGAAAGGCAGATGCTGCCTGATCCTGACCCTGGGGGTGGTGTAATGCAGGAGGATCACCTGGGAGGAGACGGGCCTAGGGTGGTGAGGAGATCCCATGGAATGAGACACAGTATTTGTCCTCTGAAAGAAAGTTCCTTGCTGTATTGCCAAAACAGTTGGTGGCATATTGTTATTTTAATTTCCCTGACCCACATATAAGATCTGTGACCCAGGGTACAAGTTATGTTAAATCTGAGCAAGACTTATTAACAGAGAAAAAAGTATCTCAAGACAAATGCCCTCTTTCTCCCAAAGGTATAATGTAATAGTATCTAGAGAACACGCCTGAAAACCAATGTCTTCCTCTATAACAAGTAATCCTAACAGTTTATCCTTTAATAATGTTAAGGGAAATAAATCTACCCTTACAATTAACTTGAATGTTATAAGCACTAACCTTGTTGAAAGGGACTACATGTCCCGAAATCCAATGAGTACTGGGACGAGGAAGAGGGTTGAAGAGGCATGCAGTTGCAGCAGTCAGGCAATTGAGCCTAACAGCCCCACCTGAAGGAACCTCAGAGGCATAGAAGGACCCCTCAGGTGCAGGAAATTAGAAGGTGAGAAGGGAGCTGGAACTTTGACTGGAATGCAAGCCATAACAGTAGTAGCAGAAGGAAGAAGGCAGAAGGCTGGCAAACCAAGCCGATTTGGGCGAACAGGAGGGATGCCGGAATGTGAAAACTGCAGATTTTACCTGCGTGTTCTAAGAGGGTCCTGTTCCCCCAAAACTGAAGTGCAGAGGCTGTACAGGGGAAGGCGTGCAGGAGAGCTGTCTTTCCCCATGTGAGCCTGAGTGCCATGTACTGAAGGTGCTGGAGACTGAAGCAAGGAGCAGTTACCAAGCCGTGGCTCTCCGGAGAAAGAGGGGCTCCAGAAACGTGTGGCCAGACCAGAGACTCTTTCACAGAGGAAGGGTGTGGGTCCTTGAGCCGGCAGAAGTAGCAGAAGTTGTGGTAGAGGTCGTAGAAGCAGTGCGTCCCGCAGAGCAAGTGTTGAAGAAGCCAGTGAGTGAAGCTCATTGTTTTAATACCTTGCACGAGCATTACTGGCAACAGTATCCAATTCCTCGTTCACTTGCGTATAAGTAAAACAAGTGGAAGTTGTTAATTGAGCTTGTACTACTTGAATAATGGGAAATGTAGCACTCGCCTGCAAATGAATGTCTTTTTACTTGCATAGAAACTAAATACTGCTTACAACCATTGTTCACTATTCAAAGAACTGTTACTATCTGAAGGAGTGATCGCGTGTCACCAATTAAGGAAGATATTCAGAGGTATTCTTCCTTTCCTCTCCTTCCCCCAGAAGCTCACTGTCTCTAGAGTGGACTACTGCAACAACGTCTTTCTAAATCTGCTTGCTTCTACTCTCCGCCCTCTGCAACTCATCCAGAACAGGACCGCAAGACTTGTCCTTGGCCTCAAGCCCTGGGATCGTATCTCTCCAGCCCTGAAATCTCTTCATTGGCTCCCAGTGGCTGCAAGGATCGAATTCAAGACCCTTTGCATTGTCCACAAGGCTTTCTGGGTCCTGGGTCCACAATACCTTCAACTCTCCCTCCGTAAATACCTTCCTACTTGAGCTCTTCGCTCCAGATCTGTCTTCGGCTGGGGTCTCCCTCTGGAACAGCCTCCCTGCCTCTCTTGAACTTGAGGACAACCATCTTTGGTTCCGGAAGCATCTCAAGATGAGTCCGAAATCCCCATCCTCAAAAACATAAAAATACTGGGAGTCCACCTTGAAACCGATTTGGCTATGACAAGACAGATTAATGCCCTGCCTTCCTCAACAGCCTACACTGCAAGACTCGTCTCACTTAGCAGGCAATTCCTCTCTCCAAGCAGTTGCCTTACTTTGGCCCATGCTTTGATTCTCTCCATACTGGATTATTGAAATGCCCTTTTCATGGGCACAACTTCCTCCAATTTCTCCAGCTGCTCCAAATAAAGCACTATGTGCTGCCCTTGGATTAAAACGCTCAGACCGCCTCTCAGCCATTAGACGCAAATCTAACTGGCTCCCCGTCAAAGCACTTAATGCTTTCAAAACACTGGCTATCGCTCACAGGTGCATTCACTAAGAAGCCCCCTACTACCTAAAAAGCTGCATTAGCAACATTTTCCCAGTACAAACACTTAGGTCGAGCACCAGCACGCTCCTGACTGCTCCTTTCTTGAAGTGCAAAAGATCTGGTGGTGTCGGCTTCTGTGTCACAGCCCCACACTCTGGAACTCCCTACCCCCTCACATCCGTAACGAGCACTCACTTACAACCTTGAAGAAACTCTCTGATAAATATGAGTAACAAATGTTGTCATTCCATGCCTTGGCTGTTTTTCATGTCATGTATTCTATCTGCTCCAGTACAAAATGCTATGATACCCTTGGGCATTACACAAATAAATAAATAATGAACTTTAAAACTCTGAATATAACATCAAGGAGTGGTCGTGTGTGCCTAATTGTGATTTCTGAAGGCAGCATTCTATTCTTTACTTTAACAAGGCATACCTTTCACGAACAAGACGTTGGTGCATATATTACTGAAGCAGAGAACAAGCATTGTCCAAGACCAGAGTCTCCCCATATAACAGCAATACCAGCCTTTCTTGAAGTTGAAGAGCAATCTCATCTGTACTGTGAAGTTACTAACAGTTAATTGGCCTAAGATACAAGTGTGCAATCATAACTTGAAGCTAAGAGAGTGGCACCAAGCCTTCTGGGTAATTACTTGGGCTGATAGCTGGCAGAAAGGTACAGGTAAAGCTGGCGAATGGAAACTGACTGCTTGTAAAGACTATTTTGAAGAAGACACAACTTGCAGAGCCAAAGACTGTGGAAGACCGTCTTAAAGGCAAACCCGGGTTGTTACTGTGTTAGACATCCAAGAGAGGCAATGAGGCTGCCCCTTTTGAAAGGGGATATTCAGAGGAAGAGTCCCTTGCTTACCAGAGGGTGTAAAGACCTTCCAGAATATTGCGGCATGAAATATTTGGTGCATGGAAATTGCACATTTTGCAGCACAAAAATGCATATATTGCAGCCAATTAATTAGGCAAAAATACTGCAATAAATGCAATTTCGTGCTGCAAAACTCGATTTTTTTTATGCTGCCAAATATTTCATGCTGCAATATCCTGGTGTTGAAGTACTTTAAAGTATATCTTGTCGAAGCCTGACCAAAAGACCAAATCACTGTAGTTTTGGTAGTAGTCCAAAGTACTGAAGCGGTGGTGGTATATCCAGTTGTCAGTAGATGGAACATTGCAGTAGTCTAAACAAGGTGGAGTACTGCGAGACAAAGGTTGCTGTTCTCATGGTAAATCAAGTAGAAGTGTGGTTGTTGAAGTGGAAGAAGCAGCACTGAGAGGTCGTCCTGACAAATATACCATTGTGAATGCTAAAGACTGTAACTAAAGAATTCCTAACTGTTGAACAAGAACTATATATAACCAACCGTGTGGATATTTTCTTTTGAACTGTGGCAAATCTTCTTGAAGAGGTGATAAATGCATCATGGCCAGGATTACCATTGGTGCTATTTTTCTGGAAGTAGGAAGTGGATCTTTCACACATGAGAAGAGATTTGTTGTCAGTGGAACTTTTATTAATTAACTTTTATTCAGACTTTTCAAGAACTGATTAAAGACATTCCTTTCTTTTATTGAACATTTGCAGAAGTGACTTTGGATCCTGGGGAGGGGAATTACCCAGGACATTAGCAGGACATTTAGAAACTGATTCTTTTACATCCCATGTGGTATTGCCATATCTTTTCTTTGTAAATGTTAGTGTGTTACCTTAGCTTTGGCTAGGCAAGGAATCCCTTAGCAGAGTAGGAATAGTGAGGCACTTTTGAATATTTTAGAATAACATGGAATATTTTGATAAATCATCAAACAGTTGTCCGCCTCGCATTACTGACCCCTCACACTACTCCCTCTGAATGGGTGTAACTTTTATCATGGGAATCCCTCTTAGAAATACCCTGGCACCCATTGTCCCTGTCACTCCCATCCCTTGTCTCACTCTTGTGACTTTATCACACTACCCAAAAAATATCCTCTTCATTTCTTGCTAAAACAACTTTCCTGAAAATGGAATTTAAAAACACATCAGATAAGACCTCTATTTAAGGATTCATGCTGAGGGAAATACAATCCAATCAAGTTAAATCATCTGAAGAAACAATTCCAACCACTGTTTCTTGGCCAAATAAATGGGGGGTGTGGTGAATGGGTGGGCCAAAAATTGGTGGCAAAAAACCCTGGCAATGGAATGACATTGAGCCCTCGAGATATCCACGTTATGGAACCCAACCCAGCCTTATCAGAGCCAAGTAGCGCTCCAACATCTGTCTAGAGGGAATCGTCGGTCTGAGGTGCTCGCCTTGAGTGCCAGGCACACACACCACCTGAGGGAACAGAAAACGGGGGAATCTGAAACCTTCCAGGTGTTGGGTCTACAAAAGCTAGGTTTGACTGAACAGACGGGGGATCAAGTAACACGAGTCCTGTTAAACCCCTGTTAGTGCCCCTAGTCCCTGTGGTTAAACCCCCTACTGGTCAATTAACCTGCTCTAGTGGAGATCTCGACATGAGGGAGGAGTCTCAGAAAGAGCCTTGTGGGAAAACACTGGCGGATTTGGCAGATGCCTCTATGATGATCGGAAATCATCTGTCACAATTTGTCCTGCAAGCTAACTTGGCTAAAGAGCTGAATAAGTTGGGTAACTGGCAGTTGATGAAAGGTTGTATTATTACTAATCTGACTCAATCCAATAACTTAAGGACTTTTGTGTTGTGTCAAGCTGGCGGAAGACAAAGGTTGTAATGTTAACCTAGGGCCAATGGATATTGCCTGTCAAACTGCCTCTGTTGCAGAGGTTGGTAATTCCTTGGCTGATGTGAATGCTGTTAATAGATCAGAGGCTATTGTCTGCACCCAAGATCAGGGTTCTATGTGATATTACTGCATTTTAAAGACTGATCTCTCGCTCGCTCGCTCTCACGCTCGCTCACTCTCACGCTCTCTCGCTCTCTCCCCCATTGATTCTTCCTGTGATTGTGGCTGCAGATTGGATCAGAGCATCGCCCCACCTCTAGCTCTTTTTGTTCCAAATAGAAAATCGGTACCAGTACCAACTGCGTTAATAAAGTCCAAATGCAAGATTTCCCATGTGAATGTTAGGAAACTGATTCCCGATGAAAGAAATATCATTACTGATGTCGAGAGACCGATAAGGAATGAACCCAGAGAGCCCCTTAGGAACAAGGTACTACTGTGGTCGCAACAGAGGATAGGGCCTGGCATTATTAGACTATCTGACTTGAAGGTCTTGCAGAGGAGTCATGTGAAGGAATGGTGCTCTCAAGATAATAGCGACAGCATAGTTGTTGGCTGTGGAAAAAGTAACACCCCAAACTTCCTTAGCATTTGTAAATAAATGTCAGATAAACCATTGAGTTTTAAATTAGTAGTGGAATTTTTATGAGTTTGAAAGGTATACTTGCTTTATTTTATTTTTTAATGATTTTGGCTTAGCCTATCTGGTTTCATGAGTGTCTTTTCTTGCATTTTTCTTTGTTTTTCTTATTTATGTAACTTCTATGTTTTTCATGTGAGCACTCTGATGCCTTTGGGTTTGTGGCGTTATACAAATAAACAATACAATCTTGTGCACTAGAAAAATATCCAGACACATTATGGGATGTGGTTGTATAAGTAGCAGAAAATATTCCGGAAGTGGAGTTGCGAGAAGGTTTTATTACCCGATTAATTATGAAAGGAGGCTTCCTGTCAATCCCTCCAGCCAGGACTAGATGCATCAGATTGCGTTGGAAGATGCATGGGGTCTAGTGCAATAATCGGGCGTTTCGTGTGGCTATCAGGTCAATGTATTCTCTGCCTGTTCTCAGGAGCTGCTGAACCCCACAGTCACTCTGAGGGGTAGCGCTCTCAAGCTAGCTTAAACCAGCTGAGTCCGAAACACCCTTAAGGGAAAGGGGAAGTGGATAAAATAACAAACGGATCAGATTCCTGGCCTTGACTCTGAAGGATATCTGCATTGGGATGAGAAAAAAGAACACGTTATAATATACTTTAAGACTTTTCTCACCCACTCTCTACTCTCTCCTGTTATTTCTCACTGTACCTGAATTCCCTCCTCTTCTGCTAAGAGGGTGATTATTAGAAGAGTCTTCTTGGATAGACGTTCGGTTCCTAAAAGAGGGTTTCCTTGAATTCACTCTTTAATCTGAAGCTAGGCTCCCTCCAAATGTTCATAGAGTGAAAATATGTTACATAATTTAAAGAGTATTTACAAGACAGTTCACTTTCTGCTCAAACACTTCCGAATATGCAGAGGATATTCAATTTTGGGAATGGGAACTTGGCTTATAATCTTTTGGCTGTGGACTTTCTTTCCTGAACCATTTGAACCATTAGTGCAAGTCTTGCTCCTTTATTTAATGACCAACACTGTACTCTCAACAATGTTCAATTTAAAATCTGAAAGTATTTTCTTCCTTTTGTTCAGCTATCTGTGCTCTTAAAAGAGGTCAAAAACAAAACAATAGAAAAAGAAAAGAAAAGCGTTGACCTGTGCAGTGCTAATAGGCACCAATAAAGGGCCTACCAACCCGTATAAATTATTTAAATTAATCTGTCGCAGCGCAGACCACGCTTATCTGTCTCTTCCTCTATCAGTACGCAGAGCAATCCTTCCTGCTCTGGTGCCTGTCCCCACACGAACTGTGTAGGGGAACCTTTTCTAATGAACGAAACGCTGAGACAAGCGAGGATCCTACGATGCTGGTGAGCTGCCTTTAATTTGCGTGCTCTCCTCAGAAAGAAGGCTGCACAGTACTTTATCTGCTGAATAAACGCACACTTCCTGATGCATTTAAGAGTCTATGCTTTTACTGCTTTCAGACGCCAGCTAACTTGAATTTCAAACTTATCCTAAAAAACTATTTTACAAATAACACTCTAACTTTGGTTCAATATCTCACAGACAAATTGAATTTCTCCAGCATGGGGTCTGGCATGGATTCACATGCTCATGAATATTCCCCGTCGTCAGGCTGGGAATCCTCGGTAAAGAAAAAACCAGTATCAGTTTCATTTCTGATCTGTCTTTCTTAGTAATAACCTATCACTGGTCTCTGCGTCATACTGACCACAGCCAATGACTGCCCTCTACCTAAGCACCGCCTCTGGCAGCCATCTTCAGATTTTTACCGCACGTTCATGTGTTGGGATCCTCGTGCTATTGCTCTCGAGCGTTAGTGCTATTTTTCGCGCTTTTTTCACAAAAACTTCGATTCTTCCGGTCAAAAGAGCCTCAAGCTCCACCGATCCTACATCCGATCAACGGGGACCCGTGTCGGATTCGTCTGCGCCCCTCAAGGGTGAAGATTCGTCGAGCTACACTTCGGAGGACTCCAGAAGCTTCTCAGGCCCGGTCTCGGAGATGGCCCAGGAGAAGGGAAGCTCGACGCCCGGAAAGCTGTTCAGGGTCTGCCCTGGATGCCAGCTGCAGAACGTCTTCAAGGAGGACGAACACTCTTTCTGCCTTTACTGCCTTCATGAGGACAAGACGCACGTGGAGAAGGACTATGCGTTTTGCGGCAACATGTCGGAACGGACCATGAAGGACCGCCATCAACGTCTCGCCAACTGGCTGGAGGGTAAGAGCCCGTCTGGCGAGAAGAAGAAGAAATCCGAGCGGTCTTCTAAGACCTTTGAGGGCGCCCCGGCGACGGGGGCCCAACATAAGGCCAAGCACCGCGTGTCCGCTGGCACCGGGAGCGCCGAACGGTCGGGCTCTACGGGCGCCAGGCAGGGCGCACCCTCCCCGGCACCATCAACCACGAGCCAACGCTCTGGGTCGGGTAAGAGGAAGGCCGAGCACCCGGCGAAGCTCCTGGAGAGGCCCCGGTCGAGGTCTAAGGCAGAGGAGGAGCGTGGCAGTGCCCCCTCCCTCAAGGATAAGGCGGTGAGCGCACCTAAGGTGGTGAAGGCCTTGATCCATCCGACCAAGCCCTCTATCGAAACGGTCGCGGCGGCCCTGGCTCAGCCTGTGGAGGCTGCACCAGTGGTGGCGACCTCAGGGCCCAGAATCTCCCTGCCTCCTCGGAGGGAGTCTTCTTTTGTGCCCATCGATAGGACCCCCGTGAAACCCTCCGTGGGGAAGAAGAAGGGGGGGCAGGGCGTCGTCGTAGATTCGGCCTCAACCTCAGAAGAGGAGCTGATCGAGGTCTTAAGCCACGGCCTAGGCGTGGAAGAAGGCCAGCCCGTCGGAATGGACCCCGACGCAGGTGACGACGACGACATCGTCGAGGATACCGACGGGGCCCCTGCTCGCCCGTCGGATTCCCCTCTGCCAGCGCCGCAAGACAACTCGGCGGCCATTTTGTTGGCCATACAGTCCTTATGCTCCGAGATAAGGACGAGGCTACCGTTACCGACGGAGGAACCTCTCCCGTCGGGGGATCCAGAACCGGGACCTTCTGGTGTTCCCCCTACCAAGAAAAGAAGGATCCATCCACCACCTCCTTTTCAACCGTCGCGCCCCGTCCAGCCCTCCTCCCCGTCCACCCGAGGGGATGATACGGGGACTGACACGGCAGCGACGGGTACGGACGACGAGGCATACGACGAGGATATTCCGTCGTCGCCTCCCACCAGGGCTTCTCCGCCCGACGAGATCGGATCTTTCCACTCCATGATCTCCAGGGCTTCCGAGCTTTTCCAACTCTGCCCTGAGGAGAAGAAAAAGGAAGGCTTCCTTTATCAGCGGCGCGAGGCCAAGAGGAAGACGGTCCTCGCAGTGCCTCTGTTGGACGACATTTGGGATGAGGGCCTTTCCCTCCTCAAGAACCCTTCCACGACGCCAGCTAGAAGAGACCGGTACGAGAAAAAGTACCGGGTCCCGGACACGGCCCCCCTATGCCTCCGGGCGCAGCCTACCCCGGATTCCGTCGTCTCCGCGGCAGCCAGGAAGAAAGCGGGGGGGGGGTGCGGCCTCCACATCGACTTCCCCGCCGGACGGCGAGGGAAAAAATTGGATGCTATGGGACGTAGAGTCATCTCGTCGGCAGCGACGACGATTAAAGCGGCCAACGCCTTGGCTATCGTGGCTCGCTACGACAGGGAGCTGTGGTACAAGATAGCTCCCCTGCTGGATTTTCTGCCGGACGACAAGAGGGCGGAGGCCCTGGAGATCCTGCAGGAAGGTGAGGTGGCCTCGGACCACGCCATCACCGTGGCGACGGACATCGCCGACACTGGGTTCCGCCAGCTGGGCAACGGCGTTTGCCTTCGACGTCGTGGATGGCTCAAAGCTACGGACTTCCGGCAGAACGTCCAGACCAGAGTCCTGGACATGCCCTTCGACGGGAACAACCTGTTTGGGAAGACAGTGGACGATTCCCTTCAGGCCATCAAGGCGGATACTGAGACGGCCAGGGCCCTTGGAGTCCTGCAGCAACGACGAACGCCCTTTCGGAGCGGCGGAGGCAAGGGCGCCTCCAAAGGTTCCGGCGGCGGTTTCGCTTCCTACCGTCAAGCGGCCCGCTCGTCGTCGCAAGAGGCCTACAGAGGACGAGGCAAGTCTAGCGGACCCCGCCGTCGTCGCCAAGGAGGTCAAGGCGGCAAGGCCGCGTCCAAGCAGGATTGAACCGGCCGTGGGGTCGGGCCCCCACCGAAGCACCCCGGTGGGAGGCCGGCTGGCGGGCTTCGTCAGCGTGTGGGAGTCCATCTCCACCGACCGTTGGGTGCTGGACGCCCTGGCCCGGGGCCACGCGCTCGAGTTTCAAAGAAGGTGCCCGCGCGTCCCCCCCGTGGCCAGGAAAGAACTTCACGTCCCTCAACTTCTCCTGGAGGTAAAGGCGATGCTCAGAAAGGGCGCCATCGAACTCGTCCCAAAGAGGCTTCGGGGCTCCGGAGTCTACTCGCGATACTTCCTCGTGAAGAAGAAGACGGGAGGATGGCGCCCCATCCTAGACCTGCGACGTCTGAACAAGTTCATCAAGGCGCAGAAGTTCCGGATGGTCACCCTCCAGCACGTCCTGGGTCAGCTGGAGGAAGGAGACTTCCTATCGTCGTTGGATTTGGAGGATGCCTACTTCCACATTCCCATCCTAAAGGGGCACCGAAAATTCCTCAGATTCGTGGTCCAAGGGCGTCATTACCAGTTCAAAGCCCTTCCCTTCGGACTACGGTCGGCACCCAGGGTATTCACCAAGTGCCTCGCACCGGTGGCGGCGCAGCTGCGCCGCGAGGGGATTCACGTCTACCCCTACCTGGACGACTGGCTCATCCGCGCCAAGACGAGGGAGCTCGCCGTGGTCCACACGGCAAGGACCGTCCAACTCCTCACGGACCTGGGATTCTCCGTGAACTACGCCAAATCCCACCTGGTGCCCGCGCAAGTCGCACTGTTTCTGGGAGCGAGGCTCGACACAGTGTCCCTTCTGGCCTCCCCGTCGGAGGAGAGGACCAGGACCATCTTGGGCAAGGTGCAACGGATGTTGGTGGCCGACGCGGCCAAAGTGAGGTCCATCAAGTCCCTCCTCGGGATGATGTCTTCCTGCATCTACCTCATTCCCATGTGCAGGCTCCGGATGCGCCCGTTGCAAGAATTCCTGGATGCGCGCTGGATCCAGACGACGGGCAGCTTCGAGGAAAAGATCACCTCGACGAGAGTTTCCGACGAGCGATACGGTGGTGGGGCACCCGCGCGCATCTGACGGCGGGCATGGGCTTCCAGACCCCAGCCCACCAGGAGACTGTGACCACGGATGCCTCCCTGGAAGGGTGGGGAGCGCACACCGAAAATCTGCACGCAAGGGGACTCTGGCTCCCGACGGAGAAGTCCCTGCATATCAACGTCCTGGAGCTCCGTGCAGTGTTTTGGGCCCTCAGGTCCTTCCTTCCGTCCCTCAAGGGCAAGGTGGTGAGGATCTTCACCGACAACACCACCACCATGTTTTACATCAGGAAACAGGGCGGAACCAGGTCCCCAGCGCTGTCCAAGGAGGCGCAGGACCTGTGGCATTGGGCCGTCGCCCAAGGGATTTTTCTGGTGCCGTTTCATCTGGCAGGGATAAAAAACACCATCGCCGACTCACTCAGCAGGGAGCTGCGCTCGTGCCACGAGTGGGAACTACGGCAGGATCTGGTGGATCGCCTCTTCCGACGGTGGGGCACACCACAGATCGACCTGTTCGCGACGGCGACGAACACCAAGTGCCGGAGGTTCGCCAGCAGGTTTCCCCAGACGAGGAGCATGGGCGATGCTTTCTCGTTCCCATGGGAGGGCCTGTTCCTCTACGCGTTCCCTCCCTTGCCTCTGCTAATCCGGCTCGTCAACCAGCTCAAGAGGTCACAGTGCAGGATGATCCTCGTCGCACCTGCGTGGCCGAGGCAGATATGGTTCCCGGACCTTCTGGACTTGTCAGCGTCCCCGCCGATCAAGCTGCCGGCGGACGCGGATCTACTCTCCAGGGAAGGAGGCGCCATCCTCCACCACGACCCGAAGTCGCTGAACTTGCAGGCCTGGCTCCTGCAGCGCTAGAGTTTGGAGGATACGACATACCGGCCGATTGCAGAGAGGTTCTTGCAAAGGCCAGGGCGTCCTCGACTCTTAAATGCTACGGACATAAATGGAAGAGGTTCTCTGTCTGGTGCCACGCACAGAAGATTAACCCTCTACGGATTACGGCTCCCCAAGTACTGCCGTACCTGCTGACGCTGGCCAAAGCTGGTCTGGCACACGCGTCCATCAAGATTCATCTTGCTGCGATCTCCCGATACACCAGAACCACGGGGCGGACGTCCTTGTGGTCTCATCGTCTGGTGAAAGAGTTCATGAAGGGACTGTTCAGATCGTTCCCGCCGGTGAAGGCTCCGGCCCCGGCGTGGGAGCTCAACGTGGCGCTGACCAAGCTCATGGGACCTCCGTTCGAGCCTCTGCACTCGGCCCCGTTGAAGTTTCTATCGTGGAAAACAGCTTTTCTTGTGGCCATCACCTCCGCACGACGAGTGGGAGAGATCCAGGCCCTTTCCTGCAAGGCCCCGTACTTGACTTTCCACGACACGAGGGTAGTGCTCAGGACGCACCCCTCTTTCATGCCCAAGGTGCCGTCGGACTTCCATCTCAACGAACCCTTGGTGTTGCCTGTGTTCTTCCCGTCGCCTTCGTCGCCGGCTGAGAGGACTTTGCACTCGCTGGATGTGGCTAGAGCGCTGAAGTTCTACGTAGACCGCACAAAGTGTTTTCGGAAGACGTCACAACTCTTTGTGAACTTTGGACCTGTCAATCAGGGGAAGGCTCTCTCGAAGGCTTCCATTTCCAGATGGCTCTCCGGCTGTATCATGTACTGTCATCGGTTGGCAAACCGACCGCTGCCTGGCCGTCCGAGAGCCCATTCCGCCAGAGCGATCGCAGCTACCACGGCGTTCCTATCTGGTGTGCCCCTGCTGGACATATGCAGGGCTGCTACGTGGAGGTCGACGCACACCTTCACGAAATTCTACTGCGTCGACCGGGATTCCAGGGAGGAGTCCAGGGTCGGCCAAGCAGTGCTGCGCAACCTGTTCGCCTGAGGTGAGCCTGGTGAGGAGGTAAGATGCTTAATGTTGAGTTTATGTGATGCTTAATGTTGAGCCTTTGCCACCTCCCGTGGTTGTGCATGTGTGTACTGCTATGTATTCTTTAT
This sequence comes from Ambystoma mexicanum, assembly GCF_040938575.1. Taxonomy (NCBI): domain Eukaryota; kingdom Metazoa; phylum Chordata; class Amphibia; order Caudata; family Ambystomatidae; genus Ambystoma; species Ambystoma mexicanum. The sequence continues at coordinate 1,276,612,483 of NC_090931.1, read as the reverse complement.
TCATGAGCATGTGAATCCATGCCAGACCCCATGCTGGAGAAGGAACAAGTTACTTACCTGTAACTGTTGTTCTCCAGCATGGGTCTGGCATGGAATCACATGCGAACCCTCCCGCCTACCCCTCTGCGGCTCTTCACTTGGTCATACTGCCACTTCACGTGCTTCCAAATCTGAAGATGGCTGCCAGAGGCGGTGCTTAGGTAGAGGGCAGTCATTGGCTGTGGTCAGTATGACGCAGAGACCAGTGATTGGTTATTACTACGAAAGACAGATCAGAAACGAAACTGATACTGGTTTTTTCTTTACCGAGGATTCCCAGCCTGACGACGGGGAATATTCATGAGCATGTGAATCCATGCCAGACCCATGCTGGAGAACAACAGTTACAGGTAAGTAACTTGTTCCTTAGCTGCCTTCAGTGGCTGCAACTGCATCTCTCTTCAATCTCTTTTTCTTTCTGCCTCCAGTTTTTCTGTAAAAGATCCTTTTCTTGAATTCACCTTTTCCTGAATTCACTGAATGTTTGATGAAAGCAGTTGCTCTTACTTGAACCAATCACTGAGCAGAGTCACTTCCTCCATCTTGACATTGGGTAGTTGCCCTGCTCTGAGCACTAGAGTTAAGGTCATAACCAAAGAGACACTAGAATACAGTTTTAAAACTTAGAATGACCCAGAAACCCCTTCAACCATCAGGATAGTACAACCCTGACACCCCTGGACCTGATAGTGGCTGAACAAATCTGGCTTCGGCCCTGACGTCCAATCAAGGCATTTCGATATGCCCTTTGATGGGTATAACTTATTTGGCCCCAAGATGGACAACAGCCTGGAGAAACTTCAGGCTTCAAAGGTTGCAGCAAAATCTTTGGGTGCAGCCATCCGTCAGCCGCATCAACATCCACCTTCACAAAGCTGGAGAGGGTGATCCTTTCCCTATTACTCCTCCTTCAGCCAAAGGGGAAGAGGTCAGACAAGTCAGAAGCAAGGGCAAAGATGATGCCCGTAGAGGTCGTGGAGGAAAAACTGTTCAGGCAGCAACCTCCTCTTTACCTTCAGCAGCAGCCACAACCCCAAAACCTCTGAGCACTTTGCTCACAGGACCCCCAGTGGGAGGCAGGTTGACGCAGCATCTGCAAGAATGATATTGCATTACTTCAGATGCATGGGCACTACAGTCATTGGTCCTAGGGTATTGTCTCCAATTCCTGCAAAGGCCTCCTGTTTGTCCCCCAAGCTAACTATCTGTTCAGGATCCAGATCTGCTCCTCCTACAGGAGATTCTTTCTCTGTTGGAGAAAGGTGCTGTGGAGTAGGGACCTGTAGGGGAACTGAACCAGGGCTGGTGCTCCACCTATTTCCTGGTCCCCAAGAAAGACGCAGGACTGCATCTTTCTTGGACCTGAGGTGCTTGATCAAGTTCCTCAGGAAGCAGGAATTCAAGATGGTCACTCTTTTGCAGATCCTCCAGGCCCTTCAACTCCAGAACTGGATGGTGTCTCTCTTGCTTCAGGATGCTTATTTTCATGTCCCTATATATGCTAAGCACAGAGTATCTGAGTTTTGCCATTGGCAGTTCTCACTAACAATTTTGTGATTTGCCTTTTAGGCACAACTCCGCCCCAAGTGTCTTCAACAAGTTGATGGCGGTGGTGGCTACAAATCTGAGGAGAGGAGGAATTCACAACTTTCCCTACCTAGACGACTTGCTGATCAGAGCTTGTTCTCCCAAACAGGCTCTGGAACATCTCAACAGCATCTGCCACTCCCTCCAAAGAGAGGGCTTCTCCCTGAATTTCAAGTAGTACCTGGTGACACCTTCTCAAATCCTTCAATATATTGGAATGGTCCTGCACTCTTCCTCGGGGAAGGCTTTGCCTCCCGAGTTGAGGGCTCAACGTAACTTGCAGATGGTAATGAGATTTAAAAATGCCCAATATCTACCAGTATTAAAAAAAAATTCTGGGGTTGCTGGTATGGTGGGGCCTCCTTTCAGGCCCTGTTAGGGTTGGGAGGGTGTTAGGGAGAATTCTCTCTTTAGGCTGAATTTCCTAACCCAATGAGTCCCCGAGCAGCTTTATCCATATCCTGGGACTGATTACTATCTCCCAGGGCATGTAAAGTCACCATTGGCTTTACTAGTCCCAAATTATTAACAGAAACCAGCACGAACCATCATATTGTGGATGTACTGGTCGGGGCAATTCGATTGCCCTGGGGTCTGTTAGTCGAGGTGGCACGTCTCCGTCCCCCCTGATCGAGTTTTGGATGGTGGCAGTGGAAACTACTTTTTATATTCGATTATTATATTATGATATTTTATTTTAATATTTCCCTATGGGATTTTCCCATTGTTCGAGGCTACCAACTTTAATTATTTAATTCTCATAGCTCGCACATACCACCGGTTTATTTAATATTAATTCACCGGTTGGTATTTTTGCCAGGACTCGATTCTAAAATGGCATTTGTGTTCTCTTCTGTGACTCCAACCCAAGGCGAGCCCTTTGTTCCACTTTTTGGCGGGCTTCTCCACAGAAGCCTCCAAACGTGGTGCCACTCTGTCTGGGTACCACAGGGGGTGTGGGAGGGGGTTTAGGCACCCTGGACTGAGTTACCTTGGTAACTCAAGTCGCACTCTTGTGTGATTGGCCCAAGTGGTGAGCCGGCGGGCTCACCACTTAGCATGTTTGATGAGTGAATGGGGGTGTGCTGCATAAAAGCAGGGCTTTGGGGACTGGAACTTCAGAAGTCGCCACAGGACCTGAGAATCCGACGAGGGAGAAGCTGAGCCGACCTACCACGACGACACCACCGGTGGAGCCCTGCTGAGGGAAGTTGACTGCTCAGCCACAGCTACCAAGTGAATCTGTGTGGTACAGACTGCTACCAAGTGGGTTTACTGCCAAACACCTGTAGTCCTAAATCTTTTGCAGTGGTCCCAGAGGGAACTGCACAGGTTTCTGCCTAACACTGGTGTACAGCGGTGGGATTTGTATTGAGTATACACTTTAGAGTGCTTGTTGATGTTGAACACTTTAGGACAACTAACCACAGAGCTTAGCACTAAGAAGCTGATTTCTAACTATGTCTGCTATGGAGAGTTATACTCTAGAATCATTGTCTGCCAAAACTGCTGACTGCTTAAAAGTATTGTGTAGACATAAGAATCTCTCTGAGAAGGGCAGGAAAATGGAACTTATAGAAAGATTGTTAGAAAACCAAAGTCTGGGTGGTACAGAGGAATCTCCCCCCCCCCCCAGCAAATGTAGAAAACAGTGATGGTATTGATCTGAATCAAAGTCTTGATAATGAGTCAGAAGAGGAAAGTGAACCTATGAAGTTAGCCACTCTGAGCCTCTGTCTGCCTTACCTACTGTACCTATACCAGGTCCTACATGTAACCCTGCTTATTTTGAACTTGAAAAAATGAAGCTTGAATTAGAGTACAAACGTTATATTGCTCAATCTGAAAGAAACCAAGAGCTAGAGTTCAGAAGAATGAATGCCCAGGCTGAGCAGAAGCAAGCTGAGTTAAGACTCAGAGAAATAGAGCTTAATCATGAACTAGAAATGAAAAAGTTGTCTGTGGAAAATGCTTCTCTCTCCTCTGGTTCATCTAGGAGTTCCAGTCACAAAAGACGCCGGATGCCTAAGGAATTAGTGGGTATGTATGAACCTAGGTTGGGTGTGTTGGATTGGTTAAACATGTTTGAGTATAATCATGGGCTCCAGGACATCACAGGGAATGAGCTACTTCCCTGGTTGTTCTCTAGGCTTCCCCCTGTTGCAACTGATGTGGTAATGGAGTTGGGGGAGGTGGATAAGAAGGATTATGAATGTGTGAAACATTCATAGCTAGATAGCTAGATTTGGGAAGACCCCTTCCCAGTACCTTAAGAGGTTTAGGACCCTCAAAAAGAATGATGGTACCCCTTGGGCTACCTCGGTGAGTGAGTGTTTGAAAAACTTGGAGGGATGGATTAAGGGTTACAAGGTGAACACTTATGAGGGAATGAGAAATCTTGTTATGTTGGAGTCAATTTATGATGCCTGCTCTCCTGAGCTCAGACAGCACTTGGCTGATTCAAAGGAATTAGATTCCAGGAAGCTAGCTAAGGCTGCTGACTTGTGGGTTGCCAACAGGGCCACTCACAAGGATTCAGGGGTCACTCAGAAAAAGGATGAGGGAAAGCAGCCACCAAAAGGGAACCAAGAGATTTCTAATACCTCCCAACCCAAAGAGGGCCCCAAACAACAAAATAACCAGGGTAAGCCCCAGGGTAAACCACAACAGGCTAGTGTACCTTCTGGTCACAAACCAGAAGGAGGTCAGGCCAAGCCACCCTTCCAGAGAGCATTTGGAACATGCTATCTCTGTGGGGCAACTGACCACATCAAAGGAGATCCTAGATGTAAGGGTAGACCTACAGGGATCAGCACAGTCTCCTTCGCCTTCACTCCTGAGGAGGAAGTCCAAATGGCTAGTGCTCACTTTGAAGTCTTTGCTGAAGAACCTTTGTGTCTTCAAGCAAGTGTAACAGTAGAGTCCATGGGTCTGGTTAGTGATCAGAATAGGAGTGTGTACAACTCCATACCAGAAAACTCTAAAGTTTATTATATTGACAGTGTTCTTGTCAATGGCCAGGATACCCCTGCCAGGCGAGACTCTGGGGCCAGCAGAACAGTAGTGGATGAAAGCTTTTTCAGTCCTAAGGATGTTGCTAAGGCACCCAACCCACTAAGATGTTTGGAGGCCCTGTCCAAATGGTTCCAATTCTACCAGCCCTCATTCAGTGTAATGACATGACAGTGTTGATTCCTGTCAGTGTTCAGACTGAGGTGCCTGGGAGAGTCCTGTTGGGGAATGATCTAAGAACTCTAGGAGTAGTATCCAGTACCCGCCAGGCCTCCCAGTATGGAGACCCAGAACCAAACCAAATTGGCTAGAGAGGCCACCTTAAGGAACCACTCCAAACCCGTGGGAACCTCTACTGAGACCCCCACTACAAGCCCTGGTGTTGGTAAATTGACCTCTGACCCAGGCAAATTTCAGGCTAACATGTTAGGGAAATGGGAGCCCCAACCAAGCTCCATCATTGTTCCCCCAGTTATAGAGTCTGTGACTCCCCCTGCTTCTGAGGAAGAGGTGGATAGACCTACTGGAACCCTAACTAGGCCTAAGGGAACTGGTAATTCTCAGTGCTGGTGGAAAACCAGAAAAGAAAAGTCTAAGGCCAAAAACCTTCAGACTGTTGGACATTCCACAGAAGACTCCAACCCAATTCCTAGTCTTAAGGGGGAAACTCCTAAAGTAGGTAAAGGTAGATCTAAGAGGAAGGAGAAGCATGTACCTTGCTTATCTCCATCCCCTCCAACCAAGAGGCCTAAGACCCAACCTTCTCCCAACAGAGAGGTGGTGAGGACCTCTGGAGGCCCCTCTAGATCTAAGGGACTCCTTTATAAGGACCCCTTGAAAAAGCCTAACACAGGTTCAGAAGGTGTAACAACTTCTGAGGGACTGGTCAACCAGATCCCCTATAACTTTAAAAAGACTGATGTTCCTCAAAGGGTTTGTAGGTCATATAGCTTACAAAGGAAAACCTTTGATTTGACCATAGGACATAGGTCAAGGTGTCACCACCAAAATGCTGATGTTCTCTCTAGGATGTATGTCATCGACTAGAGGTATGAGATTCATCCAGGAGTGGATTAAATCCTCCTGTCCCTTAGTCTGGGGGGGGCGAGTGTTAGGGAGAATTCTCTCTTTAGGCTGAATTTCCTAACCTAGTGAGTCCCCCAGCAGCTTTGCTGGATTTCTGGAGTTTGTTTTTTTTCTCCTGCCAAGAGTGAGACTCTTTTTCTCCCACTCTTGGACATGATTTATGGTGTTCCTTTGACTGTTAATGTGTTTTATGGGCTATGGGGTCCTTTACACCATAGGGTCTCGTGTTTTTACGATGTGTGTTACACAGCACCCTCCGTGCAGTAACACAGGGGTGTCGTAGTGACACCCCACCATAGACTCCATACCCTGGGACTGACTACTGTCTCCCAGGGCATGTAAAATGACCATTGGCTTTACTAGTCCCAAATTATTAACAGAAACCAGTACAAACCATCATATTGTGGACGTACTGGTCGGGGGCAATTCGATTGCCCCGGGGTCTGTTAGTCGAGGGGGCACGTCTCCATCCCCCCTGATCGAGTTTTGGCTGGTGGCAGTGGAAACTACTTTTTATATTCGACCGCGAATATTTCCCTATAGGATTTTCCCATTGTTCGAGGCTACCAACTTTAATTATTTAATTCTCATAGCCTCGAACATACCGCCGGTTTATTTATTTAATATTAATTCGCCGGTTGGTATTTTTTGCCAGGACTCGATTCTAAAATGGCGTTTGTGTTCTCTTCTGTGACTCCAACCCAAGGCGAGCCCTTTGTTCCACTTTTTGGCAGGCTTCTCCACAGAAGCCTCCAAAAGTGGTGCCACTCTGTCTGAGTACCACAGAGGGTGTGGGAGGGGGTTTAGGCACCCTGGACTGAGTTACCTTGGTAACTCAAGTCGCACTCTTGTGTGATTGGCCCTTAGCATGTTTGATTGACAGCTAGGCTGAGTGACCAATCCAACCATTGCCTGTATGCGGGCAGACCCCCTCCAGCCCCCTGCTCACCTGGATGTCATTGTTGGGGCCAGGGAGGACCCTGCTGCAATGAGAACTGCCTACCCGCTGTTGGAACGATGAAGATGCCACAGGACGCGGCTTGTCCAGCACCAGGGGGTGCTGCGAACATGACAACACCAGCTGCCAGAGGTGGGCAATGATGTACATGGCGCCAGGGGATTCCCCATCATCACCAACAACACTGGCCGCAACAGAGAGGGATGCTGCGTCCGAACAGTGAGTTGCGGTTTGTGAGAAACCTGAAGGTGTCTTACCTACGAGTCCCCGGGGATCTGTCATCCAGGTGGCCAGGACACGGCTTCCGCTTTTGGATCCAGTTCCTGGGGGTGGACCAGAGCAGGAGGATTACCTAGATGAGGGATCTTCGGGGAGTGGAAGTGGGATACCGGATGGTGAGACGTGGTATCCCCTTCCCTGTAACACCTTTTCCCCATCCTACCAGGTAGGATACTTCGGAACGCAAGCCCCCTCCCTTTTCCCGACATAAACACTTTCTAACAGACAGCTCACTGTGAGCGACAACGTACTAACACCAGAGCCGTATACCTGACATGTACGAATACAATGGTCAGGCAATTACTGATCATTACACACACCTGACGTTCATCACACTTCCCCCCCCCCCCCCAAATGAATAAAAGGCAGCGCACGAAAGCACATTCTGAGCAAGGCAAAACACACGAGGAAACAGCAGTTCCAAGATGGCAGTTTAACACGAGGAGAAAGTCGGCGAGACCAGAGAGGATTGCAAGGAGGGAAGTGCCCTTGACCTTTTCAGACTGTTACTTTCATGAACCTTGGGAAGTAAGAAACTTAAGACCGGTAACTAAAACTGATAAAACCTACACTGCATCGGAGCCATCTGGTGCTCTCCCCCGTTGATCAACAAGGCAGGGAGGTGTGATTGCCACTGTGACTTTTTCCTTGGCTCCTACAACAAAGGAGCATCAGTAAAGCCTGCACAGCTGGTGAGTCAGAGAGACTGATACCAAACCAGCTTGTTTGAACCAAGGTTGCAAGCAGCAACATTGTATGAAGGAATCCAAAGAGGACAGTGTGTGAGACGCATGTGATGAGCGACGCAAATATAATTAGAAACCAAAGCAGTGATTGAACTTTGGCAGGCCAAGAAAGATACCATAGACGGAGAGGTCTAGCACCACGTGGGTGCCCATTCGAAAGTCTGTTAGGTATCCAACTGATGCTTTGTGTTGAAAAGGGAATCCTGAAATCAAAGGGGTCCTGCGACGGGTCAAGCTAAACCCTGTACATATTCAAACGTCTTCTGTAGTTTAATGTGAACTGCAATTTTCCCGAGGCCAGCTGAGGGAGACTAATTAGATATGAGGAAGGATCTGAGCCCGGCTGAGGTGGATCCGGGGTGAACCATGAGTCACCCGAGAAAGAGTATTCTCTGACCATTGTAAAAAGGGAATCTGAGCCCGGAAGAGGGGTGTTGTGTCCTAGTTTCACGGACAAGTTCATTTGAAAATGTTAGTCCTGTTTCGTTGTTTATGCCCGGCTGTGGCGTGGCCACAGGAAAGGGGAAGAGGCGGGGTTACCGCCTCTAACGCCAGTTCTGGCGTAGTGAATAAAAGGTGTACATCTGCTGGCCCGGCTCCCGCGTATCATTGTGTGCCTTATTGACGGAGCCCGATTTATTATACTTTTACTTCCGACCTGCGTCGGAAGCTAACACTGGCGACGAGGAGCTTCGACCCACGCCTGCTTACAGGCAAACCCCAGCGTCGCGCGGAGACCGCGCTGCACCGCCTCTGCCCCCGGCATCCGCCCGCCTGCAGGCCATTTCAGCGTCGCGGGAGGGCCGCGCCGCATCCACTGCCTCCGGCGCCTGCTGCGTGCCACCGGCCCGCCCACGCCCGCTCCCTGAATACTACACGCATCAGCTGGCAGCCCGCTCGCTGAAGATTGAGAGGCAGCAAAGGAGCACAGCAACCGTTCGGCTGCACTCATCAGCTGGCGGCCTGCATTTCACGTGTGGCTCATCGACCACAGCTGCTGCCTGGACCCGGCAGCCCCCCTTCTCAACTTTTCATCTCAAAAAAAAAAAAAAAAAAAAAATATAATAATAATAATAACGCTGCAACCAGACAGCCAAGGGCCTACTCCTGCACATGACGCCTCCATGCTGCCAAGGTCCCCGCTAGCCCCGACGTTCAGCGGGCGCGCCCGTGCCGACACAAGAAGTGGCGCTAGTCCCTCAACGCAAGCCAATCCCGTGAGTACAGCGTCTCGACAGAGCAACCAGGCTACTTCATCTGCCGACATGTCAACAGACAATATCGACAGTGGCCTACAGAGTCCCCAAGCCAGCTCCACTCCGAGAGCAGCCAATAATGGAGAGGACACATCCTCTGAATCGTTGCAACTACAAGCAGTCCCGCATTTCGACATGACGGACACCAACAGCTTGGCGCCCAGATGGGCCAGGTGGCTGAAAGAACTTCACATTTACATCGACGCCTCGGGTGTGCGAGAAGAACGCCGCCTGAGGGGCATCCTACTTCACTCTCTGGGCCCTGTGGTAAGAGACATCGTGTTTGAAATGCCCGAGGACAAAACCAACTCTTTTCAAGGCATAATTGACGCATTGAATGCATACTTCGCACCCCTACGGAACGTCGATTATGAGAGACATGTGTTCCACACCACGACGCAAGACAAAGATGAAACCATGGACAACTTCGTCATGAGATTAAGGAAAAGAGCTAAATACTGTGATTTCGACAAATATTCTACCGAAGAAGCCCTGAAATCTCAAACCATAGCAGGATGCGGTTCTCCTGACTTTCGCAAGAAGTTACTACAAAAGAGCAGAACACTAGAGGAGATCCTCCAAATTGCAAGAGCTGATGCTGCACTAACCCTACAAACGGAATCTCTAGGCAACATTTCCATCACACACAATGCCAAATCAGCCTCCCTTTGCCCCCTCCGCACGCCTGCCAGCCCGTCGGACCAAAAAAAATGCTATCGGTGTGGTTTCCGCTTTCCACATACAGGCCCGTGCCCTGCGATCGGACATCAATGTGACAAATGCGGAGGGGACAACCACTTCCAGTCCGTCTGCAGGAACGTCAAATTCCTTCCAAATGCGGGTAGCAGCAGAGAAGGCGGACGTCCAAGAAAGGAAAGCCCGCGCAAAAACTCACATCGAGGCTCCGCATACGGAAGGAGGCGCTCTCATAGCTCATCGAGAGAACAAGCGCCTTCGTCAAGGAGGCGAGAAGAGAGGAGAGAGAGAGAGACGTCCACCCACCGAGAGAGCAGACGCCACTCTCCACACCGCAGACCAAGGCACAGGATAAGATACGTCGATGACTCGCCGCAGGACAGACAGCCTTTAAGGTCATCCTCATCCAGTGGAGAAAGGAAAAGGGCATATGTACATGCCATTGGAAACGCCACAGCGGCCGAATACAGTCCGACCTTACTACTCCAACTAAATGGCCAAAACCTAGAATTCCTAATAGACACCGGCGCCACCGTGAACGTCATCAATGACATAATATACAAATCACTGGAAGTCAAGAAAGACCTGAAGACAGCCGACACACTAATATACCCCTATGGATCCAACAGGCCGCTAGATTGTATCGGAATGTTCACTGCACGTTGCAGCTACAAGGAGCAGAACCAGAAAGTAAAGATATACGTAATAAAAGGTGAAGTCCCGGGAGGAAGCATCCTGAGCTTCCGCACAGCGATACAAATGGGCCTCATCAGCATCATGTATCAGATCATGTCTGCATACACCTCTAGTGCCAAAGACATGATACAAAAGATGTTCCCGTCACTCTTCAAAGGACTAGGGTGTCTAAAAGACAAACAAATCAAGCTGCACATTAATCAGCAAGTCAAACCCATTGCCCAACACTACAGGGGCGACATTCTCATTTTCGGCACCTCCAAGGAAAGCCACGATGACACGCTACGAAGGGTCTGCATGGCGCTAGAAAACGCCAATCTCACGCTCAACCCAGAAAAGTGCGAAATAAACAAGACCACCCTGAAGTTCTTTGGCCACATCTTCTCAAACAAAGGCATGCGCCCCGACCCTGAGAAGGTGCAAGCTCTGGTGGATGCCCCCACCCCCAGCTCGGCGTCCGGCATACGATCATTCCTGGGCATGGCCAGCTATTGCACGAGATACATCCAAGACTTTGCGTCTGTGAGCACCCCGCTAAGGGCCCTCACCGGGAAGGACCAAGCATTCGAGTGGACAACAGAATGCGAGGCAGCATTTCAGGAAATCAAAAAGCGCATATCCTCTGCGTCATGCATGGCCTACTATGATCCCAGCTATGACACGGAACTCACCGTGGACGCCAGCCCGGTAGGTTTAGGGGCCATTCTAGCCCAATCCAGACCGGGAGCGCCGCCCAATGCACCCAAGCGCATAGTAGCCTACGCCAGCCGGAGTCTATCAAAGGCAGAGTGCGCATACTCGCAACCCGAAAAGGAGAGTCTGGCCGTGGTATGGGCGTGCGAGCACTATCACCTTTTTCTATATGGCCGCCCCTTCACGGTCGTGACTGATCACCAAGCACTGACAACAATATATGGCAAGCCCACGGCCAAAATGCCACCCCGAATCGCCAGATGGGGTCTACGCCTACAGGAATATTCCTTCAAAATCATACATCGCCCGGGCAAAGAGAACAACCCAGCTGACTTTCTCTCCCGATACCCACTACCTGCTCAAGTAGAACGACAATCCTTGAAAGCAAATCAATATCTTAATTTCCTAGTCAACAATGCACTCCCCAAACACGTCTCCATCGCTCAACTCGTGGAAGCCACCTCTACTGACAAAATGCTGTCCATCATAAAAGAATGCCTGCGAACAGACCGGTGGCATGTCAAAGACATGACTGAAGACGAACAGGCTCAACTCCGCGTTTTCAAACTAATACGACACACCCTATCCGTGTCCCCAGAAGGCCTGCTGCTCAAAGAGAACAGAATTGTAATACCATCCAGCCTGCAGAAACAAATACTGGACATAGCACACGCCGGACACCGCGGAATTGTGTCCACTAAGAGACAACTGAGGACAAAGGTCTGGTTCCCTAAACTAGACGAACAGGTGGAACAGATCCTAGGCAAGTGTCTCACCTGCCAAGCGGTGGGTCACCGAACCTTCCCAGCACCCCTACAGCCGTCTGCGATACCTCCACAGGTGTGGGACCGAGTGGCTGTGGATATGTTTGGACCACTGGCAAACGGGAAATACGTGCTGGTGATTGTAGACGAAATGTCACGGTTCCCGGAGGTGCACCTCATTCACTCAACAAGTGCTCAAGCAGTCATACCCGCCCTGGACAAGACGTTCGCTGACTACGGCATCCCATCGGTAGTCAAGTCAGACAATGGCCCCCCATTCAGCGGGCATGATTTCGCAATGTTTGCGGAACACCTTGGTTTTCAACATCGAACAATCACCCCGCTGTGGCCGCAAGCAAACGGAATGGCGGAAAAATTCATGAGCTCTCTCAAGAGAACCCTCCAAGTATGTTCCATCACGAATCGGTCATTCATGCAGGCCATTTGCACCCTCCTACGTGAATACCGGAACACCCCACACAGTACCACAGGGGTGTGTCCATCCACCCTAATGTTCGGGCGCATCCTACGAACACAGCTGCCCCACAATCCTCACGCCCATCCGTCACCAACGGCCGTAGACGACGCCATCACACAAGACACGAGGAGCAAACAGCTGACCAAGACATACACTGATCAAAAGAGACAGGCCAAGCCGTGCCACATCCAAGTGGGAGACGTAGTGCTGGTGAGGCAAGAACAAAGCACCAAGGACACTCCGGCATTCCGGCCCGAACCCCTAGAAGTGACGCACGTAAATGGCTCCATGATAACAGCAGCCAGCCCCACAGGGACTATTACGAGAAACTCGTCATTCTTCAAGAACTTTAAGGGACACTCGGAACCGATCACAGACCACTCGATGACTGACCAGGAATCCTCAGAAGTGGATTCGGAATATCAGGTCGAAGTGGAAGACGCGGACGACAGCGACAGCGACACCCCAGCGCGGTGGGAGAAGACCCCACGGAGAAGCCCCTCCAAAAGGACGATTCGCCGACCCCCTCGGTGGATAGAAGAAATGTAAGGTTATGAGCTCCTCATTTAAGTGGGGGGGAGATGTTGTGTCCTAGTTTCACGGACAAGTTCATTTGAAAATGTTAGTCCTGTTTCGTTGTTTATGCCCGGCTGTGGCGTGGCCACAGGAAAGGGGAAGAGGCGGGGTTACCGCCTCTAACGCCAGTTCTGGCGTAGTGAATAAAAGGTGTACATCTGCTGGCCCGGCTCCCGCGTATCATTGTGTGCCTTATTGACGGAGCCCGATTTATTATACTTTTACTTCCGACCTGCGTCGGAAGCTAACAAGGGGGATCCACAGTAATGATTGTGATAAAAAAGGGATCTGAGCCTAGCTGAGGGATATCCAGGGTGAATCACTTCATAAAACTTTATATTTTGTTTTTTGTACATTAGGCCCTCTGAATCAAGAGACTTTTAAGAAGTAAAAAGACTTATACACAGAAGGTCCTTATAGTGGTGATGAAACTGTATCCTTGTGCAATTGAAGCCAGAGTGGGTGCTGTGCTCGATTAACCGATTGCCCCATGTTGAAAATGTGGGGAAGGGTGGCCAAAGGTCCAAACATCTTGACGTATCATTTTGTGAACACTTCTTTCTTTTTCATGAACACTACCCCACACTATTTGTAAATTAGAGGTAAGGATTGGCAACACTCCACTAGGACTGCATTTTTATTATTTGATGGTCGTGGCTTGCTCCCATGTATAGATTTAGATGGGCGTTTATCACACCCATGTAAAAGTTAAAAGAACACCCTTGAATTGTGGTCACTTGTGTCTGTCTTACTGTTGTTGTTGCCTTCCTTACATGTCACGCAAAGTGCCCCACCACCACGGAATTCTTTATTCAAAGAAAAGGCCTCTAGACAAGCCTCACAAATCCCACCAGCCCACCAGGGATATTTGGGTTAACCAACAGGCTTTTAGGCTTTTTCTTACCTGGGTCTTTGTCTGCAGTTCTTCTGTGGTGTAAGAAAGGCCTCTCCTTACCCGATGCTAGGGCTGTCCGGAAGTACACAGACCAACCTGGCAAAGGGAAGGAAAAGGGCCAAAGAAAAACTCCAACAGGAGTTAAAAAAAGACCTTGGTGAAATCGGTAATCCTTGAGAGGTAGAAGTTGGTATGGATGGCAGATTGCAGGTCAAAACGTGAGCAAGCAGGAGGTGCTCATGGATTTATGGGCAGCAGTTTGCAGCAGTACCCAAGACGGCACATGGAGCAAGAGAGAAGCATAGGCTGAAATGGCACTGGCACGAAGCAGAAGGTAAGCAGAAGTCAGCAAGCAGGAAAGGAGGGTAGAAGAGTAGGAAAAGGAGCCTTATCGGCAACAGAAGTTGCAACGTGAAGCATTGTAGTCATCTGGTAGTTTTGTGTGCAAGCGGGCGGGGACTCTTCCCTCAGATGCCTGGGTCTGCGTTGGTGAATCGGCGCCATGATGCGATTGGCAGCGTCGTGTTCGGCTCCTGGTTGGCATCCGGAGTGAAGCGCCATGTTGTGGGTGGCGGAACATAGCTATTGGTTGGAGATGTGCATGCCACCTGTCAAACAATGACCAGGTACGAATTTGGGCGCTACCATCAACCTCATAGGACCCCAGCAGGATCCAGGGTAGAAGCATGGTCACCTCACATAAGAAAGGGCCGGGGCATAGAAGCCCTCTTAAGCCTTCCCATGGCTTTCCCCTGTAACCTCCCCAGCCTGCTAATTGGCCAATCCTGGGAACGGGTGCGGTATGTTTGGAAGATCTGTGTGAATGTGCAAGTGTGGGTTAGTTGGGTGAGGGCAGGACATTGAGGACATCCGAGAGAGCAGAGCAGGCAAGAGCGAAAGGAATGTGTAGGCTTAGAAGGAGGGAATCTGTGGAGTGTTCGTGTGAGTGGGGAGAGTGTGAGTAGTAGAAGTAAAGTAGGAATAGCAGAGTGTTAGTGCTAGTAGTGGCATAGGTGGTAGTAGTTGGGTGTAGAGACAGTAGAGGTAGCAGGAATAGTGGAGTAAAGGACTAGTAAGTGAAACAGGCAGTAGAGTGGTAGTTGGTAGGACGATAGTGTGCACTAGTGAGTAGAAACATGAATAGACTGATAGTAGTAGGCTGTAAAGGGATAGTATTAGTAGCAGAGTAAGAACACTAGTAGAGAGTAGGAAGAGTGACAGGGAGTGGTAGAATAGGAGTAACTAGTGCTCAAAATAGAGTGAGACAGAGCTAATAACCAGGAGAATAGCGAGAAGCAAGGAAGTAGAGTTGGAGGAGGAGGGAAGAGAAGATAATTGAGTTAGAGGAGTAGCTGGAGGTGATATATTGACAGATCAACTTGCGGGGCACCAGTGGTTCAGGGAAGAATATTGGTTTCTAAACCATCAATCGGCCCCACACCTCTAGTACACCAGAAGGGATCCAAACAGATTGGAAACACAAGTAAATTATAAACCTCCTTCTCCAATTTTGGTAACGTGGACGTAACGGCAGGCTTATCTCCGCAAGGTCCTGGATCGTTGATTAGTTGCAACACAGCGGAAATACAATTATTACCCATTGATAAAAGGGACTGTCCAGTCAAGGTTATATACAAATATATATTTTATTATTATTATTACAATGACAGTTCTAGCCCACTACAAAATTCAACCCACCCTGTAATGGAACACAGAGGACAGACAGTTTCACGAAAGAAAGGGATGCACTCTGGATACTGGCAGGAGGGTAAGTCACTAAAGCAATCAGTCTTAACTGTTCAAGGTTATTTGTTTTCAACATCAACGGGTCGTAAAATGTCACTAGGGGCCTTTGGAGAAGGACCAAGGGGATAGAACTACAATGTACCTGGTGCTTGAGATGATCTTGATGCTCAACAGTGTGGAGTCGGTTCCTGGACACTTTGCAGCTCGAGCGACAGAGTTCGAGGCGGGAGACAGCTGCAGGTATCAGGCAGCAGGCGGTTTGGCAAGCAAGGCTGGACGGACAGCTGCAGGCTGGCCTACAGGGCGGCTCTGGGTCAAGAATAGTTGTCTGTGCTGGTTGGTGGATCTGGAGCGCTGATCGAGGCGTCTCGGATGGCTTTAGTGACTGCAGTGTGACAACAGTCAGTTGTGCAGCCGGTCGTGGTTCGAGGTCTTGACTGCCTTGAAAATGTCTTTAAAAGATGGATGCTGGTTGATGCTTGTTGTGGCACTCCTAGCTTCTTCGCAGGGCTCTTGTCGTCCTTTAAGGCGGACGGTCCAAAGCTGAGGAGAGTGTTTGCAGGCAACAGCCTTGTCCTTTGTTCAGAGACTCTCTGGCACTTCGCACCTAGTAGCTTGCTGGAATCAACTAGCAGGGCATGCAGTGTGCTGGCTGGGTACCGGTTCTGGAACTGCAGGATGGGTCCTGTGAGTCCGGTATCTCCCCCTGTTCCCTGGGAGATGTTTAGGGGAGGGATCTTGCTCTGTTGTCGTCTGATTCCTGCCCCTCATGTCCCCAGCCCTCCAAGACGTCAGGCTGGAGCTAGGCCAAGATCACCTACATGGCCCTCAAGGGCCTCTCCATCCCTCCAAAGACCCACTTGGAGTCAGACTTGGCGCTTGTGGCACCAGGCTCACTCACTCCCAAATGATAACATTGGGGATTGGACTTGTAGTGCATTGATGGGGACAAGATGGATGCCCCCACATATTTCAGTTCCCAGTACTGCATGTGCGGTCTAGTCTTTTGGGTGTGGTTCAGCCCAGAGACACCTGGGATACCCAGAGACTATTTAAGCCACACCCAGGCTGAGAAACCTGCTTTGTGTTTTCTGCACCTGCAGCGTGACACTCACTGTGTTTGGATCGGTCTCCAGTAGGCCTGCATCTTTCTTCTGCGCTCAGCTCCTGCGAGAACAAGAACACTGTTAGGAACAGCCTTACCTTGCGGCGCTTCTGCCCATCATTCATTGCTCCTTCTGTTCTGCGGGCATCTTCGGCGGTGTCATTCCCATCCCGGCACGCCGCTTCCTAAGGAAAAGGGAAAAGAACAGAAAAAAGGCATTAGTAAGCATTCTGCAAATCTTCGCTTATTTTTAAATACTGTACGAGCTTCAAACGCTACCTGAATCTCAGCCGCTCTGGGGGAACTCTGTCTCCGGAACTTCTCGTCCATCTGCAAGAGGGAAAAGACACTCCAGGTTAGCGTGGAAACATCTAGAGGCGCTGCATACCGCGCTTACCCACCGCATTTGTTCTTCATAACCGGCATCCACGCTGAAAATGTCGCGGCACCTAAAAGACACCGAAAAAGAAATCAGTTCAATGCAAATACGAAAGGGGTGCATCACACATCGCGCTCACCCTCACCTTCAGCGCTACTCATCTCAGCAGCACGCCTTCATCCCCGGACGCCGGCCATCATCTAAGGAAGGAAAGGAACGAAGTTAGAGAACTGTTCAAAAGACTCATTATACTTATACCTGTTGGACTCTTGCCAGTGAAGTAACTAGGCAGCAACAAACCCGCATCAATCAACGCGCCCCTGCGCTGAAAGCAGGACGGAGAGCACACTATCCAAGAAAACAAGGTGAGCTGTGGATCAAAGGGAAGGGTTGGACTCCGGGGAAGAAGGGGTTCAAGCACACAGAGACAATAGGGAGTTAAACTCTACCAATCCTGTGGTTCAGGCCCAGTCTCCAGTCGAATAGACTCCAGGGAAGGGTTTGAGGTCGTAAGAGGTCAGAACAGGCTGAGTGACGTCCCCGTGGATACCAGGTGAGCGTTACAGAACGCAAAGCCTCACATCAAAATCCACCTGGGCGTCATGGAAACGTCAGAAACCGACCAGTTAGCCCACATGTTGGGGCAGCTACGTTCTAAAGTACATGCAGCCAGACTGGAGACCAACACCCTGAGGAGAGAGCTGATAGTAGCCAAAGAACGCACTGATGATTTAAGCTGGCAACTTCTCCAGTCACAAGCAGGGCATGCACCATTGCCGGGAAGCGTGCCCTCGATGCCAGCGCCATCAGCCAATCCCGTTCAGATAACCCTTCCTGGGGCAGTTCCCTTGGCCCCGCCCAAACGATTTACAGGGGATCCCAAGAGGTTTGCAAGGTTCATGAACCAGTGCCGCCTGCACTTCCTTTGTAGTCCAGGGGCCTTTCCGAATGACCAATCACGGGTTGCTTTTGTGCTATCCTACCTGAGTGGTAGCGCCGCGGACTGGTCTTTACCCTTTGTGGCCCAAGAAGATCCTTTGCTCCATGACTTCAGGGGCTTTCAGCAGGAGATGGAAAAGCTGTTCGCCCGTCATACTCATGGGCAGGCATTAGACAACTAACTACTGTCCCTACGCCAAGGGAATCAAGACCTATTAACATACATAGCCACGTTCAATAGACTCGTAGTTGAAGCAGAATGGCCATTGGAGAAGAGAACCACGTTATTTCATCAGGGGTTGCGTGGGGAGCTCAAGGATGTTCTCGCACAAGTAGTCAACCCCCCGAAAGACTGCTCAGAATTCATGGACCTTGTTGTTCAACTGGATCATAGGTTGCAGGACCGAAGAGCAGATCGAACCAGACTGGACCCTCGCCTTATGTATGTGCGTTCAAAGGACAATAATGCCCGAACAACAGAAGGTTCAGGAGAACCAATGCAAATCGGGGGGGTCAGATCCCCCTTGACTTAATCAGAAAGGGATAAAAGAAGACAGCAGCAGTTATGGCTGTACTGTGGAAGGTCAGGTCATTTCCTTAAAGAGTGCCCTGTGAAGCCACCGAGAAGGACGGTAGGGGCCACGGACAAGGAAGATACCATCAAGGAATCGGAAATCTCCCCAGCCCGGCAAGTGTAGGGGTCCACTTGCCGAAGAAAGTGAACTACAGACCTCCCATTTTTATCTGTGGTCTTGATCAATCACCAACAACCATCTCGGATGCACGCAGTAAGAGCGTACATAGACAGTGGAGCTGTTGGGAATTACATCGACCAGGATCTTGCAGCAAAGATGGGGCTTCCGTTACGCCCTAAATCAACCACTGACACTGTTACCACTGTCGACGGCATGGAAATAGCTTCTGGTCCAGTATCCTAATGCACTGCAGCTTTAACCCTTCTGTGCCAGGATGGACACAAAGAATCTATCATTTTCGACCTCATTAAGGCACCACAGTTCCGGTTGATTTTGGGAATGCCATGGTTGGTAGCTCACAATCCTCGAATCGATTTGCGAGCAAAAGAATTGGCCTTTCCCGAGACTTGCGCCCACACATGTTATTGCCAAGAGAAACAACCAATAGACTCCAGAAGCTCCACGTTTGCGACTGTGGCAATCGGCACCCTACCAAGTGAATACCAGGACTTTCAAGATGTCTTTCAGAAAGAACAGGCTAATACACTGCCAACGCATAGACCATACGATTGCCAAATCAACCTGATACCCGGCGCACAAAGCCCTTGTGGACGAATTTACGCACTCACAGAACCAGAAAACCAACACCTGAAGGCCTATCTTGACCAATACCTGGCCAACAGGTTCATCCGTTCCTCGAAGTCTCCAGCAGCCAGTCCTCTATTCTTCGTACCGAAAAAAGGAAGGTGACTTCAGAACGTGCATCGACTATCGAGCACTGAACCAGATTACCGTAAAAAATCGCTACCCCCTGCCACTGATCCCTGAATTGCTTGATCAAGTCAAAGATGCCCAAATCTAGACAAAACTAGACCTGAGGGGGGCATATCACCTTGTTCGCGTAAAACAGAGGGACGAATGGAAAACCACTTTTTGCACCAAATACGGCTTGTACGAATATCAAGTAATGCCATTTGGCCTTTGCAACGTGCCTGCTGAATTTCAGTACTTCATGAACGATGTCCTACAAGAATTGATTGATGTCTGTGCTCTAGTGTACATCGATGATATCCTAGTATATTCTGCATCAAAGCAGGACCACGTTAAACACGTCCGATCCGTATTGGAGAAACTCTGACAACACCAGCTCTACGCCAAACTCGAAAAGTGCTCATTCCACGTCTCCGAGGTGGAATTCCTGGGCTTTATTCTCAGCCCGAATGGAATCCGAATGGATGTACACAAGGTAGATGCTATCCTGAACTGGCCATCCCCAAATTCATTCAAGGGGGTTCAAAGTATGCTGGGTTTTGTAAACTTCTACTGCCGGTTTATCCCAGGATTTTCGCAAATCGTGCATCCCATCACGTCATTACTAAGGAAAAGCAACAAAAAGTTCCAGTGGACAACAGAAGCCGAGGAGGCTTTCCAGGAACTCAAAGCAAGATTCACATCTGCCCCAATCTTACGCCACCCTTGCCCTGATCTCCCATACCTGGTGGAAACGGACACCTCAAGCATGGCTATGGGAGCCGTCCTCTCACAAAAGGACCGCGAAACGGGCCAGTTACACCCTGTTGCCTTCTGGTCACACCCCCTGAACTCAATTATGCTGTCACAGACAAAGAACTCCTGGCCATTAAATCAGCCTTTAAGGCAAGGTGGCACTACTTCTTGGGTGCCAGACACACAATCACTGTAATAACTGACCACCGGAACCTCCAGTACCTAAAAATGGCAAAGGCCCAATCCTCACGACAACTAGGTTGGGCTCTTTTTTTTGCTGAGTATGACTACCTGATTACATTTTGACCAGAGGTGAAAAACGGGAAGGCCGATGCCCTTTCCCGTATGGGGTGGAAGAGCAAGGGCATCGGTCCCCTTACCCAATAGCAATCATCGCAAGTGACAAGCTCCTAGGAATCACAGCAACCATAACTCAGAAAGAATTGCATGAAGAAATCCAAAATCTAATGAGTCCGGAGCAAATACAAGCGTTGAGTGCACAAGGAGAAAATTACATGATAAAAGATCAGTTGCCCTACCTCAGTAATCGTTTATTCTTACCAAACCAAGAACTACGAGAACAAGTCATGTCCGGTTATCATGATTCCTTGATCGAGGGCCACCCCGGAATTGCTAAAAGGTGAGCGTTACAGTTGTGGATCAAAGTGTCTCTCTGGTTAACTGAGCTTTCTTTGACTCCTGATCAAAGTGCAGGTCTCCCTTGAAGTTTTTGGCAAGAACATACTTTGTCTCTATCAATTCACATACTTCTTCCCTCTGAAAGGGGGTCTCCCTGCAGGGGCTGCCTACTGTAAACAGTTGTCCCCGACATGCCATTCCCTGCTCTTAATACAGAGGGGTGGGAGCTAGCTTCATGTTGACACATTGCATATCAAAGAGGTTTAGTGTTTCTTGTCCCTTGTGTTCCGTCAACAGGCCCTTTCGCAAGCCTGCTTCAGTTAACTCATCAGTATGCGCTGCCACCAAACAGAAGTACAATAGAACAGGGCGGATCCATGAAGCCTTGGATTTTTTAATTAGGCTGGCCATGGCCAGCGGAAGGTGTTGCCTTCCCCCTTCTTGAGATACTTTGATGTACCTGTGGCTGCCACATTCCAGCTGAACATGCTGAGGAGAACTGCGCCTGTAAGCGGTGTCCCCCCGGAGTACACTTGATTGTGTTTGTTGTGCAGTGAGCATAGTAAAATGTGTGCAGATTAACCCCACTCATTTTCTGAGGTTGATCTCCCATCCTTCTATTTCCTACAAGATTTCGAAAAAAAAGCTCCCCTTGTTGGTGGCGGTTGTGAAGGCTCTGATTGGGATATTCTCCTGTGTTGGATTCCCCAAGGAAGTAGTTTTTGACATGGGATCAAAATTCATATTAGCGTATATGAAGGCTATGTGGAAAGAGTGTGCAGTCACCTACCGGTTCTTCCACCCACACACAAATGGGCTTGTTGAGCGGTTCAACAAGACCCTGAAAGGCATGATAGGTGGCTTGGAAGAGCCTCTGAAGAGAAAAGGGGATATTCTTGTACCATACCTACTGTTGGCCAACATGGAGGTGCCACAGAACAGAGTAGGGTTTAGTACCTTTGAGCTTCTATTTGGACATCCTGTACGAGGTCCCCTCATTCTAGTGAAAGAGCGATTGGAAAGCAAAATCTCATCCCCTACACGAGATGGGGTGCACTATGTACTCGGCCTTCGGTCTAGAATGGCAAAGTACATGAAACAGTCCACAAAGGACCTAAAGGCCAGTCAGGAGCTGATGAAGCAGTGGCACGACCAGAAGGCCACAGTGACAGTCTATTCTCCAGGCCAGTGGATGTGGATTATGGAGCGTGCCAAAACCCAGTGCCATTCAGGACAAGTGGGCTGGGCCTTACTGTGTGCTAGAAAAGGTCAGTGAGTTGAATTATCTCATTGAAGTGAAAGGACCTAAACAGAGGTGCCAGGTCTTTCACTTCAACTGGCTTAAACCCCATTACAGCCGAGATTACTTTGACAGAGAGACTGAGGAGGAGATCGATCCCCTTCCAGACCTCTTGCACACTCAAGCCACAGATGGGTCATTTGTAGGTGTCAACCTTGCAACGGACCTGTCAGAATTGCAACTGACAGACTGTCGCCGTTTATTGGGAATGTTTGCTGGTCTGTTTTCTCTGAATCCAGGTCACGCAGATTGGTACATAATAATTTGGACCCTGGAGACAGTAAGCCGGTGAAGAGAAGGATTCACCGGATTTCCAATTTGGTCAGGGACTCCATCAAGGAGGAAGTTTCCAAGATGCTGTCCCTTGGAGTGATGGAGCCATCCCACAGCCCATGGGCTAGCCCAGTGTTATTTGTCCCTACAAAGACCAGTGATGGTAAGACTGAAGTAAGCTTTTGTGTGGACTACAGGGGGCTCAATTCTGTCACGAAGACAGATGCTCACCCCATTCCTCGGGTAGATGAGCTCATGTACAAACTGGGCACTGCCAAGTATATGAGTACCTTTGACCTCACAGCGGGTTATTGGCAGCTCGGCTTGACAGATGGCGCGAGAGAGATCAGCATTCTCAACCCCGGAAGGACATTATCAGTTCACTGTGATGCCCTTTCGGATTAAAGAATGCCACTGCCACTTTTCAGCGGATGGTTAACCAGGCTTTGTCTGGTCTGGAAAACTTCAGTGTCGCTTATTTAGATGACATTGATGTCTTCAGCCACACCTGGGAGGATCATTTATCCCACCTGAAGCAAGTGCTTCAGGCACTACAGAATGCAGGTCTGACTATCAAGGTCACGAAGTGCCAGAGGGCAGAGGGCACAGGGCACAGTGATTTACCTAGGCCACCTGGTCGGTGGAGGTGAGAAACTGTGGTCGGTGACTCCAGAGGGAGGCATTGATGCTCCTCAGAGGGACAGCCTCAGGGTATCTTGTGGTGTGGTCTACCACCACCAAGATATATCTGTTCCCTGACCTATTTCTCTAGCATTGGATCTTTCATGGATTCACATGCTGTGAATATTCCCCGTTGTCAGGCTTGGAAACCCCGGTAACTTTGTCTTAGTCATTTTACTATGGAAAAACGTTGACACCTTGAGTGTCCGATCGAGATTGTTGTGGGTGTTTTTGGCAGCACCATTAGGACGTTGAGTGTACAGCTCCGCCCCAGCAGCTTCCCCTCAGATTTCAACCATCTTCCGAGCTGTTGGGATTCCTCGCGTTTTTCTCCTGAGGAAAAAATTACATTTCTTAAAGAAAATTGTTTTTCTGCTTCAAATTTCAGTGCATCCGATGTCAAAATACAATCGATTTCCAGGTCCAACATGGAAACTTCAGGACCTAAGAAGTCCTTATTTAGGCCTAAAACATGTTTATGAGGGGGACAGGCACATGGAGTGCCTTTACTGTCTATACCCAAAACATTAGGCTGACGGCTGCAACATCAGCCAAGGGTTCTCTCTGAAGACCCTCAAGGACAGGAACTGACGCCTTATCTGCAGGTTCAATGAAGGAGTCTATCCGGTGTTGTAGGTTGGCTCATCACAGAGTGGGAGAGCAACCACTCCCTCTGACAGGAGGTCACCGTCAAGACAGAGGTCCATATCCGAGGAGCTAGTGGCAGAGAAGCAAAAGACTGGAGAGGCAGAAATCGTCTTCGGGGCACGACAAGGCCAAACACTCTTTGCCTGTAAAGAACCCACTGTCCAGTGGTAAAAAGTCCCATGCAAGGTCCAAACACTCTTTCAAGGGTACTTCGTTGAAGTTGCCATTGGACAAACCTAGAGAGAAGGGCTCGCACTCATCCTCAAAATCTGCAGACCCATCCCGGAAATCTCCTTTGTCGACGGAAAAGCATAAAACCAAACCGGCTGTGACAACCTCCTCAACCTCGTAGTTGAAAATTTCTATCTTGCCGAGTTGCAAAAAACACCACTCGTCAGAATCGCAGAGATCCTCCTCCAGCCACAGGTCATCATCAAGGCACCGGTTAACGACCAAAGCGACGTCAAAGCAAACATCAACACCATCAATCACGGCATCGACCACAATAGCATGTTCGTCAGGATCTACGGCTACTCTCCAGTCGACAACCACTTCGACAACGACCACCCCGTCGACAACGAAGATAGTCACCTGCTCAAAAGCCGGCGTGTGCGTCGAAAAACCAGGTTGGAATTTTCAGGCAACATATTTTCCCCTAAGGGTATATTAAAAACCCCAACTGGGACCATAATACAGCGCGACAAGTCTCCCCTAGGAATGTCTCCGATTGTATACCCAGTTCTCATTCGAGAAGACATTGTGCAGCATGAGACTATGTCGGATTTTGAGCCTCTGCCATATGAATGCCAAGGTGTGTTTGAATCGGATCCTGATGAAGGAACTTTTGATGCTCCCATTCAGGGAACAGCTACAGTGGTAGACATGCCTCTAAGGTCTCAGGCACCTACTCTACCTTCATCATCGGCAGGAATATGAGGTATGCAGACACAATACTTCCTTAAAAATCCTCAGTCCCTGCTTTCCATGCAGTCCTTAATACACTGCAGTCTCTATTAAGTCAGCTTGACACCAGACTTCCTCGTACTCAAGCTCCAAAAATCCACCCATATGGTGATCCACACGTTACCCTTCAACAAAGGGATGTAACCTACCCCTCTCGAGGCCAGGGCACATGCCCTAGGATACAAACTCTCCTAGACCTCCATGTACATTTAATCCACGAAGGAGGGAACAAGTCGAGGGTGGATTGGTCGACACAGACCAGGACACTGATCCGAGGGATACAACTTCCTCCTCTCCAAGGAGAGACAACACATGGGACACAGATCCAGACCAACATGCACCGGGTAGCCCGGCTCAGCCTTCACCCCTGGATGATATGCGAGCTTTTCACTCAGTGATGTCCAAAGCATGGCAGGAGTCTGGCCTAATTCCGGATGAAGAGAAGGATTGTTTCCTCTTCGACCATATCGGAAACAAAGGAAGGCAGTCTTTTCCATACCCGTTCTGGATCACGTGTGGCATGAGGGCCTCTGTACCATGAAACATCCTTTTTTACGGAGCCTGTAGTGAAAGGAAGATTGGAGAAGAAGTTTAAGACTCCAGATTCTCCTCCAAAATGCTTCACTTTGCAACCTGCTCCAGAGTCCGTGGTCTCAGCGGCAGCAAGCCGGAAGGCTCAAACACAGCATAAGTACAGCATAAGTGTGCCACTCTGCCAGACAACAACAATTGAAAAATGGATGCCTTTGGAAAGAAGGTTCTCACCATTGGGGCGACAACTGTAAAAGCAGCCAATGCTCTGGTTATAGTTGCCGATATGATCAAGAGAAGTGGCACTGTTTGGCCCCTTTTTATTGGAACACCTGCCGGAAAAGCAGAGAAAGGAGGCTGTGCTGCTGGTGCGAGAAGGAGAAGAAGCCTCGAATCACAGCATCAACATAGCTGTAGACCTGGCTGAAACTGGCTTTAAGCAGATCGGCTACGGGGTAGTCCTTAGACGCCAGGCATGGCTTCGCTGCACAGACTTTCTCCAAGAAGTGTAGCACAAAGTTATCGATATGCCATGCAAAGGGGAAAATCTATTGGGCAAACAAATCGATGAAGCCCTTGAGGCCATGAAGGCGGACTCGGACACAGCTAGATCTCTCACTGCCCCCCAATACAGGAGGTTCTTTCACTCCTTTCGAGGAGTCTCAGACAACGCAAGATTCTCAGGCTCCAGAAACAGAAAGGGATGATATTCTCAGGGTGACAATGCAATCCTCCCAGTACAATAGAGAATACCAAAGGCAAAGAAAGCACAGATCTTCCACCTCCAAGAGAGGTTGGCAGAATGTTGCACAACAAAGACTGCCGCAAGGGAAGTCAGGTGGGAGGAAATGTGGCGTTCTACCTCGACGAGTGGCAAACAATAACGACAGACAGGTGGGTGCTAGATGCAATCCATTATGGCCACTTGTTGGAGTTCAAGCGCCCACAATTCCTGATTTCCCCCACACCCCTATAAAGGTATCTCACCCACACCATCACTTCTTACGGCACAAGATACGTCATAGGCTAAGAAAAAGAGTCATCGAAAAAGTGCCTCCCTCAGCAAGAGGAAAGGGAGTATACTCAAGATACTTTGTTGTCAAAAAAACAGACGGCAAGTGGTGCCATATTGTGGATCTATGAATACTGAACAAAAACATCATAAAACTAAAATTCAAAATGGTAACGCTCCAAGAGGTCATAAAAGCCGTTCAGCCACAGGAGTTCCTCGCGGCCCTAGACCTGAAAGATACATACTTCCATGTGCCAATTCATCCAAGGCACTGAAAATACCTCTGATTCATAGTGGGTGAAAGCCATTATCAATTTCGGGTTCTTTTGGCCTAAAATTGGCACCCAGAACATTCACAAAGTACCTGGCACCAGTAGCAGCCTTCCTCCGGAAGCAAGACCACCATGTTTACCCGTACTTGGACGATTGGTTAATTCGAGGATCAATTTATTACCAAGCCTTATCGTCTCTCAACCAAACAGAGACGCTGCTCCAACAGTTGGGCTTTACAATCAATTATACAAAATCCTGTACAGTTCCCTCAAAGAGATTGGTTTTCTTTGGAGCACAATTCCCTACAAGCCCCAATCTGGTCAAGCCTGCGGAAAGAGTCAAAAGATTGGTAACTCTAGCGAGCTCATTCACACCAAGCAAACGAGTCACAGTCCGCTCATACGTGGCTCTTCTGGGAACCATGTCCTCTTGCATTCCGCTTATTCCCCACTATCTGCTTCACATGTGGCTAGTGCAAAAGTTTCTCATGACCAGATAGTTCCAAATCCGGGGTTCCAGGTCAGGCAAGGTAACCATCTCCCGAACTCTGTCAGACACACTGAAATGGTGGACACGCCCCTTCAACATCACGAAATGAATGTCACTGATGGAGCCAAATTTCCATCTTACCATTGTGACCGATGCCTTCCTGGAGGGATGGGGTGCTGATTTAGACCAGCACCAGGTCAAAGGCCTCTGGTCCCCTGAAGAAGCCTTCCTACACATCGATGTACTAGAATTACGAGCAGCGCACTGGGCTATCAAATCCTTTCTTCCTCTAATCCAGAATTCTGTGGTGCATGTCCTCACCGATAACACGACCACAATGTATTACCTACGGAAGAAAGGCGGTACACGATCGGATGCCTTATCCCCAGAAGCACAGACCATCTGCCATTGGGCCTTCCGGCACAACAATCTAATTCAGATCTTCCACTTACCCGGGATGCAGAACAAGCAAGCAGATACCTTCAGCAGAAACTCCTCGCACACACATGAGTGGCAACTGCACAGCATCCAGATAAACAACATTTTCTCAAAATGGGTTAATCCCCCTCTGGACCTCTCCGCCAGCCACAACAACAAACAGTGCCAGATATTTGCCAGCAGGATTCCGCATCCAGACTGTCAAGGGGATGCATTTTTGTTCCCTTGGAACGGGGTGTTTGCCTATGCGTTTCCTCCTTTTCCTCTCATAAGGATAACGATACAGATGATACGCGAAGGTTCTTGCAGGATGATCTTGGTAGCCCTGTACTAGCCCAGGCAGACCTGGTTCTCCGATCTACTTCAGTTGCCAGTGGACGATCCAGTTCATCTAGGGGCTCAGGCCAATCTTCTATCACAGAACAAATGGATGATCTTTCATCACGACCCAGGCTCTCTCAAGTTAACAGTGTGACTCCTGACCACTCTGAATTTGGTCATTTGAATATCCCTCAAGACTGCCGGCGCATTCTAGCAGCAGCTAGAGCCCCAGCTACCAACATCTGTAGCCGAAATTGGAAAATATTCTGTGCATGGTGTGCACAGCAACCTGATTTGCAGCCGCTAGCTATAACACCTCATCAGCTCCTTCCTTATTTGCTTAAATTGGCTACAGAAAGTCTGGTAGTCTCTTCCATCAAAGTGCATTTATCGGCGATCTCCAGGTTTACACGGAAAAGGCTAATCAAACATTTCTTAAAAGGCCTTTTTCATACCTTTCCACCAAAGAAAAGGATTCCACTTGTATGGAGCCTGAACCTGGTCTTAGCAGGAGTTGTGAAGTCTCCATTTGAACCCATGTCAACAACCCACATCAAGTTTCTAACTTTGAACGTGGCTTTTTTAGTGCCCGTTACTTCTTCTAGATGTGTTTCGGAGCGCCAAGCCTTGGTTATTGATCCTCCATTTCCATGGTTCATGAGCGAGGTTCTCTCCACTAACCCGCATTTAATTCCTAAAGTACCATTCGAGTTTCATAGAAATGCTACCATAACTCTACCCACATTTCTTTCAAATGCCACTTCACCAGCAGAAAAAGCTCTGCACTCTCTGGATGTCAAAAGGGCATTGAAATATTACTTGGATCGCACAAAATCTTTTAAATCTCCTAAGCAGGTCTTTGTAGCCTTTGGTCCATCCAGCAAAGGAAGATCCATTTCAAAACGGGGCATTTCAAGATGGGTCTCATCTACAATATCCTTCCGCCACTCAAAGGCCAACAGGGCGTTACAGTCGGCCCCCAGAGCGCACTCCATTAGACCCACGGCTGCCTCTGCGGCTCTCTGGTCTGGGGTACCGATCAGAGACATTTTGCCAAGTGGCAACATGGGTGGTGCCCCACACTGTCACCAGGCACTAGTGCTTACACCAGTAACACGCTGAGGATGTACAGATGGGACGGGCTGTCCTTCAACATATAAATAACCAATTACAATTACGACTGTTCGAGTAAGGTAAACCCTGCGACTTCCGGGGTTGTTTCTGTTCTCTACTTAAAAGATGTAATCTTTTCGCATTAATGAACACATCTTCATAGTATCTAATCTGTTTGCCTGGTTCACACCTCCGAGCATTTATACTGCTACAAAATGTGTTCACAGCGTGTGAATCCTTGAAAGAGCCAATAATGGAGAAGGGAGTAGTTTCTTACCTTAACTCCATTTCTCCAGCGTTGGTATCATTCACGGATTCACATGCACCCTCCAGCCTACCCCACTCAGGCAAACATTGGGACATCCTCCAGCTGGAGTGCTTAAAATCTGAGGGGAAGCTGCTGGAGCAGAGCTATACACTCAACGTCCCATTGGTGCTGCCAAAAGCACCCACTATGACGTTGATGGGACACTCAAGGTGTTAGTTTTTCCATAGGAAAATTACTAAGTCAAAGTTACCGGGGTTTCCCAGCCTGACGATGGGGAATATTTACAGCATGTGCATCCATGAAAGATACCAATGCTGGAGAAATGGAGTTAAGGTAAGAACCTACACCCATCCATGCCTATTGTGAAGCCTAATGGTGTCTCACCCACTAGTCCCTGGGGATCTGTCATCTAGGTGGCCATCGCTTTTGGATCCAGTTCCTAAGGGTGGACCAGTGCAAGAGGATCACCTGGATGGGGGGGTCTTTTGGGTGTGGGAATGGAACACCGAATGGCGAGACAAGGTATCCCCTTCCCTGTAACACCTTTTCCCCCATCCTACCCGGTAGGATGGTTAGGAACTCGCCCCTTCCCCCTTTTTCGACACTAACACTTTTTCACGGACAGCTCTTTGTGAGAGAAAACACCCGAGCCATATACCGGACATGTCGCAACACAATGGTCCGGCAGAGTCCGACAGTTACTGATCATTACACATACCTGACTTCATCACACTTCCCCACCCGGATAAAAAGCGCAGCACAAAAGCACACTCTGAGCAAGGCAAAACACACGAGGATGCAGCAGTTCCAAGATGGCAGCTTAATACTAGGAGAAAGATGGCAAGACCAGAGAGGGTTGCAAGAAGGGAAGTGCCCTTGACCTTTTGAGAGAAAAACGTTTACTTTCCCGAGCCTTTGAGTATAAGAAACGTAAGACCTGGAATTAAAGCTGAAGACACTTGCATTGTGTGTCGTAGGTACCCTGGGCTCTCCCGTGTTGATAACCAAGCTGGGGCGGAGCGTTTGCTGCGGTGGTACTGTCGTTGGCTCCTACAACAAAGCGGTGCCAGCAAAGTCGGCGAGTTGGGGAGACTGATAGCAGACCGGTTAGTGTTAGAACCAAGGTTGCAAGCAGCAACATTGTATGGAGAAGAAAAGAACAGTGTGTGAAGCGCATGTGACGAGTGACACAAATATAATTGAGTAGGAAAGGAGTGACTGAACATTTGAAGCCAAGATAGATACCGAATACAGAGTGGTCCGGCGCCACGTGGGTGCTCATTCAAAGGTCGCTGTTAGGTATCCCACTGAGAGGTGGCAAATGTAAAAAGGAATTGTGAAATCAAAGTGGTCCTGCAACGGGTCAAGCTAAACCCTTTGCACATTCTAAAGTCTTTGATAGTTAATAAGAACTGAGATTGGTCCGAGCCTGGCTGAGGGAGACTAATTGTGTAAAAGGAAGGAAGGATCTGATCCCAGCTGAGGGGGGTCTTGGGTGGACCGTGAGTCACCCGAGAAAGAATATTCTCTGAACATTGTATAAAAGGGATCTGGGCCCGGCTGAGGGGGATCCAGGGTGAAGAGTGAATCACCTGAATTGAGTACTTGTAAGAGGAAAGGAACTTTTTGTTTGTTTTGGTACATCAGGCCTTCTGAATCAAGAGACTCTGATAAGTAAAGAGACTTGGGCACAGAAGGCCCTAATGCTGGTAATTGAACTGTATCCTTGTGCCGGAGAAGCCAGTGTGCTACGCTCGAGTGAACCACCTTGTCCTGTGCTGAAAACGTGGGGAAGGGAGGCCGCCGGCCTGCACCTCCTGACATATCATTTTTGTGAACACTTCTTTCTTTTTCATAAACACTACACCACACTATTTGTATTTAGAGGTAAGGAATGGCAATTTATTTTTTGTATAGGCTTTTTTATTTTGACGAGACTCCACTAGGACAGTATTATTATTTGATGGTTGTAACTTGCTCCCACCTGTAGATTTAGGATAAGATAGGCGTTTATCACAACCTTGTTGAAGTACAATTAACATCCTTGAACTGTGGTCACTTGTGTCCATCTTACTGTTGATACCATGCCTTCCTTACACTATTCTATCGGAAGGCTGCCAACGCACGGGTAGTGGAACTAAGAGGGGCTTTGTGGTACCACCTAACTTGTCAGAAGCTTGACAAGTCAGGCAGGACCAGACAAATTCCTGACCGAACTGCAGCCAGTAAAAGTGCACAGACAACCTGTCTGATGTCTTAGTCACTCCCAAGTGACCCGCTAAAGGAATCTAGGGAGCCAAATCCAAAAGGAACTTTCTGTGGCATTAGGGAATCGCCAACCTCCTGGTGACCTTTCCCTCAGAGTCCTTTGGCACACTGTACAGGAGTCCATTGTCCCAGTACACTTTGAACAGGCCCGGGGCATAGCCTTTAGCCTGCTCCTCTGCCTGCTTCCACAGACCCGCCAGAGTGGGAACCACTTTCTGGACTGTCAAGAAGTCAGTCTGACCTGTGCCCCTAGCTGATGAGAATTCATCTAGCTTGGGCAGGCCCTTCAGATTGGTGCCCACCTTGTGCTCCACTTCAGGTTCCTGTGCTGTGCCAGGCAACTCTGAAGTCAATGATTCCCCTGCTTCCAAAGTGGGGCCATCAGTGGCTCCTAGCTCCTCTCCCGCAGGAGTAGTCGACTCAGTAGTCTGTGGAACTGGACTAGGGGCTACCAGCCACGCCGGTATTTCCAACAAGCCCTCTGGAAGCACTCCAGGCCCTAAGGCCCTCAGTTCAATCGGGCACTCTCTTTTGCTCTCGTTCTGTAGCTGCCAGATCAGGAAGATCATTACCCAACAGACATAGAACAGGGATGGAGTATTCACCTTGCTAGCTGAACTCTACTGTCACCAAGGGGCACTTGCTCTTTCCATCAAACCCACGATGCACAAATCCGGCCCATCGATATACTGGCCTGGCTGTACCTATTGCCAGGTGAAGTAGTGACGCTAGCTGGGGTGTCTCGGTGTGAAGACCGGAGAGGGGTGTCTGTACTCCTGCTCTCTATATGGCAGAGGAGAGGCACAGAGGACCCCACCCAAGATCGTCTATTATTGGTATCGTGGGTAGCAATCAAGGCTTAGCTCTCAGTAGGTGATGCGGGCTGGTTCTTGAGGACAGTGTAGTCCCAAAACACCCACAAATGAATGTCTGCACACTGTTAGTTAAAACACAGCTCTTTATATAAATAAGGTTCAACTGTGCTCCGACAATTCTAAAATGGTAAATATGTACAGTTCTAGGTGGTACCACGATTACTCTAATTCCATTAAAATGCATCAACTGTACTCAGTTCAAATAGCATACAAATCAACACGGTAAAAAGAGATCAACCATAGGAAAACAAGTTGGTTAGATAATTGGCAGAATACCCGGCCCCTACCCTTAGGCACAGTTCTGTATGAGGATCCCCCCACCTGGGCAACCTGTAAATGAAGAGGCACTACAAGCCCAGTCCATGTATTGTCTATATGAGTCTTATCTCCTTTTATAAAGGTTCTACTTCCCCAAAGTACCTGGTTTCGTAGAATTCTTCGGTGAGTCGTCAACAGGCCCTTCTTGAGCGCACTCCCTTTCAGGCAGGAGCCGCAGAGTTCGAGATTCGGTGAAGAAAGGGTGAACGTTGTCGTCGAGGGTGCAGTTTCGATCTTCGCAGTGCTCGTTGACGGAGGGTCGTGAACGTCCAGTGAAGAAGAGGCGTGCAGTGCACCCCGATGACGAGGCTTCGTTGCCGCGAAGAGTCTATGAAGAACTTTGGCCCAGCAAGGGCGCCTGGTCATCAGCGTCTGGCATTGGCGAATGGGACGTTTACCACGCCTGGTTTCAGTAGCTTTGTCAGTGTCTCTGAGGTCTTCGGGTGGTGGGAAACCCACCGGTGGATTCTCCTTGGTCGTCGGCAGCCTTGACTTTCTGCGGCAGGACGAAAGCGGTTGACGGTGACAGGACCAAAGCGGTCGACGGTGATGAACAAGGGAGTCCTTGGATCAAATGATTTTAAGCAAAGGGAGCACTACGCCTCCTGTCGGTGATGGTGGACGGCTGTCTGGTGCTTCTCGTCGTTCTCCTTGGCGGTCTCAGTCTCCGGTCGGAAGCCTTTCGTAGGTCTGTGTACCAGGGAGCTTTGGCAAAGATCAGCTGGTGCACGATGGTCCCTCGTAGCTTAGGAAGAGGTCTCCCAACCAGGTCCTCGCTTGGATCAGTTCTTGAAGGAACAGCAGCTTTCAGATTACGATGAAGGGAACAGCGGTTCACTTTATTCTTCCGGCTCGGCTTCGAGAGAGAGCATCAATGATCAACTTCAGCTTCTGAACAATTTCTAGCAGTGAGAGGCCCCCAGATATACTAGTTGATCTCCCATTCATTCTGCTGGGTCACACTCGGGCAACCAATCACTCAGAAGGGCATTCGGTCAGTCAGGCAGCCAATCGGGCGCACAGTGCATTCAGGCCATTCTTCTCCATCCAGACACTCGCAACACAGAGTGTGGATTTGGACAAGCATTGCGCTATTCAACGCTCCACACTGCATTCATACCAGTTTCGGGCAAGGCTCTCTGTCATTGTGTCAAACACCAGATACTAGACACCCATAACACGGAATGCATATTCGTCACACACTCCACTCACCCAGGCCCCAACCCACAGGCGTACCCACAACATACAGTCATTGAGAGGGCTGCAGCCAGTCTGGTCTGCACTTCCCCACACAACCATATATAGAACTTCCACCCAACAGCCAGTCGGGAGAAGGGACAGAGTCCGGGCTTCCCGGGACTTTGGGAAACAAGGTAACAGGCGAATTGGGGCCATCTTGTCTCCATCAGGAATCCACCGATTCCAATGACGGGGCCTGGGCATACCAAAATGGAGGACGCTCGGGGCACTTGTCAATTCAGCTCTGGGCTGCCACCAGCCGGTACCACACACAGGTGCCCACAAACCTACACTAGGAGTACAGGGTCCTACTCCCAACCATGCGTGACATAAGGGTATCCCAAGGGTCTGTTCACCAAACCAAATACAGGAATAGCTGCACCGCCAGGAGTCCCACCTGAACTCCTGCGTGGAAAACATGTCAGAACACTGATAAAAAGCAATAAAGGACAAGGATTCGGAGGACCTGTCCCTCCGATGCATTCCCAGCATCACACTCGGACTGCATGAGTTTTGTGTCCATTGATATACACATGTTCTAGATAGTTGAGTATTATTGGGAACGGGGGTCTTTTCTGGTGACCCGGTACCGTTCCCACTCAGTATAACCAATCCACATTCGGCCACTCCCTGGCCTAGTGGGAAGTCCTCCTCTAAGAGGCCCACACTAATGATGGCCTCTTCTACGAGTCTAACATTCACTATGGCTTTCTTGGGTAAGCCTATTGCAAGCAGGATCCCATTTTACACCCAAAACAACCTTTGGGTGGTGAGAACGCAGGTGTCTGTGTTAGGGGTGCCTGCGCTCTTCTCTTTTTTCGGTGTGATATGATATATTTTATTTGTATCGCGCTCGAACACAAGTGTTTCAGAGCGCGACTAGGCAAGGGAGGGGAACAGGGGAGAACACAGCACAACATAAAAATTATCTTACTAGGCCGAGTGACATTGAGAACGCGCAAGTGCATGGGAAAAGGGAAAAGGGAAAAAGTGCATGGAAGGGGGAGAGTGGAAAGTGCGGAGCCGAGGAACGCAAATAAATAAAATAAATAAAAATAAATAGAAAATGGAGGCAAACTGTGGTAGTGCAGCCAGCAAGTGGCAAGTGCTGTGTTTAAGGCAGCAGACTGGGTAAGTCTGAA
The DNA here is from genome assembly GCF_040938575.1 of Ambystoma mexicanum. Classification (NCBI taxonomy): domain Eukaryota; kingdom Metazoa; phylum Chordata; class Amphibia; order Caudata; family Ambystomatidae; genus Ambystoma; species Ambystoma mexicanum. Next base: position 1,276,577,561 of record NC_090931.1, on the reverse strand, counting down.
TAAGTACAGACAAAGAAGAAAAAGGGGGGGGGGGCTGTATGGGTACAGATACAGTCCCCAGTGCAAGGGGTGGCCAGGAGGCAGTGCAGGAAGGTGGCAGGGTGAGCAGGTACCTGGGCCCAGGGGACAGAGGGTGGCCAGATGCACAGTGCCAAGAGAGAGCAGATCAGCAGGGGAGAAGGGGAGCGTAGGCAGAAGCAAAGAGGAAGGTTTTGAGGTGCTTCCGGAACCAGAGATGGTTCTCCTCAAGTTTTAGAGTGGCAGGGAGGCTGAACTAGAGTTTTGGGATTTCCTTTTGTTCTTTTGGGGACCTGACTTCGAATAGGATTGGGTTAGACCTTTGTCCTTCCCATCCTTGTTTACTTTTTTGTCTGCCGATTTCTCCACTGGTGTGGGTGTGCTTGCCTGAGCCTTTTTCTGGACTCGAGTACTCACAAACCTGTCGGCAGCCTTTGTAAACTCTCTAGGGTCTGTGATTGTCTTGTCCACAAGATGCTGGTGTAGGTCAATCTCACAATTTTTCTGTAAATGCTCACACGCAATCAAATTGTACATCCCTTTAAATGTATCAACTTTGTTACCAGTCACCCACCCGCTCCGATATTTCAACGACAAGTGTGTGAACGCTTCAAATCTCTGCCCACTTTTCTTTCGGAGCTCTCTGAAGCTCGTGAGATACTCATCAGGGCTGCACCCCATGGTATCTCATCCATCTCCTGTAGCTGGAAAGCCAGCTTGAGCACTTCAAACCAGTCAAACATAACCTTCCCCACTTCGTAATTCTGCACTAAGTCTTTTGGGATGTGCCACCAGGGTTTATCCAGGGCACTCTGGTTTGAGCCACTACTGCTGCTTTGGCTAGAGGTGGATCTGTTGGCCACCTTCTCTTCAAACGCCAGCTTGCGCAGCTCTATGGTGACCTAGTGCCGCTGTTTCTGTTCCTCTAGCAACAGTCTCTTTTCCTTGAGCAGGAGCTTTCTAGCCGCTACCTCATTACAGCCAGTACAATTACTGGGCCACTTAGATAATGTGCTGAGGCCTGCGACCTGCGGGATGCCACTAGGGGTTTCACGGTATTAGTTTTATGACGGTATGATAACCTTCTTGCCAAATGACAGTATATCATGGTTATCGCGGTATAGCAGGTGATGTTAACTAATCCTAACAAATATTTTCTAAAAGGTCATAAATTGTCAGATTTATCATCACAAACAAAATCAGGCACCCAGGGCCAGAATTGGGCTTTTCAACATACTTTCCACTGAAATGCCACCCCTTGCTTCCACCAAACACACGTGTGGAGAGGAGGAGGGGGGGGGCCCTGCTGCGACTGGCAAAGCAAACTGAATAGCTTTTCTTAAATGGTCATTTAGGCTTTTAGCTCCCCCACTGGTTGCCATCTTGATAACCTGCATGCCACAGATCAATGGAGGCTGATGGTAGTATATGCTTGTGTGTGTGTGTATATATATATATATATATATATATTTATATATATATATATATATATATATATATATATATATATATATATATATATTCACTCACTCACACACTCACACACTCACTCTCTCACAGCCTTTCGTTTACTTGGGGGCCAAAAGGTGTTCAGTAATCACGGACATGCTACCCTTTGGTATGGCAGCAGGGAATACCCACAGAGATGAGTACATTTTACAGTGTAACTTATTATATGTAAATTCAATGATAGAACCAGGGAAATCCCCCATCCCAAAGTAAACCCTTTTCCTTCTTAGCACTGTATTTATTCTTCCTATTGCTAACATATTGATTTTATGTCAGGCACGTGTGATTTATGGAATGGCATTAAAAACTTCTCCAACTGTAACTACTTGGCAGATGGCACATCCAACAGTGCAAGACCAAGACTGTGCAGCACTTGCACACTTAACGGTATAAACGGTATACCGGTATAAACAATGTGACGGTTATTATTACCGGTATAAACAATGTGACGGTTATTATTATTCAATTAAGTGGTTCATGGTATCTTTAACGGTATACCGTTATACCGTTACATCCCTAGATGCCACACTAGCTCCTGTCCTTACTGACACGGTAGAGTGTTGAGAAACCACACTCGCCCCCAGTGGGATGATTAGCGAGAAACACGGCTCATGGGGACGTCCTCATCCTTTTCCCCCTCCGGAAGGTCTTGTTAATTTGGGTACACAGTGCCTAGCCCGTACCCCGGGGTCTTCTCCCCAACCGCCCTCGATTCTACCCAAGCTTGGAGGTTGGTCAGCAACAGTGCTGTAGGGAAGTTCCCTCTCTTGACAGCCTTTTACAGTCTCCATGTCAAGATCCATGATTATTACTAATACCTAGCAGTGACTAAACGTTGCCTGCAACAGTACTTTGATCGTTGGGTGACTAAGCTGTGCGCAAGGGTCCAACTCATCTGACTGCTTGCCACCAATGTGACGAATCAACCTCTGGTGCACCAGTGATCCAGGGATGAATATCAGTTTCTAAACCATAAATCAGCCCCACACCTCTAGTACACCAGAAGAGATCCGAACCGTTTGGAAACGCAAGTAAATTATAAACTTTCTTGCCCAATTTTGGTAAAGTTGACGGAACGGCAGGCTTATCTCTGCAAGGTTGTGGATCGTTGGTTAGGTGCAACACAGCGAAAATACAATTATTACCCAATGATAAAAGGGACTGCCCAGTCAAGGTTGTATAGAAATGTCTACTTTATTATTATTACAACAGACAGTTCTAGCACACTACAAAATACAACCCACCCTGTTATGTAACAACAGAACAGACGGTTTCCACAAAGAAAGGGTTGCACTCTGGATACTGACAGTAGGGTAGTCTGTAAAGCAATCCGTTTTAACTGTTCAAGGTTATTTGGTTTCAGCACCAAGGGAGCAAAGGGCCCTAAATGTCACCAGGGGCCTTTGAAGAAGGAGCAGGGGGGGCAGATCCACAATGTACCTGGTGCTTGAGATAATCTTGATGCCTGCCAGCGTCAAGTCGGTTCCAGAACGCTTTGCAGCTCCTGTGACATCGTTTAAGATGGGAGACAGCTGCGAGTATCAGGCGGCAGGCAGTTCTGACGGCTGCAGACTGGCCTGTATGGTGGCTCAGGGTCAAGAATCGCTGTGGCTCTGCTGGTTTGCGGATCTGGATCGCTGGTCGAGGCATCTCAGACCGCTTTAGTGGCTGCAGCATGGCAACAGTCAGTTGTGCAGCCAGTCGCGGTTCGATGGCTTGGCTGCCTCAAAGATTTCCTTAAAAGATGGACGCTGGTTGGTGCTTGTTGTGGCTTCTTCGCAGGGCTTGTGTCGTCCTTTAAGGCAGACGGCCCAAAGCTGAGTCGAGTGTTTGCAGTCAGCTGTCTTGTCCTTTGTTCCGAGGCTATCTGGCACTTCCCACCTAGGAATCCTGCTGGCAGAACCTAGCGGGGCACGCTGTGTGCTGGCTGGGTAGCGGCTCTGGAGCTGCTGGACAGGTCCTCTGAGTCCAGTATCTCCCTCTGTTCCCCGGGAGATGTTAAGGGGAGTGATCTTTCTTCCCTCTTGAAAATCTTGGCCTTCCTTCACTGGCGGAAACTGTAAGGCAGACTTTACCTTCAGCCAGGGTCCAAATAAATCCTCCTTCTTACTCCTTCCAAAGTCATCAGATGATTTGCTAGGTGAGGGGCTCAGCCCTCTTGTAAATCGAAATGGGCCTCAGTGATTGATGCAGGCTAAGCCTTGCAGTTCGATTCAGCGTGGTTATTTGTGGCGGGCCACCCCCTCACATTGGGCTTCATGGCATTCTGCATTTGCCTGTCTGGGGATGAGGTCCCTCTAGTGGGCCTTCAGATCCCAATGCTCACAGTTCTTGAGCAGGAGGATGGACCTTCTTCCGGTTCTAAGCAAGGTGATGCAGGATCTCCTGTGGTGGGCCTGCAAGGAGAAGATAGTGGAACCTTTTTGGCAACCCTGGCCGGAGATAACATTGGTCTTGCATGCTTCCTTTATGGGATGGGGAGTTCACATTAGCGATCTGAAAATGAGCAAGCTTTGGTCCCCTGCAGAATCCAGACTACACATAAACCTTTTAGAGCTGAGGGCATTCAGACTGGCACTGATGACCTTCGTGTCCTCCATCCAGAGAAAGAACGTCCTGATAATGACGAAAGATAGGGTCACTATTGCTGTACAAGGAGGCAACGTAGCTTTGCTTTTGGGCTCTCCAAAGCAGGATCTCTGTCAGCTGTTTACCTAGCCAGGAAAGAGAATACACGGGCGGATGCTCTGAGCATGATCTTCCGTGAGTGGGAGTTAGTTCAGGTAGTCCTTCCAGAGATCTTTGCCATCTTGGGTACCCCTGAAGTGGATCTGTTCATATCCAGTATCAAAGGGAAGTATGACCTGTTCTGCTCCAGGGAATTACCTCAAGAGAGGAGCTCTGGGGGGCGCATTCATGGTGGACTGGGAATTTCCACTTCTGTATGTATTCCCACCAGTCCCAGTCATGCCTCATGTCATCAGAAGGTTGAGGAAGTTTGAGAAATCCATAATCTTGATTACTCCAGTCTGGGCCAGGAGGACGTGGTACATGTTCAATTGCCCTCCATTCCATCTTCCCCAAAGTGAGGGCCTACTCTGTAAGAGGGAGGCCGTCTTGTTCAACCAGAAATCAGAATACGAAACCTTTATGCCTGGTTTCTGAGAGGCTAAAATATAAAGATTGGACCTCCCAGAAGACGTTATGGAGGTGTTGGTTTTGGGCAGAAGGCTAGCAGCCAAATCCCTACCCGGCTGTGATTGGAACAAGTTTTTCAGCTGGTGTAGAGAACAAGATATATAGATCCTTTCTCTTGCAATACACCTACAGCGCTTTCTTTTTTACTGCACCTGACCCATCGAGGGCTGCATGTGGCTACCATTAAGGAATACCTGGCGGTGTTACCCATTTTCAAAGGCACACTGGAACAAGAAAGATGCCTGTGTGTATAAAAACACTTGTGTATAGGCGCGTTATAAATGCCATATCATATCATATATTGTGATACAATCCTTGAAAGGACTGACCAAATATATTCGCACTGCTCCCTTTTCTGGTTCCGGCCTGGGATTTCAACTTAGTACTTCAATTTTGAATGGGAGTGCCTTTTGAGCCGCTTCATTCCTGTCGTCTCAGTACTCTGGAAAACCATCTTTTCATTAGCCATCACCTCCGCTCGTAGGATAAGTGAGCTACAAGACTTATCGTGCAAACCACTGTTACTGTATTTTCTCAGGCAAAGGTAGGTTTAAGGGTTCGTCTCTCCTACCTTCCAGAGGTGGTATCTGAATTTCAATGAACACAAAAGATTACATCGCCAGCTTTCTACCCTCCTCCTTCCCCTCATATAGATGAAAGATTAAGAGTGGCTGCACAGGCTTGACCCGAAAGACCTCTTAGCTTTTACATTTCAAGAATGTCACCCATCAGACAGGATTATCATTGGTTACGCTGGTCACAAATGTGGCCATGTAATAACCAAGCAAACACTCACGTTGGATCATTTTATGCATTTCGGAGTTTTACTCCATGGCTGGAAAGTATATCCCTGAGAATATAAGAGCCCATTCCACCAGGGTAGTGGCAACTACTTTGGCTCTACAAAGAGGTGTATTGGTGCAGGACATTTGCAATGCCACAACGTGGTCTTCACTCCATACTTTCTCAAAACACTATTGCTTAGGCGCCCAGTCAGGCCAGAACCCTTGCTTTGGAAAAGAGGTTTTGCACAACATTATGTGCTAGATAAGAAATTTCACAAAAATCCACTTCTCCCACCTCCATCTCCAAAACTGCTATGGGAGTCTACATAAATGAAGACTCCATGGGAGGACACAACCCATTAGAAGAACAAATGACTTACACCATGTAATGTTCTTTCTGATGGATTTTCCTCCCATGGATTCCTCATCACCCTTCCAAACTGCCCCTCGGATTGTGGAGGAATGTTTGTTCACTTCTCTCTTTCAATGGCCATGCAGGTTGTTTAATTCCTCATGGCGGCTTTGCAAAAGAGGGGAAAAATAGGAACTGAGGTAACGAGTGCAGTGCATGCTATTTATACTATCATTGACATCGCGTCAGAATGCGGGAAGGGTAATCGTCAAGGGACATCGACAGTAAAGCCGCACAGCGCCCACTGCTGTCAAAAAGAATTCTAAGAATGCAAGGCAGGATACAAATGTATCTAAGATGAGGAATCTATGGGAGGAACATCCATCAGGAAGAATGTTACCAAGGATAAGTAATTTGTGCTTTTATCTAAAGTTCCTGATAGGTTACTCACACATGTGTATGCACCTTGGTTCAGCTCAGTCTGCCTGTGGCATAGAACAAATATCTCAGAAATCAGTTCAACCAACCAGGAGGGAGTCCCTGCCATGGACTCTGATGAAAACCAAGGCTCTGTTTTTAAAGGGGTCTTCAGATTGTCAGTGGATGAAATGGTCTGAGAAGCTGTTTTAGCAGGGCTAAATCCTGTGCATGAGAAGCTCGCCTTCATGGTTACCACCTCGGACATGGTCAGCTCCTTTAGGCAACCTAAATCCCACGAATGCAAGGGAGCATACCGTGAAAAAAGTAACAGTGGACCTAGCAGTTTGGGTAGAATTAGTGAACATGAACACAGAAGAGGAAATGCGTATTGGCCCCTGCCTGGGCTCTGGTGGCGACACAAGGATACACCCTCCGATAGCCATAGATCTCTTCAGTATGTGGAAGATCAGTGTTCCTGGCCCAAAAGCAGGCAGGCCCTCCTACCGAGATAAAGCTAAACAGGCTGTTGTAGAATTGTCCCATATGGACATTGAGAGCTGTGTTCACTTCTCTTCAGAGAGTGACCGAGAAAAAGTGACTATAAAGATCCAAAAAGTGAGAAGAAGTCCAGCAGACTATTCAGTCGGATCATGCAAGTGTTTCAATGCCCATAGACAACCCGATAGAAGAGGTTTCGACCACTGACATTCTACTGCATCTTCTGTCTTCGGACTCTGTTAAACCGGATAAGGTTGCATATATCTTGTACAGTTAATTGAAATTTTTCTTAGCTAAAGATGCCTGGAAAATTTTACATTCATAGTACTCCTGCCTTGCCCCTGTTATTGACAAAAACGTATCGGTGACCCAAGAGTTGGAAGTAAGGATGATCAGTACAGTAAGAATCCCAAGAGAGGGAATAACAGTTCCAGGAAGTCCTATCAAGAGAAGCTCCTGGATATTGCTGAACCTCTATCAAAGGTTCTAGAGCTGGAAGATGAAAGTAACAAGCTCACCGTTGAAACCAAAGGTTTAGTTTGTTAGGCTTATTGGGCTATTAGATAATGCTAATTGCACCATCTCAATGAGCTAGTCACCTCAGAAGCATGTGCTAATGTAGGCTGCTTGCTGTATGGAAATTCCTTTTGAAGCCAGCTGAGCTGTTTTTCAGGATACATGCAGCTCTGGACAAGATCAAATATGTCTCAAAAAGGTGTTTGCACCAGAGAGATTTTAGCACGGCAAGGTGGGGGTCAAAGGTGGTCATTCAGGTGCTTCCATGGCCAAATCTATAAGATCAGAAAATTCAAGTACCTTCTTCCGGATATGGTTTGAGGGCCACAGAGGCAGTGGAATGGTATGAGCCCAAAAGCAGCCAAGTGCCACAGTATTTGGCCCTACAAGTAACGAGAAGCATTATTGTGAAATGAAGCAGGATTTAACAGTTTTCAGTGCAGTCACAAGTGATGATCGTAGAGGACCCTTTGGTAATGCAGGCAGTCCTAGGATTTCACCCCCCCCCCACTCCCCCAGAGTTTTTTGGCAGCTCCAGTCAAGGGGTATCCCGACTCGGCATCTTAATTTTTACAGTGAGGAAAATGTGCTAATAGACCAGGAAGTGGAAGACCAAGCAGGAAAAGCTGCTAAGTCAGCTTCTGGTGTAGTGATGCCATGGATTTGCCAGCAACATGTTCTAGTAAGAAGGAAGCAGAGGTTCAGGTTGGTAATGTACTAGAAAGCATTGAATGAATGATGGTATACCAGCGATTCAAACTGGAGGGCATTTGCCTTCTGAGTGATCTCCTGCAAGAGGGAAATTGGCTAGCCTGTCCAGACATACAGGAATTCCATCTATCCTCTAAAAGGAGTGTGGGGTTTCACAAGTGTCCTCTTCAAACTTTGGTCTTCTGCCATGAGTATCACAAAGCTTCTCAAGCTGGGAATAGCTGTGTTACACTATAGCAGAGTTAAGGGTATTATAGATCCAAATGATATGATTTTCATTACCTTTTCACAATGAGATGCTAATTTAGCAAGCTCTCAGAATGATTGTCCTTTTGCCATCTTTAGGTGTTTGGATGAATTGGGAGGATTCAGAAATTCAAGCCAGCAGAACTAATTCCTGTAATTTGTAGTAGACACTCAAGCTGTGACCAAAGTCTCCTCTATCAAAAATTGGAACTGATCAATCTCTGACCTCATCCGGATTGGGAGGCTCATGTCGTCCTTGATTCAAGCCATATTTCCAGGCCTCATTCTTTACAGGGCCCTACAGCAATTGAAGATCGAACACATACAGTTGGGCTGATCTACAATCAGTTGGTTACAATTTTGCAGCAAATTTAGGAATGTGTTCGTCGTTAGACTATATGCAAAAATGAAATGGGAGAGCAATCTAGTCATTGAACCAGACTAGGCCTAGTTGGGAAGATCAATAAGTAATAGAAACCAGGCATGTCACCAAGACAATGCGCATCAGCGTATATTTAGCATTAGACTACACATCAAGGAACAGGATTTAGCACCAAACCTTAAGGACCTCACACTGAACTATGTTGTTATAAGCGCACACACTTTTATGGGTTACCCACTGAAGCAAACCTAGCACCTAGTGACCAGGCAGTCTCACAGGAAGGGGTCGGGTGTGGTAAAAATGCAAGTTCAACGCAGTAAAGAGGCATGAACTTATCAGCTGCGGAAGTAGCCCACTAAATGGAGGGGGCTTTTGTTGATAGCCACACAGTCCTACCTGTGCACTAAACTGACCCCAATACATTGTATTATAGATGAATAACTTCTAGGTAGTATGGCTAGAATTACAGGTAAGTATGTAAGGCTTAACATTAGACCCAGGCACTGACGGTTTCAAAGTGTCCCATGATGGTTTCAAATTGCCCCTTAGCACATCTCAGCCTGGGAAGTAGTCCAAAGAGTTCCTAAAATGCAACATTACACCGGTAACTTGTCAACAGTTCAAGTCTCTTGTAGTGTCATGGTCGGTTGTGTTCCCATAAGAAACGGATGGAGATGACCAGCGGCAGATGAATAAATATCCGCTGTTCATGTAAAATGTCTCAATGTTTTGGCACTATGATGTGGGAATTGTGGGTTGGACTATGGCATCACAGGGGGAGCCAAGGGTGCTGTAGTAAGATTTGCAAGACCCAATAATTTCTAGATAATGTATGTCCTTCTAGAGGGGAATTATACGACTTCGCCAATCTGCTTTACATGGAGGACTATATTAATGTCGCAATATGAGTTGATGCTAATTATTTTTTAAGATTATAAAAGCTTTGGTTTATGGGGCGCGTATCTTTGACAGCGCTTTTCATGCAATTCTGTTCCTCATTCTGTTTGAATTTCATTTTCCCAGCTATATCTGAGCCTAGAATAAATTGCGTTACTTCTTGCCTGGTGTACAATCCTTTTGAGACTATTTTTGACATTTTTACTGGCGAGTTCCGAGGCGACCCGCAGTCCAGTCCTAAGAGCTCAACACCGAGGAGGCCGTGCAGATGCCGAGTTCACAAAGGTCTGCCTGGTCGAAACGCTCCCTGCTCTCGGAAGTGGGTACTGGCCTTTAAAGGAAGACTCCAGGGTTGTGAAGATTTGAGAATCTCTGAAGAAGGATACTTGAGTGTACCCGTGCATGAACGCGCAGGGAGAGGGATTATTTTTATGGTGTATAGGACGCACCCTCAAGAGGTGGAGGGCGATTGGCTGTGGTAGTCGTAGGTTTTAGGCCCACTTACCCGATAGGAGTGTGTGGGCCGTGGCACATCTGCGTTGGAGCAGAGGGTTGCATAGTAAGTGGCGGATCTTGTTAGACGAGAGTTGCGCGAAGTGCAGGCAATTGGTATAGTTGCATCATTTTTATTTACGGGTTAAGGAGTATTGACGTTGTGAAGAGAAGAGGCATATGCAGTGGTGTATTGTTGAAACAGTAGTAGTTTGTTGTGATAAGGTGAGGTTATAGTGTTTTATTTTCATTGTGTCTGTGGAAATTGCGGAAGGGCCAGAGCCGAACTAATATGTACATTTTGGAGGAGCCGTGCAGCATGTCCAGGGGAAGCAGTTGAACGGAGGGACGAGCAGCCAAACCCTAGGCACATTAACATGGGGAATAATTGTTAAGGTGGTGGGCCCGTGGAGAGGGCCATTTGTGTATTAACTGAAAATCAACAAGACTGGCCTGTGGAGAGGGCCATTGTGTGCAAGCAGTGTGAAAGGGCGGGCCTGAAGAGAAGGCCAGTGTGAGTAAACTAGAGTGAAAGAGTTAAATGGTAAGTATAAGAGTGAGTGAGCATGTGTAAGTGAGAAAGGGGGTAAAACGGAGAATACTCAAAAAAAATTGGGAAAAAGCTACAGAATATACAAACCCCAGGTGAGCATCCCCAGACAAGGAGAAAATAAAGAAAAATAAGGCAGACTCGGAACCTCATTCTGGGGACAAGGAAGAGAAAGGGAAAAATAAATATTTAGCAGACATTAAGAAAAGCACACAACAGCAACTTGACTCAATGTTTAGAGAAGCAGAAAAAGGAGTGGAGAGGGAGAGAGAAAAAGACCAGCAAGGATGGATAGCAGAATGCATAACTTTTAAAATTGATGACTGGGATAGGACATGGAAGAAGGCGAACCAGATATGACAGCGGGTGATCATACTGCATCAGATTGGGAGGATAGTAGCGACAGTGATAACAGGGATGACGAATTAGACACGTGCGATTTAACAAATGGGAGTAGAGGAACGAGGAGAAAATAAGGGGGGGCAAAAAGGAAAGAGGGGAACACACAGGGGACTGGGGGAACAGGCTTTGAAGTAGAAAAGCAAGGATGTCAGCAGTAAAAAGGCCAATAAGGGGAGCTAGTCACCAAGCAGGAACCCAGCTGCCCCTTCTACAGAAGGCAAAAGGGGAAGTGCATTATGTACCCTAGCAGACCATGGACAGGGATAATTTGGTCTACAGTTTACCTTTGCTAATGGCTGGGGTCAGCAAGTGGATATATGTATTTGAGAATGAGACAGCAGGGATCCCATTGGCCATAGGGGACGTTAAGAGTTTGTCAGTATTGGTGGGGGGAAAAGATTTGGCAGTAAGCAAGATACGCTGTGGTAAAGTTAAGCTCTGTGATCCATGACAGGGCACCTTTTAATAATTACAGAACATACGTGTGGGAAGGCTCTTGCAGACCTGTATCCAGACACATCAGATATGGGATCAATATTAGCAAACAAAAATGAAGCCAGATGACGACCCTGCAGAATATATACGATCAATCCAAGAAATGTGGACACAAAAGAATAAGCATTGCTGGGATGATAAATGCCTCTATTCTATCACATTCTATTGAGGGGACTCCCCGCCGATGTACAAGCTTCCCTAGAAAAGGTTGTCGAGGATCGATGCAAAGGGATGGCCTGAGATACAGGCGACTATTGTACATTATTGTAAAAGAAAACAGGAAAAAGACGAGGAGGCAGTAGACAATGTGGTAAAAGCAGAAAACAAACTTGTACAGAAAAAACCTGGCCAAAATAAGCATGGACTGGGCAGTGCTCACAAGACCAGTCACCGTTCCACCCGCCCAACAAGGGGGGCTTCCAGTGACAGCGGTAGTACAGCAAGGGGGATACACACAAGCACAATATAGCCGGCAGTGGGGAATACAACAAATACAACAGCAGCCCGGATTCATAAATACACAACAGGCTGGGATTGCACATGCAGGGGGAGTAAACGCTGCCTTGGGGCAGTATCAGATGGGAAGGCAGTACTATCAAAGGGGAAGAGGATTCATATATAGGGATATGGGGGCACCGTTTGGAGGACAGTGTTTTGCCTGTGGAATTTTCAGTCACTTTGCACAAACATGCCCACTTATTCAACAAACAGGAAAACAGGAAATGAGTGCAGCCACAGCAGCAGTATACACAGACGTACCAACAACCTCAGCAGGCACAAATGCAAATGCAGACTATCGAGACCCGGGTCATGCCTCCACAGGAACAAGGACTGGCACTAGGGGGAACAGAATTGCAGGGTACAGTGAGCATACTACAGGCACCAGCGCAGACACTCAAACCAGGGAAGGTTACAATATTGGGGCAGAATGAGGTGCCTAATTACACAGGAGTCACAGTATTGGGAGGAAATCCATTTACATCTTCGAGCAATATGCTTTTCCAATAGGGGTGCCCATGGGAAGTACGAGTGTGTCTTGTCCTAGCAGTAACTGAAGACCCTGAAGAGGAGCCAGAGGTAGCAGTTCAATAGGACATAGGGACTTTTCCTTTCTAGTACATACTGGAGCTAATAGATCCTGTATAAAGTAAGGGGATTACCATTATCCAACAAAAGATTGGACATGCAAGACATTTCGGGGACCATCCAAGCAGTTCCTCTGACAAAAGATTTACCATTAACAATAGGGACGCAGCATACTGTAGCGTCATCATTGGATTCAAAATGCACACCCATTAACATATTAGGAAGAGATTTGTTAAGCAAATTGAATGCACAATTTCATTTTCAGAAAAAAGGGATGTTGTGCACCACACCTGGGATGTACCCAGCCCGGGTGGCAGAGTTGATACAGGTATACTACAAACACAGCACATTGAGTGGGCTACCCACACGCACAGAGATGTATGTTTTTGTATGGGTTACAAGTACTGCTAGGATGGAGCCCAGGGATAGAATGGAAGGTGTTTCGACTGTCAAATTAATTCCTATTCAGACCATGGTGCCCCTCCATCATCACACCCGGCACACACCCACTACTATTTCTAGGAGAAGTAGTAGTGAGCAAAGACATGGTTATACTGGTTGCTACAGATGACGATAACATGGGGTAGCGATCAATACTGTGCATCACCCCACACTAACACTGACAGGAGTGACGGACACCGAATTGTTGACTACACTAGAAGGAGAGGAGGGGGGAGATAGTGTTCCAGCTGAGCATACCCTGTCCAGTACAGATAAAAGAAAGAGCAGTACCCCAGATGACACAACTGGTGGACAAAGATGCACAATACATGAAGGAGGATTTGGAAAAGGTCCAAAGAATTTATGGACAACAGGACCTCATGATGTGGGAATACTGAAAGGGGCGGGACACTTTTTTTTAAGATGGGAGCACTGCTACCACGAGTGAAGCATTACCCCCTCTTCCGAGAAGCAGACATGGGCATATATGAGACACTGCATGCCCTATGGCAGCAAGGAATTATACAGGAGTCTACATCACCATGTAATCCAACGATCTATCCGATTTAAAAAAAAAAAAAAAATCAAAAGGAGGGGCGTGGCATTTCATACCAGATTACACCCTCTTAATAACATTATCGAAGCAGAATATCCACTAGTTCCAAACCCTACAACAACTTTCTGCAGCATCCCAGCAGAGGCAAGCTACTTCACTGTAGTAGATTTGATGAATGCATTCTTCTCTATTGCCCTGCATCCAGACCCAGGCATCTTGCTGCATTTATGTATCGCTGGACGAGATTTGAACACACTAGTATGCCTCAAGGGTACTGTGAGGGACTCAGCATATTTAACTGAGTAATACAAAGGGATTGGAGCAATTTGCAGGTTGCAAGCGCAGTGATACAGTACGTGGATGACCTTTTAGTGTGTAGCACAACAGAAGACGAGTGCAGCATGGATTCAGTGACACTACTAATGTTAGTGGATGACAAGGGGTACAAAGTGGACAAAGTGAAATTGCAGTATTGTCAAAAAAGAAGTAGTTTACTTGGGGCAGATTGTGTCCGCAGATGGGAGAATAAGAACACTAGAAAGAGTTGGGCAATACATACAACACCCCGAAAGAAATGCAACAGTTCCTAGGCTTATGTAATTATTGCAGAGCATGGGTTTTCGATTACTCCACTTACAGCAGGCCACTTCTCAGGCACTTAAGGAAGCTCAGAAAACAAAAGCAGCATAAAATGGACAGCTCAAATGAATGAAAGGTTCTACAAACTGAAAGATGAACTGGCACATGCACCAGTATTGACTAGACCCAATTATAAAGTGAAGTGTCACTTGTTCTCCCATTCAGACGGCGAGGTAATGACATCTGTACTGACAGAAAAGAAGGGACAGAGACACAAGCCACTGGCCTATTAAAGTGGATCACTAGATCGAATGATGCAGGGACACTTTCCTTGTGAGCAGGCACTTCCTGCTTTTAAAGCAACCACTGGTGGGGGGCGTCTGTACTCCTGCTCTTTATATGGCAGAGGAGAGGCACAGAGGACCCCAGCCAAGATTCTCTATTGTTGGTAGCAATGGACGAGCAATCAAGGCCTAGCTTCTCGGGAGGTGATGCAGGCTGGTTCTTAAGTACAGTGTAGTGCCCAAGCACCCACAAAGGAATGTCTACCCACAGTATTGGTTAAAACAGTCTTTATGTAAATAAGGTTCAAGGTTATATACACAATCACGATAATACACTTTGTGCTCCGACCAATTCTAAAATGGTAAATATATACAGTTCTAGATGGTGCCACGATTACTCTGATTCCATTAAAATACATCAACTGTACTCAGTTCATATAGCATACGAATCACCACAGCAAAACGATATCAAACATAGACTTAGGAGGAAGACAGCTTGTTAGACAATTGGCAGAATACTGAGCCCCTACTGTCAGGCACAGTTCTGTATGAGGATCCCTCCACCTGGGCAACCTGTAAATGAAGATGCACTACAAGCCCAGTCCGTATATGTGTCTATTAGTCTTATCTTCAACCCAAATGTACCTTGTGTTGTACAGTCCTTCGTCGGGGAATCGATGGGCCCTTCTTGAGTGCACTCCCTTTCAGGCAGGAGCCACGGGTTGTCGAACTTCCGAGATGAAGGATAGGTGAACATTGTCATTGAGGCGGCAGCTTCGGTCCTTGTGGTGCTTGTTGATGAGAGGTTGAAAACGTCCTGCAACAGGGGAGGCGTGTGGTGCACCTCGCCGACGATGGTTTGTTGCCGCAAAGAGTCGGTGAAGAACTTTGGCCCAACAAGGGCGTCGGGTCATCGGCATCAGTGAACGGGACGTGACCACAGCTGGCATCAGTAGCTTCGTTGGTGTCTCGGAGGTCTTTGGGTGCAGGGAAACCCACCGGCAGATTCTCTTCGGTCATCGGCGGCCTCAACTTTCTCCGGCCGGACGAAAGCGGTCAACGAGGGTGAACAAGTCCTTGGATCAAAATGTTCTTGGGCAACGGGAGCACTGCGGCTTCAGTCGGCGACGGCGGTCGTGGACGGCTGTCCGGTGCTTCTCTTTGTTCTCCTCAGTGGTCCCCTTCTCCGGTCGGCAGCCTTTCGAAGGTCCGTCTACCAGGGAGCTTTGGAAAAGATCAGCTGGTGCATGAGGGTCCTCGTAGCTCGGGAAGAGGGCTCCTTACCAGGTCCTCTCTTGGATCAGTTCTTGAAGGCACAGCAGCTTTGAGATTACATGGAAGGAAACAGCAGTTCACCTTCTTCCGGCTTGGCTTCGAGAGTAAGCATCAAGTATCAACTTCAGCTTCTGAACGATTTCTAGCAGTAAGAGGCCCCAAGATATACTGTGATCTCCCATTCACTCTGCTGGGTCACACTCAGACAACCAATCACTCAGAAGGGCATTCAGCCAATCTGGCAGGCAATCAGGCACACGGTTGCATTCAGGCCATTCTACTCCATCCAGACACTCACAACACAGAATGTGGATTCGGACAAGTGCTCTGCATTCATACCAGTTTCGGGCAGGGCTGTCTCAGTTATTGTGTCAAACACCCGATACTAGACACCCATAACACAGAATGCGTATTCTTCACACACTCTATTCACCCAGGTCTCACCCCACGGGCGTACCCACAACATACAGTCATTGGGAAGGCTCCAGCTAGTCTGACCTGGACTTCCCCACAATACCATATATGTAACTTCCACCCAACAGCCAGTCAAGGGAAGGGACAGAGTCGGGGCTTCCCGGGACTTCGGGAAAAATACGGTAACAGACGATAGAAAGCGAGATTAGGCCTATCATGAATCCACTGATTCC